>NC_134015.1:49137629-50379296 GCF_040712315.1 Castanea sativa | reverse complement strand
GGTGGAGGCCACACAAAACCAGCTGACAGAGGAGTTCGCGGCTTTGTGCCGAGAATACTACTAGCAGGTTTGATACTTAATAGAAGTAACTTAAGATGTTAATTTCTCCAAAGTAGAAGGTCTGTGGACTCGACATAACTAAGGTTCTGTTTAACAAATGATAAGATATTAATTTCCACAAGGTATGTGGTCCGAGGACCATCCATGACTAAGTTTCTGTTTGATACTTAATAATATATCAATTTTCACAAGGTATGTGGTCCGAGGACCATGCATCACCAAATTTCTGTTTGATACTTAATAATATATTAATTTCTACAAGGTATGTGGTCCGAGGACCATGCATCACCAAGTTTCTGTTTGATACTTAATAATAGTAACTTAAGATGTTAATTTTCCCAAAGTAGAAGGTCTGTGGACCCGGCATAACTAAGGTTCTGTTTAACAAATAATGAAATATCAATTTCCACAAGGTATGTGGTCCGAGGACCATGCATAACCAAGTTTCTGTTTGATACTTAATAATATATCAATTTTCACAAGGTATATGGTCCGAGGACCATGCATCACCAAGTTTCTGTTTGATACTTAATAATAGTAACTTAAGATGTTAATTTCCCCAAAGTAGAAGGTCTGTGGACCTGGCATAACTAAGGTTCTGTTTAACAAATAATGAAATATCAATTTCCACAAGGTATGTGGTCCGAGGACCATGCATCACCAAGTTTCTGTTTGATACTTAATAATAGTAACTTAAGATGTTAATTTCTCTAAAGTAGAAGGTCTGTGGACCCGGCATAACTAAGGTTCTGTTTAACAAATAATGAAATATCAATTTCCACAAGGTATGTGGTCTGAGGACCATGCATGACCAAGTTTCTATTTGATACTTAGTGATTATAAGAGATAAACCCAAATAGATATTCACAATTTGAAACGCAAACGACACAAGTGCTTTTTATTAGTAATGATACCTTCAAAGGTTGTTTACATTCCATGGGCGTTGTACAATTTTTTCATCTAGATCAGCTAGTCGATATGACCCTATGCCTGCTATAGAAATGATCCGATATGGTCCTTCCCAATTTGGTCCCAGCTTTCCCCAAGCTGGGTTTTTGGCAGTACCCACAACTTTTCTTAACACTAGATCCCCAGGCGCTAATGGCCTTAGCTTCACATGGGCGTCGTACCCTCTCTTAAGCTTCTGCTGATAATAAGCCATTTGGACCATAGCAGCCTTTCGCCGTTCCTCAACCAAATCCAGGCTTTTTTCCAAGAGGCCGTCATTATTTTCTGGGCTAAAAGAACTCGTCCTTAGCGTTGGGAAACCAGATTCTAAGCGTATTACCGCCTCGGCCCCATAAGTCATAGAGAACGGTGTCTCTCCAGTGGATCTGCGCGGCGTAGTCCGATACGTCCATAAAACATGTGGTAGCTCCTCTACCCATCTGCCCTTCGTATCATCCAACCTCTTCTTAAGTCCACTAACTATGACCTTGTTAACGGCCTCGGCCTGCCCATTTTCCTGAGGATAGGCTGGGGTGGAGTACCTGTTTATGATGCCCATGTCATTGCAGTACTTCCTGAAGGCTCTGCTGTCAAATTGAACGCCGTTATCTGAAATAAGCGTGTGGGGCACCCCAAATTTAGTGATAATATTCTTCCAAATAAACTTCTTGGAGTCGATATCCCTAATATTTACTAAGGGCTCAGTTTCGACCCACTTGGTGAAGTAGTCGGTTCCCACGAGCAGCCACCTTTTGTTTCCCACAGCACTCGAAAACGGCCCTACGATGTCCAATCCACATTGAGCGAAAGGCCAAGGACTAGACAAAGGATTAAGGACCCCCCAGGCTGATAAATGTTGGGAGCGAACCTTTGGCACTGGTCACACTTTTTTGCGTAGTCCTGAGCTTCCCTTTGCATGTTGGGCCACCAATATCCTTGAGTCAAAACCCTATGGGCCAAGGACCTCCCCCCAGTATGGCTTCCGCAGATTCCCTCATGTAATTCTTCTAGAAGTGCGTTTGTTAACTCAGGGTGCATACATAATAAGTATGGTCCAGAGAAGGAGCGTTTATACAATTTCTGATCTTCGGATAGCCAGAAATGAGGCGCCTTTCGACGAATCTTATCTGCCTCAGACTTGTCCTCAGGAAGAATGTCGCTCTTCAGAAAAGATACCACAGGGTCTATCCAACTGGGTCCAGGCCTTATCAGGTGGATACGGGCGGCACTTGCAGTGGTCAGAGTTGGCTCTAGCAAGTCTTCGACGAGGATAATCCTGGGCTAACATTGAGCCGAGGACGTCGCCAAGGTGGCCAACGAATCTGTATGTGCGTTTCCACTTCTAGAAACGTGAGAAAGGATAAAGGAATCAAACTCAGATTGTAAACGTTTGACCTGGGTCAAGTACTCTTGCATTCGTGGATCCCTAGCCTCCATAGCCCCCGTGACTTGTCCGACCACTAATTGAGAATCCGAGAACATATGAACCTCCCTTCCTCCCATGCTACGCACCATGTTCATACCAACTAAGACTGCTTCATACTCGGCCTCGTTATTAGTCGCCGAGAACGCTAATCTCAAAGATTTTTCGAAGACAATTCCCTTAGGGGATACCAAAACAAGTTCGACACCAGACCCCCTCTGGTTGGCTACCCCATCAACGGACACTTTCCAAATCGGTGGTCCTTTGTCCATGATCATGTTAACTGATTTTTCATCCATGTATGATTTCTTCGCTGTTTCTTCCAACAATGGTTCAGTAAACTCCGCCACCAAATCTGCAAGAATCTGGCCCTTCACCGAGGTGCGCGGCATGTATTTGATATCAAAAGCTCCCAAAATAGTTCCCCACTTTGCTACCCTTCCTGAGTAGTCAGCACTACGTAATATTGACTTGAGAGGCAGTTGGGTCAAAACCACGACGGTGTGGGATTGAAAATAGTGAGGAAGCTTTCGCGTAGCATGGACTACGGCCAGAAGTGCCTTCTCCAAGGGCAAATAACGCACCTCAGCTTCATTCAACGATTTGCTGACATAATAGACCCGTCTTTGCACCCCGTCGTCGTCGTCCCTTATGAGGACTAGGCTAACTGCATGGACGGCAACAGCTAGGTACGCAAACAGGATTTCATCAACCTCCGACTGAGACATAATGGGTGGCCGGGAAAGATATTCCTTAAGTTGTTGGAATGCTAAAACGCACTCCTCGGACCATTGAAATCCTTTCCATTTACTTAACAGTTGGAAGAAAGACTTGCACCTGTCAGCTGACTGAGAGATAAATCTGCTGAGAGCAGCAATCATTCCGGTCAACTTCTGAACTTCCTTTGGATTCCGAGGTGGCTGCAAACCTTGGATGGCTCTGACCTGCGCCGGATTGACCTCTATTCCTCTATGAGTCAACATGTAGCCTAGAAACTTTCCGGCACTTACCCCAAAAGAACACTTTGAGGCGTTGAGGCGTAGCTTATACTTTCTAAGTATTTGAAAGGTGTCGTCCAGATCTTTCACATGCGTGGGTATTGTCTTACTTTTCACTACCATATCATCTACATATACCTCAATGGTTTTTCCAAGTTGTGACTCAAGCATTCTGGTCATCATCCTTTGATAATAGACCGGTCTTTGCACCCCGTCGTCGTCCCTTATGAGGACTAGGCTAACTGCATGGACGGCGACAGCTAGGTACGCAAACCGGATTTCATCAACCTCCGGCCGAGACATAATGGGTGACCGGGAAAGATATTCCTTAAGTTGCTGGAATGCTAAAACACACTCCTCGGACCATTGAAATCATTTTCATTTATTTAACAGTTGGAAAAAAGGCTTGCACCTGTCAGCTGACCGAGAGATAAATCTGCTGAGAGCAGCAATCATTCTGGTCAACTTCTAAACTTCCTTTGGATTCTGAGGTGGCTGCAAACCTTGGATGGCTCTGACCTGCACCGGATTGACCTCTATTCCTCTATGAGTCAACATGTAGCCTAGAAACTTTCCGACACTTACCCCAAAAGAACACTTTGAGGAGTTGAGGCACAACTTATACTTTCTAAGTATTTGAAAGGTGTCGTCCAGATCTTTCACATGCGTGGGTATTGTCTTACTCTTCACTACCATATCATCTACATATACCTCAATGGTTTTTTCAAGTTGTGACTCAAGCATTCTGGTCATCATCCTTTAATAAGTAGCCCCTACATTCTTTAACCCGAACGGCATCACTTTATAGTGATAGTTCCTTGTTGGAGTAATGAAGGCAGTCTTCTCCTGGTCTTCCGCCGCCAAGGGGATTTGGTGATAGCCCTAGAAGGCATCCAAAAAGCTCATCCGAGGATGTCCGACCGTGGCATCCATAAGCTGATTGATGCGTGGCATAGGGAACGAGTCTTTTGGGTAGGCTTTGTTTAAATCTGTAAAGTTCACACATACTCTCCACTTTCCGTTCTTCTTTTTCACTACGACTGTGTGCGCCAACCACTCTGGGTAGAAAACTTCCTTTATAGCCCTGACCCTCTTGAGCTTGAGCACTTCCTCCTTAACAGTCTCGAAATGCTCTTTAGAGGAACGTCGAGGTGGCTGCCTTCTAGAAACAATAGCAGGGTTGACGTTCAAATGGTGACAAATGAAGCTTGGGTCAACCCCCGGAGCCTCGTAGGGGTCCCAGGCAAAAGCATCGATGTTGTCCTTTAAAAACTCCACCAATTCCATCTTCTCTTGGTGTGAAAAACGTACCCTAACTTGGAAGAACCTTTCAAGATCATCAGCTACCAAAAACTTCTCCAAATCTTCATACATGGTCTCCTCCGACGTCACCGCTTCGGGTGCATCCGGAGTCGTTAACTGCTATAAGTCCTCTCCGGCCGAGGACTGATGCAATACTAAGGCAGATATGCATTGTCTTGCCACTGATTGGCTACCAAGAATTTCTTCGATGAATTCCCCCGATGGAAATTTTATCTTAACATGCAATGTGGAGGAAATAGCACCCAAAGCGTGCAACCAAGGCCTGGTGAGGATGGCCGTGTATGGGGAATATGCGTCGACCATAATAAAATCCACCTCAACCATTTCCAAGCCAGATTGTACGAGTAACCGAATTTGTCCCTTTGGTATAACGGCCTTCCCTTCAAAGCTTATTAACGGCGAGTCGTAAGGGGTGAGATCCTCCAACTTCAACTTCAGTCCCTTAAATAAATCAAGGTACATAATATCTGCCCCACTGCCCTGGTCAATCATCACCTTCCTAACGTCGTAATTCCCTATCCTCAAAGTGACTACCAAGGTGTCATCATGGGGTTGGATGGTCCCAGCCTTGTCCTCATCTGAAAATCCCAAAACGGGCAGATTCACTCTCAGCCTCTTCGGTTTCACGCCTGCCTCCTCAGCCTGGGAGTGTGAAACTACCATCACTCTGGTGGGACATGAACCGGTCTTGCCAGGTGCAGCGAAGATAACGTTTATCGTTCCCAAGGACGGCCGAGATGAATTATTCTTCTGATTATTCGAGCCAGACTGACTGCCTTGCCCGTTAGGTTGGTATAGGTGCTGCTTCAACTTCCCCTTGATAACGAGATGCTCCGAGTGGTTCTAGAGGGTCTGACAATTCTCAGTGGTATGACCCACATCCTGGTGGTATTGGCAACAGAGATTCTGATTCCGCTTCACAGGGTCCCCTGCCATCTTACTAGGCCATTTGAAGTAGGGTTCCTTACGAACTTTCTCCAGTAGCTGGTGCACTGGCTCTCGAAATACAATATTAACAGCCTGAGAAGTTGCCGAGCCAAGCTGCCCGAAGTAATCTCTCCTCGGCTTATTGTTGTGATATCTGTCCGACCTGAAATCCCTTTTCTCCTGCGGGATAACCTTCGCCTTACCCCTACCCTGCTGTTGGTCTTCTTCCAACCTCTTGTACTCGTCAATGCGGTCCATGAGGCGACATACACTCCGTACGGGCTTTTTGGTCAAGGATTTCCTTAAATCACGATCAGTGGGAAGGCCCACTTTAAAAGTATTAATCGCCACCTCGTCAAAATCTTCGTCTATCTCATTAAACATCTCCCAATACCTGTCGGAGTATGCCTTCAACGTCTCACCTTCCCTCATGGCCATAGATAAAAATGAATCTAACAGCCGAGGAACTCTGCTGCATGTAATAAACCGTGACGCGAATGCTCTAGTAAGCTCCCCAAACGAACCGACAGACCCCGACTTTAGGCCATTGAACCATCTCATAGCCACAGGTCCCAAGCTAGAAGGGAAGACTTTGCACATCAAATTCTCATTGTGAGAATGTACCGCCATTCTCTGATTAAAGTGGCTCACATGTTCCACCGGGTCTGTCTGGCAGTTATAAATGGTGAAGGTGGGCTGAGTGAACCGCCTGGGGAGCCTCCCATTCTTAATCCTACGCGAGAATGGCGATTTGGAGAGTCGGTGTAGCGCCCGGCTCATAGCGTTGTTCCCCAAGCCCCTAGAGGGGAGCTTCCTGTGCCTGCGATCTAGTAGGTCACCCTCCTCGCAAGAGGAAGTTTTGTTGGGGGGCGACCACAACCTTGAATTATAACTACTTCCCCGAGATTCCCCAGAAGAAGGATCAGATAGGGGTGAAGCACGCCTTCGTCTGACGCGGCGCAGCTTTTTCTTGAGGTGGTTTATCTCCCTTTGCATGGCCTTAGCATCATCTTCATGGGTGGCACTTCCTCCACCGCGGGTATGACTCGCGCTAGGATATATAGTGTGAACGCTTCCCTCTCGATCCCTCCGGCGCTCAAGACGTTCGAAAAGATCTTCAGGTTGCGATCCCTGAGATTCTGTATGGTGTGAGCCTAAGCCTGCCATGGTGTTCCAGTTCCTTAAATACTAGATTCCCACAGACGGCGCCAATTGTAAGTGCACAATTGCACCTGGACCCAAAGAGAGACATGGGCTCAGGCCCAATGAGTCTTAAACAATAAGATTTGTAGAGTGTGGATTTGAAATCTAGTGTAGGGGTATTGGAAACTTGACAAGCAGGCTAGAATGCCACAATTTTTGCAAATGATAAACAAATATGACAAGGGAACCTCCTCGGACGTAAGCCGAGGATGATTTATGTATTGCTTCTCTTTTATGCCCAAATTACAGTTCTTCGTTCTTTTTCTCCTAACTGACAGATCTCTCCCCTCTCCTTTTTTCCCTCTTCTCCTTAAATATTCTTCTTCTTTCCTCCTACCTCCACATGTCTCACAAATCTTATCCTTAGGTGCCTTCTTTTCCTCTCCACCACCTTCTTGAAGTCTTTAAATAATAGCAGGAAAGTTCAATTCTACTGTTCAGGGGTCATTTCCTCATTAATGCGGCCAGGGAAGTAGGTGCAGGGTCTTTAATGTGGAGGTAGCAGCCTTTTTCTCAAATATTTCTATCAAGCCGTTCCCTCTAGAGGGTACTTGGATCCCCCTTTTACCCAATAGTTTTTCCAGAACTCTGCCTTTAATCTTCTTGGCAAATCCAGGGTGCGTGCCGGGCCCATCCGAGGAGACATTCATCCTCGGACGGTTCCTCGGATGTCTGTAGTGTAGGCTGGCTCATGGGCTTAGGGGCCTAATGACAAAAACAAACTGGTACCAATTGATCAAGCCCACGACCTATTTGTTTATTTTATAAATCTTACCCCCCACAGAAGCATAGTATATAATTCATTTTCTAAAATATTCATAAAATCATATATTAGGATTACTAATTTGTAATAAAGCATTTTTCTCATAAGAGAATTTAATTTTAGATGTATTAAACTGTTTATTAAGAAATGTTTTTTTTTTATTTTTATAATATATATAACTCTTTACCAAACCAACAAGAGGCAAGGATTTTTTTTTTCTAAAATAAACAATGTCATATTGCTTTTTTTTTAATAACAAATTTTGTTCACTAATATATATATATATATATATATATATATATTAATATATATTACTTTATTTTTATATTAAAATTTTCATTTACTCACATTATAAGCTAATTTGCTAGGGATAGAATACCAAGGGAAATTAAGTTTTTCCACTGTGGGAGGATGAGAATCTGAGAATGTGGATAGCTGGGTCTAGGACAATGTCAGGAGTATGGACCTTAGAAAGCACTGATTGTAAATTCTCCGGAAAAAATGAGCAACCCCCTGCAAGTACATGGAGACTATAATTCCCGAGGATACCGACGTGCCCTCAAGAGGCCGAGAACCAATACTAAGGGCCGTCATTCGCAAACTGAGGATAAGAAGGAAGATTTGTCATCAAGCTAGGAAGGGAAGAAGATAAATAAAGCATCCATTACCTCCGCATTCAATACTTTGCATCTATTTAGTTGGCCGCATTAATGAGGAAATGACCTTTGAGTAGTGTCAACATAACTCATAGCCTAATGTGGAAGCCTTCTAGTAAGGCCCCGATGGGACAAGCATCAAGAGAATTGAACCCTGACCCTCCAGATGTAGGGCTAAGATACACCTTAATTGATTATATAAGGTAAAGAAGCCACTGGAGGAAGGGGATTCACTTTTTATAACTTCAAACCAATTGTAATCACTACCTTGGATTAAACCCAAGGAGCTCAATAAAGGCCCTTTGAGGCTATTTTTCATCCATACTTGTGCAACTACACTAAAAGCTAATTCTATCAACTCCAGCTAATTCTTTCCACTTAATTAAGGGTATTCAAGGTTGATTAAGCATCCCATCTCTTCAAATTAATTGTGTGAGCAAAAGTAGCAAGTTTTGCCCGCCACATCCATCATTCAAAAATAAATTAAATTATCAGTAATCCCAAACTAATCTATCTTTTTTGAAATATACAAAGTCAGATCATGATCTCTCTCTTTTTAAATACAGTGCTTATTTCAATATATTCATAAATATATACGAATCAAAACTAATCCATATGACGATGCTTTGCAAGCAAACAAAATGTCAAATCAATCGTCGCTTAATAATGATTAATTGGACCAATAAGGAAAATAATTTTTTGTTGATAATCTATTAAGATTATTTTACAAATAAAAAATCATTTGCAAAATATCCTAATTAAGTTTCTATAGGCATCCTTATAATAATACAATTGCAAAAGTTAAAATATGTCAGTCATCCAATTATTTTTGTTTGACTAATATTTACTTTTGTCTAAAGAATTGGCAATATAGGGTACTTCTAATATAACTATTAAGAGTATTTTCTCTACAAAACTACAAATTTGTCCACACAAAAGGATTAAAAGAGAAAAAAACTTAGTAAATTATCATAGTTTAGCATCTAAGATTCTAAACGGATTATTAAAGCAATCAAATTCTAATTTGCAAAACAACTAATTATTAATCCAAATCAATTCAAACTAATGGGATAAAGAAAAAGAACTTGTGATCAAGAATTGGAATACCAAAATACATAAATATGCATAAAAGTCAATAAAAATTTGTCAAAAATAGAAACATATGTGATGTGACAATTAAATCAATAATAACAAAAAGCACCTATAGGGACACAATTTTCAGACCAAGCCCAAAATGTAAGGGATCTTGGCCCAGTGAACCCAGTACAATAAATTTGTAGAGAGTGGGTCAAAGAGCTAGGCTTTAGTGCTTGGATAACAGTTAATATGGTTTTGGATGATGAACCAATAAGAATTGAACTCGGTTTATGCGAGAAAGTTGGTTCTCGGCACAATCCGAGGAGCTCTGTTCTAGCATATATTGGATGACAATGGTTATAGGAGTTGTTGAGATTGTTATAGTGCTTTCTCTTCTCCTTTTTTCATCCCCCCTTCTCTGGGATCTCTACCCTTATTTATATTACATCTCTCCCTTCATCCTTACCCTAAACGTGGACCACATGTGGACAGTTGATGGTTGTCTCATCAGCCCCTCTAAAAGTCTTCTGAGGTGGTTGTAAAGTTGCCATAATACTGTTCAAAGGTCACTTCCTCATTAATGTGGTGGTAGCAGTTTTCCCTTAGATATTTTTGAGTACTTATCCCTCTTGTATGTTCATGATGCTCGTTGCTATCATTAGAACTTCCTAAAAGGTCATCCTTGATCATTAGGATCTATATCAGATTTGCGTTTGGCTTTATCCGAGGAGATAGTACTCCTCGGACTCGGACCACCCATGCTCCTCGGCCAAAACCACATGCTCTCAGCCAAAACCACATGCTCTCGGTCAAATCCCAAAATCCATGACCCCACAGCACCATTAGCGAAAAAAAAAATGTTGAAACAATAAAAGAATCCACTAAAAGAGAAACAAAATTGGGGAGAGAGAGAGAGAGAGAGAGAGAGAGAGAGTATTGACCTTTTTTGTCATGAACAACTTGGAAGGAATAAGGGAGAGAGGTGGAAATGAAGTAAAGAGAAATTTATAAGAAAATCAAGATCGAGGAAGGGTTGAAGTAGATGAAAAGTTGAAAATTTAAAAAGAAAATGATTGAGAAAATTTAGAAACGGTATAATTCAAGAAGATGGAGAAAATTTAAAAATATATTAAGGAATCACATGAATTTTTTTTTAAAAAAAAAACAATGATTGGAAGAGATGAAAAATTGAACTAAGAAGACAATGGTTGAAGAAGATGAAAGGTTGAATAAAGTAAAATTGAAAAAAAGAAGAAGAAAGGATGTTAATGGAGTGGTGCAAAAAGAAATCAAATCAAACCAATGGGATAAAAAAAAAAACTTGTGATCAAGAATTGGAATACCAAAATACATAAATATGCATACAAGTCAATACAAATTTGTCAAAAATAAAAACAAATGGGATGTGACAATTAAATCAATAATAACCAAAAAGCAAAATAAGCAGAAAAAAAAGGTTGAAACAATAAAAGAATCTACCAAAAGAGAAACAAAATTGTGGAGAGAGAGAGAGAGAGAGTATTGAAATTTTTTGTCATGAACCACTTGGAAGGAATAAGGGAGAGATGTGGAAATGAAGTACAGAGAAATTTATACAAAAATCAAAATGGAGGAAGGGTTGAAGTAGATGAAAGATTGAAAATTTAAAAAGGTATTATTGAGAAAATTTAGTAATGGTAGAATTTAAGAAGCTGGTGAAAATTTAAAAATATATAGAGGAATCAAATGAAAATTTTTAAAATACAATGATTGGAAGAGATGAAAAATTAAACTAAGAAGACAATGGTTGAAGAAGATGAAAGGTTAAATAAGTACAAACTGCAAAAAAAGAAAAAAGAAAAGAAAGAATTTTAATGACGTGGTGCAAAAAGAAATTTGTAACTTTTTTGCAAAACTTCCATATTATATATGCTATAGATAGATATGTATAAACATTGTTTTTGGCTTTTGATTATTCATTGATTTTAGTTTTTAGTTATAAACATCTAAATTAAAGTAGATGAATATGTAAAGACAAAATTATATGTCAAGTTAAAACCACCCAAGATAAACGTGTAAAGCCAATCTATTTATATATTTAATATTGTCAACAAAAAATAGGAATAAAAAATAAATTAGAAATGAATAATTATATGGTTAATGATGTGGTAGATGAGGTGGCACGACACGAGTATAAGAACAATAAATACTACGACTCCACTTTTAGATATGTATAGAATATGGCTAATGACATGACAAATGAAGTAGCGCAATATAAGTATAACAATAATAAATACTATGCCTCAATTTTCAGATACATATATAGACTAGTAAGTTACTCGTGCGATGCATAGATAATGTTGTAATTTTTTTATGTAAGATGGTTTTGGAGAATGTTGTATGTATATTATAGCATAATTGTTATAGAACTTTATTAGTAACAAGTTCATCATAAAAAGGCAACAATTATAAATTGCACATACATATCTATTATAATTATTCAAATGAATAAATGAGAAAAAAAAAAAAAACAACTTTGGAGGAGTATTTTAGAATAAAAGTTGATATAGAATGTGTCATTCTCTTTCTCCTTAATTCTAAAACAAAATACACATCCTAAACACCTACAGTCTATCACATCATTTACAAAACCCAAAAATCCACAACGTCTAACTTTAACATCAAAATCGTAATTGCCATTGTCACTCAATATAAAATGCAAGCCTCCCTTCCTTGGTTGTAGCCAACTCATATGGTTAGGATTAGATGAAACAACAATGTTAAAGCTAGGTAGGTGTCGACGAAATATTGAAGATAAATAACATCATTTTTGGTCTTTGTGTATTTGACATAGGATGACATGAAGAGGTATGGGTAGGTACATATAAAGGGGTAGAAGTGCAAGAGGTGAAAATAGTGAATTAAAATGCAAAGAGTTTTGTGTGTATGTGTGAGGGATGAAAATTCTTAAAATATTGAACCGAAAGATACAAAGAATATTGATTTTTTAATTAGAAAGTCTTGGAACATTGAACCAAATGAAACAAAAAGTCAATATTTAATTTTTTTCTTATCTCTGATGTGGCACTTTAGAATATTTCAATTATCTTTGTATAGAATGGGTCACTTGACAGAACCTCATGATTTTCCAAAGAGAGAACTGTCCCACCTTACCTCCTATTTATGAAAGGCCCATTCGATTCTAAGTTAAAATTCAATATCCGTATTTGTATTATTGTTGTTCCCCAAAGATGCATTTAAGTTGCTTTAATATATGTACGACATTTTTACATAGCTGCAAATATGTCTATGCAGATGTCCTTTAAACATGTGGGTTCAACTCACTGACCTAAAAAGCTCAATAATTGTACATATCTATTACTAGACTGGAAACCTTTTTAGTTAATGTTTGTAATTTGTAAAGTGGTTGCTGTGGATTGATTTTTTTTTTTGAGGCCTTACAACAGGTAGGGAAGAAGTGATTTGAATGCAGGTTTCTCTCATGAGAGAAGAGGGCAGTGTCAATAGTCATAAGGAAAAGTGATTTTTCTTTCTAGCTATGCAGAAACATTTTTATACCATGTCTACATAAACATGAAATATACTATTTGGATCGGTCTACCCTACATATTAGTAGGGGAGAGCTCAAGTTTGCTTTGACCAGAGAAGAATTGAAGCTTACTGTTTGTTACTTTCAGGATATCTATTATATTATAAACTTACTTAGAAGAGAAAGCATTATAATATGAAAAGTAACACATAAGAGCATTCCCATCAGGTATGCCAAATGTCAAATATTTGGCATTTGACACACCAAACAACAAAAAAGCTCCTTCATCAGGTTGTTAGCCAACCATAGAATTAGTGTCACGACCCAAATCCATGGAACATGAATTTAGATGCATGACTAACTTGCTAAATCTTATATAACTCAATAAACATAATTAATTTAAACATAGTTCCATAAAACTCCAAATAAACAATACTCTTAATAAATATTTTACAATACTAAAATCCACAATTTAGAATAATCTCCAAAATACTATGAGATCTAAAGCGGAATAACAATAACCAATAATCATTTAGGACTTCAAGTATTATTGACTTCGTCTAAAAACTCCCACGCTTTACCTTGCACGTTACGAAGCAATCCAATGGTTCTGTTCTCCAACTAAACTTTAATTTGAAAATTGTAATTGACGGGGTGAGCCACACATCTAGTAAGCAATTATATACAATACACAACATGATAGAGTCTAGCAAAGCATGAGTATTTTGATTTTTCACAAACTCATTCAATGATATCAAATATAATTATTCTAAAACATATAAAGAATCACTTAATACATATGTAATCACACCTTAAAATCATTCAAAAATACATACAGATAATTGATCAGAGCACAGTGTCATATATACACATATTACATATTCTCACATACAATCCTGTGAGTGGATACCAACATCTAATCCCAACTGCTGATGGATTAACATTTATTCTCACATACAACCCTGTGAGCGGGCTTGCACATATATCTAATCAATTCTAAAAACACTTATTTTGAGTCACATATCACAAAAAACAAAGTTTATACAACATAGAATAATTTTCTTAATATTAAAAATTATTCCAACAATAAAGGTATATCGAATATCTCAATATTAAATTGAAACATAAATCAAAGGATGTTTGACTCTCTTAGGGAACGAATAGGAACTGAGGAGTTTATATAAATATTTTAAAATTCTTGAGTAAATCTGAAAATTCAATTTGCTAAAAGAAACATTTTAAATACCATTTGGAGAATAGGAATATGACTTTGAACTCACTTGGTTTTAACAAACTTAATGAACAAGAACTTTTTTTTGTTTTTTTTGAAAACTTACATTGAAACTAAATTCTTTTCTGAAAATAGTTTAGTTTAGAAATCATCTCTTAAATGAGATTTGGATATCCAAAATGTTATTTAAAATTCAAAGTTTCTCTTTAAAACATCATTTAAAAGTCGAAATTTCTCTTTCAATAGTGTAAAAATGCTTTTTGATAAACTTTTAAAAGGTAAGCTTAAAATATTACTTTGAAAATCTTTAACTTCTAAGAACCTAAAGAACAAAACTTGTGCATATTATGCATAATTACTTACAACACTTGAATCACTCTAAAATTTCAGCCGAAACAACCTCCAAAAAGCCTCAAAACACTCTTAAATAGGACCTATAATCAATCATGGAAATTACTTAATATCTTCCACAAAGTATAAAACTTATCGAATTATACAAACTGACTCACTAGGAAAATACTTTGCTGAACTAATAACACTAAATTAAAGTTTTTTTAACCAATAATATTCCCTTACATTAATCGAAACTCATATTACCATGAAGAAGACAGTAGCCAAAATATCATTGACCTAGGATTTAATATAAAACCCCAAAGAAAACGTTAAACCATCCTAATATATATAACCAAAGAAAATGTTAATTCATCCTAATATATATAATCAAAGAAACGTGGCAAAACTAAAAGGACTTAGTGTGCATTTGGCTACTAATTAAAAAATCAGTTTATTTTACTATTCAGCTTATTTTTGCTATTATTTATAAGTCCCACTATACTTTTTGATACTATTCATGGGTCTCACTGTACTATTTTAGTTAACTTTTACTTTTATCTATAGTACTTTTAGCAAAACGTTTTCAGTTTTATCAAAATAAACGGGTTCCAAACAGACCCTTAATATATACAAATTCGAAAGAAAACATGATGGCAATATTCACTTGTTCTAAGGACCCACAGAGGACAACGTGAAAGCCATACACACGTGCCAATTCTAAGATTTAATATATATACAAATATGTCTCCCAATGGTTTAACAGCATATAACCTCAATGAAAACCATGGGCCAAAACTAATGACTTTGTTCATGGACATGATATCATTGACCCTAATGTATTTAGCGTTAGTTTGGACTAGTGAAAGTGTTGAAGTGTGTTTGGACTAGTGTTTGTAGAAGTGTTGAACTCGAATGGTTCATTGTGTTTGGACTTGTCAAAGTCTAGGCAAAGACTACCAAGGCCATCTATCCATCAATCAGAGAAATTGGACTTCGACAAAATGTGAGCAACCTATTGTGAAAACTGTGTGGGATTTTGGTATAAACTGTCTAGCAAAAACAAAAGAACTTTTTGGTATAAAACTGGATATATGTGTGCAGGGCCGGCTCAACCATTTTTGGGGCCTTATATGAAAATTTTAAATGGGCCATTTTATAATTAAATATTAATTTTATATATATATATATATATATATATATATATATATATATATATTAGGACTATTTTCATTGTTCTCTTTTTGTTGTATAATTTCATTATCTTCCAACTCTTTTTGATAAGTTTCTTGTTCATTTGTAATATTTTCACCTAAAATTTTTATTGTGTTTTTTTTTTAATACCAGTAACAAATTTATCCATAGATCATTTTTGAGATTCAATTTGTTTTTTAATTTTTCTCTTTTTTAGAAGTTTTCATATCGGGATAAATATTTTCTAGTCGACATTTATAATGAGAAAATATTTATAAATAAATAAAACACAATTTATAATTAAAAATAATAATTTAACTAAAAATAAAATTTAAAGTATAGAACAATAAAACCTGGTTATTGCAATTTTTCTAAAGCCATGACCACTTTAAAATTTAAATCTGCACAAATAAAAATTAATTTAACACATGATTTAATAAATTACTGTCACTATAATACAAATGAGTTGATATAATACAAATCAAATTATTAATTGATATAATAATTTATAATAATAGATAAAGTGTTACATAAAAAAAAAAGGGTGAGAAACCGTGTAAGACTGTGGGCTGTACAGCCTGTACTCCTATGTCCTATAAACAAAAAAAAAAAGTGAGAAACCCTCCACTACTCCTATCATCCATTCATCCTATCTCTAAGTTTTAAAGAAAAAACGTGTCCTATCAAATATCAATTATCATGGCAGAAAATGGTCCAGAGAGGGTCAGAGGGGGCAGAAAAGCTATAAAAAAAAAAAACGTGTCCCATCCCGTCAAACAATTGTGCAGTGCAGTGAAAGTGTGAAACAAACTAAAAATATATATAATCTAAGTTAAATAAATAGAAGACTCAGAGTCTTCAGTTTCGGAAAGACAAAGAGAAAGAGGGGAAAAACTGAAGAAGAATACCTCTGGTGACTGGTACGCTGAATCAACCAAGAAAAATTTCAAGCTAGACTGACTGAGTTTATGGAAAAAGATCAAGAATCAAGATGAAGATGAAGAAAAGAGAGGTAAGATCGTAAGAAAATAGATAGAGAGGCGGAGAGGCAAAGAGATGAGAGGTTTTTTTTTTGTTTTCGAAATTTATAATCTCTATTTTAGCATATTTCAAGGCAATTATGTTGTATTATTAATGAATTTGTCTTGTCTTAATTTTAATTTTAGCATATTTTAAGAGTGAGATAATAAATTTGTCTCTTAAAACTTAATTTTGTTAGCTGAAGTTTGACTATTTTTGTTTTTTTCCTTTTTAATATTTTGCATTTTGTTTTAGGATACAATGAGGTCTTTTTAATGCACTTTATTAATCAATAAAAGTGCTTAATTTATTTTTAATTAAAATATATAGATAAATATATTATATATATAATTTTTTTTTTACAAGTGAGGCTTTCTTTTAATTGGGGGCCTTAAACTTGCATTAATTGCATCACCTATGGAGTCGACTATGTGTGATTATTAGTGCAGCCTAATACTCTTACAATCTTTCGAAAATGACAAAAGCCATACTCCTAGATTTAATGACTTTGGCTTTTGTTCTAGAATACGTACAGTTTCTAGGAAAATATATCTCTTTGAAACAAATCTACGTACCACTAATATTTCTAAGATAAAATTCTAACAAAAAATCATACTTTAGAATGATTGGTTGCCTCTTCAATTGTATTTGTTCTAAAGTCCAGAGGGAAAAACACACTTCCTAGCCTCTTTAATGATGAAACCTAGATTTATCTCTTCCTCTACCCTATAGTTAACCTATTAAAGATGTGAGTTTAGACGGGCAGTAGGCCGCAGTTGCTAACAAAAGAAAACCTATGACCCATCAGCTATATTTACAAGAATAAGTAATAATCTCAAATAAATAAATAAAAAACGCATGGTATTACTCTTAGGGTGTGTGCAGTTTGGTCAGTACAGTTTTTTTTAAAATTTAACACCAAATCGATAGAAATCAATCTTCTCATAATTGAAATTATCCATAAAGATGAGCAACCTAACGAGTCACATCAAACTAGAAAATTTGCCAATAAAGGTGGGCGTTTTCAACCGATTTGTGCATTGGACAATTCTTTTACTTAACATCTTATAAAGGAAAACCAATAACAATGAAGTCAAAACACCTTTTTTTTCACGGGTTAACTTCAAAATCTTCAAATATTTCAACTTTGTCATTTTATCCACCTACCATTGGAGAAGATTGTTAGAGCTTTTCTTGAGACTATAGCATATGTTCAACATTGATTTGACATATCTTCTCAAATATATTTAGCAGTAGGTGGATGAAGTGACAAAATTATTATATTTTGAGGACCGAAACCTAAATTTTATGGAAAAACACTTTTGAGTGTGAGAAAAATAGACTTCAAAATCAAAAGAATGTGAGAAAAATAAAACTATTCTTTACAGTTAACCGGTCACCCTCAATTGAAAAACCTCGTGGAGTACAACACAATTCCATAAACAAATCACCCGATTTGCGGTCTCCAAAACTAGAAAAGATCATGAGGTGCAAAATGAAAATCTGAAACATATATGCAATCTGGTTTCATGATTTTTTAATAGATCTCATACAAATTGTTTATAGTGCTTTATTGGCTTTTTTTTTTTTTTTGGCTTCTTTATTGGCTTCTTGCTAAGATTATATCTGCTCTTATTTATTAACACCTCAAAAAAAAAGAAAAAAGATTGCATATATAAATTTTCTAAGGAGACGAGTAATCAACCTGGCTCTAATCAAATTCCTATACAATAACAACGAGTTTCTATTACATAAAACTAAAAAATAAAAATCTTCCAAGGACACGAGTAATCAACCAGGCTTTAATCAATCCTATACAACAACGAGTTTCTATTACATAAAACTAAGGAAAAAAGGAACAAAAAAAGAAAAAGAAAAAAAGAAAGAACATAAAAGATGATCATTATTGAAAAGGAGGCATGCACTAGCTAGTGCTTTTGAAAAAAAAAAAAAAAAACTATCATATAAGACAATTTTATAAGACATTCCTCTTGTGAAAGAGATGTTTTACGATTCACGAGATTTCTTCTTAGGCTTCTTCTTAGTGGCCTTGTGGTACTTGTCTTTGATCCAACCAACGCACGCATCGGTTGTTTCCTTAATTAATAATTTCTTCAAGCCATCTTGAATCTTTGTTAAAAATGTAGCCTTTGCACCACCTTGACTCTTCTTGGTCTCACTAATCTGGTCTGGGCTGTTGTTCTTGTGGTCCCATTGATCAGCCCACGGGTTCGACTCCATTAACAAGCTAGCTAGCTTTAAATTTTCGCCCCAGATAAATTTTTTTTAAAAAAAGTTGGAGTTTCTTCTTGGGAAAGAGAGAATGAGAAAACTAATAGTATGAGTGTTCCTTATCCTTTTGGCTTATGAGCAATTGGGAGTCTATTTATGGATGGTATCTTTAGTCGGTTATAGAACTCAGTCAAACAGAACCCAAGATATTTCAGAGAATATACATTAAAAATGTGGTGTTCAGCCCAGCCGTACTATGTAGCCAAGTGCGAGGAAATTTCCTTAGGCCCCAAATCCAAATATAAAAAGACCGCAGAGTACTACCTACAAACAGGAGTATTTTTATTCGCCAGAGTATTGAATTATAGATTTGGCTAACGTGTAGTTGGGGCACATAATAATTATTTATTTATAAAAATATTTTCTCAAAAATAATTTATAGTAATTTATAAACTAATACTTTTAGGGTATTCATTAATATTTCATTTAAAAACTATTAACTAAGTCCCTATCATTCAATTAATAAAAAATTAATTAAAAAATGAAAAAATTAAAATTATTACAACTTTTTATCAACTACCTAATAAATGATTTAGGGTCCGTTTTCCAGTAGTCTTTGTCCCTTAAAAGCTGAGACGCTACGCAGAAGAAAAAAAAAATGAAACATAAATGGTTGAATTGGTCAAAAGTTGCGGTTATGGTTCATTCACTATACATGAACAGTAGACTTTGTCCCTTAAAAGTTGAGAGTCTGTACAGGGGAAAAAAAAAAAAAAAAGAGCTGAAACGTGAACTGGAAAACGTAAATGCAAATAATTTGTATCCAAAAGGATATGTGGCTGCGTTTTTTGAACTTGCGTTTTTTTTTTTTCTTGCTGCTGGGGACAAAGTATGCAGTGCGTGCATTGTGCGCGCATTGTTTATGTACTTTTTTAGTAATTTTTTTATTAAAAATGGGTCTCACAGTATTATTTACATATTTAAAAATTATTTTGCTACAGTATTTTCAGTTTTCAGTTTTTAGCAATAAGTTCTATCCAAACGGACCTTTAGTAATGAATATGATTAGGTATCTCTTAATAAATGCTTCTCTCTCTCTCTCTCTCAACAAAATAAAACTAAAATCAGTCGGTAAAAACAAAAATTCTCAAGCCTCATTTTTTGGGTACTTATTGCTGGAAATTTTGTCACCATCTCCGTTTAAAGCCAAAAATTTTGTTGTCACCATCTCCATTTGGAATATGTATGCTTGAGTTCTCTGATGTTTGTTTAGATCTTGTGCTTCTTAACCTCGTTGCATAAAAGGTGATTTTTCTTTCATTTATTCTATTGAGCATGTTAAGCAGCACGGGGTTTCTGTATTTCTCATGCCATCAGGAATGCTGGGGACCTCCGATCTTGCTTTTACATGAATGAGGACTGTCCCACCTTACCTCCTATCTATGATAGGCCCATTCGATGCTAAGTAGAAATTCAATATACGTATTTGTATTATTTTTGTTCCTCAAAGATGCATTTAAGCTGCTTTTATACATGTATGACATTTTTACATAGCTGCAAATATGTCTATCCAAATGTCCCTAGAACATGTGGGTTAGACTCACTGACATGAAAAGCTCAATAATTGTACGCATCTGTTACTAGACTGAAAACCTTTTTAGTTAATGTTAGTAATTTTGTAAAGTGGTTGTTGTGAATTGATTTTTTTGTTTTTGTTTTTTTGGGCCTTACAACAGGGTGGGGAAGAAGTGATTTGAATTCAGATTTCTCTCGTGAGAGAATAGGGCAGTGTCAATAGTCAAAAGGAAAAGTGACTTTTCTTTCTAACTATACAGAAGCATTTTTATACTTTCTACATAAACATGCTCGGATTCAACTTTGGAAAACAGAGACAAGTGACCTTTAAAAGACTTCAGAGTGAAATCAATATACTATTTGGATCGGTTTACCCTACATATTAGTAGGGGAGAGCTCAAGTTCCATGAGAGCACTAATATACAATTACAAGTCCCTTTTGTTTATTGCTTTGACCAGAGAAGAATTGAAGCTTACTGTTTGTTACTTTTGTTGAACACAGTTCCAGTCCCAGACCTGTGAAGAAGACAAAGAAGAATATATGTGAAGAAAACGCACTGTTTCATCGTACATAAGGCTGGACACTTAAATTAAACTCACCGTTTCACTTATGTGTTGATTCTCTTAGGTGCTTTAATGAAACGGTGCGTATCACTCTTATCTGATTCAATTAGAAGTTCAGACTTGGTGTGGAAATATCAATTAGAGCAGCTTAACTAACTCTGTTAGTGCAGTGTAACCAACTCCCAAAATATCAGGAGCTTAACTTAATGGCTTAGCTTAATCTTGTTGTATATAAACCATTCTGTGGGCACAGATGTAAAGTATGCTAGAATTCTTTGGAATTGAATGGAAGTTTCTTTCATTCTCTCTCTCTCTCTCTCTTTCTCTCTCTCATTCTTAAACTTTCTTGCACTTTCTCTCATTTTCTCAGACTTTCTCTTCCCTTGTGATTGTTCATATGCATTTGCTTTCTCTATGATTTTAACAGAAGCTTAGTTTGCTGTTATTGAAACTTTCATCAACTTTTAGGATATCTATTATATTATAAACTTAGAAGAGAAAGCATTATAATATGAAAAAGTAACACAAAATAGAACGAGAAAGAAAAAAGACATTGGAAAAAGTGGATAGCCAATCATAAGTGTGTGTGTAGTTCGGTCAGTATAGTTTTTTTTTTTCCCCCCAAATTCATCACCAAACTGATAGAGATTGGTTTTCTCATAATTGGAATCGATCCATATGCGAGGAACCTAATGAGTAACATCAAACTAGAAAATTTGCCAATTAAGGTGGGCATTTTCATCCAATTTGTTCATTGGACAATTCTTTTACTTTAACATCTTATAAAGGAAAACCAATAACGATAAAGTCTATACACACATTTTCTTCAAGGGTTTACTTGAAAATCTTCAAAGATTTCAACTCTGTCATTTTATCCACCTACCATTGAAGAAGATTGTTGGAGCTTTTCTTGAGACTATAGCATATGTTCAACATTGATTCGACATATCTTCTCAAATATATTTAGCAGTAGGTGGATGGAGTGACAAAATTATTATATTTTGTTAAATTTTGATGACTAAAATCTAAATTTTATGGGGGCAAAACACTTTTGAGTCAGAATGTGCGAAAAATAAAACTATTCCTTAAAGTTAACCAATCATCCTCAATCGAAAAACCTCGTGGAGTCCAACACAATTCCATAAACAAATCATCTGATTTGCAGCTCCCCAAAACAAGAAAAGATAAAGACGTGCAAAATGAAAATCTGAAACATATATACAATCTGGTTTCGTGATTTTTTAATAGATCTCATACAAATTGTTTATAGTGCTTTAATGGCTTCTTGCTAAGATTATATCCGCTCTTATTTTTTAAAACATCTCAAAAAAAGAAAAAAAAAAGATTGCATATATAAATCTTTTAAGGAGACGAGAGTAATCAACCTGGCTCTAATCAAATTTGTATACAATAACAACGAGTTTCTATTACGTAAAACTGAAAAAAAAAAAGAAAAAAGAAAAAAAAGAAGATAGATGATTATTGAAAACGAGACACGTATTAGTTAGTTTTTCTGAAAAAATTATCTTATGAGATAGACTTAATAGACATTCCACTTAGGAGGTTCCTTCTTATGCTTTCAATTATCCTTTTGGCACTTATCTTTGATCCAACTAAGGCCCTCATGGGCCAAATAGTTTCCTTCCCTAACTAATAATTTCTTCATGTAGTTTGATGTTGCCTTTTTAGTTTTCCCGAAGCCATTGTGAATCTTAGCCTTTGCACCACCATGGCTCTTCTTGGTCTCAGGAATCGGGCTGTTGTAGCTCCATTGATCATCCAACAAGGTCCCATTCGAGCTAGAATTCAACTCCATCAACAAGCTAGCTAGCTTTTAATTTGCAACCCTGAAAAAATTTTCTTGAGAAAGAGAGTGACCAAATCACCAAATAGCTTGTGTGTTCTTTTTGGATTATGGGAAATTGAGAGTCTATTTATGGATGGTAATGTTTTGTCACTCAAATTCAAAAAATGTGTTGACTTGTTCCGAGCAACTTTCTTCTATGGATCTCAATAAAGAACCTTTCTTTTTGAAATGTACTAAAACTAGAGAGAGAGAACTGTGAACTCGTGGAATGTTTCCCTCCACTTGGCAAATACAAATCATGAAACTTTAACACATGATGTTGAGAGTATCCTCAATTGGAAGTGTTTTCAAAGAAGTTCCCAGAAACATATAACAAGAAACAAGCTCTATATATTTCAAAGTCAATTGCAAGTTGCAACAGCAAATTGATTGATGTCAATTGCATCAATCTTAATGGAAATTTCACAAACTAAAGTATTTTTAAGAGGGTAGAACTAAGTTACAGTATATTAGGTTTCCTAATTAAGTTTAAACACTTGGTTCCATTAACAATCTTTGATGGGAAACAAAGATTGTTATCTTTGTCAAGCACAATTAAATTTAAAACAATCAAGTATTTGATTTCAATTGAGGAATCTAATGTACTAAATCTAAGATACTCTCTAAGTTTTATCCTTCCTAGAATTAGAGAAAAGATAATTCATTTTTTTTTTGTTCCTTGAAATGTGTTTCATTTTATGCTTCATCAGTATAACTCGTATTACTTCTATCTAAGATGATTTACATTATTTTGGATAGAAACACATGTTAACATCGATTCAAAGTATTTTCTCAAATATATGCCAAAATAGAATGCGAATCTAAGTGATCTAGAATATATTTAGCTGTAGGTGGATGGAGTGACAAAGTTATTATATTTTGATTAAATGTGATGACTACAAAATTTTAGGGGCTAAACACTATTGAGTCCTAACGTGAGAAAAATAAAACTATTCCTTGAAGTTAACCAGTCATTCTCAATTGAGAAACCTTGTGGAGTCCAACACAATTCCATAAACAAAAAAACACCTGATTTGCAACTACCCAAAACAAGAAAAGATCAAGAGGTGCAAAACAAAAATCAGAAACATATGTACAATCTTGGCTTCATGATTTTTTTTATAGATCTTGTTGGTACAAAACACAAAGATAATGGAAATACACAAAGAGAAACTGAATAATACTTCTGAATTTTTTATTAATTTAAAGAGAGAAATTACACAACACTATTTGGACTGAGGCGCGGCACTCGCTCTCTTTAAGGAGATTCAAGCCCTTGGTTGGCTAAACTTTGTAACCGGTGCAGACCGTCTCTGACTTGTCTCCCCCAGGATACAACAGCCCAACAAGTGTCGTATGGCTAGAACAACCTCTGCACAAAGTGTTCAAGCCCAAAGCTCCACCAGAAAGAACACCCTTCCTTGCCAAGAATCTCTCTATTTTTTTTCTGGATATTATTCTGATGGGCTGGAGTTACACAATTAATGGTGAAATAAGGAGTTTTCTGAATAATGAAAAGGCCCAAATGGATAGTCCATTAAGTGGGCACCTCCACCCTTCACCTCCCCCTTGCGCACGTATCTGGCCCAATATTTGAGACAATTCATGTTAGCCCATTCATCACCACAATTAAAAAGAACAAAATAGTCTCTCTCCTTTTCAATGTGGGATTAAACATTTTCACTAAACTCCTCATCTTCCACATTCACTCCCACATCTTTACATTTATGTTATCACATTTATTCATTTTATTTATTTAATATTAAAATGCTCCAACAGATCTCCTACATATAGTTTATGATGCTTTATTGACTTCTTGCCAAGATTATATCCGTTCTTTTTTTCTTTTTTTTTTGTTTAACCCATCTCAATAACCGAAAAAAGAAAAAGAGCTCTAATCAAATCCAAATACAACAACAATAAGTTTCAATTATATAAAAGTAGGAAAAAAGAAAAAAAGAAAAGAACAAAAAAGATGATGATTATTGAAAACGAGACATGCATCAACTATCATATAAGACATCATTCTTTTTCGTAGAGAGAGATGTTTCATGACTCATGAGATTTCTTCTTATGCTTCTTAGTTGTCTTGTGGTACTTGTCTTTGACCCATCGAAGGCTCGCATCGGTTGCTTCCTTAACTACTAATTTTTTCATGTGGTTTGATGCAGCCTCTTTAGTTTTCTCCAAGCCATTACGAATCTTTGTTGAATATGTAACCTTTGCACCACCTTGGCTCTTCTTGGTCTCAGTAATCTGGTCTGGGCTATTGTTCTTGTTGCCCCATTGATCAGACCACGGGTTCGTCTCCATTTACAAGCTAGCGAGCTAGCTTTCAATTTTCACCCAAACAATAAATAAATAAAAAAAGGATTTTTTTTCTAAAGAAAGAGAAAAAACCAATAGTAGTTTGCGTGTTCCTTTTGGGTTATGGGAAATTGGGAGTCTATTTATGGATGGTATCTTTTGTCATTTATAGAACTCAGTCAGACAGGACCTAGGATTATAGAACTCAGTCAGACAGGACCTAGGATATTTCGGAGAGAAGATAAAAAATGTGTGACGCTCTTGTTCAGAGCAGTAGAAAAGTGAGGGGGAATTCTAGCCTTTTGCTCTTAATTTTTAAAATATTTGGCAATATGTTCTTATTTCGAAACTACATAGGGATATATCCCTGTTTTGATACTCAATTACTTTAAAATCGAGTTTCAATGAAATACTCAATTCGTAGAAAATCGAGTTATGCCCGATCAAACTTAAAAAATAAAAAAAATTGCATGGAACTCGAGTTCCAAAACGTCACTATAGGGCATAAAAACGCCACTATAAGGCTCCCTGAACCTGATATGAGGCGATCACACTTATAAAAAAAAATTTGCAGGAAAACGCTGCTTTAGGGCTTTAAAACGTCACTATAGGGCATAAAAACGCCACTATAGGGCTCCCTGAACCTGGTATGGGGCAATCACACTTATAAATTTTTTTTTTTTTGCAAGAAAACGCCGCTATAAGACTTTAAAACGTCACTATAGGGCATAAAAACGCCACTATAGGCTCCATGAACTGGTATGGGGCGATCACAATTGCAGGAAAACACCACTATAGTGCTCTAAAACGTCACTATAGGGCTTAAAAACGCTACTATAGGGCTCCCTTATGGGGCGATCACACTAAAAAAAAATTTGCATGGAACTCGATTTTCTGAAACTCGAGTTCCATGCAATTTTTTTTTTTTTTTTTAAAGTTTGATCGGGTATAACTCGATTTTCTACGAATCGAGTATTTAATTGAAACTCAATTTTAAGGTAATCGAGTATCAAAACAGGGCATGCCTCTATATAATTTGCAAACAAGAGCATATTGCCAAATTTTTTAAAAATTAAGGCTAAAATGCTAGAATCTCCTAAAAGGGAGAGGCAAGTGAGAGTATTAATTAATAGATAAATAGCAATAGCCTGACCTCCAAGTATTAGCCTGACCCAAATATAAAAAGTGAGAGGCAATAGCCTGACCCAAATATAAAAAGACCTCCAAGTATTAATAAATAAATAAATAAGATGTATCTAAGAGTATTAATTAATCCCCTATTAGTCAATAGATAGAAAAAATGAAATTCCTAAACCTACTGCAACTTTTATCAATCACCCAATAAATGAATTGGCAATGAATATGATTGGTACCTTCTAATAAATAAATAAATATTTTTTTTCTTATTGGTGACAATATCACTCTTATTAAAAAAAAAATTCTTTTCATTTAATGTATAATTGACTGTTGATTTTTTTCTCTTTTTTTACTAATAATATCAACAAAATGAGAAAGATCCAGTCTATCAACCAAATAGCCAGGACTGGCGTTGGATAGAGGCCACTTTACCAAGACATGAACCGGCTTCATTTGTTTAGCAATTTTGCATCTAAACAAACAAGTATAATAGATTTATATAAAAAAAAAATATTATTTATCTGTTAACTTTCTTCGATTGAATCACTGTAAATAACTTCTCTTTTGAATTGTACCAAAAGAAAAAGAACTGTGAAGTGTGAACGCGTGGACTTTTGCCCACTTGTAATAACCAGTACTTCCGTTTAAATTTGTTCATTTCTAACATTAAAAAGTAATTTTAATTGGATTTGTTTTCAACAAAGCTCCCATAAACATATAACAAGAAACAAGCTCTATAAATTTCTAAGTCAATTGCAAGTCGCAACAACAAAATAAATTGATTAATGCCAATTGCATCAATCTTCGCATTTACAGATTAAATTTCACATCTTAAAGTATTCTAAACAGTGTAGAAATTAGGTAGGTTTCTTAATTTTTTAATTAAATTCAAATACTTGGTTATATTAACCAATAGGAAACAAAGAGTGTTATCTTTTTTAAAGACAATTAAATTCAAAACAGTCAAGTATTTAATTTCAAATTTCAATTGGAGAATCTAATGTACTGCACCTAAGTTATTCTCTAAGTTTTATCATTCCTTGGTTTTTTTGCTTGAAAAAAATATTATATTACCATCAAAAGAAAAATACAATATTCACCAGTCCAACTCAGCCACACCTAGGCTGTTCTTGCTTACTATTAATATTAACAAAATGAGAAGGACCGAGTCTATATATCAACAAATTAAACAGACATGACATGAGTTTGATAGAGAACACTTTGCCATGACATGAGCAGCTTCATTTGCATTCCTATACAACCACATAAACTCCAGCTATTCAAAACTTGCTGAGATTAATTTGACTTCATCAACAATTCTTGAAATCACCCTCAATTATCATCTTCATTACTTGCATGTGAAAATCTTTGGCTTCCGATTCAATAGGGACCTTGGTATTCACTTTTTTTAAGCAAGTGAAAACCAATTTCCCTCTCTAGCCCATAGAAAATCTGTGGCTTCCGCTTCAATAGGTACCTTGTGAAAGCTTGAATATGTGTGAAAACACAAGAGCTGTTTAGATCCCCAAATTAAAAATTATGACTCGGTTGATTTTACTTTAACTTAAACTAAGTGCGGAATAGAGTAAATGAGCAAACAAACAATAAAACTACTCTAAGCTATATTCAACATATATCAACAATAAAATGAAAGCTAAAAGAGTAGGGAAGAATGATTTAAACACAAGATAACACCGAGACGTGTTATCGAAAAGGAAACAAAAGAATTTGGCGAAAAACCTCTCCACCGCCCTCCAAGCGGTAAATCGATCCACTAGACAATAAGTTGGGATACACGAATAGCAAGAGACCCTCCAAGCCTAATCTACCCAATGCACCTAAGCCCTCTAAGTTCCTACTCCAACAAGGCTACTCGGAACCGTGTCTTATCTAGCTTTCCGGATTCCGCAATTCATCCCGATTGCATCTGCCAACGCTTGGCTTCTTCCAATGCTTTCCAACAATGCCAAAACCTCACTTTACACTCAGAATGGGCGTGGTAGGTGTTTGGGCTATCAACCTCTCAAGCATATGGATATGGAGCGGTAGGAGTAGAGGAAAACCACAAAGGATTGTGTAAATGATTATGGGTATCACAATCTCTAATTCTTAAGTGTGTATGCTAGGGTTTTTTCTCTGAAAAGCAGTCCTTATAATATGTGGGTAATAAGGGTATATATAGTGTGGGTGAAGATAAGGTGTAGCAGATATGCCAAAATAGCAAATTAGAATGTTTCGTGGGTACTTTGCAGGAAGGCCTTACCCGTGAATTACTCTCGAAAACCAGCTGTCAGGACTCTTCGCATTCCACTCATATGCTCTGCATGTGGCTCACTTCGCAGGAAGGCTTTTCGCGAAATCCACTTGGTCTTCAATAAAAGCTTAAGTCTTCAATAAAAGCTTGAGTCTTCACACTCTCTCTCACACATAACCCATACAATGAAATCCCATATAAAATATAGGGTAAACATGATTGAACATAATTACAATCAAATTTGGCATGGAAATAAAGCCAACACAAAATAGTTTTACATAACAACTTTACAATCTGCCCCTTTGGCTATTCCGTGACAAAACCCCTAAATAGACTCTAGACTTAAACGTGAGTTTAGGAACAGTGGTAAAACTCACTCACACCTAATCTAGAAGCTATGAAGCTTTTGCACGTATACACCTGTATCTTAAAACACTTGCACACAAACAAAACTTTCATTAAGCTTATGACAAGTTGAATACAAGGTACGTATAAGAACAAGTAAAATGCGATCAAGGAATTAAACAAGATATAAACTATGAAGAATAACTTGATCAAACAAGAATAATCATTAAAGAATGACTACAATGAACATTTAACTTGTAAATGATCATCCGGACACGCAATGCAATTAAGATCAATGCAAAACACAAAAGGTATTTGTATCAAGGATCAAGACCCAACAAGGGCACAAGTGTGTAGTACTAAAGATAATGCATGCATTAATCTAAAAGTACTTAAAAAGCTACAAAGCAAGGATACAAAAACAAAGTACTAAAGATGAACTAAAATTTAAACTAGAGTACTTTAAAGCTCTAAAAGAAAGCACTTTAAATATAAACATTAAACAAAGTATCAAATGTAGGCTTTTCTTGCTCTTTTGATCTTGATCTCCAATGCTCCCCCCTTCAATCTAGCTTTTTCTCCCCCTATCATGAACCATCTCCCCCTTTTTGTCATAGAATAGCTAGTCCTCATCTTCCTTTAGCTTCCTTTGAATTTGGTCCAATTGAGTTTGGAGAGACGTGAACTTTGTGTCAAAATGAATATGTTGGGAGTGCCTGATAGTTGCAAGTCTGGATAGCTTAGTGCTGATGTCTTGGATAGATGACATAATGTTGTCTAACTTCTCATCATAGGGATGTGAGCTAGAGCTTGAACTACAATGAGGAGCATGACTCTCTTGCTTGGCTCCCTTTCGGGTGTGATCAATGTTAGCATTAAGAGTGTGGATGTTGATTGGACTTTGTTGTGGGTATGGGTTCTCATCTTCCAATGGATGAATGCCTTTAAGCTTCAAAATTTTTGAGATAAGGCAACAGAAGGGAAGGCAATTCCTTGAGGCAGTTCTCTCAGCAGTTTTGCTCAAGATGTGGAAGATATGAGAGCTAATGTCGATCTCTTCACCATCGATCAGGTCGTGAAGGAATAAAGTCCGACCAAGATTCATGTACCCAGTGCTTGAGAGAGGATAGAGGTTGTGGAATATGATCATTGTGAGTAGCCTTAGTTCAAGAGATAAGGATGCAACACTTACTGATTTCCCATTGGAAGAGAAATCCAAGTTTTCTCCTAAAGTTTTCTAAAGCATATCCTCCTCCGGATTCAAGTCATCATACACCGGTAGCTTTGGAAACATGGGCTGGTTGATGTGCAAAATGTTAGCAAGATAAGAAGGTGTCACTGTGAAGTTCTTTCCTCTAACCCAACAATTCAATTCATCCCCTTCAGAGTTGGCATTTGCATAGAATTCCTTCACCATTTTTTTGTATGTTTCATCAAAGCTGGTTAGAAGGTAGTTCCAATCCTTAGAGGCAAACCATTTTGGAATGTTTGTCTTAAGGAGAGACACTTGCGCAACCGCCCTTTTAACGAATATAAGGGCCTTTTTGAAATAGCTCTCGTAGGGTTGAAGTGTAGCATATGATCTGAACTTTTTAGTATCATTGAACCCTGTCAATGAACGAGTCTTCTTTGACTTTGGAGTGACACTATCAAGATCAATGACTGATTCCTTTCCTTTGCTACTACCCCCTTTCACAGCTGATTTCTTGAAGGGAGACATTTGCAAAAACAGTCACAAAACACAAAGACACAAGTGTAAAAACACAAAACAAGAACACAAATTTGATTAGTACCAAGTTAGTCCATAAGCTAAACACAAAGTCCTAAACATAACATAAAAAAAAATGTCACAAGATCATGTTATAAGTGCTAAATATGTAGCAACATTTATCTAGCATGAGTGATATGCAAACCATGACAAGTGAACAAGTGTGTGCATCAAGTGTACATGTGGTGTGCATATATGATGCATGATCAAGGCATGACTAAGCACACTTGGGTCAAAGTGTGTAAAACACACAACCAATGATCAAAACACGATAAACATGTATAATCATGGTAATCTCCAAAGTTTGGTACTCAACGGAGTCCAAAACAATACCAAAATGCCATTTGGGCATTTTATCAAACACTTGGTATGCACCAACACAACTAACATGTAAACAATGCATGAACATATGTAAATCTTGCCTAAATAGATGTTAAAATGCCACAAGGGGCCATCACAATCACAATCAAAGTAAATGGGACAGAGTCCAATCAAGAAATTGAAAAAAATTTCACAAAACTTAAAGTTTCCCAACCCTTTTTCAAAAATACACGCAACTAAAGCAAAACCTAGAATCTAATGCTTAATCTAAGGAAATAAAGAGAAAAGAGTGATCAAACATACCTTAGAGATGACTTTGAGAAGATTTCTCTTGAGTTTTGGTTGGGTTTTTTTGAGCAAAAATAGGTTTAGGATTGAGAGAGGCTCGAGGGAGCAAAGTTTTTATGTTTGAAAAACTTAAAATTTGTTCATTTCTAACATTAAAAAGTACTTTTAATTGGATGTGTTTTCAATGAAGTTCCCTAAAACATATAACAAGAAACAAGCTCTATATATTTCTAACTTCTAAGTCAATTGCAAGTTGCACCAACAAAATAAATCGATTAATGTCAATTGCATCAATCTTTGTATTTACAGATTAAATTTCACATCTTAAAGTATTCTAAAAAGGGTAGAAATTAGGTAGGTTTCTTAATGATAAGGTTAATTTTGAGAAAGGTGTTAGACTTGTTCACATAAGATAAAACTGTCGGTCTCAATGAACACGTCAGCCATACTATGCATTCAAAGAGAAAACGACGACTCCACCTCCAAGCCGACAACTTTTGGTGGGATGACCAGATCGCCTAGATGTGGTAGGAAATTGACGGAAGGAAGTTGACAAGGATAAAGAAGCTCTTGACAGATCTAGCGTGGCTTTTTCTTAGGCTCCACGAATAAGTATATAAGGAAAGATCCTACGTCCACAGTTAACTCTAATCAAAAGGATTCTTACAAGGAAAGGATCTCGCAGGATACGCATATTGATGAGGATCTTCCCTATAAGGAAAGACCCTCTCCGCCAAGAAAACGGATGTTAATTCTACGCTACTATAAAAACCCCAAAGCCCTCATAAACCAAGGTACGCATAATTCTCCCTAGCTCTAGCACTCTAGAGTTGTGAAAGTTCCTTGACTTAACCCTTGAAGGGTATTTGGCCGGTACTACATCGGTACTTTCTTGAGGTCTTCTTTTTCTGTGTTGTGTAGGTGTTGTCTTAGGTACGAGAGGATCATATGACTTACTGATGATTTTCGGCATCATTAGTTGGCACCATTTGTGGGAAATTAGCAATAAGCCATACTACCGCTCCCCAGACAAAGAGTTGCATGGTACTTACTCGCTCGATGACGACCACCAACAATAACCAAGGAGACAAACCGCGTACCACCGCCCTCGAGAGACAAGTTCAAATGCTCGCTGCGACTGTGGAATGCCTTACGAAGCAAAACCACGATCTAGAAGAACAATTGCGCCAAAAGAAAGCAAGACTCAACACTCAGGAGGAGGACCAAGAGGACACCAGCGTTGACAAAAGGGACCAAGATAGGCCAGAGGGCAACAATGCCCCAACAAGACAAGATCAACAAGATACAAGTCGTCCATCTGCTGCAGATACGACTCCACCACACATGGTCGCGGAGATACAGATGATGAAGGAACGGATGGACTTCATGATGAGCGCCCTCAGAGGACGGGTGTTTAGTGACCTCGATGAGTTGGTCCATCGAACTGACTCACCATTCATCGCATCTATCACTTTGTTCCCCTTTCCATTGAAGTTTCGCATGCCATAAGTAGAGGCCTACGAAGGCTCTAAGGATCCCTTAGATCACCTAGAGTCTTTCTAGACCCTGATGCACCTGCAAGGAGTGGCGGACGAGATCATGTACAAGGCCTTCCCCATTACGCTGAAGGGACCTGCAAGGGTTTGGTTCAGCAGGTTGACGCCCAACTCTATTAGTACCTTTAAGGAGTTGAGTGCCCAATTTACCTCACACTTTATCGGGGAACACATGTATAAAAGTCCACCACCTGCGTAATGAACATCAAGCAACAAGAGTACAAAAACTCTGAGGTCTTACACTACCTGCTTTAACAAAGAGGCCCTCTCGATTGATGAAACTGATGACAAGATACTCGTGGTTGTATTCACGAATGGATTATGGAAGGGTAAGTTTCTATTTGCCTTATACAAAAACGACCCAAAGACTATGTAAGATGTACTCTACAGGAAAACTAAATACATGAACGCAGAAGACGTGTTGTTGGCCTAAGAAAAGAAGCTTAAGAAGAAGGAAAGACAGGAGGAAGCACGACATGACAGGGGGCGAAAGACAATAAGGACTAGAGACTGACGGGAGAATATGTGCTTCAAACCTCCCATTGGAAGGTTCACAAGCTTCACCCCGTTGACCACCTAGATCGACCAAGTCCTGATGCAGATCAAGGATGAAGGATACCTGACATTTCCCGACAAACTGAAGGGAGACCCCAATAAGAGATCCAGAGACAAGTACTGCCACTTTCACCGAGATCACGGTCACGACTCATTTGACTACTACATCTTGAAGCAACGAATAGAAGCTCTTATCAGACAAGGAAAGTTGCAGAGGTTCATTAGTAAGGAAAGAACAGACCCCCCCCCCCCACAAGAACAAGTTGCTCAAAGGGAGAACGAGCATTCTAGACTGCCCATAGGAGACATAAAAATGATTATGGGAGGCACTGCTTCTTTTGGCTTGTACAAAAAGGCCCGTAAGACTTACCTCAGGGTGGTTCAAAACGTCCAGCTGACAAGCTTCATCCCAAAGATGGTGCGAGTCGACAACCCCATTATCAGATTCTCAGAGGAAAATGCTCGATGTCTCCACCACCCGTATGACGATGCATTCGTCGTGAGCATACGAGTAGGAGACTATAACACACACTGGGTCTTGGTTAACAACGGAAGCTCCGCTGACATCCTTTACTACATGGCGTTCTAGCATATGAGGATTGACAGAGAACAACTGATCCCGACTAACACCCCGTTGGTTGGGTTTGGAGGGACAAGAGTATACCCCTTCAGCGCAGTCACGTTACCTGTAACGGTTGGTGATTATCCTTGGCAGATCACTAAGGATGTTACATTCCTTGTTGTCGACTGCTTATCTACCTACAATGCTATCTTAGGTTGACCCACTCTCAACTCGTGGAAGGCCATGACTTCGAACTACCATCTAATGATCAAATTCCCCACCGAATACGGAGTAGGAGAGGTACTTGTGGACCAAGTGGCAGCATGCGAATGCTACATAGCGATACTAGAAATGGACGACCATTTGCAGACCATAAGCATAGAAGAACAACGGATGGTTGCAGAACCCATCGAGGGGTTGAAAGAGATAATCCTAGACAACTCAAGATTTGAAATAACAATTAGAATCAGCACCCTTGCTAGTTCGCCAGTCTGTTAGGAACTCACTGTGTTTCTAAAAGAAAACCAGGACGTCTTTGCCTGGAGCCATGAAGCCATGCCCGGGATCAACCCTTCAGATATGGTGCATAGGTTGCATGTGTCGCCCACTTGTCCTCCTGTCCGTCAAAAGAAGCAAGTTTTTGCACAAGGACAAGACTGAGCCATAGCGGAAGAAGTCTGCAAGTTGCAAGATGCAGAATTCCTTAGAGAAGTTTACTACCCCGACTGGTTGGCCAACATGGTGATGGTCAAGAAAGCCAACGGGAAGTGGAGAATGTGCGTAGACTTTATAGACCTGAACAAGGCATGCCCCAAGGATAGCTACCCTCTCTTGCGGGTTAACATCTTAGTAGACTCTACAGCCCGACACCAATTGCTGAGTTTTATGGATGCTTTTTCTAGTTAATCCCATATAAAATTAGATGAAATTAATCAGAAGAAGACTTTGTTTGTTGCTAGCCAAGGCCTCTTTTGCTACAAAGTCATGTCGTTCGGCCTAAAAAATGTGAGCACAACACACCAGAGGCTCATGAATAAGATGTTTAAACATCAGATCGGAAGAAATGTCCAAATCTATGTTGATGACATGCTAGTAAAAAGCCGAAAGGAAGATGACCATTTGGACAATCGCCGGGAAACCTTCGACACCCTTCAATCTTACAACATAAAACTTAATCTGAGCAAGTGTGCATTCGGGGTGATGGCTGGAAAGTTTCTGGGGTTCATGGTGTCTTAGAGAGGTATCGAAGTCAACCCAGACAAGATCCACGCTATAATGGAGATGGCACCGCCAAGGAACGTGAAAGAAGTGCAAAGTCTCAACGGCAAGGTAGCTGCACTGAATAGGTTCGTATTGAGGACAACAGACAAGTTTCTACCTTTCTTCCGCATGCTGAAGAAGTCTTTTGAATGGACGACCTAGTGTCAACAAGCATTTGAAGATCTAAAAGCCTACCTCTTCTCCCTACCGTTGTTAAGTCCCTCCAAACCTAGGGAAGAATTATTCCTCTACTTGGCTATATCCCCAGCTGTCGGCAGCGCTGCATTAGTCAGGAAAGAAGACAGGGTGCAGAAGCCCGTATACTACACTAGCTGAGCACTTCGAGGCATAGAGGAAAGTTACCCACCAATGGAGAAGCTCGCCTATGCTTTAGTTACCGTAGCCCGGAAGCTGAAGCCCTACTTCCAGGCCCACAATGTGGTCGTCTTGACTGACAAGCCTCTACGGCGAGCGATGAGTAATCCCAAAGCCACCGGACGAATGGCTCTATGGGCAATAGAATTGAGTGAATTTAACGTACAATACGGCCCCATACTGCCATAAAGGGACAAGTAGTCTCCAAATTTATTGCATAGTTCACTAACATGGAAGGCCAGGGGGTAGAAGCACATCCTCAGTGGATCATCCATAGGGACGGATCGTCTAACAAGCAAGCTGGTGGGGCCGGTGTAGTGCTCCATTCCCCAGAAGGGGACGAGATTAAATGCATGATTCGTCTTGACTTCCCTACAACGAACAATGAAGCAGAGTACAAAAGTTTAGTAGCAGGACATGATCTTGCTAAAGCCGCGAGGGCAACAAATGTGATTGTGTATTACGACTCCTAGGTGGTCACCGGTCAGGTGAACGGCGATTTCAAATGCAAAGGGGAAAAGATGAAGAAGTATCTAGAGCATGTGAGGAGACATGTAGGCGAGTTGCAGGCCAAGTTCATCCAAATCCCTGGAGAAGAAAATGAGAAGGCTGATCGCCTTGCCAAAGCCGCCTCAACGGAACACATGGTCATCCCCCAATAAGGTAATTTCTTTTATTCAGCTCTCACATTTGATAGATGACGTCGGAGTGCAAGAAATAGACTCGAGAAGCAACTGGACTACACCAATAGTTTCTTATTTAAAAACGGCACACTACCTAACAGTAAGGAAGCCGCAAGAAAGCTAAAGGTCCAAGCCTCCTGATTCGTTTTAATAAAGGACGTCTTGTACAAGAGAGGCTTCTCCCGCCCATACCTAAGGTGCTTAAGCCCTAAAGAAGTAGACTATGTCATGAGAGAAGTCTATGAAGGGATCTACAGGAACCACTCAAGGCCATGGTCTTTGGTGCACAAATTGATTCCGGCTGGATACTACTGGCTTACTATGTAAAAGGATACCCAGGTTTATGTCAAAGCCTGGGACAAGTGTCAAAGGTTCAACAACGTCATCAGACAGCCAACGGAGGAGCTCACCCCAATGACGGGGCTATGGCCTTTCGTTTAATGGGGATTGGACATCATGGGCCCATTCCCAATATCAATGAGACAGTTGAAGTTCCTAATAGTCGGTATAGACTACTTCACCAAATAGGTAGAAGCTAAAGCCCTAGCTACCATCATAGAAAAAAACATGCGAAGCTTTGTCTGAAGGAACATCGTTACAGATACGGGATCCCTAAAGTCTTGGTATTAGATAACGGGAAGCAATTCGACAATGACTCTTTTAGGGATTTTCGCTCACAATTGGGAATCAAAAACTACTACTCCTCCCTCGCCCACCCTCAGGCCAACGGACTAGTTGAGGTCATGAATCGATCATTGCTTAAAATCATCAAGATTCGGCTTGAGTGGGCAAAGGATATATGACAAGAAAAGTTGTCAAGCGTACTATGGGCATACAAGACAATAGCTAGAACACCTACAAGAGAGATGCCGTTTCGACTAGCATACGGAAGCGAGGCAGTAATCCCAACTGAGGTCGAACTCACAAGCTCCAAGATGGGCAATCATGATGAGAGAAGGAACGACGAGGCCATGCATCTACAGCTTGACCTAGTGGATGAAGTCAGGGTGACCGCCGAACAAAGACTCGCACGATACCAGGACCTCATGGCCAAGCACTACAACTCTAGAGTCAGACACTAAAACTTCAAAGTTGGAGACCTCGTCTTGAGGAAGGTAACGGGTGCCACTAGAGATCCTTCCCAGGGAAAGCTCGGTCCTAATTGGGAGGGACCCTACAAGATCACTTCATGGTAAAGGAAAGACACCTATCACCTGGAGACGCTAGATGGACAAAAGCTGCACCACCCATGGAACATGGAGCACTTAAAAAAATACTACCAATAGTCAATGACACGAAGAGCAACACTTCTCATTTCCAATTTACTTCTTTTTAGTTAATTTTTTGCTACTTGTTTACTTCCCTTTAGTTAATTTTTGACTATTTTTAAGCCATAAAGGCAGCTTTTTATTCTTTCAAGAACAATTTTTTACTTATGCACGCATTTATCATATTAAGAGTTATTCAGATATGTCCTGTATATATATGTGTGTCTCTACAAAACTACATTTGTAACGAAGTCCACAAGTGGACAAGTTCATCACTAAGTCCACAAGTGGACGAGTCCATCCCATAAGGATGCCTTGAAATTATTTAAATTCACAAGTGGACAAATTCGTTATTAAGTCCACAAGTGGACGAGTTCATCATTAAGTCCACAAGTGGACAAGTTCATCCCATATGGATGCCTTGAAATTATTTAAGTCCATAAGTGGATGAGTTCGTTATTAAGTCCACAAGTGGACAAGTTCATCACTAAGTTTACAAGTGGACGAGTTCATCCCATGGGGATGCCTTGAAATTATTCAAGTCCACAAATGGATGAGTCCATTTTTAAGTCCACAAGTGGACGAGTTCATCCCATAAGGATGCTTTGAAATTGCCAAGTCCACAAGTGGAAGAGTTCATTCTTAAGTCCATAAGTGGACAAGTTCATTATTAAGGTCCACAAGTGGACGAGTTAATCCCATGGGGATAACTTGAAATTATCAAATCCACAAGCTAACGAGTTCGTTATGTAGTCCAAGTGGACAAGTTCATTAATCCGTCTATAGGTGGACAAGTACATCAAAGTAGATGAGTTCATCCTAGTTATTTACCAAGTCCTTTAAGGGACAAGTACATCCTAACATCTAGGCACAAGGATGGATGGACATATGCATATAAAAAAATAAAGATCAACACACATGCTAAAAGCGACGGATATAAAATAATAAAAATATACCATAAATAAAATAAAGTCTTTACAAGCAAGGCCCAAAAACAGAAGGGCACTTAATATTGTTTGAAAATTGGACGAAATACATAAGAAATTATCATTAATAAAAAAGCTAGACTTAAGGGTTTTGGACGTTTAGAACTGAAGGATTCTCGTTGTCTTTGGAAGGAGGATTCTGGGCGTCTTGAGTAGAAGGATTTTCAGTGTCTTGGGGAGGATCTTCAGTGGACGGGATCAAGGGAATAGCGGTTCTCTCTACAGTAGGTTGAGCAAGAATTACACCATCATCTTTTGGATCCCGCTCCGATTGAGTAGAGTCGTCGGTCTCCTCACCGATGGTGTCACTGCTCGCAAGGGTTGATGGTAAGGGGTCATCCATGGTGACCTTGGATAGATCCAAGTGTGGGTAGACAGACTTGACCTATTTCAGGCAATCCTTAAACCTGTTACCATAGTAGACGGCACAGACATCAATAAAAGGCTATGAAGTCTTGAACTCTGGTATGGTGTCAGCCCTGGCCGTCTCTACCTACCTACAAAGAGCTGTCAACTCCTTCTCCAAGTTCACCTTAGCCTCTTACGCCTTTTCCCACTCACTGGTCTCCCCCTTCAGCTTCTCGTTCAAAGCCGTCACCTCCTTGTTAAGAGTACGGAGGGCTTCCTTGTATTGATCATGTTCATTGGTCAAGGTCTCATTCCTCTTCCTAAGACGACTGATCGCCCCTTCCTCAATGACGCACCTATCTTGTAGCGCCTTCATATGCACCAGCGCCTGAAAATGAGTTACAACCATCAGCTAATGAATAAACAACAAAATAAAAGAGTCTAGGAAAAGAACATACCCTAGAGAGGTCAAAAAGACTCGACGCCCTCAAATCCCCCGTCTCCTACTCAGCACAAGGGTCCAAGTCCGTCTCCTTGATGATTGACTCAACCATCTCGATAACATACCCCTTATGCATATAGAGACGACGAGTTCCTTAGTTGACAGGACCCATCGCCGTCATTAAGCCTTTGCTAGCTCCATGACTTGGCTTCGAGGACGACAGCTTTTTGGACTGTTTGTCACCAGGAGTGACCGTTCCTTTCTTAAGGGGATGATCATCCTTCCGTTCAGCTTTCCTCTTGGGCGACCCTTTCCCGACTCCCTTAGGGGACGATGAGGACGCTCCCTCCTTCCCCTTCTCTTTCTTCTCCTTTTTTTTTTACGTGTTGCGGCTGACACCTTCACCAATGCTCTCTGTCTGGCTACCTCCATTTCTGTATAGGACAAAAGACGAGAAGTTAGATACAAAGACGACAAGGAAAAGACGGAAAGAAATAAGGAAGGAAGGACTTATGCCAACGAGAGTAACTATTCAATCTACGTGCTATGGGCGTCTGCTCTAGACCACCACAGTAGGTGTGCAGTGTATCAAGAGTGATTAGGTCTCTGCACTTTCCTTCCTCAAATGGAATCTCAAGAATCCGACTAATAAAAGCCTCCTGCTCATCAGTTATGCGCAGGCGAACACTAGCTGAAAAAAAGGAACGACGACGTTAAATACTTAACAAATAAACAAAGAAAGAAGTATATATATATAACTGACGGCGCTAAACCTGAGCCTTTGACAATACCCCAAGTATTGTCGAAACCATGAGGCATTATAAGCTACTCCTCTGGACGGTATACCTAATCCATCCCCTAAACAAAGAAATATCTGCCCTTCCAATATCTATTGGAATCAGGCATATTTAACACAAGCCTAAGCTCTTTCTTCCGTGCAGCAAAATGGTATATCCCTTGAGACGAGATGATGTACTGGGGTCTATAGCACCAAAAGAACTCGTCCAGTGAAAGCTGATAGTTTCAACCACTAAGACTATCCCAAAGGATTTCAGCCCCAATGAATATCCTACAAGCATTGAGAGCAATTTGGCTAATGGATAGTCCTAGAAAATTGGCCAACTGACGGTGTAATGCCGTCAATGGCAACCTCAATCCTGCCGTGAACATGGCATCGTTCATGCTGACATCCACGGTCTTCCTCGAGTAACACTTTTCAAACTTCCCAGGAAGACGGATTGGGATATGGTCAGGAATTTGATAACAGTCTTGCAAATTCTTAAAAATGTTAGTCGTCATCGTCGGCTTGAAGTCATTGATAGTCCACATTTTGGGGAGAATAAATGGACAAGTGTGGTCATCCCTGGGGCTTCCTGAACTTCCTCCTTCAGAGGCTCTCTTGTCACCCTCACCCTTGTCCCCATCATCCTCTCCCCTGTATTCTTCATCCTCTCCTCCTTCATCACCCTTATCCTCACCCTCTTCTCCCTCTTCTTCATTGCCTTCCCCTCCATCATAACTTTCCCCTTCGTTGTCAGGAGAATGAGCGGACGTTTCCCTCTCTGACAACCAGGAAAAGCCCTCCTCGAGCTCATGACCTGACTGGAAGACTTCGTCGTAGCCCGCTCCCTCACGAACTAACGACTGTTCACTCGTCGCTTCTCTAGACATCTATTCACCTACAAGCGATGGAGTAATTTAAGAACCTATTTGACGGATCTCTATAGAAGCGCTGACTAAACTACAAGAGCCAAAGTAAAAAAGAAAAAAGAAAACGAAGGGAAAAGATGACTTACAGGATGAAGTGACGACTCTGGAAATAACGGGATCCACAAGCTGAGGACGACAAAGTGACGGATGACAGCTCTCTTTCTCTTAGGGTTTGCAAGGATTAAATAAGGAGAAAAATGAGGAAGATGTGAGATATTTATAGGACGAAAATACACAAAAATCGAAGAGATGCTTTTGTTTAGAAACGAGGCCAATCAGCCTGTGTCATGTGTCCTAAGCATTAAATGATGGCTACTCTAGGAACCATTAATGAACATGCCTTTTCCTAAACAAATGAAAAGCTACAAATCAAACTCCATAATCCGTCAACTAAAGCCAATGGGACCATGGAATAGGGGGCAACTGATAAGGGTAATTTTAAGAAAGGTGTTAGACTAGTTCACATAAGATAAAACCGTTGGTCTCAATGAACCTGTCAACCATACTATGCATTCAAAGAGAAAACGACGACTCCACCTCCAAGCCGATGGCTTTTGGTGGGACGACTAGATCGCCTAAACATGGTAAGAAACTGACGGAAGGAAGTTGATCGGGATAAAGAAGCTTTTGACAGATCCAGCGTGGCTTTTGCTTGGGCTCCACGAATAAGTATATAAGGAAACATCTTGCGCTCCATGGTTAACTCTAATAAAGAGGATTCTTACAAGGAAAGGATTTCACAGGATATGCATATTGATGAGGATCTTCCCTATAAGGAAAGACTCTCTCTGCCAAGAAAATGGATGTCAACTCTACTATAAAAACCCCAAAACCCTTACAAACCAAGGTACGCATAATTCTCCCCAACTCTAGCGCTCTAGAGTTGTGAAAGTTCTCTGACTTAACTTTTGGAGGGTATTTGGCTGGTACCACACCGGTACTCTCTTGAGATCTTTTTTTTCTGTGTTGTGTAGGTGTTGTCTTAGGTACGTGAGAACCGTGTGACTTACTGACGATTTTCGGTATTATTACTTAATTTTTTGAATAATTCAAATACTTTTTTTTTTTAGAAAGATTAAATTCAAATACTTGGTTCTATTAACCAATAGGAAACAAAAAGTGTTATCTTTTTTAAGGACAGTTAAATTCAAAACAGCCAAGTATTTAATTTCAAATTTTAATTTAAAATTTTAATGTATTGTACCCTCTAATTTTAATCATTCTTTGACTTTTTTGCTTGAAAAAAATATTTTATTACCATCAAAAGAAAAATGCAATATTCACCGGTCCAACTCAGCCACACCTAGGCTGTTCTTTCTTACTACTAATATAAAATATTAACAAAATGAGAAGGACCGAGTCTGTATATCAACAAATTAAATAGACATGACATGAGTTTGATACAGGCCACTTTGCCATGACATGAGCAGCTTCCTTTGCATTCCTATACACCCATGACATCAGTATGACTTGTATTAAATCTGTCTAAGATAATTTTCTTTGCTTTGTATTCACTCAAGAGAATTTATTTTCATTAGTTTATTGGCCTTCAAAAATAGGAGTATAAAAGTATAACTAAACTCAATAAAAGTAGATTTTTCAAGAATTGTACATAAGTCAAATCAATAGCCGCTTGGTATTTGAGTATTTGTGAACCTTTGATTCTTTGGTTTGAATTAGAGAGAAATTTCTTTATCAAAAATTTTATGTTTGCTTTGGGTGCAGTCTCTGATCTTTGTATTTGATAGAATATATAGGTGTATTTGAGATTTGAGTTTATGAATGTCATAAATGTACCTCCCAAATCTGTTAGCGAATTCCTCATCTGTTATGGGTGATCATAGGCTATTGTTAAATCGCATAAAGCCTTGAAGTAACCAATCAACCCCAATCGAGAAACCTTGTGGAGTCCATCTCAATTCCATATACAAAACACCTTATTTGCATCTCCCTAAACAAGAAAAGATCAAGAGATGCAAAACAAAAATTGGAAACATAAAATGCCATTACAATCTGGTTTCATGATTTTTTTTCATAGATCTCATACAGATTTTGTTTATAATGATATATTGGTTTCCTGCCACGGTTAAATCCCTTCTGATTTTTCTTCCCCTCTCAATAACAAAAAAAGAACAATTGCATATATATAAAGAGACAAGATTAATCGATTTGGCTCTAATCAAATCTGTACACAGCAGCAATGAGTTTTTATTAAACAAAAGTAGGAGCAAAGAAAATAAATAGAAGTGTCAGATTCAGAAGAATGAAGATTATATACACCCAAACAAAATCGAAGAACAAAAAAAGCTGATGATTATTGAAAACGAGACATATATGCATCATCAGCTAGTTCTTCTGGTTTTTCTTCTGGTACTTTTCTTTGATCCAATGAAAACCCACAGTGGTTCCTTCCTTAACTTTCTTCACGCCAGTTGATGCAACAGCTTTCGTTTTCCCTAACCCATCGCCAATCTTCTTCGAATACTTAGCCTTTGAACTCTTATTGGTCTCAGGAACTGGGTCTGGGCTATCATGGCTGTCCCATTGATCAGCCCAAGAGGTCCCATTTGACTCCATTACAAGCTAGCTAGGTTTTTCAATTTGCACCCTTTTCTTGAGAAAATGAGAGACTATAAATAGTTATTCTTTTTAGATTTTGGGTTATAGGAAATTGAGAGTCTATATATGGAATGGATGCTATATTTTGTCCTTTAGAATCTACTTTAGATCACAGCTGGTAACAAAAATCGGTTTATTTTAAGTTTTAACCAAACCTGTCTCAGACTTTTTAGCAGAGAGAGAAGCTTCGAAATCCCGGAAAATAATAAAGAATTTGTTGCTTCGAGAAACTTTCTTTGATGGTTTTATGATTTATCAATAAAGAAGCGTGGAATGGTCCTGTGGAAATGGAATAACGTAAACAAAAAACTAGGAAACGTAATGCATTATGTCATGTAATCGTGGAGGATGTGTAAATGTTAAGAAGAAAGAAATATTCCTGCTGAAATTGACCCAAAACGTACAACAGTGAGATAAAAAAAAGCACAGAACAATGAAGAAAAAACAAAACAAGAAAAGAAAGGCCAACGCGTTTTCTCTGCTTGGTGTCCATCTACAGTACACGCAAGGTACTGTGCACTTGCGTTTAACGCGTCTCAGCTGAAGCTCTTGCGTTTTCTGTCTTGCGTACTGTAGCTGTGGGACCCATGCTGTGCTGGACGCAAACACCAAACGCAAGCCACCAGACGCTATCCAAACATTACCTTAATTGGATGTGTTTTCAAAAGAAGCTTCTTATAATTGGGACCTATAAAGAAGAAACGTAAAACAAGAAACAAGATCGATGTATTTCAAAGTCAATTGCGAAATTGCAACTGCAAAGTCCAAGCAAACTATGATATCTTCGCACTTACAGATTGATGAAACGGAATCTTCACATTCTTGATATTAGACGAAAGTCCAATGCAAAATATTGTGTGCCATTAAATAGCTCAATGTATTTCAAAATCAATTGCAAATTTGCAACTGCAATTAGTCCAAGCAAAATATATCTTCGCATTTACAGATTGGTGAAACGGAATCTTTCACATTCTTGATATTAGATGAAAGTCCAATGCAAAATATTTTGTGCCATTAAACATGTTTTATTCTATGCCTTATGTATTTATTAGGATGACATGAATTATGAGTACTTTGTAGATGAATTATAGCTAGGGAAAATGGTTTGATTTGCAAGGATAGTAATATATTGTAACTATCTCTAAAATAAAAAGAAGGAGAAATTACATTTTACTCACCTATGGTTTGCCCTATCTGTGGTTTAAAAATTGGCATTTTAACCATTTGAAGTAAGATATGTTTGTTTCTAGTTATCCACCTATATTAAAAATAGGGATAAATTTGTTTTTTGCTACTCTTTTATATCTCTCCTTTTAAAACATAAAAAAGTAAAAAAATCAAGAGAAAAGAAAATCTAAAAATTAAGTTTTGTAAAAATTTAAAAAGACAAAAGATGCTGGCTAACAAATTCATCCTCTTTTTTTCTTTTCTTTTTTTGGTAATTAACATGGTCATCCACTCATATAAAGACCGCAACATCATTTCCTTAATTACATGTGTTAAGGATAAGCTCACCAGAGATTCTGATTTATCTGAAACACAAAAATGCAGTCAGTTGTGATAACTGGCAGCTCACGTTCAATCCAAAATCCAAATTTAATGGCTTATACAGATTGTGATAAGTTAAGGCATTAGAGATAGAGTCTAGTGCCTTAGAGCAACCACATCAGTCCAGTTAAAATCATCTAAAACACAAAAAATTACCAATTTTACACATTTTGAGCACACATCAGTTAATGTAAAAACATGCAAAATTGTGCAAACCCAACCCGAGCTACAGTAACCGTGTATATTTACACGGTTACTGTAGCTCGTTTATAGATTATTTTATTAATTTTCGTTCGCTCATTTTTTTCTCTCTCTTCTCTGTGCTAAAAAACAGTTAACTGCTCATCTTCTTCTTTTTCCTCAGATACACACAAACACACTCTCACACAAACCCATCTACACAGACAAATCAACACAACACAGAGATACACTTGCTAAAATTAAAAAAAAAAAAAAAAAACAGAGATACACAAACAAGATCGGTGCTTGGATCGGAGCTCAGAGCTTATGGAACGGAGCGGATCGGAGCTCGAAGCTCGAATCGGAGCTTAGAGGTTTGTGGAACGGAGCAGATCGAAGCTCGGAGCTTGGATCGGAGCGTGGAGGTTGTGGAACGGAGCGGATCGGAGTGTGGAGGTTGTGGAACGGAGCGGATCGGAGCGTGGAGGTTGTAAAACGGAGCGGATCGGAGCGCGGAGCTTGTGGAACGAAGCGGATCGGAGCGTGGAGGTTGTGGAACGGACGGATCGGAGCTTGAAGGTTGTGGAATGGTGCGAATCGGAGCTCGGAACTTGGATCGGAGCGTGGAGGTTGTGGAATGAAGCTTGGATCAGAGCGTGGAGGTTGTGGAACGGAGCTTGAAGGTTGTGGAACGGACGGATTGGAGCTTGAAGGTTGTGGAACGGTGCCGATCTGAGCTCGGAGCTATGGAGTTTTTCAGGGGAGAGGGAGAGTTGTTTCGGAGGGAGAGTTTTTCAGGGAGAGGGAGAGGGAGAGTTGATTCAGAGAGTGTGGGTATAGAGAAAGAGAGCAAACACAGAAATGGGTAGAGAGAGAGAGAGAGAGAGAGAGAGAGAGAGAGAGAAATTAATTAGAAATGAAAGAGTGGCGCGCGTACAGGTAGTTGGGGGAGAAATAATAAAAAAAAGTGAGAAAATTATTATTTAATTAATAGATGTAGTAGAATAGATGAACTGATGTGGGTTATTTGTAAAAATGAATGTGTAAAATTTTAAAAGGAGGTTTTTTGTGTAAAATAGTTGAAATTTTTACACGAGCTGATGTGGTTGCTCTTAGCCATATGATGGTTAGGCTGGAAAATTCAATCATTATCCTGCACACATATTTACTTTACAACGTGTATAGGTCATTCAACACTCATATTTTGATACTTTTAAAATTGCAAAGGGAGAAATTGTTAACAAATAGATAATCCCATTATTTATATGTCACTAATTAAGAGGTTTCATCTATCTAGTTGGATCTCCTAAAGGGCCAACTCAACTTGTTAGGACCTGTGCAAACCTGAAGTTCTCTACTTGGGATCATATTCTTCATATCTACAGGTGACCCTTCGTCTAGCAATATCCATATATTGACCAATTGAGGTAAAATTTTCAAGTCTAGTTTTTAAATCTTCTTTTTTATTGATTTTTTAATTTTTTATGTTTTGAGAGAAGAGAGATATAAAAGAGTAGTAAAAATACAAATTTACCCATGTTTTTAACCGAGGTAGGTAATGAGAGGCAAATAGAGCTTACCTTAGGTGAGTAAAGCGCCAAGGCAAATGAAACTTACCTTAGGTAGGTAAAACGCAAATTTTTAAATCACATGTAGGCAAGTGTTTTTTGGGCAAACTATATGTAGACAAAGTATAATCTTCCCTAAAAAGTATAATCTTCCCTAAAAAGTATGACATAAAATACTTTCTTTTATGAAGTAAGTACAACTTACAAAACAATTTTTTCTTAAAAAAAAAAAAATTATAATGAAAAAGTAAAATGGATGAATTCCTTCTATTTCTTTTTCTCGAATTTGGGTAGACATAAGATGGTGGACATAGATGAAAGTCTCATCCATCCATATCATCAACCATTCATTTTCTTCCCTTGAATCAATTAAAGAAGGAAACCAAACCACTTTTCCACCCAATTCCACCATAATCTTTCCAATCCTTCTCATTTAAACCACTATAGCATCAAAAAATTGCCATACATTTGGAAATTCTGCTAAAGAGATTTTGGTACCCTTGAAGTTAATATATATACTTAGTTATAGTTCTTTAGGTTCCCTCTTTACATTTAAGGCACGTGTCCACTAAAGTTAACTCAATAAATGACGTTAAGTAATAACTCAATCAACGTTCTGCGCTCAAATGGTCAAACTTTTACTACCACACCTCAAAAGAAGAGGAAGTGTAGTAAACTCATTCAACAGAAAGAGAGATCAAGAAGTTAAATAGACCCATCACCCATCAATATCATTCATGTGAGCCATGAGTCATGAGCTTAGTCTCTAAGGTAACCCAACCTGCAATAAAAAGCAGATGCTTCAAACGCTTTCTCCTTCATTCTCCCAAGAAACAAACAAGTTTCAAACAAAAATTTTGGCTGAAACTCAACAAATTTTCGGCAAGATCCCTTTGCTACCACACCTTGCATTTATTCTAGCTACCATGTGAGGTGGTAGATTGGTTTTCACCCACATGAAAACCCCATAATAGAAACTTTAAGAGAGAACTAGCCTAAGAGAGAGATGAAGAAGACAGCAGGGCATGGTGGTTGCGTAGGGATTCATGGTGGACCTTGATTTCCTTGAATCTAGTAAGAATTTTTGGTCCATAGCCTTGCTCCTTAATTCTTTCGATTTTGTTGCTGGGTAAGCCATAAAAAGAAGAGACGATTTGAAATAAATAAATAAAAATAAATAAAGAGAACGTAAAAAAAACCTGATGCCTCTGGAGGAAGAGACTTTAGTACAAGAAATCTAAAGGAGGAGGACTTGGTGGAAGAAGTCAACTGGGGAAAGATCTGATATCTGAAACTAAAATCATCTATTGCGGGCCAATGAAGAAAAACACAAAAACCAAGGCAAGGAGACAACGCGTTATCTTTTAACGCCCATTTGTTGTGTTAACTTTAGTAGACAAGCGGCTAAAATTTAAAGGGGAACCTAAGGAATTGTACCTAAGATACTGTACCTAAGTTTTGCCTATATATATATATATATATATATATATATAATACAATAGTTGAAGGTGGGCAAATTTGAACACTTAAATATCTTTATTTGTAAATAACAAAGAGGTACTAATTAGTTGAATTATGAGACTTTGACAATTGATAAATAATTTTAAAATGATGAATTGACTTAACTGCCATGTTTAGAAATTTATACTCTCATAAATAAACAAATAAATAAGAGCAGAGGCCATGTTTATTTTTAAAATGACACTTAACGTCCACCCATCTTGAGAGAAATATAGATATATCAACAACATAAACAGAAACATAAACATAAAATTGGCCAGACTAATTTAAGTATGAAAAATAAAAATAAAAATAAAAAGTCCTCTCTAGGACTAGAGTTCTCTGAAGCCTTAGAACCTTTAATTTTGAGATAGTTCTGTCTAAGTGCAAGCTTGGTCACGCCCCTATTAGGTTTTCCCTAGCAGAGTGATGTCATTTGTGCGAGGTGTAGCTGTGATTGTTTTTATTGTTGTTTGTTGACACATGTTACATTAAGAATGATATAATAAAAAGTAAATACTAAAATAGAGAATAAATTTAAAATAATAAAAAATACTTCAAGTTATATAATGAAAAACACATTGTGTAAAACTAAATTGTTTTTAAATATATATAATTTAAAACAAATAATGAAAACCATTTCAGATTTAATGAAATTTATAATTGAGTTTTAAATGGAGTAGTATTTCAACTTTAAAAACTTTGGTACTAGAGTTTCACTCAAAGTTAATAATTTTAGTATACTAATGAGTCACGTGGCAATAAACATGTGAGACCCAAATTGTATTACTAAAACAAAACAAAAAAATATATTATTGGGTAGATTATTAAAATAAATTATAACACATTTTTTAAACACCTAGAAACTTTTGGTTAATAGAATTTTCATTTGAGTAGCATTTTTAAACTTTTAGAAATTTTTGACAATAAAATTTTACTTTGATTTTTTAATAAAATTCCTAACATTAAAGAAAAGACATCTAAACGAATATATACAAAACAATTAATGATATTTGGACCGCCTTGTCTCTTGAGTCTCGACTCTCCATGAGGGTCAATTTCAAGTAGCGGATTTAATTCCAAATAACAAGTGAAGTAGTGTTTATTAATGAAAGGAAAAATAATTATGATTTCCCGGAATGTAGCCTAGAACTGATTGTCTTTCAAGATTTAAAAAAAATAATAGGAGGTTAAGCATGCATTGGACATATTAAAATGTGCACATATGTCCAAAATATAAAACTAGGAAAAACTAAGATAGGCAACGTGACCACATTCTTATCAATGCACTGGATAAAAGCTGTGTCCCCGTATAGAGAGGTTGCTACCCAAGGACAGAAATTAAAAATAGGAAAAACAAAGATCAAGACATGCATGCAAGAGAAATAACTTGAAATCTTAATTATAAATAATAATAATTAATAAATATATGTTGGATATCTATATCAAATCCGTGAACATGCCCCCATATATAAAACTCCCAAAAATGAAATTAAATTAACCTCTTTTTCTTTGTGTTTTTTTTTTAATTTCATTTTGGGAGTTTAATAACGCACAAAGAACAGAACAAAAGGAATGCTTTTTTTTCTTTTTTCTTCACAAAGTGCATATATATCAATATGCACGCTTGGTCTTATGGTTGGTCTTGTGGTACTTGTGTTTGATCCAATGAAGACCCAGAGAGGCTCCCCCTTTAACTTTCTTCATGGTTATGGACAGTTTAGCTGACAGCTTCTTCGATTTAGCCTTTGCAACGACGCGGCGGCTCCTCTTGGTCCCAGCAGCAACTAGACGTGTCTTAACATTGCCGTTCTCCCATAGATCAGCCCACAAGTTTTCATACGAGTTATTTGATTCCATCCCCTCCCTCCTCCACCAAAAGTAGACAAGTTTTCTGAATAGAGAGAGGGAGAGACTATTTCTTTTTTTAGGGTTTCTTACCAGTTAACCCTTTGTCTTTCTTTGGGGTAGGTTTTGGCTGTGGATGGTGGGTTTATTTATATATTTTGATGGCTAACAAACTGGTTAGAGAAGTTTCTTAAAACAACAAATTGTAAGCGGAGCCTTCTCTTAAAAACAAAAGGCAACAAACTAACAGGAAGATGTTATTTGTAGGTGTTTTTTACACCCATTTTATACCTATTTTTAAATTTATAGAGATGACAACTGCATGTGGTATTAACGATTAAATGAAAGGTGTATGTATAATGATGTTTGTTCAAAAGGTATACAAATAATATGAATTGTGAAATAGACAAATTTTCAGCTAAAAAGAAAATTTTTTAAAAAAAAATGAAAGTTTAGATGCATGCAAAGCTCCATCGAACGTGATGAAATTACATCAAGTACTTTTTTTTTTTTTACAATCTCTATTTCTTTTTTTTTTTTCTTTTTTTTTACAATCCCTTTCACAACTTGTTGATGTTACACATTATGACCGGTATATGAGAAGTATTTTTACAACCTATTTTACAACTTGAAAATGTGACAAATTATAACCGGTATGAGAAGTATGTTTACAGCTAAGCAAATTTATTACATTAAGATTATGATAAACAATGAATCCAAGTTTATTAGCCACAACAACATGAACCAATGCTACTGCAAGTAACTTGGACTCTTCTATCATTAAATTTTCTACACGAACTCCATCCATGACTTGATTTCGAGGATCGTCTTGAAGATTTTTTCACAGCAATTGACTATGGTGATTTTGTGGCTTAAGCATTCGATCACTAATCTTCAATGGTATCTTAAGATTAACTTTCTTATCTTCGGTACGGTGATATTACAAAGAGAACTAGGGTTTTGAACTTTTGTGGCACAACATAGGTTTTCTCTCCTTTGTTTTAGGTCTATAAGAGCATTTGAATCAAAGGTTGTATAAATGTTATAATGTTATTTTAGCATCTAAAACACTAAAAAGCAAGCTACAACAAAGGTTGCATTCTTAAAAAAAAAAAAATAGCAACTTAGCATTCTTTGAAAGGTCACTGTAGATCATATCTTTTAAAAAAAAAAAACTATTTTAATGCTTTCTCTTTCTTCTTCTCTTTAAAAAAATATTTTTTTGAAAGTTTTTTATTTTATTTTAATAAGTTGTTTATATTATTTTAATGAGATAAAGGTAAAAATAGAACAATTGATATTGGATGTATTGTAAAATGAGTTGTTAAAATTGATAAAGTGACTTTTTGAGATGCTAAATACAAAAAATTTTGAAAATTTTGATGGGAATGCTCTTAGAGCATCCACAGCAGTGGAGCTAAAAGTTTAGCAATTTAGCTCTACCAAAAGTTACTTTATCTATTTTACCTACACACATGCTGTAGCAGTTGATCTATTTTAGCTTTCAACACAATAAAATAATATAAACATCACAATAAAATAATATATCTACCACAATAAAATAATATATCTCACTACAATAAAAATACCACAATAAAAAAGTAATGTGAACGCAAAATAAAAAATTAATTAATTTTTAGCTCTCATGAACAGTGCACATCTATTTATAGATGTGCACTGTAGCAATGAGCTAAAAAAAATAGATTTAGCTCCATTGCTGCATGCTTCTTTTTGGTGTTTTGGTGGAGCTAAAATAGCTATATAGTTATTTAGCTCCACTGCTGCAAGTGCTCTTATAATTGCTCCTTATATGCTTTTTCTTGTATGGCACAAATTCCCACTTGATAGCTGACTTGATGGGCCTTTAAGAGAATTAGCTAGGATTCCCAGTTATCTATTGATCAAGACTTGGTTAAGAGTCAATCGACATGCATTTCTCGATTGATCAAGATGCAGTCGAAATTTTAGAGACTTCAATGACTTGAGCTGAGTCTTGGACTTTCACAAACATTTGAACTTTTAACATTACAACACAAATAATCATTACATTGTCATGGATTTGCTAATACTAACATAATACTGTATAATATCACTTTCATATACACCCATAATTGACACTATTTTTATTGTATACCAACATAACATATGCCATTTTAGTAATTGTAATCGGATTTTTGACAATTACGTCATTAATTAGACTTGCTAACCATAATAACATCATTTTATCTTTCCTTTTTCCTTATTATTATTTAATTTTAAGGCAAGAATAATATTTAAACAATTAAAAATAACTTTATTTTTTCTATATGTTCAAGTTGATTTTCAATATGAATGATAAGTTATCATTGTATCACATCTCGTCTTCACTCTCCACTCTCCATTCAATTGTTTAATTATTTTTATATTTTCTATTTGTTTATCTTCTTTGTTTTTCACTGCTAAATTGTCTAGTATGTTGACTTCCCCCCCCCCCCCCCCTTCCTATTTGCTTTATTATACATGTATTTTCTCTTTCAAATTAAAGTAGCAACCATTCTTTAATACAGCTTGAAGACTCCAAATTATATACATATACACACTGACAAAGAAGCTATCCATTGTAGTAGAAAAAAACAGAAATAATTCCAAAATTGAGCACCAACTTTTCCTTTAAGGATGTGATCTCCATTAGCATATCATACATGATACATGATACATATCCATTAGCATATGTTTTTCATATTATATTTTAAGTAGAGACTAGGAACAAGGACAATTTAAAGGAACGATATGATGCTTCCTAGGCTCCTAGCTACCTTTCAATGATCTTTTTATTTTTATTTTTATTTTTGGAAAGCTACCCTTGAATGTCCAATTCAAGGGGAATGAAAGGAAAAGGCTGCAAAGATAGAACACAAAAGAAAAAATGTACGTGTTAACTTTTCTGAGGGCACCACCATATGTCTTTAAGGCTTTAAGCATCTTGTATTTAGATTCAATGCATGCGGCAACAATTGAATGGAATCAAAATATTTTTATTTTAGTAAAAAAATAATGAGGTGACAATTAAAGACATTGAGTTACAAAGTTTTTGGTCAGAGATGTAAGAACAAGCAACAGTGAGTTAAAAACACATCCGAAATGTCAGAACACAATTGATTAAAGGGTATCAAAGGGCTAGGACCAAGGGTACAATTGTTAGATGTTTGATCCAGGGTGGTCGATACTGTATCGATACCAGTCGTACTGGTCGGTACATACCGTACCGATCAGTGCACCGGTACTGATACACTTCTATTTTGTACCGGAAAAAATATCGGCCGTACCGACCGTATACCGGTCATACTAGCCAATTTCGAGCAATACCGACTGGTACCGGGCATACCAGCAGGTACAAAAAAAAAAAAAAAAGCTTTTTATTTTTTATTTTTTATAGTTTTGTAATTTTTGAATTTTCGTATGGGCATAATGGTAACTTATTTACATTAACTTATTAGTATAATTTGTTTTCTTAAAATGCAATGAACAACTAAGCTTTCTATTTTTTATATTGTGTTTTTTTTCTTTTAATTGATACTAAAGTCTAAAATTATGAATATTTTGTTTTGAATTGAGGTAATGTTTTATGATAAACTTTTATATTTACTATAAGTGAAATATTATATGCTTATAACCATGGTTCTAGAAATTTTGGTGTGTGTGTGTGTGTGTATATAAAATAGCAGTAAACCCGAAATGATACACCGGTATTGATCGGTATCCGAAATATATCGTACTAGTAGCCAAATCGGTACAGCCTCCGGTACGGTATTGACTTCCTTGGTTTGAACTTTAAGATTGAATCACAATTCAACATCTTTGAACAACAGTTTTTAGTATTTAAAAAATATTACACGTATTTTTACATATTTTTTTCACCCACACGTATTTTTAAAAAATACAAATCACGTTACTAGAACAACGTTACCAAATAATCCCTTAATTCTAGGAGAAATGTTATTTCCACACAACAATTTTACAATATTTTCACAATATATTTTAAGTAACAAGTTGTTAATTACGAGTTAACAAAAAAGTAATTTAAGTTATGAATTTAAATTAAAATTAATAAAAACTTACTACCTATAATTTATTGTGAAAATATTATAAAAATGTTGTCAACTCTTCTTATCAATCCCTACTTTAAATGCATTGATAATCCATCTTTTAAGAATCAAGGGCCCAAAAATCTGCCATGGCACTGACGGCAACCCCAATGGTTCTAGATGATTTCTATTTCACAACTCTTTTAATTTATATTTACTTATTTATTTTTCTTTTGTGAAAAATGTTGTCTATGGCATTAGTGTTAGCATTTGGCTCAAACATGCCCCATTTTTCTATTGGATGCCCCAAACAAAAAGGTATAAAAAAAATTATGGAACCTAACATGACCTTGCCAATATTTATTTTTTGAGAGAATCATGACCTTGCCAAATTTGACCCAAAAAAAAAAAAAAGAGGTTTGACCCATATGGAAGCAATTAATAAAAGGGTCTTTGGGTATGTCACAATTGCGTGTCTTATTAATCATTACCAGAAACTTCCGTTTGACAGGCTCAAAGGCGAATGGAAAAATAAAAAATGATCAGTCTCTCAACAAAAAACTCCGTTCCACGTGTATGCCAATGGAAGATCCACAAAGCCAAAGTTAGCTCAGCGGTTTTCCAATCCAAACCTTTGTTTTTGCTATTTCTTTGGTGAATCAGCCTCCAACTTTGATCGTTCCGCGGTCTCTTTCAAACTCATGCTGAATTGCTAATGAGCACCAAAATAAGTCAAATATCACTCGTGTCAGCGTATTCAACTATTTGTACGTATAGTATACGAGACTTGCCAACAAATCGTTCGGGATAATAATAAGTTTTGCATAATTTCTTTACTCTACACTTATCATATTCAATTATTATTTCCAGTCTTCTATATAAGATCAAATACTATTCTAATAATTTCTCTCAAAAATCAGTATTTTAATAAAAATCTATATTCTCATGGGATGGAATTAAGATTTTATGTTTGGGTTTGGAGGCCAAAACAAGCACACAAAAAAATATATTGTTTATTAAATATAAGAAATAGTAAAATTTAAAACTAAATAACTATAAGAAAACAATAGAAACTATATAATATCAACAAAATATAAACAGAGCAAATGACACAAAATATGGTATACTTTAGTCCAATCAAATATGCTATATAATTGTATGTTAATACATTTTAGTGCAATCAAATATGGTATAAGTTTCTCCCAAAAAAAAAAGATATATCAAAATGAAGGATAATTATAAAATGGCCTAAATGTAAAAATAATTCTTGTGGTTTAGCCAGTTGCAAAAACATCTCTAAGGGTTTCAATTCTTCCTGGTAACTTCCTTATATTTTTTATAACTGCCAAATTGACCCATGTAACCAACTTCTATTAGCTTTTATAGACCCAAAAAAAAAAAAAAAATCATGACCATTATGAGACCAATTGGTAGTGGCGAGACTCAATTTGTGGGTCTTCTCAGTCACATGAGTTTTCCATTCATAAGAGCTAACACGATAGAATCAGCTAATTCTATCAAGAATTGAGGGACAATATAGGTAGTTTTTCGAGGGAACTAGGCCTCCTAGAGAAGAATATAAAGAAGGAAAGTAAGAGAGAATCAATAAGATCGAAGAAAGTATCATATTATTTTTAATGTCATTTCCAATTAAGATCTATCCTCATATATATGTGTACTTTTTCATCTCACATAATAATAAATCCAATTAATTAAACTCATTATGAAATCCACTATTCTTATGAGATAAGAAAGTATGTATTTATTGTATTTTCGAAGTATTTTATAATTTTCTTCAAATGAAACTTAGCTATTTTAAATTTCAAAAATCATCTATAATTGATTTTGTACTAAATTTCATAATAATTTTTATATTAATACACAAAATTAGAGATTTAATTACAATATATCATCTTCCGTTTATAAAAATTCATGATTAAAAATGATCTTTATAAATCCGACAAATTCAAGTTGGGCTTAAAATAACTATCCAACTTGAATCCACTACACCCCACTTATAAGTTATAATAACAAAAATATGTTATTTAATTTACATAAAAATTTTCAAAATACATGTTACTTCCAAGGAAAGAAATCTACTACATAAATGATATATATAAAAGAAAGGAACATAAATGATATCTAACGATGTCGTTTAGAACCAGTGGTACATCTTAGTACACAAAAATAAAAGTCCCATACAATATAACACCAGTTACACTACACCACGGAACTACCGCGAAGCCGTTCATACATCAAACTTCAAAGTAAAAGTTTCAACACGAAATATCATATTATACAATAAATTAAATACATTGACCATGACCTCTCTGAAATTTGTAGTTCATGAAGTTTTCAACGCCCACGCAACCAAGCCGTCCCCAACAACAACAATCCTCTCTCTCTCTCTTATATAAAAACCCCAAATTAGATTGATTTACTTAGCATTGTAAATAACAAGTAAATAAAAACCATGAGATTGATCTACGTAGCATTGTTGGTGCTTTCTCTTTCGCTTTTGTATACTCCAATTCCAATTTCAGCTCACTTTTTTCACAATGTAACTTCAATTCCGCCATGGCTGAACTCGACTCGATGCAATTGGGACTCGTTCCGCAACCTCTCCGGCTGCCACGCTGGCGAAAAAGTCGACGGCTTGTCGAAGCTCAAGAAGTACTTCCAGTACTTCGGTTACATCAACAACACGTTCAACTTCACCGACGACTTCGACGAAGCACTCAAGTCAGCTCTCGAGACTTACCAGAAAAACTTCAACCTCAACGTCACCGGCGAGCTCGACGATTTCACCGTACAGCAAATCGTAAGACCCAGGTGCGGCGTCGCCGACATAGTCAACGGTACCTCGACCATGAACTCGGGAAAATCGAACACCTCCTCCACGCGCCTCCACACTGTCTCTCACTACACGTTGTTTCCCGGCGAACCTCGTTGGCCACAAAGCAAGCGCGACCTAACCTACGCGTTCGACCCAGACAACAACCTCTCCGACGAGGTTAAGAGCGTGTTCGCACGCGCGTTCGATCGTTGGTCTACTGTAACGCCGTTAACGTTCACGATGACAACCTCGGTGTACACAGCGGACATTAAGATTGGGTTTTTCACCGGCGACCACGGCGATGGAGAACCGTTCGACGGGGTCTTAGGAACACTGGCCCACGCGTTTTCGCCGCCGAACGGTCGGTTCCATTTAGACAACGCCGAAAACTGGGTTGTCGCCGATGACGTCACCCAGGCCACGTCGAACACGGCGATCGATCTGGAGTCGGTGGCTGTGCACGAGATTGGGCATTTGCTTGGGCTCGGACATTCATCTGTGGTGGAATCGATTATGTACCCTTCGATCTCGTCGAGGACTAAGAAGGTTGAGCTTGCTAACGATGATGTTGAGGGGATTCAGTACTTGTACGGAGCGAACCCGAGTTACAACGGTTCGGCCACGACGACTGCTAGTCGTGAAACTAGTGATGGTGGTGAGGCCTTGATTTCGAGCTCTATGTGGGGCCTTAGATCCTTTTTGGCCGTTGGATTTGGATTTTTAGTTTTTTTTTAGTTTTTAGGAATATACCATTTTATTTTATTTTTAAAAAAGTTTATTTATGTGGTGATAGTTTGAGTCACCCATTGATTTTTTTTTTTTTTTTTTATTTGTCTTGGTATACGGATGTGATACATTAGTGCAGTGATTTGTATATACCGATATACGATTGTTGGCATACACATTTTTTTATGGTATTCTTATATAGTGTTTGTTTCATTTTCATCTTTTGTCTTAAATTTTAGTTGAATTCGGCAGCATAATTTGGGCTTATATTGTGTTAAGGATACAAAATATTTGAAGTTATTTAGGTGATTTGGAGGGTTCTTGAAGTAACACAGCTACAGTACAATGATTCACCAACCAAAAAAAAAAAAAAAAGAAGAAGAAGAAGACTTACAGCTCAATGTTTTGGACTTTTCCGTTTGGTTGAGTTAAATCAAGTTCAACTTTTTTGAATTTTTTAAGTACAAGGCTTTTTTATTTTGTCGACGATGTGTGTGTTCCTTATTAGATACATTGTTCAAGATATTTGTTTTGAGAAATGTCTAGTGCATATCTGTTAATGCCCATATAGGACACACTCTTCAAAAATAAGAAAAACTATAATTGATTTTGTACTAAATTTCACAATTATTTTTTACTTTAATATACGGAATTAGAGATTTAATTAAAATTTCATCTTCCGTCTATTAACATTCATGATTAAAAATCAAGGTTTTAAAAATCGATACAGTGAAAAAACTGAAAAATAAGTTTATTACCAATTTTCTAATCGTACTAAGGTCTAACTGATGGTTGAACCAGTGATGTTATAAATAATTTAATTAGTATTTATTTAAATAATTAATAATTTTTTAATATACTAAAACTAACAAACCAATAGTAATAAATATGTTTCTTTTAAAAAAATACAAGTATATAACATTTTTTAAAAGAATTTAACATAATAACATTACAAAACAATCATCCTTAACATAATACACTTTTAACAAAACCAAATAAACAAGTTCATTAGTCATTACATTACATTTACATTCAAATGGCAAATTGCAAATAAGTTTTAAAGTTTCAAACAAACAACTAATAAGTTCTAAGACACAAGCCTCATTTGTTACGAAGAAAATTGAAATCAAGATCATCATGTGAACCAAATGCTCCACCACTAACATCATTATCATCATCCTCATCCTCATCCTCATCCTCATCCTCATCCTCTTCATCGTCAACTTGAATAGGATGATTTTTATCTCTAAATTTGGGAGGAACATCAAGTTCATCACCAAATGATTCCAAATTGATGTCATCATCATCCTCAATCATTTCATTGTCCATATCTATACAAATTCCAAAACCAAAGAACAATAAATGAAATAACGATTCTAATAATCATTTCTCATAAATCATAAATAGTCTAATTAAAATATGTAAATAGGCAACCATTTTATCAACAAATAAATTCATCAACACAACATACACAAACAATAGTCAACAATCTCAGACTGGCAGCAACCATTTTATCAACAAATAAATTTATCAGCACAACATACACAAACAATAGTATAAAGTATAATACTCTGTAAATTATATTTCACAAAAAATAATGCTTTGTAAATCAAATCCACAACATACACAAAATCACAAATAAACTAAAATGCTATTGTAAACTAATAATTAAAAGAAGAATTAACGGTAGAAGTTACAACTTACCACTAAGAATCTGAGATGAAGTTGAGAACATGAACAGAGAATTTGAGATGAAGCCGAGAGAAATGAAAAAAAAAAAAAAAAACAGAGAAAATGATCAAAATCAAGTAATCAAAATCATAAAAAGAAAAGAATATTAATTATTACTTGATGAAGCTAAAAAAAAAAAAAAAAGATCGAGAAAATCAAAATCAAGTAATCATAGATTCATAATCAAAAGAAAATAATATTACCCAATTGGAAAACCCAGACACCGAGAAGCAGAAAGCAGAGCTCAGAGGGCGAGGGCGAGATCGAGAAGAAAAATGGAAAAAAAAAAAACCCCAACCGAACTTCAAACATTGTGAGGATGAGAAGGAAAAAAAATTGAGAGGCGTGAGACTGTGCGTGAGCCAGAGAGAGGTCCATGAGTGTAGAAAACATAGTGAGGCAGAGAGAGCTTAAGCTGAGATAAATGAGGTGAGTGAGAGAGTCACAAACACAGAGATGAGAGAAGAGGCATGATCGTGAGATGAGAGAGTGAGGACTTTAGGGTTAGTTTTTAGGAACAAAACGATGTAGTTTTAGGCTGGGAAAAGTAAAAAAAAACTCCAACCAATCATTAACCGGTTCAACCATGCCGATTCTCGGTTCTTCAGTTGAACCGGCCAGTTTTCAAAATTTACGATTTTTAAATTATTTTCGGTTTTTGCCCATAACCAGACCGGATTAAAGGCTGGTTCTTGATTGAACCGGTCAAACCAGCCGGTCTGGTCTAATTTTTAAAACCATGAAAATGAGATATAATAACAAATTTGTTATTCAATTAACATAAAATTTGCGTCGTTCAGAACCAGTTGTATATCGTAGTACACAAAAATAAAGTCACATATATCACCACAGAACAACCACGAAACTATTCAAACTTCAAAGTAAAAGTTTCAACACCAAATATTATACTATACAATTGTATAGGCCTAAAATTTGACCAATTGGGTTGGCTCTTGTTTTGGGCTCACAATTTACTTGCTGTTATGGGTGCATGGATATCCTACAATGGGTAGTCCCTCAGACTCGAAATCAATAGTAGCGACTTGGTTCCTCCTCTCTCCTTTCTGAGTGGTTTGTTCTCGGTCTCCCGTTCTCCTTTCCTTGGCTCCTTAGTTCCTAGTGTTCTATCCTCGAGTGTCCAACCCCCAATCCTCCTCTCCTTTCCTTATTTATACCACCCCTTAGTGGAGCTTGTATGCTTAGTTTTTACATTTTTCATGCAGGTGAGGTCCTTCAAGATTATGATAACGCCTTAAAATGTATACTTGTTATATATTTATGTGGGGGTTATCTCCTTATTACTATACTTAATTTGTATAATTAAGCCATGATTTGCTTTAATTCCCTATTATTTATCTTTACATAATTTCTTAAATAAGATGTCATTCATTGTGTGTAATTATCTACTTTCGGAAAATTATGTGAGAAAGATGAGTTTATAGGAATTTGTGAGAGAATGGAGGCCAAACTAGAATTAAGTGGAGCTAAAGGACCATGCTTAAATGTCTAAGGAGGTGCAGCTGGAGTGCTTGGATCGTCTACTCTGATTGGAAGCTTCAAATAAGGAAAGAAACCAAAGAGGCAAAATCTGAAAAGGAAAAATCTTATTTGAGTACTAATCAGTATTTTGGGCGTATCTCACTCATCAAAAATCCAATTGACACAAGGCTGGATGGGTTGGAATCATAACTTAATTATCTACAACTTTCCAGTTTTGAGTTTTTCAAAATTCACAAGTTTTGAAGGCCGAAATTAACTCACAAGTTACCGCTGTAAACCTGAACTGAAATTAAAATTAGAAAAAGTTTTATTTTCTTTGGACACTTTTATGTTAGGGTTTTGAAGGGAGGCTGTGGGAACGAATTTTGGGCAAAGAAAACCTTGTATTTTCCTTTCTCTAATGGCAGCCAAAACTCTTTGCTAGGGCTAGGGGTTATGTTTCTTCTATATGGTATGAATATTCAATGTGATTCTTTCTAAGATTTTATCAACAACATATTTGATTGTTCAATTAGATTTCTTTTGATGTATTAGTTCTTCCATACTTTCAATAAGTTCAATCATATTTTTCTTATTGTTTAGATGAATTTCTAATAGTTTCAAATAGAAATAAGATTTTAAAGTGATTGGGTTTTTCTGAAAAACTTTTCTAACTGCATTATTAATCGAGGTTATCATGCGTTCTTGAATTGTCTCAGTTCAACCAAATCATAAGTTTTTAATTGTATAAGAACAATTAATTATGAAATAGATATTTTCTTAGATCACAAAGAATCTCATATCGATATAGGAAAATACCCCGATGCCTTAGTATTTACATTATTGATTTAAATCAGTTTTTATAATTATTCTTGTTAACAATCACCAAGCAAAAGTATTTTTCTTCTTCATCAAAATTATTATTTAATTATATTGTCTTTGAATTTACCATGCTTCTTGTGGTTCAACCTCGGTACTCCGAGAATTATATTGCTACGATCTCCTGTACTTGGGAGTGAGCAAGCAATTTTAGCACCATTGCCGAGGAGCTGCTGCGTGTTCAGAGGCAATTTGTTTTTTTTTTTTTTTTGGAGCAAAGCATAGCTGGTAGAAATTCTTCTATTGGTAACTTTGTTCCATTTTTCCCTTATTTTGTTTTTATTTTTCTGTTTGTTTTTATTTTATTTTATTTGATTGTGGATTCATTGTTGCATGAGCATTTGAGTTAGAAATGAGAGAGGCAGATTAGAAATTTTTGAAACATACTTTGGTAATCTTTTTGACACACCTTCACCTTTACCTTCTTCATCAATCATGGGTGATGAAACACGTAATAATCATGAGGAAAATAGAAGAACTATGTATGAATTGTTGCATCTCACACAAAATTCTGTTTCTTCATGCATCATGTTTCCACCTAATGCACCACATGTAGAACTGAAACAAGGTTTATTAGCAATACTTCCTGACTTTAGGGGACAAGAAAATGAAAATCCTTATGTCCATGTTAGAGCTTTTGAAGAGGTAATTAGTAGTTTCTATGCACAAAATGTTATTGAGACTGCTAAGTCATGTTTCTTTCCTTTTTCTCTTAAGGATAAGGCAAGAAATTGGCTTTACACCTTGAAACCTAGGTCTATAGGTAGTTTGGGGGAGATGACCAAAGAGTTTTTTAAGAAACATTTTCCTCCCCACAAAGTCTAGCAAGTAAAAAGAAGGATAGCTAGTTTTGTCCAAGGAGAGAATGAGACCTTATACCAAGCTTGGGAAAGGTACAAAGATCTTTTCAATTTCTGCCCAACTCATGGGTATGAAGATTGGAGGTTGGTTAGCTATTTTTATAAAGAACTTACACCTAGGGACCGACAGTTTGTTCAACTCTCATGCAGAGGGGACTTTTTACAAAAAGAACCCGAAGATGCAATGGATTATCTTGATGAGATAGCTAAAAACTCTAACACATGGACTGGACCTAGCTCTATGGACTCCACTGATAGGACTAGAATTAACACTACCACTTCTAGTGGAAGTGTTTTCAAGGTAAGGCAAGATGATAACATGAGTGCAAAAATCAGCATGTTAACTAAAGAAATTGAGGCACTCAAAATGAAAGGAAGTAAGAGTGTTAGTGCTTCCTTTAGAGAAGACCCTATGGAGGTGTGTAAAATCTGTCATGAGATAAACCATGCTACAAATGAATGTGCATCACTTTCATCATTTTTAAATGTGCCAGAAGAACAAGTGTATGCATTTAATTCATATTGGCCAAACAATTCTTCATATTCTAACAATTATAATCCAAATATGCGAAACCATCCGTTTTTGAGTTATAAGAGTGACAATGTGTTGAATCCTCCTGCTCCAAGGAATTTTAATTCACCACATGCACCATCATCATCATCATCATCATCATCTAGAACTTCCTTGGAGGATGCACTTAGTACTTTCATTCAAAAGCAAAGTGAGCAAATCAAAAGTTTGAATCCATGCTCACTAGGCTAGATGAAGAGGTAAGAGAGACCAAGAGTCATATAACTAGGCTTACAAATTCATTGAGTGGGATAGAGAGAGGGAAGCTTCCTTCCCAAACTCAACCCAATCCCATCAATCAAAATCTAAAAATTGGCTCTAAGGATAAACATGAGGAAGTAAAAGCTGTGACCATTTTGAGGAGTGGTAGAGAGATTGATAAAAGTGCTCCTTTAATAACTAAGAAATCTAAGGAGACCCCAGTTGAAGAAGAGAATGTTGAAACTGAGTCACTTAGGCTTGATGACATTGAACAATGTCCAATCCCTCTACCATTTCCACAAGCCTTAAAATTACCTAGGAAATTGGACACCGCATCTGAGATATTAGAGCATTTGCATCAAGTCAAGATAAATTTGCCATTATTGCATGTTATCAAGCAAGTGCCTGCATATGCCAAGGTAATTAAGGACTTATGCACCATCAAGAGAAAGCATCATGTGAAGAAGACCGCATTCCTAACGGAACAGGTAAGTGCAATTATTCAACATAAGACCCCACCAAAGTATAAGGATCTAGGTTATCCTACGATCTCTTGTACTATTGGAGATTACATCATGGAGCATGCATTGCTAGGTCTTGGGGCAGGTGTTAATTTGATCCCTTTCAGTGTATATCAAAAACTTGGACTTGGTGAGTTGAAACCTACTTCAATAACTTTATAGTTGGCTGATCGCTCTGTAAGGGAACCGAGAGGGATTGTTGAGGATGTGTTGGTGAAAATTGAACAATTTTATTATCCTGTTGATTTTATTGTTCTTGATTACCAACCTCTTTTACATCCTAGTGCTCATACCCCTATTATTTTGGGTAGACCTTTCCTTGCCACAGCTAATGCTTTAATTAATTGCAGGAATGGAAGAATGCAACTCACTTTTGGTTCCATGACTTTGGAGCTAAACATATTTCATGTGGCTAAACAACCACATGAGAATGATGGTTGTGCTTATGTGAACCTCATTGGGGCGGTGGTTCAAGAAGAGTTTAAGAAGAATTGTTTTTCTGATCCTCTTGAAACTCTTCTTAATAATTCTGTTGGTTCTTATGATTTAGAATGTGATAATCATGTATCTGAAAATTTTTCTTTGTTGGATTCCTCACAGGTTTTGGAAGAATAACAGATGATGGCAATTAATAAAGGATGGAAGCCTTGCTTTGAGGAGCTACTAGAAAATGAAAAAAAGCTCGTGCATTCAAGTGAAGAGGCACCATAGGTGGAGCTTAAGCCGCTGCCCAGTGGTCTTAAATATGCATATTTAGGCCCAGGTAAGTTAAAACCTAGGTGGGATGGCCCTTTCATTGTAAGGGAAGTGTTTAAACATGGAGCTATAGTAGTAGAGGACCCTAGGGATGGTAGGATTTTGAAAGTAAATGAACAAAGGTTAAAACCATACTTAGGGGAAGTTATACCAGAGGAGGAGACTCTATCACTTGAGATCCTTGCCTATTGGGATGATACGTGAAATCTGAAAGAGCCTTATGAAATTGTACCATATTTTTTTCTTTGTTTCCTTTTTCTTTTTGCCTTTTGTTTTTGTTTTATGTTTTTTTTGTGTTTTTTTGTGTTTTTTTTTTTTTGTGAGCTAATATTTGCAGGTGTGAAAGAGATTAAAAAAAAAAATTAAATGCTAAAGGTAACTTCTTCCCTTTATACTTGAATTTATTTTGGTTTTGATACATTGAGGACAATGCATTATTTTAGTTAGGGGGAGAGGTCTACATTTTGCTGCACCTTGCATGATTTTTTTTTCTTTCTTTCTTTTTTGTTGCAACTTTTCAATTCTAAAAATATAAAAAAACCTTGAATTTGAATGCATAAGAGTTATAAGCTTTATTTTTATATCATGTGATGGAATGAATAATGCTGAGTTGGTTATACTATTTGTTATATTAAGACTCTTTTATGAAGAGCACAATTGTAAACTTTTGAACACAATAGCCCAGTTAGCGAACGGTTGGATGTTGGATATGCATGGATCATGAACAAGCTAGATATAAGCTGAAACTCAACCCATATAGAGAGTTCTTGAGCCTTACTTTCCTTTGTGAGAGTATATCTTTGTTTGAACTCTTAAATTTCTTCCACATGCTTCAATATTTGTAAAAGATCTCTATATTCTTTTGGTTGACTATTGGAAACATTATGGGGAGATATACCATGATCTTACTTATCTTTGTCCTTAGCCATGCTGGTTTATGTGAAATTTTAGGAGATGAAAGCCTAAGACCACATTTTTTGTCACCAGCTAAACAAATATTCAGCCTACCTTTACATTCGCCATTGTCACCATCATTTGAGCCATGGGAAATACTTCTACAATACCACAAAACATTTTTAATTATGGGTATTCTCATGGGGGTTTAGGTTTTGAGCAATTGATGTGTTTAAATACCACCATTATCTCTCTTTTCTTCTAAAAAAAAAATCAAAAAGAAGAAGAAAAAAAAAAAAAGAGAAAAGAAAGATAAAAAAAAAAGAAAAAAAAAAGAAAGAGGAGACATACATAATCAATCAATAAATCATTGGTGTCTTACACATCTTTCATGTATTTCGGAAGGGTTATATGGTTGAGTAAAGGTTATTTTGATTCAAGTTGGTTGTTATCGCTATGAGTTGGGTTTGGCTTGAATTTTTTGCATTTGATTCATATACCTCATATTTCAAAGAGAGCAGTTGGCTTTCATAAGATTATACTACCACTGAGCTTAAAGTCCTACTTGATCCTAAAGGTGCATGGCTGGTATGTGTTTGGGATAAAAACTAGGGATGAGAATGGTTTTAACCTCATGTTTCCAAGAATTCAACATTCTTTCCCAGAGATCTTTTTCTGTTGTTTTAGTGGCTGCTTTTGTATACACATGTGATATTCTTAAAATTTCTTCCCTCCTTTTTGTTCACATGTGATTTGAAGAGAGTAATCATTACTTCTATGTGTGTTCTTTCAGAGTGTTGATGACTTAAGAGAGGTTTTGGAGTAGAGGCTCTAATTTAGATTATTCTTGGTCTATGCATGTTCGGAACAGCCGGTTTGATTGGATGGGCTATGCATACACACACTCCAAAAGTAAAGCTAGTGAAAACTCTTTAATATGATGAATAGTATCCCAACTCAAAAATTGAAAGTTCATTTGTATGATATAATGATAAAGCAGACTAACATTTGCTGCATGAATTTTCATGAAACCTTTGACTTTTGTGGGTACAGTCATTGCAAACCCTCACGAGAGTAAACTTGTCCACTAGGGTGACCTAGGGGTTCAAAGACTTGCTGCACATGGGAAGTGCAATCGTGTAGCCTACGAAAGTGGCTTGTATTTTAGTTTTTTTTTTTTTCACTTTTAGTAGACATGGGTGCTTTGTGGATTGCTAGGGACTAGCAAGATTTAAGTACAGGGTGTGATAACGCCTTAAAATGTATACTTGTTATATATTTATGTGGGCGTTATCTCCTTATTACTATGCTTAATTTGGATAATTAAGCCATGATTTGCATTAGTCCCTATTATTTATCTTTAGATAATTTCTTGAATAAGATGTCATTCATTGTGTGTAATTTTCTACTTTTAGGAAATCATGTGAGAAAGATGAGTTTACAAAAATTTGTGAGAGAATGGAGGCCAAAATAGAATTAAGTGGAGCTAAAGGACCATGCTTAAATGTCTAAGGAGGTGCAGCTGGAGTGCTTGGATCGTCTACTCTGATTGGAAGCTTCAAATAAGGAAAGAAACCAAAGAGGCAAAATCTGAAAAGGAAAAATCTTATTTGAGTACTAATCAGTATTTTTGGGCGTATCTCACTCATCAAAAATCCAATTGACACAAGACTGGATGGGTTAGAATCATAACTTAATTATCTACAACTTTTCAGTTTTGAGTTTTTCGAAATTCACAAGTTTTGAAGGCCAAAATTAACTCACAAATTATCGCTGTAAACTTGGACTGAAATTAAAAATAGAAAAAGTTTTATTTTCTTTGGACGCTTTTATGTTAGGGTTTTGAAGGGAGGCTGTGGGAACGAATTTTGGGCAGAGAAAACCTTGTATTTTCCTTTCTCTAATGGTAGCCAAAACTCTTTGCTAGGGCTAGGGGTTATGTTTCTTCTATACGGTATGAATATTCAATGTGATTCTTTCTAAAATTTTATCAACAACATATTTGATTGTTCAATTAGATTTCTTTTGATGTATTAGTTCTTCCATGTTTTCAATAAGTTCAATCATGTTTTTCTTATTGTTTAGATGAATTTCTAATAGTTTCAAATAGAAATAAGATTTTAAAGTGATTGGGTTTTTCTGAAAAACTTTTCTGACTGCATTATTAATCGAGGTTATCATGCGTTCTTAAATTGTCTCAGTTCAACCGAATCATAAGTTTTTAATTGTATAAGAACAATCTGATGAAGCAGTATCCCGTCGGTTTCCCTAGAATTCGTCCAGATGGTTCCTGGCAGTACTCTAACGAACCTGCGGGAGCAAGAACTTATTCAAGTGGTCACCGGTGTGGTGCCTGCCACAACACCTCCGATGGCAAAGTCAGTATGAAAGAAGGCAATAATCGAAATATCAAGAATAAATTAGTTCAGGTTGTAATGCTGTCTCCGTACCTTGTATTGGTGTTGTGAGGGTTTTATATACCCTTGGGGATTATAGCCGTTGGGGTGTTAATGTCTCCCCTGATAACATCTCTGGTGGAGTTATGGACTTTAATGCTGAAGGAAAAATTCTGGTTTTGCATCTCATGCAAAACCCATAGCGGAAGCGACGAACAAGGATCTATTTCATTCATGATTGATAACGTGCACTATGTAAATTTCAGAATTTAAGAACAAGATGGCGTACCTTGGTGTGGAGAAATTCAAAACAAAGATTAGAAGCACTTGGGAACACTTTTAATCTTCACTCCAATTCTACTTTACGCCCAAGATGTGTGGTCTCTCAATCAGTTTTCAAGGGAGAATGAAAGTGTGTCTTACACTCTCTCATACACCGTTTCTTTTTCTTTTCTAATCTCTTCTTATAAAAATTCTGTATGTTTCTCCCTTTATAACTAACTGATTATCTAATTGGGTTGGCCTATTGGGCCTTTCCAATTGGGCTTTAGTGTGTGGCTTGGAGTGGGACCAAAAGGGACCAATAAGACACTAGCTCCAATGAGCCTTGGGCTTTTCCGTCAACTCTTGACAAGTCCAAAGTTACCATTAATTATATTTAATACCACTATATAAATATAATTGCACTCTAGGCCTTATTAATTAATTATATCCCAAGACTTTATTAAACACGTAACCCCTTCATAAAATATTCGTAGTAACACAAAGTCATAAATATAAACTGCCACTTTGTAAATTACTACATCTTATCCTTGAGTACCCAGTTTAATTCTTTAAAGTTATTCATTATATATTTATGAAATCTAATTTCATAAATATATATACTTTAGTAATTTCTTACTAAAGTGGTTAGGCCTAACTCTCTGAATAACTGAAACCATTAAACTTATCTCAAGGGAATATTTTATATCTCCATCAAGAGACTATGAATTCCATCTTGAGAATATATGTTCCATCAACACTAAATGTGGCTGCCCAACATACTGAAGTTTTGACCGTTATTTCAGATCTCACTCCTGATATATCAAAGCAACCTACACTTCATGATCAGGTCCATTATTCTCTCAGGATTAAGAGTTCATGCAAATAGAAGTCGTGAGATTTATTATTCATTTGACAGTCATTAGGAGAATAATAAATCTCACAGCGGTCCTGTTCAATATGTTTTAACTCTTAAAACATATCAACATGTCAACTAGAAGCTTCCACTTCCATGATCAAGACAAATCATCTTAGTTGACACGTTATAGTCTTCGCAGATGAAATGCCCAATTTCATCACCGACTACGAACTATTAATTCTGAGTTTACAAAGAACTTGTGATTTACATCTTCTGTGACTTTTCACATAAATCACATACAATGCATCTCATGGACTATATGATAATGTCCCATATTCACGTAACCACTATTTTAGATAATAACAAAATAACTTTATCAAACATAATATTAAGTCATACATCATGTCATACATAATGTCATACATAATATCATACATAGCATCATACAATAGGATTTAAGGGCACTAATCCTAACAAATGCGTTTTCACCGGTTCGTCCAGCTGGTCTCGTAACAGTTGGGGCTTTATTGGCAGCATTGAATGGCATTAACTCTTTCTGATGACGCGGATACTGGTCATGTTTGTCCATGAAGGCAGCTTCGTCTATGCTTAACTTCGTCAGTCCCATCAGATGCCCCCCGGGCTTCATGGTCGTCGGTGACGATCGTGGAAGCCGAACAGTTTTTTTTTTTTTTTTTTTTTGGGATTTTGTGCCGCATTGAATGCGTGGTGGCGGCGTTACGTGGGTCGTGGCCACGTGGCGTGATGTGGTTGGAGAGGGATTGACCCTTGGGTTTCCTGCCGATTTTCGGTTTTCACCTCCATTTGGTTTTTAAACTCCTTTATTTGTACTTTACCTTTCATTTTCTTTCAAACTTCAGTTCATCTCCTCTGAGCACCCTCTTCGTATATTTCTTCGCTTCTTTCCGAGTTTGGTGTTTGGTTGGCTGTTGGGCTTCTCGCTTCTCTTCTTTGAGGTAAGCTTTTTCTTCTTCTTCCTTCTTCTTTTTTTCTTCTTCGCAAGTATCTGATTTCTTTTTGGTTTTTTGTTTCTTGGTTCTTTCTGTGTTCTTGTTTGTTTCTCCCCCTCTTTTTTGTGGGAATTTTAGTATTTTCCTATTAGCCTGGGAGTTCATGGTCAGTAATTTAGAGGTTAGGGAAACTTGTCCTTCAATTTCTTTTCTTTTTGCTCGCTTAGGGGGGTCTTTAGGCGCTTTTCCCAATTTGAGGGGTTTTGTTTTTGAGGGTAGCAGCTTAGGCGTTGTTTTAGGTGACTTGTTTCCATTGCTCTAAGAGTCGATCGATTGGTTCGAAGGCTTGGTGAGGGAGCCGCAGCCGATGTCTGAAGTTAGGTCTAGTGACCTCGACACTGGGTTGTCGTCTAGCGGCGACCCTATGGAGGGAGATACAGCCGTTTCGACCTTTAGAGAGGTTAGGGCTTTTCATGCCCTCGTGGAGCCATGCGGGTTAGATTCTGACGCCGTCAGTCGATTTAGGGATAGGTTTCAGTTTCCAGAGCGGGTTCGTGTTCGTCGCCCTACTGACGATGATAGGGCTTGCCAATTTTTCCCAGGTGAAGTGTGCTTTTATAAGGCCGCTTTTACTTGTGGATTGAGGCTTCCCGTCCACCCGTTTGTAATAAAGCTCTTAGCTTATTTGGGTATCGCTCCTGGGCAGCTCATGCCCAATTCGTGGAGGATAATGGTCAACTGTATGGAGATATGGTTGGCCGCTAATGGGGATATGATCAAGGTAAACGAACTTGTTTATTTGTACCGTTTGAAAGAGTCGAAGGAGTACGGGTATTATGAGCTAGTACCTTGAGAGAGAAGAACCAGGATCGTCAAGGGCTTACCTTCGTCCTTTAGATACTGGAAGTCCAGATTTGTGTTTGTGTCAGGGGACGACTTTGAGACCCCCTCTAACCAAGATTGGGGAGATATCCCCCGATTGCTTCATTGGTGGGGAACCCTGACTTTAGGTACGTCAGTATCCTTTCCTTTCCTTTTCTTGTTGGATCCGATGTTATCGTTGCTAATTTCTTTCCTCCCTGTGCAGTCAAAAGGAGACTAAAACTCAAAAGCAGGTGCAAGGAGCGTGTCGAGGTGGCCATTGTGTATTCCCAGTCTATCAAAAACTGGGACGACTTGGTAGATCCTAGGACGCTCGCCTTTTACAACCTGGGCCCCGATCCGTCTCCCTTCGTCCTTCGGAGCCTTGACATTGAAGGGAAGAAGAGTAAGTACTTGGGTTCGTCAAATCCATATTCGTATTTAATTGCTTTGTTCCTTCACAATACTTTCCTTCTTCGCAGAGATGACGACTAAATTCAACAAGGGTATGTACGAGAGAATGCGATCCAAGAAGGACGAGCCGCTATCCAACATCGGGAAGAAAGTGGTTCAGGTGAAAGGGAAAGTTTCCTCCGTCACGCCGATTGCTTCGTCTACTCCCGTGGTTTCTGGTGCTGACACTACGAGGACGGCCTCGCCAGCTACTTCGATAGAGGAGATCCCGACCCCTGCTTCGAAGAGGCCTCGTACAGCAGAGAGGGGGAAGGAGGCTACTTCTTTGTCAACCATTTGGGATGATGAGAAGTTGGCGATGGACCGGGCTCGTGACCATAGAAGACCTAAAGGCGTTCTCGGGTATGCCCACAAATGAGTTGATGAGTCGTCATCTCCAGAAGCTCGTCCAGGTAACCTGCTCGTTTTAAGTGACTACATATATGCCGGTTTCTTGCGTTAATGTGTTTGGAGCTAAATTCCGTCGTGTACATATTAACACGTATTTTTTTTGTAGGTGCTGGGGGAGACTGTTCACCTTTCGTCTGAGTATCTTGCTCAGGAAATTAAGGTTGAGTCTTCGCTTTCCCAGATCAAGGTTCTGGAGATAGAGAATTCGAAGCTGAAGAGGGAGCTAATTGCTTCGATGGAGGACGTCCAACAAGCCAGGGAGGAAGCCAAGAAGCTGAGTGACGAGCTGAAGGTAGAGCAGCAGCTTGTGCTGGAAAAAGATGGGGAGTTGGCAGCCGCGAAGGAAAAGATCAAGGTCGTCGCTTCCAGAGCTATCGAAGGTTTCCAGCAGACGGAGGAGTACAAATCTGTTCTCTTCAGCTGGTACTTCAAAGGGTTCGAGCTTTTAAGGAGGTATTGCCTCAAGCACCCTTCTGGGATTGACCTGGAGACGTTGGACATGGAGGAAGTAGATAGGGAAATCTCTGCTGACGAGGCTGCTTAAGCCGCGGCTGTTGATGCTCCTGGAGACCTCCCTGATGTTGATGTTCCAGCCGTCGAAGCTCCTGCTCTTGAAGTCCCAGCCGAGGACGATGCCGTCCCGGACATTTGAACCTGTTCTCAACCAGCAGAAATTATCTCCTTTTTTTTTTTTTGTGCTTGATATGTTTTAAGGCTTAATTTCCAGAACATTTAAAAATTTCCATGTGTATTTTTAGCCCAGTGTTTATGGGTTTCCTTTTTTTTTTTTTTTGTATAAACAATGGCCTTTGGTTTTTAAGCTTTTATAATATCGTATCTACTTACACATGTTCTTCTGTATGTCAATTTTTTTGTATCCGTCAGTAATGTACGTTCATTTGGTGGGAACGTTATTACTTAAGCCTTCTCCTGTACTTAGGCGTTCTTCTTTGTTTTTGCCCTTGTCAGTAATGCACATCCGTCCATGCGGAATCCTATTACTTAGGCGTTTTTTTTATTTTTACCTTCCTCAGTAATGTACATCCGTCCATGCAGAATCTTGTTACTTAAGCGTTTTTTTTGTTTTTGCCTTCGTCAGTAATGTACATCCGTCCATGCGGAATCTTATTACTTAGGCATTTTTTTTGTTTTTGCCTTCGTCAGTAATGTACATCCGTCCATGCGGAATCTTATTACTTAGGCGTTTTTTTTTTGTTTTTGCCTTCGTCAGTAATGTACATCCGTCCATGCGGAATCTTATTACTTAGGCGTTTTTTTTTTTTTTTTGCCTTCGTCAGTAATGTACATCCGTCTATGCGGAATCTTATTACTTAGGCATTTTTTTTTTTTGCCTTCGTCAGTAATGTACATCCGTCCATGCGGAATCTTATTACTTAGGCATTTTTTTTTTGTTTTTGCCTTCGTCAGTAATGTACATCCGTCTATGTGGAATCTTATTACTTAGGCGTTTTTTGGTGGTAGTGGGTCTCCGGGACTTGGTACCTGTATGAACACATTATTTGAACCATTATTTCATTAATTTTGAGGAATCGGTACATTCTTGATTTACATCTGTTGGTAGTACTTCTTCAAGTGTTCTATGTTCCAAGGTCGCGGGAGTTTTTGTCCGTCTAGGGTCTCCAAATGATAGCTACCTTGCCGGGAGTAGTGCACGACTTTGTAAGGTCCTTCCCATGTGGGACCGAGTTTCTCGTGGGCGGAGTTTCTAGTTGCAGTCGTCACCTTGCGTAGGACGAGGTCGCCAATTTCTAGTCTTCTGAGCTTGACCCTTTTGTTATAGTATTCAGTCATCTTCTGTTGGTACTTCATCGTCATGTTCGAGGCCTTGTCCCTTACCTCGTCTAAGCAATCCAGATTGATTCGAAGCTGGTCGTCGTTGTTCTCCTCACAGAATACTTCTCGCCTGGTGCTGGCCATACCCACCTCGACTGGGATTACTGCTTCAGTGCCATACGTGAGCCTGAAAGGCGTCTCTCCCGTTGGGGTTCTTGCTGTTGTTCTGTAGGCCCAAAAGACATTGGGCAATTCTTCCGGCCACAAGATCTTAGCCTCGTCTAACCGTGCTTTGATGATTCTAAGCAGTGTTCGATTAGTTACTTCTGTTTGCCCGTTTGACTGCGGGTGTCCAGGTGACGAGAACTTATTCTTGATACCTAGCCTTGAGCAAAAGTCTCTAAATCCCTGGCTGTCGAACTGTCGGCCATTATCTAAAATGATCGTTCGCGGAATCCCGAACCTGCAAATTATATTTCTCCACACGAAGCTACGGATTCTCGCCTCTGTGATCATTGCTATTGCTTCCGCTTCGACCCATTTAGTGAAGTAGTCGATAGCGATGAGCAAGAACCGTACCTGTCCTTTTCTAAGGGGTAATGGGCCGACGATATCAATCCCCCATTGTGCGAATGGCCATGGGGAGGTAATCGTTGTCATCTTTTCTGCTGGTAGCCTCTGGACGTTCCCGAACCTCTGGCACTTATTGCACCTCTTGACGAGCTCCGTAGCGTCTGCCTGCATAGTTGGCCAGAAATACCCTGCTCTAATAACTTTGCTTAACAGGGATCTAGGCCAGGCGTGGTCTCCGCAAATCCCTTCGTGGATTTCCTAGAGGACGTACTTGGCTTCTTCCTCATCGATACACTTCAAATAAGGCAGGGAGAACCCTCTTTTGTATAAGGTATCATTCAAAATTGTAAATCTGGCCGCCCTTGCTTTAATCTTCCTAGCCTCCATTGAGTCATGAGGGAGATGCCCGTCTTGAAGGTATGAGACGATCGGTGCCATCCAACTACCTATGTTCTGGATGGAGAATACTGGGACTTCCTCGATGCTAGGGTATTTCTGAATCTCCATGAGAATTTCATTGTTCGTTGGTTCTTCTTTAGACGAGGCCATTTTGGCGACCTCACCCGCCGCGGCATTCTGGTTTCTCGGGATCTAGACGAAATTCAACTTATCGAACCCACGAGCTAAATGTTTAATCAGCTTGAGGTACTTCTGCATCCTCTCTTCCTTCGCCTCATACTCTTCCCTGATCTGCCCTATTCCCAGTTTCGAGTCACTCTGAATAAGCAAGTTATTAATCCCAAGGGCTTTGCTAAGTCTTAGTCCCGTCAGTATGCCTTCGTACTCAGCCTCGTTGTTGGTTGCCGGGAATTTTAATTGGACTCCATATTGGAGTTTTTCTCCATTGGGGGTGTTTATAATGACCCCTACTCCTCCCCTCTTTTGGGCTGACGATCCGTCAGTCTGAATCGTCCATTGTTCCACCTCGTCTTTGCCGTCGTCATCTTCTGGAAGGGTGAACTTCGCTATGAAGTCTGCTAGAGCTTGCGCTTTGATGGCCGTTCTGGGATGGTATTCAATGTCGAACTGGCTGAGTTCGATTGCCCATTGGACCATTCTCCCAGCTGCTTCAGGCCTGTTCATGGATTTCCTGATAGGTTGATCCGTCATCACAAGGATAGGGTGTGCTTCGAAGTATGGTCGTAGCTTTCGTGAAGCCACTATTAAGGTGAAAACGATCTTCTCAATCTTGGGATACTTGGCCTCTGCTTCTTGGAAGGCTTGACTGACATAGTAAACTGGGAGCTGCTTCTTATCTTCCTCTCGAATTAAGGCCGCACTGACGGCCGTGGCTAATGCTGCTAGGTATAAATAAAGGCTTTCCCCTATTTTTGAGGGACTCAAGATGGGCGGGCTACCGAGGTAACGCTTGAGCTCTTGAAAGGCTGCTTCACATTCGTCAGTCCAGGACAAAGCTTGCTTCAATGTTTTGAAAAATGGGAGACATTTGTCCGTCGCTTTAGAGACGAACCTATTGAGTGCAGCTATCCTTCCCGTGAGCTTTTGGACTTCCTTGACGGTCTTGGGTGATGCCATGCTGAGTATTGCTTGCACCTTTTCTGGATTTGCTTCTATTCCCCTTTGGGATACCATGAATCCTAAGAACTTTCCTGAAGCTACCCCGAACACGCACTTACTAGGATTCAGCTTCATCTGGTATTTTCGAAGGGTATTAAATGTCTCTCCCAGTTCGTCCAGGTGAGTCAACTCTTCTTTGCTCTTGACGAGCATATCGTCCACATATACCTCTATATTTCTCCCAATTTGCTTGCTGAACATCTTCTTTACCAGTCTTTGGTACGTTGCTCCTGCGTTCTTCAGTCCGAAGGGCATTACCTTATAGCAGTAGAGTCCTTGGCTTGTGATGAAAGCAGTTTTTTTCTGATCTTCCTTAGCCATCTTTATCTGGTTGTAACCTGAAAATGCATCCATGAATGTTAGCAACTTATGTCTAGCCGTTGAGTCTACCAACTGATCTATCCTCGGCAGGGGAAAACTATCCTTCGGGCAAGCCTTGTTCAGGTCCGTGAAGTCCACGCACATTCTCCACTTTCCATTTGCTTTCTTCACCAGCACGACGTTGGCCAGCCATTCGGGATAGTAAACTTCTCGGATGAAGTCTGCCTGCAACAACCTGTTAACTTCATCCGTGATTGCTTGGTTTCGTTTGGGGGCAAAGACCCGTCGTTTCTGTTGGACGGGTTTTTTCTCGGGGTCCGTCTTCAATTCGTGCTGAATTACCTAGCGCGGTATACCCAGCATATCTTCATGACTCCATGCAAATACGTCCAAATTTCCCTTAAGGAAACGGACGAGTTCATTCCTCGTCTCGGGGCTCATGGTCGTACCTATCCTCGTCACCTTTGACTTTTCCCCCTCGACGAGTTCCACCGTTTCTAGGGCTTCCATGTTGTCTTCTTTTTCTCTCTCGATCGTCCATGTGTGGTTTTCTCCTGTAGCCAACACGGCCTGGTAGCATTCTCTGGCCAAAACTTGGTCTCCTTTTACCTCACCGACTCCGTCTTCAGTTGGGAATTTTATCTTTAGGCAGTAGGTGGACGTTGTTGCTTTCCACCGGTTGAGCGTGGGTCTCCCAATGATCACATTGTACGAAGAGGGGCAATCTACCACTAAGAAGTCCAGATGACGAGTCTGCTGCTTTGGGTAGGTGCCTATTGTGACTTTTAGTGTTACAATGCCCTTGGGATATACTCTGTCACCGCTAAAGCTGACGAGGGGGGACTCGAACGGGCGCAATCTACTAGGACCTAGCTTCAACTGTTGGAAGGCCGATAGGTACATGATGTCTGCGGAGCTACCGTTGTCGACGAGGATCCTCTTAGTATTGAACCCTTCAATTGTGAGTGCTATCACCAAAGGGTCGTTATAGGGTTGCCTTACTTCCCTTATGTCCTCTTCGTTGAAGAATATATCCTGGTTCGTCCGTCTTTGCTTCAATAGGGGTTCCATATGGACACTATTTACTTGCCTCTGGCATGCTTTCTTGAGGGACTTGTATGATCCCCCCATGAAAGGTCCTCCTGATATTGTGCTTATCTCCCCGATCACATCTTGTGGTTGAGATGGGCGAATCTCATTCTTGGACGAGGACTCGCGTTGGCTCGTGTCGCCCTCCCTGAACCTGCTGGAGTCCCCCTTTTTTACGTACTTCTGAAGCTTTCCTTTTCGTATCAATTCTTCTATCTGTCCTTTCAGGTCTCGGAAATCCTCCGTGTAATGGCCATGATCCTTGTGGAATCGGCAGTATTTGCTTTTGTCACGCACGCTTAGTGACGAGTGCAAGGGTCTCGGCCATTTTAGGTGGTGTTGATCCTGGATCTGCGTCAAAATCTTATCAACAGGCATAATTAGAGGTGTGAATTTTACCGGTCGTGGAGCTTTCTCGTCTTTTCGTCTGTCAATGTCACCTCCTCTGCGGCTTGGGTGCTCCCTCTTTTGTCCCCTGCGTTCATCCTCCTCCTTCCTTCCTTCTTTGGCTTTTCCTCGTCTATGATGGCCGCCAGTGCATCCTCAACATTTATGTACTTTTGAGCTTTCAACAGCATCTCCGCCATTGTCCGGGGCGGATTCTTTGCTAACGAGACGACGAATTCTCTGGACTTAAGCCCTGCGTTAAATGTCGCCAGCTGGACCTTATCGTCCGTGTCGTCCACCTCTAGGGTCTCTCGAGTGAAGCGTTTTACGTACGACCGCAAGGTCTCCCTCTCTCCTTGCTTAATAGTGAGTAGGTGATCCGCTGGTCTCTTAGGGCGTTGCCCCCCGACAAAATGGCGCAGGAAAGCATTACTTAACTGCTCAAAGTTGTCGATGGACGAAGTGGGCAATCTCGTGAACCACTCTCGTCCAGCTCCCTTCAGCGTAGTGGGGAAAGAACGACACATGATCTCATCAGGGGGCTGTTGAAGGCCTAAGGTCGTCTTGAAGGTATTAAGGTGATCTTAGGGATCCTTGAGCCCATCAAAAGGCTCGAGCTGAGGCAGCCGAAATTTCGCTGGTACCGGTCGTTCTAAGACTGCCATGGTAAAAGGGGAGTCCGTCGCTCTAACCATTTTATCTAGGCTTCGATCGGTCTTTTCTTTGATGGCATTTCTTAATTCATCCATCTCCTTTCTCATCTCTTGAAGGATGTCGGAATGCTGTTCCTCTGGGGTTACCGTTCTCCGTCGGTCACTCCTTCCATGGCTATCCCCTTCGTCCTCTTGGACAGCTCTTGACCGGTTCTCCTCTTGCTGTAACCTCTGTCTCATCTCTTGATTCTGTCTGGTAAGTTCTTCGACGGTGGCCACGAGATTTCGGACTTGCTGTGCCAAGGCCGCTGAGTCCTGGTTGGATTCCATCTGGAGCTGGTAGGAACCACTTTCTTGTTGTATGAGAAAATCGTCCCCACAGACGGCGCCAAACTGATGAAGTAGCATCTCGTCGGTTTCCCTGGAATTCGTCCAGATGGTTCCTGACAGTACTTTGACGAACCTGCGGGAGCAAGAACTTATTCAAGTGGTCACCGGTGTGGTGCCTGCCACAACGCCTCCGATGGCAAAGTCAGTATGAAAGAAAGCAATAATCGAAATATCAAGAATAAATTAGTTCAGGTTGTAATGCTGTCTCCGTACCTTGTATTGGTGTTGTGAGGGTTTTATATACCCTTGGGGATTATAGCCGTTGGGGTGTTAATGACTCCCCTGATAACGTCTCTGGTGGAGTTATGGACTTTAATGCGTTTCCACCGGTTCGTCCAGCTAGTCTCGTAACGGTTGGGGCTTTATTGGCAGCATTGAATGGCATTAACTCTTTCTGATGACGCGGATACTGGTCATGTTCGTCCATGAAGGCAGCTTCGTCTATGCTTAACTTCGTCAGTCCCATCACAATCAATTATGAAATAGATATTTTCTTAGATCACAAAGAATCTCATATCGATATAGGGAAACACCCCGATGCCTTAGTATTTACATTATTGATTTAAATCAGTTTTTATTATTATTCTTGCTAACAATCACCAAGCGAAAGTATTTTTCTTCTTCATCAAAATTATTATTTAATTATATTGTCGTTGAATTTACCCTGCTCCTTGTGGTTCGACCTCGGTACTCCGAGAATTATATTGCTACGATCTCCTGCACTTGGGAGTATGAGCCATTGTGATAAAAATAGGAATCGATAATGATTTCAAAGTATTTTTCATTTTTTTTAAAATTATATGGAAGCCCAACTAAAGATAATTAAATTTTGATAAATTGATGTGTTTTTAGCTAATTTCTCTTTGCTTAATCACGTTCTCTTTATGTTGATATTTACAAATGATTTCCTTAATTTAATTGAGATAATGAATTGGGTATTTGTGATTAAGGTCTCCATATTGGTTGTGAGAATAGAGTGGTTGATGAAGTATTTGGGAGGTTGCTTCAATTTATGTAATTTTAGAATATAAAAGTATTTTATGATTTAAATTCTTATTTGTAGATTGCAAAATCATTTAATCAGTTTAAGAAATAAAATCTACTTTTAACAAAAAATATTATAATATGTTATAATCTTATAGTGTTATAGATTTTTTTAAAAAATAAAATATGAATTAAAAAAATCAAGTTTAAAAGTATTCAACAATATTGTGGGCAAAAATAAATATTATACAACAAAATAAGTATAGGTCTTGTAAGGGTAAAGGGTCCAAAAATGGATATTGGGTCGTGTTCGAGGGCAAATAGATACTAACGAGAGCATACAAGTTTGTAGTCTGTGGAAGAAGTCTGGTCATAAGCAATTAGGAGTGTAGTCTGAGGAGAAACACCTCCTCGGCTAAGTGGGGTAGAGGTCAAGAAGTCCGATTTCTCATCAAGAACAAGGCACTAGACAATCATGTTGGTAAGGATAAGTATCAGATGAGGATGAGACAAATGAAAGATGAGAAATATCTAAGCAGAAACCTGTTGTCATCGCATTGAATGCTCTGTAACTAATTCTCTGGCTGCATTAATATGGAGATGACACCTGAACAGTAACCTCCAACCTTACAGCTACCCACGAAGATTTCAGGAAGATGCTGATGGAATAAGTATCAAAGACAACAATCTGACCTGCACATGGAGAGCTGAGATGAAGTGAGGAAGGGAAATAGAAAGGAGGAAATCCTCATTACAGGAGGATCATCAGATAATCTGGGGAAAAATCACTGTACAATGAAGAACTATAATTGTGTTTAAGCTTAAGAGAAATATATATATATATATATATATATATATATATATATATATATAAGAACTATTATTATAAGAACCACCACCCTCGGGCTTTTCCAGGGAGGATTTTCTTTGCATAAAACTGTTTTTTTTTTTTTACTTTCAATTATCATTTGGCCTACTGTGATTGTTATCCAACTCTTTGGAGTTCAGTTTCTAGCTCACTCTCTACAAATTTATTGTTTTTGGCTTTTTGGGCTTTAGTCTTTTTCAACTTTGGGCTTTGGATTCAAAACGTGTCCTTACAGGTCTTAATATACATAAAAAAAATGATTTTAATGATGCACAGAAAATCAGTAGACTGAATGCTTTGAGCTTCAATGGGCTTGAGGTTGTCTGGAAGGCCTGAAAAGAAAGAAATACAAGATCAAAGGCGACCGGGGTGAACTGGCCAGAAACCCTCCGATGCTTAAGTTAGTTTTCTTTCTAGAACTCAAGAATTCTAACTTTAGGAGTGGTGGAAACTTACTTTCATTTGATGTGAATGAGTCCTGTTAGGACATATGTGATTCATGATTAGGAACATATGTCAATATTTTATGTATTGGCTAATTTTTTGACAAAACACACTTTACTTTTAATTTGGTAGATCTAGGATGTGTTTAATGCTTCAAGAAACAAGGTTTCCAGTTCAAGTGTTAAAGCCATGCAAATCTGTCCAAGAATCAAGTGAAGAAGTTTTGTTCATTAAAACTCGATAGCTAGTATCTATCGAGATTTAAAAGAGTTGTTTCAACCCGAAACTCGACAGCTGCTCGATAGATAGGGTATCTGTCGAGATTTATGAAGTTCAATTTTTCAGAGCTGATTTTCATCCAATCCATGAATGTATGTTTGGATTTTCTTTTCTCACAACCCTAAACATTTATAAGGATTATTTTAAGGGCCGTCACAGGTAGCACAGTTGCACAAGAGCACAATTCCACAAGTATGAAAAAAAGTGTGACCGGAAATCTAGTTGCTCTAATTCATCTTGAAGAAGCTACTGTGTTTTTACAACGTAGAGTTTTGTGACCAAGCAACTTCATGATCTTCATCGTGTGATGAACTAAAAAACTTTGTAGCCAACATCCTTCTCAAGTTGGTGATCAAGTCGCGTACGGGGATCCACGCATCTATTGGTTAATCATGTACTGGGAGCCATGCAATACAAGGAAAGATTGTCACTACAGAATAAATCCAATTGGGTATTGGGGTAAGGGTTCAACTGCTGGTTGGTATAAGGTACTGGGATTTCTTTACTTGTAACTGCTTGTTTTGATAGTAGTGGATTCTCAGGAGTGGTGACCTTAAAATCACCCGGTGGGGTTTTTGCCTCGAAGGTTTTTCCCATTCGTAAACAAATCATCGTGTCAATTTATTTTCCGCTTCATATTTATTTAGTTGGTGATTTGTTTGTGCTGCCACGTACATTGCATGTTAAATTGATTAATTAATTAAACTTGACTAATTAATCAACTAATCCATCACAAGGGGTCAATACGTTTTTGGCCTATCAAGTTCTTATATAGTGAGCTTTGAGGTGGTTACTTGTTTAGTAACTTCCTCAACGTGAATGGAAGTTAGAAGGTTCAGTCATAACTTAACACATTTGACATTTGTCAATACATATGACAATGACATGGCTAAAGAAATTAAAACATAAATAAATAATTGCATTGATTTAAATCAATATTTGTGAGCATTAATGCATTACTAATATGAGACAAAATTTAATGGCATATGAAATTCCTAAACTTTTAACTTTTGAACATTTGCACCACATGGCTTTCACTTTGAAAGAGGATTACAATTTATTTTCCTTCTTTCTTGGGAAAAATGGTGATTATCCAATGTCTTTTTAATATAAAAAATGGTAAAATATTATTTTGGTCCTTAAACTTTATTAAAAGTTTGTTTTTCATCCCAAAACTTTAAGAAATTCATTTTTAGTCCCTAAACTATTGAAAATTTCATCTTTCATTCCTAAACTATTGAAAATGTTTTATTTATGTCGTTAAATTGCTTTATTAAAAGTTTGTTCTTCATCTCTAAACTATTGAAAATAGTTCTATTTTCATCTCTATTTATGTCTTTAAACTATTGAAAAAAAAATCTTTACAAAGTTTAGGGATAAATTTTTTTTAAAAAAGTTTACGGATGAAAAAAAATGTTTTTGGTAAAGTTTAGAGATCAAAACAATATTTTACCATTTTTTATATTAAAAAAATGAGATGATCACCATTTTTCCATCAGACTAGGGTAAGTCAAGATTCTAATATCAACTGATGTCACAAAAGCCTGAAAAAAACATACACAATCGATACTACTATTTGATGGAATAGAAACTAAGGGCTTGTTTGGTATGCAAGCTCAAACAACAATTTTCAGTGTTTAACACTGAAAATTGTGGGCCCCAAAAAGAAAACTGTGTTTGGTAGGAGTTTATTTATTTATTTATTATTAAGAGTGTTTGAGTTATAATTCTCAATTTAGGGATTTTAAAATATGTATTTTGAAAACTCACCATACCAGTTTTTAGTAATCAAGTAACATTGGTGATTGGCCTTTTTGTAAATAAGTTGAAAATCATGGGATCCATTAACAAGACTAAACTCTTTTCTTTTCTTTTTTTTCATCCTACAAGCCCAGCACTTTGTCCATCTCTCTCTTTTTTTTCCTTTTTTTTTTCTTTCTCCTTCAATAAAATAACATTCTTTTCATTACTTTAAAAAAAAAAAAAAAACATATACATACCAAACATACAATTATGTTTTTTCACATTTTAAAATATATTATTTGAAACATGGTACTAAACACTTTTTATTTTTTTTTGCATTATGAGTATTTTAAACACGTATTTTCACAACACCTTTTAAACCATCATTTTCATATCATTTTGAACAACAATACTTGAGCACCACTACCAAATAGACCCTAAATTATTAGTTTCGGGTAATAAACCTTGAATTCATAAGGGGTTCCTTGAATATTAAAAGTGATAATTTCCTGGACTCCACTAGAGAAAGAAATAGACGAAGTTTGAATTTTTATTGATAATAAACTCTGAAAAACATTTACAGACTTAGAGGCCAATGGCTTCGTAAAAGTTGACAAACAAGAAAATATATTCTAAAATATGTCCTAATTAGTACTTAACCATAATAGGAACCAAATTTGATCTAAAAAGGCTTTAAAAGTTCCTAAAAATAAGGAAATAAATACCATAAACCTAAAATAACAAAAAATACATAAAAATATATAAAAATACCAAAATTAATAAACTATAAAAATTAGATAGTAGATATTGTCTTACATCATTTTGTTGTGTTATTTGTTGGTAGTTTTGATTTATGGATTATGTTTTGTGCATTTTGAATTTTCTTTTTGTTTATACAGTTTCACCCAAAAGTTGTTTAATGTTTTATATGTTTAGCATTTCTTTCTCTTAATTTCAAATGTTTGGTTACTAATAAACCCTAGAAAAAAAAATCCACATTTGCTTTGCTTTTTGCTGATGTTAATTTTTTTATTAATAAATTAAAATGTGTTTTTGTTGATATCTCTTTTTCTTTGAATTTTTGCAAAGTAAAGGAGCTTTTCTTAGTTTCTATTTCTTGATTTCTCACTATTTATTTGTTTAATAAACTCTACAAAAATAATCTTAATTTTCCATGCGTTTGCTAACTGTGAGGACAAGTAGATCGAGCACGTTTTGCGGTTATGAGCCACGCCAAAGGACGAGTAGGTACCTGAGGATGGTTAAAGGATCCATTCAAACCTAAGCCAATAATCCGAGGAGAAAGGAAGGAAACAGACAAAGCAATCAAGGTTCCCGAGAAGCAAGGGCATCTCGGGAGTGCTTTAAGAAGTCAACCATTTTTGGAAAGATAAGTTTCACGGGAAGTAGCAGAGATGTACCAACATTGGAAGAAGGAAATATCTAGGAAGAAGACTACCACCACCACATTAAATGAACTGCACCATTTGATCTAGCCGCATTTATGAAGAAATGACACCAGAATAGTGTCATCCCAACTCACAAGCCTTTCTTATTACCTCCAGAAGTTCCTCGATGGGACAAGCATCTAGGGGATTTCCTAGAAATTGAACAAGTGGAAGGCTAAGATTTATAGAGAATGGATTATATAAGGTAAGGGCTTTCACAAAAAGAGGGCATGCAATAAATTAAAAAAAATAAAAAAGAACAGTGAGAAAAACACCTTATAACCAGAAATACTTGATCAAATATAAGAACACTGCTTCCTTAGACTAAATCGAGACAAGGTATTTTGAACCATTCATATGTCAAACCCTGTTGTTTTGAACCCAATCTGCTCAAGGCTTGTAGTTGCTTGGTTTCGTAGCTTGCTTGTAAGATCTACTTTCTTACAAATTCATTATGTTGGGCTAGCTTCCACTGTTTTAGGTGAGCCTAGGTAACAAACTCAGTCCTTACACTAACCTATCTTAATTTTCAATTACATGTTGATGCTAAAAAAAAGTTGCATTAAAAATATAAATGTGATTTTTGTCCATAACAATAACCACAAAAATAAAATGTATACATGTACGTTCTTTAAAAAAAAAACTATGCAGTGCACGAGTCAGAAGCTAGTAAATTGGAAACATTGACCAATGTCTTCTCTCTCTGACGTGGTGCATGAACATTTCAACGCCCCCAGCAACAACAACGATCTTCTATCCGTCTCTTTAAAAACCAGAAATTCTATTCTCATTTTTTCTCATCAATCTCTTTGTCCTATAAATAAAACAACCATGAGATTGATCTACTCAGCATTGCTGCTTTCTCTTTCGCTTTTGTATATTCCAAATCCAATTTCAGCTCACTTCTTTACCAACGTAACTTCAATTCCGCCATGGCTAAACACAACAAGAAGCAATTAGGAATCGTTCCACAACCTCTCCGGTCACCACTTTGGCCAAAGAGTCGACGGCTTGAACAGGCTCAAGAAGTACTTCCAGTACTTCGGCTACATCAACCACACGTCGAACTTCACCGACGACTTCGACGATGCACTCAAGTCAGCCGTCGAAACCTACCAGAAAAATTTCAACCTTAACGTCACCGGCAGCCTCGACAACGACACAGTAACGCAGATTATAAAACCCAGGTGCGGCGTCGCCGACATCGTCAACGGTACCTCGGCCATGAACTCAGGAAACCCGATCGCCACCTCGTCCTCCAAGCACTTCCACAGCATTGTCTCTCGCTACTCGTTTTTTCCCGGCGAACCTCGTTGGCCCGAAGGCCACTACGACCTGACCTACGCGTTCAACCCAGAGGGAGACATCACCGACGAGATAAGGGGCGTGTTCTCACGCGCGTTCGACCGTTGGTCCAGGGTGACGCCGCTGACGTTCGAGCTGTTAACCTCGCCGTACTTGGCGGACATTACGATCGGGTTCTTCAACGGCGATCACGGCGACGGAGAGCCGTTCGATGGGATCTTGGGAACGCTGGCCCACGCGTTTTCGCCGCCGAGCGGGCGGTTCCATTTAGACGCCGCCGAGTCGTGGGTCGTCGACGGCGACGTCACCAGGTCCACGTCGCTCGCGGCGATCGATCTCGAGTCGGTGGCTGTGCACGAGATTGGGCACGTGCTTGGGCTCGGACATTCGTCGGTGGTGGAGTCGATCATGTACCCTGCGATCACGTCGAGGACAAGGAAGGTCGAGCTTCATAGCGATGATATTATGGGGGTTCAGTACTTGTACGGAGCGAACCCGGCGGGTAACAATGGTTCATCTCCGCCGTCGTCATCTGATCGTGAAACTAGTGATGGCGGTGGCGCCTTGATTTCGAGCTCTATGTGTGGCCTTAGAGCATTTCTGGCCATTGGGTTTGGATTTTTACTCTTCTTTTAGTTTTTAGGTGTATAGTATATACTTTATTTTGTTTAATATCTTAATTTTATTTACGATTCTCCACCAAAAAAAAAAAAAAGAGTAAATTTCATTTACATATTCTAAAATTTGGATTAATGATAATCAGATTCAAGATTTTACATGACCAATTTGGAATTAATTGACATTAGCACAAATTTTAAAGTATGTTTATAGAATATACTCAACATGTTTTTATTATATAATATTGTTTATTTTTCATTTTTTAAATTTTAGTTGAATTTGGGAGCATAATTTGAGTTTAAATATTGTTAGGGATACAAAATATTTGAAGTTATCTAAAAGTGATTTGCATGGTACTTGAAGTAAACACATACTACACTACAATTATTCACCTAAAAAAAAAAGGACTACACCACAACGTTTTGCACATTTGTTTCTAACAACATGCAGGTACTACGACTCTATGAGAGATTAACCCTTTCTTTTTCATTGGGGTGGTTATATGTCAATATGTGAAATATGTTGGTCATGGGGAGGTTCTGTCAATAATAATTACTATTATTTTCGACTTTTTCATTTGGTTGAGTTAAATCATGTTCAACTTTTTGATTTTTTAAGTTCCAAAGCATTTTTATTTTGTTGATAATGTTTGTATTTCTTATTATATACACTGTCCAAGATATAATAAATATTTGCTTTCAAAAAATCTAGTACCGATTAAAAAATATACAACTTTTGCTATAATTTTTCATGTGATTGATTATGGTTAGTGAATAGAAAGTAATAAATTTATGTGAAAATGGCAGACAATCAGTCACAAAAATTATGAGTTTATTTGTAGTACTAAAAGAATTATTTGTTTTTATTATTTACATCCTATCAACCACGGTTGAAATGATTAAATAATGGTTGTGACTCATTATTATTCTATTTTATTGTCTATGTTGGTATAAACTTATACATGAGAAATGTTGATACATAATAAGCATGAAATAATATATTGAAACTTGAAAGTTAGGAGTCATCAAAGATATTGTCAAACTTTCATTTCCCATTTAGTCTAGTATGTGTTTTTGTTTGGCTTATTGCGGCGGAAGCTAATGTAGCAGTGGACTGGTGCACGCTACTTTGTTGGTTTTGGATATGAATCCTTTCCTAAGACCAATTTTTGGAAACTTTTGTTCTTTTTTTTTTTTTTTGATAAGAAGATCACAACTTTATTAAGAAGAAGATAAAAACATTACATCTTGAGCCAATGAAAACTCAATAATATTAAGATTTTTCTCTATCTAAGTTACACAAGAATCAACATGCTTGGCATACTGAGCCAAGATATGAGCTAGGTAATTGTCTTGTTTTCTAACATGAGATACCGAAACCTGCCTAAAATATTTTAGCTAATGCTGAATTCCTTCAATATATTAGCTATAACTTTTGTTCTTGAATTCACATGTATGTAATCCTTTTTCGGTTTTAATACCATACATTATTATTCAGTAAAAAAAAAAATGATGTTGTGAGGTGCCGAAGATCCAAAGAGCCGAAGACCCGAGGACATATTGAAAGGTTTAATGAGCCGAGAAGGATAAAGAAAGAGGCCCGAGGATGAAGTGGACCGGGTGGGTAAAGGAAGAAAAAGAGACTGATGATGTAGGATACATATTGCACATATCTGGGTATGGTTGGATACCTATGAACATCGCATTAAATGTTCTATACCAACTATTCTGGCCACATTGAATAGGAAGTACCAGCTTTGTCCGTTGCATTAATGTAGAAATAACCTGAACAGTACAAAACACAGAGCTAAAGCTTCTATCCACTACCGACTATAAAGGAACAGACAGGTGTCAATAGTAAGGGATAGAGTAGATGGTGAGGTGTAGGGCTGGGATGATAAGGGCAAAGGGTATAAATAGAGAGGAAAGACACAGAATAGGGGACTTTTGTTGTTGTGACCCTCTCTACAAATTCATTGTATTTGGATCTTGAGTCAGGAACCATTGTCGTAATTGTAATTGTTGTCATCTAATTTTTGGTCCTTACAATTGGCGCCGTCTGTGGGAAACAACAAAATGAGACGTTCTGTTTAAAGGCATATGGCTGAGGCGAGTCCAAAAAGGGAAGAATCAGTAAGTTCACGAAGAAGGGACCTAACTGCAAGTCTCCAACAGGGAGTAAGGAAGAGACATACTTCAGGGGTGGTGGTGGAATCACATCGTATCGGTCAGGGGGCTGCGCAGCGATCACCAACTGAAGGGCAAATGTCTCGGGACGATGTGTTGCAACAAATGCAGTCAGAGATAAATTATTTACGCAGGTGTTTAGATAGTAAGAAACGGGGAAGGAAGAGCCCTTCTTGTTCTTCCAGCGATAGTTCTGAAGCAGAATTTGGAGGAAAGGGGCTTCCAGTGCTTGAGTCTCTTAACAATGAGGCCCGTGTTAGCGCTTCTTCGGGTGGTAGGAAAAAGAAGCAGAAGGAGACGCATGGTGAAGGTGGAGCATACTACGAGAATGGAAACGATGCAATGGGTAAAGCTCTAAGGCAAATTTCAAAATCCCCATTTGTGGCCAGGATAAATAGGGCAAAGCTCCCCCGCAGGTTTTCCCAACCTATATTTACTATTTATAATGGAAGGACTGACCCTGTGGAACACGTCAGTCACTTCAATCAAAAAATGGTCGTCTACTCGGATAATGAGGCACTAATGTGCAGAGTATTTCCCTCCAGTTTGGGGCCAGTAGCCATGCGGTGGTTTGATGCTTTGGTGGAAGGTTCCTTAGCGTCCTTTGAAGAATTGACTAGGGCATTTGGGGCACGGTTTATAACATGTAGTAGGATCCCAAAACCTTTGGATGCTCTATTATCTATAGCCATGAGGGAAGGAGAAACACTCAAAACCTACTCCGATCGATATTGGGAAATGTACAATGAAATTGATGGAGATGTGGAAGATGTGGTTGTGAGAACCTTTAAGGTGAGGTTGCCCACGGAGCATGGACTAAGAAAATCTTTGACAATGAAGGCCGCTGTAGATATGTGCCAGTTTATGGATCGGATAGATAAATATAAACGGGTGGAAGAAGATCAAATGCAAAGCAAGGGAAAGGTGAGGGTATATCCTGAAAAGAAAGATCTTCGGGGAATGGGGTTTCAAGGTAGTCGGCCTAAGCGAGACTTTTCAAATCGCCCAATGCCCGCTGAAACTCCTCTAGTTAATTCGTTATTCAAGGAACCTATACATCAAGTATTGGAGAAGATTCGGCATGAACCGTATTTTAGACCACCTAACAAAATGAGTGGAGATGCATCCGCGAGGAATCAAAATCTTTATTGCCATTATCATCAAGACAAGGGACATACTACAGAAGATTGTCGGACATTGCGTGATCATCTGAATCAATTAGCTAAAGCTGGGAAGATTAATCACTTCTTGGCCAAACCAGACGGGCAAGGGGGACAACAAGGTACTCGGAGGTATTGGGGCAATACTCCCCATCCAGCTCTAGGCACCATTAACGTCATTTTGACGCAGCGGGGAAAAGAGGTTGGGGATCCTTCACGGATCATGTCTGTACAAAACAGTTTTGGTAACGGAGCCATGGAGGAAAACAATCAGCTAGCTAAAAGAATGAGGTCCTCGGCAACGCCGATATTGGGGTTTTCTGATAAAGATATGGAGGGCACGTATCAACCCCACGATGATGCATTGGTAGTAACTATCCGCATCGAGGGATATGACGTGAGGCGGGTCCTGGTGGATGATGGAAGTGGTGCAAAAATTATGTATCATGATCTATTTAATGGTTTACAATTGAGAGAAGAGGATTTGGAAAAATATGACTCCCCGTTGGTAGGCTTTGACAGAAAGCAGGTAATTTCACGGGGAATGATTAGGTTACCTGTACAGGTGGAGGGTACCGAAGTTCAAGTTAACTTTATAGTCGTCAGGGCATATTCACCGTACATGGCTATTTTGGCCAGGCCTTGGCTCCATGCAATGGGGGCAGTTTCGTCCACTTTACATGTAATGGTGAAATATCCTGTCCATGGAACTGTGGGAGTATTACATGGCAGCCAGTTGGTAGCGAGGCAGTGTTTAATGTCTGCAAATATCAGAACAAGTCAAAGTTCATCAACGGGGGAAATCACGGAACCATCATAGCAATTAAAGAAATCTGCTCGGAAAGTGGGAAGTGATAAGGATGGAGATTCTGCCGAGGAGTTGGAAAAAATATTTATAGGAGAGGATAAGGAGAGATATTTTCAAGTGGGATCAAAGTTACCATTGCTGGAGAAGGAGGAGTTGGTGCAATTCTTACAGGATAATCTTGATGTTTTTGCGTGGACAACCTATGATGTTCTGGGAATTGATCCGGAGTTCATTTGCCACCATTTGAATGTTAACCCTACGGCAATACCACGGAAGCAGCCTCCTCGGCGCGCATCCCAAGAGCACGCAGAGGCAGTTAAGGAGATTTTTTATCCCGAGTGGCTGGCCAACACTGTTGTAGTAAAAAAGAAGAACGGCAAATGGAAAGTTTGTGTTGACTTTACGGATCTGAACAAGGCATGTCCAAAGGACCCCTTCCCCATACCCAAAATTGATCAATTGGTGGATGCAACTGTTGGGCATCCCCAGATGAGTTTCTTGGATGCTTTTCAAGGTTATCATCAAATCCCCATGTCATTAAATGATCAGGAGAAGACTGTCTTCCGGGCTCCCAACGGCAATTACCATTATCGGGTAATGCCCTTTGGTCTTAAGAACGCAAGTTTCACTTATCAACGAATGGTGACAAGAATGTTTGATTCACAATTGGGGCGTAATATGGAGGCACATATTGATGATATGGTGATCAAAAGTAAAAAAGACGAGAGACCATTTAAAGGATTTACACGAAACATTCTCAGTACTAAGGAAGTACAAGTTGCGTTTGAATGCATCTAAGTGTTCTTTTGGGGTAGGCTCGGGAAATTTCCTCGGATATATGATAACTCATCGGGGAATTGAAGTTAATCCTGACCAAATTAAAGCCATATTAGGGTTGCACCCTCCTCAGAATCCTAAGGAGGTGCAAAAGCTAGCTGGCATGTTTGCAGCCTTAAATAGGTTTATATCTCGGTCAGTGGATATGTGCCGACCTTTTTATCGTCTGTTGCACAAATGGAAGGATTTTCATTGGACAGATGAGTGTAATTTGGCTTTTGAAGATTTGAAACAATACTTGATGAACCCCCCGATATTATCAAGGCCGGAAAAAGAAGAGGTGTTGTATGCCTATTTAGCTGTCACGAACCATGCTGTAAGTCTTGTCTTAGTACTAAATGATGACGGGGTTCAAAACCCATATATTATATTAGCAAATCTTTACAAGAGGCCGAGCAGCGATATCTACCCTTGAAAAAGCTCTTCTAGCAGTAGTACACGCTATAAGGAAGTTGCCTCATTATTTTCAAGCTCATACAGTAGTGGTGCTTACCCAGTTACCTCTACTAGCTATCATGAGGAAGTCTGATTATACTGGTCGCGTAGCCAAATGGGGAACCAAGCTGGGGGCTTATGATGTTAAATATATGCCCCGGATAGCCATTAAAGGACAGATTCTTGCCAATTTCGTGGCCGAATTCACAGAAAGTGAAACTAATCAAGAAGACGCAATGATAACGGTAATGAATGTTGGGCTGGGGAACCTCCCTCTTTGGGAAGTCTATTCAGATGGGGCATCGAATCGAAAGGGAGCCGAGATTGGAGTTGTGTTAATTACTCCCGAGAAGCTAATTCTGGAAAAATCATTGAGGCTTGGGTTTCCAGCCACTAACAATGAGGCTGAGTATGAAGCTCTCTTGGCGGGCGCTCAAATGGTTAGGCATCTGGGTGGAGAAGTAGTGGAATTGTATTGTGATTCCCGACTTATTGTCGGACAAGTTAATGGAGAATTTGAAGCAAGAGATGAGAGAATGAAGAAGTATCTTGAACGAGTCAAAGGGGTGTTAAGTTTGTTTAAAAGGTTTCAAGTACGAAAAATTCCAAGAGGAAAAAACGCTCATGCCGACTCGTTGGCCATGTTAGCCACGTCGCTGGGCTCAAAGTTGCCTCGGATGGTAATGGTAGAGGATTTGTTGACTTCTAGCCTCACAGGCATCTCGGCGGTGCGGGTTCATAGCATTCACGTGGGCCCAAGCTGGATGGATCCAATTGTTACCTTCCTACAGCACGGAGAATTGCCTGAAGATAAGATGGTAGCCGAGAAGGTGCGGAGAAGTGCTCCTCGGTACTGGCTGTCGGAAGAACAAAAGCTGTACAGACGATCTTACTCGAGGCCATATCTGCTCTGCGTACATCCAGAAGCTGTAGAGCCCTTGTTAGAAGAGTTACATGAAGGAATATGTGGGAGTCATACTAGAGGAAGGTTTAGCCCATAGAGCTATGACTCAAGGGTATTGGTGGCCAAACATGCAAAGGGCCTCCCAGGAGTATGCTAAAAAGTGTGATTAGTGCCAAAGGTTTGCGCCAAACATTCATCAACCAGGGGGTGTCTTAAATCCGTTGTCCAGTCTGTGGCCCTTTGCTAAGTGGGGTTTGGACATCGTTGGACCTTTTTCTCGGGCAGTTGGTAATAAGAGATGGCTCCTAGTCGGCACAGATTATTTTACAAAGTGGGTGGAAGCCGAACCGTTAGCCAATATCAGGGATGTGGATGCAAAGAGGTTCATTTGGAAAAACTTTATAACTCGCTTTGGAGTCCCACACACCTTGATTTCTAATAATAGACTCCAATTTGATAGCAAGGCTTTCCGCCAGTATTGCGCAGATATGGGAATAAGGAATGGATATTCCACACCGACCTATCCTCAAGGAAATGGTCAAGCCGAAGCTACAAATAAAGTTATTTTGGCTGGATTAAAAAGGCGTTTAGATGATGCTAAAGGGCGTTGGGTAGAAGAATTGCCTCATGTGTTATGGGCCTATCGCACTATGCCCCGAAGATCGACTGGCGAGACACCCTTTTCAATGACGTATGGAATGGAAGCTGTAATCTCATTGGAGTCGGGTTTTCCCACCTTGAAATCCGACCAATATGATGATGAAAGTATTCATGACATGATGCATGATAGTTTAAATACCATCGAAGAAAGAAGAGAAGTAGCCAGTGTGAAGATGGGAGATTACCAACAAAAACTCAAGCAAACATATGATAGGGGAGTTAAATCAAGACCCTTGGTACTAGGCAATTTGGTTTTAAGAAAAGTGGTAGGAACAGTAAGAAATCCTACTTGGGGTAAGTTAGGTCCAAACTGGGAAGGGCCGTATAGAGTGACATCAGTAGCAGGTGTAGGGGCTTATCGTTTGGAGGATCTGGATGGAAGGGTGGTTCATCGCCCTTAGAATGTAAATAACTTACGATGTTATTATTATTAAGAAAAGAGGTTTCTTTTGTATCAGTGGTATGTTCATCCTGCTTCATTATCATATGTATGTCCTTTTACTTATACAAATACAAGTGTTAAACTGACCTTAGTCTTTGTTCGGCTCCTCGGGCCACAAGACTAAGAGAAATTAACAACTTATATAAATACAAGTGTTAAACTGACCTTAGTCTTTGTTCGACTCCTCGGGCCACAAGTCTAAGAGAAATTAACAACTTATACAAATACAAGTGTTAAATTGACCTTAGTCTTTGTTCGGCTCCTTGGGCCACAAGTCTAAGAGAAATTAACAACTTATACCAATACAAGTGTTAAACTGACCTTAGTCTTTGTTCAGCTCCTCGGGCCACAAGTCTAAGAGAAATTAACAACTTATACGAATACAAGTGTTAAACTGACCTTAGTCTTTGTTTGGCTCCTCGGGCCACAAGTCTAAGAGAAATTAACAACTTATACGAATACAAGTGTTAAACTGACCTTAGTCTTTGTTCGGCTCCTCGGGCCACAAGTCTAAGAGAAATTAACAACTTATACAAATACAAGTGTTAACATTACCTTAGTCCCTATTCGGCTCCTTGGGCCACAAGCCTAAGGGCAATTAACAACTTATAAACGAGACATGTACGACTCTAATAGGCATAAGCCTAAAGGTTATCAACCTCCCAAAAGAAAGGATAAGTGCCGACTTCATATAGTCTCAATCTCATCTAGTTAAGTGTTAATTTAAGCAATCTTTATGTGTGTTAAGTTAGCTTTGCTTCTTGTTTCATGAAGTTAAGCGTTAATTTAAGCAATCTTTAGGTGGATTAAGTTAGCTAACTTCTTGTTTTGTTTTTCAAAATTACATGAAGATTAGGCGTTAATTTAAACAATAGTTAGGTTTGTTTAGTTAAGTTTGCTTCCTACTTAGTTTCTCAAATTATAAGTGTAAAAATGAACAATTGTTGGCTTATAGTGCGATTTTGGTTGGTATGATCCAATGCATGGATGCATGAAAATTTAACATTTGAATAGCAAGGCAAGGAATTGACAAACGCATAATAGAAGAACAGATAGTTGCCTCTTGTAATAAATTCATAACAAAAAAGATTGCAGCCATGTTGTCCCTTACGCCTATTCATTTAAAAAAAAAAAAAAACAACAACAAAAGGTAACGACAGATCAACAAAGAAGAAAAAGTAACGAGACTAAGCAATGGGTTGCTTGTCTTTCTTCTTCTCTGGTTCTTTCTCTTTCTTTTTCTTCTTCGCCTGCTCTCCTTCATTGGGGTCGGCTTCAGTTACTTCATCCACGGGCTTGGCTGAAGGAGAAGGGTTTTCAGTTGGTGGCACACCAGATGAATCAAGAGCTGGAAGGGGTGCAGCTGAGTCACTTGTAGGCTTGGGGGGAGCAGGAGCTAAGTGCAAGGCAAGGGGGTAGTAAATATTGTCAGGAGCTCGGAGCTCAGATTTAGTGGCTACCTCGGCAGCATCCAAAGCCCGACCCCACACTTCCAAGCAAAATGCTCTGGCAACCCCTTTAAGTTGGGCGGTTAAGCTGTCCGCTGCCTTCTTCATTCCGGCGTCATATGCTGCTTGCTCAACATCAGCCTTCTCCTGTTCCTTGGAGGCTAGCTCTTTCTTTGCTTGTTTAAGCTCAACAACAGTAAGGGCAAGCCTGTTTTGCGCTTGTTTCTGAGCCTTGAGAGCAAGATTCGCCTGCGATTCGTAGGTCTGCAAAGCAAATTCAGCATTTTTCTGAGCCTTTTCCACCTCGGATAAGCGAGTGAGGGTCTCTTTCAGGTTCTGCTCCGCTTCGTTTTGGGCCTTCACGGCCACCTCAGCATTATGCTCAGCTTTCCTGGCCAAGTCCAATGAATGGTCCACCCATTCCTCAGCCATGAAGGAAGCTTGGACCGCCTACAAAGTGTGTGAGTTAAGAAAGTTAGACTTAAGAAAGATAGATATATTAAGTTTTTATCAAAATAAAGATGGAATGTTAAAGACTATGGAAAGTACCTTAGCTAAATCCTGTTTCAAGGACAGGAAGACTTCTCTTTTGCGGAAAGACCGCAGTTCAGCCATGTCTTCTGGAAGACATAGAGCCTTCTCCAGACACTCGGCCACCAAACTTGAGGAACCCTTCTGTGGGTCCCTAAGGTTGGCGTCATCCAAAACGAGACTACCCGAACTTAGGGTGAAGTTGGGGCGCCAAATGGATGCCTTCCTTATTAACTCACTATTGGTGTCCTTGGAAGGTCCAGTGTGAGCAGTTTTCTTAGAAAGGGCTTTTCCAGCCCTGATATCTTTAGAAGAAGGGTCAGGGTTCTCCCCTTCTTCAATTTCTATAATATTTTTGCTACTTTGGCCCCTTTTCCTTTTTTTATCTGCAACCTCCGAGGAAGGTGTACGGGTCACGGCTGGGGTAATGGGACGAGAAGGAACAGGCACCACTGGGGAGGAATTTCCTGCATGTGCTTATAGCAAGGCCAGTAGGTCAGGCTCTTTCTCTTGGAAGCCCATTGCGCTGGTTGAAGGATTAGAGCTGCAAGGAGCGTCTGCGCAGTAGAAAACTTCAAAGTCTTTCTCTGTTACCTCGGGATGATTTGGCTCGGGAGTTGAGGCTCTTTCTTCGTCTACCAAAAGATTTGCAGATTGCTCCGGGGGGTAAAGTAGTCTGGCGGCAAGAGGGGCGGGAAGTTGCGCGTCCTGAGTTCCTGTGAGAGGAGGTGTAGGTAGTACAAATCCAGGAACCGCAACGTCAATCCGAGCAAGCCGAAGATCCCTAGCTCGGATTACGTTTTTCGGGCTTTGGAAGCGTTTAGTAGAAGGAATGTAGCCGAGAATGACGTGGGCTGCTCGGAGCTGCCCGTCTCTGTGTAAAAATATTTCTAATCAAAGAATCCTATTTAAATCCTGACAGTTCACAGAGGCTAGATTTAGAGCAGTGTGGTAGTTGTCTACAGTAAGGAGTGAAATCGTTAGCAAGAGTTAATCAATGGTGAAAACATACACAGAAAACGGTTATTCCTAAATATTTGGTCGATCCTCGGGAACCCTACCTGGCACCCCCATCTTGGGTAGGGCAGTGTAAGCCGTCATGCTAATTTCCCGATATGATGAGGTAATCCTCGTCCATGCCTTTGCTTGAGTTAGGCAAGCATGAGATCAACCTAACGGCGGGGACCCTACACTTCATATAGTATTTGGTTCTGTCCCTTTTTTGGTAGTTGTACACCCAGTTTATATCATGCCAAGTTAAATTGGTTCCCATTTTTCGATTAAGGGCATCTACGCATCCTAAAATCCTAAGGACATTGGGGGAACATTGTGTTGGGGTAAGCTTATAGTTTATAAGAAAATCCCGAGTCACCCTACCCATGGGAATTTCCATCCCGCCCTCGATAAAAGCTATCATGGGAATTAAAACTGACTCGGGTGGCCGTGATACGAGTAGACATTCTTCTTCCTCGCAATACTGAAGGTTTACATCGTCAGGGATCCTATATTGTGCTTTAAAGGCGGCCTTTGCCTCATCCATTTTTACTAACTTAGCGTATCTACCCATTAACCCTTATGACAGGAGAAGAAAAATAAACAAATAGAAAAAGGCAAAAAGAGAGCGGACACACCTCTGCTTAAAAACAAGTTCCTCGGGAGCTCTCTCTTCCTTTAATCCTTCAAAATTCCAAAATGAACTTTAGCCAGGCTGAAGGTGTGCTTTTATAGGGGTGGGAAAACCAAAATAAAGATGGAATGGTAGTAACTTTCCCGCTCATAATTGAGATCGCCATCTGAGCCGTACGATATTCATCCAGCCGTAAAACATGCGCAGGAAACGAGCCGCCTGACACCATAAATGCTCCATCGTGGACTACGAGGCATCAGAAGCGGGTTGTGGGTAGCGAAAAGACATCTGTACGTGTGAAAGCAGAATACACGAAAGAAGCATGCTTGAGAAGTTAAAACTTGGTTATTAATTTATGGTTAATAACTCAAGTGTTAAGGGGGCTGTTGTGAGGTGCCGAAGACCCGAGGACATATTGAAAGGTTTAATAAGCCGAGAAGGATAAAGAAAGAGGCCCGAGGATGAAGTGGACCCGGTGGGTAAAGGAAGAAAAAGAGACTAATGATGTAGGAGACATATTGCACATATCTGGGTATGGTTGGATACCTATGAACATCGCATTAAATGTTCTATACCAACCATTCTGGCCGCATTGAATAGGAAGTACCAGTTTTATCCGTTGCATTAATGTAGAAATGACCTGAACAGTACAAAACACAGAGCTAAAGCTTCTATCCACTACCGACTATAAAGGAACAGACAGGTGTCAATAGTAAGGGGTAGAGTAGATGGTGAGGTGTAGGGCTGGGATGATAAGGGCAAAGGGTATAAATAAGAGAGGAAAGACACAGAATAGGAGACTTTTGTTGTTGTGACCCTCTCTACAAATTCATTGTATTTGAATCTTGAGTCAGGAACCATTGTCGTAATTGTAATTGTTGTCATCAGTCCTTACAGATATAATTTGTGTATTTGGTTTGTATACAGATGTGATGCGGAGGGCTTTTTGTTTCTATCATTGCATTCAAACGACAGTACTAAAAATGATTTCAATTCTTGGTCGGCTGTAGACTTTCTCCACATCACATGTTATGACCTTATTATTACTTTGATCTCAAGCTCGCTCATTTTGCAATCTAAATTATAGAGCATCACAAAAGCTATACAATTTTTTTCCACAATGAAGTTAAGATTTTAACTAGGGTACAAGAAAAATTATATCACTTTTAATTATATGAAAAGAAATGTGCACTAACAACAATCTGTCATTTCAAATGTTATAATAAAAAAGTTGTAAAATTGTTGTGTAAGTATTATTATTATTATTAGAGTGATTGTTTGCTTTAAAATTTTACCCGAATTTTAGTAAAAGGGTAAAACTTTTTTTTTTAAAGCAAAAGGGAAGAACTTAGATATATATATATATATATATATATATATATATATATATATATATAATATTTGATAGATAGATAATGAAACAAGTGGAATGTGGGGGTTTGAACTATATATACTTGGAGAACTAGAACTATTAAAGATGTTATCAGTGCTGTGTTATCACTTTAACCCCTTATATTTATCAATTGAAATCATTTCATTTTACAGTTAACATTAAATTTAGGGTGTGTTTTTTTGGGGTGAAAACTGCTGATGGGGAGCAAAAAAAGAAGTAAAAATAGGAGAGAAAAGAGGTAATTAGTGAAGAAGGCCTTGACTAAGGCTTGGAGCCTACGCATGAGGGCCGCATATATGGGCTAGCTTGCTAACAATGGGAGAGTGAGAGTATATTCGCTATTGGATTATTAATTAGAGATGACCCAGCCATTACGCTCATTCACTCATGGCCCTTAAATTTGCAAAGAAATTGGGAAAATCTAACTGTGCTCCAATTATGGCCTAATGGGAGACCAAATGGATAATGAAGAGTCCCCTAAAAAAAATGGATAATGAAGAGTTCAGTTTAATATCTCTAGACTTGTTTTTTTGTAAGAAGAATATCATATTTTAAGACTCTTAAAAATATTTCAATGGAAAAATTCATAATTCAAATTCCTCTATCTCCAACTATTGATGTATTAAAAAGAAAAAAAAAATCTTTCAATCCTGTTTTAAAAAAATAAAATAAAATAAAAAAATCTTTAATTCCATACCTCTGTGAGCACTTGGTCAATGAATGGTCAACAACCCCCATGGGCAGGGGGAGCTTTATTTACTGCCTTGGCATACCGTTGAGCATTATATCTTAAAACTAGACCCAAGCCAGCTTTGCTGATTGGATAATCTTCCTAGTGCTAAACCCTAAAGCAGTCATAGCAATTCCAAATGGCTATGTTCATTGAATACTCTTCCTGCTTGTGGCAAAACCTAAGGTAGCCATTGCAATGATCTACTAGCTAAGGATTCCATCTAAACTTTTTTTTTTTTCTGTGCTATACATTTCACTCACCAGTGTCACAATCTATTTTTTGTTGTAAGCTGACTTCAAGTTATATTCGGGCTGTGGTATACCATATACTGTTTTCTCTCACATGAGTTTTATTTTTTTTATGTTATTTCACATTAAACATTAAAAGAGTTGGGCTTCTCTAAAGTAAAGAAGAAGTTGGGTTTTACTTACTTTACTACTGGTCCAGGGCTGCTCCAAAAAAGTCTGCAGGCAGGACTCTCTCAAGTAAGACAATACATGTAAACTTTTTCTTGTGTTTGTGTGTGTGGAAAAGACAGTATATATTCACAATCATTTATAAGGAACATTTGATATAACTCTTTGTTAGCATTACATTATTTGAAATTTTTTATTGGGTTAATGTTTCAAAATTTTTAATATTGCAATTATACCTTTAAGTTTGTGATTATTTTGACTTTATCTTTTAAAGTTTCAAAATTTGAATCAGCAACTCTAAGGTTGCATTTTGTTTAGAATATATATAATATATATACACACACAAGTTTGAAAGCTTACTTTTAGATTGTCTAGACCCCAGTTGATCGATTTTAACCAAATGTAAGTCAATTCAAATTATTAGTCAATTATACTCCTGGATTCAAATTCAATTAAACATGTCACATAACCAATTTTCAGTAATAAAGTGCAAAAAAATAATTGAGACAATAATATGGTAACGAAGGAAAAAAATCATTTTAGGGTTTAACACTTACCATTAATGGAAGAATCCGCTAATAAAATCGAAGTTTAATAAAATTAACCCAAATTCTAACTTTTTATCTCCAGTAGAACTTATTGTTGTGAACCCACGAAACCTCAAACCCAGTTGAACTCTTCGACAGTGGTTCTTTCCACTAGAACACCCTAATTCGTGACTTAAATTACCAACTTGAAGGTTATCATAGTAGCAACATGTCTGTGGATTGTTGCAGCACTTTCAACTGAACACCAATTTTCACATCTTTAGTTATTTAGTTGGTGAGAGAGAGAGAGAGATTTACTTGTCGATCATGAACTTGAATTAAGATTTCAGTAATCCAGCGGCTTGATTAGTCGAGTGGTGTCAAGCTTAATTGCAGTCGAGCTAACAGTAGCAACAGTTACCTTGAGCAGTTTCTTGATTCTTTGTCTTGAATCTTGATTTTCACATACATCACTAAGAGTAAGACACACAAGACTTACAACATAGAGTCAAGAAAACAATTACATTAATTGACAACATTTTGACACAGAGTTACATGACCCTAACAGGAGAAAATCTTCAATATTGGACGGGACCCATCTCGACCAGATCATCCAACCTTTAACAAGTCAATAAAATAATTTTAGTGTTAAACTCATCTGGTTCTATCAATCACTCTCAAAACCATCAAAAAAGAAAGCAATGCATCCATTTAAGGGTGGTGGTCAACAATATAGGCTGTTTATCATACATAAACGTGGATTAATTATATTCACCATTGTTAATTTTCCTGTGGTGGAACCCATTGCTGGGCAGTCCTTCCAAACCAGCATGTATGTGGGACAGTGGGAGCAAGAGCGGAGTAATAGTAAGCTGGTTTTATTGGTGAATTGCAGGGGAAATTACACTATAGGTAATTCTACTAATTCACCCACCCATTTGATGTGAAATGCTCTTACCAATAGCCAGCCAATTTCCCCTCACTCAAAAGCTGTTACCGGATAAAAAGCAATAGTAAGCAGTGAAACTAAAACCATTGCTGGTTTTGTTGATAAACTGCCGCAGAAATTGCACTACAGGTAATTCTACTAATTATTCACCCAAAGTTTAGACTCATTTGATGTGAAATGCTCTTACCAATAACCAACCACCTCATCCAAAAGCTGTTACTAGACATGATCAGATGTGGTTGTTTAATGGTATTGATAGACGTTCTTATATCGATTTACATTATGTTTGGCAGGGATTAAAGCGGTTTGAGCAGTGACATTTCAAAAAATGTGTTATGCTTATGATGATAACTTTATCAAGGTCTTAATGATACATGTGGTATTATTTATTATTGTCACATGGTGTGAGGCCGACTAGAATTTTTTTTTTTTTTAATAAGAAAAAGAAGTTGTTACAACTTACAAACAAAAAGCAAACTAGGAGTACAACATGTCAAGAAATTCAATACTTGCGTCCACCACATTTGGTGCTAGTTTTACGCTGATAGCCTTATCAAAGTCTCAGTAGTACACATAGTATTATTTATTGTTGTCACGTGGTGTGAGGCCGACTAGATTTTTTTTTTTTTTTTAATAAGAAAAAGAAGTCGTTACAACTTACAAAAAAAAAAAGCAAAGCAGGAGTACAACATGTCAAGAAATTCAATACTTGCAGCCAGCACATTTGGTGCTGGTTTTATCTCAAGTTTGGACAAGTGGTCTCAAGTCTGAACCCACAAAACGAGTCGATATTTTCCATCAGTTGGGCTGAAAAGTGAAAAGGAAAAAAGCCTTAAGCTGTATAGTGCGCAGTTCAAGTTTGACGGCGGGAGGGGTTGCAATTTGCAACTTTTATTTTTTATTTTTTTCTGAATTGTTGCTATTTGCAACTTGCAAGCCTGCTTTAGCACCGCCATCCATTTTTCCTTTTCTTTTCCTTCCTTTTTCAATATTCTTTTAATTGCTTTTCTCATTCTAAGTAACATCTTTCTAATCAAGAAGTAGAAAAAAGCTACCGTGGTTTTTTTTTTTCCCATTATGATACCCTCACAATTAAATAATCTTATTTATATATAAGAATTACAATGTGGTTTGGAGATACTTCAATCTTCAGAAGAAACTGGATAGCGTATAAGAGGTAAAAGATGTCTCACTTTATAAAGCCCATAAATAAACAAGAACAAAAGAAAATAATGAAAAAAAAAAAAAGAGGTTCTATATGCTACACATGCTATCAATAAGGTATCTTATTTATCGAATATATCTCTCATCTCCTTACAAACATATGAATCTCATGAAATAAAAAATAAATTCTATACTTGACTTTTCTCATTCTAAGAAAAAGGTACGTGTTCTCACACGTTTGTAGGGGAGAATATACATATGTCGAATGCATGAGATATGAGATAGTTATTGTATTCTATCACACTCACAAATAAATAATTTTTTTTATTTGACATATGTGATAGCTATAATGTAGTTATAAAGGTAGTGGCTAATGATAAACCATGTGTACGAGATTTTCATATATAAGAACAGGATAGTGTTATTTACAAAATTCTGAATATTAGCCATTAACTTTAATTTTACAATTAAACTTACAAATAAACTGTTCTAAAAATATCTACTATTAGCTAATATTTTCCAGATCGACAACAAGGTCACCTTTTTTTTTCCTATCAAGTAACACCTCCCCTATTCTCTTATTGCCTCCAAAAAATAAGAAAAAAGTATCCCCCAAGCTAGCTAAAAGCCTAAAACTGGCTCCTACAAAAATAGTATTATCCACCTCCCCTCAACTTGATGCTTTCTTTACTCGCAGGCAGATCCATTCTATAAAAGCCAACCAACCCTTTGTCTCTTCAACTATTTCTCTTTCTCTTCCTCTTGAGTGTTGTGATAAAAGAACACACACACACACACACACACACAAAAAAAGCATGGGGCTTCTTCCATGTCCATTGCCTTGCCACACAGACTCAGTGTCACAATCTCACTCAGATTCATCAAGCTCTTCTACACTTTCTTCCCAACCAAGTCTTCCCTCTGTTCCTTCTCTAACCTCACCATTTCCCCAACAACATGACCAACCATTACCTAATCCAAACACAGCCCAACACCTCTGCATAGCCACTATCAAAGGCCACTCCTCCTACGTGTCCTCTCTAACTCTCGCTGGCAAATTCCTTTACAGTGGCTCTTCCAACAGCGAAATAAGCCAATTTAGCCGAGATCCTTTTGGCCTCGAAAGCAATAATTCAGTGGACAACGTGGTTGCTCTAAGCGACGGTACGGTTAAGTCCCTTGTAGTAGATTTGGAACAAGATAAGCTATTCAGTGCTCATCAAGACAACAAAATCCGTGTGTGGAAGATCAATAACAACAACAACGATTACAATACCCCAAACCAAAAGTACAAGTGCATAGCCACTCTTCCAACATTGAATGATCGTTTTTCAAGGTTTTTCTCAGCCAAGAACTACGTAAAAGTACGTAGACACAAGAAGTGTACGTGGGTACATCATGTTGATACTATTTCAGCACTTGCTATATCCAAAGATGGGTCTTTTTTATACTCAGCTTCGTGGGATAGGTCGTTCAAGATTTGGCGAACCAATGATTTTAAGTGCTTAGAGTCTGTTGGGAATGCACACGATGATGCAATCAATGCTTTAGTATTGTCCAAAGATGGATTTATTTACACGGGTTCAGCTGATAAGAAAATCAAGGTGTGGAAGAGAAAGCAAGCTGGGGACAATTACAAAGAGCATTCATATTCACATTCACTAGTGGCTACATTAGAGAAGCACAAGTCAGCTGTGAATGCATTGGCTCTAAGCAGTGATGGGTCTGTGTTATATTCAGGAGCTTGTGATCGTTCAATTCTTGTGTGGGAGAAAGATAGTGAATCTTTTGATAGTAATTTTGGTCAAATGGTGTTAGTGGGTGCTCTTAGAGGTCACACCAAAGCTATATTGTGCTTGGCTGTGGTGTCAGATTTGGTGTGCAGTGGCTCTGCTGATAACACTGTTAGGATCTGGAGGAGAGGAATTGAGAAGAGCTATTCTTGTTTGGGCGTGTTAGAAGGACATAGACGCCCAGTTAAGTCCTTGGCAGTGGCTCTTGATGGTAATACTAATAATAATGGTGGTAAAAGTGGTTCTTCTGATTGTGGTACTTCTTATCTGGTCTACAGTGGTAGTTTGGATTGTGATATTAAAGTCTGGCAAATATGGGTTCCCTCTCTATGACCCATAATTTTTTTTTTATAAAAGAAAAATTATTTTTAGTATTTTTTTTTTTACAATTTTGTAAATAAGGCTACAAGAGTGGAAGGTTTTTGCTTTACTTTTGCATTTTGTATAAGAGATTGAGAATTGTAATGTGAGTTTGTAATTTTTTTTTTTTTTGTGGACTTTTTAACTCATTTGTTTTTATATAATTTTTTTGGACATGTTAATTATAAAAATAATAAAAATTATGATTTTAAATACAATAAAATAATAAAAAAAAGAATACATATGATTGACTTAAATTTGTGGATGGTTCATTACCAACTCTAAAATTTTGGAAATAAAACTTGGTAGTTATGTTTTTTTATGAACATCTTTTTAATATCACACTTATTTATTTTTGGGTGAAACTGTCCTTTTGTCAATTTTCAACAAATAAGAAAATAAAATTTTCATTAAAAATTAATCCAAAGGCAAACGTGTTTTGACTGAAATATCCAGATAGTGCTATATGGGGACGACTTAAATTTTGGAGGAAAGATTCTATTTTTCCTGTATGAAACTTTGTGTAAAAATTGACATAGGGGCCCATGATCTAGAAGCTTAAGACTAAGGTTGTCTTAAATTTCTCAGCTTTGATTATAAGTACTGAACTATGGCCAAAAATTGAGATAAGAAACGTGATCAAAGTTGCTTTGATGGCATCACGGTTTTGAAATTATTGCTCCAGTGTTTTTCCTTGTTGTGCCTTAACATGACAGGAGACCTAACACCATTAAGAGCTACTTTCATTTGGACAAGGACCATAGCTGGGTTGGCAGATTAGGGAAAAAAGCTAACTTCCCCTGTCTTGTTCTTTTGCGTTCACCCATTTATGATTTAACTTCCACCCTCCTCTTGTTTAATGCTCCAGTATTGCCTGCAAGAGATGCCAAGAAAATTAGCAGCTTAAAGGGGCTGAATGTTGTTTTAATATTTACTATTTCTATAGGTTATGTGTGCAGAGTGTGAGGTAGGATTAACTTTTTGTTATTATTTGCTTATTTAATAAAAGTTGACAGAAGTACAATTGTCACTAAAAAAAAATCAGGCTTTAAAAATATAAAGTTAATGTGTGATTGTGTATGATGATTGAATGATAAGCGGAAGCATGAAAGAGAGAGCATGCACAAAAGTTTACGTGGTTTAGTCTAACAGTCTACATCTACAGTAAGAAAGCTCTTGATGATTACATATTATATTATGCACTTATGTTACAATGAACACTATATAAAGTTTATATACTAGAGAGTAGTTGACTACCACTAGGCTAATTATAGACTAATCTAAAAATTAACATACTTGTTGTACAAGTACATCAGCCTACAATGGTTTGGGTCACTCGGGCTATAATAAACTAGTAAGCTAAGGAAACTTATCCAAACACACGCTTATGTCTTCTCCATTACCAAATGATGTTTTTATTTGTTTGTTTAATAAGCAGGTAACCAAAAGGCTTCAAGATAACTGTGTAAATTTCTTTTTTTATTTTATGATAATGCGTTTATTGGTGTGATGTGCCATATAATCTCGACATGCCTATATGCTGACAGGTTGGGGCAGCCTCATCTCTCCGACCTCATATGGTGCGCCAAAATGAATGGCTGTTTTAAATGGTTGCATTTATGCAATTCAGTAACACTCAAGATGGTAAAAAAAAAAAACTATTGTGCAAAGCCTAAAAGCACCATGGGACATCAAAAGAAATCCAAATAAGATTGACAAACATGTTTCAATCGAGTTGTGTTGAATATTGCCTCAAATTCCTATTCAGTTTTGGTTTGAGTTTCCTTAACCCCAAATCACAATAATTGATATTAGAGATTCCGTCGTTGCACAAAAAGTTGAGGCTCGGAGCTGGAAGCTTATGAAGTCCATTGAATTTGATTGACACTTATTGATCAGCTCATAAAATGACTCTGTTGATCATTTCATTATCAATCGTGGCATAGTATAACATTACTAGATGGTGAGTTTAATTTCCTCCAATCTGCAATAGCAGTGAAAAAGGCCTATAATCCAAAAATATATTACTGAATTTTGACGTCTTCTGTAAACTTAATAAAGTTGCATAATGTTTGGTGGAACTCATTTTATTTACAACCTTCTCTGATTTTACAGTACATCTTGTCAAGAGGATTCTTAGATTGAATAGAAATATAGAATTAGTTGTTCTAGACTACTTGCCAGCAATTTTTTTTTTTTTTTTTTATTTTACTTTTGAGTTTAGAAGTGCAGCAGTGCAAATTTGGCAAAGTAAGTTCAGGCAATTTCTTTTCAAAGGCTTGAAGAGGTTTCAGAGAAAAAGGAATTACAAATACAGTAATATCTTAGTATACTCTTATTAAAACCAAAGAAACATGGACACTTCATATAAAGTGTAGTATTTGTGTCATGTTCATGTTATACTGTGTTATATTGGCATTGTACTGACCGTTTTATGTTATAATTTTTCAAAAATTGCTCATATTCACTGTGTCATATATATCTGTGTTTGTGTTTCTTACGCTAAAACAAAGTATGTTTTACAACTCTTAGTCTCTCTCAAATGATTTCATTAGTACTATCTTTCATATCAGTGTGGCAATCTGGCATGCAAAATCCGAAACTTTGTTTTTAATATAATTAAACTAATATTTCAATAGGAGGGTCAAAGATTTTATCTCTTAATTAATTGCAAGTGGCATGAGAGTTAGGTTAAAAGCCTCTAGCACTCAATCCTCAAATTTGATCACCCAGTGAAAAATAGGCAAAGATAATGGAGATGGGACTTTAGGAGACACGGGACAAAATAATATTTGGTAGTCCAGTTAAATGTGATTATAAAAGATTATAAACATTCTCACCTGTTTCACGTTCTAGAGAGAATTAAACCTAGCTTCTCCAAGCTTCGTTTCTGTACGGGTTTCGGCCACGTTGAAAAGTACTTTGTTAAAAGGAAAAGCTCTGGCAGTCTCTTTTATAGCTTTGATTATAATAAATATTATCACTAAAATCAAAAGAACTATAAAAATATTATCTGATGCACTGCACCTAAACTTTATTATAAATCATTATACTAATGTGACAAAATTTAAAATTGATAACATTTCCACACTGGGGAACCAATTTCAATCCAAGTGCACCGTAGGAATTTAACGAGAAAAGTACATTATACCTAACACAAAGATTGCTGCAAATTTCCTACTAATTAGGCATTTAGGCTATTAGTTATAGACATTTTTTGAGGTAGGTAGTAAATCAAATTAATGTCAAAATATGTCATGCGAATAGAAATATCAATTTCATGTCAACTAATAGTAAGATACTGCCCAAAGTTCAAATCTATCAAATATTATTAAAAGATTGGTTTGTTGAATGATTAAATCGTAGTCATGTTGAAGTAATTGCGATTTGGCACGTCTTCTTCTTTTGTAAACTAAGGCATTGAAATTGGTTCTAACTTATTTACAAAAAAACCACTCAACAACATTACTTGAAAACTAAAAACAGGTATAATGAGTTTTTATAATACATGCTTTAAACACCTTAAATTAAGAACTGTAACTCAAAACACTTTTGATTGAAAAAACTCCTATCAAATACAGTTTTCTTTTGAGAGCCCACAGTTTTCAGTGTTTAAACACTAAAAATTGTTATTTGAGCTTGCATACCAAACAGGCCCTGGATCTATAAAACTCTGCAGTTAAACATGTTGTTTACATATTAACAACAGATTCTCCATCTCCCTTTCTTCCATTGACTCTCTTGTTATGTAAATTAGATCCTTAACTCTAGGACCACAATATTAGATCCATATAAGAGTGGTGTTACTCTTATCGCAACAAGCTATATGAACAATTATGAAAAATATATAGTGTCCCTGACATTACTCTACTTCTTTGCAAAGCCAAATTGCTTAGAATAGCTGGATCTGCTGTAAGAATATGGTACACAACTGTACTTTTAAGTTTTCGATGCATCAAATTCCACAAATCTAAAACCAATACAAAAAAGTTGCACATGTTAAATCTTATCCACAGTTCCCAAACCCCCACTTTCAGCAAAAGTGAGATTGAGGCTGCAATGTAAACTTAAAAGTAAATCCAATATAAAGATTTCTCGTATTATAACTTTATAAGCTTAAATATCTAACTTCAGTGCAGATCACAAAGACTGAAAATCACATGTCTGGACTCTGGTGATGTGAAGCCTCATGCAAAATAATTGGTGAGAGGAGAGGTCTGGTGGAGTCCGAACCGTATGCAATTATGCAAACTCATGCATGTCTGCTCTGTGGTCCATAAAATCAAGTTGACACAAGAGACTTATCCAGCAGATTTGACAATATAAATTTCTGGTATGATGCCAATGACAGAGAGCAGGTTATCACATCACAGCAAGAAACTAACCAATCACGCGGTAGCTTGTAAAGTATAAGTTATGTGGCTTTATTTTTAAGTTGAAAGAGGCTTTCATTCAAGAAAACTGTGGTAATGATACATAGTCGAGGCATCTAATGATAACCAAAGAGCAACATATGTTCATTTATTAGTCTCCTTGTAACCGCATGTGTTCAACAAAACTCAGCTGAAAGATTGTTAATATGGTATCTGCATTCATCAACAAGTGAATGTATGGATTTATTAGCCTTATATATGCTGATTTCTAATAAGATTTACAATCTCCTTGGGTTTTATTTCAACATGCAAGTTTCTAACTCTCAACTTTAGTAGTCATATAGATTATAGAGGCCATCACGATGGGGCCAGGAGGTTTGCTATTATACATTTGTGGTGGTGATGCCCTTAACCATAAAATTCCCTATTTGAACCCTGAGAACATGTCATATGAATAGTTGTGACAAATGTCGACCTCTTCTTTTATGATTCAATAATTGAAATATGAGAATTTTAACCTATATGCTTCCTTTGAAAATATTTGTAAATATCAACCAGACTATTGTACTATAAGGTTTTTGGCCATAGACAGAGCCACCATTTGACTTGCCACCCCAATTTTTTTATTTATTAAATATTAGTATATACATAAGTACTAATATGAGCAATTTTATTCTTTAAATAACACTTTGCCCCCTCTTAACATTATCATTTATTTTGTTAAGAGTAATGTTGTAACCATAAATTTTTCTACAACATTTTTACAAACTATTAATATAAAAAATTCTTATTGGTTCGCATCTGAAGCCACCACTTACATCATTTTTTTACTTATTAACAATCACTCACCATATCAATAATTTGAAAAAAAAAATTTTGTAACCCTAGCATTTTTCTTCTTTTTAAAGATCATAAAAAAATCTATAGATCTAAAATCTAAAAAAAATTATACAACCTCAGAATAATTAGCCTAATAACAAAAATTACCAATAATAAAGTTTTAAAAAAAATTAAGCCAAATCAACCAATTTTACCCAAAACATAACCTAATTCTTAAAAAAAATTAAACAAACAAATTTTGTCCTTATTAGCAAAAGGCGCATGCATCAAAGATATAAAAACAAAAAAAATAAGTGGCAAAACCGGCACACACATCTAATAACAAAGTTGTCTCTAACTCTAAGTTTTGGCTTCTTTAGGCTTCTAGCTTATACAAATATTTAATTATGAACGTATACAAATCAGAGCATATACTAAACTACACTCTTTCCCGAAGACAAAAATTTGAAAATTTTCCCTAATTTCTCCGCGAAATTGGAGAAAATTAAAAAATTCTCAATGAATTGCAATCATGACTTCACGGATAACTTGGACATAAGTACATAACATAATTTTCCAAGATGGGCCAACCTAAGGCCCAACTTGGAGGAAATTTGGGCCTCCTTTCGTACTTCGTAATTATCTGTAATCTGAATTTGAGTTTGTGGGACTGGACAAGACGACAATCTGAAGAGTGTGAAGATATTTGCATTTTCCATAAGCCGACAAAGAAGAAAGAAACTAAAGAAAGGACTAAAGTCAACTAGTGGTTTGACTTTAATCATTGTACGTACTTTATCTCTCAAAAAATATCATTTTCTTAACATTAACCAAACATTCTAGTTTGCACCGCAAATTCCTCCCCTTTGTTCTTAAATGGGTCCCATCCCTTACCCTCCAAGACTTTTTTTATTTTTTTGGGCATAATCACCTTCCAAGACTAATTAGGAGGATTAGGAAAACAATAAAAGTCATATTACACATAATATTTTCATAATTCTTGATGTAATTTACTATTAGTTTATAATAAAAGTAGTATTAGTTTGTTAGTAATCTATATATGAAAAGTTAATATTGTTTCGGTCAATTGACTCTCTATTGGTATGCTCGATTTTGCAAGGAAAAAGTGACTCTAATAACAATTGACAATGTGACAATATCGTTGCGTGAACGTTAAAGCAACTGTATAAGACGTGCTGAAATTTCTTATATCAAATAGGAGGGTAACAAGGCAGCTCATGAATTCGCCCAACATGCTCAATTCATTGACGGCTTCGTTACATGGATAGAAGAAACTCCTAGTAGGATTTGTTATAAATTCTGATGTAACCTCTATTTCAAGTTCTTGAATGAATGAAATTTGATAATTTTTCCATTAAAGTTATTGTTTCAATCATAACATTCTACCGTAACAAATTGCAAAAGTATTGTGAAAAAATTTAGGATAAATTACTTTTTAAACCTCAAAATTTTGTTTTTATGCTTCATTTAAACATTAGATTTTCAAAATGTTTCATTAAAATCTCAACATTTCTAAAAACGTTTCATTTAAACCCTTTATCACTTTTTTTTGGTTAACCCTGTTAAACATCATGTGATTAGCTGGTTTAAATGAAAATTATTTCAAATTGTAAAGTCTAAATGAAACTTATCCAAAGCTCTAAGATTCAAAATGATTTGAAACTATAAGGTTTAAACGAAACTTTTCTTTTTTAAAACTTTAAGGTTTGAATTAAATACTTTGAAAGTTCAACAAGACTTAATTAAATCATGCAAAATTCTATATCCTGATTGCATGGGTTGATGCTCATGAGCCTAGCACGTGGCTAAAGGCGGTTGGGTAGTATTTGGAGAAGTCAATTTACTTAGGAAATACTCTATGACTTACCAAACGAGTGAAAACTTGAACTTTGAAAGTTGAAACCTTGACAATTCTTGCCGCTGCCCAAAAGTTGGAAGGTTGAAGAAGTAAATTGGGTGTGGAGCCCAACATGGGTGGCCGTTGAGTCTGTATGGCTTGGCTCCCCAATTTGCAAATAAAATAAATTTGATTCCAAAGTTGATGACTTTTCTGTTTGCCCCAGAAAATGGAATCATAATCATGACAATGAGAACTTGAAAAACCCTCACCTGAAAATTTTTAAATGACCAATAATATGGAGAGGACAATCCCACATGCTTCATACAAATTGCTCATTAACTCTGCATACTTGGCATGTTCCAGATGGTTTCTATAAAGCTCACGGTTTGGTCCTATCAAAAAAATTTCAAGTTCCAATTCCATTTAATGGTGTAAAAATGAAATTTAATGTGAGAGTGATATTGTGGTACGAATACACATGTATAGTCAAGTGTGTATTTAGATTTGGATCTTGTGAGAGTCTTATTGTATATATTACTATATATTGTAATCTCCTTATTTTATAGTGGAACTTTTTCTATCATCGCTAGTAAATATAGGTATATTATAGAACCACGTAAATTCTGTCTAATTTTTTTTCTTCCTTTTTTAATCTTTTGTAATTGGGTTTATTTTCACAAATATGCAAAACTAATATTATAACACATTAAGGACGAAGAGAGAGAGCTGGCCGGATGTAACTAACATATTAAAGTATTCCTTTATGGTCTTCTGTAAGGGTTTCTTTGATGCCCTATGAAAGCTCCAGTGGCTTCATGCATGGTGCTTAACATGCATAATGGAGTATTGATCATTTGATCTAGGGCAGAAAAATATCTACTTAAAAGTGATTTTTCTTGGGGTATTCACACTTTTCCAAACCTTTGTAGCATTGTACAGCGTCTTTGGTAGTAAATGTCAATGGTACCAAGCTACCTGCAGATTATGGTACAGGTTTTTAGTATTATTTCAAAGTTAAAGGACATATAGCGTGCACAATTTCTTCACTTTGAATATGAAACTTCAGTCTTTGTCTTTATGTTTTCACGAGTATGTCATCAATTCCGTATGTCATCAAATTTTTCTTTTTATAATTTAATGTTACAATAAGTAATAATTAAAAAGGGATTCAAACTTTGCTTCTCTTAGTAAATGAGACCATATAATGTCACTAAATTACAAGATTTGTGACTCAAGAGGACCAATTTTTATGTTCAAGATTTCCTAAACAGTTTTCACTAGCGAACCAAACTCAAAATCCATAGTTTCTAATTAAAGAAATAATTAAACTCCTTGAGAATATTCAAACTCAAACTCCTTGTTTGTTGCTTAGTTTTTGATGAAAGTCATTTATTTACCAAAAAAAATAATCAAAGCTATTGAGAATATTCCATTAAAATGAGAAAGCTACGTGTTCATTTGCGAACAGTTTATTTAACTTTTTGCTGAAAACTTTTTTATGAAAGTATACTAAAATAAACTTATATTTTGAAAAAATAAGAAGGAAAAAAAAAAAGGTTTTAAGAAGTTGTACATAAAAGTTAAAAGCTAAAACTTAAAGCTGATATCAAACTCACCCATAATACGATCATTGCCCAACGGTTATATGTGGTCTTTTATTTTGATTTTTTTAAGAAAGGGTTCTATATGGTCATTGATTGAAGAGATTAAGTTGTTTTTTACAAATTGTCGTACAAAAAAAAAAAAGTGACTACATTGATGGTCCATGGTCTTGTTAAAATGTTAATGTTTGTTTGGAAGACATACTCTTTGATTTGTTATTGTTTAAGTGGGTGATGTATGTTTCTATTTAAGTTTATAACTAAAATTTCTAACATCTTCTCTAAAAAAAAAAAAAAGTCATATCATTAATTGATCTTTATCATCTGACTAAAGTACTAACTAATTTTTTGTATTAATGAGATTAAATTATCAAAAAAGAAAATAAAAAAATTATAATTAGAACACATTCAGATTCAAGTGAAAGCCAAATAATAATGACATGATATTTAGGCCTTGTTTGGTAACAGTGTTTAAATAACGAAAACTATCGTTTAAATACTACAATATGTATTTTCACACACTTTTTTACCTATACGTATTTTCACAAAACTTAAGCAACATTACTAAAAATCTCTTACCATATCCTAATATTGTCTGATCTTTGTGGTTGAAATCTCACGTTACCCTCCCCTACTGTCTAAAACAAACTAGGATACACAAAGCCTGACCAGTGTCTATACTTGGGTTTCCCATTAAAACATGGAACCAAATCTCCTAGGGGCAATGCATGCCTCCACTCAGCTGTAAAGAAGTCTGCAGCTCTTTTATGTTCTTTTGGGGTCGCTTCAATGTTTATCGATGAAATGACAGAAGCACTCTTTAGTGGTGGAATTATGTGCCTTGTAATTGGCCACAAGACTAATGCTGATAGGCTTTTTAATATAGACGAGAGGTGGAACCTGTAAAAATTGGACAAGTCCAATGAAAGTACTAACTTTATTACTTAGGGTCAAACAGAAAAGTAGAAAATTTAGCCATAAAAAAGGAAAAAATAAAGTTAGAAAGACAGGATAAACGGGATTCTTCTTTTTCCTTCGCCTTTTTGTGAGAAAAAGTGTAGAACGGGAGAAATCATAAATATTATTATTACCATTAACGGTGTACAGTATATATAATATGTGGCATTGAAATGGTTTCTCTTCAATCTCCTCCAATATATTTTTATAGGAAGTTAGTATTATTCACATCACAATATATACTATTTAAGTATGTGTTAGGGGGAAAATTCTTAGGTAGTCTCGGAGTATAATGAAATGGTATTTTCTCCTCTCACATTTATGGTAGACCCCACTATAAATTTAATGAGCAGACCCCACCATGAATGTAAGAGAAGGGAGCATCATTCTCAGTGCTCCGGGACTACCTAAGAATTACTCGTCTTAGGGATTTTTTTTGTGCATGAAATCTCACAAAAGCTAAGGTATAATTAAAGTTGGAGGCTCAACATATTCCTAATATATACCCTACTTCTTGTCCGCCTCCCTTCAATGCTAGTTAGTCTGCACAGAAGTTAGCTTCTTGGTAGATATGCCTGAACTTTGCTCACCATTCTCTTGTGAGCAGGTTTCTACAATCAAAGATAAGCATATCGATGCACATGGTTGAGAGAAACCTCTCAACCAATTCCCTAAATGGTCATGGATTAGGTCTCCATTTCCTACCGGGTCAGCGTTACCTTAGACAATGTCATAACTGTTTAGTTTTACATTTCAGACAAAGCTTAGGTACAGTGCACTAGAATCAAGTCCTTACTTTTCCATATATGATTGACCTTGCCAAGCAAAGACAACTAGAGAGTGGCACGATGTGATTCTTGTGATTGCATATAAGTCATGTGATAGTATTTCAGTCCATGTTAGTAAGTCTTGTGAATATGGTATGATTTGGTAATGTTAATACGTAATGATCTGCTTGAAGATGGGGTTAGTCTGTGCTACCCAAATTCTCTCAAGTCACAAATGTGAATAGTTTTGGCGAAGGGAAGTGTAGGTGGGTCTGTTAGTTAGGCATCTAGATAGCACCAACTAAAAATATCTTGGTGGAAGAAGTTTTTATTTTGGTAAAATTGGTGGAAGAAGTTGCCAAGTATAAGAACCAAACACATTTTGCCCAAAAACAGTTGGGCAAGATATGTATTGGAGTTTAGAAAAATTCACATTTGGGCATTGATCAATTGGCATTTTGTTACTTATTATACGTACGTTTCAAAAGAAAAAGAGGGGTTTGGGTGGGACTTTGCTAAAAAGTTTCTAATATGGTTTGTTAAAGGGTGAATGCATGTCGATTTTAAAAACTGAACTCGATTCCCTTATAAAAGTTCTTTTGAACAAATATTTATTAAGCATTTGGGGGGGCCAACTTCAGTGGCCTGACCGGCCATGTGCTAGAATCCAATGCCAAACATTATGATAACTCCTCGTGAAATTTTGAATAAGAGCCAATGCGACATAACTATGGTGAAAGGTATAATAAACTAACCTGGCAAATACTTGTGACTATAGTATTGCAATAAATGGGGTATTCAGGCCCATGTTTTTTATATATTAAAAAAAAAATGAGAGAATCCGACCTTACTACTAAAATCACAATTTTATCGACATCATCTATTTTAATTTGAGAAACTAAAATAATAACATATACTTTTTTGATGTCTAAAAGGTGAAACTTAGTATTGATATTGGTATTCATAAGATGGGAGAGTGGGGTTTTGAGCTTTAGGCTTTATTGTGAGTGAATTATATAATTGTGTTTTGATTTATTGCTTTATCCTTTTGTTTCAATATTGTGCATATGTGTTCCTTTAATTTACAGGAAGCAAAAGGTTTATCACTTACCAACAAGGCATGGGTATAGTTCCTCAAAAAAAAAAAAACAAGGCATGGGTATATAACAAGCTAGTTGACAGCTATGAACTAAGTATAACTCAAAAGGGTGCGTATGCGAATTTCAGGTAGCTAACCATTTTCCCATTGAAAAAATTGGCAGAAACCAAAAAGTAATGAAGTTCCATCACCACAATCATCATTGTCAATATTGCATCATTTAACTAATCATTAGTTTTATCATCTACTTATCTTCATCTACATTGTCATCACTCATCATCATATGTAACGCCACCATCATTGACATCTATTGATGAGGGCAAAAATGAATATGACACATTTTGCCATTAACTGTAAGCTTGTATTTTGTGTTGTGCAGTCTATATAAAAATATTTATATATTTTAAAGTGGAGAGTGGAGACTACTCATCAATAACAAATTTAAATTAAATTGTAATTGCATTCTAATATTGTATCAACTATCATCTATCACGTACCATTCTAATTAGATTTTACATTCTCTATTAATTTTGTGCCTAGGGTGAAGTGTCTCTCTAATTTAAAACAACTTCAAGCTCATTTAAAACTATTTCCAAACTATTTGAAACTAATTTCAACCTATTTGAAACTAATTCCAATTTTTATTGTCTACTAGCTTCTACTAGTTAGCTTAGCCAAAAAAATCAACAACAAAAAATTACAAAAAAAGATTATTAATTCAAGTATAAACTTTTTAAAAAAATTATCATGTTCTAAAAAACTATTGATATATTTTATAAGAACTCAATTTTCATAATTTATTTGAAATTGTACTAAATAACAAAGAAAAAATTACTTGTTAGCTAAATTCATTATATTACAATAACAAAGACAAAGGTTATGAAGTAGAAGCTAAATATAAAATAAGTTAACAAAATATTTTCACCTTCTACTTCTTATTGGAGGATTGACATTGAAAATGAAACTGTCATAAGATTTTTTTTTTTTTTTTTAAATCAATAGTTACAATAGGAATAAAGGATTTGAATCTTAAACATTCTTGTTAGAAACATTATGAGATACTAATTGAGTTATAAAGCTCTTGGTAATTATCTTGAGAATTAAGTATCGATTCTATTTGAATAACTAATATAGGTATAAGAGTCCATAAAGGACATGATTTTATAATTATTACATATGGATGCCAGCTTGTTTACAATTGATGAAATTAATGACTATTGTAACATGTATAACAAAGTAAATTACACTATGTTTTGCACTTACTACACATCCTATAGGGAAAAGGATGCTTTCTAATCGTAATAATTATCATTTGTATTGAGTCTAGAATGCAAATATCAAATGCATAAGATATTTTCTCCACAATGTGAGTTTCTTTATACTAAGAATAACTCATGCTCCATGGATCAATGTAAGCCAAAATAAATAAATAAATGAAATATTAAAAAAGTGACACGATAATCAAGCCCTTTTTTAAAATCAATATAGATAAGAGTCATAGGTTTAAACTCTATAAAAAATAAAAATATAGATAATAGTCAACAAAGGACATAAATTTAGAATGATATGAAGTTATCAGGCCATCAAGGGGCTCCAATCTCATTACCTATCAATGCAATCACAACTTAATTTCAAAATTAAAGCCAAAAAAAAAAATAGTGTATATATAATTTAATAATACGTATAGAATGTTATACGAAGAAGTAAGTAAGTAACAGTGTTTTATTAATTAATAGAAAGATGAAGATATTATGGCATTCATTCTGTAGCCAGTTACACCAACCATGACCCCCAGATACACAGAGTCCGTTTGGATAGAACTTATTGCTGAAAACTGAAAACTGAAAACTGAAAACACTGTAACAAAATAATTTTAAAATGTGTGAATAGTATCGCGGGACCCATTTTTAATGAAAAAGTAGCTGAAAGTGAAATTTGTGGGTCCGTGAACAGTGCACGGATGCACTGTTCACGGACGACTGGTCAACATCTGCGGCTTGAAAAAAAAAAAAAAAAAAAAAAAAGCTTGAAACGCAAAACGCAAAACGCAGCCTTGAATCCAAACACATTCACAGTCTCTACTAAAGTCTTCCACACAAAAAAAAAAAAAAAGATACAGTGTCTACTTTTTATCTCCTCCTTTGACAAGTACATGGACTGTAATGTCAATTTCACTCATTTTGGAGAAAAGGTTAATCACAGAAAATCTCCATCAACCCTCTCTCTTTCTCTCTCTCTCACACACACACACACACAACAGACAAACACAGGATTTCATGTGTAGTAGAAGAAGTGCTTAGGGGTTAGGAGAGAGAAAAAGACAGTATCATGGTATTGGTAGCTTCATGATAATTATCTCATGTGACAGAAGAAATAATAGCCATCAAACCCTCTTGAGAATTGCCATATCCCAACACTTTGGAATCTCATATATATATTTCTTTCTATATATCTTCCTTCAACGCAGAAAACACACAACCTGCAGCAATCATCATGTCCTCTCGCCTCTTCCTCTCATCATCATTAGTCCCTCACTTTCATCATCACCACCCACCAACCCCACCAAAACTACCGTTCTCCTCAAAGATCAAAACTGGAAGAAAGAGAAAGAAGAAAGAAGAAAGAGAAGCTTTTAGTTTTAGAAGTTGAAGACATGGGTTCAGTCAAGAAGAAGAAACGTAACCCTACCCTACCCTCTCATTTCTAGTTTGTTTTGAGTGAAGGGTCTTCTTCTTCATCTTCTTCTTCTTCTCTACCCTTTGACGTTATTTTCTTCTCTTCTCTCGGGGAATCGAAGCCTTATGGTCCGATTGTTTGCTAGATCAAGCAAATCTAAACTAGTTTAAGAGCTATTATAGTATTATTCATATGGGTTTTCTTTGTTTTTGTTTTTTTACCTTTTTAAGTCATGAGAGTTTCAGGTAGATATTTTTCGGCTGTGCTTGTTGAAGGAGTTGGCATGAAGAAATATTATACCATGGTATGTGGTACGTAGTTTGTGCTTTAGGATAATGTCTCTCTCTCTCTCTCTCTCTCTCTCTCTCACTAGTGCTAAATATTATTACCATTTACACTGCTTTATTTGGTTGTGTGTTTGAATTGTATTGATGCAAGTTTCAGAAAACAGTTTGAGATAGATCTAGATTTCTATATGTGTGTATGGCAATAAATGTTGTTCCTCGGAAGATGAGCTGGTAAATCATGTGGACATTTATTTATTTAGATGTTAATAGTTATTTTCTTCTGTGCTACAGATCCATCATTTACTTTGCTAGCTAGTACAATCCTTGAACAAGGGTTCGTTATTCTTCTGGGTTTGACTCGTCAGATCTTATATACTAGTAGTAATTCCTTGCAAAACCTGATATAAGAGAGAATACTTCAATATTGTGATAAGTTATATAACCATATCCGGCTTTGTTAACGTTCTCGAAGTTTTCAAAGTTTGGACTTAATTATTTCCTTTTTCCTTCTTCATCAATTGATCTGTGGACTATGATGACAGCACAAGATTGTTGCTTCTACACAAATTAATAATAACCAAGATAATCTAGTAAAATAAACGTATGTTTTAAACCTAGTTGAGTCAAATAAGGATCAACTCTATTTTAAGTGAAATTGAGAGTCTATATCATAGATCTTGATTTTAGATAGAATTGTGTTATTTAAAATTTTAAATGACAGACTAATACATTAGGTTTTAGATTTATAAAATTTAATCTGGAACAATAAATGGATTATCTCCATTTCATATGAAGTTGAGAGGATTATAAGTAAATATTACTTTTCTTCACATCTGAAATTCTAATAGGAATTCCTTAATTAACAGATTGCAGATTTAAAGATAGATTTGTTATAAACTAGTTGGACTCAAGTCATTTTTTCCCTGCACTACTGCTTTTGGGGCATGTAATTGGTTACTTGTGCCTTTGCTGCTAGCAAAAAATAAAAACTTTAGCGTTGGTTCTAAATAGGGGTGTTTCGGTTCGTTTCGGTCGGTTTTTTAAAAAAAAACCGACCGAAACCGAAATTTTCGGTTTTCAATATTGTCAACCGAAACCGACCGAAATAGTTGAGACACCGTCAGTTTCGGTTCGTTTCGGTTTCGGTCGGTTTTTCGATGAGTGTTTGGTTTTGGGCCTAGGCCTGGAGTTTGGGCCTCTTGGTTTTTTTTTTTTTTTTAATTCTGTTTGGGCTTCTTAAAAAAAATATCAGTATTCAAGCCATTTGTTTTATGGCCCTTTTATACTCTAATTAAGCCTATTTTAGAAACATGTTTTGGGCTTATTTTAGGAACCAATTGTGGCCCAAATTCGGGCCTTATCTATTTTGGCCCATGGCCATCTTTAGGCATTTTTTAGCTTTCTATTTTGGCACTTTCAACCCAGATTTGGGCCTTTCCTATTTTGGCCATTTTTGGGCCTTTTTACAACCTGCTTTGTATTTTACATTTCATAACTTGTAGATTCATCAAAAAACAAAAAAATCACAACCTGAACCTGTTGCAGATTCATAAATCCAAAAATACAAACACATATAGCAGATTCATAAATCACAACTTGTCATAAATTCATAACCTGCTTTAGAGCTTCTATTATACTCATTAAAATACACATAACATATTCAAAAATCAAAAAATAACCTGTCAACATGATAAAACTTGTCAACAATACAATTGCACAAGCACAACCTGACAACACAGATTCACAAATCCAGAAATAATCTGGAGCAATTTCACAAGTACAACATTACAAAACAGATTCACAAATCCAGAAATAATCTAGAGCAAAAAATTGCTCTAGTGCTCAAATCTGTAACTTTTTATAGGCAGTAGGCACCCATCAAATACAAATAAATTAAAAAATAAACTGTACAAGTCACAGTAAAATAGCTAGTGTAGATTTCAATACTTACATAATAGCATTACAACAAAATAATACCAAAATACTTACATAACACCAAAATAACTGGTGCTGATTTCAATACTTACAAAATAAAATAACTAGTCAATGTGTCAATACTTACATAATAGCATTATAGCCAAAGACTCAAAATAAATTGGCCATATGTCAATGTCAATGTCAACATATACTATCCATATTTAATATTTGGCCAAAGATTCAAAATAAATTGGCCATATGTCATTGCCTATTGCCTAATATCCTATATTTTCTATGTATAGGGCACTGTCAAAGCACAAAATAAAAGCTCATATCTATATATCTATACGTAGGCCACTATCTACTAGTGTCTAATAGCAAAAAGTGTAAATATCATCATATACCATTATACCACCCTTCCAAATAGCAAAGAGCAATCTTCAACCATCAACGTCAATAGGTGTTGGTGTGGACATGCCTAGTTTCGATGTAGCAGCATCATTCACAAGTTCTACAAACAAAAAATGAAAAAAAATATAAAAGTCACTTGTACAATAAAACAATATATATGCCAAGAATCCAAGACATGCAGTTTTTTTTAATAATAATAGACATGCAGAATTTTTCTTAATAAATAAAGAAACAGAAATTAAATTTTTTTAATATAACAAATAATAGTCATACCTCCATCAAGCTTTTCAAACTCCTCAACATCATCCATGGCAGCACGAAGGCAGATTGGAGCCAATGAAGGACGGAGCCAATTTTGACCACAAATGAGGGCTTCCACCATAAGTGGAGACAATGAACTCCGGAATGGATCAAGGACACGACCAGCCGTACTAAAGGCAGATTCTGAGGCCACAGTGGATACCGGAATTGCAAGAACATGTTGTGCAACTCTTGAAAGCACACGGTATCGTGGAGAATTAACCTTCCACCAAGCCAAAATATCAAAATTATCATCAAAGACATCTTCACAACTCTCTAACAAGTATTTATCAACCTCTGATTTGATATTTGAAGAATCAATACCCTTCAAGTGCTCCTTAAATCCCATCATCCTCATTGCCTTCGCATCAACCACACTAGAATCATCTCCCTCCATTGATCCACTTGGTTTTTGGCCTTGGGCTTGTGCAGCAGCACTAGCACTACTACTCCCCACTTGATTTTGAGCATAAGCATTATATAAATCCACCAAAACAACCTTTATTCTTTTTGCCATATCAACAGCCTTTTGGTTCTCATACAAAGTACCAAAACAGTACTCAAGATACCTCATCTTGTATCGAGGATCAAGAACTAGCCCTACATACAACAAGTGATTCATATTATCAAAGTTCCCCCAATACTTTTCAAATTTGGTCTTCATGTAATCAGCCATTTTTTTCAACAAATAACTATCTTTTTCATACTCCAAATCAATTGTGTCATGAATTGACATGAGCTCCAAAAAGAAAGAATTGCTAGTGACATAATTAGCACTCGAAAACCGCAAGGTTGCATCATAAAAAATTTTAAGAAATTTCGAAAAGATCCTAATCTTTTCCCAATCCACATCTCCCATTCCCCAAGCAACCTCATCTATATCACTTCCATCTTCCTTTTCCTCCTCTCTAATTGTCATAAGATAATTTGGATCTTCTTCCTCCAATCTCTCAAAAAAATTTTGATACTTCTCAGCCTTCTCCAACATAATATAGGTGTAGTTCCACCTAGTGAGCACATCTAAGCACAACTGACCTTTAAACTCAACTTTTTCCTTCTCCGCACATAACTTAAATGTGTTTTGTCTTTGTGGAGACGATCTCAGATATCGCACAGATTTTCTCACCTTCACTATTGTCTCATCCATTTCAACTAACCCGTCACGAACAATTAAGTTCAAGATATGAGCACTACACCTCACATGCAAGTATTTATGCCCTAAAATTGTTGTCTTCCTATGCTTAGTCTTTTTTTGAATAAAAAATCAGCCCACTATTAGAAGCAGCATTATCAACTGTAATAGTTAAAATCTTATCTATCCCTCAATCAAGTAAACACATCTCAACTGTCTTCCCAAGTGTTTCACCCTTATGATTTTTCACTAAACAAAAACTAAGAATTCTCTTGTGTATTTTCCAATCACTATCTATAAAATGGGCAGTGAGACACATGTAGTTCAAATTTTGAACGGATGTCCATGTATCTGTGGTAAGGCAGACCCGTTGCTCTTTTAGGGCTTCTTTCAACTTTTGTTTCTCATCTAAAAATACCCTAAAGCAAGTTTTGGCAATTGTTGTGTGGCTAGGGATTGGATTGAACCTAGGTTGGGTTTTAGACATAAACCTCTTAAAACCATAACCCTCCACAAACCTAAAAGACAGCTCATCTAGAATAATCATCTCTGCCAATGCTATCTTACATTCCTCAAAATTAAACACCCATGGCACTAGTTTACCACTACTTTCTCCTTCTTCTTTAGGTTTGAATGCTAGGGTTCATTGGTTTTTTTTTTCTTCCCTATAAGGATATTTCAAACATAGTGATTGTATGTGAGTTCTCATGGTTGTAGTCCCATTTTGCTTAGTGTCACAAGCATAGGTTGTGCCACAGTAGTTACAAGTTGCCCTAGGTTTATCCCCCCCTTCAATAACAGTGAAATGACCCCAAACAAAAGATCTTTTTTCACCAGTATTACCTGCATTTGGTGGGAGTGTGGGTTTGCCTTTGTCTTTATGCACATTGGTTGTGCCTTGACCCGCTTCAAGGTCTTGACCTTCTAGAATTTCCGTTGTCTCATTCATCTACAATAAAAAATAAAACACAATAAGTCAGCAACTAAAAAAAGTAAAAATTAAAAATTAAAAATTAAACCCCAATAACAATAAAACAATAACACAATAAAAGTCAGCAACCAAAAAAAAAAAAAAAAAGGAAAAGGACTCTAGTATACAGCAACAAGCCGACAATAAACACGTCAATAAGATAATAATAAACACATCAACGTCAAGGCAATAATAAACAAATACCCCAACATCACAGTCAACTATTAACAAATGCACCAACATCACAGTTAAGCACATGGGGTAATTGATTTTCAAATCTGTAACATCAATTAGAAAATAACAACTCAACATCACAGTCACGGATTCACAGCATGTCAACAACAATAAACAAAAATATATCAACAATAAATAAATAAAAAAGTAGCTAACTTTATAAATAAATAAATAAAAAAGGCAATCAGCTAACTTTAATTATAAACTAAAGTTAGAGTTTTGAAAAAATCGATAACCCATGTGTTAAAGTTAACTCACACTCTGGGTAATGTCTCACATTGGGCTTGCAGAAAGAGTCAACATGTGACTATTAATATATATTTGCAAAATGAGGAATAACTAAAAATAGCAATTTCAAGAGCATGCTTCGATAAGGTAGATTTGCTTTTTCAACTTAATCTGCTATACTTATACCCATTTCCAAGGCCTCTAAATATAGCTTCTAATAGAATCATTCCATAAGACAGCAAGCACTACACATGGCAATCTCAAGTAACACAAAAAATATTGTAAGCTATCTATCCCAATCATATACACCCAGATAACACAAATCAGGCATTACCCAATAAAACATTAATACTTGAAAAAATAAAAATCTTGATATTATGTTGTTACTACAAAACAAAATCACTATTTTCAAAAACCAAAACACAAAACAGAGAGAAGGTCAAAGCGTAAAGAGATTTTCAAAATAGAGGCTCACCATGAGATGAGAGGCCGATGATTAAGCCGGCGTGGGGAGGGCTAAACGTGAGAGAGAGTGAGGGCTGAACGTGGAGGGCTGGAGGCTGTCAGTTTCGAAGGGTGAAGGCTGAATGGAGGCTCACCGTGGGCAAGAAGGGAGGGCAGAACGTGAGAGAGAGTGAGGGCTAAACGTGGAGGGTTGGACCGCTGGAGGCTGTCTGTTTCGAAGGCTGAATGGAGGCGGTCTGTGGGTGTGAAGGCGGTCTAATGGGAACGACGGCATTTAAGTGAGGAGCGGTGGTCCGTGAACATCGCTGCGAGTCAACCCGAGTCGAGTCGAGTCTTTCTTGTACTCGCCCTTTTAGTCGGCCGAGTCATGGCTCGATCGAGAGTGAGAGTCAGTCACTGTGTGATTCTTTTTGAGTCTTTGTCGGTGCGTGAGTGAGTGTCAGTCTGTGTGTGTGTGTGTGTGTGTGAGAGAGAGAGAGAGAGAGAGAGAGAAAAGGGAAAGGAGCAGGGTAGTTTTGGAGATGGAGAGCGGCGGCTGAAGAGAAGAGAGAGTGGAAAGTGCGCGGTGAAAAATGTGGGGTATGTAGGGTAGGGTTTCCAACTTTAGATTTTATAGTGTAATTAGTTTTAGTTTAATTAGAATCATTAGATATTTACTTAGTTTAATTATAGGTAATTATAGGTAATTAATTTAATGGGTTTTATTTTAATTATAGGCCATTAGGCCGGATCACTTATCAAACAAACAAAAAAAAAAAACAAGGCCGGATCAGTCAAGACTCAAGGCCCACAACATTATCACTTGAAATTTTGAATCACCATTGGCCCAATTGTGAATAAAATTGGGCCAAAGTATGCCACTTATTAAATATATATTATATTATATATTTAATATAATAATATATAATAATGTTTCGGTTCGGTTCGGTCGGTTCAGTGTATAAAAATTTGACACCGACAACCGAACCGAAATATTCGGTTTTTTATAATATAAAACCGAAACCGAAACTAAACCGAACCGAACCGAAATTTTTGCCTCGGTTCGGTCGGTTTCAATCGGTTTTTTCGGTTCCACGGTTTTTTGCACACCCCTAGTTCTAAATGAAGGGAAATACTCTTTGTTTGACCTTTTGCTTAATCAGAAGTTCAGGAAATCATTGTGTTGGTTCTCGTGGCTCCTGAAATATTTCTCTCTCTTGTTATGCTCAACAATGCACCACTCAGTCACTATTTTGTTGCCAATTTATAGACTTTTTTCTTCTCAAGGTGCCTGCTGATTCTTTGTGCATGCATGCTGCTTAATGCACCACAATTTTAGCTAGTTTCTAGTTCTTACAAGTTCTTCTCATAAAATTTTTCTTCTTAACGCTTCACTAGGATTGCAGGGTTACAAATTGGTGGAGCTGCAATGAGTTTTTAAGCACCAAGAAAATTCCCAATTATTTGAAATTAATATTTTTATCATGTTTGATTAGTAAAGCATTTTTTAAAAAAAATAAAAATTTGATATTTACATAAATAAAGAGCGGGGATTCGATTCTTGATTCTCCTCACAAAAGAAGGCAAGTAATAACATTTACAAACTTACAATTCTATTAGCTTTAAATGGTACAATTTGTGAACCATTTTTTTGGTGAAATAGATACACAGTTGAGGTATGTACACAAATATGTACAAGGATGCACATTTGTGCATACGTATACACAGATAAAATCTGAGGTACAGACAGGTGCAACAGTGCATGTACTGTATTTGTTAACTTCTGGTATGGTTCAATGCACATTGACATACTCAACAGAATGTCAGATCTCTTAAATTAACCATTGTTGCTTCCAAAAGTTTCCATTTAAGATTTGCACCTACGTATTCAATGATGGGAAAAGAGCTTATTGCTGTGTTCTTCAACATCATCACCTATATGCGGGGATATGCTTTTCAGTCAATGTCTATCAGAAGAAAAAGAGAAACACGTGCTGAGAAAAAACAACTTTTTCTTTTCCTTAATCTTTTTCATTGATGACTTGAGTTTAATATGACTACCATTTATTTTTATTTTGCAACCCCAACTTGGCATTATTGAGAATCCATTTATCAGAATTACAGGTGAATTGCAGAGTAACTATTTCTGAAGGATGGTCACTGAAACTATGACTGTTTAAAACTGTGGATTCCATCTTCTGCATGCGTTGAGCCTATGCCTATAGGCTATAGAAATTTATGGCTTAGTATCTAATTTAAAATAGAACTTCCTCATGAGAACATGCATGAAAAAGGGTTTTGAGAAAGGTTGTCTTCTTAGGCCTGACAAGTTGGTATATTCATCTGTCTCCATCATTAGGTGCACTATATTTGTTGTGTCTTATCACTTTTGTTGAATCTACTAGAGGCTACTCGTCTCATGTTAACAAATAGCAACATTGTTGAATCTACTAGAGACTACTCACAGGTTCTGAGTACCATATTTAAATGAAGAAAAAATAAACTTTATGTGTGGGATTTGGGGAAAAACAATTATAATGATGTGCCTACCCATTATTACGGAAACACAACTATGCTGAGTTAAATCCGACATTTTTTTTTTTTTTTTTGGTTTAGGAAGAGTTTATGTGGTGGTGAGGTGCGCGAAATGCTAGGAATTTCAAGAAGATTTATGGCATGTTTGGATGTTTAAAAAAAGAGGGGAGTAGAGTAGAGGGAAGGGGAGTAATTCAATTACCTTGTTTGGGAGTTTTTTAAGGAATGAGGGGGAGAGGTTTGAAGGGGTTTCAACTACCTCCAACCCCCTCATTTTTAATTCCCCCAAATTGGAGAGATTTGGAGGGAGAGTAGAGCACATAAAATTATTGATAAAGTAAATTACCTAATTTACCCTTATTATATTTATAAAATTACAATGTTAAAAACATGCGAAATGGCTAATTACTCCCTTCCCCCTTACTAATTATAAAAACATCCAAACAATGTGGAAGGTAATCATTCTCCTCTACTCTCCTCCCACTACTTCTCTCCCCTCTACTCTCCTCCCTCTCTAAACTCCCAAACAGGGCATTAGATAATAAGATCTTTAAAATGTGGACAAGAGTCTTACTTAGAAATTTTATTTTGATTTTGATTTTTTTTTTTGATAAAGTTTAGCTACAAAATTGGTTGTAGACATATTTGAAAATTTAACTATTAAATTGCATGTTCTTTATACTTTTAATACACATGCTAAATTTTGTATCAATCGGATATTATTTACTATATGATCTATAAACTTATATTTTACATATAATTTTAAACTACAAAAACTTGCAATTTAAACAATTTATTGATAACATAAGTATAATTTTTAATTTTCTAAAAATTTTATAAGCATGAAGAATATATTAAAAAAAAAAATGTAATCCAATGGTGGATTGTCAAAATTCACCTTCAATAAAAAAAAATATTGAGGAAGGTTGTAGCCTAAGGCTACAACTAATTTTGTAGCTAAACTTATCTCTTTCTTTTTCCATCCTATGTTTGGGGTGGGGTAGCTCTTGCAAGATTGGAGCAAGATAGGTCAAAGAGAATGCATTTTACCATCCAAAATGAGGTGGCTCTAACACTAATAAGATAGAGACAACAATTTATTTAATTTATTATTTGTATTATCACAACAATTGAATAGTGTGTGTATATATATAGGGTTTTACAGTTTACCAAGGCATACATTAGTAAACCACTTTAAGAAATTTTTTATGAAAAAATGAAAAAGTGACTAACTTTTTTAACAGCTTTTTCAATTTTCCATAAAAAGTTTCCAAAATTGATGATTAATATATATATGTGTGTGTGTGTGTGTGTGTATATATATATATATATATATATAACTCCTGGATGCTGAGGGTGTTCTTAGGGTGATCCTGTAGTTCCTACGGGGTGAAGACGATGGGATCAGCCCATAGATTTTCCTTACTTTTGCTACATTTCACTCAAAGGGTTGAAGGGAGATAATGCATCAAGATGTTCACAAAGGCTCGCTTAATCCTCTTCCCCAAAGATCCCTCATCTAGGATCTATAGGAGAGCTACTGACTCCATTTACCTTCCATATATGTGTTGTACTAGATCTAGCTGAGATGGGTTAAGGGTGAAATTCTTAAAATTTAATAAGATATAGTATGTAAAAATATTTAAAGAGTTATGGTTTGAAAAGCATCTGTCTACCTTCATTTTGTGTGTGCGTGTGTGTATGCACGGGCAGCGGTGCTCTCGCTAATTAAGGACAAAATTTTGGTATTGTTTTTAAATATTAAACTCTTTATCTATTTTTTGGCTAGATAAGGATAAAACTTTTTTTAAATGTGAACGTTGATTCTAACTCCTGTTGATTCTAACTCCTAGCTCCTAAGCCATCTCCTTCCTTAGGGTAGAGATTCTGGTTAAGGAAAGAAGATGATTCTCTCTTAAAAATAAAATTTAAAAAAAAAGTAAGGAAAGAACTTCTTTCCTTACCTTAAGGTATTGGCAATGGACCATCTTTATTACCAAAAAAAAAAAAAAAAAAAAGAGAGAGAGGACCATTGAGTCAAATTTGGGACGAAAAAATTGGCTCTTAATTTTATAATATAAAAAAAAAAATTGGCTAATGTTGGAACAAAAATGAAATTCTAACGTGAGTACCAGTTAGCTCAACTGGTAAAATCTCTGATGGTTGTATAAGAGATCTGAGGTTCAATCCCCACCCACACAAAAAACTGATTGGTGTCTTGGTCTGATGATAAAGACTAAAGAGCTATCATTAGGAGCAGACACCATAAGTTGAAACTCTCTCAAAAATGAAATTCCAACAAACTAATTAAATGGACTAGCTAGTTGATGCTGCCGAATGGTTTCCTGCTTTGCATTGATGATATTTAGTGCATCTTCTTCAAAAATAACATATCTGAGACCTAATTGCTTAGCCATAAACACTGCATAAAGGATGCAGAGTAATCTTCATATGTTTTAATTTTTTAAGGTCAGCTGAAAGCTAATGTGGCATGTCAATATAGTTACCAAACTAATAACAAGTATAGTTCTCAATTCTCATAGCAATGGTACGCCAAAAAAGTGATATTGATAGTACATTTTTACACTTGAAGGATTAAATTGAATCGATCATACAAGAACGAAATGAACATTTCTCACACTAATGATCTTTAAATTACATTCTCGCACATAATTTTTGGATCGAAATCATATTTTGACCCTCGTGAATATTTTACTCATGATGGTGGTGGGTTGGCCCATTGGGCTATATTTGTCATGTCCTATTCTTCTTCTTTATGTGCTGATGTCCTATTGTTCTTTGATCACTGGACCCTCGTGAATAAGAATAAGAATAACTATTACAATGGCCCAGGTCAAGTCTAGGAATGTTCATGGTTGGGTTAAGGGCATATTTTAACCCAATCATGGTAAGTCAAAAAAAATTCAACCCAACCCAACCCATCATATAAGTCCAACTCAACCCAATTCACATGAGCCGGGTTGAGTTGGGTTGGGTTGAACCCATGGGTTGGATAAATTATTATTATTATTCTTATTATTATTATTAAATTGAGTAAAAAAAATATAAATAAATTTAAAAAACTCAAAGATTAGCATAACTCCTTAAAAACAAACAATACTAATGACTAAACAACAATAGTAATTTACTAGAGTTTGTGTGAATTAATTGGCTTTTATATAGGATAAGAAGAGCTAGTTATTTTTAAAAATTTATTAATTATATAATATATTTTAAATATATATTAAATATATGGGTGAGTTGGGTCAAGTTTGCGGGTTTGAAATTTTATGACCCAAACCCAAACCCAAACCGACCCACTATCAAAAAATATTTTGTAACCCAACCCAACCCAACCAACTAAGCCCTAAAAACCAACCTAACCTGGCAAGTTGGGTCGGGTCGGTTTTTGCGGGTTGGCTGCACACCCCTAGTCAAGGCATTGTATATGCTTTGTTTTTTGTTTTTTGTTTTTTGTTTTTGGAGTACATGCTTTGTTTTATTAATGGTAATAGGACTGATATATAAACGTTTTGAAGTAGAGAACTATACTTAATCCTTCAAGTGATCATGGCCAAATCTAAAAAAGACAGCAACAAAAGATTAAGAAGAATATCATCTACTAATAATAATGATGATGATGATGATGTTCACTCAAAAGAATTTTGTAGTCACCAAAAGTCTTATAGGTTATAATTCAACCAATACCTATTAAAAGATAGTCTTAAGAATTTAATTTTATTTTAAAGGAAGTTAAGGAAACGAACTCAATTAAGGGGAAAATGATGCAAGGGATGGGAATATGTTCTCTGTTTGTTTTAGCATTAATATTTTCTAAAAAATGAATAATTTCTCAAAAAAAATTCTTAAAAACTATATCATTTTCTTATGTTTGTTATCAACTTTAAAATATGTTAGAAAACTATCTCTTGACTTTCTTTATTTAATTTTGTATGGAATTGAGTTGTTTTCCTTATTTAGTTTTGCATGAGATAAAGTTATTTTCCATGAAATCTTAGCTGAAAATAAGAGCTCGTTTGGTTTAGAGATAGCTCAATTTTCAAAACTCATGACTCAAACCCAAAACTCATAGCTCCCTATTCAAACCTCACATTCACTTAAAAATTGCAAAACACTTGTTTTGACTCATAACTCAGTTACATATCTCTACAACTTTTTGCCAAAATCGTGGACCCCACCCACTAACACTACCCAATGTTGCTTACTGTTGCTACCTGTATCTCATTAGCAAAAAATCTTCTTCTGCTTTACTTCTCCCACTATGGCATCCTCTCACCTTTTCATTTCTCTGGCTCTCCCTCTTTTTTATCAAAATTCTTTGTCTATCTCTCTTTCTCTGTCTCGCCCCTCTTCACTTTATATTTGATTTTTTTTTCTCATTCTTCTTTGTTTCTTTCTCAGCTTTCTTTGTCTCTCCCTTCTTTAATCTGATAGAAGATTTTTTCTCTCTCTTCTCTGTTTCTTTCTCAACTGTTTTTGGTTGGTTTGAATAGGTGGTTATTGGGTTTAAAGTGGTGGGTTGTTTCAGTGGTTGTTAGGTTCAGATTGGTGATGATGGGTCTTAGTGGTGGTCATTTGGGTGTTGGCTGGGTTTCACGATGGAGATCTAGTTTAAGTCACGGTGGAGATCGAGTTATGGGTCACGGTGGAGATCAGGTTTGAGATTGGGTTTTTGGGTTTCAATTGTTTTTTGGTCTTAGTTCTTGCGTCTCAATTCCAGTGGTGGTCGATATGGAGAGTGGTAGAGGCGTGGCTTGAATTGGTTAGGGCTGGGTTAAATCAATTGGGGCTGGTTTTGTGTTTCGGTGGTGTGGATCGGCGGTTGGTTTTGTGGGTTGATTTTGGTGTTTTGGCGATGGTTGAGTTTCAATTTCACGGTGGTTGTTGGCGGAGCTGGGTTTGGCGGTGTTGGGTTATTTGGGATTTGGGTGATTTTGGAACGGGTTTGTTGGGATTTGGTTGGAGTAATGAAATGTGAGAGAAAACAGAGAAAGGGAAGTGAAAAAGAGAGAAATGGTCTTCGCCCAAATTTGCAACGGTAACAAGCTTTGAACTGACATGACAACACACAAGCTTGGGCCCCACAAAGTCTGAATATTTACGTTGGTGCCATTGAGTTTCCTATCTCAGTTTTTGAAAACACCCATTTGTTGTTTCCTATTTCCATCACTCTAACTCAAAATTTTGAGTTTTAAGTGATGGAAACAAGGGTTGAAAACCAAGCCAAATAAGAATTTTTTTGTGAGACACACATGTTTTGAGAACTTAGTTATGAAAATTGAGTGATATGATCCAAAAACACCCTCATCTAAACGGGCTCTAACTTTATCTTATGTCAAACTAAACAAGGTAAGTTAATAGATAGTTTTCCTTTGACTCATTTTTTTTCTAGGTACTACGAAATATAGGAAAATGCATAAAACTATCTTCACATAAAGTTTTCCATTGAAACAAATGGAATGTCAAAACTACAACATTTTTTTATAATCAGTGGATACTACAACATGAAATGGGAGTTGAAGGAAAGATAGGTGTAAGGATATGAGACATAAGTTGAAGGAAAGATAGGTGTAAGGATATGAGACATAAGGGTTTGTTTAGAATGGAAGGAGATGGAGGGAAGTGAAATCTATGGAAATTTTACATGTTTTTAATTTTTATACTAGAAGAGCATGACCTACTTATCGTGTCAAGTTGTTACTAATTGACCTAAGCTAATTTAGTACAGTGATGAATTGGGTTTGGATTAACCTACTTATCCACATTCTACTCAAAAAAATTTATTTACTTGCTATTCAAATGGCTTGAAAGTTTGAGGCCCTCTTATGTTGAGTCTATTTAATTTTTTAGTTTCAATTCTTCTAAAAGAAAATTAGTTTCAATAAAAAAAAAATAATGAATAAAAAGACTCAAAAGAGAAATCCTTAATTCCAGTTTTTGTGTTCTATTTTATTATTTGCTAATAATAATTTTCTTCCTTATAAAATAACTAAAATTGAAAAAAGAGAAAAGTAGACATATGGCACATAATGATTTAGTATAGCATAAAATGAAATACAAAAGGTGATATATGAAACATAATTGAAATACCAACTTCATTCTTTTTTAAAAAAAAACTACTATATATCTTTTTTATTTTCAATTTTTTTATAAACTCTCACAAAAAAAAAAACTATATATTTCATTTCTTTTCTATTTTAGGCCTCGTTTGGTAGAGCATCTTAAACACACATTTTCAGTTGTTAAATAACATTATACGCATTTTTACACATTTTTTCACTCACACGTATTTCAAAAAATTACAAATAACATTACTCAGAATCCTCTACCAAACTGGCCTTATTCATCCATTCCATTTTATTTTATTTTTTATTTTTTTATTTTTTGGAGAGATTCATCCATTCCATTTATATGAACCTAATAATTCTCTTTATTACAAAGCAAATGCAAATCCCTTTATAAAAGGAAGTGCCACAGAACAGTCCGTTAAATGTTAATCAAACGTCCCTTATTCAATCTGATCAAATCCCATTCAGACAATCACATCACACATATCCCTACCAACAGGGCGTACTTCCAGCTTTCCCTGTTCTCATTTCCACCCAATAATCTCTCTCTCTCTCTCTCTCTCTCCAATATTCCCATTTCCTCAAAAATCAAAAACCCAGTTCGAAAATTTTCGAATTTTCTGAACCCAAAAAAAAAAAACCCAGAAAATCAAGGAAGTGCAATATTTTCTGAGCAAAGCCAAAATAATATTTGGGTTTACAGTGAGAGAGAGCGAGAAAATTAGGGTTTCTGTGTGGTTGGGTCAAAAGTCGGGGATGCTTCGCGAAACTGTTCGATTCGATACGTATTGGATTTGGAGGAGCCAGAGTAGCTGATTGATTGAAACTAGGGTTTCGGATTCTGAGTATGGCCGAAGCTCGTGGTGGCCGAGTCACCATCACTCTTGGGCGTAGTGGCCAGGTTTCTCAATCTCTCTATTAGGGTTTTATTTCCTCATTCTAGGGTTTTTTTTAAAAAAATTTATTTCATTTTAATTGAATGGAAGAACATTATTATTGCTTAACTCTCTGTTTGGTTTCCTAGAAAATGATGAAATGAAAAGAAAAAAAAAACCCTAATTTAAGGCTGTTGCAACTGAACTTAGTGTAACTAGTTCTTTTTATTGGGTAATACAAGCAATATAGAGCTGTGGATATTATTATTATTATTTTAAAAAAAAATTAATTGTTCTATTTTACTGGTAACCTAAGTGGGAAAGTTAGGTTTTCGACTTTTTGTGGAGTTGGGATGGTATAACTTTATTCAGGGTGGTGTTCTATAAGTGCATTGACTTGTTGGGTGCCAATCAATTTTTACAGGTAGTAAAGCGGGCTACTCAATTATCGGGTGTTTCGTATGCTGATTCTACGCCTGCATCTGGGGCTAAGCGGTCTGTGAGAGATAGATTAGGAAGTAATGCAGATAGTTCTGTGTCGCATCGAAGTGAACTTAACAACAAACGGTGTGTCATGCTCTCCCCTTTTTTAAGTTCGTTGTGGTGACCTAGTCGTATGGCTACTAGTCTTTTCCGCTTGTTTGCTATTTATGTGTTTTGAACTTTCAATATGCACTCGCCAGTGAGCTCTAATTCATATTATAATGTAATGACGGGTGTAGGTCGTGGGTTCAAAACCTACTGGGTTCATGTGTAACTTACCAATAAAAAAATTTCAATAAGTCCTTAATTCATTTGGGTGCTTAAGAATTATATCATGTATAGGGTAATTGAAATTTTTTTAGCATTTTTATAAGCGGGGTTATGGAGCTAGAAAAGGTTTTGGGGTTTTTTTTTGAGCATGGTGTTTTCAACCATTTTCTTGCAAAAGGGCTTATGGTTATAATTTCCATTTGCAGACAACGATCAGATATTAGTTCACCAAGTTTGAGTGCTAATGGTTCGAATGGTAGTAAGTTTATTCTGAAGCAATCGCAATATCATTACATTTCTGTTATTCTGTATTAGTTTTCCGTTACTAATGTAACTTCCATTAAAAAAAAATAAGATGTGCGCATTGGTAGAGATGACCTCCGATATAAACTCATGCAAAAAAATGCATTTAGACGAGCTCATAGTGATGATGATCAGAACCGTGGTGACCTTCGTGAGAAGCTGTCAAAGGCAGTTCGACCCCCAGCACCTATTGTTGATTCAAGGCAGCGCCCACCCGAACCAAAAGACACAGGTTTCTTGGGGCGAATTCCCCCTACAAGAAGTGCAGATGATTTGCCTCGGATGGACTCAGTGAGAAGTTCTTATTCTACTTGGACGTTGGATCATTTAAGACAAAGATCGCCTGATAGAGGTGTTGGTATGGGTGCTTCTAGGGACCACTCCCCACCTAGGAACATGGAAGAACAACATAGAAGGCCTTTGAACAGGACACATGATTTAAGATCAGTTCCGTATATGAGCAAAGAAGTTTTTGATACTTCAGGACCTATGAGTACCACACCTTTCATGGCAAAACCTGCAGTACCTCCAATACCTGCCAAGCCTGTGCCACCTCCTCTTGGACAACTTCCTCCACCACATCCACCACCGACCAACCTTGCACAAAAGAGTTCATATATGGTACTACTTATTTAGCTACTTCTAAATCATGGAAATCTAGGTGGTTGAACTCTATCAACCTCCCGGTTTCTTGGATGAAATGCCACAAAGTGTATTATTATTATTTTTTAAATATATTTTTCTATTCATTTTCAAACAAAGGCAATTTACTTGTGTGCTAATTGATAACCTTTGTTTTTGATGAGTTATGTAGGGTGATGAACAGCAAACTGTTGATGGCTTGTTACAGTCACTGGGATTGGGAAAATATGTCATTCTTTTCAAGGCTGAGGAAGTATGTTATTTGTTCTTCGGTTGCCTACTTTGATAAATATCTAGAATTTTCTGATGTCCTGAATCATGCACAATTTTGTTTAAAGAGTGAAAGTCACCCATTTTCACCATAATATAAAGCTCCATGCTATGCAATGGGAACCAACAACAAAAATAATGTTAGGTTTTAATTATATTTCTTTATTTCTTTTACATTGTTTCACTGTACTTCATTTGTTTTTGTGATTAATGCACACCACATTACCCATGCCCCCTGCTTCTTTAAATATGAGAATTTGGGAGGAATAATCTTTGAAATACATGAAAAATCATTTCAAAGTAGTAAGATCCAATAAATGGGTCCTACCTTTTAAAGAGGAAAATACTTGGCTGTTGGTTGTTGTTCGTGATATCCATAAAAACATCACTCTTTATTTTTTACTGAATTTTGTGAATATTATTAGCTATTTGTAATTTTCTTGGTTCAATTGTATTTAACTCTGTATAAAAGCATATGCCTCTTCATTCCACTCTCCCCCCTCCCTCTTCTCCCCCATCCAAAAAAAAAACAAAGGTTTTTCCAACTCAACTTTGTGCCTTACCTTCATTTTTCTAAGATAAAAAATCCATTGAATTAATCTAAGTAAAATTTTCCAACAAATCACTGGATTTTTTGTTTATATTCTACATGTTTTAAGTATCTCCAGCATTGGAAAAATCTTAATTTTCAAAGCCTGTCATTGTCAATGGAATACAGGGTCAGATATAATCACCCATTGTAGGTGCATATCCAAGCATTCCTTAAATTGACATAGCCTCTATAGTCTTCTTTTCCACCTTTGTCTCAAAAATCATATTATTAGTAGTTTTGTTCTTTTTGAATTAAAGGTTGGATGATTTAGGTTTGGCTCACCGCACTCAAATTTTAATGGTATTTGGCTTGCTTAGGATTTTTAGTTACTAAAATCTCCCAGTTACACACCTATATGCTTAATTCCACTGGACAGTTACTTTTATGGCTGCTTAAGTGCTTAATCTTTTATGCTACCAAATGTAATCAATGCTTTAGGTGTGGGTTATTTGAACATTTGATTTGCTAAAAAGGTAAAATGAAGTTAAATAAGAAGAAAAAAAATTTCTAGATGTACGTACTTGTTCCTATTTGCTAATTATAGAGAATACATTCAATTGTGGATTGATGTGGTGAAGATCTGATATATGATCTATGCTTTAACAATTCAAAATTGATTCCTACAGTTTGAGCATGCCACTACTCATCTGTGTTTTCTACAATCTTAATTTCTTATACTTTTGCCTTCTCTCTATTTGGTAGAAGTTACAATCTTTCTTGATTTGTGTTTAGATAAAACTGTAAAATCATGCAGTGATTTCATAAGGTCTTGATACATATCCAGTGAACATCATGTCACATGGAAATGGTTATGAATGAGAAGTCTTCAGATTATAGGTAATGGTGTGGAGGGATCGTCAGAAATTCAAGCATGATGAAAGGTTGCTTATCGAGCATGTTTGGTGGACCACCAAGACCTCTAAAATTTGTCTTTGCATCTTTGTATTGTTGTTGTTTCCTAGTCATTGTATTGGATGAGATCATGTTTATTTAATTTGCAAGTGCTGTAGCCAGTAGCCATATGATCATCATATGAAATTTTTAATTCCTATTGGATTTCAAATTGAATGACCAAAACCTCAAATGTTTTATTAGGTTTTGAAGTATTCTGCATTGAACAAAGATCAATCTTTTACTGCTTACTTTATAATTCAGATGATAATTGATAAATTTGACTTATTTTCTAGGTGGATATGACTGCATTGAAGCAGATGGGGGAACATGACCTCAAGGAACTGGGGATCCCTATGGTATATTTTTTCTGTTCTGTTCTTTCTCAGCTTTTATATGTTTATTTATTTTTTAAATAAAAATAAAAATCAACCTATAATATTTTGCTTTTCTAATTTTCAAAATTTTAATGAACCATAAAATTCAGTAGCAAATGAAGAAGCATGTATAGATTATCCAATTGTTATCTGCATTGTATATGGTGTTATGGAGACCAACTTGAAAATCTTCCTGCCTATATATATGCTACTCAAAATCAGATTATATGTGGGGGATAGTGTAGTTAGGGGATCACTGCATTCACTGACAATTCCAGTTGGAATCTGTCTCCTGACCATTGTTCATTTTCATTTTAAGTTCACATTATGTAGTACCATGTTTCTCTTTCCTTAGTGAAAAGATAAAATGCATCGTCAAGCTGCTTTTGTATTAATAGGTGCCATAAGAACATGAAGTTTGAGATGATGTGTTTGACATTATATTGTGTCAAATGCCTAGTCACTATGCACGAAGAAACTAGAGGAATCTCCATAACTAATCTAATTTGAATCAAAAGCAGAATGAATAGCTGATTGGTTGTTTAGAAGCATTAGTCAGTAGCCACTCTGCTAGCTATGTTGGTGATGGCCTGTTGTCCTGCAATGATTATATCTTAATGTAAAGATCTCTGTTTGTCTCCTAAGTGTGTGCGGTTTCCAGATGCTTTGGTTCTGTAATAAAACAATTCTTCAATACAATTTTTTCCTGCACCTTACTTTTAAATGCTATGTAAAACAGATGCTCTGATGTCTTCTCTTTGTGGGTTGCTCAAGCCTTATTGGACCCAAGTCCTACCAAACCCCCCTTCCCTCTGCTTCAGATTATTTATTAAATTTAAAAGTCAATTGTAATTATTAGTGGGGGAGGGGGTTCATATATGGTTCTCCTCATAGAGGAATGGTAGCCTGGAAAGTGGGAGAAGCAGACAAGTAGTTGGGTGACTATGAATGTTCCTCACTCGTGTCTGTTTTTGTGTTGTGTGAATATTTTATTGCATGTCATAGGCATCATCACATTCTGTGTGTGTTTCTTATAAAGGATGTTTGAATTGCAGGGGCCTAGAAAAAAGATTCTTCTTGCTCTTGCACCTAGATCTAAACGGCAACCATGACAGTGAGTGTTTCAAAGCAAAATTGATTGGAATCCTCTGTTCGTTTTTGCTATGGGGAGCAATTATCGAGAGTATTTTACATGAAATGAATATTGTGTACCTACTCAAATTGGGTGTGAAAGCGGCCTATGAATCAGGTCTCACATTTTTGCATGGAAAGAATTCCTCTGTGAAATGATATTAATAGATCTTGCAGAAAATTTAAGATGTAGTTTTAATTTTTTTACTATTTTTATTAATTGCGTTTGGTTTCTTTTTGTTTCTTTTTGTTTGTCTACTGGAGCTGATATCTTTTCATTTGTCAACTGGAGCTGATATTCACTGCATAAAATGTTACGGAGGTAATCAAGGAGGACGCAATCATTTTTTTCGTTTGCCTTTTGCCTTTTGCCGCGGTAAGTGAAAGTAAAGGCAGATGAGGTCATGTAATGGCTAAAAGTAGAAACAATTGTGTTTTTTCCACTGCTGATACCTGAATTTAGTTGATTAAACCTTAACATGATTGGGTCGTGATCATTTCAATTTCCCTTGTGAATTTAGGAGAGGCTGTGCAAGTGCCATATGATTTGGATTAGTTGAAGTACTATAGATTTGTTGGCTGGGTTGGATTAATGTGTTTGTGGTCTCTTTTCTGACTATACGTATGCCTGCTTCTTAGCTGGTATTGCCTGCCAAAAGAGAGTGAAGCTCTCTTTACTTTTTATTTTTTTCTAAAGCAGAGCATTCACTAGATATTGTTTTCCAGAAAGGTGTTTTTAAATTTTACCTGTCTTTCTGGATATACTCTCCAACAAACTCATTCTTTCTCTCTCTATTCGATTTAAATATTAAATTTCTAACAACTCAATCCGAATCTCAATTGCCCCACCACTTCGTTACTAGAACGACTCCGTTCACACGGCACCATAGCCACCCAATTGATGATATTTTCCTCCATAGCCGCTGGTCTGGGAAGAAGAAGACAGACAAAAAAAATATAACGGTGGCACATTTTGTTCAGAAGATGGAGCCACTAATCATGGCTATAACAGTAAGTGATTGACTGAGAAAGAGAACCTAGAATGGGTGGGAGCCTGGGAGAGAGAGAGAGAGAGAGAGAGAGAGAGAGAGAGAGAGAGAGAGAGAGAGAGAGAGATTAGTCTATCCCTCATTATTTACCTGGAACACTTGATGTAAGTCTCGCTCTTCCTTTTGGAAATCCATTTTCTCCAAATTTGATTCACAGAGCTGGCTGCATAGTTTAAAGGAGTTCCCCTCCACAAATTCTGAATTTCTTGTCCTTGAATATCTGAGTATAGACACCACGTACTTGCAAATCATTCTTTTTGCATGGTCACAATCCTTAAAGAGGTGCATACCGTTTCCTTGGCTTTGTTGGCAGAGCGGACATGAGTCATCTGTGATCTTCCTTGACAAAGCTTGCTCATAGTTGGTATAATGTTAGAAGCCACCATGCACAGATGGAAGTTGAGCCTCTCATGGATTTTGAGAGTGGACATGGCCCTTCAATTCAAATACGTACGTTAAGTTTCATATTAATTGAATGTAATTTATTATATAATTCATAAATTCATAGAGGGGATGGTTATTATTAATCTTTATCATCTTGGTGTTTGCAAGCGAGGAGACAAAATAATCCAATTGTAGATTTGTTATAATTAACATTCATGCAATGTAATGAAAAGTTATTGAATGGTGTGATTCTAACAAAAGTCAAACCAAAAATATAACTTGAGGGTAATTTGATAAGGGGGAAAAAAACTATTGTTAGGTAGTGCTCACTAATCAGACTTGTTGTATGATAAGAAAAAGCAACATATTCACTATACAATCATAATTAATAAGTAGAAATATACACCATATTACTTGACTAATTCAATAGAAATTTGAAAGTTGCCTAAACTCAGGTTTTATAGATTTGTGTGAATGATTAGATATATGAATAATATGATTATTATACACATAAATAGTGTAATACCGGTCAACTTTTGATGAGACGTCACTACACACAAATTATTTTACATAGTTTTATACATCTAAAAAAACAACTAAAAAGATGACTTAAAATTATAGTTTTGGTTACCTTTTAGGGTGTGTAAAACTATAGAAATAGTTAGTGTGCAACAAATTTAACATTTTTCCTATATTCCTTTGATTCAAGTTACACCACTTAATAATTTTCTATTAAATATTTTCTTTTAACAAATTCATATTTAAATCACATTGGCTCCTTATACTCTCCATATATGCAAAATATTAAAATGATTGGAGATTATTAATTTGTTCATCATAAATAATTTAAATTATACATTTATGAATTGAATAGTAAATAATTTCAGAGTCTTATTAGCACAAAATCTGTCACATTAGCTGATAGGAAAAGTTCTAACAATTTTTTTTTTTGTCTATAGACTTTCTCTACAAATATTTTCCTCGCTTTCCACATTATCAACATTTTTAAATTGCTTTATTAGCATGTGTATATGTCATTAATTAACGACAAAACTTTTGGCCTAAAATTGATTTCCCACAACCTGACTACAAGAGAGTATGGTCTACTCTCACTCAAACTTATATAGAAACTGTCCAAACAATCATGTCAGCCACCGGTCCAATTTCCCATTAACAGAGAAAACCCTATTCCAATTCAAACCAATAGAGGAGATTCCAACACATAGAGAAAAATGAAAAGGCTCATTGTTCACCTTTTTTTGTAAAACGCCAAATCAATTCTTTGTACTGTAGTAATACAGTGAATGGAGGAAAAGTGTGAATGAATTTTGGAACCAGACAAGTCTCAGCAGCCACGAGGAAAGATCTGGAAAGGAACACAATAATGTGCAGGGAATTCAGATTCCAAACAAGGAGAAGTCAAACTGAGTTTGTTGTGGCGATTATGTTTTTTCTTTTTTAAGAAAAGCTATTCTTCTTGTCTCCAAACATTGAATGTGGTTTCTTGAGTTTGTTACAACGTAGCAGACGAAAATCATTTAGAGTGTTTGGTAGCTAAATTCTAACACATTTTCACAAATTTTAAACAATTTTATATACATTTTAACATATTTTTTGACTTTCACGTACATCAAAAACACTCAAACAACATTACTTAAACAAACCAACCAAACAGACCATTAATTGCTAGTACAAGACTTTGTCTTTTCTTAATTAAATAAATGCATAGTTCTTAATTTGATGGAAAATATATAGGAGTTTCTTATAATGCAATTCTTCTTTGTTCGTGCCCCCGCCACCCTCCAAAACTGTCATTGCTTTTTGTAATTAAGTTTTGTACCGAACGTTAACCTTTTATTTTTTCTGTAGATTGTACTTTTCATAAATCTCAAAAGTTAGGTGAGTTTACTTCAAAGTAATATATTGTTTCAAATAGACAGTTGAAAAACCAACCGAATTTGAGGCGAATTAGTACTCCCAAGTACTAAGTGCTTGAGAGTTGTTGAGAATGGAGGAGCGGGTTCAAGCTGTAGGGCAGCATATCTAATATTTCTAACCAAGTTTTTTTTTTTTAAATAGACAATAAAAAATAACATCATTACAAATTTGTATTAGACCTATTTAGGTAAAGCTAGTCTCTTTGGTAATGAAACTTGTAAAAAAAGTTATCAAAGATACACTGAGGCGATTTTAAGTGTTGTTTTTTGGATAATTTAAAATAAATAGGTAAAAGTATAGTAAATTTATAAATAAAAAAAAGTGAACTTTAAAAAGTTGTATATAAGTTAACATGAAAATAGGATAAATTTGAATATTAGTCAAACACACGGTAAGTCCTTTAACAACTTTAATAACCTAAATGCATGTCCTCTTTATTGCTAGTTTATAAAGATTAGAGTTTCTTTAGGGAGCTTTTTCTTTTCCTTTTCCTTACCCTGTTTGCCTACAAGTACGAATTTGATGCTATTGAGTTTTGTTTTGTTTTTTATTTTTATTTTTCCACCTAAAACCTAAGAAACCCTAAACCCGCCTCAAATTTATATTAATTTCATTCTATAATAAAATTCAAATCAAAATCCGATATATATATATATATATTTTTTAATTTTTGTGAAAGATTATGTACTATAAATTTATAAAGTTTAATGTTGGTTGGGGTAGTTAACACTTAAACAAGCCATTTATGTGTACTTTTTGCATCTTGTTCATGTGCACGCTAAGTTTACTTATTATTAATATTGTTCATTATTCTAGTAGCCCTTTTAATATGCACTATCCTAACATGTGAAGGAGTCTTTCATCAAAAAGAAAGAGAAAAAAAATCAAAGAAGAAAAAAACATGTGAAGAAGTCGCCCCATTACCTTAATTAATATTTGGTTCAAATATGATGTGATTATAGCTATAGTGCGCAAACCACACTATATATATCCTTATGCAAATCTTCAAAATTAGACAAAACAATATTGTTTTCTAATTCTATATAAAGACCCTTTACATGCTTTTGCCCAAAAAAGCTACTATAAATCGAATATGACGCATCAACGAATCAAAACCTTGCTGCTATAATTAAAATTAGAGAGCAATGAAAACCCTAATACATATATTATGACAATCTCTCCTCAGATTCTTTCTTCTGCCAGAGGATAATTACAAACACACTTTAATTATTATTATTATGAAAGTGCTTTGCTGATACAGTTATGAAAAACTTTAATACCCGGCGCCCAAAGAAGACCATTGATGATTGAACCCTCTTTCCATGGATCTTCGTCGGTAGGCTAAACATGACATGTACTGTTCCCTTGTATGTGTCATTCCAAAAAGCTTCCCTTGTTATTGGCCAACTTAGGTTCGGATATCAACCTATCTTATCTTTCTTTTTTAGATAGTTTTTAACCCAAATTATATGTCCGCTAATGATAATTGTTTTTTATCATTACACTAAAATGCTAATTAATTTTTGGTGTATGTAAGCGGGGATCAAATCTTACACCTTATATTAAAATCACTATTTAATCTTGGTTTTTATGTGTCATATATACCTACATTTGATAGTATGTTTACACAGTTTTAAAATTACTACTTCAAATTTTGTTAGTTGAATCTAATGTATAGAATGTCACGCTATGGAAAATTTTAAATGATATGACCCTGTATATACATTTAGATTTGTAATATTTAATAATATCTATATCTTATTGATATTCAGATGACTATTAAGATCCGAAGTAGTTTCATGCCAAGAACGCAGATATCCATTGGATTTATAAATTTTTTAACTATTTCAACATGCCCACTATAACCAATTAACCATAGCAATTGCTAGGCACAGAATATGAGAATACTGCGTGTTAATTTATCTTGGACGTGCTTGCCCTTAAGGCCTAGTCTCTCTAAAATGAAGTAGAATTCTTCTTCACAAATGTGGGCTGTGGTTGGTACTTGGTACCTGCAAACTGAACTCTTTTAAGTCTTAATTAATTGTTGAGTATCTGAGCCTCTTCTTTCCACAAAACTGGTAGTTGTAAATTTGGTTTGGTAAATCTTGTACTACTGCGTCTTTGTCCTATTAGAGTTTATTAAGTTTTTTTTTCCTTGTACTATTATAATTATTCTTATTATTCTTCTAGTGTTTTTCCTTATAGTTTTTCAATTTTCCTAAGCATATGATGCTTGACAAGTGGCATGTATTCTATTGTCCCTATTAGAGTTTATTTATGATTTTTTTTCCAGTTCTATTTGTTATTCTGCTTGACTTATTCCTAATTGTTTTCCAATTTTCCCAAGTATATTGGCTGACAGGTGGCATGTATTCTATTGTACCACTTAGATATGAATATTTGAAGTGCCTTCTACACTTCTTTCACCACCCTCACGTAACTGGGGGATCATAAAAGACTAATATTGCTACTAACTGTTTTTTTCTCACTAAAATAATGTCCAATAGTCAATGCATAAGTATTGAGAACATGGGTGTGATAAACTTTGTCACACAAACTATCCTCATTATATTTAAAATGCTAGACAGCTAGAGAGCCTAGAAGGAATGATGCATAAATTTCTTAAAACGCATTTACACCAATTGATTCAATATATTATAGTTTTGCAGATTTGCATGCAGTTGTTTGGATTACAAGGGCCATTAACAAAAGGTGGATTAGTAGGGGAAATTTCACATCTCAGCTACAATTCAAAATAAGAACATGACATGTCATAGGTTCGTCATATTAACGAAAATGAGTATTGTGCATCTAAAATGTACATCATTTCTTTCACAATATATAAGTTCAGTAATTATATAAGATATACATGTTAAAAGAAAAAAAATACATACATCAGAGCAATGAGATAATTATTATATATCAGCGCACATGCGTTCTCTCGTTTATGAAATAAATATTTTATAATATTTTTTTGCCACAGTCAATATTGGCATTCTTTGGGATTCCATAAAATAAGAAAATTTGTGGGAAATGTCAGAAGAGAAGCAAATTAGAGTGGATAGGAACATGTGTTTAGGGGTGGTTTATGGTAGGGGCCACCATATGATCCTCTTTATCAATCGGTGGATTAATGAATGAAATTATAGCTGAAATCAATCATTCAAACCAACCAACCAACCCACCAAGCCACCAAAAATCCAATCTCACCTCTTATTATAGCTAGCCTCATTTTTATTTCACATGTTAGGATAGTGAAATGCTTGATGACAGCATGCCTCCTTAGAATTCTTCCTCCAAAGCAAGAAAAAGTTAATTTGAATACACTGGAAAAAGCAAGAAAAAGGAGTGGGAATTGATTAACATGAGATATTCTATTGGAAGAAGTCCACCATTTGGAAGATCTTAGGAGAGACAATGGAATAACAACACAATCCAATAGTTTGTAACATTGTCCCCAAACCCACAAAAAAGTGGGACCAACTAGAACAACTGTCCATTACAAATGCTTTGCTTAATTATACAAAAATATTAGTTGATGACTTGATTCACCTGAAAAAATATGCTTTTTGGGTATAAATTATAGGCTTTGCCTGCTCTAAGAAGATATGCCCAGATCTCATTGAAGACCCTTATTAGTATATATGCTTACATCATTGCCCACTTTCTTATATTCCTTTGTTAGCTAGCAACTAATCTCAGTTACTATTCTAAGAGCATTTTTCAAACATGGTCAAGATAGACATGTTTAATTTGGGCTTTATATTTTTAATTAAGTATACCTAAAGGGATAATTACAAAGGAAGCTTCATCAAGTGCTGATTATTCACATTTTCTACAGAACTTTGAATTTTATAGGATTTTATTTGGAGCTGTAGACTGTAGTAGATGGGACTTGGCACCCACATTTATAATTTTTAAGTAGTTATCTGTATATTATATGATTAGGCTTTAATAGAGGGCAATACATGAATCCACTGACTTATTGATTTGTAAAGTTAAAAAAATGAAAAATCATAGATATGCATTGAAGTACAGTGAGAATTTTGTTGCAAAGTTGGAGCCCCTTCCTTCCAGGTGATTGCATCCCCCTTTTTTCTTTGACTTTTTGGTATTAATATAATACTTTAGCAATCTTTTAAAGCATGGAATATTTGTTTTAAATGTCCAAGTGGTAGCATAATTGCATGTCTTGAATTATTTTAAGTGCTTATAGACCATGGAATTACTTGTTAATTGAACACACTGAATCCTCTTTGATAGGTAAAGTTGAAGTGTATATACAAGAAGAAGAAGAAGAACAAAGAGTTTTTTTTATTATTTTTTTTATACCAATATTGCATGAGACGGCTTCTCTGATCTGACTTTTCTTTTCTTTTATATTTCATTTTTATTGACTCTTGGTTATGCTTGTGCCATTCATGATGATTATTATTATATATTAAATCTAAACTTGAGATGCAATGCATCGTTGGAAACCATAGAGGTTACTATAAAAGGAAGAGAAGCCAAACAACTAATCGGTGCATCAGTACTACAAATATCGTTTTTAATCTTTTCTAGTTTTGAGTGTGATGGCAAAGGTTGAGTCCAATACTAACTCTAATCATTTCCAATCTCCCACACGGGATAGAGAAAATGGCTATTCTGCTAGTTCTAATGCAGAGAAGAAGCTCAAATTATTTGGGGTTGAGTTAACACCTAGTAAGAATGATGAGAGCAACATGAAAGGCTCAGCAGAAGGAGATGAAAGTGCAAACTCATCAACAACAACAGTTTCATCGGAAAGAGATAAGAAACTATCCAAGGAAAGGAGCTTAATTGGGGGCCTTGATGACAAGAAGTTCGAGTGCCAATATTGTCTCAAGGAGTTTGCGAACTCACAAGCATTGGGTGGTCACCAAAATGCCCATAAGAAGGAGAGGATGAAGAAGAAAAGGTTGCAGCTTCAAGCAAGGAAAGCCAGCCTCAACTGCTACCTTCAACCTTACAGCCAAGCCTTTGCTAATTCTAATGGCAACAGTACTGTTCCTTGGTTTTACAGTCCCTCCTCAGAGTTCAGAGTCTACGATGAGTCTCAGATTTGTTTCAATAATCCCTTTGATCAAGATGCTCATGTTAATGGCTCTCAGTTATCAAAGTTGTATGCTGTACCTGCTCAAGTCTCTTTCCAACAAGATCCATGTAGCTTCACTTTAACACATAGTGATAGGTCCAGAGAGAATAGGCCTAATAATATCTTTAAGCCTTCAGCCTTGCCTGCTTCTAAGCAAAGCTATAAATCTTTGGATTTACAGTTAGGCATGAACATGCAAGCAAATATACGAAGCTCCTCTAGAAGTGGTAGGTAGAAAATATGTAATTATATAGGTGATTAAACACAGTGCCATGTATCTTCTCCAGTGGCTTGAAATCTTTAGACTTTCAAGAACTGGAAATTCATTTGAAAATTTTAATGATGTGTGCGTGGCTGGTATTGTCAACAGCAACTTTCAATCACAAAATAGAAAATTTTTGTTCACAGATATATTATTAATTTTATTATCCTGCCAAAGTGCCAAAGAAACGTTGTCATGAATATCAAAACCAAGTCATTCGAATTGGTCCAGGTTTGGAACAAAGTGGGTGAGATCGTTAAAACCAAGCCTTGAAGCCTGGAAGATCTGACATTTTCTTTGTTTTAATTGCGCACGACTTGTAAATTTATACGCACTGTATACATTTGTGAATTGATCAAGAAAAGTGTTACACTGGTCTATAAACAAAACCCATATGATTGGAGGATAGCCCAGCAAAGCTACTGTTTCTTTCCTTCTTTTTATATTTTCATGGCCATGTGTTTCTTAACTAGTCTTACATAAGTTGCATCATTATGCACGTCGTGTCTTCAATCTTATTATTATTATTATTATTATTATTATTATTATTTATTACCAAAAATAAAAAAAAGGAAACTTATTAATCAAGTTTAACTAACTTAAATTGTTAAAACGCATAATGCATGCCAGCATTTCTGCAGTCTGAAAAGAATAGTCTTTTGCTTGAGATATTAACCAGCCAATTGGTTTTCCTTTTTCCTTTTTTTTTTTTTGGGTGCTTTGGTTTTACGAAATATAATAAATATGGTGGGTAGTCCACGTGTTATGAAGCATTTATTTAATGGAAATGGTCAAATTCAAACTAGCAGGAAAAAAATAGAGGAAAAACTTGGCAGGATGATATTGAATCCTTTAAACTATTTTCAGTTTAAGGTCCTATTAGGTTTCTCGTGCTATAGAAAACCAAGTCTCAAACCGTCCACTTCCACATATATAATTAAGAAAATCTTAAATCCTCAAAAAAAAATCTTAAATTTATTATCAATGTGTTATTTTATTTATAAAAACACGTATGTATTGAATGTGACAAATATAATAAATGTCACTTCAATAACATAATAATTAATTATTAGAATTGTTTTTTTTTAACAATAACTGAAAATTTAGTTTAAAAGACTTATATTCAAGGAGATGTTAATAAATGTCTTAAGGGCATTGGTTTAAGAACCATTTTTAGATACATTTTATTCGAAATTGATAAAATAATTTTTTTTACAGCATTTTATATTTCTCATGAAATTAGTGTTAAAATTTTTTTAATTTGATTTATCAACAATTGCCTTAAGAGTATTCGTTAAAATGATTCATATAATAATAGGAAAATTATGTTTTCTCATTTACTATTTATGTACAATTTAAGTCATAAACTAAATAAATGTGAATAATATTGTACTTTGTACACATTTGCATGAACAGTGTACAATATTGCATATCGCTCATGCAAATACATACAATTTTGTACATTTTATACCAACAATAAATATATACATATCACTTGTTAAATTAAAATAATGAAGCTTATGCAAAAAATTGCTATTATACCACATCGTCACCCGTGACTATATATAGGGGGAAAACTGATTTCAAATATGTATATAGCAAGACTCTTTTAGTTCGGGTTTTTACCCATTCAGACAAAAGTGCTGGGTTTGAGTAAATCACCCTCTAAGAGGGCGTTTGGATTGAACTTATCCGGGCTGCGTTTCAGCGTTTCAGCGTTTTCAGCTTTTTTTTTTTTTTTTTTCAGCCGTAGTTGTTGACTAATTCCTCATGAACAGTGCATCCGTGCACTGTTTATGGATCCACAAATTTCACTTTTCAACAATTTTTTCATTAAAAATGGGTCCCACGATACTATTCACACATTTAAAAATTATTTTACTACAGTGTTTTCAGTTTTCAGTTTTCAATTTTCAGCAATAAGTTCTATCCAAACGGACCCTAAATCCCATGCATGAACTTATTCCTTAGTTATTATTACAACTACCACAACATTAAAAATAGCATCTTATACTATGAACTCATTTAAAACAATTGATATATATATATTATCTTCTTCTTTTTTAATACTATTGAACTATATATTTCCATAAGCTTTTTAATAAAAAAAAGTTGTTTGCTTGAATTATTCTTTAAGATCAGGTTTGGTTGATGGCTTTAATAATGGGTTTGATTGAATTGCTTCTCTAGCACTTATGCTATGGGTTGGATTCAAAAAAATATTGAGGCAGAACAAAACCACCCTAAAACTATCTAGAACTTGATTACTTTATTTGATTAAGATTTGATCCTGATTTGTATACAATACTAAAAATAATACATTATTTTATTGTAAGCATTAAGATTTCAACCTAAAACATTAAGAATAGTTTATTTGATTAAGATTTGATCCTCAGAATAATACTTAATAAGATTTAAACCAACAACATCCATTTAATGATTATTCTACTTTGCTACCAAGACGTCACGGGCAGTAACAATTGTATTCTAAATCCTAGCAATTTATTATTCAAGTTTGACTTTAAAATATATATATATATATATATATATATATATATAGAGAGAGAGAGAGAGTTTCAACCTATGACATTTGTTTATGGTGATTATGCTATTTATTATCAGACCAATCAGTTTTTGATGTTAAGCGGAATAGGGGATTAAACCTCAAATCTATTATTCAACTTGAATCAACTATCAGAGACTATACCAATTAAACTAACCGGAACCCATAATCAAATTTGACTTTTAATTTCCTTTCTTTTCATTTATTTATTTTTTTTTCATTTTGGATACCATGATCATTTTATTTTATAATTTTTTGAGTTACATAGCACGATACTTGTATAGTAAAATAATGAAAGTGCACGAATCCGGTGTACAAATATATGCCCTTCCCTATTCCTCGCACTAACACGTGCAAATAAGCTACATATACAAAACTATTAACATTTCTTATTCAGCTTTTTAAGAATCTATTACGATATTTACTGACAAGAACAAGTAATGAAATTATTATTATTATCATATTAACAATAAAATAAAATACCCTATTAAAAAAATAAAATAAACTTTGCATATTGATCAATGTCATCATCATATTTTAACTTATGTGTAGTTACTAGTTAACTTATAATTCTGCCAGTTTTTATAAATAGGGCAATATAATAATGTTAAAATTTGTATCAATTTTCTTATTTATTTAATTAGAGTCTTTGCTTGTTCACATTACTGTCTAAAGTCTAAACCAGTTCATTTAAGTATAATTAATTAGCAAACATCAGATTTGAACACGGCATTAATCTCACCACAAAACAAATTAACAAACAAATAAATAATAATAAATAATTATTGGTTTGTCAATATTGTAGATTAGCACATAGATTATATTTTTCATGAGATTTTCTTTGTGAAGAATGGACCAGCAAGTATTTAATATGTTTCATACTGGAAGGTAGCCCAACAAGGCTATTGTCCAATTTTCTTTAATTTGGTCAAGATCATGTGTTTCTTAAAAGTTCCAGCACCATGAAGCAAAGGCAATGACTTCAAAATTATAAAATTTATAGAGAGAAAAAAATTTCTTACTATGACACTCTAGATCAACCCAAAAAATTTACATTTGTTTTTTGTTTCCTTGGAGTCTTCAGTGTCTTGCACTGTGCTGTATGAACAGCCAGAATTTCTTTATTTATTTCATTTATGCTTCTTAAAAATTGAAATTAATGCATATATACCAGCATTTTCTTAACCTGAACCTATTTTGTGGAGGAAGAAAAACTAATTTTGTTTATGATATGAGGAACATGAACAAGTTACATCCTGTTTATAAAACTTTTAATTATTGTTACATTATTCAATATTTTCTTTATATATTTATATTTTTAAAATCTCAATTTTAGATTATATATTCTCATTAGTTTTAGTGCACAAATCAAATTACATGTTAATAGCATATTATTTTCTATTAGATATATGTATAATTTTTTTTTTAAATTGAATCAAATTCCATGTTAAATAACATATTATTTACTATTTAAACATATTTAAACATTAAATAAATAAGATAGTTATTAATCTCTTATCATCTTCAAATTTTACAAGCACACAATAGCACAAGATATAAAATGAAAATGTAATATGAGAATAGATTTGTCAAAATACACACTAAATAGAAAATTATTTAGTGATAATACAACTTAAACATAACTCGTGATAGAATAACCAACCTCTCTTTCTCTAGCCATAAAATTAGAGTTGTAAGCAAGCAAAGCTAAACCAAGTATTTAAAGTTTAGGTTTGTTTATTAAATTTCATTTCGAAACATAAGCCTAGTTCGAGCTTAGTTCATTTTCTAGTCAAACAAATTTGAAAATGTTCACAAACTACTTGATTAACTTATTATTTTTTTATATATAGTATCCATTACTACCAAATTTTATCCCTTATAAAATCTATAAAATTTATTACAAATAGATTTTTTAAACTACAATAATAGTTTGGTATTATATAGATCTATTTAAAAAGTTACATAATCAAATATTTAGTCTATATAAGTATATTTTTAAACAAGTATACATATAAAAATATATTATTATATATAATTAAATCAAACCTTGTATGCAATCACGAGTTTGTTCACAAACACAATATAATGTTTGAGCTTAGCTGCTTTAATAGTCAAGCTTAAATTTAGATTTAAGGTTGACATGTTTACTAAACAAATGAATATAAGTGTAGAGAGCCAAAATGAGGGTCTTGTAATCCAAAAAATTCCACATCGCCTAAGGAAGTACATGAAGATGTGCTTATAAGGAGTGACCTCCATTTAGTGTGTAGAGACATTTTCCCCCACTATTATGTGCTTTGGGGGAGAATAAAATCGTGAGAGGTATGGGCCCCAAAGTAGACAATATCTACATAGTTGGGACATGGTCGTTACGGATGGTATTCAAGTCATGCCTTAGCCAAAAGTGTGGGCCCCACGCATGAGAACGCGTGTGCCTGTAAGGGGGTGGATTCTAGAGACCCAAAAGAGAGGTCTTGCAATTCATGGAATCCCGTATCACTTAGAAAAACACATGTAGATGTCTTTACAAGGAGTGACCTCCCTTTAGTGTGTAGAAGTCTTTTTCCCACTACTGTGTGCTTTAGCCGAGAACAAAATTGTGAGAGGTATAAACTCCAAAGCGGACAATATTTACACAGTTGAGACGAGTTCGTTACAATAAGCAAGCCTTTTCTTGAATCATACTCAACATATTCATAAACAACTTTGTTCTACATGATAAAGGAAAATTATTACCCGCAAGTTATGGCATTGGATGCTAGCTGGATATAATATAGGCCTCAAAATATTTCTACTTCTACATAATCTATAATCAAGTTTACTGCACAAGTTAATCCTGTTGTTTATCACTATGTCCTTATCACCCGCATTACCAACTAGCACGATAAAAGCTGATTTTCCAAATTTTGTAAAGCAAGGCCTAAACTGTTTTGAGTTAGGTTTTGACTTTAAAACAATGTGCTGGGTTTGAGAAGAATATATATATATATCTAAACCCATGCATGATCGTAATTATTATATAATAATAATAATATAATTAATGAAGACATTAAAAAAAAGGATCTTATATAATCTAGTTCACGTTACTCATCTAACAATTGACATTATCTTTTTTTAACGATGTAATCTTTATTATATAAAAAAGATAGATGAACCTGGGTTTATTGCTTAATTCATTTGCTTTTCTAGCAATTACTTGATGGTTTGAGTTTGAAAATTATGGCAAAAAAAATGAGAAAGTATCTCTTGCGTCAGGACGTATGAGATACGACGAGAGCATAAAGGATTCCCCCCCCCCCCCCCCCCCAAAAAAAAAAACCTCATTCTTTTTAATAAATATATAGCATAGGGGAAATTACCACTAGGCCAGGCAAAATTTGTTAGATAAAATTAAATTGTTAAAATCAGGTGACCTGCTCACCTATTCCATATTGGTACGTAGGATGCTTGGAAAAAATTTAATAAATCAAAATTGACTTTCTTTGCCAAAGTTTTTTTTTATTATTATTATATATGTTTTGAGTTACATATATACGTATGCTTATACATATTTTATAAAAAAAAATGCTTTGTTCACAAAATTTTTTACAATAAATTTTAAATGATAGATTGTTACGAATTATTATTGGTGTTCAAATTAAAACTGATTATAATATACTACATATGATTTGTAATAAACATGTTGTGAACGTAACTCTTATCTATTTTATATAACTACTAATTGAGTATGCATTCCCCCCTCAGCATTGCTGATGTATTTATTTACTTCTTTTTTTTTTTTTTCCCAATTGTTACAAACAGCATTCATGGAACCTAGACAGGTTAATAACTTTTTTTTCTTTTTTTTTTTCTTTTTTTTTTTGAGAAAGAGACAGGTTAATAACTTAATACATGTCGACAAGACCGAATGATAATTATCATAAAAAACGTTTTAAAAAGGAAGTAATCTTAAAATAAACATAGGTCAGCAGTGGTACGGGTAATGACTACCATATATCACAACTTAAATTTATTAAACTTGATAGTTAACTTATAATTATGTGAATTAATAACACTATAGAAAGCATGAAAGATTAAGTCAAAAATTAAAAAAACAGATCTCTTGCTAGCTTAGCTAGATACAAAACCGTACGGAACAAACTTTTCTCAATAAGATTGACAAGTTCTTCTTTCTTTTGGTTCCCTCTTTTAAGTGGCAGCGCCACATTATGCTCAGGGTGTTCTTAGGAACATACTGACTTGAAAAAATAAACTATATATAATAATTATATTTTTTTACCCTTAAAAAAAAAAGGAATGCCCTCAATCAAAATTAGGAACACCCTCAAATTTATAATTTAAAAAAAAAAAAAAAAAACCCAATACAGATCAGAAACCTCAAATCAGTAAATCAGTAGTTTAGTACATTAGAAATCACTAAAGCTTTTCTAAAAAAAAAAAAAAATCACTAAAGCTAAAGCAAACCTAAAAAGTAAAAACAGAGTAACAACGTCTTCCCTTAGAAGTTAGATCGGTCCAGTCGCAGGCGGCAGTCCAGACTCCAGAGCACATCGTTGCCCCTCATCGCATCGGAGATCGGTCCAATTCCAAGCGCAGTCACTCATCGGACATCGTCGCCCCTCATCGCATCGGAGATCGATCCAGTTCCAGTCGCAATCGCTCATCGAACATCGTCGCCTCTCGGAGATCGGTCCAGTTCCAGTCGCAGTCGCTCATCGTCGCCATCACACATCATCGCCGTCACACATCGTCGTCACACAGGTATTTCTCTCTCTTTTTCTTTCTGACTCTCTCTCACTCTCTCTCTCTCTCTCTCTCTCTCTCTCTCTCTCTCTCTCTCTCTCAAATCTGAAATGAAATGAAATAATGAATGAGTTATGAGTCTGTCTCTCTCTCTCTCTTTATTAACTTTATCTGAATTGTGATTGGCTGAAGCACTCAGTGAAGCTTTAACTTTATTAATTTTTTGACTTTTTGAATTTGGCATTTTTGGTTTTATCTTATGATTCTTATCCGTTGGTTGGTGTGTGCTGGTGTTAGTGTTGATGAGATATTATTTGTCTTTTAGTGTAATGTTATTGTGATTTGTGAAATTGTGATTGTGAAATTTTCTGATTAACAGTTGGCTCTTGTGATTGGGGCATTAGGCAGGCTTATCTGTTGAGTGAGGTGGGGGGTGGATGGGCTGATGGGCACAAGGGGCCGAGTAATTGGATAAAGCAGTGTAATGTACACATCAACACATGGGATGTGTAATGTGCACATGACTGGCTCTTTTAGTGTAATGTGCAACTAATAAACAATAATTTAATTAATCAATAATTAATTGGGAAAAACAACTAATAAACAATAATTAATAATTTAATTAACCAATACATTATAAAAGACAAACAAATTAAATTATGTTAGGCTAAACAACAATTAATAATTTTATAATTAATATTTCAAATAAACTTATAGTTTATTGTTTATTCTTTTGCTAGAATTATGGACAAATATTTAATAAGAAAACCACGTACCCAAGATTCATCTCCTGAGCAAGATTCATCTTCATCTTCTAAGCAAATTCATGTTGACTTTAACTTAAAAAACATTCCTTCAGATCCTGGGCTACGAGAAAAGATATCATCTTATCATTCTAACAATCATGATGAAATAAGAAGATATTATTTAACAAAAGGCCTTTGTCAACCTCCTTATGTTTACCCTGTATCACATTTTTCTGGAAAGCCTCGTCGATTTAGATTCGAATGGTATGTAAATAGAAATTGGTTGGAATATAGTATAGACAAGGTTGCAGTATTTTGTTTTTATTGCTACCTATTTGGGCAAGATGTTGATAAGCAAGGAGGGGGTGAGACTTTTGTAACGAAGGGATTCAAACTTTGGAATCAGCTTGTAAAGTTAGATTCCCATATTGGAGGAGTTAATAGTGCTCATAACCAAACTATCAAGAAGAGTGGAGATCTACTGAAGGAAAAGCAACACATTCAAAGTGTTTTGGTTAAACAACCAAATCAAGATAAAGCTGAATATCGGATTCAATTAAATGCAATAGTTGATTACATAAGATTCCTTTTATACCGGGGATTAGCTTTTTGTGGTCACGATGAATCTCAAGGTTCAAGTGATAAAGGAAATTTCCTTGAGCTTCTACAATTTTTAGGGGATCACAATGAATCTATCAATGAAGTGCTGCAAAAAACTTGGAAAAATTGCAAGCTTACCCACCATGGTATTCAAAAAAACATTGTGAATGCAATTGCACGTGAAACATCCAAAGCCATCATTAAGGATCTTGACAATGGGTTCTTTTTAATATTAGTTGACGAGTCACGTGATATCTCAGTGAAAGAACAAATGGTCCTCGTTCTTCGTTATGTGAACAAAAAATGAATTATTATAGAGCGATTCCTTGGTATTGTACATGTAGCAAGTACCACCGCTTTATCACTCAAATATGCTATTGAATATTTACTTTGTGAACATAATTTGAGTTTATCGAAACTACATGGGCAAGGTTATGACGGGGCTAGTAATATGCAAGGTGATATCAATAGTCTCAAAACTTTAATTTTAAAAGAGAATATGTTAGCATTTTGTGTCCATTGTTTTGCTCATCAACTTCAATTGACACTTGTTACCGTTGCTAAAAATCACATTAACATTGCTGAATTTTTTTATGTGGTTAGTAATTTAGTAACTATTGTTGGAGGCTCTTGTAAGAGACGAGATGCTCTTCGAGATGTACAATTTGCCAAAATTAAAGAAGATTTAGAGAATGGTGTACGTAGCAAGGAAGTCAATACTGTACTGGAGGTTGTACCGGTTTGGCCTATGGTACGATATATTTCGGGTACCGATCAATACCGGTGTACCGTTTCGGGTTTACCGCTATTTTTTACTATTTTATATACTATACAAAATTATATTTCTAATAAGTCAATATATCACTTTGACAACTTTTTATATATTTTTTTTTAGAGTTATCATCATTAATATAAAAGTGAGAAGCCAAAAAAAAAAAAACCTCAAAGACCCACCCACTCAATAAATGCCAACCTATCATCTGATGCTTTGAAAATATCAAAAGGCTATGAAGTCTTTTCTTGGGCAGAAGTCTTTCTTGGGCAGACCGGCAGGTTTGAAAAAAGAAAAGTTTCAAAAAACAAAAAGAAAACCGAGAAAGAGAGAGAGAAAGAGACACCAGAAAAAGAGAGAGGAGAAGAAGAAGAAGATGAAGGAGCAGCAGCAGCCAAATCAGTCCACGACCCCTACTTGAGGTCAAGAATGTCGAGATCGTCGCCGCCTCGCCGATGGAAGGTGAGAGTGACAAAAAAACATAGTTCTTTTTCCGGTCCGGTATGCATTTACTGGCCGGAATATGAAATTTTCCTCCGGTATGGCCGAAATGACCCGGTATGGCCGGTATATTTTTCAGTACAAAACAACTTTGTTTCTGTACCGACCAAGGTGCCGGAATGGTAAATACCAGCCGGTACGGTACGAAACAAACTTCCCTGGTACGTAGAAGTGGGCAAGGTTTGAATTAAGAGACAAATCTTAAATGTCCTAGTGATACACGTTGGTGATCATATTATGAGACTATTCTCAACTTGATTTTGATGTTTTCTGCTGTTGTTGATGTACTTGAGAGTTGAGATTATTGAAGAAAATGACCTCTCCAACCAAAAAGTTGAAGTTGGATCTATTATGAGGTCAATTCTATCTTTTGAATTTATCTTTGCTCTACACTTGATGAAAAATATTTTAGGGATCCCAAATGAGTTGTCAATAGCATTGCAAAAAAAAAAAAAGATATAGTAAATGCTATGGATCTTGTTAAAGTGTCTAAGCAACAATTGCAAGTGATGAGAGATGATGAATGAATATATTTATTGACTGAAGTGTCTTCATTTTGTACCACACATGATATTCCTATCTTGAACATGAATGAAATATTTGTAGTTAGTGAGAGGCCGCGACGCAACACCCAACAAAATACAAATTTACATCATTATCGTGTTGAGCTATTCTACATAGTCATAGATATGCAACTTCAAGAGCTTAGCAACCGTTTTTCAAAAGCGAATACCGATTTGCTACTTTGTATGGCTTGCTTGAATCCAAGTAATTCATTTGTTGCTTTTGATAAGGAAAAGTTGATACGTCTAGCAAAGTTCTATCCATCTGATTTTCTTGGGACAGATATCTTGTCACTTGACTCTCAGCTTCAAAATTTCATTTTTGATATGCGCAACAATGACTTGTTTTTAGAGCTTCAAGGAGTTAGTGAACTTGTTGAAAAGTTAGTGAGTACAAGGAAGCATGAGACTTATCCATTAATCTATTTGTTTGTGAAGTTAGTTTTGACCCTTCCTATTGCTATTGCAACAGTAGAAAGAAGTTTTTCAGCAATGAAATATAGAAAGAATGAATTGCGCAATCGAATGAGAGATTAGTGGATGAATGATTGCTTGGTTGTGTATATTTAAAAAAGATGTAGCTTGTAGCATTAATAATGAGACTATCATGCAACGATTTCAAAATATGAAAACTCGTAGAAGGCAATTGTAAACTTTATGTATTTACGTGTATTTTGATTGTTGTTGTTGTCAATATATGAAATTTCATTTTTATTAAATCATGTAATTTATGCTTGTTGAGGAACACCCTGAAAAAAATTCCTGAAACCGCCACTACCTCTTTTTAATTATTCTTTTACTTTCTAGGTTTGTGAAAATGATATGAGGTAGTAGCAAATATGTATTCTATGCTTTATTTAATGATTTATAACACTCGCCATTGTTCATAAAAAATAAATAAATAAATAACACCTGCCATTAAACAAGTGTACAAAGAAATATTCTTACTTTTTGCCCGAATGTCTGAAAACACAAAGTTGGATACAAATATTTTTATTTCCAAGGAAAAGAAAAAAAGGAAACCCTTCTACAAATAAATGAGCAAAAGAGTTGGAGAGTACTAGACAAATCCATTATTACTTCTTACCTCCTTGTCCCTCTATTGTATAAGTTCATGCCTCTCCATTTCAAATGGAGATCAGTTTATTTCACAGTTACCATTTTATTTTCTGATTCTAATAATATATAGATTATCACATGACCACATCATTTAAGATTTTAAAATGATGTGGCAATGAATTCACATTTAAATTTGTAATATATAATCTAAATCATAAAATGAATCTATTTTAAATGTCAAGATCATTTTTCGTTTAGATACATAATTCTTTCACTTTTACAATTTCTAAGTTACTAGAGAAATATCAATTTCAATATGGACCCACCACTGATAATATTTTCTTATATATTCACCATTAATAACTTGTCACATCTATGAATTGCTGTAATTTTTTTCTTTTTCTTGGATCCATTCTCTTTGCAACCGAATCAGATTTTTTCCACTTGGGTGCATGCCTTGCATCTTACTTTACACTAGGGCTCAATAAAAATGTGAAATAACTAGTTGTAATTTTTTTTTTTGGATCCATTCTCTTTGCGACCGAATCACATTTGTTCCACTTGGGTGCATGCCTTTCACATTGTTGCTATAGAAATAGAATCAGTGAATTATCTTTAAAAGATGGACTCTTGCATCTTACTTTACACTAGGCCCAATAAAATTGGGCTTCCATTTGGCCCATTCTACCACTAAAGGCCATACTTTTAGCTGTTGGACCTGACATGTCAAAGCTTGGGCCTTGCTCGGACCACACATGTCGAAGCTGAGGTCGTGCCATTGCATATGTTTACTACAAAAGTTAGCTAAACTGGGATGGATCAGCCCAATGGGTATCCCAATTCCAATATGTTACGTCTATGAGCTGACCCAGATGGGTTTAGATTAGACTCAAAATGAACGAGAATGTGAGATTATTTAAAAAGCACCGATACTAATACAAAATATAAATGTGATAGGGATGCAATAATAAAATTTAGAGAAATTTTAGGGACACACTCATTCCCACACTCAAATTCACACTCTGTTTATGTGTCAATTTTTAATTGAGTTTCAGCATTTTCAAAGTATACGCGGTGGACCATGTGAAAATGTTGAAATCTAATTAAGAGTTGACATATAAACAGAGTGTGGGTTTAAATGTGTCCTTAACATTCCTCTAAAATTTAATGTTGTCAAAATCACAATCTTGGATCATAATACTTTGAAAGATCCAAATTGATATAAAATCGAGTATGATGTAGAATTGTGATGAGATCACCTAACCAACACTACGAGATTCTACACTATCCAACTAGATGGGATTAAATAGGTTATGGTATGGTTATTGGGCCTCCAATTTCGAGCCCAAATTGAGAAAAAAACAAAAAAATGAGCTTCAAATCAGTTTTAAAAAAATCTTCTTTAATCCAATGTGTTACAATTTGTATAAAATTATTTATACTTATTATTCAAATAAATCAAAGGATTTACTAGAAAATTCATATGATGAAAAAATACCTGCTTTGAAACAAAACTTTTTTATGAGAAAAAAAAAAGGTGGCCTTGCTGAGTCTTTTTTTTTTTCCAGCCCAGCCCATTAAAATGAGAAAAAATAGACTCTTTTTTTTCTTTTTTTCTTTTTTTTAATAAAAACAAATCCCGAAACTCCCTAATTCAGCACAATTTGAGAGAGAGAGACGACAACTGTGCCGGTGCTGCGACTCCGAGTTCGTGAGTATTTATATTTTTTTCACTATTTTTTTGTTGGGTTTGTTCACTCGTCAATGAATTTATATATATTGGGTTGTTCATGCCTTTTGTTGGGACTAAGTTTCTGATCTCAATATGACAGAAATTGAATTGTTTGGTGATCATTTTGCATGAGAATATTAAAAATGGGTTTTGTAGTATTTTTAACAACTTGTACATGTTTTCTAGGAAATGGGTTTTTGTTAAATTCAGTCATCATGTTTATGAAAGTCTAATTTAAGCAATACAAACTCTTTTTTTTTTTTTTTAAATAGATACAATACAAGCTCCAGTACTACTATTTTTCAGTATTTTGCTATTTTTACAAGTTTCTTCTTTAAAAGCTGTGTAACTGTTTGTCTCAAAGTTCAGGTCTGAATATTTGGCTTATGTTAATTTACTCTGTAGCTTTATGGGTTAGTTTTGCTGTTTTTTGTTGCATTTTGTTCATAGTTGTGCTCCTAAGTTCATTTCATCACCTAACCTGAGTTGTTCACAAATTATTCTTGCTTGGAGTTGAGCTTAGTTAGGAAAACAAATTTGGAAATTTTATTTAGGAATAAGTTTTAGGAACTTGTAACTTGGAAAAAGTTTGGGATATTAACTTGTCCTTAAAAACCCTTCTACCATTCCCAATTGGGATATTTTGCAAATAAGCCAATACTCTAGAGAGCTTGTGGTGGCTTCTAGGAGCGGTGATCGGATTAGATTTTTCTGGGTTAGGAGGTGCTTTAACAAGGCTGCTTACTTGTTGGCGAAATGGACTGTTGAACGCCAGTTCCCGAGGGTCCACTCGTGGCTTCCCAATTCCCCTCAACTCTTGTGAATCAGCTGGGTCTAAATGGGGCTTCGAGATTGGATGTTACAGGATTGAATTTTCTTTTCTGCTTCTGTTTCTGTCTCTGGGTTGTTTTACCTGTGGTTCATGTATTGGGTTAGTTTGTTGTTTCTGGGTTGGTTTCTGATCTGGACTCTGTACTGTTTTATTTTTCTAAATGAAAATCTTTCCTTTGAGGGGAAAGAAAATCTTGTCACATTGAAGTTTGAAAATTTTCACTTATTCATGTATTTGTATAATTTGGTACTCGTAGTTATTGCCTTATATATAAGTAATTTCTATCAAAATTTACTTTTTCCCAATGATTCTATAACATATATTATGAATTATGATTGCTAGTATTTTTTCTATATATATAAAGTAGAATTTTACGATTCTTAATCTGATCTTACGATTAGATTGACTTAGGACAAATTGGGAATTAGTCTACGAGTGATTGTGGTAGGTTCAGGTTTAGGAGAATTTGTGGAAATAGATTTAGAGTTTTTGAAGAAAGGGTTAAAGGTGGTTTGATGAGCTATTTGATGGCTATTTGGTAGAAGAAAGTATGTAGGAATTTAGGGTTTTGATTAATAACAGAAAGGGCTTGATTTGAGATTATAAGGAAGACGACAAAAGAGATTTCTTTTGGTGTTTAGGGGCTGTATGAACAGTACCTTAAGAAAGACAAGAAGAAGAAGAAAAGAGGGAGAAGAGAAAGAGAGAAGAGAACCTACAAAGGCCGATGTGCCTCTATGCTCAAAATACTCAATAAATTTTATTAATCAACTCCCAACTCTTTTGAATACATTGAGCACAAATATACATAAAGACTCTTCCTGGTATATGTAGTATTAGGACTCCTACTAAAACCTAATAAAATACTAACTTGGACCCAAAGAAAATAAAACTTAAGATACTTTTAGGATCTCCTAGAAGATTCTAGCCTCAAGTAAATTACCAAAATACCCTTAAGTCGCAAGAATTGCAGAAATTATAGAGTTTCCCCTGAATATAAAATTGATCATAACTGAGAAAATAAAAAATCCAAATGAAAAACTGTTTTGACCCTAAAAGACTCATACACCTTTAAAGCCACACAACTTTCACATCAATTGGACTTCACATGCAAAGTTGCAAATTCTTCCATGGTTGCATCACCAATCCACAGGACCCTCTCACCGATCCTTTGTAAGATACCGATCCGGACAATCATGATAAAGTCACTTTTGAAAAACTAGCCTAAATTACAGTTGCAACTCTCTATTAATGTTAGTACTTAATGATAACCTTATATTGGATTAATATTTTAAAAATTTTACCGCTAGATTATATATTCCCCGTATTTTTAACACACATGTCAAATATCATGGTTATTAGATGTTATTTACTATTGAATCCATGATCTCATATTTACGTAGTTCAAAAAACATGACCAAGAATAAATCGTGATTCACTTTAGTGTTTTCATGTTGAAGTAATAATTTTTGGTGGCACCAAGAAGGGAGATTTTTCTGTTGGCTGGGGTATGTACTCACCACAACTTCCACTGGCATCTGGGCGTGTGCCTTCATCGTCTCCATCCTCCTCTTTCTCCTTTGATGCACAACATGCAGACCCAGGAGGTCTGGAAGCTGCTTTGCTCCAAATAATGCATGACCATCACCACACCTCTCTCAGACTCCGTGACCAAGCTGGTCAGTCCAAAATATATATATATATATATATATATATATTTTTTTTTTTGTACTTATCCAAAAAAAAATTTATATATATTGTGAGCTTATCTTAATTGGGTATGTATACAGAGAGAGCGAAGAAAGATGCGATTCAAAATGCAGCACGAGTTTCAGATCTGTTGGTGGATGCTGTGAACAGTGGAGTGCAGGAATCCTTTATCAACGAGAAGCGAATTGAGCGTGAAATTCGAGCATTAGCAGTCACGATTGCCCGCTTCATGAAGCAGACCAATCAATGGCTCACCACAACACATGCTATAAACACCGCTGTCAAGGTCCGCTTATTCATCTTTTTTATATTTGTTTGTTCGTTCTTGTTTCTAAATTATTGTCAATTTGCTTGTCTTAATGTTGGTGTGAGGTTTGTGTTATAGGAAATTGGAGACTTTGAGAACTGGATGAAGACCATGGAATTTGATTGTAAAAGCATCACTGCTGCTATCCAAAACATTCACCAAGCGTGACCATTTTGTAAGTTGTGCTCTATGTTTTCTGTGAAATGAAGTGTTATCTGATATTAACTATTGCATTCCAATGAGACTTGTTGCTCAACTAGCATTTTTTGGTGTCTCTGATGGAGATGTCCAAGTTCAAATTCCCCTCCCCCAACTATCAAAGTATCAAGGAAAAAAATGTATTGATATATGGTAAAAATCCAAACAATTGCATTCCAACTGCCAATTTGGTAGATCCTTTATGAAAAAGATCCAACATTGAATACCTAGTAAAAAAAAAAAAAAAATCCAATATTGAATGTTTTGTTCCTATTTATTTATAATGTTATGCGCCAAAATTATGTGTACTTGCCAGTTCTACGCAGGTGTTAATTATCACAGAGAAGGCTTTGTCTGTGACTATTTTCTTACTTGAATACCCTGCCTCTGATTTAAAAGTAAACACAAATACACTATTTATTGAAGTTCCAGGGGACTAACACATGCTGCTCTCTTAACCTTCTTCAAGCACAAGCTTGTAAAGAAATTTATTTTGTCGAACTGTCATTCTCATGCACCATTTTCTTGTTCTCTATGTAAACTGTTGATCCTGGAACAGGAGTAGAAAATTTGCATGCCCCATCATTCAAATCAATACCTTGTCTTACAAGATGGTATCTTGTGTAACAATCGTATACAACATCCCCTCACATAGGGTCAGGTCCACGCCCATGTGAAAGAGGTGTTGCGTGCAACCGTTAAACAAGATAATAAATCCTGTCTTACAATGCAAGACTTACATTGGTACCTCCGTCAACTTCAACTTTGCTCCAAGTCTATCCCATGGACTGACACACCTGGTTACTCTCCTGCATCTATCAAAATTCAAAATTAGACCATTAGTTCTAGCTTTTGAGACTTTCTTATGGTGTCGGTTTTTTAAAGAGAATTGCTGAAGGGAAGTTTCATTTTTAAATGCTGATTGGGGGCACAGGGCGTTTGATTTCATAGTTGAGAGGGTACCAACTACCAACAATTAGCTGGTTGGTAATCAAAATTATTATCACTTGCGGGACACATCAGCCTCAACAAATTTGGTTACTGCAATAATTGGGGGATAAAGCACACTATCCTACTGAGAGCAGCATTTGATTTTGCACTCAATTAGCTGGAATTGCTGTGACTGTGAAGCTCTATTGCAAACTAGTTGTCGGCCCTTGTTGGTCACTTGGTTCCTATGTCTTTTTGTATTTGCAGTTTGATTAGCTTGTGTTTGTTACTGCCCTTAGTGCAGGGTTTTTCTTCGATTGGGTGTTGTTTGCTGGTCTGTTTGACTGTGTCACCATGCCCATGTGCCTTTTGTAGAGACGTGCCCTGGCTTGTGCCTGGTATCTTGGCTTTTTTAATTTCAATAAACTTTCTGCTAATTCATTAAAAAAATAACAAAATAAAATAAAATCGGTTACTGCCGCAGTTTCCTACTCAAATGTGCTCAGAATTAGACAAAATAAATAAAAACTTCTTCTAGTGATCAATGGGGAAAAACAGAAAATTCAATCTAATTAACGGGGCTGTCATGTTGGTGAGGTTGTGGATGTGCCCTGTGTCCAAAGATTAGTATTGGGTCACATATTTTGTGCACATTTGAATCGGTTTTGCTAAGTATATGTGAAATAGAAGTCATAAAGCCAAAGTAGGTTGTAAAATGACATACAAGTTGTGTGAGGTTGAAGTGATTAGTATAACCATAACCAATGACACCTATTGGGCCACATCATGTGCTAACTGGATTTAGACTGGGTTCTGCTTTAACTCCTCAATAACACTTGGCTTCATTTTCATTTAAATTTCCTTCAATTTTTTTTTTTCTTATTTGGATTCCTGTTTTCTTTTTTTCTTTTCCTCCACCTAAAACAAGGAGCATTTCATTACTATAAGAGAAACGTTACAACTTACAACAAGGAATCCTCAATCAGCACTTTCCAGAACAGGTAAGGTACATTACAGTCCAAAACTAAGCCAGTAAGGTAAGACTGTTGCATTGCCCACTTTCCTTGGACCCTAGTTTTCATAAGAAATACTATGCAAAACAGAATTCCTGCTTCTGTCTTTTATCTTGTCTTTATTGGTTACCATTTTTTAAGTTTTATCAATAAATAGTACATGACATCATTTTAGTAAAAAATGTAAAAAAATAAAGTCTACTTGAAAAAAATACCTCATGAGGATTTGGTCAATTGCAAAAACACACTCAGAAGTTTAATTCTTTCTTATAACTCCTTAAAGTTTCTTATAATTCTTTCTTTCTTATAACACTTGGCTTCATTTTCATTCAAAGTTTCTTAATCATTAAAAGTAATTTTTGTTAATTCTTTCGAACAGAAAAATCGCATGACTAGCGTTACAAATCACTTAGTAAGTCTTCCTAATATAATTACGTGATAGTCACAAATTTTTTTTGTTCATAAAAAGTAATGGAAGTTAATCTCATAAGTCTATTTGACAAATATAAAATTCTCAAAAAAATATATGAAATAATTGAAATCTCTGAAAATGTTTTTGTAACTTACCCAAATGTCAAGGGTGATTTGTATTTTGGCCCCCCAAAAAAAAAAAGTGGTTAAAAAAAAAAAAACTACAGATTGAGGGTCCGTTTGGTACATGTATTTGAAAATTAAAAATTGTTGTTTAAAAAAATTTATGGAAATACATGTGAATGAAAAAGTGTGTGAAAATACGTATAATGTTATTTAAAAACTAAAAATAGTTGTTTGAAAACACAAACCAAACACCTTAAAGCGCTTGGTTTAAGTTGAGGTTCACATCATTAGGTGTCAGATCTTTGTCTTAGTCTTTATCTTTGTTTTTGCATTGAGACAGAAGTGAGGTACATAGTGCTTGGTTAGGTATCTGGTCACCCTCAGTGCTTGGCCATGGTCAATCTTAAAGACAAGACAGAGCTTTTGAAGTTCATGTCAAAGCTTCACATAACAACAAAATTTGAGGTCTGTATTGTAATGCCAGCAAGGGTCATATTCTTTTCCCCCTTTTTTTTTTAATATTTTCTTCTGATAGAAACAGAAACTCTGAAGGATGATAGCTTTTTGTGTATAAGACGGATAGCTTTTTGTTTTTTGTCATAAATTTTTTTAAAAAAAATTCTCAAAGTTAGTTTTTTTTTTTTTTAAGCTAAATTTTAGTTTGTTGTCACATATTTAACATAAAAACTACTAAAAGCTTTAATGTAATCATATATTGTGATGGAGTCACATTGTTGGGTAGAGAAGAAAGAGGAAGGAGAATAAAATGAATAAGGGAAATGAAAGGAGAAAGAAAATGAAAAGAAAGCACTTATTTTAAATATATTTGGAAATAGAGAGGGAATGAGAAAATCAAAGAGAAAAATATACTTCTCTTTCTTTTGATGGTTTGCAAAGGCCAAAGGGTGAGGGAAATAGAAGGAAAAATGTGCCATGAATTTGAGAGAGGAAGGTAAATTATGGATGAAGAGGATAAAATTAAAATAGACGGTCAGATTTTACAGAAACAACCATGGATGACTACACTAGGTTGACGGACAAAAAGATGATGCAGCACGACGACATGTGTAGTAAGTGAACGGATTACCATTGTTGGACGGACAGAGAGGTAGACGGATACGAAGTGGACGATGGCAATGCCACGTGACGCCCACATGGTTTAATTGGTCCCTCAAGAAACTTCAAATGGAAACGACTTATGCTCCACGATTAACCCTAATCAACAGAATCTCTATATGGAAAAGATCCCGTAAAATATGCGCATTTATGAGAATTTTCTGTACGTGGAAATATTCCTCTTCGCCAAGAAACTAAGGTCGGTTCCACATTACTATAACAACCCAAAACCCTCAGAGACCAAGGTACGCAGAATTTACCTCAGCTCTGGCACTTTAGAGTTGTGAAAATTTTATGACTTGACCTTTGGAGGGTATTTGGCCAATACCACACCAATACTCTTTGTAAGGTTTTTTTCTTCTCTTTGTGTTGTGCAGGTCTTGCCCAGGGCAAGTGAGGACTGTGTAGCTTACTGACGATTTTTAGCATCATCAATAGGAAAAATATAATTTTCAATCAATAAAATGTCAAATTTGTCCGACCTCATTTTTTTCATGCATTCTTTCTCTCCATTTATGCCCAAAAGGGTGGATTGCAAAATGTGGGGCAGGTTGATTGGGTTCCTATCTTTTTCTTTTCCCTCACATAAACCAAAACTAATAATTTAGTATCTAAATTAAAAAATAAATTTTTAAAAATTTCATCAAGAAAATGATGATAGATAAGTTTTATTCTATGAAAATTGATCATTGTGTATAACTTTGATTGTAGATGCCAAGTGCTCTTTTTGGATTTTTTGTACATGTTTATAGCAAACTAGAGAAACTTTGGTATATACATTAGAGTCTAGCATGGTGTGATAAGTCCTTTTAAAAGATCATTTAAACATATTTATCAAAGTTATATGTATATGAGGAAGTGGTGTCCTAGTATTTGACCAAACTATTCCTCCTTACCTATGAGAAACATCAAAAATGTTTATGAACCGATAGTGTGGTGGATTAAACTTGGGATCTTAGAATTTATCAATGCCCACCACTCAGATACCCCATAGGAGTAACATATGTATCAAGATTGATAACTCTTCTTACCCAAAAAAAAAAAAAAAAATTCAGATAACTTTATATACAATATAAGTTATAACTAGCTCTTGTCTATTATAAAAACTAGCTTGTAACCTCATACATATACATGGACACAATTAAAAATATATAATAAGATGCATAATATAATTTATATATATATAATTTAAATACTATTGATAGTTTCTTTTTTATATTTTGTTAACTCTTTAAAAAAATTTGTAATAATATTAGTAGGTATAAAATATAAATTGTCCATGTTTTTTTTTTAAATTATTGTGAAGCACCTTTTTTTTTTACGATTCATTTATTCTAGACTCTTTGGTTTTTATACTTAACTAGTCGCTAACCCGTGCGATGCACGGGAAAATTTTGAATGTATTATTTTACTAATTTCATCCCAATACAATTATTGAAATAAAGTTGCAGCATTTTCACAGTGATCAAACATCTTCTTTTCTATTTCAGCACTTTCGTTGTATCCAAATAGAGAATAACACTAAAAAATAATTAAACCATCCCAAAGCCAATAATTCTCAAAGTTAAAACAGAGTCCTAAATTTCATTTAATTCCATTAACTACATAAGTCAATAAGCACATTGGTATGAATAAAGAAATGAATGGCATTTGTGTCTAATTAATTATTAACAATATATCTGTTATAGCAATTAAGGTGATTTATAAATTTCAACCAATTTGTTTTGTAACACTTTTTTTTTTTTTTGAGATACCAGATAGAATGACTTTTTTTCAAAAGTAAAAAACCATGTAATTAGTAAAAATCTTAACACCTAATTTGTTTTGTAACGCCTAATTTACTGTAATTAGTAAAAATCTTAACTCAAGAAGATTCAATAGAAAGTAGGAACACATTGATATCAATTTAGTTATTAAAAAAAAAAATCTCAAATGATGGCAATTATAAAACAGCATTCTTCTCAATGAGTTTATAATAAGGCATATCTATCGTAGAAGCAAGCATATATGATGTCTTGGAAATAAAATTGATAGCCTTCTACATGGACATACAAGGCCCCAGATTTTTGGGTTTTACATGTTGCCAAAAAAAACCTTCCTCTTTCAAGGTTTGTAAGCCACTAAGAGCTTATCTAATGATTTAAATCCCGCTTTGCCAATTGGATTTAAGAATGTTGACTGTGGCATCTAAGAGTGTGTAGGAAATGGAATCCCTAGAGCTGAAGGATGAATTTGTTGCCTTGTGAGTGATTTATGAGAAACCTGAAAGCATAATAACTCATGAACAAAATAAATAACTAAATATCATAGATAAAAAAAAATATAAAAAAAAAAAAAAATTGAAGTCATATGGACTTACCCCTCCATGTGCAAGAGTAATGGCCATGGAGACATATAACTTTTCATTAAGCAATACCTATCAAGGTTTGCAGCAAATTCAAGAAATTTCATTCAAAATGAAGCAAGAACCATCCAAAATTACAATGAAAGAAGTCCATAACTTAGAGACAAACAGCAGTTCAAAAATGAGAAACCCCAATGAATGGGCAGAGATGAACAAAATAAAAATAAAAAGGTAGAGGAAAGTATAAAACCTTGGTGGTGGCATTGATAAACATCAACGATTGTAGGTGCAGAAGACGGCACATGACAAAGAAAAAATGAGCAGCGAGCAATCTAACAATTGGTATGAATTTCAAGTAATATAATTTATTCAGCAATCTAACAACTCTGATTAGCTAAGTTTGATTATACTTTTAGCAATATATAAAAGTATATCTTATTATTCAACAATTTTGTAAATTATCAAATAAATTTAAATTGATTGAGAATGGTTTAGAATAATATTATACCGTGATGTTATAGTTCATAATATAATATATTAAAATTGGTAAGATGTTTATGGTTATTTTAAATCAAATAGAAGAATCCTAGGAAGAATTGAAATCAAATAGAAGAATCCAAGAAACCAAAAATCCAATAAAAATTGCACAACCAAAAAAAAGGGAAAAAGAAAATCCAAACCAATGTAAAATGAAGATGAGAAAAACACAATATATCAACTAAAACAAACCCAGCATTAAAACCAAATAGAAGAATCCCAAAAATCCAATAAAAATTGCATAAAAAAAAAAGGAAAAAAAAAATCTAATAACAAAAATTTCATGATTCTTCTTTGCCACATATTTGACAACAAAGGAAGAAGAAGAAAACGTGGAAATCTTCAAAGAAAAAAAAAACAAAAACAAAAAAACTTAAATCCAAAGCAACCCACAACCACAAACCAACAAAATTCCATGAAAACAAAAACAAAAAAAAAAACTTAAATCCAGAGCAATCCACAAATACAAACTAACAAAATTCCATGAAAAATTGAAGCGGATAGAGAGAGAGCAATATATAGAAATTAAAGAGAGTAAAAAACATGTTTTAATTACCTCAAAATAATTTGAATATGATGGGCTGGATTGAGCGACGACGGAGAGGCAAAGAGAAATCGATGCAGTGGCGGTGATCCATGGTGGCGGCGGGAGGATCTGGGTTTTGGGATGCCAGCGTCTATTAGAAAACAGAGAGGTTTAGGGTATAACATTCTGACTTTGACGCGAAGGTTAAAGAGAGTTGTATAGTTGTATTGGGGTTCTAAATTGATAAATTCTAATATAATAATAAAACATTAAAAGGAATTTTTATAAAAAAAAAAGAAAAAAGAAAAAAAGAAAAGTGATGTGAAGGCTTGGGGTAATAAAACATTAAAAAGAATTAAAAAAAAAAAAGAAAAGAAAGAAAAGTGACGTGAAGGCTTGGGGAGTTGTATAGTTTGGAGTTCTAAATTGATAAATTCTAATATAATAAAATGTTAAAAAGAATTTTAAAAAAAAGATGACGTGGAAAATTGTGGAGCTAGCAAGACTTCGGTTTTATATATATATATATATATATATATATATATATATATATATATATATAACTCACTTGAATGAATATTTATAATGTGGTCTCACATTTGATTCTCAAATTAATAAATAAAACTCTTTAAGAATAAATAATTGAGTTTCTCTCAATTTCACCTACTATTATTATTATTATTATTATTATTAATTATTGATTATGTTTTCTACGATTTATTTATATTGGTCTCATTGTTTTCTACTATAAATTAACTCATTTGTCACAAAAATTTTTAAAAATTCGATTAGATGAAACACATGTCGTAAAATTAAACTCTAATTAAAATCCAATTTTTACACTGAACAAACTAACTTGGTTCAAAATTTTAAAATTTTTTATTAGATGGGACATGTGGTGCAAAGTTAGACTCTAATTAAATTCCAATTTAAAATCTAATTGGATTTTCTTTCAGCTTTACTTATTAATATATATATATATATATATATATATATATATATAATGATTTATAAACTTGAATTGTTTTTAGTTCTACAAAAAAAAAAAAAAAACCTCATAAATATAAAATCATTCAAAAATTATGTTTTTTTTTTGGTTTACTTATATTGAATTCTTCGGTTTTTACACTAAATTAACTCATTTTGTATAAAAATTAAAAAATTTAGATTAGATGGGACATGTGTCACAAAATTAAACTATTTGACAAAAAGGATGACAAAAATTATTGACAAAAAGGAAAGAAAGTATAGGTAGATGAAAGACAATAAACATACTACATCAATCATAGGAAAACCACAAAATTATATAATTAAACAATAAAAAATTTACACAAAAAGGAACGACAGTATAGGTAGATGAAAGAAAGTAGTAATCAAACCTTAGAAATGGTTGAAATTCGTTTTGCAGAGCATAAACCAGGACCATGAAAATTGTAAAGACAAGTATAATTGAAATATCTAGAGAACTTCTTCTTATATAAGATACAAAAATACCCAAATACATGTATCATTGATACCGAAAGATTCTTTTGAAATTCCATGTGGAAAAGGGAGGTGAACCTGAAAATACGTGAGTGCGGAAAAGGGAGGTGAACCTGAAAATACACGGGTGTGGAAAAAAAGAAGAAGCACATCGGAATTACAAATTAGACTCCAATTTCATATTTACATTGACACGTGGCACAACAATAGATTAGAATTTTAATTTAGAATTCCAATTGGAGTTTCTCTCTGCTTCACCTATTATATATATAGACTAGCTTGTAACACCATGCATATGCATGGATATTCTTAAAATATACACGTTAAAATGCATAGTATAATTCTTACATATATAATTTAAATATTATTGATAGTCAGTCTTATATTTTTTTTTAATTCTTTAAAAAGTCTTATAAGAATATTATTAGATAGGAAATGTAAATTGTCCATTTTTTAAATAATTTTTATGTTCATTAATTCTAGACTCATTGATTTTTGTACACAATAACTCACTTGAATGGATATTTATGATATGATCTCTCATTTGATTCCAAAATTAAGAAATAAAACTCTCTCTATATAAAAATAAATAATTTAGGACACATGATGCAAAATTAGATTTCAATTGTAGAATCTAATTGAATTTTTTCTAAACTTTGTGTGTGTGTGTGTGTGTGTGTGTGTGTGTGTGTGTATAAAGAGAGAGAGAGAGAGAGAGAGAGAGAGAGAGAGAGATGACTTATAAATTTGGATTGTTATTAGTTATTGTGGGGGGTAAAAAGATCTTAATAGGGATATGGGCCGTTGGGCCTTGCTAAGGAAGGCCGACCTGCTCTTGGGTTTAGGGCTTGTTGGTACTTTAGGTCGGCTCATGCGCCGAGGATCCGAGGATCCAGCCGAGGATGTTTTTTCTCTCGGACTGACACCAGAGAACCCGGGACTTCATGATACAGGTTAGGGAATGGCACGGTCAAGACCAATGGTTAAAGGGGGTGAACCCTTGAATGTCCTAGAAGCACCGATATTGGGAAAGTGTCAAAAGTCAAGGCTGCTACCTCCACATTAAAGACCCTGCACCTACCACCCTGGCCGCATTAATGGGGAGGTGACACTTGAACAGTGGAAGGGAAACTTCTAGTTACTGTTCAAAGGCACTAAGAAAAGAAATATCTAGGCTAAGGGAGGAGTTGGGGTAACACGTGTATAAAGTACTAAAAAGAAGAGTATTTAAGGGGGAATCTGGAACAGAAATGAGGATGGACTTTTTGTAACCTAAAAAGAAAAAGACAGAGAGAATGATATAATATAAGAACAACTCTCGGCTTACGTCCGAGGAGTCCCAGTTACAATATTCCTTGTTGTTTTCAATTACTTGCAATCTTTAGTTTTTCATTTAATCCTCACAAACTTCTAATCTGGGTTTTAAGCCCACACTCTACAAATTATTATTGTTTAAGGCTCATTGGGCCTGAGCCCATAACTGTTCTTGGGTCCAGGTGCAATTGTGCACTTACAATTGGCGCCGTCTGTGGGAACCTAGTCTAGAAGTAGTAGGGATATTATGGCAGGTTTAGGCTCTCACCATGCAGAGTCACAAGGATCACAACCGGAAGATCATTTCGAACGTCTTGAACATCTTAGGGATCGTGAGGGAAGCGTCCATACAGAATACCCAGGGGCTAGCCATACTCAAGGAGGGGGTAGCACTACCCACGATGAGGGCTCTAAATCCATGCAGAAAGAAATTAATCGTTTGAAGAGGAAGTTACGCCGTGCTAAACGTAAGGTTTCCCCGTCCTCATCTAGTTCTTCCTCAGAGAAGGATAGGGGAGTTGGCTACAGTTCAAGGTCATATTCCCCCACTAGCGCAACATCCTCCGGCGAGGAGGACGACCAATCAACTCGCAGACGTAAGAAGCTTCGTTCTAGGGGCTTAGGCAACGATACCATGAGTAGAGCGTTGCGCCAACTCTCTAAATCTCCGTTTTCACGGAGGATTGAGAGGGGGAGGCTTCCCAGGAGGTTCACCCAGCCCACCTTTACCATCTATAATGGCCGGACTGATCCGGTAGAGCACGTGAGTCACTTCAACCAAAGGATGGCTGTGCACTCTCACAACGAGACTCTGATGTGTAAAGTATTCCCCTCTAGCTTGGGACCTGTGGCTATGAGATGGTTCAACGGTCTCAAATCGGGGTCTGTAGGCTCGTTTGGGGAACTAACTAGGGCATTTGCTTCGCGGTTCATTACGTGTAGCAGAGTCCCTCGGCCATTGGACTCGTTGCTATCCATGGTCATGAAGGAAGGGGAGACACTGAAAGCATACTCCGACAGATACTGGGAGATGTTTAATGAAATAGACGGCGACTTTGATGAGGTGGCGCTTAATACCTTTAAGGTAGGCCTCCCTACTGATCACGACCTAAGAAAGTCCTTGACGAAAAAGCCCGTCCGCAGCGTACGCCGTCTTATGGATCGTATTGATGAATATAAAAGGGTAGAGGAAGACCAGCAGCAAGGAAAAGGAAAGGAGAAGGTTATCCCGCAGGAGAGAAGGGATTTCAGGTCGGACAGATATCACAACAACAAACCGAGGAGGGATTACTTCGGACAATCCGGCTCGGCAGCACCCCAGGCTGTAAATACTGTGTTCCGAGAACCCGTGCATCAGTTATTAGAAAAAGTTCGTAAAGAGCCCTTTTTCAGATGGCCCGGCAAGATGGCAGGGGACCTTGCGAGAAGAAATCAAAACCTTTTCTGTCAGTACCATCAGGATGTGGGCCACACTACTGAGAACTGTCGGACCCTGTGGAACCATTTAGAGCAGCTCGTCGGTGAGGGAAAGTTGAAGCAGCATTTGTGTCAGCCTACTGGGCAAGTCAGTCAAGTTGGTTCAAACAACCAGAGGAACAGTTCATCTCGGCCAGCATTGGGAACAATTAATGTTATCTTTGCCGCACCTGGTAGGACCGGCTCAGGTCCCACTAGGGTCATGGCGGTTTCCCAACCTCAGGCCGAGGATGTGGGTGGCAGGCCGAAGAGATTAAAGAGCACTTTACCTGTCTTGGGTTTCTCCGAGGAGGATAAAATAGGGACTATCCAGCCCCATGACGATGCTCTTGTGGTTACCCTCAGGATAGGGAATTATGATGTGAGAAGGGTGATGATAGATCAAGGCAGCGGTGCAGATATCATGTACCCTGATCTATTTAGAGGACTGAGGTTGGAGTTGGAAGATTTAACTCCTTATGATTCTCCACTTATAAGCTTTGAAGGAAGGGCCGTTGTGCCGAAGGGACAAATCCGTCTACCCGTTCAATCCGGCACGGAAACGGTTGAGGTAGATTTCATTGTGGTTGACGCGTACTCTCCATATACAGCCATCCTTGCCAGGCCATGGCTGCACGCTTTGGGAGCTGTTTCTTCCACCTTACATGTTAAAGTGAAATTCCCCTCGGGGGAGCATGTTGAGGAAATCCTCGGCAGCCAGGTAGTTGCTAGGCAATGCATATCGGCTGCGGTGCTTCGTCAGTCAGAAATGGAGCCATCAACCTTGCCCATCCCGGAGTCATAGCAATTAACAGCTCCAGAGGCACCTGGAGCGATGACAGAAGATGAGGCTGTCTGCGAGGAGTTAGAGAAGTTTGTAATAGCAGATGATCCAGAGAGGTTCTTCCAAGTTGGCATACTTTTGCCATACCAAGAGAAGATGGAGTTGTTGGAATTCCTGAAGGACAATATAGATGTCTTTGCGTGGGACCCTTATGAGGCTCCAGGCGTAAATCCGAGCTTTATTTGTCATCGTTTAAACGTCAATCCGGCCATCGTTCCGAGGAGGCAGCCACCTCGGCGATCATCCCGAGAACATTCTGAGGCTGTGAAGGAAGAGGTTCTTAAACTCAAAAGGGCGGGGGCTATCAAAGAAGTTTTCTACCCTGAATGGTTGGCTCATACTGTTGTCGTTAAGAAGAAGAACGGCAAGTGGAGAGTATGCGTAGACTTTACTGATCTGAACAAGGCCTGTCCTAAAGATTCGTTCCCAATGCCACGGATTGATCGAGCTGGTAGATGCTACTGTCGGACATCCTCGGATGAGTTTTTTGGATGCCTTCCAGGGTTACCACCAAATTCCCTTGGCGCTCGAAGATCAGGAGAAGACTGCTTTCATTACACCAACCGGGAACTATCATTATAAGGTCATGCCATTTGGGTTAAAAAATGCGGGGGCTACTTACCAAAGAATGATGACCCGAATGTTTGAGCAAAGAATCGGGGAAAAATATAGAATTATACGTGGATGATATGGTGGTGAAGAGTAAGACGGTACCTTCGCACATGACAGATTTGGCCGACACCTTCCAGATGCTGAGGAAGTATAAGTTGCGCCTTAACGCCTCCAAGTGTTCTTTTGGCGTGGGATCTGGAAAGTTCCTAGGATATATGATCACTCATAGGGGCATAGAGGTGAACCCGGTGCGGGTTAAGGCTATTCGAATTTGCAGCCGCCTCGTAACCCAAAGGAGATTAAGAAATTGACCGGAATGATTGTTGCGTTGAACAGATTTATTTCTCGATCAGCTGACCGGTGCCGTCCTTTCTTTCAGTTGTTGAACAAGTGGAAAGGGTTTCAATGGACCGAGGATTGTGAGTCAGCTTTCCAACAGCTTAAGCAATATCTTTCTCGGCCACCCATTTTATCTCGCCCTGAGGTGGACGAGGTTTTATTTGCTTATCTGGCCGTGGCTATTCATGCGGTGAGTCTAGTTCTTATAAGGAATGAAAATGGAGTGCAGAGGCCGGTCTACTATGTTAGTAAGTCCTTGAATGAGGCCGAGGTGCGCTATCTGCCCTTGGAAAAAGCGCTTCTGGCAGTAGTCCACGCCACGCGTAAACTCCCTCACTATTTCCAGTCTCATACTGTGGTTGTTTTGACCCAGTTGCCTCTCAAGGCTGTGTTGCGCAGTGCTGATTATTCTGGCAGAGTGGCAAAATGGGGAACCATTTTGGGAGCCTTTGATGTTAAATACAAGCCTCGCACCTCGGTGAAAGGTCAGGTCCTCGCTGATTTGGTGGCAGAGTTTGCTGAACCATTGTTAGAAGATACTTCAAAGGAAGCACACATGGGTGAAAAATCGGTTGGTGTGATCACAGCCGTATCGCCCTCGGCTTGGAAAGTTTATGTGGATGGGGCTGCTAATCATAAAGGGTCTGGGGTTGGACTTGTTCTAAAGTCCCCTGAAGGGATTGTCTTTGAAAAATCTTTGAGATTGGCCTTCTCGGCTACTAATAATGAGGCTGAGTATGAAGCAGTCTTGGTAGGCATGCGAATGGTACATAAGATGGGTGGCAAGGAAATCCATGTGTTCTCGGACTCTCTGTTAGTGGTCGGTCAAGTCATGGGGACCATGGAGGCTAGAGACCCCAGAATGCAGGACTATTTGGCCCAGGTTAAACGTCAGCAAGCTGAATTCGACTCCTTTGTCTTAGCTCATGTCTCTAGGAGTGGAAACACTCATGCAGATTCCTTGGCTACATTGGCCACATCCTCGGCTCAAGGTCTACCAAGGGTTATTCTCGTTGAGGATCTGGTAGAACCTTCTCTTGTAATTGCTAATGCACCTCGCATCCATCTAATAAGGCCTGGTCCTAGCTGGATGGATTCAATCATATCTTTTCTTAAAAATGACATCCTTCCTGAAGACAAGGTCGAAGCAGAAAAGGTACGTTGAAAGGCGCCGCGTTTCTGGTTGTCTGAGGACCAGAAGTTATACAAACGATCCTTTTCAGGACCGTATTTGTTGTGTGTACACCCTCAATCGACAGAATCATTGCTGGAGGAATTGCATGAAGGAATTTGTGGGAGTCACACTAGGGGAAGGTCCTTAGCCCATAGAGCCCTGACTCAGGGTTATTGGTGGCCTAATATGCAGAGGGAGGCTCAGGACTATGCCAGAAAATGTGATCAATGTCAGAGATTCGCCCCTAATATCCACCAACCTGGAGGGGTTCTTAACCCTCTCTCCAGCCCTTGGCCTTTCGCGCAATGGGGCTTGGACATTGTAGGGCCATTCCCGAGAGCTGCTAGAAACAAAAGATGGCTGCTCGTAGGGACAGACTACTTCACTAAATGGGTCGAAGCTGAGCCCTTAGCCAATATCCGAGATGTTGATTCCAAGAAGTTTATTTGGAAGAATATTGTTACTAGATTTGGTATACCACATACTCTTATCTCGGACAATGGCGTTCAATTTGACAGCAACGCCTTTAGGCAGTACTGTGGTGACATGGGCATCACAAATAGATACTCTACCCCAGCTTATCCTCGAGGAAATGGACAGGCCGAGGCCGTTAACAAGGTCATAGTCAACGGGCTCAAGAAGAGGTTGGATGATGCGAAAGGCAGATGGGTAGAAGAGCTCCCTCATGTCCTGTGGACGTATCGGACCACACCGCGCAGATCCACTGGAGAAACGCCATTCTCCATGACTTATGGAGCCGAGGCGGTGATACCTTTGGAATCTGGTTTTCCTACTCTGAAGACAAGTTCGTTTAGCCCAGAGAATAACGAGGGACTTCTAGGGAGAGATCTTGATTTACTTGAAGAACGGCGTGAGGCAGCTATGGTCCAAATGGCTTATTATCAGCAGAAGCTAAAACAAGGACATGATGCCCACGTGAAGCTAAGGCCACTTGCGCCTGGTGATCTTGTATTAAGGAAAGTTGTAGGCACTTCTAAGAACCCAGCATGGGGTAAGCTAGGACCTAACTGGGAAGGCCCCTACCGCATTGTTTCAATAGCAGGCATAGGGTCGTATAGGCTAGTTGACCTGGATGAACGAGTTGTACCACGTCCATGGAATGTAAATAATCTTAGAAGGTATTATTACTAATCAAATAAGCTTTTGTCAAGTAATGTTTCAAAGTTATGGCTAGCTCTCGCATTTGAAGTTACAATTTTTAAGAATCAAACAGAAACTTGGTTAAGTGCAGTCCTCGGACCACAAACCTTGTGGAAATTGATGTCTTGTCATTTGTTAAACAGAACCTTAGTTATGCCGGGTCTTCGGACCTCCTACTTTGGGAAAATTAACATTTGAAGTTACAATTTTTAAGAATCAAACAGAAACTTGGTTAAGTGCAGTCCTCAGACCACAAACCTTGTGGAAATTGATGTCTTGTCATTTGTTAAACAGAACCTTAGTTATGCCGGGTTTTCGGACCTCCTACTTTGGGAAAATTAACATTTGAAGTTACAATTTTTAAGAATCAAACAGAAACTTGGTTAAGTGCAGTCCTCGGACCACAAACCTTGTGGAAATTGATGTCTTGTCATTTGTTAAACAGAACCTTAGTTATGCCGGGTTTTCGGACCTCCTACTTTGGGAAAATTAACATTTGAAGTTACAATTTTTAAGAATCAAACAGAAACTTGGTTAAGTGCAGTCCTCGGACCACAAACCTTGTGGAAATTGATGTCTTGTCATTTGTTAAACAGAACCTTAGTTATGCCGGGTCTTCGGACCTCCTACTTTGGGAAAATTAACATTTGAAGTTACAATTTTTAAGAATCAAACAGAAACTTGGTTAAGTGCAGTCCTCGGACCACAAACCTTGTGGAAATTGATGTCTTGTCATTTACAGTTACAATTTTGAAGAATTAAACGAAAGATTGCTTAAGATTTATCTTCGGACTATGACTTTGATTAAACTTAACTTCTGATTGTGTCTGGATGTTAATACCTTACTGTTTATTAATTCGGATTTTACGTTTTATATCTTTAAGTATTGAGTAAATTTGTGTAAGGAATGGTCCTCGGATCTTACATCCTACTAGAAACAGTGTTATGCATTATAAGGGCTTAATCGTTATATGAAGTCCTCTTTCCTTTTTAATCAAGGCATTGTTCAAACGTATTAACTATGTCATCTTGTATTAAATCTTTAGTGATATACGCGTGATTATGTGGAAGTTATGGTTGTGCAAGCCTTGGAGTTAGATTTTTATACTCTGAGAAACTTTTGATATGACTTAATGGGAAACTTTTGTAATAAGTACAAAAAAAGAGTAAAGTAGAAACAGAGGCAATCCAAGTGAAAAGTAAACGAAATTGTTCTTCATTAATCAATTGAGTATGTATTACATATAATTCAAAAAAAAAAAATGGAAAAAGAGAAGCCCTAAGCTAAAGTCCTAAGCTGTTGGAGGAGGATCTTGCTGAGAGGTACTAGTGCCCTCGGTCTTTCTCAACTCCAGCTCAAAAGGAGTCATAATCTGCTTTCCTTTATCCACTGTCGTTGTTGAAAGGACGATGGGTTCCACTGTCTGGCTCAAGTCCTTCTCTGCATCCACTCCTCCTTCCTTCTCTTTATTGGAACCAGAAGGTTCTGTAGGATCAGGAATTTGCTGTGGGACTATCGGAGGTAGGGCAGGAAGAGTTGTCTCAGGGGTAGGAGTAGCAGCAGGAGCCTCTTCAATCTCCTGTATTTCTAGGGGAAGCCAAACGTTCTCGGACTTCCTCAAATCCGAAGATTGAGGAACTCCTGCTACGTTTAAAGCTTCCCCCCATACTTTTTGACAGTATTCGCGGCATAAAGCCGCGAACTCCTCTGTCAGCTGCTCCTCAGTGGTGGCTACCCCTTCATCGAAACTTGCCTGCTTGGCAGCTTGAAGAGAGAGTTGGAAGGAGCTGGCTTCTTCCTTCATCAGAGCCAGTTGCTTCTTCAGATCCGAGCACTCCCTTTGAGCTTGGGAGAGCTCATCATCTCTTTCATGAAGGAGTTTGCGCTGTCCTTCTATCTGGGTCTTCATGGTTCTCAAGTTTGACTCGACCCCATTCTTCTCTCTCCTCAGCTCTGCTATCTCCGAGGTCAGCTTCTCGTTCTCGGCAAGGGCTGTACCTAAGGTTTTCTCAGTCTCCAGCCTTATTTCGAGCTCAGTTCTGGCTACTTTCCGAGTATCTTCAATAAACTTTTCAGCTACAAAGACCTCCTGAATAGCCTGTAACGAAGTACGATGGAGTTAGGAATAATAAAAAAACAAACTTGCCCGTAAATATTATTAAAGGTGGAATCTTCCTAAAAAAGGAGAAAAACTTACCAGCGCTAAGTCTCTTTTTAGAGAGAGGAATAGTTGTGGCTGGCCCATCTTTTCCAAGGTCTCCATGTCCTTGGGCAGCAGAAGAGGACGTTCCAAGACCTCGGCCAGGTGGTGGGCATGGCCTTGTTGAACCGCCCTTATACTGGACTGGCAGGAGATGGGAGCGCCGTCCAGCCTTAGATCGGGGGACCAGGTGTTCGGTGCTCGGCGCACCACAGCCTCATCCCTGATTTCCCCAAGTTCAGCTGAACGGGCTCTACCCTTGCCTTTGTCCAGCTTCTGCTGCTGGGCCGGTGGGAGTTGTTGGCGTGGTTTCTTGGGGTCTTTAGTAGTCGTCCCCTCATCATCCCCCTTCCTCTTCTTCTTGGGATCCTCGGCTGGCAGTTTTGGCTCAGCAGGAGGAGGAGGAGGAGGTAAAGCTGGGGGAACTTGGGACGTTCCCGTTTTCTTTTTCGCTGCAACTTTGGCAGCCCTGTTGGTAAGGAGACCCTCCATTCGTCCCATGTCTTCTTCTTTGTCGTCCTCGGGAAGGGCAACTACAAACCCTGCAATTCCAGAGGTCTCGGTGGCTTCTTCTTCCTCGTCGGAAAGTACCACAAACTGGTTCCCGCGAGGTCTTTCGGTGTCTTCGAGATGGAATTGATCTATCTCGTCGTCAAGTGTGTGTGAAGAAGACACCTGCTCTTCTGGAATGACAGTTGTTTGTGAGTGCACGGCAAGGGGGACTGCAGCTATCGTCCGGTTGTACAAAATGGTGTTAGGAGCGTCCGGGAGGTCACGGTCGTCCAAAAAGTGGGGCCGAGCTACGTTTATCCTCTTTCGTCTTCGGTCGCCTGCAATAATGGCGTCCTCTATCTCCTGGAAGTCTTTGGAAAGGGGAGTGTATCCGAGAATGAGGTGAGCAGCCCGGAGTTGTAAGTCTTCGCTAACGAACACCTCGGAGCGAAGTACTCGGTTTAGATCGGCAACGTTACAGTGACTCAGACGAGGACGTACGTGTTGCTTATCTGCAAAAAAGACGCCAAAACAAACAAACCTGGTCAGACTCGCACAAATATTTAACAAATTTAAGTAAATACGAATACGCATTTCTGTGTGTGTGTTGGGAGAAGTTGTGTTGTGGGGAGATTAATCCTATGGTGTCGCACCTGGATCCCCCCACTGAACTGGGCAGTGGAAGCCATCGTGCCAGTTCCCAGACACGATCAAGTAGTCGTCCTTCATGCCTTTGTTTGATTTGGGCAGACAGGAGATTAGCCTAACGGTACTGGACCGAGATTTCATGTAATAACCTACCTTAGAGAGTTTGTGGGACTCATATAGGAACACGACATCGTGCCATGTGAGGTTTAAACCCATCTGCTCGTTTAGAGCATCTACACTACCTAGAACTCTAAAAACGTTTGGAAGGCATTGGTCGGGGCACAACCGGTGGTTGCGAAGATACTCCCTCATTACGGGTTTCATTGGTAGGGTCATCCCACCCTCTATGAAGGCTATCATAGGAATGATAACCTCTCCCTCTTTCCTAGAACCAGCCACGGCATTGCGGCGATATTCTAACCCTACGTCGCTGGGAATATGGTATTTGGCTCTAAAGCCCTCCATCCCAGCGGCGGTATCCACTAGACACTTGAATTTTCCCATTACAGAAAGACGATAAACTAAACTCTGGAAGGGAGAGTGTTTGAAGTGATAGCCGAGGACAAATATCGAGGAGAAAAGGTTAAGAATAGGAGCAAGAACTTACAAGGTTGAAGGTGTGCAAATCTCCACGGTTTTCTGCAAAGTAAGGTATGATGGTTGATGTCTTGATGGGATTACCCCCTGAGGAATTAAATGAAGGCGCGGGTTCCCGAAGCGTCACGACGTGCGAAAAGGCGGCCTCGAAATTATGTCTGTCCCGCCTAAAATTTCGTAGAGTAATGAGAGCCGTTGGATGCCCATCTCACCGTTGAACGTGGGAGACAAAGAGTAACTTACAGTAATAAATGCGCGCGTTTTTGAAAATAAAACCGCCAAGTGTCATCTTTTGGGACGCGAGATGATTTCCATACGTGCCATCACTTATAAAGTGTGTGGAGAGGCTCCTCGTCAGATCAAAACCCTATTTTTCTCCTCGGATGTTGAAAATTAGAGTTTTGAGGGGCTATTGTGGGGGGTAAAAAGATCTTAATAGGGATATGGGCCGTTGGGCCTTGCTAAGGAAGGCCGACCTGCTCTTGGGTTTAGGGCTTGTTGGTACTTTAGGTCGGCTCATACGCCGAGGATCCGAGGATCCAGCCGAGGATGTTTTTTCTCTCGGACTGACACCAGAGAACCCGGGACTTCATGATACAGGTTAGGGAATGGCACGGTCAAGACCAATGATTAAAGGGGGTGAACCCTTGAATGTCCTAGAAGCACCGATATTGGGAAAGTGTCAAAAGTCAAGGCTGCTACCTCCACATTAAAGACCCTGCACCTACCACCCTGGCCGCATTAATGGGGAGGTGACACTTGAACAGTGGAAGGGAAACTTCTAGTTACTGTTCAAAGGCACTAAGAAAAGAAATATCTAGGCTAAGGGAGGAGTTGGGGTAACACGTGTATAAAGTACTAAAAAGAAGAGTATTTAAGGGGGAATCTGGAACAGAAATGAGGATGGACTTTTTGTAACCTAAAAAGAAAAAGACAGAGAGAAGGATATAATATAAGAACAGCTCTCGGCTTACGTCCGAGGAGTCCCAGTTACAATATTCCTTGTTGTTTTCAATTACTTGCAATCTTTAGTTTTTCATTTAATCCTCACAAACTTCTAATCTGGGTTTTAAGCCCACACTCTACAAATTATTATTGTTTAAGGCTCATTGGGCCTGAGCCCATAACTGTTCTTGGGTCCAGGTGCAATTGTGCACTTACAGTTATAAAAAAATGCTCATAAATATAAAATTATTCAAACTCTCTCTTCCTCTAATTTTATATATAGCGTTAGATATATGATTATATTTATTTTTTTATGATTTATTTATATTAGACTCCCTGTTTTCTACTCTAAATTAACTTATTTGACACAAAAATTAAAAAATTTGGTTAGATGGGACACATGCCATAAAATTAAACTTTTTTTGAAATCCAATTTTTACACTAAACTAACTAACTTGGTACAAAAATTTTAAAATTTTTGATTAGATGGAACACGTGGTGCAAAATTAGACTCTAATTGAATTCCAATTTAAAATCTAATTGGTTTTTCTCTCAGCTTTACCTATTAATATATATATATATATATATATATATATATATATAGATGAATTATAAACTTGAATTGTTTTTAGTTCTACAAAAAAATGCTCATAAATATAAAATCATTCAAAAATTATGTTTTTTTTATGGTTTACTTATATTTGACTCATCTTTTTTTTTCACTAAATTAACTTATTTGGTGCAAAAATTAAAAAACTTAGATTAGATAGGATACGTGTCGCAAAATTAAACTCTAATTTAAATCCAATTTTTACATTGAATAAATTCACTTGGCACAAAAATTTAAAAACTTAGATTAGATGGCACACGTGGCGCAAAATTATATTCTAATTGAATTTCAATTTGAAATCTAATTGAATTTTCTCTCTGTTTTACCTATTATTATATATATAGATATAAACTTATATTCTCTCTCGTATATCAATTTTGCTACGGTCACAACTTTTTTCACAGTTTGTTGAAGTGATTGGTTGTAACTAGACAATCATTTTCACATGGATCTACAACTAACATTACTTTTATTTTCACCACTCATAATTTACCACTTCAACAAGTTGAGAAAAAATTTGTCAATAAACTCTCTCTCTTTCTCTCTCTGAGTATATATATATATATATGAATTCATCTTGTATCAATACCGTAATTTCCCCTCTAAAGTTTCTAGTTTCAACATGATTATATTTTCAACTCTTCTTGGTAGAGATTTTTACTTAATTTGAAATGGAATCGCCATATAGAATTACGAAACTTCTAAGGATTGTGCCGGAGAAAATTGTTGACAATGATTAAACTGAGACAAAGATGTTTACCAATTACCATAGACCTGAAGAGAAAGTGCATGTGAAACAAGATTTGGACATGTGTATCAGATTTGAAGATAAAAGGGCGGATTGCAAAGTGTGAGAGCTGGTTGATTGGGTTTCTATCTTTTTCTTTACCCTCACATAAACCAAAACTGATAATTTAGTAATTTACATTAAAAAATAAATTGTTAAAAATTTCATCAAGAAAAGATGATAGATAAGTTTTATTCTATGAAAACCGATCGTTATGTGTAACTTTATTGGAGATGGCAAGTTCTTTTTTTGGATTTTTTGTACATGCTTTTAGCAAAATAGAAAAACAACTTTGGTGTATTCATTAGAGTTTAGCATGGCGTGATAAGTCCTTTTCAAAGATTATTTTGTAAACATATTTATCCAAGTTATATATATATATATATATATATATATATATATATAAAAGGAAGTGGTGTCTCAATCCTTGGCCAAACTATTCCTCTTTACTCATGAGACATATTAGAAATATTTATAAACTAATAATGTGGTAGATTAAACTTGGGACTTTCGAATTTACCAATGAGCCCACCAGCCCGATACCAGTACGCATAACTCATATTACCAAAAGAAAAATAAATTGATAACTTCATATACAATATAAGTTATAACTAGCTCGTCTATCATAACATTTATACTCTCTCTCTCTCTCTGAGTATATATATATACACACACACACGTATTTTGAATCTATCTTGTCTAGTGTATCAATAGTGTAATTTGACCTCCAAATTTCTAGTTTCAACCTTATATTCCACAATTATATTTACAACTCTTCTTGGTAGAGAGTTTAACTTAATTTGAAAGGGATTTGCCATATAGAATTACGAAACTTCTAAGGATTGTGCTGCAGAAAAATGTTGACAATGATTAAACTGAGACAAAGATGTTTACCAATTACCATAGACCTGAAGAGAAAGTGCATCAGCATGTGAAAGAAGATTTGGGCATGTGTATCAGATTTGAAGATAAATAAAACTTGGAAGAATTCCAAAGGTCCCTACACAGAGTGTGGACTTGGTGCCCAATCAAGCATCATCAAGCTGGCTTCTTTGTACAGATCTAGATGATACCTTAGCTAGCACCCCTTTGAATGTCATAATCAAATCAAAATGTGACTCTCACACTCTAATTACTAATAATAATTTTGGTAAATTGCCAAATGTGCCAAGTTAAACATGATTATTTAAGTATCAATTTTTATAATTCTGATGCCACTTTCTAAATCTCAATCTTATTGTAGGATGAGTCATTTCGGAAAATCCTAGAACTTTTATGGCCGACGGGTTAGGTAACCAAATACGACATCCAATTCAATAAGACAATAACTATCAAAACAGCTTAGAGAAGAAGAAGGAAAAAAAAAAAACAATGCAAAACAAAAACAAAACAAACAAAACAATAAATCCAAAAACAAGAGAGAAGGAGAGGGGATAAAAGAAGTATTATTGTTAAGCCACAGGACAGAAGCAAGTTGAATTTTCCTAACCAATAAACCATACCTAAACCTCTTGTTAAGGTAGCTAGTAATGCCTAGTGGAAGAAAAAAAAGATTGGAATGAGTTGTGTGTGTATTTGTTTCTCAAAAAAGATTACGATGATAAGAGAGAATAAGAAGTTAGTGGCTAGGCTAGGATGTCATTTTAAAGGGGGCAAATTCAAATAATAAAGCATATTAATAATTAAATTAATATTTAATTACTATAGCATGTTGAAAAAGATGTAATTAAGGGTATAAACTAAGTATTAAAAGTACAAGCATATTTAATTTTAGTATGAACATGAGCCAACTCAAGTTCATCATGAATAACCTCGAGCTTGTTTATGAGGTAGATGATTAACTTTTTTTTTCTTATCCTTAAAAAAACACCACAACAAATTTTTTTAAACCTATTATCAAATTCATACTAATAATTAAATTATATTTGAAATTATATTACTCGAGTAAATTAGAAAGAAGATTTTTGTTTATGAACTTCCAGATTAACCAACATTGTATTGTTAAAAATTATAGATAATTTTTTACTATGGAATAGACATTTATTTATCAATATTCAATAAATTATAAATAAAAATATGATATCTTATAAACATATTTATAAACTTACATAATTGAATTTTAATATTTATACATAACATATTTATGAACATATTTATACATATAAATATATAATATTATGTATAACTTGCCCCACCCTCCCTTAAAAATTACCATCGTTTTTTAGTGTAGTTGTGGTGTGCCTTTGTGTTAGAACCCATTTCCCTCTCCCTTGTGTGTGTTTGTTTCTCAACAAAAAAAAAAAAAAAAATATCATACTCACAAGTTTATTTGCAAACAAATTATTATATTTGAGCTTCAATAAATGAATATAATTTTTTTTTCTAAATCAAAACGAAATTGTCCATTAATAGTTCGATGCATTTATTGCCATAAATGTAATATTAAGTATTCTTTTCATCCAAGTAGTTTAATATATAGGTTGTAATCATTTCGAATAATTACAACCTATATATGTTTGTGATAGGACAAAAGTATTCTCATAATTTCTTCAAAAGTAACCAAACTAGTTTTCAATGAAGGAACAAATTTAGACGCATAATTAGGATATGATAACTCTAATATATGACACATGCATGGCACCTAATCAAACAATCAGCACCACTGCTTTAAATAACAACTGTACAATAAGTACTGATAAGTTTAATCTTGAGAGAAATAAAACTTTTACAAATCATAAAAAGTGATTCAATAATAATAAATTATTTAAAAGAACAACTCATTGTATATTGAGTAATTTACCTGTGTACTAACATTTATTCAATAATTAAAATCATAAAAAATATACCAAAAATTACCAATAGTTTCTTTATAACTTTTCGTTTTAATGATTGTGAATTACCGTTGCTTTAACTTTTAAACTCTATCAATCGTTAGGTTATTATTGTTTCTCAAAAAAAAAAAATCTCTATAGGTCATTATTAATTTTTAATCATTTGGCTCATAATTACATAAATATCCACACAAAAAAAAATAATTGCGCATGTAAGCCCAATCATAAAATATCTTATGTTTTAAAAATGTGTATTACAACTCATAATATAATTTTTATTTATTATTAATTCATTAATCTGTGTCTTTAAGGCACTCATTACCCATTTATAATAGATAGAACATGAATTTTTTTATATACAAAAAAATTAAAAATGACAATGCAAAAAACATTTCAAGCCTCTAATTTTAAATTTGCTCAATCGAGTTTTCTAAGTTTCAATTAAAATCTCTTCGTCGACTTTCGTTAAATGTTGCTGTTAAGTGTCCAAATTTTCCTTTATTTTAATGACGCCATCTAATTGGAGTTGATAGAGGGATCTTAATTGAATGAACTTAAAATTTAAATGACTCAATTGATTGAAAATAAAATTAGATGATTGAAATGAATTTTGGTCAAATTTAAAAGGTATAATTTATATTTTTTTTCTTATTATTATTATTATTATTATTATTATTTAAGGACAAACGGGACGAGTTGAGTTGGAGTAGTTATAGTTATTGATTGCGTACTTTCACTACCTATGCTTAATTTAGACTCTGAAAGCAAGCAAAGCATGCACAAAGTGCCAAACCCGAAACACCCATGTGAACTGGAACCAATATTAAAACAACTATCTTCTCTGCTTGTCCAATGACGAGATCAGTGGAGCCAAATGTCTGATCAATGCATGGCACTAGCGAACATGGATAGACAAGGTACGTAAAAACTATAAAGCTCCAAGGTACATAATTAATATCCAATAGTACCATGGACAGTTCGTTATTTTTTGTTGTTGATAAAACTGATTTCTTTTTTTGTTTTACTATTATTATGTGGTTATATATTAGGTCTTAAATATTAAATCTTCCTAATTAATTTGTAACAGTGACAACCTTCTTATAGTTAATTACAAAGCACAAAGTCAACACGTCTTTTCAATAATTAATCACATTATGTGACTTCTTTAGTAAAATATTTATTTTATAAAGAAATATGATCATGATGACATTATCTTGAAAACGATAGAAAAATATTTATAACTGTCTAGTTTTTTCATTAATTATAAATAGTTTATATATATATATATATATAAAAGATAGAAATTTTACTCTAATATAATTAATCTAAGTATATATGTGTGTGAAACTCTTTTCTGGAGACTTGAACTTCGACCCTTACCCTTCACATTCCATAAGCACACCCCATAAACACTTATATTTGTGGAGTGATCACTGCACCAAAAGTGCACAATGGTAATTATAAATAGTTTTGTTTAAAGAAGGATGGATTATAAAGAATTCCTGGTCCACTACTATGCATGGGTAGACTTATATGTTCCTGAACTATATATGAGATTGATGCTAACTCTTTTTTTATTTCTTTCTTTCTCTTTAATTTTTATACTACAACATAAAAAGTCTTAAGAAACTAGCTAGGTAGAGGAGTCTAATAGCTCAATTAGTATTTAATATTTGTTAGTGTTTTTAACGTAAACTTCCATGATTCAAAATTTTCTTGTTCCACTATATCCAGCAAATAAGAAACAAGAAACAAGAAACGAGCACGAAACCAATAGGCATTCATTCATTTTCAAAATATGGCAAACATAATTCCTCTTCTCTTCTTTTTACTGGATTATTTTCGTCTGGAAGTTCTCTTCTCTTGAGTGAATGCTTGAAATACCTCATAATTAAAAGTAAAGGCTCTGAAGCTTATAATTTTGGGATTTGCAATTCTGGATCCTCATACAAGGGGCTAGCATGCAATGGTTAGTTCTCTTTAATATTTGCATTTTTCCACGGCTTTGTATAACTACAATAATTCTTCCACCTCTAAGATAATTGATCTCATTTGTGCTTAATAATATTTGTAAAAATGTTGTGGGCATAACATGACTCATACAATTCTAGCATGTTGATGGATCATTTTCCTAGTAAAGTGTAGCCGCTTATACATATTTGTTTACTAATTGATAATTCTGCCTCGGCCTCCTAAAAAAACAGTTTAGGCCAAGTAAAACCAATGTAACACAAATTGATTGGTTTCTTATTAACGCTCAAAGCTTGATCAGTGGATATATAAAGTTATATTTGCTGGACTTCTGGCATTATCTACTAGTGTCTCCATTTTTTTCCCTTTTACATTATTGACCAACCATTATCCTAATTATCTTTTTTTGGGAGATAATTAAATTATATATAATTATAAATTGTTCAAAATATTGAAGAATATATCTCATAAAACGATTTCATGAGATTCACATGTGTGAAACCCACATATATTGTAAAAGAGATATCTTAACACTTACACACAAACACTCATTTTCTCTGGTCCAATGATGCACCAAATAGATGTCTCTTACAATGCTTTTCTAAAATTCAACACAAATTATACGTAACCATTAATAATTATTTTGTGCATTCGTCATATGCATACATAAGACCTAATAAACACTTAACTACTTACATATTATGACCATAGATTATCAAAAAATACATATCATGACTATAATCACTGCGTACATCACAAACCTTATTTCATAAGTAGTATCCTCAAAAAGTCATTCACCTTTCATTTTCATTTTTATAACTTTGCAAAGTTGTTTTACTTTGTTTAAGCCAACATATTGACAATTCTTAATCCCTAAGGAATATACCATATACGTTTGAAAGAAGTTTTATTTGCTTGTTTGTTTGAAGTGGAAGTCAGTGAAATAATTTTTACTATTGAGTCATGAGTGTATTGGTTGATTCTCAAATAAAGAAAAAAAGAAATCAGAATTCTATGCTGGTATCGAGTGTGACACATCAAAAACAAGTTGGACCTATAAAATCACATAAATGAGAGTCCCAAAAAAAAAGCTAGACCTTGTCAAATAATAAAAGCAATCAATAATAATAATAATAATAATAATATTAATATTAATAATAATGTCATAAGTGTTTTGAGGTCAAGTTTCTCTCTCAGTCACAACCCCCACTGATTGCGATTTCAATGCCTTAGCTTTTTGGCATTGATTGTGGCTAATCATCCAAACTCCCAAACTTCTCAAGTTTTTTCCCACCCAACCCAATTATTTCGAACCCAAAACAAAAGCAAAAAAGTCTTCAATTTCAAACAAATCTGACACACTTACTAACATGCACCACTATGCGTACTGCGCACCCTTCCTTTTTCCCTGGCTCAGAATCCATCCCCGTTCCAGATAGGCAAATCGCATCAAACATACCCGTGCGTATTACGCACCCTCCTGCGAACTCTACCAAAAAGCACATTCGTTTTCAAAATTCCCTTTCATCTTTTTTATTTATTTCTTTCTTTGTACAAACAAAGCACGCCTTGAAGGCTTGAACTATAAATTATAATATAAATATATACACAATAGGTTAAAGCTTAGACAGAATTACCTGGTAAAGTTGCCTTGACTTTAATTTTTTTTTTTTAAAAAGGTGACACTGTCTGCAATTTATTAACTAACAAAATCATGTTTTGAATGTAATGTACATGCACCTAAAAATCTGATAACTAAGTTTTGCCATATATAATAAATTTCACCACTTTTTTAAGGTTGCAATTCATGTATAATTAAATTAATGTTAATGGTGATCCAATAATGCTGCATTAATCTTAAGATGATGGCTCAAATGTTATTAAAAATTTGTGAAAGTTATTATATTTGTAGTATTGCTAAATATATTTATAATACCAAATTAAACCCCATGTCTTTACAAGATTTAATTAAAATAAAATAATATTTTAAAATATGTTTAATTCAAATGATAGCCCATTTTAAGTACATGTACATGGTTATTTAAACACATGTTTCTACTATGACAAAATTTAGATACAATATCTTTCCTTATGTGAATTTTTTTAGTGAGATGGAAGTGTATTTTTTGTTAAGTAATCACATGGCTATATTTTAAAATGATAACTAAAAGAATAACACACAAGTACTGTACTTAAATTTTGTCATTCCTAATATATATAAAAACAATTTCATTATAAATCACACATACCCTATATCTTAGAACATGTTCTCATGTGTTTATATGGTATATTAAAGCACAAAAACATTATTTAGTAATTAAAAGATATGTGAATCTGTAGATTTGAAATATCTCTAAAATATCATACATCTAACGTATGCATCATCAACCTTTAAATATTGTATACACTATACAGACACTACAAAAGAAACAGGATATACCATATAAATGCATAAAATAATTACAATTACTCTGTCCCAAAAATAGAAAACTTCATGAAAAAGACAATGCAATCTTCACAACTAGCCTAACTATATGTCGAGTTCAGAACTCGGGTATTCCAGCTTGACACTGTTTAGTCTGATTATATATGAATGGTGTTTATGGAGAATAGTTTATCTTATTACCATTTCCACAGATACTTACTCCAAATTTGAATATCTTAATAAAAATTTTTAAAATTTTTTTTCCAAAAAAATAAAATAAAATAGTAATTTACTCTTTGTATTGAAAAGGTGGGAATATATAATATTAAAAAATAATATATAAAAAACAAACAGCTAATTTGTAAAATTCCCCTCCAATATCTCTTCTCGAACTCTTTGTCTCTTTCTTTCTTTCAGAGCGAGCTCCAGCTTGGAGTGGTTCATGGAGTCTCTCTCTCTCATCGCAACCCATGGCCCAGTGGTCCTCAAGCTTCATATAAAAATGAGAGAAAAATTCACAACTGTTACACTTCTCAGCTCCTGAATTTCCTTGAGCTCAAATTTTTTTTTTTGTCTTTTGTGTTTTTTGAGTGTTGTGGAGATAAAGAAGCATTTCTAGGGTTTTGTTGAGCTATAGTTTTGTGTGAAAAAGAATGCCGGCGAACCGATCGAAATCTGAGAATCACGATGCGGCGGCGAAGCCTGTACGGCGGGACCCGTACGAAGTGCTCGGTGTCTCCAAGAACTGCGCGGATCAAGAAATCAAAAGCGCTTACCGAAGAATGGCTCTCAAGTATGCTTCAATTTCTGCGTTTTCAACTCGTTTTTTTAGCTCATGAAGTATTATGTCTCAGTTTGTGTTTGTGTGTGTGTGTGTGTGTTTTGAATTTGATATAAGTTCATGTGTAATTTCTTTGAAATTTTGAGAAATTTGAATGTTGAATATTATGTTAATTATGTAATTACGAGAGAATTTTCAATTTTAGCTCGGTTTTTAGCTCGCAGCGAGGGTAGAGAGAGAGAGAGAGAGAGAGAGAGAGAGAGAGTCAACAAGGACTATGCAGCTAGTGATAGCTTTTCAAAGCAGTAGCTCTGTGCTTCTGTGTGAGCGATGCCGGAGTGTTGATGCTTGTACGGTGGATATGGTAGTTTTTTTGGTGCCCCTAGTGGTTGCGAATGAAGGGAATCTTAAAGCTAAATTAGGGGTTTTTTTTATATATCGTTTAGGCCAATCTCGCCATATCTGTTGAGGGTTTTTGGGCATGAAAGAGAAGCATTTATTCGGTTCAGGTAACACTTGGTTCCTTGTTGTTCCGACTTTGTCAACTGCCACTTGTCGTGTTTTTATTCAGAGAGAGAGAGAGAGAGAGCATACAATGGTGAAGGACTGAACCAAGCAAGGGACTCAAGATTTTGTGTTAGGAAGAATGTAGACATAGACACAGCGGATCTTGGTTCCCGTTTTCTTGGGAAAGGATGCAAGGGATGGGACTGAGAAGAGAAGCTTGATTTCACAAATTAGGAAGAGCTTTTTCACTTACTTGTCTTTAACTTGGTTAGGGATGCTTGATCAGAAAAGAAGCAGTTGATACGTTGGCAAACCACATTCAGAAACATTTTCTTGAGAATGCATGGTGCGAAACCTCAAATTCGATGTGCATTTTCCACGTGTAATAGTGGAAATGAATGTCAAGTAGTGTGAACTGATTATAAATGGAAGTGCTGGAATGCAGTGTGAAGTTCTAAGTAAAGTACTTGGGTTCATGTTCATGTTCATGTGAAGGTTTATCAGTGTTGTGTCTATATAACCTCCAATAATGTTTCATGAGTGTTTGTATGTGTAAGATGATGTGCAAAACATCTGTGCTTTCACTTATACTGGAGTATGCAAATAAGAAGCAAACTATTGAAAATATCACAAAGCACATAATCAATATGGGACCTTAACTCCCTTATATCTGTCCTGCAATGGTTTTATTTATTTATTTGTTCTTATTTTTGAAAAGTTAGAGAGAACCCACCCAGACGAAAAAGAATACATGTGCTGACCCTGACCCCAAAACTTTTAAGAATGAGGCTTCATTGTTGTTGTTGTGGAGAGAACCTGCTAAACAACACACTCCCTTATGAAACATCTACATTTTGTGCTCAACATGAGTGCTTTGCAAATTTTGGAGAGTCATTCGAATGGTAAGTTTATTGGTGTCTGAGGTTTGCCTCTTGAAGTCGATGGGCTTTTGGCCAAAGTTTTATTCTAAGGTGGATTCCAGTGATTTTTAACTAATGGTATCGGGTTATATACTTATATTTCATGTCCTCTACATTTTGTGTTGCCATTATTTTTGCTAATATTATTCCACGGTTCCATATCAAGCTGGCTTGGATTATCAAAGATACTAAAGTTGTACTATTTGTCTATTTCAGGTACCATCCTGACAAGAATGCAAATGATCCTAAAGCAGCTGATATGTTTAAGGAGGTCACCTTTTCCTATAATATCTTGTCTGACCCAGACAAACGGCGTCAGTATGACACAGCCGGTTTTGAGGTGAGATATTAATGCTGGTTTCCAAAAATGTTAATTCTATGTAGTTCAGTAAAATCGCTTGTGTTCCTGCTAGAGATGCTGGTCCACCTTCTATTCCAAAAATTCATTATGCATGCAATCATTAAAATTCTGAGAATCCATTTTTATTCTTGGCTTAATATTCAAAACTTATGTGGAATATGATTTCTTGTTCTTTGTCTAGGCTGTTGAATCAGAAAACCAAGAATTGGAGCTAGACCTTTCAAGTTTAGGAACTGTGAACACCATGTTTGCTGCACTTTTTAGGTGAGTTTTGCATTTTTCATATTTCATATTTTTTTTTAATTGCAAAAAAAAAAAACTCATTGATTTTGATGATTTCTATGTGTTAATTTTCATTTTTACTATTTTCTAAATAACAGTAAACTTGGTGTGCCAATCAAGACCACTGTATCAGCAACAGTCTTAGAGGAGGCACTTAACAATTTGGTCACTGTTCTTCCACTACCAATGGGGCAACCTATATCTAAGAAGGTGAGCCGTTCTTATTCCAGTGGAGCCTTCATATTTTTTTCGTGGTGTGCTGATCTGAATTATTATTATTATTTTTTAATTAACAAGTTGAGAAGCAGTGTCCTGATTTTAATTTTTTGTTTTTAATTTCTTAACTAACAGGTTGAGAAGCAATGTGCTCACTTCTATTCTGTCAGGATAACAGAAGAGGAAGCACGATCTGGATTTGTATGTCGAGTGCAATCATCTGACAAAAGCAAGTTCAAGGTAATAAACCTCTGGCACACATATGCATTGAAAACTACATCTATTTTAATTTTATCCCTACTTTTAAGGTTTTCTGTCTAGTCTTCTGAAGCCAAATATCTCCATTGTGGTTAAGATTTCATAGGTAACAGAAGTCAAAATGGTTTGCTTGGTGTATTTTCCAGAACATGAGATTGCATTATTTCAAACAGATCAAAGCTCAGTAATTTCTATATTTATCTTAAATCTATGTCAATGTTTTATTATTGATAATATTAACTTCTATATTTACAAATGATCCTTTAATTACTTGTTATCTCTCCCTCTCTCTGATTTTTGGCTTTCCTAAATGATCAAGCTGTACATGGTGTACTTTCCTTGTTGCTTGCTGATAGACCACTTAAGATCACAGCCTCAGACTAGACTATAGATATCCTTGTCTGTGTTGAAGCTTGAGCCCTATCTGTTCCATATCTTAGGTCTTTCAAGAATGAACTTAAAAGACAATAAGTTTTGGGTCTGGTCAGTTGTTCCACAAATGAGCCTGCAGCCAGTCTATTTATGTCATTATGACCAGATACTCTGCTTTAAACTACTAAAGAAGCAGTGCCTGGATTACAGCATTAAAATACAAAGTTCAATCTTCAGCTTGTGAGACGAATGTTGGGGACATGTATTTCCCTATTTCTCACACAGGTGAGTTGGCGCTATTGTTATCCTTGGTCATGATTTTTAAACACGTACAATGATCTGGGAATTTCCTCTTTCAGCGCCTGCAGAAAATAATCAAATTTTGGGGGTCCTTTCCTGATTAGATTGTGCAGTGTGTATGACTTACTCAGTTTCTCCTTAGTTCGATAAATTAAACCTTAAAAATCTTAGATTGTTTAAATTTTTTTTTAAAAATTTTTTTAAAATTTTTTATAAATTTGTTTCAATTATTGACTTCAGAGCATCATAGCCTATTTTCTTTGTTTGAATTTTATAAAATACATATATGTACAATTTACTTAGTATTTAGGTAATACCATACATGTTGAGTAATTCCCTAAATAACAGAACTTTCTTTCATGGATAATCACCATTACCTAATATATTAGCCTTTTGCAGTTGTTGTATTTTGATCGGGAAGAGAATAACGGCTTAAGCCTAGCGCTGCAGGTATCACGCATCTTCTCCTTTCATTTGAGTTAAATATGAATCATTCTTGTAATTAGGACTCTCCATCCTAATGAGCATAGAAGTAGAGTAAAATGGTTGCTAGATGAATAGAATTGAACTATTATAATTTTAATGGCATTATTTCAATCTTTTGGTTTTACAAGATCACGTGCTTGTGTCTCATTGTTTCTGTGTAACCATAAGTTTCATCCAAATTTATGGTTTACAACTCTTGCAAATGTAGACCTTGTTTTCTCTTTAAATTTGATTGAAATTTTTGAATAAATAACTGCAGTAGTCTTGCGTTTTTCTTGAAATACTTAATCTAGCACAGAATTTTAGCATTTAATCATAAGTTTTGAGAGATGGCGATGAAGAGCTGAGTTACAGTGCTTTGTATTCAGCAGTAGCACTGCTGTATATTCACTCATGCACACACATCGTAGGGTAACAACTATGATGTCATTTTGGGGTATCTTTGATAATTCTTTGCAAAATTAAGTGTCATACTGTTACATATGTCTTTTAGGACCTTAATTCTTATTAGCATCTTCTGATGCCATTTCTGCTGAATATCATGCATAACATTCTATTGGTTTTGTTCAAGTTGCTTATACGTATTTCCTGTAGGAGGACAGTGCCAAAACAGGGAAGGTTACATCTGCTGGAATGTACTTTCTTGGTTTTCCTGTTTATCGGTTGGATCAAACAATGAATTCGGTGAGCTGATGATATTACAATATTATATTATTCAACTTCTAATTTGGCTTGTCAATTCTTTTTATCTGATTTTTAGAATTGTTTTGGCACCAGGTGGCTGCTTCAAAAGATCCAGATGCTGCCTTCTTCAAAAAGTTGGATGGATTTCAGCCATGTGAAATAACTGAATTGAAGGCTGGCGACCATGTCTTTGCTGTTTATGGTCAGTAATTGACAAGTAACCAATTAAATTTTATTATGTTTATCAATTACATAGGTATTTGGTTGAACCTGATGATCACCTTCATCTTCTGACAAATTTATTAAAGGTGACAACTTTTTTAGAAGTGCAAACTACACCATAGAGGCTCTCTGTGCTGCACCTTATAAAGAAGAAAAGGAGTATCTTAGAGCTGTAGAAACTCAAATTCTAACAAAAAGAGTGGAAATATCAAAGTTTGAAACTGAATACCGAGAGGTCTGGACTTTGACATAATCAGTGCTTATGGCCTTATAAATACTTATCTTTTTCTGAATTTTCACATTAAGTGTTGACAGGTTCTGGCACAATTTACAGAGATGACCAGTAGATATGCACAGGAAATGCAAGCAGTGAGTTATTGTGAAAACTTATTGCCTAATTAGTTTTATATGGGGAAATGATGTTTTATTACATTGATAGTTTATAAGATGCACTGATCGAGTTTTGCTTGACTCTTGATGTATGTTTTGCAGATTGATGAGCTTCTCAAGCAACGGAATGAAATACATGCATCGTACACAAGTGCTCCTCCAATGAAGCGGAGTAGGAGCAAGAGCAGAGGTTCCTTCAAGGAGGCCAAAGAAGATGGCCAAGTGAAAGACAAGAAATCTACAATGAGGGATAGGCCTAAGAAGAAGAAATGGTACAATATCCACTTGAAGGTTGAAAAGAGAAAACCTTGCTGAAGAGGGTGAGAATTGTGGCATATACTTTCATTGTTATCTGTCTTTCCATTTTGACAATGGTTTACTGTAGAAATAAATTACTCTGATGTTACAGGGAAGCTGAATCAGGTAGTGTGCACTCATTTTTTTTTGTTGCAATCGCTTGGCATCTTGTGAAAAAAGTAGGAGGCTAAGCATTGCTGCAACAGAGTGTTGATCAATGATGATTCTGGTGGAATGTTTCCATTTCTCTAGCATGCTGAGGATGACAACATCTCATTGTTATTGTAGAATTCTTTTTTTTTTTCCTCGTTGCCTTGGTCGTTCACTTGTTCTTTTTTGTCAGTATCTTCGACCAGCATACCTGTAAATTGCATAATTTTATTCAGGAAGTTCAGTTCAACAACTTTAGCATGGGGTGTATTTTTGGATTAAAAAAAAAAGAAAATATGGCAAGACATTTCCTGATGCTTCAAAGTCCCAATTAGTAAGCTGTTGGATTCCATTCGACTACCCTGAATATGTGGGGTTTAATTTACTGTAGTTTGCTTTTGCTTGTTCAGGTTCTGTGGCTCTTCAGTTAAGGTTTGATGGGTGTTTTTTTTGTGGTTTCAGAAATTTTGTGACCTGGTTTACAAAGAGCACAATCTATTGGCTTGAATCATGATTTTAGTAAATATGACCTGCTTAGAACTATAATAATGCCTAGTGGCTGTGCCCTTGTAATCTATAAGGTGTTCCAAACTCAAGCTGGTTGAGTGATCCTACCTGCACGGGTAGCTGCTTGAATATTTTTTATAAGCCAAAAAATTATCAACTTGTGGCGCTTCACTTTATGTACCAAAACATAAAAACGGATACCAATGGTTGGTTTGGAGGGAGGGGGAGAGAAAAGGAGCAGAGTAGAGTTGGTTGGAAATTAAGCCTACTCTTGCAACTTTCAGCCAACTTTACTTTACTTTCCCATCCATCCAAATTGGCCATAAGGCTTCCCTCTCCAGTCAGAAGACTGGAAACTACAGTTTTGTCAGTAATATACTTAGTTTTGCTCTGCGCAAAAGTTGGGATTCCTCAAGAAATTGGTGCGTTATGTTGTTGGAATCAAAGTCACAAGCCTCCTGCAATGTCTCAAATTTTTGCAAAATTTATGATCAGAAAACATCAAAGCATGACAATTTTTTGTGCATGGTATTTCTTTTCTTATAATGAGTGGGGGAAAGGAGAATTCTCCTCACAAGGGAGATTGAACTGTATAAAACTTTTGATATGATCTCTAATTAGTCTTTTACGTGGTTGGTAGACAGTTTACAATTTCAGGATATGTTTTCCATGAAATTGTAATTTGCTTTTAACAAGCTATCGTAAAACAGTTGTACAACTAATCCTTTTCTCATATACATAGTTTTTTGGCTGAAAAATTGTGCTGTTCATGCCATATGCACACACGCAAAAAAAAGAAAAAAAAAAAAACGAAAAACAAAATTGGAGCGAAAAACTTATTGCATAACTTGAGAAAAAGTTTGGCAATATTTATAACAATATAGCAATAGGTTTTTTCTAAATAAAATTGTTAGAATCAATATATAAAAAAGTAGAGACTTCATGTGAAAGAACATGAGGTTCTAATGCATTCTTTGAGATTTTCTTTATTTAAGCTTACATCTTAATAAAGTTTGCATTTACATCATACTATTAGTTCATCAAATTAACTAATGGAGTAAATTGATATATTAATTATTTATATTAGAGGAATTTAAATGACTATATATATATAAAAGAAAATATTTTTATTTATAATTGGTAATAATTGATTTAAAATATGACATTCTTCTTTATATGAGAAAGTATTTTTATTTATAATAATAATAATAATAATAATAATAATAATAATAATAATAATAATAATTGTCGGGGGTAAAAATGCTTAAATGCACATTTGGGTCTTGGGTCTGGTTTGTTGGTATAAGTCTGTTCAATTAGAGTCTTCGAGGCCCACAGGCCAGTTCGCGCTACAAGGGCAGAGGAATTTTCTGAGGAGGAGTATCTCCTCGGATGGGACCAGTAAAGGCCATGGGACGTGCTAAAGGATTTAGAGACAGAATTCTGGAAGATCTGTTGGGTAAATGCGTAATCCAAGCACTCATTAGAAGGAGGAACGTGTGAGATATATCTGAGAAAAAAGCTGCTACCACCGCATTAAAGACCCTGCATCTACCTCCCTGGCCGCATTAATGGAGAAATGACTTCTGAATAGTAATATTCAGCCTTGCAGCTATTATTTTAAGACTTCAAGAAGGTGATGGATGGGACAAGTATCTAAGAGGAAAATTTGTGCTATACGTGGGAGAGAAAGAAGAGAAGAAGAGGGATATAAGAGGAGAGGAGAGGTATGAAGAGGGGAGGGGAGGAAAAACTTGAAGACCAATTTGTAATCTTTTGCTTAGAGAAAGAAAGACAATATAAGTGGTCCTCAGCTTACATCTGAGGAGAGTTTTTTGTCATATTTATCTATTATTCGCATAGATCGCAGCATTCTAGCCTGTTTATTAACTCTCCAATATCCCTAACCTAAGTTTCAAACCCATACTCTACAAATTTCATTGAAGACTCTTTGGGCTTGAGTCCATCTAAGGATTGGATCGGATACAAATTGTGTACTTACAATAATAATAATAATAATAGATTTAGAATGTTTAGTTGTTTTGACAACAATTGACACAATTTTTTTTTTAAAAATTGTGAATTCACTAAAATTAATCATAACCATTTAGATTTCTTAACTTCTTTTAGTGAGATATATATATATATATATATATATATATATATATATATATATATATATATATATATATATATATATATATAAAACTAACATTGTAGTATTTATTCTATGTAATTAAAAAGATTACTAATATGATAAATAAATATATTTTTTATATTAATTATTTTAAGTGGTTCATTAATTATTTAAGTATAATGAAATTTGATGTCAGTTTTCTAAGATTTATATGAGAAAAAATTGATTAGAAATATGATATTTTTGTACAAATTTAGTTATTTTTGCAATAGTGGAAACAAGGTACAACAAAAGGAAAATAATAATAATAACACACAATCAAGAATGTAAAAACAATTATATATATATATATATATATATGGAGAGAGAGAGAGAGAGAGAGAGAGAGAGAGAGAGAGAGAAGTTACAACTAATGAAATTTTACAAAAGTTACACATTTTATTCACCATAGATCTCTAAGCAATCTAACGATTGAAAAAAACTATCGTACTTAATTACAATACACTATCTTATTTATATATATATATATATATATATATATATATATATATATATATATGTAGAGAGAGAGAGAGAGAGAGAGAGAGAGAGAGAGGTTACAACTAATATATTATTACAAATGTTACACATTTTATTCAATGTAGATCTTTAAGAAATCTAACGGTTCAAAAAACACTATCTTATTTAATTAAAATAGCATGTTTTAGTGTACTCTCTCTTATTTATTAAGATAAATAAAGACATTCTCTTCTATGTTAGTATTTTCTCCCTCTTGCTGAGCCACTTAAAAAAAATCTCTCATTTTTTTTAAATGCCATATTTAAAAGAAGAGAAACAATTAAATTTTTTACAAAGTGTTGATGTGGTGTGGTCCACATTAGCTTTTAAAAACAATTATTGAAGGATATTTGTATTTTTCTTTATGAAAATGATATTTGCATTTTTTAGTAGACATGAAACTGGCTTATCTATATTAGTCACAATATCATGCAATTTTCAAATTCGTAAATACATATAGTATGATCAAATTCTTACACCACTCTAATTGTCTTTCTGTTTTGTTTATAAAATAGAGCATTGAATATTATGATTTTTAGAAATAAAATTATTGAAATATTGGAGAAAACTAACAAAATACACTGCACATCATGTGGAAACTGCACATCGTGTGAAAACTAGGCTAGTTGAGAATAAAGTATGTATGATTAACATTGTACAAAGTGTAGTACAATGGGTTTAGGGTCCATTGGGCTTATACTTTAAACTCAACGTGGAGGATGAAAAAGCCTACTAAACTTGGGAGATTGATGAAAAACTTGGAATCTTGTATGGTTTCTAAGAGTGGTATACTTCTTGCTGTGAAATTAGCCCAATTAGAGTTGAGAATCGAGCTTTCTTAACTGGAATGGGTATTCTAAGGGGTGCAATGTCTATCTATAAAAAAGAGTATAAAATAAGGAACTTTAAGAGCATCAAGACACTGGTGCCAAAACTTGTGATACTACAAGATAAGGAAATTCACAAAAAGAAAATACGACAGAATACATTAAGTCTTTCAGACTCAAACATGACACAGGCTCATAATTGATGCAGGACTGTTTAAGAAATTCAGCCCTATACCAGGTTTTTTGATTAATATAAATAAAACATTAGGCAATCACACTTAGCATCACACCTTAAAGAAGTTTGCATCACACAAACAAAGCTTAAAATAAGCTGCTGAATTTTATTAATTAATCACTATATTCTCAAATAACATGACCACAAAAGAGCCGAGGTTATAATTATCCCTTTCCTAGTAGGACTTGGACGGTAAATAACCTATTCCTAGAATGAATAGGAGTACTGACAACAATTAAATAAAAGACTTAATAACTCCTAAACCAAATAGGAAGAGGACTCTAAACATAAAATATGACTCATGCTCTTTTGGCACAGCCAAGAACAGCTCATTCTAGATTTCTAGAAATTACCAAAATGCCTTATTCTCATAGAACTTAGTTAAAACTGATTCAACAGCCTCTCAACCTAAATACTCAATACTAATAAATAAAATTACCTATCAAAGGTGCTAAGGTCTGACATCAAAACTAGACCACAATTCTTAAATCTTTGTATATTTAATCTTCTTTTTCCTTGGGCTCTTCCTTATCCTCATTAACAATTTTACATATCCACAAGCTGCGATTAGTGTTAATTATGTGCTCAGTAACAACACTAGTTCACTATAGTAAGACTAATCTCAAAGACAAGACACAGACGCTCTGTCAATTCATGAATTGGTGCAATTTGTCCATTTACTCCAAGGTGAATTGCCAGAAGATTCAAAATTGCACCAAGAAAAAGCCATATTGCAGTCCATAAACATACCCAATATATTGTTTTGAGAATAGACACAAGTTGGAAGTCATCACAGAGCATTTGTCATCCTCTTCATCTCAGCTGACCTCCTGGGGTCCGGTTCTTCAATTGCTCTCTCAGTGAGTACTTGCTTGATACGGCACATTGACTTCCTCACCTTAATTTTCATTCAACACCAAATACCAAAATGCCAATTAGTAATTGTGGTTCCAGAAAGATGGAGGAAAAGTAAAAACAGATGCAACAAATTTAAGCCCTAAATGGTCATCTTGCTAACCAATTGAAACACAATGAGACATATCCAATGTGGTAATTCTAGTTACAGACAGTAATTAATGTGAAATGCAAGTTAAATTTCAAAATAAACTCGTAGCTGAAAGCAATGAAAAATTGAGAAATATGGCCAATTGACCCCTAAAGGTTTTTATATCAAATGTATATAACCAGTTTCCAGGTATGACTCAACATACTAAACCAATTATGAAATCCGAGGATTTGTTGCAGCGATTCCAAGTAATGATTAGGTTTAATATAAGGAAACTATTTACCTTTCATTTTAAAACATTCATCAGGTTTTCCTCCTAAAGAAAATTTGATTAATTTCACCCGCCCTTTTTGGCAGAGAAATCCAAATGGCAATTAAAAAAATGAAATGGATATAACTAAAATGATGTGGATATATCTACATTGCCAAACCTACTTCACATAACTCATCGTGGTTATACCAGTCAATGGTTGAGAATTGAGATAGAACTAGATCATGTAATCAGTTGTACTTTGCTGCACTTTAAGACTTTGGCAGTCACATTCTGACTTGGAGACTAAAACTACCATGACCAAGAAAAAAGAGAATCTTTAAAAAGCCACAGTTCACAAAGAGTTCTTCCCTCTACATTAAAAGAACGTAAAGTACTTCAAGTAGCATGGTCTTTGTTCAAAGTATTGGTAACATCACGAGTCAGATGGTTCATATCTTTTAAAAAAAAATTAAATTAAAAATTAAAAAGAAAAGAAAAGAAGAAGAAGAAGCGCGCTGAGGCATGCTTTGTGCTTCAAAGCGCCAGAAAAGCGTGCCTAGGGCAAGCTTCATTAAATGAGTAAAGCATTTAAACCTTGGGCCTTTGAGTTTTAATCATGCTTTCAACAACACTTTAAACTAAGGGGAAACCTTTTACTGAATAGTTGTAAAGAGTTCATGAAGTTTAATTAAAAAACATTGAGGTTATTTTTGGGAGCAGAAACTGCCTGAAAAATTATTGCAGTGTCATCTACCATTGGATTACAGTCCAACATTGAAAAATAAATAATTAAAAAAAAAAAAAATCAAAGCTAACATGGTTAAATTCAAACAAATCAAAGACAACATGGTTAAACTAGTATTTCAAGAATTTGAATCTCAATTCCCCAAGCAAATGGCCAATCAAATACCACAAACCAATGTCTGAGGAAAGGCAATTCAAGGCAAGTGATGAGATATAGAAGCTTGGCACTAGAAGGGACTGGAATGGGGTTCACCACATCCCCAAGGGTGTTCCAAAAGGTTAAATGGGTAATGACATACATAGGCACTTACCTTCTTAGATCCCTTGGAAATGGAGTTGGATCACGTGTCTTGTTGGTCGTAGATTTAAATCAGTGAGAAAAGAATGAGACTAAATAAATGTTGCTTTCTTTTGGACCATTCCTGCACTAGATTTGCACAGCCAAATGTAACGCCGAGATTGACTTTGACCCTTTTTAGGCTGACTATCAAAGCATAAAACCAAGGCTGTAAGCTATGTTAGCTACTGCCATCAGCTATGTTGAGGAATAAGTAAAACATCTCAAGGAAATATGTGTCTCTTCACCATTGAAAAGCACAATCTCTTAATTCCATTTTGTTACCAACAGAGTTTTCCTCCAACAGAAAAGTTCCTTCAACTCTATATGTGGCAATCTAAAAGATTATCTTCATGTACTTTCAGTCACACTACTTATTTAAATAGTCATGTGACTATTTAAATGATTTAATACATGTGGATGGTCTCATAAACCATTACGTAATGGGTTGAAGGAGATTCCTCCAAACCAGTTTTAAGGAAAAATATATTTTCCTTTTATTATTGTCACACACTAAAAATTATCAAAATATTTAAAGAAGAAGATTTTAATATCTCAAGAGCAATGTCTCGGTTCACTCTGCAGGCACCTTTCATAGTCAAACATTGTATCTAATGCATTTACTTAGAGAATTTGAGTTTTACTTCTCTGTTTAATAAAGATAATTGTGTTCAATTGCTATGTTGAAAAAATGAAAAATAATAAATCATTACATCAGCAAAAATGTCACTCTGCACAGAAATTGAATTCAAAGAAACAGCAGCGATTTTTTAAATTCATATTTTGTTCACTAAAAAGGATTCATATAATCAACAAAATGAATTTGGTTGCTTCATCTCAGCACTTACACGGAAACCAAGGGGAAAAAAAAGAATATAGGGCATGCAGATATTGAACCTTGAACATCAATTTTCAGTATATATAAGTTGATAACACTAAAGTCCCCGTATTTATCTACAGGATGAGTATCCCAATCATTTTTCATGAACTGCCATACTAACAGACATGAGTTTTAGTGATGTCCTGGGTTTGGATAGTTACAGGCTATCTCATCTAAATTATACTAAACCCCTGTACAATTAACCAAGCATTTGAGGAGCCAGAAATGACAAGAATTACATACTGTGTCAAGGGAGAGGCAAAGCGACAGAGTTATACCTTAGGAATGCGCTCTGGGTTAGGAAACCGTAGATTTTGTGAATGAAGCATCTGGCGTTGAGTCATCAGCATGTTTTTCTCCTTTAACAGGACATACCACAGCTTATTAAGATCATCCCAAGACTTCAGTCGCAGTTCAGGAGCCTTCCAACTACGACCTGACAGCACCAAAGCCAAAAGGATAATTATCAATATATATTATTGAGAAAACAGAAAATTTTCAGAATTGAAATTGTTCTAGAAGTACATTGATTCACATGATAGTGAAAAAACTACGAGAAAAATAATCTCATGTGAATAATGATTTTGAAGTGCTTGGTTATCTCTTGTATTCTTCCTGCATACTAGGGCTGATCCCCCTTTTTTCCCCCTTTCAATGGAATCTTGTTACTTATAAAATAAAAAAAAAAAGACTTCAAATTTTGTAAAATTCTATCTTAAAATAACGAGTACAATAATTTTTAAATATCAAGGTTTTAATTCATTATTTAAATCTATAGAAAAAAAAAATTATTTTTATCTATAGAAAAAAAAATTATTTTACTGTTTTTATATTAAGATACCAACCCATGGGCCAAGCAAAAAGGGGCTGGGCTAGCTCGGCCTGGCCTGGCCCATTGCCGAACCTTGCTACAAGCTATGGGGTGTGTGTAATTACCAATTATAGAAAGAACAGCTAAATATCTTATAACATAAAGCTATGAACAATGAATTATTATGACGTCTAAATGCAATCAGCAAACAAAATTAAGGAACATGATCAGGCCCAAACCATAGACAACAGGTTTGTCATCATCTACGCTCCTATCAGCCTCAAAGAAATCTTGCAGAGGGTTCCTCACTACAGAAGTCGCCGCAGCTGTTGCAGAATACGTTTCTGATTTAGCAGCAGCAAACAGTGTTCTCCCAAAAATTCTTGACACTAACATTATTATTATCACTTCACTGCATCACAATTCAATTACAGAAGCAGAATTAGGAAACACTCTCATGGCTATTATTCTTTGTAGGCAACACAAACATGAATCCATTTGTTTTGTTGGAAATTGGTTTTTGGAAAAGGACTCATTTCCAAAAGAGAAGAAAAAAAAAAACATTTTCTAGAAAACTAAATCATTTTCTTGTGCTTGGTAGTGACCCTAAAAATGAGTTGAAAACATTTATGGTGTTTGTTACGTGCAGAAAATCAGTAACATTTCTTGTGATTCAAACAATTATATGAAACAAAACTCTCATTCATAGCATGTATATTGTATAAATTAAGTACACAATCAACATAAAGTAGTCCACAAACATTAAAAAAATGACAAAATCAACTGTACTTCTTATAGAGCAAAATACCGTCTTCCACTCAAAATAGTTCAACATGCCAAATTTTCCAAATAACAATCTTCCATTGCCAGTTTGCTACAATGATAACAACAAGATGAAGAAGATAACATCATAATGACAAGTTTCATATCCATTACATACATATCCCCATATAGCTTTTGTACTTTGACAAAGCATGCAAGCTTAGTAGTATAAGTTATAATTGCATACAATATTCTAGAAATGAGTCACTGAATCTCTGTCATAGGGTTGGACTTTAGACCAACTGGAAAAAAAAAAAAGAAAAAAAAAGAAAAATAAAAAGAAAGATCAAGACTTCAATTGCAATGAAATTTTGATCCTCATGATACAAGTACTTTCTTTATTGACAAGTGATAGTACTAAAAATCATGTTTAGTAATACAAGGACGTTGGAGCCTTCTATGAGACACTCACAAAGGAATCAAACAAGTATGGGCTTGTCAAATACTGAAATGGAAACCACAAAATTGAACCAAAAGGAAAATCTTGAAACCAACAGAATTACCTCTCCTTGCAGATCTCCAATAGATATCCAACCCCCATCCCAACCCCTCAAAAAAAAAGAAAAAAAGAAAAAAGAGAGGAAAATTACAATGTACCTCCTCATTATTTGAAATTATGACCATTTAGTACATAAACTTTTAATTGCTACATTTAACCCCTTAAAGGTTTGGAATAAAATGAAATTGTTGGGGTTTCATCCAAAGTGCCCATTATGGTTTTCACTATTCATTTTAATCCAACCCTTAGGGAGTCAAAATGTAACAACTGAAAAAACTTGTGGGACTAAATTGTCATTGGGTCAAACCTCAGGGGTAATTACTAATTGTATGTCCAAAAAATGCAAAATCTGCTAATTTGGTTGGAACCTTAATGATTTCATTGTAAACCAACTTTGCGGAGTTAAATGTAATAATTGAAAATGTGTATACCAAATTGTGATAGGTCAAACCACAAGGGTAGTTTGTAATCAATTTAGAGAGGTTCACTATACCACCAAGATTATTTTGCATAAAGACCATATTTTGTGATCATTTTATAAGATAAAAAATGTAACTATATGCGTACATCAATGTCCAAAACTACAAAATTTTAGGCTTTTTCGTTATACAACAATGGAGGGATCAATAGTTCCATATTCTCGAAATCATTGGCTTGAATAGTCAAATTTGAAGCTACCCAGCACAATACTTACTCACTAAACTAACTAAATTTTAAACTATTCACTTTAAATCATCAAACCCAAGTGAAGTTTGAAGTGGTTGAAGCTCATGAACACAACAAAACTGACTCTTAAAAGTTAAGACCAAAAGATTGGAACCCACAAAATATCTGATAGAAATCCAAAACTCACAATGGAAAAATAAAAAACTGTAAAGGCTTGGAAAGAGAGATGCATTACATACATACCTGAGAGAACACTTAGAATGAAAAAAAGCTCTGTAAATAAACGAAAATGGTTCAATTGTTGAGCTGTGGAAATTTTCCCTGAATGTCTATTGTTGTTTGTTGGTGGTGCTTGGGTTTTTGGGAAGCTTTGTGGGGGGTTTTAGCGAGTTGGTTTCTTGAACTTGGGCTAAGAAATAGGGCTTGCTGAGTGCCCAATATTGTGTTTAGAGCCCAATGAGCTTGACTTTGTGTCTAATTGGTCCACAATCAAAGCCCCATATAACCCAACAAGTCCTTTCCTACAGATTTAAAAAACACTTAACCCCAGCAGATTTTTTTAATGCCTTACAAAGTTCGTGTTACTAATAACTATTGTAGCTATTAATATGCATTTATCATGATTGTGACATTTTATATATATATATATATATAGAGAGAGAGAGAGAGAGAGAGAGAGAGAGAGAGAGTAGTGTTCCAACTTCCAACACATGTTTCATGGTCATATCATATATGGTCGGTCTTGAGAATTCTCAGGATTGAGAATTAGAGAGATGAAATAAAATAAAGTAAAAAAATGCAAAAAATTGAAGGAAAGAAGAGAATATAAAACTGAGGACCTGCTCACAAGCCCATAACCTCACCATAATTTTTTTTTTTTTCTCTTTTCTTCCTCTAAAATGTATGGAAGTTTGGGGGGAAAAATATTATATTAAAAAGGAATTGATTGGAATAAAAAAGCTTAAGATAATCTGCATGTTCAGTGTCTAAGAAAATAATAATGAATAAAAAATAAGGAAAAAAAAAACTTTGTCTCAATTAATCAAGTGAAAGAGGTGTTTTATTTCAGTTGTTCCTTTGTTATTTATGTTTTCAAATAAAAGAAGGATTCCTTGCTTTTGCCTCTCTCAAATATAAATTTGTCATCTTATATTGGTGTTCATCATTATGTAGAAAAAGTGTGATATATTTGCTTTACTATTTCTTTTGTCATATTTTTGGTAAATTCTTTGACCTAATTGTATGGTCATAATTTGATGAAAATGTAAAGAGAGTTGTTGATCCTTATAAAGCCACAGGCTCACAGCCATCAACTATTTGTACAGTGTTTGGATGAAAGGAATATAGAAAGAAATCACATATTGTTTCTTTATTTTGGAGGATATAATAGCAAAAGGAATAGAACTGTTAAAGTTCTCTCTCTCTCTCTCTTTTCCTTTATATTTAACATTCAAAGAAAAAAGAAATCATTTAATTCCTTTCTTTTTACACATTAATAAGTTACTTATTCATTCTCACTCCTTTACATTTAACATCCAAAAAAAGAAAGAGATCATCTAATTCTTTTTTTTTTACATGTTAATAAGTTGCTCATTCATTCCCACTCCTTTAAACTATCCAAATTCTACTTAGAAATTAAAAGAAAATGTTTGATAAAATTGGTGTTTTAAATATAGATCTACCCAATATAAATTATTCACGCAACCAAATAGATCGGTGATTAACTGATTATATATTTTAAGAGAGCCAACAATTGGTAGTTTGACCAACAAAGCTTTAAAGCCAAATCCAACTTCTTGTTCCTATGTGGGTATTGCTTGCTGTTATTATTATTTTTTCAAAGCAACTTGTGCTGCATTATTACAAGTGAAATGCGAAATGGATACAAATGTAACAACTGAAAAAACTTGTGGGACTATATTATTACAGTAACGTGGTTTGATTTAGGCATAAACCACGTTACTCATAAAGGAAATTTCAGTAACGTGGTTTGATATAGGCATCTTTGGCTTCTTTGAATCAAATAAAGGAGCTGAGGTGGGATTATGCATATTGTGTTTGTGTGGTTGTGTCCCACACCTGAGCACAATGTATTTATTTTGAAGGTGTAAAATACTTTTTCAGTTCTTCCATTTTTCATTTTTATTTGTTTATCTTATGGTTTATGATTTTCTTTCTTTAATTTATTTACGTCTTTCTTGTAAATGTAGTTTGATTTTGTTAAATACTTATATTTACTTTGTATTAATAATAAATGTTTCTTGGTTTTTCAAAAGAATATGAGAAATTTGGGGGAGGTAGAAATGAAATGACCTTATAAAGTCAGGCTTACAACCATCAACTCTTTATATAGTGTTTGGATGAAAGGAAAATAGAAAGAAACGAAATATTGTTTCTTTATTTTGGAGTTTATAATAGCAAAAGGAATGGAATTGTTAAATTTGTTCCATTGTTAAATTTGTTAAAGATACAACAAATGTCATTATAAAAGTTTTACATATTAGCATAACAATGATTCTATATATAACACATTAACAACATAATTAAGAAATATCTTTTTAAAAAAAAAATTGATACATCAATTTATCATGTAACTGTGTCCAGATTAACAATAAATAACATATATTGGATACGTATCTGACATTTATTGTATGTGTAGTAAAATTCACTAATCCTTTAGTCACTCATTTTGTATTGCTAGTGGGCAAATATCTAGTACACTACTTATTAATTAAGTCAAAATTGGAACTAAAGCACAAATAAAGAAAAAAAAAAAGAAAGAAAGAAGAAAGATGACATGAATCTCTCTCTCTCTTCCTTTACATTTAACATCCAAAGAAAGAAAGAGATCATTTGATTCATTTCTTTTTATTTCATTACGCGTTATTAAATTGTTCATTCATTCCCACTTCTTTACATTATTCAAATTTATTTAGAAGTCAAATGAAAAGGTCTAATAAAAGTGGTGCTTTATATATAGATCTACCCAACATAAATTATTCATGCAACCAAACGGATCAATGTTTATATATTTTAAGAGAGCCAACAATTGGTTGCTTGACCGACTAAGTTTCAAAACCAAATTTAAGTTCTTATTTCTATGTGAGTATTACTTACTATTTCTTTTGTCATTTTTTGCGTACTGGTATAGATGATGAAACTGTAACAAACATTGTTGATCCTTGCAAAGTTACAGTCATCAACTCTTTGCAAAGTGTTTGGATAAAAGAAATCTAAAAAGACTTACTAGAAAAAAAAAAGGGAATCTAAAAATAAATGACGTATTGCTTCTTTATTTTGGTGGTGCGAGTTGGTTTCTTGAGCTTGGGCTAAGAAAACTAAGGAGCCTGCTCACAAGGCCAAGACCCCGCCATTATTATCTTTTTCTCTCTTTTCTTCCTCTAAAATTGTTTGGAAGTTTAGAGGTGAAAAATATTATATTAAAATGGAATTGATTGGAATAAAAAGGCTTAAGATAATCTCCATGTTTAGAGTTTAAGAAAATAATAATGAATAAAAAATAAGAAAAAAAACTGTCTCAATTAATCAAGTGAAACAAGTGTTTCATTCCAGTTGTTTCTTTGTTATTTAGTTTTCAAATAAAAGAAGGATTCCTTACTTTTGCCTCTCTCAACTATAGATTTATCATCTCATATTAGTGTTCATCATCATATGGAAAAAGTTTGATATGCTTGCTTTACTATTTCTTTTGTAATGTTTTTGGTAAATCTTTGACATAATGGTATGGTCATAATTTAATGAAATTGTAAAGGGCGTTGTTGATGCTTATAAAGTCACAAGCTCATAGCCATCAATTCTCTGTATAGTGTTTGGATGAAAGGAATATAGAAAAATATATATATATATATATATTGTTTCTTTATTTTGGAGGATATAATAGCAAAATGAATGGAATTGTTAAAGTTCCTCTCTCTCTCTCTCTCTCTCTCTCTCTCTATATATATATATATATATATATATATATATATATATATTTAACATCCAAAGAAAGAAAGAGATCATCTAATTCATTTCTTTTTACGCGTTAATAAATTGCGCATTCATTCCCACTCCTTTACACTATCCAAATTCTACTTAGAAATCAAAAGAAAAGGTTCGACAAAATTGGTACTTTAAATATAAATTTACCTAACATAAATCATTCATGCAACCAAATAGATCGGTGGTTATATATTTTAAGAAAGCCAACATTTGGCAGCTTGACCAACGAAGTTTCAAAGCCAAATCCAACTTCTTGTTGCTGTGTGAGTATTGCTTGCTGTTATTATTATTTTTTCAAAGTAACTTGTGCTGCATTATTGGAAGTGAAATGCGAAAAAGGATACAAATGAAACAACTGAAAAAACTTGTGGGACTAAATTATCATTGGGTCAAATCTCAAGGGGTGATTACTAATTTGTATGTCCAAAAAAGAAAAGAAAAATATGCTAATTTGGACGAAACTTTAATGATTTCATTGTAATCCAACTTTATGAAGTCCAATGTAATAATTGAAAGTTTGTGGACTAAATTGTGATAGGTCAAACCACAAGGTAGTTTGTAATTAGTTTAGAGAGGTTCACTGTACCACCAAGATTATTTAGCACAATGACTATATCTTGTGATCATTTTATAAGATAAAAAATGTTAACTTTCTACATACATTAATGTCCAAAACTACAAAATTTTAAGCTTTTTCTTTATACAACAATGGAGGGATCACTGGTTCCATAACCCCAAAATCAGTAAATTCCAAACTATACACTATAAATCATCAAGCCCAAGTGAAGTTTGAAGTGGTTGAAGCTATGAACAGAACATAGCTGACTCTTAAAAGTTAAAACCACAGATTGGAACCCACAAAATATCTGAAAGAAATCCAAAATTCTCAATGGAAAAATAAATAAATGTAAAGGCATGGAAAGAGATGCATTGCATACATACCTGAGAGAACACTTTGAATGAAAAAGCTCTGTAATAATAAACGAAGTGGTTCAATTGTTGAGCTGTGGAAATTTTCACTTTATGTCTATGGTTGTTCGTCGGTGATGCTTGGGATTTTGGGAAGCTTTGTGGGGGGTTTTAGCGAGATGGTTTCTTGAACTTGGGCTAAGAAATAGGGCTTGATGAGTGCCCAATATTATGTATGGAGCCCAATGAGCTTCAGCTTGTGTCTAATGCCTCCACAATGAAAGCCCCATATATCCCAACAAGTCCATTCCTTAGGTTTAAAAAACACTTAACCCATATATATATTAACTAACGAGGTCATTTCTCTTCGTGTATTTGGCAATTTCCTCAAGTGTATATAGTTGTTTGTTCCACACACATTAAATTGGCCCCAAAATATTAACAAGAGGTTTTAAATTTAGATTTTACTTAAAAGAAAAAAAATTAGAATCTCATAAATATCACAAAACTTTAAGAACCGGATTCAGATCCTCTAGAGGATCTGAATCCTTAAGAACCACTTAAATTTAGCAGATATGGAATCAATAGGGACCAATTAATACCTGTTTTTATTTTTTTTATTTTTATTGGAGAAAAAAGTTAATTCTTAAATTAATTGGGTCTAATTGGGTGGGTTTGGGTCTTACATCACTAGGTGGGTAATTGGGTTTGGGTCGCTTGGGCCACCCTATCTGAATGTGTGGGCTCAATTCCGATCACTGTAGTTTGCAATAAATCAGGAGCCGAATGCTTAGGCTTGGTCAGGTTTTGGGTTCTGTCACTTCTGTGGCTCTTCAGGTTTTTTTTTTTTGAGGAAGCTGTGGCTCTCCAGTTAATGTTTAATCGCTGTTTATTTTTGTGGTTCCGAAATTTTGTTACATGGTTAACAAAAACTATGCAGATTATTAGCTTGAATCAATATTTCAGTAACATTGTTTGTTGGGGATTTTTTTTTCATTAACTGCTTAGCAATGCAAAAGCTTCTTGTAATTAGTATATAATATAATGCCTAGAAAGTTTATTCATAAAGGAGATTTCAGTAACTTGGTTTGATATAGGCATCTTTGGCTCTTTGAATCAAAATAAAGGAGCTGAGGTGGAATTATGCATATTGTGTTTGTGTGATTGTGTCCCACACCTGAGCACAATGTTCTTATTTTGAAGGTATAAAATACTTTTTCAGTTCTTCCATTTTTCATTTTTTTTTGTTTATCTTATGGTTTATGATTTTCTTTCTTTAATTTATTTACGTCTTTCTTGTAAATATAGTTTGATTTTGTTAAATACTTATATTTACTTTGAATAAATAATAAATGTTTCTTGGTTTTTCAAAAGAATATGAGATTTTTTTTGGGGGGGGGCGGGGGGAAGTAGAAATGAAATGACCTTATAAAGTCAGGCTTACAACCATCAACTCTTTATATAGTGTTTGGATGAAAGGAAAATAGAAAGAAATGAAATACCGTTTCTTTATTTTGGAGTTTATAATAGCAAAAGGAATGGAATTGTTAATTTTGTTCCAATTTTTACCCTTAATTTTGTAGAAAATGATAAAGATACAACATATTGCAATATAAAAGTCTTACATATTAGGATAACAATGATTCCATATATAAGTATATAACACATTAAAAACATAATTAAGAAATATCTTTTTTTTTTTAAAAAAAATTGATACATCAATTTATCAGGTAACTTTGTTCAGATTAACAATAATTAACATTCATGTAACTTTGTTCATGATAGTGACGTTTTTTACAAGCTCAGTACATTAAGAAGGCTGACGGGAATATACAACCCGTCAGCCATTCTCATTAGGACGCCTTCTTTTGACGATTCGAGGTCACGCCCTTTATGGGGTGAGGTGAGGCTAAAGTATCAAGCTGACGAGTCAAGACTGACGACCTTGATTATGAAGGTCCTTAGCTGACGTTCTTTTTGGAGACGTACACAAGCTGACGACAATGTAGGAGGCACACGTGGGCTGACGACCTTGGCAGGTAAAAGCTGAAGAAGTAATCCAACCTTCATTCTTAGCCTATCTTGACTTCTACATACGTGAATATAAGGAAAGTTCTTGCGCTACACGTTCAACCTTAGTCAAGAAGACTTCTATAAGGAAATGGCTCTATACAATAGGCAAAGATCCACGAATTACTCTTCTAAAAGGAAAGTACTTCTTCACCAAGGCGTTTATTTTGGCTCCATACCACTATATATACCCCAAAACCCTCATGACCCAAAGGTACGCACAATTATCTCAACTCTGGCACTCTAGGGTTGTTTAAAAGACTCTAACTTGATCGTCGGAGGGTTTTTGGCCGACACCACACCGGTGCTCTCTGTTCGATCATCTATTTTCTCTTCGCAGGTGTTGCTTCGATCTGAGGAGTACTCGCAGCTTACTGGTGATTTCTTCGGCATCATCAGTTGGTGCCGTCTGTGGGAAAGGACATTTTCGAGTATCTCAGCCTTGCTCTATTCCTGAGACAAAAAGTTGCATGGTACTCACTTGATCGATGGCAACAAACAACAACCAAGGCGACAAACCGCACGCCACAGCTCTAGAGAGGCAGGTCCAAACGCTTGCGGCGGCGGTTGAGCGCCTCACCAAGCAGAATCATGATCTGGAGGAACAGTTGCGACAAAGGATTGCACACCCGAGTGCACCAGAGGATGATTAGGAAGGTGCTAGTCCAGAAGGAAGGAACGCGGAAGGACCTGAGGGCAGCAACGCTCCGACTAGACCGGAACGACAAGAAACCAACCGACCATTCGTCTCGGACACCTTGCCGACCCACATCGCTGCTGAGATGCAGGAGATGAGGGAACGTATGGACGTAATGATGAACGCCCTTAGAGGACGAGTATCCAACAACCTGGACGACCTAGTCCACAGGACGGATTCGCCTTTCACAGTGCTCGTGAATTCATGCCCTCTTCCTCCAATGTTTCGCATGCCACACGTGGAGAATTACGACGGATCTAAGGACCCATTGGACCATTTGGAATCCTTCAGAACCCTAATGCATCTTCAGGGCGTACCGGACGAAATCATGTGCAAGGCTTTTCTCACCACTTTGAAAGGGCTTGCGAGGGATTGGTACAGTAGGCTGACGCCTAATTCCATCGGCACTTTTAAGGAATTAGGCGCACAGTTCGTATCACACTTTATTGGAAGTCACCGACACAAGAGGTCTACTGCGTGTATATTGAGTATTAAGCAACGAGAAGACAAGACATTAAGGTCATATATAGCCCGCTTTAACAAGGAATCCCTCTCGATAGACGAGGCAGATGACAAGATACTTGTGGCAGCATTCACGAACGGGCTACGAAATGGTAAGTTCTTGTTCTCTCTATGCAAGAATGACCCAAAGACTATGTCCGATGTACATTATAGGGCGACGAAGTACATGAATGCGGAGGATGCCTTGCTCGCCCGAGAGGACAAGCCCAGAAAAAGGGAAAGACAGGAAGATGCACAACCAGACAGAAGACAAAAATGGGCAAGAACCAGAGAGCGACAAGATGATCGACGACCCAAGCCGCCTACAGGAAGATTCACGAACTTCACTCCCCTAAATGCGCCCATCGACCAAGTGTTGATGCAGATTAAAGATGAGGAAACTTTGGCCTTTCCTGGCAAACTGAAGGGAGATCCCAACAGGAGACCAAGGGACAAATACTGCCGTTTTCATCAAGATCACGGCCATGACACCGCCGATTGCTACGACTTGAAACAGCAAATAGAAGCTCTCATTAGGCGATGAAGGCTGCAGAGGTTCGTCAACAAGGAAAGGGTGGACCCGTCACAAAATCAAGCCCCTCGGCGAGACAATGATCGCCCCAGGCAACCTGTAGGAGATATAAGGATGATTGTAGGAGGCACCATGATCGCTGGGTCTTCCAAGAAAGCCTGAAAGACATACATCAGAACGGTCCAGAACGTCCAGATGACAGGTCTCGCGCTTGAAAGGTCACGGGTTGACAATCCCCTCATTGAATTTTCGGAAGTAGACGCCCGGCGCTTTCATCGTCCCCACGACGACGCTTTGGTCGTCACCATACGAGCAGGAGACTATAACATACACCAAGTTCTCGTAGAAAACGGTAGTTCAGTAGACATCCTTTACTATCCCACTTTCCAACAGATGGGAATTGAAAAGGAATGACTAATTCCGGCTAACGCCCCACTCGTTGGCTTTGGAGGGGCGAGGGTACATCCACTTGGCGTTGTCACTTTAGCGGTAACCATTGAAGACTACCCACAGCAGGTCACCTGGAATGTAACATTCCTGGTAGTCGATTGCTCGTCGGCTTACAATGCCATCATAGGACGTCCAACCCTCAACTCATGGAAAGCCGTAACCTCGATATACCATTTGATGATAAAATTCCCTACTGATCATGGAATTGGAGAATTGAGAGGAAATCAGGTATCCGCACGCAAATGTTACGTGGCTATGATGGAGATGGACAGTCACATTCAAGCCATGAACATAGAGGAACGTCGGGTGGCGACAGAGCCTGTCGAGAGACTCGAAGACGTGCCTCTCGACGAAGCCCACCTGGAGCGAACGACCAAAATCGGCACCCTGGCCGACCCGGCGATACGTCAAAAACTCGCAACCTTCTTGAAAGAAAACAAAGACGTATTCGTATGGAGCCACGAAGACATGCCAGGAATTGACCCGTCAGTCATGGTGCACAGGTTGAATGTGTCGCCATCTTTCCCGCCCGTTCGACAGAAGAAAAGAACCTTTGCCCAAGAAAGAGATCAAGCAATAGCAGAAGAAGTCCGCAAACTGCAAGAGGCGGGATTTATCAGGGAAGTGTATTACCCCGATTGGTTGGCAAACGTCGTGATGGTCAAAAAGAACAACGGGAAATGAAGGATGTGCGTCGACTTCACGGACTTAAACAAAGCATGCCCCAACGATAGCTATCCCCTCCCGCGGGTCGACATCCTGGTGGATTCTACGGCCAAACATCAGCTGATGAGCTTCATGGATGCATTTTCCGGGTATAACCAAATCCGAATGGATGAAGCTGATCAAAAGAAGACTTCATTCGTAACAAGCCAAGGCCTCTTTTGCTACAAGGTCATGTCCTTCGGCCTAAAAAACGCTGGCGCAACCTATCAGAGGCTCATGAAAAAGATGTTTGCACGACAGATTGGAAGAAACGTCCAGGTATATGTCGACGATATGCTGGTCAAAAGTCAAAGGGAAGAAGCTCATCTGAAGGATCTTAAGGAAACATTTGATACTCTTCGCTCCTACAACATGAGGCTTAATCCAAGCAAGTGTGCCTTTGGAGTGACGACAGGAAAGTTCTTAGGATACATGGTATCCCAAAGAGGGATCGAGGCCAACCCGGACAAGATTCAGGCCATTATGGGGATGGCCCCTCCTAAAAATATTAAGGAAGTACAAAGCCTCAATGGTAGGGTCACCGCACTTAGTAGATTTGTGTCGAAGGCGGCAGATAGATGTCTACCTTTTTTCCGAACATTGAAAAAATCCTTTGAACGGACGGCCGAGTGTCAACAAGCGTTTGAAGATCTGAAGGTTTACCTCTCTTCGCCGCCGTTGCTAAGCCCCTCACAACCAGGAGAAGAATTGTTCCTCTATCTGGCCGTTTCCCTGGCAGCTGTCAGTGTGGCCTTAATCAGAGAAGACGACAAGGTTCAATGACCCGTGTACTACGCGAGCAAGGCATTGCACGGTGCAGAAGAGAGATATCCCCCCATGGAAAAACTTGCCTTCACTTTGGTTACAGCGGCCCGTAAACTCAAGCCATATTTCCAAGCCCATACAATAGTCGTCCTAACGAACAAACCTTTGCGATGAGCAATGGGCAGCCCCGCGGCTGCCGGACGAATGGCATTGTGGTCGATAGAACTAAGCGAATTTGACATACAATATCGCCCCCGCATTGCCATCAAGGGACAAGCGGTGGCCGACTTCATTGCGGAGTTCACCAGCGCGGAAGGTGAAGAGGAAAAGAATCCCCAATGGAGCATTTTCACTGACGGGTTGTCCAACAAGAAGGCTGGTGGGGTAGGGGTCGTACTTAAATCTCCGGAAGGCGACGAGCTCAAATGTATGATTCGCCTCGATTTTCCTACAACTAATAATGAAGCTGAGTACGAAGTCCTGATAGCAGGCTTAGATCTTGCCCAAGTTGTAGGGGCCGCGAACGTAGTTGTTCACTGCGACTCCCAGGTTGTCACAAGCCAGGTAAACGGCGAGTACGAGTGCAAGGGTGAAAGAATGAAGAAGTACTGGGAGCAAGCGAAAAAGAGAATAGATGAGCTGCAAGCCAAAATAGTCCAAATTCCAAGAGGAGAAAACGAACATGCCGACCGTCTTTCCAAAGCCGCATCTGCGGAGCCTATGATCACCATTGACAAGGTACTTTCTTTTACTCAGTCCTCACCATTAATTGACGTTGTCAACATACAGGAAATTGGTTCCGAAAACAATTGGACCACGCCTTTGATCTCCTACCTAAAAGATGGCACGTGCCTGATGAGAAGGAAGCTGCCAGGAAGCTGAAGGTCCGGTCAGCGAGGTTTGTTTTGATAAAGGACGTTCTCTACAAAATGGGCTTTTCTCGACCGTACCTAAGATGTGTAGACCCTGAAGAAGCAAACTATGTTATGAAAGAAGTACATGAGGGGATAGGCGGCAACCACTCTAGATCACGGTCATTGGTACAAAAGTTGATTCGGGTCGGATACTATTGGCCAACAATGCAAAATGACGCCCAGGTTTATGTGAGAGCTTGCGACAAGTGTCAAAGGTTCAGCAACATCATTCGGCAACCGGCGGAAGAATTGACCCTCATAACCGCCCCATGGTCGTTCGCCCAATGGGGGTTGGATATCATGGGACCATTCCCAATGGCAGCAAGGCGGCTGAAGTTCCTCGTCGTCGGCATCGATTACTTCACCAAATGGGTTGAAGCTGAAGCCCTAGCCACAATCACTGAAAAGAATATAAGGAGTTTTGTATGGAGAAATATTGTTTGTAGGTATGGAATTCCAAGAGTCTTAATTTCAGACAACGGTAAACAATTTGACAACGACTCCTTCCGAGCCTTTTGTTCAGAATTAGGAATCAAGAACCATTATTCCTCCCCAGCCCATCCTCAGGCAAACGGACAAGTGGAAGTCACTAACCGATCCTTGCTTCGAATCATCAAGACTCGGCTCGAGGGGGCAAAGGGCGTATGGCCTGAGATGCTACTCAGCGTGCTATGGGCATACAGAACGACAGTACGAACCCCTACAGGATAAACCCCTTTCCAGCTGACATACGGAAGTGAAGCGGTTATTCCAGCCGAGATAGGACTCACGAGTTATAGGGTGGATAATCACGACGAGGGAAGAAATGATCAAGAGCTTCGTTTACAACTGGATCTAATTGACGAGGTAAGGGCGGTGGCTGAGCAGAGACTCGCACGATACCGGGATCTCGTAGCCAAGCACTACAACTCCCAAGTCAAGCACCGAGACTTCAAAGTTGGAGATCTTGTTTTAAGGAAAGTAATGGGTGCAGCCAGAGATCCCACACAAGGAAAGCTTGGCCCAAACTGGGAAGGACCCTACAAGATTGTATTATGGCTAAGAAAGGGCACCTACAACTTAGAGACTCTTGACGGGTAGAAACTACGACACCCATGGAATGCCGAGCATCTCAGAAAGTATTACCAGTAGAAGATAACAAGCAAAACATTACTCCTCATTACCAGTTTAGGCTCTTTAATTATTTGTCTTAGTTTATCCCTATCTACAGTATATTTTAAGTCCAAAGGGCTGAAAGTTTGTCTTTCTTTTTTGAACAAAATTCTACTTATGCATTCATCATAATAAGAGAAGGTTCATTCAGAAACGACCAGTAAATTTTTATGTCTTGAAGAAAACAAGCAAATCCTCTACAACTAAGTCCACAAAGTGGACGACCTACTACTAAGTCCACAAGTTGGACAATCCTATGGCCAAGTTCACAAAGTGGACGGCCTGTTTCTAAGTTCACAAAGTGGACGGCCTACTTCTAAGTACACAAAGTGGACGACCTGCTTCTAAGTCCACAAAGTGGACGGCCTACTTCTAAGTCCACAAAGTGGACGACCTGTTTCTAAGTCCACAAAGTGGACAATCCTATGGTCAAGTCCACAAAGTGGACGGCCTACTCTTATCCACAAAGTGGACGGCCCCATGAATAAGTCCACAAGATGGACGACCTTACACCTAAAATCCACAAGGTGGACGACCCCAATCCTAGGCCAACAAGGTGGACGACCTCATTGCTAGGTAGATGGCCTTATCACTAAGTACATAAGATGTACAAGGGCAATAAAGTGCTGATCTGTTCCCTCTTGAACTCGTCACCTTGCCATGATGCAACTAAGTGACGGTTCAAAGTGACGGACATACCGCAGTCCTCTCAAAATAAGTTAGCTAAGCTGACGGTATTGTTCGTGGAAATGATGAGCGTATAGCCAAATGGATACATCGAACTAGATTAGCTAAAAAAAAAAAAGAGCTGACGCCGTTAGGAAATTGACAGGCATACAATTAAGTTTTATCCAACGACGTCGCCCATGAAACTGACAAAATGATATAAACGACCTTAAGTTTTTATGGAAAAGAAGCTGACGCCGTCACCAGTTCAATAAAAATTGAATTGAAAATGAGAAAAAAACCCGTCACCCGTAAGCTGACGAGCTCGTCACGAGCAAATAATTCTGACTTAGAATAAAAAACACACATACTTGAAGCGTAAAATGACATTAAAATTAACATAGGCGACGTCTTTACAAAAGCCCATAAAAATGGGCGTCAAGTACTACAAGTTCGTCTACACTTTTCCTTTAAAAAAAAAAAGGAAAAAAAGAAAAAAGAAAAGAAAATTTTGAGTTCATAAGGGGGCCTCAGGGTCTTCCATCGTCTTCGGCAGTAAAAGGCTGGGCGCAGGAGAGAGAAGGGCTGACGGCATTTCGGTCGTCATTGTAAGGGTTTGCTGGAGTCAGAGTAACAGATTGATCCGCGGCTGGCTGAGCTAGAACGACGCTGTTGTCTCTTTGACTGTTGTCGTCAGCTTCTTCATTGACAGCGTCGCCTGCAGGGGTTGACGGGATGGACTCATCCATTGAAATCCTTGACAAATCCAAGTCAGGATAGACGGATTTTACTTGTTTCAAGCAGTCCTTGAACCCGTCACCATAGTAGGCAGCACAAACGTCTATGAAGGATGACGAATCCTTAAACTTCGTCACAGCATCGTTCCTAGTCGTCTCCACCTGGACTAGGATGGACCTCAGCTCTTTTTCCGCCGTCAACTTGGCCTCCTCTTCCAGCTCCCGTTGGCAGATTTCCTCCGTCAGCTTCTCCTTATAATCCTTCAGCTCCGCGCCCAAAATGCGGTTCGCATCCTTATACTGCGCTTGTCCGTCAGCCAGGTACTTGACGCGCTCGTGCAGACGGGTAATCACCCCTTCCTTGGCAGAGCACCTGTCTGACAAAGCCTTCATGCGAACCATAGCCTACAAAAAAAAAGGGACAAGACAACGTCAGGGTATAAAGATTGGTCGGGCACCAAAGTAGAAAGCAAGGCTCACCCTAGTAAGGTCGAAAAGGCCTGACGCCCTTATCTCGTCAGTAGTCTGCTCAGCGCAAGGGTCCATTTCTTCATCCTTCAAGATGGACTCAGTCACCTCTACGGAATAGTCTTTATGGGTCAGCAAAGGGCGTACAGATCCCTGGGAGATGGGGCCTGACGAGGTCATTGGCCCCTTACCTGCCCCGTGAACCGACCTGGGAGGTGACGGCCTTCGAGAAGACTTGTCCCCAGGAGTTGGGGCAACCTTCTTCCCTGGACGGTCTTCCCTACCGTCAGGTTTCCTCTTGGCCACAACCTTCCCGACGGGCTTAGGGGCAGACAGTGGGGTCGACTCGCCCCCAACCTTCTCTTGCTGTTTTTTCTTGGCCGCAGCGGCAGCTCGAACCCTTTGCTTAGCTGACTCCATTTCTGCGAAAAATAAATGTTAGAAAGAGACAGCGTCAGGATAAAAACAAGAAGTTGAAGGATACTCACGACGACGGGAATAAGCGTTTAATTTGCAAGCTTCCTCTATCGGTTCAGGACCACCACAATATAAATGAAGAGTATCTAATGTGATTAAGTCCCGACACTTTCTCTCGTCCAAAGGAATGGCCGTCACTTGACGAATAAAATCCTCTTGCTCTGCGGTAATGCGTGGACGATTGTTAGCTGCAATGAAAGGTGACGGGTTAGGATATCAAATAAGTAGACGAAGTGAGAAGGTCGACGGGATTAACCTGAATTTCTAACATATGCCCATGTGTTATCAAAACCATTGGGCATAAACTTCCATTCCTCCTGACGGCATACCCAATTTGTTCCTTCTACAAAGAAGTATCTGCCCTTCCATTTCCTATTGGAATCAGGCATATCTGACACTAATTTCAACTCCTTTTCCCTCACTGCAAAATGATACACTCCTTTTGATGAGGAAATGTGTTGAGGACGATAACACCAAAAGAACTCGTCCAAGGTCAGCTGACGGTTCCCACCACTTAGACTACCCCATAAGATCTCGGCACCAATAAAGGTTCGCCAAGCGTTGGGCGCAATCTGGCTGACAGATATCCCAAGAAAATTAGCTAATTGACGATGCAACGCCGTCAGCGGTAGCCTTAGCCCGGCCGCGAACATGGCATCATACATGCCGACGTCCGCGGTTCGTCTCGAGTAACACCTCTCGCCTTCCTCAGGAAGACGGATGGGAATGTCGCCTGGTATTTGGTAGCGGGACCGCAAACTCTTGAAAACATTCTCTGACATCGTTGGGAGAAACTTGTTGACGGACCACTCTGAGGGTAAGATGAAGGGACGATCATCACCAGAGGATCCCGAGGTGCTTTCTAAGGTCTCCTCGTCGTCGTCACTCTCACCCCCGTCACTGATACTCGCCTTTTCATTAATCCCCTGGTCTTCATTGTCTACCCTTTCTTCGCCACCATCACCACTCACCTCACTTCCTCTAGAACTCTTTACTTCACCGTCAGAAGGAGTTGATGATTCTCTTTCTGACGACCAGGATAGGCCCTCCGCGGGCTCACGACCTGACTGGAAAACGTTGTAGTAACCCGCTTCGTCGCGGATCGACGATTGATCACTTGGCGTCTCCCTAGACATCTGACTACCTACAAACGACGGGTTTTTATTCTAAGATCCTAGGCAGACGACTTCACTAAAGGGCGTCACTAGAAAAAGTAAAAAGGTAAAGTAAGGAGAACTTACGTGTAGGAGGACGGTCTCAAGAAGTTGACGGCTGTACGATTGACGGCGTGATAAGATCGGCCGTGACGTATTCTTTCTCTCAAAATGAACAAGGCATAAAAAGTGGAAAAAAGGTAAAAAAAGAAGTATATATAGGAGTGAGGAGGCGCGAAAGACGAAGCGACAGACCCGTCCAGACACGGAGCCAATCAGTCTACGCCATGTGTCCCACCATTTAATGAAGATGGCGCGAATCACCATGCAAGAACCATTTCCCCAGTAACGACAACTCCATGACCCGTCACCCATAGCTGACGGGGTAATGGAGTGGGGGGCAGTTGATAGTGACGTTTTTTACAAGCTCAGTACATTAAGAAGGCTGACGGGAATATACAACCCGTCAGCCATTCTCATTAGGACGCCTTCTTTTGACGATTCGAGGTCACACCCCTTACGGGCTGAGGTGAGGCTAAAGTATCAAGTTGACGAGTCAAGACTGACGACCTTGATTGTGAAGGTCCTTAGCTGACGTTCTTTTTGGAGACGTACACAGGCTGACGATAGTGTAGGAGGCACACGTGGGTTGACGACCTTGGCAGGTAAAAGCTGAAGAAGTAATCCAACCTTCATTCTTAGCCTATCTTGACTTCTACATACATGAATATAAGGAAAGTTCTTGCGCTACACGTTCAATCTTAGTCAAGAAGACTCCTATAAGGAAAGGGCTCTATACAATAGGCAAAGATCCACGAATTACTCTTCTAAAAGGAAAGTACTTCTTCACCAAGGCGTTTATTTCGGCTCCATACCACTATATATACCCCAAAACCCTTATGACCCAAAGGTACGCACAATTATCTCAACTCTGGCACTCTAGGGTTGTTTAAAAGACTCTAACTTGATCGTCGGAGGGTTTTTGGCCGGCACCACACCGGTGCTCTCTGTTCGATCATCTATTTTCTCTTCGCAGGTGTTGCTTCGATCTGAGGAGTACTCGCAGCTTACTGGTGATTTCTTCGGCATCATCAGTTCAGATTAACAATAATTAAAATTTATTGGATACGTACTTGAAACATATTGCATATGCAGTAAAATTCACTACCCCTTTAATCACTTATTTTGTATTGCTAGTGGGCAATATATAGTACACTACTTGTTAATTAAGTCAAAATTGGAACTGCTTCTCAAAAAAAAAAAATCAAAAAAATCAAAATTGGAACTAAAGCACAAATAAAGAAAGAAGAAACATGACATTAAACTCTCTCTCTCTCTCTTCATTTACATTTAACATTCAAAGAAAGAAATAGATCATTTGGTTCATTTCTTTTTATTTCATTACACATTCTTAAGTTGTTCATTCATTCCCACTCCTTTACACTATCCAAATCTATTTAAAAGTCAAACGAAAATGTCTAATAAGAGTAGTGCCTTGTATCACTTTTTACACTAAAGATAAATTATTCATGCAACCAAATGGATCAATGTTTATATATTTTAACAGAACCAACAATTGGTTGCTTGACCGACAAAGTTTCAAAGCCAAATTCAAGTTCTTGTTCCTATGTGAGTATTACTTACTATTTCTTTTGTCATTTTTTTACGTAAATTTTTTTACATACCGGTAAAGATCGATGATGAAACTGTAACAAACATTGTTGATCCTTGCAAAGTTACAGTCATCAACTCTTGGCAAAGTGTTTGGATAAAAGAAATCTAAAAAGACTTTGTTAGAAAAAAAAAAAAAAAGGATTCTAAAAATAAATGACGTATTGTTTCTTTATTTTGGTGGTGCTTGGACTTTGGGGAAGCTTTTTGGGGGGGGGTGGTGTGTGGTGTTGTTTCGGCGAGTTGGTTTCTTGAGCTTGGGCTAAGAAATAGGGCTTGATAAGTGCCCAATATTATGTTTACAGCTCAATGAGCTTCAGTTGGTGTCTAATTGGTCTACAATGAAAGCCCCGTATAACCCAACAAGCCCATTCCTTTAGATTTAAAAAACACTTAACGCTAGCAGATTTTATTTTATTTTATTTTATTTACAAATAGATTATTTAACTATTTTTTTGAGTGTATGCAGTCTCTTGTCCTACATACACCAAGTTATTACAAGGAAAATTTTCCTAAAAATGACCCCAAAATATATCATGAGATCTTAGAAACTACTCAAATTTAATGGATTTGAAATCCACAGGGATTGGTCAGAATCAACTAATATTCTTGTTTTTTTTTTTTTTACAAAGAAGTGAATACTTATGTTAATTGGGTATGTTTGAGTCTTATTTCACTGAGTGGCTAATTTGGGTTTGGGTTGCTTTAGCCATCCTATCCAAAATCTAATTACCGTAGTTTGCAATAAATTAGGAGTTGTATGCTTTTGATTGGTTAAGTTTGGGTTTTGTGGCCCTTCAGTTAAGGTTTGCTCACTATTAATTTTTGCGGTTCCGAAATCTGTTATATGGTTTACAGAAACTATGAAGATTTCAGTAACGTGGTTTGTTGGGGATTTTTCATTAACTGCTTAGCAATGCAACAGCTTCTTGTAATAACTAATAAGTATATAATTAACATAATGCCTAGAGCTCTTGTATTCTTTTTTTTATATTTTTATATTTTTTTATGAAGAGCTCTTTTATTCTAATCGTGTTCCAGACTCATATATATATATTTGATATGGATCTCTGTGGCAACTCCATAAATTTTGTCCAGGATGTTTCTATGCCACTTTGAAAAATTTTTGGGTCATTTCGGTCTATTTTGGGTGTTTCGGGACGTTTCGGTAAATACCAGCTGAAATTCAAGATTTGGCAAGTATGAAGTTTGTACTTAAAAAAAAAATAATAATAAAAATCTTAAGACCAAAACAAGTTTGCTTTCTGTATACCGAAAAACCTCAAAAGGAAAAAAAATAAAAATAAAAAGAAATGAAATGAACAAAGGTACCTGTACAATAAACTATAAGTTCATTTAAAATATTAATAAAATTATTAATTATTGTTGTTTAGTTGTTTCATAAATTTGTTTGTCTTTTATAAACTATAATTTGTTGTATTGTTGTTTTATTAATTATTAAATTATTAATTGTTGTTTAGCCTAACATAATTTAATTTTTTTGTCTTTTATAATGTATTAGTTAATTAAATTATTAATTATTGGTGTTTAGTTGCTCCAGTCATTTTTTTTACTAACTACTAGGAGTCTAGCACATACCCCACTGTAGCACACACATCATGTGTGCACACATCCCTGCCTCTGCTTGACTTTTACTTCCCCAATTCAAATATCCCACCCCTAACCCCACACCACACGGCCCCACGGGCCCATCTACCCCCACTCAACAGATAAGATTCACACAAGAGGAGCCAATCAGATAAATTCACAAATCACGATAAACTAAAAGACGAAATCACCAACACCAACTGACCAACACAATAAGACACCAATGGATAAAGTTAAAAAAAAAACAGGGGCAAATAAATTGAATAATTATAAACATTTAAAGAGAGAGAATCAATTCAAAAGAAAGAGAGCTCTCTCTTTCTCTCTCTCTCTCTCTCTCTCACAGAACAGAATAGTCTACACACCACACTCCATAACAAATGAGCAAAACCCAAAGATTAAGAGAGAAAAAGAGAGAGAAGTAAAGTGTAAAATACCTTAAGGGAGGCTTGAGGGGCAGCGCCGAGGGCTGCGGCAGAACGTCGAGGCATCGGAGGCGAGGAAGGATTCAAGGCCAAGCGTTAGCCTCGTAAGCTCTAATACGATCTGACCGATCTTCGATGGCCGATCCAAGCTTTGTTGCTCGAGTTTCAGGTGGAGGCACCATCGTCGTGTTGTGCCTATGTGCTTGATGATGAGGTTTTAGGCGAAGGTGTGCGTTGTCATTGATGAGCCTCATCAGATGAGGTTTTTTTCTTTAGGTTAGGTAAGGTTTCTGATTTTAGGTTTTGCTTTTACCATTTGATGATTGAGGCAGACACGTATTTGCATTGGGTTTTGGTTGGTTGGTTTTTTTTTTTTTTTTGAGAATACGTTTGGGTTAGGCCCATTGGGTATTTGTTTAGGATTGATGTTGGACTTTTTTTGGGCTTGTTCTGTTACAATTTTTTTTTTTTTTCCAGATTCTTTGTTACAATTTTTTTTAATAGATTTTAGTTCAAAATTTGTTTGGTATAAAAATTTTGAGGGTGTTCCTATTTTTTTTTTTTAAGGATAAACAAATAAAAAAATTTAAATTATTATATAAAAAAAAAAAAATTCAAGTCAGGGTGTTCCTAGGAACACCCTAGACTCTGAGTGGCGTCGCCACTGATGGTTTTGGACTCTGAGTGGCGTCGCCACTGATGGTTCTAGACTCATATTGATTGGGAGGCTTCAGTTTATGTACCAAAAATACAAAAAAGATACAAAAGCTTCTCTCCAAAACACTGGAAACAAATTGTTTTATCAATCATATATTTATAATCGGTTTTTTTTTGCATAAAAATTATAATTTGAACTTTGAATGTCTCTAATAAAAATGTCAAAAAGCGACTTTTGAGCTAAAAGGCTTGCTCTTGTAGGAAGGATCGAAAACTAGAGCTTGAATTTCATGTGTTTTGCACAAAGTGAATGGGTTTGAGTGCATGGGCCCGATTCAAGTGTTACATATTGGAAACCTACCCACGTACTCAAAGCATGCACTAGGTTTTATAGACAAGTAGGGTTGATATGGCCCTTATGGGGTTCTATGCCTTTTTCATTTTTTGGAGTCAATTTATGAGCTCTGGCATAGCTTGTCCCATATGACTGGACTACTCATATACACACTGTAAACCATTTACTGATAGAAATTCCTGACCTTATTATATTAAAAAAGATAACAGAATCATGTGATACTGATATCGCCAATTTCCCACAAAGGCACGTGTTAAAAAATATGGGCTTTTGGCCCCTTATGTGTAACGGTCTAAGAAGCCCAATATATTGTAAACTCCAATTAGGGCTAACTCTAGTTTATATATTTTCTATGTATATAAATGTAGTTTCATGGATGTACAGTGGTTAGGCTAAACCATTTAATTTTTGTATTCCCTTTCTTAACATCATGCAAGCTATTCTTACCTCTCACATGAATCATACATTATACAAATTTTTTGTTGTATACATATGAGAGAGAGAGAGAGAGAGAGAGAGAGAGAGAGAGAGAGAGAGATATTAAGTTAATAACCATATATAGAGTGAGTTCAAATATAAAAGCAAGATAAAAAGGTTTCCTAAAAAATAGGCAACCTTTATTACAACCAGACTTGGTGAAGGAACTAGTATGCACTGATCACACACAAACAAACTAGTTCTAGAGAAACAAGAAATGTAAAATGACATACTCATGCCATAGGTAAGAATACCTATATTTTTATTCATTATTATTCTATTAACAAAGGCAAAATGCCTAGACTTTATTTATAGTAGTATTATTATTGAAATGGTGAATGAAATAATCCCCAAATACTAGTCATTCCCATTAGCCGATCCTTGACCTGGAGGATTAGTATTAGACATAAATATAGGTGCAGGTGCAGCTTGTCGAAGCAACTGTAGAATAAACAGAAAACAAATCAACATGACACTCATTTATCTCGACCTTAAAGAAGACAATTAGTTGAGAGAGAGACCTCCAAATAGGCTTCCAATTTGCTCTTCAAAGTGATATACTCTAGTTGCATCATAGCAAGTGCAGCCTTACTCCTACTCATAGTTATTGACAAGTAAATAATAGCATACAACACTTTAGCAATTATAATAACTAGTTGCATATCCGCATGCATGGAAATATTTGACAAATAAAAAATGAAAATAATAAACAAGACTTAAAAATGTTAGTTTCAAACTCTTTTTAAAATAATGTGATTATTTTTTAACAAAGTATAGTTTATAAAATATATAAATTTCTAAAATTATTATTATTTTTTCTTTTCAAAATGGACCGAAATTGATTAATTAATTATTAACTTTTAGATTAAAATCATAGATGATATAAAAAGATAAACATATAAATTTATATTTAATAATCCAACTTATTACGGCATGAGGAAAAGGATTCAAGTAGCTAGGTAAGTATAAACCTTACCTTTCCATGTCGTTATCATAGCAACAAAACTTTATTTTACTGATTTCAGTAATCACCTTGCTAGCACCAATGCTGCAAATAATAACAAAATAGATGTTGTATTTAGTGTCAAAAAAACCAAAAAAGTCTAATCAATTTTTGGTGGAAGGGGTATTTGGATTACATTTTTTAGAATTTTTTTTAATATTAAAAAAACTGTAAAAAAAGAAAAAAGTTAACACTTTTTCATTTTCGATCCATATATTCTAACATTAATACAAAGCTAATAAAATAGGAATATACCATACCAGTCGCTGCCGTCTTTGAAAATTTGAAGACACCTATCCAACTCCGTGACATTGAGGGGATTAGCCTCCCTATATATATAAACAAATTAATATAGCCTAATATTATTTAAACTAATCTGATCATAGTGAATGAGTTTAGAGCTTGAAGGCAACAATATCACTGTCATTGTTGTTGTAATATTATTGTTTATTAAATTTTTTTACTAAATTTGCTCAGGAAAAAATATAATGAATGTGGTTTAAATTAAATGGAAATATATCTCATGCATGCAATTTCATGTTACGCCACTCACAGTGCATTTTCAATGTCATTGATAGCTTTCGGTGAATCTTTGAAATATGCCTTAATAGCAATGTTAACAAAATCCGAGTTGGGCATATTCTCCAATTGAATGAACCTGTCACGGTTAATGATTCCCTGCAAAACATTGCTCACAATCTCATTCAGACCACATTTTTGCATAATAAAAAAAAAAGTTTTATTTTATTTTATTTTTTTTATGTGGACAATTTCATAATGCTTTTGAATATGTAAGCATAATGGTTAATATAGCATTAAATTTAAAATTTTCAATTATAAATTTCATGAAAAATATTGATATTTTTTTCCTTAATTAGAACAATTTACATTTCCACCATATATTCTTTAAGTTTTATTTAGCTACTCATTTTATCTTTTTTTTATTCAAATATTTATCAAATAATTTCCTTGAATTATCAGTTTTAAACATTCAAAGCAAACAAGTATATGGAAAACAAAAAGGTAAAAAGGATGCGTAAAATTGTTGCATAAATACCTTGCAAAATATCATATGGTAATGAGATTTTGAAAATAAAGTTCAAAGTTAAAACAACTACAATGTATCTTTAGCAAAGAACTTAAGAAGAGAAAAACCTCATCAAAGAAGGATTGCCTCATGGAGGCAATTTGTTGCTGCAAGGAGCTGCTAGCCATTCTCACAAAAAGACAATGGGAAAACAATTTTGAAAGCTTGAATGCCAAATGAGAAGCAAGTTAGGAGATTTATAGCCAAAAAAATAATTAGAGGAAAACACATTTTACGTGTGCATTAATTAATTCTAATAAGTAAAATTAAAAATGAAAATAAATTGTTATTTACAACTTAATAACCACTACGGTAATATTAACCAAAGGGCTACACCAGATTATGTAAAAGGAAAAAAACAATGACCAGGACATAACAAGTATGTGAAAAACAATCATTTAGAAGATACAACACAATAATTAGCAGTCATCACTCATCTATGAAATATGCGTAACGGTGAGTTTGGTGGATGCCATGTTAGCAAGAAAATCGGTGGACTTTGAAGAACTAAAGTGTCAAGACATGCCCTTTTTTATGATTGGCTGCTAAATTAAAAATTCTCCCAAAAGTTTAAACGATTAAGAGATGGTGAATTTAATTACTTTACTATAATTTTAAGTTTTTAATACTCCCTTTTATGTATGGATTCAAACTCGTGATAGGAATCGAACTTAAAATCTCCTACTTTGATACCATGTTAAATTAACTATTCTCCAAAAAACTTAAACTATAGGGAAATAATAAATTTAATCACTTAACTATAATTCTCACCCTATCAAAAAAAAAAAAAAACTATAATTCTCACATAAATTATTATACTTTTTGTGTTTATAGATTTTTAGTCTCTCTTTTTATCCATTAGTGAACTACCCAATGGGAGATAGAAATATAGATTGAGATGATACACTGTACAAGTTAGCAAACTCTAATCTTCCTTCTTTTGAAATTTCTAATCCAATCTAATCTTAGTAAAGTTGGATCAAATCCAACTGCATATGTGGGTTACCAGATCACATCCATTTTAGGTGAATATTCTTTACTTGACTGTAAATGGCTCACAAATATGCATTGACAAGTTCTTCAAAGATAGTAGCAAAGTCATAATCACAATTGATAGAAATTCTCAGCGTTCTTTCCACAATTAAGTATGTGCATTTAGATTCTAAAGATAATATACCTTCCATCAGTACAAAGCATAAATATTCAAATACAATCTTATTAGTAATCTAAAGAAAGTTTCAAAAGTCACACAACTTGTAGTTTCTGAAATTATGACATCCAAAAATCCAAGATGAACAAGAATGGAAAAGCTTATTATTAAACTAACTAGAATGTCTAAAAAGAGATGAAATGCAAGAAAGATGCTTCTAAAGCAAGATGATTTCTTGTCCCAAAATATGATGATAATTGCTCTTTCCCACAATCTAATAAACACGCTATTCAACTTTAGATTACTTACTAAACAGTTGCATAAGCCAGAACTTTGTAATATTCTTTTTCAATCAACAACAGTCTAAGCAAACTGAGATATATCACACTGAGCCATTTCACATACTTCAATGGTGTGTTTGGATAACATGATTTGGGCATTTGAATTTGGCTTTGGGTGATCAAAATCCAAATAACTTGTTTGAGAAGTTTAAAAATGATCAAGGATTTAGATTTAACAAATTCACCCAGGATTTTAAAATAGAAGAAAAGAAAATAGAACATGTATTTAGACTCCGTTATATTAATGTAAACTGTTAAGCATATGCTTTTTATATCCATTGGCTTCATTTTTCCTTACGAAAAGATTGTTGTTACTTTTCTCAAAAAAGAAAAAGAAAAAGATTGTTGTTACTAAAAGTTAAGAATGTCCTTTTGTAATTTCTTTTCATTTTTTTAGTACCTAGGGACTAATTGAAATTCGTAGTTTGTTTTCAATTATTTTTTCTAAAACATATTGGATTGTCATATGCCAGTTTGTTTTAAATTGGCTCTATGTGATTGGCAATGATATATCATTCTTTTAAAACTTTCAATCATTCAATGATATATCCTTTTTTTTTTGGCTTCCCTACTCTCTCTCTCTCTCTCTCTCTCTCTCTCTCTCTCTCTCTCTTTTTCTTTTATTTATTTATTTATTTATTTATTATTTTTTAAAGAAACTTGATTTAGCTATATTGATGACAACATTTTGGGTTATTTATATAATCCGTTTTAACTTAAGATCTAACTTGCATGTGGGTTCCAGTTAATTCAAGTAGTAAAGTTTCTAATGGTTGAATAAGAGATCTGGAGTTCAATTCCTGCCTACACTAAAAACTTATTGGTGTCTTGGTCTAATGATAAAGAGTTATTATCAAAAGCGGATGCCATAGATTGAAACTCTCTATAGAAAAAAATAATAATAAAAAAAGATCTAACTCGCACCTTTATAGTTTATATGTTTACTGTAATTCTTTAGTTCTTTCACAATATATATAATTTTGTGTGGGAATCTAATGATAACATAAGAAAGGTTGTTAGGTAAATTTCTTCATCCCTCTCTTAACAACCCCCCGCCCCTCCCCTCCAAAATTTATGTTAAGTAAATCAGCTAAATGTTATGATTAGGGTTTGAGAATGTTGTGAATTGAAATTGTAAAATGGATTGTGGGCATTATTTTGATCTGTGGGCTTATGGCATTATAAAATGGTAAATTTACGTGCATTTTGAATTCCTTTGTGTTGTGTTTGGGAAGTTGGATTTGGATTTGGATTTGGATTTGTATTTTAAATTAATAAATTTGAAATTAAGGGATTTCAAATTCATTGATTTTAGAAGTTATTTCAAATCCAAGCATTTTAAAGGACAAAAATAACAATTGGGATTTAATGTAATCGAGTTTTCTTTTGAAGCGTAATTTTTTTTTGTCATTTTATATACTTTAAATCGATTGGAAGTAGTTTATATGGATGAAACACAGCGACGAAGTTAGGCTATTCTCAGGGGCCATAGCTTTTGCTTAGACCAATGATTGTGTTTCTTCACAACTTTGTTTATACTAACAAATAATGGTTCCAACTTCATATATTTTATAAACCAGGAAAAGAACAATAAAAGAAACTTCGTCTAACAAAAATAACAAAGAGTGCACTATTCATATATGATATTCATTTTCTTCTTTTAATTATAATGCTAATTTCAGTACTTATTATTTTTAGCCGCATATTTCAATTCTCAACTAGTACATAATCATGCCACCGCACTTCTTAGGCTAGTACATATAAAACTGAAGATGTTTGGCTTTTTCTTGAGTTCTTTAAGGACATATCAACTTGAAAATAGGATGAGAAATAATGGAAAACTCAATTTTTGTACTTTTTTTTCCTGTTAAAAAATTGAATATCCTCCAACAACTTTTGAGACTCTTTTTAAAAAACATTTTGGGGGCCTTTTTTTTGTTCCAATGGAGAGCCTTAGAGTCTTTTTATAAAAGTTTGGAGTACAGTGGGCCTTAGGCCGTGATGGTTTTTTAAATTATGGGTAAAAACATATATAACCAGTATCAAATGGTCATATATAGTCAATTACTTGCTAAAATAAAAGGACCAAAAAAAAAAAAATCGATACAGGGGGAAAATTCCAAATGTACTTCTTGTTTTATTGATAATGAATATCAATAATTCCACACATGCTATTAGTTGGAGTTGCAAATAAGGAAGTCAATACCGTACCGGAGGCTGTACTGGTTTGGCCACCGGTACGATATATTTCGGATACCGGTCAATACTGGTGTACCGTTTCGGGTTTACCGCTATTTTATATATACACACACGCACACACACCAAAATCTCTAGAACCATGTTGATAAACATATAATATTTCACTTATATTATAGTAAATATAAAAGTTTATTATAAAACATTACCTCAATTCATAACAAATTATTCATAGTTTTAGACTCTAGTATCAAATAAAAGAAAAAAAAAAACACAATATAAAAAATAGAAAGTTTAGTTGTTCATTGCATACTAAGAAGTTAATGTAAATAAGTTACCATTATGCCTTTACAAAAATTCAAAAATTACAAAACTAAAAAAAAAAAAAAAAAAAGCTTTTTTCTGTACCGGTCGGTATTGTCCGAAATTGGCCGGTATGGTCGGTACGCGGCCGGTATTTTTTCCGGTACAATATAGAAGTGTACCGGTACCGGTGCACTGGCCGGTACGGCCGGTACCGGTACGGTATCGGCCACACTGGTTGCAAAGCTTCTGTTGCATATAATAAGTATTTGGCCGACAAAGATACAAAATAGCCAGTATATAAAGTAACCAATAAATCTACCAGCCAATTACATTTTGAGTTGGCAATCCATATCTAAGTTAAGGATTTCTAATTTCTAAATAGTAAATAGGAGTGTGAACATAAACACCAATTGTTTTTTTGTTTTGTCTTGTTTTTGTTTTTTGTTTTTTGTTTTTTTGAGAAGTGTAAACAAAAACACCTCTTTTACGTGAATATTCCATAAAAAACCTGTCTTCAATCAGCCAACTAGATAGTATAATCTCTACTTGCCGACTTGGTTAGTGGTATACTACTCAAGTAAGAGTAATGATACAATTACAAATTATTTTACAATAGTTTTACAAAATTGTTGTTGTGGTTAGCAGTTAACTTCTTACTGATTCTCATCTAGGCCTACCAATAATATCACTTTTTTATTTAATAATTGTTAGAATATAACTTAGTCTGGCCTAGTCCATCGGGTTTAGCCCAGTATACTATACTTATAGTATACTAATATTACTTATACTTCACACATACTTAGCTTATATATGGCTTTCTATTGTACAGTGTTATTTACACAGAATATACATCAATATACAGACAATTTAGCCATTCTCTCTCTCACTTTATATTCTTAACATGGTATCAGAGCCAATGCTCGGACTTTCTGGCACCTGTAGTCTTCTCTAGCGCCTTTCCATTGCCCTTGCCTTTGTCCAGTACCCAAAGCTGACTCTCTCTCTCTCTCTCTCTCTCTCTCTCTCGTTTCCCACCAACCTACCTCTCCACAAAACTGGTGCCCAATTTATGGGTTTTGCAATTCACTCAAAAGGGTGTCCGAATCATCAACTAGTTTTGAAGTTCTTGTTAGCTTGCTTTTAGGGTTAAATGTGGTGGATCGACGCAAATTAATGACGATGAATTTTAAGAAATGGGTATGTGGAGATTGCTTGAAATAAGAGGGCAATTGGCTATTTGAAGATCATCACAACCACCGCTTTGTGTTAATTATTGTGGATTTAAGAAGTCACTATTTTTTTTCTATCTTATATTCTCGGGAAAATTATAGAAGTGAAGAAATTTTTTGTTCTAGGTGGTTGAAGAGATTTTGGTTTGTAATGGTTTGTGTGGGTGGCAGTATGGGTGGTAGGTGGCTTTTGGTGTGGTTTGTGGTGGCTTGTGTGGGTGGTGGTTTGGGTTGGTTGGTGCAGCACGGTGATTTGTGTTTTTTGGTGAAAATTGGGTAGATATAGGAGAGAGAAAAAATTTATATGGATAAAGAAAAACATATTAAGGCTGATATAGGTGTCTATTTGTTGAAATTGCAACATATTAGTATTTTGGATTAATTTAGCTAAAACCTTGTAGAGATTGATGTAAATTCTCTTATCATATAAGAAATGGGTAGCATTAAGTGATTAGTAAATTACAATTTATGTGGAGAGAGAGAGAGAGAGAGAGAGAGAGAGAGAGAGGAAACGTTCATTAAACTCTTCAATGACGGTGGGAAAACAAAAAATCAATAAATGAGCTCTTTAGTGTGTTCTCAAGAGTTTCCATATCAAAATTAATATTTCACCTATTTATGAACACAAGTATTTTCAATTAGTTGTGCCAATTCCTTATTTTTCTATAAAAAAGTTACACGTCTTTCATTCTACAACTGAAGACGATTAACACTTGCTATCTGGAGAATTTCAAGAGTAAGTGTTAATGGAAGGCTACAAACAATTTGTTGTGAAGGCTAATATGATTGTATTAATGGCATTCTTAGCTTTTATTGGAAGCACACAAGGGCAGCCAATTTGTTGCTTTTGAAACGCTTGTTGCTGCCTAATTTGTGATAAACCTCCACGCGGACCATATTAAAATTTTCAAAAACATATAAAATGTATGAGTGAACTATGAATAACATATGAAATTTATGAGTAAATTATTTTAACTTTTAGTTGATTTGCTACTTTTTTTGTATTTTACCGCGCTGTGTGTGTGTGTGTGTCTATATACATATATATAGAGCATGGTACAAGCATAAAACACCACAATATCTACTATTATTGACATGACAAACTTCTCAAATGAGGAATTTTAGAGCTTCAACTTAGCAAAAATAACAATTGGGATTTAATGTAATTGAGTTTTCTTTTGAAGCGTAATTTTTTTTGTCATTTTATGTACTTTAAATCGATTGGAAGTTGTTTATATGGATGAAACACAGTGACGGAGTCAGACTATTCCCTGGGGCCATAGCTTTTGCTTAGACCAATGATCGCGTTTCTTCACAACTTTGTTTATACTAACAAATAATGGTTCCAAGTTCATATATTTTATAAACCAGGAAAAAAAAAAAAAAAAAAAACTTTGTCTAACAAAAATAACAAAGGGTGCACTATTCATATGTGATATTCATTTTCTTCTTTTAATTATAATGCTAATTTCAATACTTATTTTTTGATATTCATTTTCTTCTTTTAATTATAATGCTAGTTTCAATACTCATTATTTTAAACCGCATATTTCAATTCTCAACTAGCACATAATCATGCCACTGCACTTCTTAGGCTAGTATATATAAAACTGAATATGTTTGGCTTTTTGTTGACTTCTTCGAGGATATATCAACTTGAAAATAGGATGATAAATAATAGAAAACTCAATTTTTTGTACTTTTTTTTTCCTATTAAAAAATTGAATATCCTCCTACTACTTTTAAGACTCTTTTTTAAAAAACATTTTGAGGGCCTTTTTTTATGCCAATGGAGAGCCTTAGAGTCTTTTTATAAAATTTTGGAGTACAATGGGCCTTAGGCCGTGATGGTTTTCTAAATCATAGGAAAAAACGAATATAACCAGTATCAACTTGTCATATATAGTCAATTACTAGCTAAAATAAAAGGGCCAAAAAAGAAAATCGATACAGGTTGGAAATTCCAAATGTACTTCTTGTTTTATTGATAATGAATATCAATAATTCCACACGTGCTATTAGCTGTAGTTACGAAGCTTTTGTTGCATATAATAAGTATTTGGCTGAAAAAGATACATAATAGCCAATATACAAAGTAATCAATAAATCTACTAGCCAATTACATTTTAGGTTGGTAATCCATATCTAAGTTAAGGATTTTGAATAGTAAATAGGAGTGTGAACATAAACGCCAATTGTTTTTTGTTTTGTTTTGTTTTTGTTTTTGTTTTTGTTTTTATTTTTTTTGAGAAGTGTAAACAAAAACACCTATTTTACATGAATATTCCATAAAAAACCTGTCTTCAATCGACTGACTAGATAGTATAATCTCTACTTGCCTACTTGGTTAGTGGTTAACTACTCAAGTAAGAGTAATGATACAGTTACAAATTATTTTACAACATTTTTACAAATTGTTGTTGTGATTAACAGATAACTTCTTACTGATTCTCATCTGTGCCTACCAATAATATCACTTTTTTATTTAATAATTGTTAGAATATAACTTAGTCTAGCCTAGCCCATTGGGCTTAGCCTAGTATACTGTACTTGTAGTATACTAATATTATTTGTACTTCACACATACTTAGCTTATATAAAGCTCTCTATTATATAGTGTTATTTACACAGAATATACATCAATATACAGATAATTCAGTCATTCTCTCTCTCACTTTATATTCTTAACATGGTATCAGAGCCAATGCTCTGACTTTTTGGCACCTGTGGTCTTCTTCGGTGTCTTTTCACTGCCCTTGCCTTTGTCCAGTACCCAAAGCTCTCTCTCTCTCTCTCTCTCTGTCTCTCTCTCTCTCTCGTTTCCCACCAACCTACCTCTCCACAAAACTAGTGCCTAATTAATGTGTTTTGAAATTCACCCAAAAGGGTGTTCGAATCATCAACTAGTTTAGAAGTTCTTGTTAGTTTGCTTTTAGTGTTAGATGTGGTGGATTGACACAAATTAATGATGATGAATTTTACGAAATGGGTATGTGGAGATTGCTAGAAATAAGAGGGTAATTGGTTATTTAAAGACCATCACAACCACCGCTTTGTGTTAATTATTGTGGATTTAATAAGTCACTTTTTTTTCTAACTTATATTCTCGGGAAAATTATAGAAGTGAAGAAATTTTTTGTTCTAGGTGGTTGAAGAGATTTTGGTTTGTAATGGTTTGTGTGGGTGGCAGTATGGGTGGTAGGTGGCAGTTTTGGTGTGGTTTGTGGTGGCTTGTGTGGGTGGTGGTTTGGGCTGGTTGGTGCAGCACAGTGATTTGTATTTTTTGGCTGAAAATTGGGTAGAGATAGGAGAGAGAAAAAAATATGGATAAAGAAAAAAATATTAAGGCTGATTTAGGTGTCTATTTGTTAAAATAGCAACATATAAGTATTTTGGATTAATTTAGCTAAAACCTTGTAGAGATTGATGTAAATGCTCTTATCATATAAGAAATGGGTAGCACTAAGTGATTAATAAATTACAATTTATGTGGAGAGAGAGAGAGAGAGAGAGAGAGAGAGAGAGAGAGAGAGAGATGAAACCTTCATTAAACTCTTCAATAAAGGTGCAAAACCAGAAATTCAATAAATGAGCTCTTTAGTGTGTTCTCAAGAGTTTTCATATCAAAATTAATATTTCACCCAATTTTTTGTACTTTTTTTTTTTCTGTTAAATTTATCTTTTCTTCACGTGGGATTTTAACTTTTATGTGTATTCCAAATAACTCATTCTCATGTGTGAATTATTGCCAAGATTTCTTTGTGGCCCACAAATTAAATTATTAAGAGTTTTCTTATGTTATTTTTTTAGCCTTTTTTTTTTTAAAAATGGGGATGGAAAAATATTAATTTTTTTTAAAAAAATATGCATATAATAAATTTTTTTATTAAGGTTTATTCATAAATTATTTTTAAAATTTAAAACTTTTTTTTAATCTCATTTAATTTTTTAGTAAACCAAAATTAACAAAACAGAGATAGAATGATTAATCTTATAATTTTTTAAAGCTTTGGGTCAATCCTCGAGTGTAACTATTAAATTAAGTATAATAAAAAATAAATATATATAAATATATTAAAGGAATAGTTTATATATATATATATATATATATATATATATTTATATATTGTAAGGGCACAATTTACTTGGAAAGCCCAAAGGTGAAAAGGACTAAGGCCCAAAGAGCCAAAAACAATGAATTTGTAGAGAGTGGGTTAGAAACTGAACTCTAAGGTGTTGGACAGTAGTTACAGTAGGCTAAATGACACTTGAAAGTAAGAATAAGTGGTTCAACACAAAGAAAATCGTCCTCGGCCAAGTCCGAGGATGGTAGTTCTTATAGATTTCTCTAAGACTTAAGTACAATTATAGTTCTTGAGTATACAATGATTTTTTTTTTCTCTCTAGATTATCTGATGATCCCATTGAAATGAGGGGTTCCTTCTTTATATTCACCTTTATCACTTCATCTCAACCCTCCACGTGTAGATCAGATTGTTGGCTTTGATACTTGTCCCATCAGAACCTTTCTGAAGTCTTCATGGGTAGCTATAAGGCTGGAGGTTACTATTCATGTATCACCTCCACATTAATGAAGCCAGAGAATTAGCTGCAGAGCATTCAATGCGGTGATAACAGCTTTCCTTTTAGATAGTTCCCACCATTCCTTTGTCTTATTCACTTCTGATGCTTATCCTTACCAACATGATCGTCTGGGGCCTTGTCCTTGATGAAAGGTCGGATCACTGGCCCTTACTTTGCTTAGCCGAGGAGATGTTTCTCCTCGAACTTCATTCTCACTCTTTTACGACCAAACTTCTTCCATAGCTTACCAATTTGTACATCCTTGTTGATGTCCACCTGTCCTCGGATGATTTAACGTCCTCAGACACGACCCATGGCCTGGTATCTTTTTCGGGGCCCTTTATCCCTACACACACACACATATATATAGAGGTAAAATAATAGTTTTGAATTGACCAATACCTCAATAGATCCTTTTAAATTTTGTCATTTTTTTCTTGTAAACATCCCTACCACAACTTTTGATTTAGTATTATTATTATTATAAACTCAAATAATTGATTGGACAATTTGGTACCTTGTTTTCAAACTCTTTACTGCCAAACACGTTCAAGTCTTTTTCATAAGTTGACAATACATGTAAATGAGAGGTGCTGCTTTCTCTAGAGTAATAATATATTTCCTTGAAAACCCCATCCCCACAAGGATGGCAATAATGCGAGGAGGGTTGAAGGATGAGATCTTCGTCCTTACCCCGTATAGTTTTTTCTTGCTCCATTATAGGCCTTGTAAAATCCTGTTTTATCCCATAAAATTCTACTTCTTGTTAATTTGTTCCACAAATATTACAGTTTTTTTTTAATAAAACATATTTCATTAATGAAAATATACTTGAAAATTACAACTAAATTTATCCAATCAAATCAAAATAATTTTTAGCAAAAATCAAATAATATAATCCAAGTGTTTAACAATATAATATCACAACAAAAACAAAAATCTTATAATATAACACAACAAAATAGGTAGAAAGCCACATCGGGTAAACTAAAATAAACTAATATTGATATGTTTGTTTAAATAGTAGGGTTTTAGGGTTTGAAAATTTTACAATAATAACCCTTATCAATATGGGGCGGGGCTGGGTGGGTCTAAAAAGTCTAAACTCAATCATGCCCCGTGTTGCGAGGCTAAAATCTTGCTCCATCCTCGCCCCACCACCTTTGCGAGGCAGGGAAAACCTGTACGGGGTGAATCGGCAAGGGGCGGGGCAAAATTGCCAAAATTAAAGTATTCTATTTGAATTAATTTAGGGCCATATTTCATTCCATTATTCTCAATTTCACAAAATGTTGAAGTGATTGACTGTGAATAGTGGACGCCTTTTACTCATCTCATTTTATAGAAACCCTAATTTTTTCCCACCATTTACAATTGACTACTTTAGCAAGTTGTGAAATTGATCATGGTAAAGTCAGTTGAGTATTTTTAGGTACGATAGTATATTTTGGAGGAAGGGAAAAGAATAATACCTACTACTAATGGATGTTTTTATATTAAGGAGAATTATCTCCCACTTCTACAATATAGAGCCCCAAAATTCGGATTTTTTGGTTCATTTGATTCCTATCATTTTGTTTAGTGTCATATAGGGGATAGTGGGGTAGGTCAATGATTTGATTCGCTTTGGAGAGAGAGAGAGAGAGAGAGAGAGTATCGCATCACATTAAATGCAATGGGAGGATATTGAGGTATAATAAATGCAAAGATAACTACTCTACACGGTCAATGCTTCTTTTTAAGTGAAAGATTTGATGATGTGGTGAGGCCGGTGGGACGATCGCCCTTAGTATTGCCTTGTTCGAATAAAAATGATATATCGTTGTCGATGACCTTGGTTAGTCCCAAGCTTCATGTCATTGGGGCATGGGCTACCCCACCACCCCCATATAATGATTAAAACCAATTTAAGAATTTGTTTATTTTGGTGGTATGAAGCATGGTTTTTTTAAGAAGCAATTTTTTGGGGCCAGGGATCCATGGCCACCAAGTTTTTAAAATTATAATTATAAATATAGTTACATGTTTTTAAAACCTAAACCCTCAAAAGTTATCCTTGAACCCTCCAAGAAAAACAAAGTTTTTCTCCAAACTAATCTAGAGAGAAACCTTACAAACGCATCATATATCTTTATATTGAGTGTGAATTTTAAAAATTGAATCGCTAGATTTCATGTTGTTATTACATCTTTAATGCTTACGAAATTTCAAGAAGATAAAAAAACAATTGCTATGTCATCAAATAAATGTTAAAATTTCAAGTTTTTGTGATCTAAAGTTGTGTATAAAAAATAAGTTAATTGATCGAATAGTAAATAACATCTAATTTGAACAAAATTTAATTTATATGTTAAGAAAATAAAGAACATAAAATTTAATTGTTAGATTTTCATAATTCACACAAAATATATATATATATATATATATATGAGAAGTAAGGGTGTAAAAAAATTCGGTAAACCAAAAAAACCGGCTGAAACCAGCCGAACTGAGTCCAATTTTTCAATTTGGTTTCAGTTTGAATTTCTTGAAACCAAAAGGTGTCCCACACAAAAAAACCAACCTGACCGAAACCAAACCGAAATATATTAAATATTATTTTATACAAATTATATCAACAAAGTTCTTGATAGCATAGTAGGAAAGATGCGTGTGTTCACACTTTTAACTCAAGTTCACCCATGGTAAATGCATTTTTATTTTTTCTCTCCTTATTAAAACAAAACTACACCATTTTGGGTTTGTTTTATAACCCTACCAACCCTATGTTTTATCTCTTCTCTCTCACTTCAAGTGGCAATTATTCTTTAGTTTGAATGTGTGTTATAAAAAAAATGCGGCAGTTGTTCTTCCCACAACTTTCACCTTCTCCATGTCGTTTAGTCTCTTAGAAACAAAGTTGCACACAAGTGGTATCACAACCTTTTTCTTCTTGTGTTTGCTTGGTGTTTGGGTGCTGAGCTCCTTAGTTGCCACCCTCATCATTCAAAGAAAGAGATCGTCTAATTCCTTTCTTTTTATGCATTATAAAGTTGCTCATTCCTTCCCACTCATTTACATTTAACATCCAAAGAAAAAAAGAGATCATCTAATTTATTTCTTTTTACATGTTAAGAAGTTACTCATTCCTTCCCACTCATTTACACTATCCAAATTCTACTTAGAAATGCAAAGAAAGGTTTGACAAAATTGGTGCTTTAACGGTTTAACTATAGATCTACGCAACATAAATCATTCATGCAACCAGATAGATCGGTGGTTATATAATTTTAAAAGAGCCAACAATTGGTAGATTGACCAACGAAGTTTCAAAGCCAAATCCAACTTCTTGTTCCTACGTGAGTATTGCGTCTTGTTATTATTATTTTTTCAAAGTAGCTTGTGCTGCATTATTAGAAGTGAAATGCGAAAAAGAATACAAATGTAACAACTAAAAAAAACTTGTGGGACTAAATTGTCATTGGGTCAAACCTCAAGGGGTGATTACTAATTTGTATGTCCAAAAAAAAGGAAAAATCTACTAATTTGGACGAAACCTTAATGATTTCATTCTAATCCAATTTTATGGAGTCAAATATAATAATTGAAAGTTTTTGGACTAAATTGTGATAGGTCAAACCACAAGGTAGTTTTTAATCTATTTAGAGAGGTTCACTATACCGCCAAGATTATTTTGCATAAAGACTATATATCTTGTGATCTTCTTATAAGATCAGAATTGTAACTTTATACATACATTAATGTCCAAAACTACAAAATTTTAAGCTTTTTCGTTATACAACAATGGAGGAATCACTGGTTCCATAACCTCGAAATCATTAGCTTGAATAGTTAAATTTGAAGCTATCCAGCACAATACTTGGTCACTAAATTAACTAAAATTTAAACTATTCACTATAAATCATCAAGCCCAAGTGAAGTTTGGAGTGGTTGAAGCTCATGAGCGGAACATAGCTGACTCTTAAAAGTTAAAACCAAAAGATTGGATCCCACAAAATATCTGATAGAAATCCAAAACTCACAATGGAAAAATAGATAAATGTGAAGGCTTGGAAAGAGAGATGCATTTACATACATACCTGAGACCTGAGAGAACACTTTGAATGAAAAAAACTCTGTGATAAACGAAGTGGTTCAATTTTGGAGCTATGGAAATTTTCACTGTATACTTGGTGGTGCGCTTTTTTTGGGGGGGGGGGGGGGGGGGAGGGTGTTGGTGTTCACGGCTTGATGGGTGCCCAATATTATGTTGGCGTAAATGCACTTTTAGTTCCTATATTTTGACGTTTTTTCATTTTAATCCCTACATTTTATTTTTACCACTTTTAGTCCATAAATCAATTAACGCATGTTGTTTTAGGCTGCGTTTGTTTGGACTAAAAACAGTTTCAGGAAATCATTTTACGTGTTTACGTATGTTTGGCAGCCACGGAAAATTCGGTCAACGAAAAATCGTTTCCAGTTTGACCGGAAAATCAGCCATTTCCAACGGAAAATCATTTCCACTTTGATTTTACCTTCAAACCATTTCCGAAAATCACACCTGAAGAGAGAGCTCAGCACACTCCTCACACAGTCCAAAACTCATCTCCAAGCTCACCTCAGCCAAACTCCGGCCAGCCCAGCCAAGCTTCGGCCAGCCCAAACGCCGCGCAATCTCGCCATCCGAGCCGTGCCTCACACCGCCAATCAAGCAAAGATCGATCCAACGCCGCACGATCAAGCAAAGATCGATCCCCACTGCGCGATCAAGCAAAGATCGAAGCCTCCACCGCGCGATCTCGCCTTCGCCGTCCATCGCGCGATCGAAGCCTCTGCCGCCGTCGATCGCGCGATCGAAGCCTCCGCCGCCGTCGATTGCACGATCTCTCCTCTCTCTCTCTTCCTTCTTCTCTCCCAAATTTGATGATTTTTTTTTTTTGGCTTTGTTTGTTCTGTGTTTATCTGAGAAAAGATTTTTATATATTGATTGGAAGCTAAGAAAATGTGAGAAAATGTGAGCAACAAATACAAAATGCATTTTCTATAATATTTTCAAGATGACAACCAAACACCTGAAAAAAAATTTCAAAGTATTTTTTCAAATGTTACCAAACACCTAAAAATATTTTCTTTTCCCGAAAATGTTTTCAGCTGAAATCATTTTACACCCGGAAACTATTTACTGCCGAAACAAACGCAGCCTTAGTCATTTCCATCGGTTGACCGACGGAAATAGCTGAGGTGGCAGCCAGAAGAATTAAAATATTACAAAAAAAATGTCACATCAGCATTTAATTTTTTTAAAAATAATTTGTCAATTTTAACTAAATAAAAAAAAAACAATAAAATCAAATCTTTGTGAACACAACAACACAAACCCAGAAAATCAAACCCAAGAACACAAATCAAATGCCAAGGAAATTAAAACACAAACTCAAATTCAAAAACACAAAGAACATAGTAACAAACAAAAACTATTTACTCTCAAAAAAATTAAATCACAAAAAAAAGTAAATAAAATTAAACACCCTCACACAACACAACACAGTCCAACTCCAACAACTTGAGAAGAAACGGCGAGGTGGTGGCGCTCCGCTACCAACAACTTGAGAACCGCCGTGTCAAGCCACAGTTCATCGCAGCCATCATCGAGGGACAGAGTGTTGTCGAGGGACAGAGCTCAGGGTCGAATCTCAGCCGTTGATATTTCCTAGCAACTCCTCCAGAAAGACTCCACAGCCCCACGATCCATGTCCAGGAAACACCTGGTCACCACTGAGTGGAAGTTTTCAAGCCATTCTCAAGGCCATTGAGCTCCCATTTTTCTGCTCCACCACTTTCCCTCTCCAGATCCGAGCCGGTTCCGCATCCTCTCACCTAGAATCCGGCAGATTCAAGCCATTTTTTTAGAGTAAATGGCCAAAAATCATCCCAGATTACAAATCATACACAGATTCATATGCACATACTAACAAAATCACCATATTAGAGCCATTTAGAGACAAACCCTAAATCAAAAATACCCACAAATTTGAAACGACCATATCCAAACCCCCTGTCAAACCCAAATCAAAAATCACCAAATCCTTATATCAAATAAGAAAACCCAATCTGCAAATTAACCAAGACCCAAACCAACAAAGAACCAAACCAAAAGAGAAAAAAAAAAAATTAGAACAGAGAAAGATGGAGATCGACAGCCACCAGTGGTGGCGGAGCCGATGGTGGTGGCGAAGCTCGTGGGTCTTTATCAAACGTTTCCTTGACATTTGAAACATAAACCCAACCACAAACAAAGACCCAAACCTAGAAATAGAGACCCAAACCCAGAAATAGAGATCCAAACCCAAAAGCAAAGACACAAACACGTTTGGCACCAGATCAGAGTTGTTGGCATGGATCAATAGCAGTGGTGGTGATGTGAAGCTCGAAAATCCCTATCCAAATGTCTCCATGGCACTGATTTGAGAAGAGAGTGGAAGATGGTAGACGAAAAAATGGGTTTCGGCCATGAAAGAGTCTTCAACCGTCGAGGGTATGGGTGAGAGAGAGGGAGCCGCCGTGCCGTGTGTGTGGGTGAGAGAACCAGAGGTCTGAGAGATTGAGGGTTGGGTTTGGGTTTGTGTTTTAATTTCCTCCGTATTTGATTTGTGTTCTTGGTTTAATTTTCTGGGTTTGTGTTGTTGTGTTCATAGAGATTTTATTTTATTGTTTTTAATTTTGTTTTTTCTTTTTTTTATTTAGTTAAAATTGACAAATTATTTTTTAAAAAAATTAAATGCTGATGTGGCATTTTTTTATAATATTTGAAGTCTTCTGGCTGTCACCTCAGCTATTTCCGTCAGTCAACCGACGAAAATGACTAAAATGACACGCGTTAATTGGTTTAAAGACTAAAAGTGGTAAAAATAAAATGTAGGGACTAAAATAGAAAAACATCAAAATGTAGGGACTAAAAGTGCATTTACGCCTATTATGTTTAGAACCCAATGAGCTTGAGATTGTGTCTAATTGGTCCACAATCAAAGCCTTATATAACCCAACAAGTCCATTCCTACATATTTAAAAAACACTTAACCCATATATATAAACAAACCACCTCATTTAAACATTTTCGTGTATTTGACTATTCATTATGCAGTCCCACACACATTAAGTTGACCCCAAGATATTAACAAGAAGTTTTAAACCTAGGATCTCCTAAATATTATGAGGTCCTTAGGAACCATTTAAATTCAACAAATCTGAAATCTACTGGACTGGTTGAAACCAATTAATACTAGTTTTTTTTTTTTTTTTTTTTTTTGAGAAAGAAGTTAATACTTATGTAAATTAGGTCTAATTGGGTGGGTTTGTGTCTTATTTTACTTGGTGGGTAACTGGGTTTGGGTCTCTTTGGCCACCCTACCCGAATGTGTAGGCTTAATTAGTTTGCAATAATTCAGGAGCCAAATGCATTTGCTTGGTCAGGTTTGGGTTCTGTGGCCCTTCAGCTAAGGTTTAGTCACTGTTTATTTTTGTAGTTCCGAAATTTGTTACATGATTTATACAAAAACTATGTAATTTATTAGCTTGAATTAAGATTTCAGTAACATGGTTACTTGGGGATTTTTTTCATTAACTACTACGTAATGCAACAGCTTCTTGTAATAAGTATCTAATTTTATGACTTGAAAGTTTACTCATAAAGGAGATTTCAGTAACGTAGTTTGATATGGATTTGATATAGGCATCTTTGGCTTCGTTGGATTTTTTTTTTTTAGGAAATTCTTTGGATCAAATAAAGGAGTTGAGGTCGAATTATGCATATTGTGCTCCACCCTTGAGCATAGTGTTCTTATTTGAAGGTTAAAAGAAAATTCCAGTTCTGCCCTTTTTCATTTCTATTTGTTTAGCTTATGGTTTATGATTATTTTCTTTCGTTAATTTATTACTTCTTATTGTAAATGTAGTTTAGTTTTGTTAAATACTTATATTTACTTTGTATAAATAATAGATGTTACTTGCTTTTTCAAAAGAATAAGAGAAATTTGAAAAAAAAAATGAAATGACCTTAATATGCTTGGTCATATTTATCTTTGTTAGTGTTTTGAGTTCTATAAGAATTACACTGATTAAAAAATGAAATGACCTTAATATGCTTGGTCATAATTTGATGAAATTGAAAAGCACTTTGTTGATCCTTATAAAGTCACAAGTTCACAACCACCAACTCTTTGTATAGTGTTTGGATGGAAGGAATATATATAGAAAGAAATGCCATATTATTTCTTTATGTTGGAGGTTATAATAGCAGAAGGAATGGAATAGTTAAATTTGTTCCACTTTAACCCTTAATTTTGTAGAAAATGTTAAAGATACAACAAATTTCATTATAAAAGCTTTACATATAAGCATAACAATGGATTCATATATAACACATTAACAAAATAATTAAGAAATATATATTTTTAAAATTGATACATCAATTTATCATGTAACTGTGTTCAAATTAAAAATAAATAAAATTTATTAGATACGTATTTGACATATATTGTATATGTAGTAAAATTTTTCACTACCCCCTTAAATCACTCATTTTGTATTTTTAGTGGGCAAATATACAGTACACTACTTATTAATTAAGTCAAAATTTGAACTAAAGTATAGATAAAGAAAAAAAGAAAAAGAAAGATGACATAACACTCTCTCTCTCTCTCTTCCTTTATATTTAACATCTAAAGAAAGAAAGAGATCATTAGATTCCTTTCTTTTTATTTCATTACACATTAAGTTATTCATTCATTCCTACTCCTTTACACTATCCAAATCTATTTAGAAATCAAAAGAAAAGGTCTGGCAAAAGTGGAACTTTAAATATATATATCTACCCAACTGAAATTATTCATGCAACCAAACGGATTAGTGTTTATATATCTTAAGAAAATTAACAATTGGTAGCTTGACCAATGAAGTTTTGAAGCCGAATCAAAAGTTCTTGTTCCTACGTTAGTATTACTTACTATTTCTTTTGTCATTATTATTATTATTATTATTATTATTATTATTATTTTACATAATTGTATAGTTGATGAAACTGTAACAAACATTGTTGATCCTTGCAAAGTGTTTGGATAAAAGAAATCTAAAGGACTTATTAAAAGAAAAAGAAAGGACGTACTGTTTCTTTATTTTTGTGGTGCTTGGGCTTTTGGGAAGCTTTGGAGGGTTTTAGCGAGTTGGTTTCTTGAGCTTGGGCAAAGAAAAAGGGCTTGATGAGTGCCCAATATTGTGTTACAGCCCAATGAGCATCAATTGGTGTCTAATAGGTCCACAATCAAAGCCACATATAACCCAACAAGTTCATTCCTATAGATTTAAAAAACACTTAACCCTAGCAGAATTTTTTTTATTTTTTATTTACAAACAAGGGTATATATATCTCTTCGAGAATATTTAACTATTCTCTCGAATATATGTAGTTTCTTGCCCTATGCATATCAAGTTATTATAGGAATGATTCCCTTAAGAGTGACCCCACAATATGTCATGAGACCTTAAGGATCACTTAAACCTAGCAGATTTGGAATTATTCTATAGGAACTGGTCGGAACTAGTGAATACTTAGGGGCTGTTTGGTAGTGTATTTTAAACAGCAATTTTCAGCGTTTAAAAAACATTACAGGTATTTTTATACATTTTTTCACTCACGTATTTTCAAAAAATACAAACAACGTTATTAGAACAACATTATCAAACAGACCTTTATGTTTTTGTTTTTGTTTTTTTTTACAAATAAGTGAATATTTATGTTAATTGGGCATGTTTGGGTCTTATTTTACTGAGTGGGTAATTGAATTTTGGTCGCTTTAGCCACCCTACCCAAATTTTAATTAATGTAGTTGGCAATAAATCAGGAGCCGTATGCTTTGATTGCCTTCGCTTGGTCAAGTTTGGGTTCTGTGGCCCTTTAGTTAAGGTTTGCTCGCTGTTAATTGCTTAGCAATGCAATGTTTTCTTGTTATAAGTATATAACATAATGCCTAGAGCACTTGCATTCTAATCGTGTTCCAAACTCATGTTGATTGGGAGACTTCATTTTACGTACCAAAACAAATGCAAAATAGATACTAAAGCTTCTCTTTCTTGAACACAACAATTTGTCAGTCATATAATAATCAGTTTCACTCCGTACAAAAATTAAAATTCTAAATATCTCTGATAAAAATATCAAAAGATACCCGTTGAGCTAAAAAGCTCTCTCTTGGCAGAAGGATCGAAAACTAAAGCTTGAATTTCATGTATTTTGCACAAAGTGAATGGTTTTGTGTGCATGGGCCCGACTTAAGTGTTTCATATTGGTAGCCTACCCACATAATCAAAGCATGCACTAGGTTTTATAGACAAGTAAGGTTGATGTGGGCCTTATGGGGCTCTAGGCCTTCTTCTTCTTCTTTTTTCTCATTTTTTTGGAGTCAATTTATGAGCTCTGGATCTCTGGCATAGCTCGTCCCACACATTATTAAGGTGCATTTGATTGGACCACTCATATGCACAATGTCAACCGTCTAGCGATAGAAATCCCTGACATTGTTATATTAAAAAAGAGATCAAGATCATGTGATATAGCCAATTTTCCATGAATGCATGTGTTAAAAGAATATGGGTTTATGGCCCATATGTGTAATGATCTAAGAAGCCCAATATATTGTAAAGTCCGATTAGGGCTAACCCTAGTTTATTATATAGTTTCCATATGTGTGTGTGTATATATATATATATATGTTACTTAGATTTTTTTTTTTTTTGTATCACACTTGATCTTAGTAAAAATATGTAGTTTTATGAATGTAATGTAAGTGGTTAAGCCAAATCACGTAATATTTGTATTATCTCTTTTAACACCATGTAAATTATTCTTACCTCTCACACGAACCACACATTATACAAAATTGTTGTTGTATACATATATGTGTGTGAGAGAGAGAGAGAGAGAGAGTTCAAATATAAAAGCAAGATAAGAGGGTTTCCTAACAAATTGACAACTTTTTTTACAACTAGACTTGGTGAAGGAACCAGTATGCACTGATCACACACAAACAAACCAGTTCTAGAGAAACAAGAAATGTAAAGCGACATACTCATGCAATAGGTAAGAATACCTATATTTTATTCATAATTATTCTATTAACAAAGGCAAAATGCCTAGACTTTATTTTTAGTAGTATTATTATTGAAATGGAGAATGAAATAATCCCCAAATACTAGACATTCCCATTAGCCGATCCTTGACCTGGGGGATTAGTATTAAATATAGATATAGGAGCAAGTGCAGCTTGTCGAAGCAACTGTAGAATAAACAGAAAACAAATCAACATGTCACTCATTTATCTCGACCCTAAGCAAGACAATTAATTGAGAGAGAGAGAGAGACCTCCAAATAGGCTTCCAATTTGCTCTTCAAAATGATATACTCTTGTTGCATGGTAGCAAGTGCAGCCCTACTCTTACTCCTGCTCATAGTTATTGACAAGTTAATAATTGCATATAACACTCTAGCAATTATAATAACTAGTTGCATATTCGAATGCATGGAAAAATTTGACAATTTGTTTTTTTGTTAAATGAAAAATGAGAATAATAAACAAGACTTATAAATGTTAGTTTCAAACTCTTTTTAAAATAATGTGATTATTTTCTAACAAAGTATAGTTTATACAATATATAGATTTCTAAAATTATTTGATTTTTTTTTCCTTTTTCAAGATGGACCGAAATAGACTGATTAATTATGATATTTTAGATTAAAATCATAGACTATATATAAAAAAAAGATAAACATATAAATTTATATTTAATACTCCAACTTATTACGGCATGAGGAAAAGGATTCAAGTAGCTAGGTAAGTATAAACCTTACCTTTCCATGTCTTTATCATAGCAAAAAAACTTTATATTATTGATTTCGGTAATCACCTTGCTAGCACCAATGCTGCAAATAATAACAAAAATAGATGTTGTATTTAGCGTCAAAAAAACCAAAAAAGTCTAATCACTTTTTTGGTGAAAAGGTGTATTTAGATTATATATTTTATAGGGTCTGGTTAATATATTCCCTTAGAATATATATTAATTAATTATTTTAAATTTTATTTTAATATTAAAAAAATTGTAAGAAAAAATTGACCACCTTTTCATTTTCCATATACCCCAATATTAACACAAGGCTAAGAAAATAGGAAAATACCAGTCGTTGCCGTCTTTGAAAATTTGAAGACACCTATCCAGCTCCGTGACATCGAGGGGATTAGCCTCCCTAATTATATAAACAAATTCCATTCTCAAAAAAAAAAAAAAAATTATATAAACAAATATAGCCTAATATTATTTAAACTAATCTGATCATAGTTAATGGGTTTAGAGCTTGAAGGCAACAATATCACTGTCATTGTTGTTGTTATATTATTGTTTATTAAATTTTTTTACAAAATTTGCTCAGAAAAAAATAATAATGATGCCACTCACAGTGCATTTTCAATGTCATTGATAGCTTTCGGTGAATCTTTGAAATATGCCTCAATAGCAATATTAACAAAATCCGGGCTGGTCATAGTCTCCAATTGAAAGAACCTGTCACGGTCAATGATTCCCTGCAAAACATTGCTCACAATCTCATTCAGACCACATTTTTTATAATAGAAAAAAGTTTTTCTTATTTTTTATTTTATGTGGACAATTTTATAATGCTTTTGAATATGTAAGCATATTGATTAATATAGCATACCACTGCGTAGGGGCGGCAATTCATGTTCGCATGTCGGGTTCGTGTCGTGTCAAGTCATGAGTATTCGACTGTATAGGTCAACACTAACTCGACATGTTTATTAAACGGGTCAAGATTTCTCAACCCTAACACGACCCATTTATTAAACGGGTCAGTCATATCGACCTGTTTATCAGATTTTATCAAAATGAAAAATAAAAATTAATGAAAAAACAAACAAATAAATATTTTTAATATAAAATTCAAAACTAACGAGTAACTGCATCACAAATAATCATTTAAAACTAAAGCATATCTCAATATCACAAATAATCAATCACAATATGTCAAAGAAAATAAATCACAACAACTAATAAGTTTATATACCTAGAGTTTGAAAGGTATATTGGTAAAATGTTATTTAATTAAATGGGTCAAATGGGTTCTATATGTTCAACACTAACCCAATCCGTTTATTAAACGAGTTAGCCATGTCAACCCGAATATGACACGAACCCGTTAAGCCTCAACTCATAACCTGCTAATTTCATGTCGAGTCGTGTCGGGTTCGCGGGTCGTGTCAAATTTTGCCACCCCTACTACTGCGCACCCTTGGTGCGGTGGTCACTCCACAAGTATAAATGCTTATGGGGTGTGGGGGGCAAGGGTCAGGGTTCAAGTTTCCAGGAGGGAGCTTCATACACATATATACTTAGATTAGGCTAGAATATAAATTCTATCTTGTATAAAATAATAATAATAATAATATAGCATTAAATTTAAAGTTTTCGATTGAAAATTTCATGAAAAATATTGAAATTTTTCTCCTTAGAACAGTTTACATTTCCACCATAAATTCTTTAAGTTATATTTAGCTACTCATTTTATCTTCTTTTTTTTAGGCTAAAATGTAAAACTAACCCTCTAACTTTCTTCAGATTTCATTTTAGTCCTCTAATTTTACCTTCGTTTATTTCAGTCCTCTAAGTTTTAGATTTATTCAATTAAAGCATTTCCGTTAACTTTTGTTAAAATTTTTTGAAAAAAAAAATCTAGATAATATTTTTCAATCATTAATTGAATTTTTTTAATTTAAAAAATTTGAAGAAAAATTTATAATATTGAAAAATTTATAAAATTGAAAAATTAACCACAACATATAACAAAAGTTAATGGAAAAACCTTAATTGAATAAATTTGAAAGTTAGAGGACTGAAATGAACAAAAGCAGAGTTAGAGAACTGAAATGAAATCTAAAGAAACTTAGAGGGTTAGTTTTCAATTTACCCTTTTTTTTATTCAAATTTTTATCAAATAATTTCCATGAACTCAGCTTTAAACATTCAAAGTAAGCAATTACATGGAAAATAAAAAGGTAAAAATGTTCCATAAATAATTAAATACCATATGAAATATCATATGGTAATGGGATTCGGAAATAAAGCTGAAATAATTACAATGTATCTTTAGCAAAGAACTTAGGAAGAGAAAAATTAAACCTCATCAAACAAGGATTGCCTCATGGAGGCAATCTGTTGCTGCAAGGAACTGCTAGCCATTCTCACAAAAAAGACAATGGGACAACAATTTTGAAAGCTTGAATGCCAAAGGAGAAGCAAGTTAGGAGATTTTATAGCCAAAAAAATAATTAGAGGAAAACACATTTTAAGTGTGCATTAATTAATTCTAAAAAGTAAAATTAAAAATTCTAAAGAAGAAAATGAATTGTTATTTTCAACTTAATAACCACAACTGTAATATGAACCAAAATGCAACACCAGATTATGTAAAAGTAAAAAAACAATGACTGTGGCATAACAAGTATGTGATAAACAATCATTTAGAAGATATAACACAGTAATTAGCAGTTATCTAATAAATATGTGAAACGCAGAAACGGTGAGGTTGGTGGATGCCATGTTAGCAAGAAAATTGGTGGACTTGAAAAATTGAAGTGTCAAGACATGCATTTTGATGATTGGATTGTTAAGTTACAAATTCTCTCAAAAGTTTAAAATATTAGAAAATTATGAATCTAATCACTTAATTATAATTTTAACACTCTCCCTCATGTGTGGATCCAAACTCACAACAGAGATCAAACATAGAACCCCTTACTATAATACCATATTAAGTTACCAATTCTCCAAAAAGTTTAAATTATAAAAAAAAAAAATTATGAATTTAATCACTCAATTATAATTCTCACATAGATTATTATACTTTTATGTTTATAGATTTTTAGTCTCTCTTTCTATCCATTAGTGAACTATCCAATGGGAGACAGTGATATAGATTGAGATGATACACCGTACAAGTTACCAAACTCTAATCTTCCTTCTATTGAATATTTCTCTAATCCAATCTAATCTTATTAAAGTTCGATCAAATCCAACTACAAATTGTGGGGTACCATAGCACATCCATTTTAGGGGAATATTCTTTACTTGACAGTAAATGGCTCACAATTATGCATTGACAAGCTATTCAAAGACAGTACCAAAGTCTCGCAATCACAATTGATAGAAATTCTCAGTGTTATTTCCACAATTAAGTATGTGCATTTAGAATTTTAGATTCTAAAGATACCATATACCTTCCATCAGTACTGATGATGCCGAAAAATTACCAGTAAGTTGCAAGCACTCCTCTCACCAAAGCAACATCTGCAAAAGAGGAAAAAAGAGGACCTAAAAGAGAGCACCGGTGTGGTGCCGGCCAAAAACCCTCCGAAGGTCAAGTTAGAGCCTTATTCTTCAACCCTAGAATGCCAGAGTTGAGATAATCGTGAGTACCTTGATACTAGAGTTTCTAGGGTATTTATATTGGCGTAGAATTTCCTTTCCTTTTAGGATTCTACTTCCTTCTCGAGCCCTTTTCAATATAGGAGCCTTCTTATTATGGTCGAACGTGTAACGCAAGAATTCCAGGCGTACACGCTTGTGTGGAGATAAAGCAAAGTCAAGTCAAACGCATCATGTGGCAAACAACTAAGGATTTACAATTAATTAATTAACAGACGGGTACTCAATGATCGGCACCGTCTTATATGCATACCCACGGTATTAATCCGTCTACACCCATTACGTCCACCTAGGACGGAGGAAAGATCCGTCTTATGTTTTTCATCCCCTTCAGTTGCCCCCTTCACTCCTTGGATCCGTCTTTATAAACTAGACGGATTCAGGGAATGACAAGTAAATTTGTTGAGATATGATAGATCTGGTTTATGAAGGACACGTGGCCTGTATTTATGACGAAGGACACGTGGCCCTTATTGATTAGTTGTTCCCCCGAAACAAGGCGTCCCCTCGTATTCTGCGCCCTTCACTCTATAAAAACCTGCCTTTTCTTCCTTCATTTTTCTCTTCCTATAGAAAATTTGCAATCAAAGCGCCACCGTCATCCATATCGTGCATTCGTGTCGTCCTTCTACTTTATCCGTCATTTCGCATTTTCTCAATTCAATCCGGTATGTACTCCTAACCTTTCTTCCGTCCATCTCTTTATTATTATTTTTTATTTTATATATATGCAATTTCTCTAGATTCGTCAATCTTAGGTCATACCGTCATAAATGTAGGTAATGTCTAGTGCGTCAAGTAATCAATCGTTTGTCCGCGACGGGGAGGGCTACGATGAGAGATTCCCGTCAGGTCCAAAAGACCCTGACACTTCAAGTGAAGTGAGGAATCCGTCCAGTACCTCTTCTTCCCTAGATGATGAAGGTCTGGAGGCGGAGAGTTCAGAGTCGTCGAGTAGTAGCTTAGATGGTGTGGATCCCCCCGTTCAATCAATGATTGGTCCGGACGGTCTTAGAGAATTCGTCATGCTAACCCTCTGGACGGTGAATGACTTTAGGTCGTCAATCATTGAGTCTCACCTCAAAACACTTAGAACCAAGTATCAAATACTAGATAACGTCCGTCTACGTCTCCCCCACAAGTCTGAGAAGTGTTACTACAAGGGGGGTCGACGGTGCTGGAATCTACGAGCAAGCCATGAAGGCAGGGCTCAGATTCCCTTTGAGTTCCCTCCACTGTCGTCTGCTCCAATACCTTGGCCTATCCGTCACTCAGATCTCCCCAAATGCCTGGAGAGTATTCATAGGCGTAGAGGTCTTATATGGAGCCATGTCTGACGGCGCCTGAAGATTGACGGTGGAAGAATTCTTCCACTGTTACCGTCCGACGGAGATCGTCAAATCAAAAGGAATGTATAGTTTCGTAGCCAGGAGTCGGTTGTTGAGGCTAGTCAGTGATACGTCGGACTCCAATAGGGATTGGAAAAGTAGATATTTCTTTTTGGAGGGGGATGAATGGATGCGTCGTCCAGGAAATGACACGTATATGCCCGTCGACACCACATGGGGCATAATGCCTCCGTCGGGTATGCTATTGCTTCGGTTTCCGTCTAATTGAATCTTGAAAGTTATTTCATTCATTTTACTTCATTCATTTTCATTTTTTTTTTTTAAGTCTAATCGTCTTTTTTGTAGCTCGGGACCGTCCACAAGTTACCTTGGAGCAGTGGAGCTTCCTGGAGAGAATCTTCAACAAGACGAAGCTTCAAGAGAGGACGTGGGCACAACTCGTCACTCTTGATACCCTGCATTGGTATTGTGACGGTCCTGAACCTTCAGCCGCCGCCCGTCGTTATGATAGTAGAGTACGCAAACGTAAGTCCGTTGTAAATATGTCCGTCTTTTTGTATTGTTTCTATTTACTACTCTTGCCTTTCCTAACATCCGTCTTTGATTTTGCAGAGATGGACGCTGCCAAGAGAAGAGCCTTCATCAAACAACAAGCAGCGAAGAAAAAACAGGAGGCTGGGTCTTCAGCTAAGGCGACGGTTCCATCTCTTCCGTTAAAACGGAATCAACAAGAGAAGGTGGACCGTCTGCCTAAGAAGCAGAAGACAGAGCCCGTCGTAGCTTTGGAAGCCGAGAAACCACCCGTCAAGCATGGCAAGGGTAAGGGCTTGATGAAGGGCCCGATTCCCACCGGGGAGAAACAACCCATTCTCTTCAGAGAAGATTCAAGTTATGCCCTGGAAAAACTTTCGTCCATCCTGACAGCTGACAATTACGAGGACCTCGGCAACCATGCGACGGAGGCGATGGGAGAGACGGCCTCTTTAACATTGTGCAGGTACTTTCGAGCCTGTCCTTCAACTTTGCAATCTTTAATATCATCCGTCATTTACACAGTATTCTATTTTGTTTTCAGGCCATGCTGATGATGAAGGGGCTAATGGGCTGTTGTCTCAATCACGAGACAATTATGGGCCATCTTAGGAAGAAAAATAAGACGATGGAGGATAAGCTTCACGACCTGAAGACCTATAAGATCAATACGGATAGAAAGCTCATGTGCTTGGAGCAAGTTAGGGGTGAGTTGGAGAGGGAGAATGAGCAATTGCGCCAAATCCTAAAGGACAAGGAAAGGGAGCTGACGGATACAAAGATCCAACTCCGCGACGCAAAAGAAGTTGCCATCCAGGAGTATCGCGACTCCGACCTTCTTCTTGAAGAGCTTGGGAGTTCATTCCCTGACGGATTTGACGATGCCATCCGTCAGGTCAAGTCGTCGTATCCGGACTTGGACGTCTCTCATGTCTCCATTGATGCTCAAGGGCAAACACTCGCGCAGTCCGTCCGTTCAGATAGTACAGACGATGTGCTTGCCGTCCCTGCTCCAGCTGACGAAGGTCAAACTCTGCCTCCAGTTCAACCAGATGGCGATCAGAAGAATGAACCTACATCCCCCAAGCTTCAGTAGTGGCCCTTTTATCCGTTGTAAAAATTTTTATCACGGTCAAAACTTTTACCGTTGTAATCTATTTATTTGAACTGTCGTATTTTAATTGTAAACATTTCATTTTATGAAATTTTACTTGGCTTGTTTTTGTGAACTTTGTTCCGTCGTATATTATGTGAATATGATAATAATTCTTGTAGGTTGATCCGTCCATTATGTGGACAACTTTCATCCTTTTGGGTGGTCCATTCACAATACGGATTTAAAGATCTCTTCATAATGTGGATGGCTCGTCCATAATGTGGATTTTACTCTTGTCCATTTTGAATGATCCGTCCATTATATGGACTTAGTAGAGGTCCGTCCATTATGTGGGTTTAGCTAATGTCCGTCCACTTTGTGGACTTTCAAGGTCTTCATCCTTCTGGATGATTTGTCCATTTTATGGACTTGGTAGGGTCTCCATCCTTTTGGATGATCCGTCCACTTTGTGGACTTTATAGGTCTTCATCCTTTAGGATGATCCGTCCACTTTGTGGACTTGGTAGGTCTTCATCTTTTAGGATGATCCGTCCATTTTATGGACTTTGTAGGTCTTCATCCTTTAGGATGATCCGTCCACTTTGTGGACTTGGTAGGTCGTCATCTTTTAGGATGATCCGTCCATTTTGTAGACTTAGGTCGCCATCCTTTTGGATGATTCGTCCACTTTGTGGATTTTGTCGTCATCCTTTTGGATGATCCGTCCACTTTGTGGACTTTTGGTCGCCATCCCTTTGGATGATTCGTCCACTTTGTGGACTTGGTCGTCATCCTTTTGGATGATCCGTCCACTTTGTGGACTTTTGGTTGTCATCCTTTTGGATGATTCGTCCACTTTGTGGACTTGGTAAATTTTTAGCATCATACACTTCATATGTTCTGAATAAAAACTCTTTTCAAAATGTTAGATCAGTAGACCATATATTGTTCATGGAAAGGAAAACTTAAGTTCTGATAATTAAAAACTACAACTGTTTAAAAATGAAAAGGAAATATGGGAAATAAGGAGGTGGGTGTTGTCTTATGCCGTGTTGCACTACTGGTAGTACTTCTTCAGGTGCTCTGTGTTCCACGGATGGCTCAGTTTCCTACCGTCCAACGTCTCCAAATAGTACGTTCCTTTCCTACGCCACGAGATGATTCTATACGGCCCTTCCCAGTTAGAACCCAGTTTTCCTTGGGAGGCATCCTTTGTAGCTCCGAGTACTTTTCGTAACACCAGATCTCCTACCTGGAAGTCCCTGTGCTTGACCTTGGAGTTGTAATACTTTGCCATCATGTCATGGTATCGGGCCTTTCTTTGTGCAGCTGCTGCCCTGACCTCGTCTATAAGGTCAAGTTCCAAACGCAATGCTTCGTTATTCTTGCTCTCATCGTAGTTTTCCACACGGTAGCTCGCTAATCCAACCTCTACCGGTATGAGGGCCTCAGTACCATACGCCAATCGAAACGGTGTTTCTCCCGTTGGTGTTCTTGTCGTTGTCCTGTATGCCCATAAAACACTTGGAAGTTCGTCCGGCCAGATCCCCTTTGCCCCCTCGAGCCGGGTCTTGATAATCTTCAACAAGGACCGGTTCGTGACTTCAACTTGTCCATTGGCCTGTGGGTGGGCAGGCGACGAGTAGTGATTTTTGATTCCCAGCTAAGAACAAAAGTCCCTAAACGCGTCGTTGTCGAATTGCTTCCCGTTGTCTAAAACGAGCACCCTTGGAATTCCATATCTGCAAAAAATATTTCTCCACACAAAACTACAGATGTTTTTCTCCGTGATAGTAGCCAGAGCTTCTGCTTCCACCCATTTGGTGAAGTAGTCAATACCAACCACCAAGAACTTCAGTTGCCTTACCGCTGTAGGGAAAGGACCCATGATATCCAATCCCCATTGCGCGAATGGCCATGGAGCTGTAATAGGGGTGAGTTCTTCCGTTGGCTGCCTAATGAAATTGCCAAATCGTTGACACTTGTCGCAAGCTCTAACGTATGTATAGGCGTCCTTTTGCATTGATGGCCAGTAGTATCCGGCCCGGAGTAGCTTGTGCACTAGAGACCTTGTCCCAGAATGGCTTCCGCAAACCCCTTCATGGATCTCTCTCATCACGTAGTCTGCTTCTTCACGGCTGAGACATCTTAGATATGGTCGGGAGAATCCTCGTTTGTAGAGGACGTTTTTTATTAAGACAAATCGGGCTGTTGTAACCTACAACTTCCTCGCGTTCTCTTTGTCATCAGGCAGCTTGCCCTCCTTGAGATACGCCATAATTGGGGCCGTCCAGCACTCTTCATTGCTTACAGCCTGCATGCTGATATCATCTAGTAACGATGAAATTTGGACAAAGGACAATACCTGTTCCGGGACGATCATTGGTTCGGCTGAAGCTGCCTTTGCAAGTCGGTTCGCTTCCTGGTTCTCCTCTCTTGGGATTTGAATCATCGTGAATTGGAGGTCACTCGTTCGACCCTTTACTTCCCCAAGGTACCTTTTCATCCTCTCATTCTTGCAATCATAATTCCCATTTACTTGACTGGTCACGATTTGTGAATCCGAGTAGACGACCACCTTCTTTGCTCCTGCCACTATTGCGAGTTCTAGTCCCGCAACAAGGGCCTCGTATTCTGCTTCATTGTTAGTAGTAGGAAAGTCTAGACGGATCATGCATTCAATCTTGTCTCCTTCCGGGGTGTGGAGTACGACTCCCACACCCCCAGCGTGCTTATTGGAAGATCCGTCCGTGTGAATTCTCTAAATGGGCATCTTTTCTGCCCCCTGCTCCTCTGCGGTAGTGAATTCAGTAACGAAGTCCGCCAATATCTGTCCTTTTACTGCCGTCCGTGGCTGATACTGGATATCGAACTCACTTAGTTCTATAGCCCATAGGGCCATCCGTCCAGCCGATTCAGGATTGCTCATTGCTCTCCGTAGGGGTTTATTTGTTAGGACGTTTATGGTGTGTGTTTGAAAGTATGGCTTGAGTTTCTGGGCCGCAGTCACAAGAGCAAATGCGAGTTTTTCCATTTGTGGATATCTTTCTTCCGCTCCTTTTGGCTTATGAAGTACACGGGCTTCTGTACCTTTCCTTCTTCTCTGATCAGAGCTGCACTAATCGCTTCCGTGGAGACAGCGAGGTACAGGAACAATTCTTCTCCTGGCACTGATGGGCTAAGCAATGGCGGAGCGGAGAGATATGTCTTTAACTTTTTGAATGCCTTTTGACACTAGTCCGTCCACTCAAAAGATTTCTTTAGCGTTTGGAAGAATGGGAGGCATTTGTCCGTCGCTCTTGACACGAACCTGTTTAAATCCGCTATCTTTCCTGTTAAGCATTGCACTTCTTTCACCGTCTTTGGAGGAGATAACTCTATAATCGCCTTTACCTTCTCCGGGTTGACTTCGATGCCCCTCTGGGACACCATAAATCCCAAGAATTTTCCTGCAGTTACTCCGAACGCGCATTTGCTTGGATTCAGCTTCATTTTGTACGTCCGAAGAGTATCAAAAGTCTCTTGGAGGTCCTTCAGATGATCAGTCATCTTGACGCTTTTTACCAACATATCGTCCACGTAAACCTGCACATTTCTGCCAATTTGGTGCGTGAACATTTTGTTCATCAGTCTCTGATACGTGGCTCCCGCGTTCTTAAGCCTGAAAGGCATTACCTTGTTGCAAAAAAGTCTCTGGCTCGTCACAAATGAGGTTTTTTCCTGATCAGACTTATCCAATTTGATCTGATTGTAACCGGAGAAAGCATCCATGAAGCTCAGAAGTTCATGTCTTGTGGTGGAGTCTACAAGGGTGTCAATGTATGGGAGTGGGTAGCTGTCTTTTGGGCAGGCTCTATTCAAATCTGTGAAATCGACGCACATCCTCCACTTCCCATTGGACTTCTTGACCATTACTACATTCGCCAACCAATCAGGGTAGTATACCTTGCATATGAAGTCCGCTTCTTGTAGCTTCCGCACCTCCTCTGCTATGGCTCGATCTCGTTCTGGGGCAAACACCCATTTTTTCTGTCGGATCGAAGAGAAGGAAGGTGATACGTTTAACCTATGAACTATAACTGTTGGATCTATTCCTGGCATGTCCTTGTGACTCCACGCGAAAACATCTTGATTTTTTTGGAGGAATAATACGAGCGCTTGTCGAATTTTTTGGTCGGCGAGGGTGCCGATTCTGGTTGTTCGGCTGGGCCTAGAATCATCCAGTTGGACTTCTTCCAACTCTTCTACTGGTTCCGCCGTTGTTCTCTGTTCTTTGATATTCATTGCTTGTAGGTGGTCGTCCATTTCCATCATTGCGACGTAACATTCCCGTGCAGCCACCTGATTTCCCCGCAGTTCTCCAACTCCATATTCGGTAGGAAATTTGATCATTAGATGGTAGGTAGAGGTTACGGCCTTCCATGCATTAAAAGTGGGCCGTCCGAGGATGGCGTTATACGCTGAAGAGCAATCAACCACGAGAAAGGAAACATCCTTGGTTATCTGCTGCGGGTAATCTCCAACCGTCATAGACAATGTAACGACACCTAAAGGATAAACCCTTGTTCCTCCGAAGACAACAAGGGGTGCGTTTGTTGGGACCAGTCGTTCTTTGTCAATCCCCATTTGCTGAAATGCGGGGTAATAGAGGATATCTGCAGAGCTCCCATTGTCCACCCAAACTCGATGCATGTTATAGTCCCCTGCTTGTATGTTGACCACAAGCGTGTCGTCATGTGGGTGGTGAAGGCGTCGCGCATCTTCCTCCGTAAACCCGATGCTAGGACTATCTTGTCGTGTCGCTTTGGGTGAAGCACCTGTTGACTGGACGCTTTGAACCGTCCGTAAGTAAGTTTTTTGGATGACCCTGTAGAAGTGTTGCCCCTTACAATCATCCGTATATCTCCTACGGGTGGCCTGGGACGCTCATTTTCCCGTCTGGGATTCTGCTCCTGGGGTTGATCCGTTCTCTCCTTCCTTACGAACCTCTGCAACCTTCCTTTCCTGATAAGGGCCTCGATCTGTTGCTTCAAGTCATAACAGTCTGTCGTATCGTGGCCGTGATCGCGATGAAAACGGCAGTATCTATCTCTTGGCCTCTTGTTCGAATCTCCCTTCAACTTGCCTGGGAACGTCAAGGTTCCTTCATCTTTGATTTGCGTTGACACTTGGTCAATTGGAGCTGTGAGGGGGGTGAAGCTTGTAAATCTTCCCGAAGGTGGTTTGGATCTCCGGTCTTCTCGTCGGTCTCTGGTTCTTGCCATTTTTCGTCCATTGTCCGGTTTCGTATCTTCTTGTCTTTCCCTTTTTCTTGGCTTATAGTCCTCTCGGGCCAGCAGGGCATCCTCTGCGTTCATGTACTTCGTCGCCCTGTAAAACACGTCGGACATAGTTTTTGGGTCATTTTTGCATAGAGAGAACAAGAACTTACCCTTTCGCAGCCCGTTTGTGAATGCTACCACAAGTATCTTGTCATCCGCCTCGTCTATCGAGAGGGCTTCCTTGTTAAAGCGGGCTATGTATGATCTTAAAGTCTCGTCTTCTCGTTGCTTAATACTCAATATACACGCAGTAGACCTCTTATGCCGATGACTTCCGATGAAGTGTGATACGAACTGTGCGCCTAATTCCTTAAAAGTGCCAATGGAATTGGGTGTCAGTCTACTGTACCAATCTCTCGCAGGCCCTTTCAAAGTGGTGAGGAAAGCCCTGCACATGATTTCATCCGGTACACCCTGAAGATGCATTAGTGTTCTGAAAGATTCCAAGTGATCCAATGGGTCTTTAGATCCGTCGTAGTTCTCCACATGAGGCATGCGAAACTTTGGAGGAAGGGGGCATGAATTCACTAGCGCTGTGAAAGGCGAATCCGTTCTATGGACTAGGTCGTCCAGGTCACTGGATACCCGTCCTCTAAGGGCGTTCATCATCACATCCATACGTTCCCTCATCACCTGCATTACGGCAGCTATGAGAGTCGGCAAAGTGTCTGAGACGGATCGTAGATTGGTTTCTAGCAGCTCTGGTCTAGTTCGAGCGTTGCGCCGCCTCGTGTCCTTCGCGTTCCTTCCTTCGGACTAGCACCCTCCTGGTCTTCCTCTGGTGCACTTGGGTGTGCGGTCTTTTGTCGCAACTGTTCTTCCAAATCATGATTCTGCTTGGTGAGGCGCTCAACCGCCGCCGCAAGCGTTTGGACCTGCCTCTCTAGAGCTGTGGCGTGCGGTTCGTCGCCTTGATTGTTGTTTGTTGCCATCGATCGAGTGAGTACCATACAAATTTTTGTCTCAGGAATAGAGCGAGGCTGAAATAATCGAAAGATATTCCCACAGACGGCGCCAATTGATGATGCCGAAAAATCACCAGTAAGTCGCAAGCACTCCTCTCACCAAAGCAACACCTGCAAAAGAGGAAAAAAGAGGACCTAAAAGAGAGCACCGGTGTGGTGCCGGCCAAAAACCCTCCGAAGGTCAAGTTAGAGCCTTATTCTTCAACCCTAGAATGCCAGAGTTGAGATAATCGTGCGTACCTTGATACTAGGGTTTCTGGGGTATTTATATTGGCGTAGAATTTCCTTTCCTTTTAGGATTCTACTTCCTTCTCGAGCCCTTTTCCATATAGGAGTCTTCTTATTATGGTCAAACGTGTAACGCAAGAATTCCAAGCGTACACGCTTGTGTGGAGATAAAGCAAAGTCAAGTCAAACGCATCGTGTGGCAAACAACTAAGGATTTACAATTAATTAATTAACAGACGGGTACTCAATGATCGGCACCGTCTTATATGCATACCCACGGTATTAATCCGTCTACACCCATTCCGTCCACCTAGGACGGAGGAAAGATCCGTCTTATGTTTTTCATCCCCTTCAAGTACAAAGCATGAATATACAAATACAATCTTATTAGTAATCTAAAGAAAGATTCAAAAGTCACACAACTTGTAGTTTCTGAAATTAAGACATCCAAAAATCCAAGATGAACAAGAATGGAAAAGCTTATTATCGAACTAACTAGAAGGTATAAAAAGAGATGACATGCAAGAAAGATGCTTCTTAAGCAAGAGAATTTCTTTCCCCAAAATGATGATGATTGCTCTTGCCCACAATCTAGTAAACACACTAATCAACTTAGATAGACTGCGGAAAGAAATTGTTTTTCAACTTTATCAATTTTTTTAGCCAACAACAATCCAAGCAAACTGAGATATATCACACTGAGCCATTTCATAGACTTGAAAGGAATTCAAAATGCATGTAAAATTTCCATTTATAATGCCACAAGCCCCCAAGATCAAAATGACCAAAATCCATTTTTTACAATTTCAATTTGCAACATTCTCAAACATTGATCATAACATTTAAATACAAAAATTTTGGAGGGTTTGAGAGAGGGATGAAGAAATTTAACTAACAACCTTTCTTATGTTATTATTAGCATATATATTGTGAAAAAGAGTGTATTGTGTGTAATATACTTTGCCCCACTCTCCCTTCTAAGTTACCATGATGAGTTTGCGGTGTGTTTTTATGTTAGAACTTCTTTTTCTCTTTGTGTGTGTGTGTGTGTGTGTGTGTGTGTGTGTGTACGCGCGTGCGAGCTTGTTTAAAAAAAATAAAAGTAGAGGCTAAAAATATTAAAGGACGATATTGATATATCATCACCAATCACATAGAGCCAATTTAAAACAAACTGGCATATGACAATATCCCAATATGTTTTAGAAAAATAAATTAAACAAAGCTATAATTTCAATTGGTTGCTAGGTAATATTAGGGGTGGCAAAACCAACCCAAACCCATTTGCCCACCCAAACCCATCCACTTAAATGAGTCCCAAACCCACCCAATTATTAAATGGGTTAAATGGGTATTGATGTGGGATGAAAACACTCAAACCACCCAACCCGTCCATGGACGGATATCACCTCGGCAGCCGTCCAGAAGTTATCCTCAGGACGAGGGTAACGAACAAGGACGTCCAGAGGGTGAGCGAAGTTACATTCCTCGTCCGTGGGGTGCGCACAGCCTACCCTGAGAAGACTCGTCCACATGAAGATCCATGGACTAGGATTTTACATTTGGAATCAGCAGGTGCACACGACGAAGGAAATTCAGGACGAGGGTACCATACTTGGGAGAATCTCCGAATAAAATGTGACAATCCCTTATCCCACGCATAACGGTCATGTATCCGTTGTGAAATAGAAATGTAACTCCTGGACGGTTATGGCGATTACGTTTCACCTCGAATCCGGGAGAGGTTCCCATCTCAATAACCGTCTATAAGAGCACTATATAAAGGTCTGCTTCAGACAAGGCCAAGGTATGTTCATTTTATTACTCCAAAAAAGTTGGAACTCAGATTACTTAGAGGAAAAACTAACTTTACCATCGGAGGATTTTTGGCCGGCAGCCCCGGTCGCCTTTGATACGCTTTTCTTTCTTTTTCAGGCCGTAGAAAGAACCAGTAGTCCCTTCAAGTCCGAAGCATCCAACCTACTGATTTTCTTAGCATCATCAGGTATTAACCCAATTAAACCCAATTATGATTCAAGTATCATTTCTACAGATCACCCAACTCTAAAATACCCCTAAACCACTAAAATTACCAAAATACCCTTTCAACCTAAAAAATGACCAAAATAACACCTAAACCTAAAAAAGACTAAAAAACCCCTAAAACCTACAAAATGACCAAAATACCCCGAAACTCAAAAAATGATCAAAATACCCCCTGAAACCCAAAAAAAGACCAACATACCCAAAACCTAAACATTACCAAAATACCCCTAAAACAAAAAAAGGACCAAAATACCCCCAAAACAAAAAAAGACTAAAATACCCTCAAAACCTAAAAATTACAAAAATACCCCAAAAACCCAAAAAAAATGAACAAAATATCCCCGAAATCCAAAAAATGACCAAAATGCCCCTGAAACCTAAAAAATGACCAACATACCCCTAAAACCTAAAAAATGACCAAAATACCCCTGAAACATAAAAAACGACCAAAATACCCCTAAAACCCAAAAAATGACCAAAATACCCCCGAAAACTAAAAATGACCAAAATACTCTTGAAACATAAAAAAAGACCAAAATACCACTAAAACCCAAAAATTATCAAAATACCCCCCAAACTAAAAATGACCAAAATATCCTTGAAACATAAAAAACGACCAAAATACCCCTAAAAACCCAAAAATGACCAAAATACCCCCAAAACCCAAAAAAGTACCAAAATACTCCCAAAAACTAAAAATGACCAAAATGCCCATGAAACATAAAAAACGATCGAAATACCCCTAAAACCCAAAAATTACAAAAATACCCCCAAAACCCAAAAAATGACCAAAATACCCCCGAAAACTAAAATTGACCAAAATACCCCCAAAACCTAAAAATTACCAAAATATCCCTAAAACCCAAAAATGACCAGAATACCCTTAAAATCTAAAAATTACCAAAAAAACCCTGAAATCTAAAAAATAACTAAAATACGCCCGAAACCTAAAAGATGACTAAAATACCCCTGAAACCTAAAAATTACCAAAACACCCCTAAAATCCAAAAAATGACCAAAATACCCCCAACACCTAAAAATTACCAAAATGTCTTTGAAACCTAAAAAATGGCCAAAATAACCCCGAAACCTAAAAAATAACCAAAATACCCCCGAAACGTAAAAAATGTCTAAAATACCCCTAAACCTAAAAAATGGCCGAAATAACCCCGAAGCCTAAACAATTGATCAAAATAACCTAGAAACTTAAAAATGACCAAAGTACCTCCCGGAACCTAAAAAATGACCAAAATAACCCCGAAGCCTAAAAATTGACGAAAATTACCCCAAAACCTAAAAATGACCAAAATACCCCCCTAAAACTATAATATGACCAAAATACCCCCATAAACAAAAAAAAAAAAAGGCCAAAATGCCCTTGAAACTCAAAAAATGACTAAATTACCCTCAAACCTATAAAGTGATGAAGATACCCCAAAACCTTTGAAATGACCCAAATAAACCCAAAACCTCTAAAATGGCCATAAACAACTTGAAACCTCTAAAATTACCAAAAATACCTCGAAACCTCTAAAATTTGGTCACTTTTTTAATTTTAGGGGGGATTTTGGTAATTTTTTAGGTTTAGGGTGCATTTTTATTGACTTACAGGTTAAAGGGGATTTTTTTGTCATTTTATAGGTTTTGAGGTATTTTGGTCATTTTTTAGGTTTCAAGGATATTTTGGTCATTTTAAGTTTTAGGGGTTATTTTGGTCATTTTTAGGTTTTGGGGGTAACTTGTCCATCTTTTGGCTTTCAAGGGTATTTTGGTCATTTTTTAATGTTTTAGGGGGTATTTTGGTAATTTTTAGGTTTCGGGAGTATTTGGTAATTTTTTGTGTTTTAGGGGTATTTTGGTCATTTTTTGGGTTTCTAGGGTATTTTGGTAATTTTTGGGTTTCGGAGGTATTTTGGTAATTTTTGGGTTTCGGGGGTATTTTGGTCATTTTATGGGTTTTGGGGATATTTTGGTAAATATTTGGGTTTAGGAAGTTCATTGGTCATTTTTTTGGGTTTTGGGGGTATTTGGGTAGTTTTTGGGTTTCAAAGGTATTTTGGTCATTTTTTGGGTTTCGGGAGTATTTTGGTCATTTTATAGGTTTTGGGGGTATTTTGGTCATTTTTGGGTTTTCGGGGGTATTTTGGTCATTTTATGGGTTTTGGGGATATTTCGTAAATATTTGGGTTTAGGAGGTGTATTGGTCATTTTTTTGGGTTTCGGTGGTATTTTAGTAATTTTTGGGTTTCAGAAGTATTCTGGTCATTTTTTGGGTTTCAAGGGTATTTTGGTCATTTTATTAGATTTTGGGGTATTTTGGTCATTTTATGGGTTTCAGGGATACTTTAGTAAATATTTGGGTTTAGGAGGTGTATTTGTTATTTTTTTTGGGTTTCGGGGGTATTTTGGTAATTTTTGGGTTTCGGAGGTATTTTGGTCATTTTTTGGGTTTTAGGGGTATTTTGGTCATTTTTATGTTTCGGGGGTATTTTGGTTAATTCTTTGGGTTTAGGAGGTGTATTGGTCATTTTTTGGGTTTCAAGGGTATTTTGGTAATTTTTGGGTTTAGGAGGTGTATTGGTCATTTTTTTGGGTTTTAGGGGTATTTTTGTAATTTTTGAGTTTCAGAGGTATTTTGGTCATTTTCTAGGTTTCGAGGGTATTTTGGTCATTTTTTGGGTTTAGGAGGTGTATTGGTCATTTTTTGGGTTTCGGGGTATTTTGGTAATTTTTGGTTTCGGGGGTATTTTGGTAATTTTTAGATTTAGAGGTATTTTGGTCATTTTGAAGATTTTAGAGTACTTTGGTCATTTTCACTTTAGTGGTATTTTGGTAATTTTGATAATTGGGTAATTGGGCGAATTGAGTTTACCCATAATAATTGGGTTAGGTTGGATTTGAGTTAGAAACAATTAGTTAAATGGATTTTAATGCGTAAATGATTTTTATATGCCCAACCCAATTATGCCCACCTCAAACTCACCAAAACCCACCAATTTGCCACCCCTAGGTAACATAGAGAAGGTTAAGCGCAAAACAACTAACTTGGACTCAGAAAATTTATAGTAAAGTTTTCTCACATCCACTGTCATGAACATGGATGATGGAACCAATTTTTTTCTCTGTTCTTTTTTTGCAGGTTTCTTTTAAGAGTGGTTTGCTATTTTCTTCCACAGCCACGAACCATTTAGGACAAATTAACTAGCAAACATGACAACAAAGCTTTGCCTTGTCACAAATCTAGATAGTTAGTAATTTTAGGGCCCACGCAACCTAGCAGGGCCAGGGACGGCAGAGAGAGAAGAGGTGCGTTAAGAGAGAGAAAAAAGGGGTAGGACTTCTTGGTGAGAAGGGATAAAATGTAAGTAATTTTTGAAAGTAAAGAATAAATTAATGTGGTGGGCATTAAATTTTAGAATGTTAATTACATAGTCCAATGGTTTCTTTCTCACCGTTAGATCTTGTTACAATCTACAGTAAAGAAAAGTGTAATTCTTGCGGATGTAATTTCAACACACACACACACACATATATATATATATATATATAACCTCAAATAATTGATTTGAAAATTTGGCACTATGTTTTCAAACTCTTTACTGCCAAACACTTTCAAGTCTTTTTCATATGTTGATAATACATATAAATGAGAGGTGCTGCTTTCTCTAGAGTAATAATATTTCCCTGCATGAGAACCCCATCCCCATGTACAGACTGATAAATTAGAGTATTTTATTTGAATTAATTTAGGGACATATTACATTTTACTATTCTCAATTTCATAACATATTTAAATAATTGACTGTGAGTGGTAGACACTTTTTACCCATCACATTTTATATGGATTCATATATTTTTTTTTCCACCGTTTACAATTGACTACTTCAGCAAGTTGTGAAAATGATCATAATAAAGTAAGTTGAGTATGAGTATTTTTAGGGATGAAAGTATGTTTTTGTGGATAGAAAAAAATCATACCTCCTTCTAATGGATTTTTTTATATTGAGGAGAATTATCTCTCACTTCTACAAAATAGAGCCCCAAAATTCAGATTTTTTTTGGTTCATTTGATTCCTATCATTCTGGTCTAGTGTCATATAGAGGATAGTGGGGCAGGTTAATGATTTGATTCACTCTGGAGAGAGAGAGAGAGAGAGAGAGAGAGAGAGATTTGATGATGTGGTGAGGCCGGTCGGACAATCTCCTTTAGTGTTGCTTTGTTCAAATAAAAATGATATACCATTGTTGATAACTTCGGTTAGTCCCAAGCTTCATGTCATTGGGGCTTGGGCTACCTCACCACCCCCATATAATGATTAAAACCGATTTAAGAATTTGCTTGTTTTGGTTGTTTGAAGCCATTGCTTTTTTAAGTACGAATTTTTTAGGGCGAGGGATCCATGGCCACCTAGTTTTTAAAATTATAATGATAAATACAGTTACATATTTTTAAAGCCTAGACCCTCAAAAGTTATACTTGAACTCTCCAAGAATTCAATTGGTCATGCCAAAAAAGCTTTATTTTTATTTAGTGACACTATTTTTTAAAAATATTTGAGGTAAAGAGTGCACATATATACATTCCTAACATTAACTAACATAGCAGTATTGTCTAAAACTAATTTAACTTTCCTAAGTTTGATCTTTATCTCCTTCACTTTACCTTCCATTTAAATTCTCACGTGTTGGATCTCACTTATTAAAAAGGAAATTTCGGCCCACATGTAAGAGGGAATGTTAGAAGAATGTAGTTATATGATTAAATTCACCATAACCCAATAGTTTAAACTTTTAGGACAATCGATAATTTAATAAAAACCAATTAATTAGTTGCTAGTGCATACGTGTATAAATATTTTAGTTTTTTACTCCAACAAGACATCGTTAAATTGTCAAAAGTCTCATAACTTGATAATATTTTCTTATCATTTTTATGAGGCAATTCAAGGGTTGAATTCCCTTCCTCATTTATTGAAACAGTTAATTAAATTTTTTTTTTAAAATCCAAGGCTAAGTTGTTAATTAAAGTTCAAATTCTCCTACTAATGCCAACAAAAAAAAAGAAAATGAAAAATGAAAAGAAACACACTCTTTATACCTAAAAAAAGGAAAAGAAAAAAACAGAACTGTGATGTGACGGCCCATAATCTTTTGGGCCTAGTTGGTGCACAAGTAGGCAGGTCGGTTGTATCTGCAGATTTCACATGCAAGTGAAGATGACCACTCAAATTTCTCCAAAAAAAAAAAATTGCTCAAAACACAATGTGGCCTACTTTTCCTTTGGACTGTATATGCCGTGCATGGTCATTCCGAGCAATTTTTGTGGATAACATTTTATTCTCCACGCATTGCATGCGTTTCGCATTGCATCATCCACTAATTAATCCGTCATGACCACCAAAGCAATAATACGCTACGATGATGTAATTCACATTGGCCACCATCCAATGCCCCATCACTAGTTTACCAAATTAAGAAGCACTTATAGTGATACATAATTTAAATAGGATACGATAGAGTTTAGGTATTCATTAATCACCAATTTCAAGATACATTTGATAAAAAATTAAAAAATTTATCAAAAATGTTAGTCACTATTTTTAATTTTTCACAAAAAAGTTTGTTGAAATGGGTTTTTAATGAATGCCGATAGTAAAAAGTAATAAATATTTTGTTAAGTACAAATTATGTTAACCTTTAGCTTAATAATAAACATCTAATGCTAAAAAGTAAATTATATATAAATAATAAAGCTAATCAAGGTGCTATTTGTTTTATAGAATGGAAGTGAGTGAGAAATTTTTTTTTTTTAAAGTAAAAAAGTATCTTTTATTGGAGAAATTATACAGTTATCTAGTGGACCACGTCACTTGTCCACCATTTCACTAAAAGACTCCTACTTATTTAAAATTACTGAGTCAGTAATCAGTTTTTGTTTTTTGAAAAATTTTAACTCAGCAATTTTAAATAGATGTGAGTTTTTTAGTAAAATGGTGGACCACGTCACTTGTCTACCATATGGACCTTATAATTTCTCCTTGTATTGCCAGCATTGGATACTTTACTCTCACATAGGGGTAGGGGTAGGCCTAATTAAGGCCACTAATTTCAAGTATTTGTGCTTTTTAAGTAGTATGCATGGTTCCAAAATTCAACCTACCACACACTTGCTTATGCCTGCCGAAAACTATATTTTGGTGCACATTTTTCTCTTTTTTCATGTGATGTTAGTGAGCAATGTTTACTTCTCAAGTGTAATTGATTGAGCACTACAGCACTACTAATTAATGAACCATGCATTTGATGCGTGAGAAATGTCTACTTCTCAAGTGTAATTGATTCACCTTTGACCTTTCATCTAAGATGTTTGGAGTTTGGACCATCACCGCTTTCATCAATGATTAGTTAATAATGGAGATCATATCGGTATTCTTATATAAAAAATGTTAAACCACAAACAATTACACAATTTTTGTCCCGGTTCGTTACGCAGAAAGCTGTGAATGATAAAGAAAAACATGGTTGGTTCAAGTAGGTTCACATCTTTACCACTCGTAACTTTACTTGACACATGATGAGCTGTGACAAAAATTGTGCGTTTGTTTATAGTCTTGGCATTGCTCTTCTTATAATATTCTGCTTCATGGAGCGTTGTTCCGGATGCAGCTGAGCCGCACAAAATGAAAGTGATAAACACTGATGATGACCCATCACTGCACAGAATCCAAGGGACATTCCATTTATTGGAGGATTTTTATGCTTAAGTGCTATGAGAGAAGTGGCCTTTAAAGCATATCTATTAAAATTAAACCCAAATTTGAAGGATTCAGATCCTCTAAAGTTCCTAGGGTACTCTACCAAGTAGATTTTATTAAATCCTAACCACTCTTAAATGATTTAATGGTCTAGATTCTGCCATGTCAGCATTTCATTAACAATCATCTTAATTATTTTATTTATAACATTATTTTATTATTTTAAGAATATTATTAATGAAATGCTGACATGGCAGAATCTAAACCATTAAATCATTAAAGAGTGGTTAGGATTTAATGAAATCTACTGGTAGAGTACCCTAGGAACTCTAAAGGATCTGAATCCAAATTTGAACTATTCAGCAGGAAAAAAAAAAAAAAAAACACCCCAAATTTGAACTTGATCCCATGCATGTACACTTTCTGGAACACTAGGCCGCCAGTTGGCCCGGTTCGACTATGAGTCATTGGTCACATATACCAAAACAATTCTTATTGAGGTTTGTTTAAATGTTAATGAGATATATGGAAGAATCCAATCTAATCATTTCAATATGTCTTGATTCTAGAAAAATCACTATGAATTAATAGAATATTATAATTCATGTTAGAATTATAGTTAATGATTAAAATAATTATTTTCTAACAGTTTAAGCTTTTAAAACAATTAGTAATTTATCGTAGTGTTAAAGTAATTAAAAGATTCTGATTTCAATTCATGTCTCCAATTTACTTCAGAAGCGTTAGGATTACGGTTAAATTATTAAATTCACAATTTCTTAATGAACTTTTATATGTGTATGTGTGTGTACACACACACACACACACACACACATATATATATATATATAAAGTTATTTGATACAATTAATTATAACAGAATATTTGGTATATATTTATATATCTCAACACAAATTGAAAGAAATATAAACAATACATTTACAATAAGAAAAATGTCAAATAATTTGAAATGAAAATAAAATGCAAAAGTTACTGCCACTTTTCACAAAATGCTTATAAGTTATGACTAATATGACAATGATTGTGATTAGTGTCCTATCAATAATAAAATAAATAAATTTTTAACAACTTTTTTGTTGTGCTCAAAAATTGGTAAATCTATTTGTACGAGTGATGTAATGAAGTTTGTAATATCTTTAGTAATTTTCATAATTTAAACCATTAATGAAAGGTTAATAATTTTCCTTGTAATAATTTCATATATATCAAGGATTAATCACAAATAGATTATGGAAGATCTTGTATTTATTAATTTCCTTATCATTATGATTTTTTTCGAAAGACCAAAATGTCAAATTATTACTAAAAATGCTAAACATGGTGATTTATTTCCTTAACATAGTGATTTATTACTTTTTCTGTTTTGTAAATTTTTTCCCTTACAACAAGTAGAGGAGAAGGATTTATAATTTTATATCAGACTCTCCCCTAGAAAGAACCGGAAAATATCACAAAATTTCAAAGCTTGATAGTTGACACGTCACCTATAAATAATTTAAAAATACATGAAAAACTCGTGTGTATATATACGTAGTAAATTTTTTTTTTGGGTTGAATATTGAATAACTCATATATTGTTTTATAAAACTTATTGAACAGGTTAAAAAATACAAATCAAATTTGACTTTAATTTTTTTTTATTATTATTTTTGATAGGACAAACTTGACTTTATTGATTTGACAAGATCATGGAGTCAAACGATCACCCTTTCAAAAAAAATTAAAGATTAGTCACGGGATAAAATCAAAGTAAATATTTTTGTCATGTGATGCATGAGCTGTAATTGTATTGTCCTCATATCACACGCTAAACATAATTTTCCTCCATCTATTAACTGTTATACTAAAATTCAACTTTTTTTTTTTTAATAGGTAAAATTCAACCCAAGAGAGAAGAGCGAGGAATGAAGATTAAAGTTTTTTTTTTTTTTTTTTTTTTTTTTGTATTTTTCAACTTTATATCAGTCAAAAAAGTTAATTTTTTTATAAAATATTTTCTTAAATAGTTTATTAACATATGCCCTAAAATCATATGTTAATAAAATCTTATTAACAATAACTCTAAGTTCGCTAAGAATTTTACATAAATTTTCACTTTCCTCTTTTCTTTTGTGTTTGTGGTAGAGCCAAACAAGTGAGTGATAACTCTACATGAATAATTGCGAAAAAAATTGTGAGAAATTAAGTGTATTATATATTTTTCTTCAACAAATTTAATAGTTATAATAAAAATAAGAAGATTTGAAATTTGAACATTTTCGTAAAAAACGGTCTTACCTGCCTGTCAAAGCTGTTAGCGCTTAGCACATTGGAAAGTAATTAGATTACAACCTTACTGTCTTATGAAACTATAAATAGTTCCTATTTCTCTTAACAATCATCCACAACTATAACCGCTTAAGCCCAAAAAATGAAAAAAGAGTTTTGTCCAAAGCTAAGCCACATGGACTTTCTGCAGCTCATATTCCTAATCTCCATTGCCATACCCCTGAGCTTTTCTTTGAACTTCCAAGCTGATAGCCATGAGAATAGCTTGAATTCTCATACAACTTATCAAAACTCTTCCTTGAGAGACCACATACTGGGGTTGGCTAATGATGCCAGCACAATAGATTGGATGAAGAAGGTGAGGAGAGAAATTCATGAGCACCCAGAACTTGCATATGAAGAATTCAAGACAAGTGAGGTCATTAGGCGTGAGCTTGATACGCTTGGTGTTAAGTACCGGTGGCCTGTGGCACATACAGGCGTAGTAGCTACCATTGGGTCTGGTTCTCCACCCTTTGTTGCTCTTAGAGCAGATATGGATGCTTTGCCAATTCAGGTCAGATTTGTTTTTAGTAAACAGTGCTGTTTTGGTTTCTTTTTCTTTCTTTCTATTTGTGTTATTTTTCTTATAATTCTAAAGTTGGACACAAAGACATGATTTACTTTTTGGTTTCTAGTACTTTGTCAGAGTAAATAATAAATATGTACTTCGTTTTCCTTAACCTTTTCTTTTAAGAATACTTGCATTAAGAAGAAAGAGGGCCTTAAACCATCTCTATCGTCCGAGCAGAAAACCCAAGCAGAGAAGTTGGAGATGGTTAAAGGCTCGTCCCAATTACAAAAGGATGCTCATGAAGCAACATATATTAAGGGCCAAGAAATTCAGATTCTTGGGTACAAGCCAAAAAAATTAAAAATAAAAATGTAGTGTGGTGGTTTGACATAGGAAAATAAGACATAATTGTACCCTGTGCTTTGCGGTTTATTGTCAAATATTCAAATAATGTGTTTTCTCAGTCAGCCAAAATTGGTGATTATCCGAAAGTCAAAAAGTTACAGATTTTGTATATATGAAATCGTTTTCATCCACTGTTGCACGTCTGTTCACTCATTGGTACATGACTTATGGCATTTCTTAAAAATTAGAGTACTACAACTCTAGGGTATAACAATTAATTTAATTAATATTTTTAATGAATAATTTAATTATTTTTGGACATAATATAATTTTTTTTAGGTTTTAAAATTAAGTAACAATAATGAAATGCTTGAAACATATTTAAAATTAATTTCAAGGCAATAATAAATAGTGAAAAAGTAAAATAACACCCATAAAATGTTTAAAGAAAACTTTGCCCATTTTAGCCGTGTCCATTCAACATAGCTTATAAGACAGTGGCACTATGGCAGACTTTCACCACTTAATTATGACTTGGCCCAAAAGAAAATTTAGGGACAAAAGAAATCACCTTAAGAATAAAACCATCGGCGTAGTTGTGAACTGTGAAGTAATTTTTAGATGTTTTTGGAGTACGGTAACGTTGTGCTACTTCCTCTAACATTCATTAGTGGGATCCACATGAATGTGAGAAAGAAGGACCACCGTACTTCAAGAACATCTAATAAATTTTCATGAATTGTAATAGCACCTTGTTTTGTTACCCCAAAAAAGAAAAAAAGACAGCATCCTGTTTCATTGGCCGTGGGGCAGTGGATAAAGAAGAGGAATTGGAGGTGGATCCATATCCTTAATTAAGGGTAAACTATGATAGTGATAGGATAGCAGCCTACCAAGAACAGGACATGGCCTATTTGCACATGTTTGAGTAGGCTTTTAAGATAAATTAAGAAAAATATATGTTACACACACACATATATATATATATATAAAAGAGGAAACAACATTGAATATATAACTTTAATGTGTTTTTTTTCTTTTCACAAAAATTAGGTGTGGTTTCTTGGCCTATATATTTTAAGATTAATTAAGAAGAATATATGTTACACACACACACACATATATATATATATATATATATAAAAAAGAGGAAACAACATTGAATATATAACTTTAATGTTTTTTTTTTTTCCACTAAAATTAGGTGTGGTTTCTTGGCCTTTATATACAATGTTATATGCAATTCAAATATAAGCAAAGATTCTGATGATTTGACTCTATTAAGGCTTCGAAAATGTAAAATATTTCAATTTTTTTTTTGGCTTGTGAGGTCTCTTGATGTCATTATATTAGGAACTTAGGATCAAGTCTCACCTTCACCAACAAATGGGAGAGTTTTCCTCTTGCTCTGTAGGTTATAGGTCAATGGATCTCTTATAAACCAAAGAAAGAAAAAAGCCTTTCCCTTCTTTAATTTGAATTCTAAAGGCACAAAGGGATTTTAAGAGTTCTCCTCTTGCTTCAAATATCACTAATTATCCTAAAAGGTTTAACTATTAGAAAACTGTAAATTTAATCATTTAACCATTGTTCTAAGACTACCCTTGTTACAAAACTCTGTTGTCAAGACTCAGGGCTGAGTATCACAGACCAACCTTATCTCTAATGGTATTTCTATCACTCTCCTATGAGGAGGAATTTGTGGGTACTTTATCTGTTGTTCAAATTCTGACAGTATTATTCTGATTTCAAGGGGTGCAGTGCTATGTGTTTTCTAGTAAAATATATGTTCTTGTATAGGAATTGGTGGAATGGGAACACAAGAGCAAAGTAGAGGGAAAAATGCATGCCTGTGGGCACGATGCACATGTAGCTATGCTCCTTGGTGCTGCAAAGATACTGCAAGAACTGAGACACAAGTTACAGGTTTAGTGGACTCTGGACACATCTCTAATTTCTTAATTTTAGTATATTTCTATGTGTTCCTCTCATTCACAAAATCACATTTGAATGTAGGGTACTGTTATTCTTATATTTCAACCTGCTGAAGAGCGTGGGGAAGGTGCAAAAGACATGATCAAAGAAGGGGTGCTTGAAAATGTAGAGGCCATTTTTGGGTTGCACTTGGTGCAAAGGTACCCCGTTGGTGTTGTTGCATCACGTCCGGGAGAATTTCTAGCTGGTTGTGGCAGCTTTAAAGCAAAGATCAGTGGGAAAGGTGGTCACGCGGCAATTCCACAACAGTCAATTGATCCAATTTTGGCTGTATCAACGTCAGTAATCAGCTTGCAAAATATTGTGTCAAGGGAGATAGACCCCTTAGATTCTCAGGTACTAATAGTAATTTTATGGTCTGAACCCCCATGAAATGAATTGGTCGTTTGGTTTACACTTTAGACTACAATGGAATTGAGTTTTGTCATATATTTTATTACAAAATATGTAATATTCTGCAGGTGGTTTCTGTTGCCATAATCCAAGGAGGGACAGCATTTAACATCATCCCAGAGTCTGCTACAATAGCTGGGACTTTTAGGGCTTTCAGCAAGAAAAGCTTCCTTTCTCTCAGGGAAAGAATAGAAGAGGTAATTCACCTACCTACTTTACAATTTGCACTTTTATAGGCCACAGCCTCATGGATATGATTTCTAGTTTTCTCAAAATTGATTGGTGTAATAGTTAATATGCATAGCATTGTAAGGTTTTTGCATGTTATGAAACAATATTTCTGGGAGACAATTTTTCACAATTTCCTACACAACGGCTGAAATGGTATGTGGTGATTGGTGCTAATAAAAATATTGTCGATGATAAACTTGTGTGAAAGTGAAATTGCTTTAATCACAACTTGCTGTGTCAATAGCTGTCAAAAAAATTGAGGAAGATTTGGTATTCCAAAAATTACTCTTGTGAAGATCCAAGAAAAACCAAGTGTGTATATGGTCAGTCACTAGATAGAAGGCTACAAATTAACTCAAATGGGTACTAAAAGTATGAAGATAGGACATTTTTGCCTATGATTATTTTTGAGTTTGATTTCTTTTTGCCAGGTTATAAAAGGGCAGGCGGCAGTACATCGTTGCTCTGCTGAGATTGATTTCTCAGGAAAGGAACATCCCACAATTCCCCCAACTATAAATGATGAGAAAATTTATGAACATGCTCGTCTTGTCTCGAGTGAGATAGTAGGAGAAGAAAACACAAAATTAGCTCCTTCCTTCATGGGGAGTGAGGATTTCGCTTTCTACTTGGATAAGGTACCTGGATCATTCCTATTTTTAGGCATCGAAAACGAAAAGATTGGAGCTGCATATCCTCCACATAGCCCTTACTTTTTCATCGACGAGAATGTGCTTCCCATCGGAGCAGCAATGCATGCAGCATTCGCACATTCATACCTTTTAGATTTAACAAGAAAGCTGCATTCTCCTTTCTAATAATAAGGTCTTATAGACTTCTTTTTTTACACATTCTTCTTCAAATGATTCCTTTTAGATGGTATTTTACAACTAATCACTTTTTTTTAGCTTTCTTCTAGGCTTTGTGAGGGGAATTCGTTTGAAAAATAATATCAATGCAATGATTTTGCGGGGTTTTAACATGTACAGCCATAAAAAATTTATTAAAAAAAAAAAACCCTGCTATTGAAGAATTGTTGGTTCTTATCCATATGTAACATTTTGGACATGAGGGTCCATAGAAAATGTTGAAGGCGCCGAATCCAACTACCTAAACTATACTAACCTTGATGATGAGTGAATAGTGATATACTAGTAGTATTCCATTTTGGCTGTTGGGCATCCCCAGAAATAAAAGTTCCAATTTTTGACTAATGAGAATTGTTAATAAGAAGCATATTTTTATTATAAGATCATCAACAACAAGAAGCATGACATACACAGATCCCACCAAATTTTATACTTCAAAGAAAGAAAGAAGGAACTGAGAAGATTATTACAAGTGAAATGCCGAGTATGCAAACACCAAAAACCAAAGCACAAGTAAAAAACAAGGGATCAAATAAGACAAACTGCAGGACTATATTTAGCTCAGAAATGTAGCAATGAAAGCAAGTAGTCCAATCACCATGGATGAATATGGGAGGTTGCTTGTAGAGCCACTTGGGGAAGGACTAGGAGGAGCTGACATGGACGTTCCAGGAGGCATGACCATTTCATCCATGTTTTCGCGGATGCTCACACTTCCCGGCATGCTTCCCCCAGTTCCCTGTGCAGCAACGACCATAACCAAAACCGCGAAGCAAGCAACAAAAATTGCTACTGTGTAATGAGAAGCCATATTAATTTATAGTGCTTTTGATGATGAACTGGTGTTTTTGGTCTGATAATATGTTGCTTCCAACCTCCATAGAATGTATAGGATATATGAACGGCTACCTAGGCAAGTTGGCCATTTATTTTGTCATGGCCAAGAAATGTACAAGTGGTCAATTGCACTCTGTGATGCAATGGACGTTGGGACCGATAATTCTGTTTTCTTTGTTTATTCTAGCGTTATGCCATGCGGGGTAATCAAAATTTATATGGAAATAATATTTTTATTAATTTACTTAAAATAAATAATAAAAATAAATAAATATTTTACTTTTAAGTTATATAATGAATGCATGTTGTGTGAAACTAAAATATCATAAAATGTAAATATATATAATTGGATGGAAGATGGTAGAGGTACCTAAAATATATATATATATATATATATATATATATATATATATATATATAATATAAAATGATTTTTAATAATACATTGAACTTTAAGGCTCAAGAAGACCAAAGTAAAGGATCCATCTCATCTGTACATAGATATGGATCCTCTCCATTTCTCTTTGAAATGGAGAACATCCAGTTAAGGGCTGAGATTTAATTAAAATCAATCTATGGCCTGAAATATGCCACATCATTTAAAAGACACTAACCTAACATTTCACGGAGAGCCATGGGCAAACAAACGTCAATTTCACCCCATAAATCTAAGTAGTTCAAAATTTGATATCTTGATATAGGTTTTTGTTTTTTCTTTTCTTGTTTTCTTTGTCAAAGAGCATCCTTATGTTTCATTTACAGCACTAAAGATTATCCCTTACTTTGATTGAATTTTTTTCCTTTCCTTGCTATAGATTTGTGGTAACTAGGGCTGTCCAAATCAATCGCCCATCCACCCCACTCGCTTAGACCCAACCCGAAACTACCAGATTCGACTGCTCTAGCGGTCAGACTCAGGTCCTGACTCCAAAAACCCGATGCCAGCAAGTCGAGTTTTGAATCTCTTCCTCTAAAACCCTTGAAACCCGACCCACCCGACCATTTCTTCTAGATTCTAGCCACTTTTTCACTTAAATTTGTAAATTTCTGGCATAGTAAACACCAGATCTAGCAAAACTAGTGATTTCTCATCACGATTTGGCAGAAATCTTGCTGGATTCGACGAAATCTCACCAGATCTTGGATGGATCTAGCAAAACACCTGCCGAAAACCCGAACTGACAAATTTGTTACTGTTAGGGGTTGGTTGCGGGTTGAAAAACCACCCACCCGATCTTATACGGGTCGGTTGAGGGTTGGGCAAAAACCCGACCCTCCCGACCCACGGATAGCCCTAGTGGTAACTGTAGTAGGTGTATATGAGCTTCTCTCATCTCGGTTGCTCTCTCTTTTTACCCTTGGATCTCATTTTATTTTAGTTTGCTCAATTTCATGTGTATATGTGTTTTCTTGTTGAGCGTAAAGCTTGATGATTTTGCTTGAATTTGAAATTTGGGGTTTATGGGTCTCTAGGCTTTGGCATTAACTAAGAGTAAGTTCTGATTTCAATTGATTGAAAAAATCATAAAATTGTTTTTTCATTTAAGTTATACAACAATAATAATAATAATAAAAATAAAAATAATAATAAAAAAATAAAAATAAAATAATAATAATAATAATAATATGTTGAATAAACTATATATAAAATTTTGTTAAACTTTGAAGTTTCAAAATATAAAATCTATGCAAACTATCTTAGAGAAAACATGACTGATTTGAATGCTTAGTGTAAGTTTGGTAGCCATCAGGATGATAATTGCAATTTGAGATGAGCTTTCATGGTTATCGCTTTTTAATTCATTGATTGATTGTTAAAGAGTTTTGGTCGTTTGTGGGGTTCAATGGATAATAAACTCATTTGGAAAGGTCTCTTTGGAAGGCATAGAAGTAGTGTTACTAGGATAACCAATTCCTATTTGTTTACATGGAGTTCGTTAATAATATGAATTTTTATTTTTAGCTTGTAATTATTTAAAGGAAGTCTATGTATGCTGCTTGTATATAGATTTCCTCTTTTTTTAAAAAAATAAAAATAAAAATAAAGTATGTATCACTTGTCAAATAAAAAAGGCTTAAATGAGGTGATCTTAAAATCTCTTCTAGCAGTTTGGATTTGTGCTTACAAGAATTGAATTTCCATTTGAATTTCCTTTTCCTGCACCCAGCCACTTTGATGATGAGTTGCCAATCCCTGTTGGAGATAGGGTTTTGAGTCAGCTAGCTGTGATATTGAGATTGTCCATTTTTAAAGGCCTCCTTATACTTTGATGATGAACTGGTGTTTTTGGTTTGATTATATGTTGCTTCCAACTTCCATAGAATGTATAGGGCCAAAATGGCCAAATACCACAATTTTTAGAAATTTGTAGCAAAAAAACACTATTTCGGAACTAAATAGGGAAATACCCCTTTTCTGGAACTTGAGTTTATGAAACTCAAGTTCCTCATCAGTTCCGCCATTGTGGCACTGCTGAGCTAGAATTTATGCGATTAAAAAAATAATGTGGTACTCGAACTTGGTAAACTCGAGTTCCATGCAACACAGTACTCGAGTATACTAGGCTCGAATACCTATTATAAAAATATTTATGTTTATGTTTATTTCTATGGTACTCGAGTTCACCAAGCTCGAGTATCTTGTAAGGAACTCGAGTTTATTAAACTCGAGTTCCTTATAACTTTTTTTTGTTTTGGGTAATCGGCAAATAAACATAAACATAAACATAACAATAAGTAGATTTTTTATGTTTTTATTTATTTAAATAGAAGCATTGTAAAATATAGAGATTTTAATTTCAAATTATGAATTAATTTCCCTATTTAATTAAAATTGTTTGTTGTTTTCTCATAAAAATTGTTCACTGTTTTTTGCATAAACTATTTCTAGCATTCTGCATAAAATTATTTTATGTTCAATATTATTTAAAAAATTGTTCACTCTCTTTTCTGCATAAATTATTCTCTGTTTACTGCATAAATTTTTCACTATCACATAGATAGAATCATGGTACCTTGATCATCATGGCTACTCTTATACCACTACTCAGCAAGAGCATAAAGATGTACAGAAAAAAAGTTTGTTTTATTATATATGCTTTAAATTTTAAAGATGATTCTCTTAAAAAATTATTCTCATAATTATTAAATTATTATATCTGCGTAAATTATTCTCTGTTCACTAATTAAAAAATTGTTCACTGTTTTCTCATAAAACACCTAGTGAAATCGAGTTTACTAAATTTAAATGCCAATCTAAATGTTTTTTCATGTTTGAATTTCACAATAATTGAATCTATTTTTCTGTATTGATAAAATTTATTTCTACATTAATAAAATTTGCTCTCTGCACATTATATTTACTGTATATTCGAATCTGCTTACTACATTCATAAAATTTGTTTTCTACATTAATTAAAACTATTCATTGTTTTCTCATAAAAATTGTTCACTGCTTTCTACATAAACTGTTTCTAGCATTCTGCATAAAATTATTTATGTTCAGCATTATTTAAAAAAATTGTTCTCTCTCTTTTCTGCATAAATTATTCTCTGTTCACTGCATAAAATTTTCACCATCACATAGATAGAATCATGGTAGAATTTGTAAAGTTTTTGAATTCTAGTTACCTTGATCATCATGGCTACTTTTATACCACTACTTAGCAAGAGCATAAAGGTGTACAGAAAAAGTTTGTTTTATTATATATGCTTTAAATTTTAAAGATGATTTTCTTATAAAACATTTTAAAAGGACTTTACAAAAGGACATTGACAGAAAGGCTTTGGAATTACATCTTGTTAACACCAGTGCATTTATTGAAGCATCTGGTTGTCAACTCCCTGGCAAGGAGGTTGGAGATTCAAGCTCTACAAAGACAGAATTATAGTCTCCTAAAAGCTATCTTATGGGAGCAAGCTTTTCAAAGCTCCACCCTAAGATTTAGCAAAAAACAAGACTTGCCATTAGAACCTTACCCCCTGAAATCTCACAAAATATACTAACACATAAATCCATAACAAGTTCTTATGATAGATGGATGTACCTTTTCAAAGTATTAGTCTTTACAGCATTTATCAAAACAAAAACATGACAGACGACATATGGCTATCTTATAAAGCTATATGGTATGAAAGTTTTGGAGAAGTAGACAGAGTTTATGAAGGAATAGGAGACAAATACAGTCCTTTCTGGGATTACTTATTAATACAGAGACAGAAGATCCAGTAATTCGTGATACTTTATGGTTATCAGAAATGCTAGAAGCGGGGTTTATTAACAAATTAATCATAACTTCTAGAATTCAGATTAGTTTATTTCCCAAAGTCATCTAAGAAGTAGCCGCATAGATTTGAGAACTTAATTATATGAAGATCACTATCTGGAGTACTCTTCCAGCTTGGGATAGTAGTTATTATATGGAAGCTCGGCCAACACACATTTTGGTTCTTATTCATAATTGGGGTTGTATCCTTGAATACAACTAGTATATAGGAGATACTTATTTACCACTTAATGATCCGGATGCTCTGGCTCAAGAATGGTCTAATTTCATGAGTAATAAGATTTATGAGATACAGAAAGAATTAGATAGAGGCTTCTACTTATATAGTTACATAAATAGGATAGCTGTATATGGTCCAATACCTTCAGCAAGGAGGCTATTTGGGAAAAGAAAGATTGTTAAGGATCCTAGAATGATATAGATTGAAAGACAGACAAATAGATCACTATTCACTGGCGACAAATCACTATTTCTCTAGCTACAGATCACTATTTACCAGCACGCGTGAATAGCTTACAGACAAATCAACATAGTCCAGACAGATACAGACAGATGTTCAAAAGTTACTACTGTTTACTAGCATGCGTAAAAAGAGATCTGATAGATTCCTGAGATCTGAAAGATTCCGAGACAGACGTAGAAAGACTATTATTCATTAGTACTAATTTCCATACCACCGACAGATTAACTTGAGTTAAATTTACCTATTCAGGTTACTTTACCATAGTTCATTTCACCTATAAAAGAGACGGACTATGAAGATAGAAGACAAGTTTTTAAGATTCTAAGCTTTTAAGTTCTAAGTTTTAGAAAGCCTTTTGTAATAGCCTTCCCTCTCCTTCAGAAAGACTTTTGTACTTTCTTCCCCTCTTGTAATCCTATAACCTTTCTCTTCAGATAGTTTTATTTTTAAGCTTGTATTAAAGACAACAGTTTGTTTTCAAGTTTATCAAAGACTGAAGTTTTTATTCAAGTAAGATTTTACTAGTTTCTATTTTCATATTCCATACTCCATTTTAACCTTATTTTGAATAGACTGAAGTTTTCTATTTACTCTCTTTATTATCTATTTTATCATTGTTTATGCTTCCATATTACTGTTGTGCTCTCTCCTGGGTAGTCATTGGTATTAGAGCATCCAGATCATGAAACACCTAATGAACGGTGAATAATTTATGTAGAAAAAATAGTGAACAATGTTTCAAATAGTGCTAAACATAAAATAATTTTATGCAGAATGCTAAAAATAGTTTATGCAAAAAATAGTGAACAATTTTATGAGAAAATAATGAACAGTTTTAATTAATATAGAAAACAGATTTTATAAATACAATAAGTAGATTTGAATATATAGTAAACATGATGTAGCACCAACTATGACATGAGTAGTTTTTTGAAGACACGTTACTAGCCTGCTGCTATAGCACCAACTGTAGTCATACGAACCACATGCACCAATAGACGCCACTGTTTCACACGTGCTGCTTAACAGGTTAGCACGATTTCACACACTGTCTAGTTAAATCATCCACATTCACATGAATACTTAAATATATGAATAATCGTACCCTAGTGCCAGGGACATATCACTATGTCAATTAAATATGATGCTCAGTTCAAGAACACCGTAACCACCGCCCACATCTTTAAATCTCACTGTGACATTAGGAACATTTAAAATCCTGTTCATGTAGTTTTTTCCAGCTTGTATTGACATGACAAGCCCTAATAACTGAAATTATAATGCTTGGAACATGAAAATGAGGTTATAAATGCACAACATAATGATCTTATTTGTATCCCACTAACTTCGTAGATTGACTAAGTTATGAGTTGCAACGCCTCAACATCAAATCGTACAATGCAAAACAAGTTTAAATTTACTTTAACAAATGGATTATCACAAGTTCCAGCAAATCAACAACTACAGACATACACAGACCACTATGGAGGGAAATGGGTTAGAAAGAAGAGAGATTTCCTTAATATGCCAATATACACGTATGAGAGTCTTGGAAGCGTTAGGCACATCATGGTCGGCAAACCTACAAAACTAAGTATAGATACCACCGCAATAGAGTTCACCATAGCAAAACCACCATGGTCACCCCTATATGAGAAAATGTGTGAGTTGGAGGTGTATTGTCGATGGCTTGGGTTACGAGTTCCTAAGGCACGCTCAGCTGAGTTACCTAAAAATGAACCTGCCAACATACTTGCTCGTCTTGAACAAGAGAATAATCAAATGCAAAGGTGATTAGACCATTTTCATGCAATCCAAAAAGCTAGGAAGCATTTAAAGGGGAAGGTGCAAGAGCGAGCCATCAAGTCTATTAATGAAATTACTGCGTTAGATGATGAAAGAGATATTTCAGACTTCTCAGATTCAAGTAATGATGATTTCCAAAAATTTCTACCTATGAACATTAGACGTTGTTGTTAATGTCTACCATTGCTACACTGATGTTCGTAGTGCTACATGTGCTGCTCAACGATTCTTTGATTTTCCATTGAGTTTACATGATTTTGTTCATTCAACGATTTCGGATGATCAATACATTAGTACATAGTTTCCATTTAATTTTCAAGATTTTATACATTCAATGAATAAATTTTGTTTTTTACAAATTCAAACGATCTGGACATCTAATGTACACAATTTTCTCTTGAATTTTCACGATTTTGTACTTTCAACGAAATTTGATAGGCCAAAAACATATTGACCTCTAGTGCAGCAGAAATTAAATTGGCATAGTGATTTGTTTTTGAATGGGAAAAACTAACACAGCAAAAACCCCACCGGGTGATTTTAAGGTTACCACTCCCGAGAAAACAGTGAACAATTTTTATGAGAAAAAAATGACACGGTGATTTGCACTAGTTTATCTTTCTCTTGAAAAAGCTGTTGTGTTTGTATGTCATTGGGTTTGGAGCTTTGTGATCTTCATTGTGTTGATGAACTAAAGAATTTTGCAGCCAACATTTTTCTTAAGTTGGTGAGTAAGGCGTGTACTAGGATACGCACATCGATTGGTTAGTCACGTACTGTGAGTCGTGTATTGAAAATGAGAAATTGTCACTACAGAACGAGTCCAATTGTGTATTGGGGTAAGGGTTCAACTGTAGGTTGGTATAAGATACTGGGATTCCTTTACTTCTAACCGCTTGTTGTGATAATAGTAGATTCTCGAGAGTCGTGACCTTAAATTCACTCAGTAGGGCTTTGCCTCGGTGGTTTTCCTCGGTGGTTCTACATTAATAAAATTTGCTCTTTGCACATCATGTTTAATGTATATTCGAATCTACTTACTGCATTCATAAAATCTTTTTTTTGCATTAATTAAAACTATTCATTATTTTCTCATAAAAATTGTTCACTATTTTCTGTATAAACTATTTCTACGATTTTGCGTAAAATTATTTTCTGTTCAGCATTATTTAAAAAATTGTTCATTCTCTTTTCTGCATAAATTATTTTTTGTTCACTATTTAAAAAATTGTTCACTGTTTTCTCATAAAACACTTAGTGAAATTGTGAGTGTGCAAAATTCAAATTTATTGAGTGTGTAGAATCGTGAAAATTGAAGAACATACCAAATTGAGTAAACTCAATGGAAAATTAATTACATTAGATGTATAGATTGTCTAAATTTGTTTCCAAATTTGAAGTTGTCAAATGTACAAAATCGTGAAAATTTAATTTAAAACTGTGTACTAATGTACTAATCATCTTGATTTGATGAAAATTTCAAAATTGTTGAACGTACAAAATCGTGAAATCTTAATGGAAAATCGAAATTGTTGAACATACGAAATTGTGAAAATTCAATGGAAAGTTGTGTACATTAGATGTACAAATATTCCGGACTTGTTGAGAAATTTGATTTCGTTGAAAGTACAAAATCGTGAAAATTCAAGAGAAAATTGTGTACATTAGATGTACAGATCGTTCGAATCTGTAAAAAGCAAAATTTTTAGGAGGTGTTTTATGAGAAAACAGTGAACAATTTTTTAAATAGTGAATAGAAAATAATTTATGCAGAAAAGAGAGTGAACAATTTTTTAAATAATGTTGAACATAAAATAATTTTATGCAGAATGTTAGAAATAGTTTATGAAGAAAATAGTGAACAATTTTTATGAGAAAACAATGAACAGTTTTAATTAATGCAAAAAATAAATTTTATGAATGTAGTAAGCAGATTCGAATATACAGTAAACATGATGTGCAGAGAGCAAATTTTATTAATGTAGAAATATATTTTATCAATGCAGAAAAATAGATTCGATTATTGTGAAATTCAAACATGAGAAAGCATTCAGATTAGCGTATAAATTTAGAAAACACGATTTCACTAGGTGTTTTATGAGAAAACAGTGAACAATTTTTTAAATAGTGAATAGAGAATAATTTACGCAGAAAAGAGAGTGAACAATTTTTTAAATAATGCTGAACATAAAATAATTTTATGCAGAATGCTAGAAATAGTTTATGCAAAAAACAGTGAACAATTTTTATGAGAAAACAATGAACAATTTTAATTAATGTAGAAATTAATTCATATTTTGAAATTAAAATCTCTATATTTTACAATGCTTATATTTAAATAAATAAAAACATAAAAAGCTATTTATTGTTATGTTTTTGTTTATGTTTATGTTTATTTGCGATTACTCAAAAAAAAAATGTTTTAAGGAACTCGAGTACCATAGAAATAAACATAAACATAAATTTTTTTATAATAGGTACTTGAACCTAGTATACTCGAGTACTGTGTTGCATGGAACTCGAGTTTACCAAACTTGAGTACCACATTAGTTTTTTTAATCACATAAATTCTAGCTCAGTAGTGCCACGGTGGTGGAACTGATGAGGAACTTGAGTTTCATAAACTCGAGTACCATTTGGAACTCGAGTTTTTGAAACTCGAGTTCTAGAAAAGTGGTATTTCCCTATTTAGTTCCGAAATAGTGTTTTTTTGCTACAAATTTCTGAAAATTGTGGTATTTGGCCATTTTGGCCGAATGTAGAGCCTATATATGAACTGCTACCTAGGCCAGTTGGCCATTTAGTTTGTCATGGCCAAGAAATGTACAAGTGGTCAATTTCACTTTGTGACGCAATTGACGTTGAGACCGATTCTATTCTTTGTTTATATATTTTTAGTAGAAAAAGGAGGACGTACTTAGAATTTGTAGAAACCTATGTATATATGTTGCTAGCCCGTTGAGAAGACCAAAGTAAAGGATCCATCTCATCTGTACATACCATGTTTTACTAAGTTTTGTGGATTTTGCTTTGTAGTGGGTTCGGACCTATAGTTCTCACTTAGAAGAATGAAACTAATTACTTGGATAAATGCAATTGGAAAGTATGAGGAGAATTCTTCCTAAATTAATCCATTACAATTATTAGTGTGTAGCCTCGTGCATATGCACGGTGCAATTAAAATCAATCACAATTATATGGTTCAAATTATATATATTTTTAGAAAATTATTAGCTTACACATTTTTAAAAAAAAACATACATTTCTAAAATATGTAATGATTCCTCATTAATATATATATATATATATATATATATATATATATATATATAAAATTCTTAACCGAAATAGATTCTTACCAAAAAATAAGAAAAAGGCTTGGCAGCAAAAAAGCTTTTCCAAGGAGCAACTTCCTTATAAGGAGGTTCCCCATTGATATAAAATCACTCTCAAACAGGGGTGGCACTGGCGGTGGGTACAAAAAGACTAGCCCAATCTTCTAATTCAACAAGAAGTGCCACCAGTGTGAGAGAATTCGATTCCGAGTGATAAGATGTAGGATAAAAGGTATAGGATGGAATCGAATCGAACCTACCAGGAAGTTGCTCCTTAGAATGCCAAACTGAATTAGAAGCAAGCAAGGCTTTCTTTTCTTGTAGTTGGGGAAAGAGTCCCGGGGTTGATGTTGAACCAATTCTTCCATTCTAGAGCCTAGAGGAAGAAGAAATAACATTCCATGCTGTGAGGCATCGCCTGTTGTACAGTTGCTTTAGCCTAGGAGCCAACCTAGCTAAGGCAATATCCCAAAGTAGGGGTAGCTAATTGTATAGATAGATGCTCTTTCCTCTTGTGGGAATGCTACTCCTTGAGTTGAGATACTACTACTTAGATTAGATGGTTAACTTAGTAGATGCTTTCTTGTAGCTCTATCATTTAAAAAGCAATTCTCTTGCGTTCTTGAGTTAGTTTTTTGTAGGGATGGCAATTGTTGCCCGACTTACAGGTTCCCAACCTAGCCCGACCCAACCTGATAAAGAATAAGGTTAGGTTTGGGTTAAAAAACTTGAAGCGGGTCTGAGTTTTTTGTAAAACTTGGCCCGAACCCAGACTTGACCCAACCCGGTTACAAGTTATACAATTACAAAAATGTCACACACACACACACACACACACACACACACATATACTTATAAACCCTAAAACTAATCCTCTCTCTTTTCACAACACTCACTCACCAACCGCCCTACTCTCCTCTCCCACTCTCACTCACTCTCAATCTTACCGCTGGCCCAAGCTGTCACCGCCCTCCCTCAAGCGATCAAGCACCATGCAATCGGCAACTCACCGAAGCCACCACAGCCAAAACCAAGCCCAGAAAACAAGATCCAAGAAAATCCTCACCGACAAGCCCAACCACAATCAAGCGATCAAGCACCTCGCCTATTACAGATCCACCGTGAACCACCCCTCACTCGTTACAGATCCACAATCGGTGTGGTTTGGATTTTTTTCTTTTCATGTTTTTGTGAGCAAAATTTGGGTTTGGTTTTTTTTTTGTGAGCCAAATTTGTTGGGTTTTTTTGGTGTTTTACTGCTGGTATTTTCAAATTTGCTAATTTTATTTCTGGGTTTGCAAAATCTCTAGGATTTGTTGGATTTTTTTTGTACAAATTGGTTTGTTAGATCTTGGCATCCGTTTGGATGGTAAGAAAATGCTATGATTGCCAAGAGAATTACATGTATATTTTGTGATTTGTGATTTTGGGTTTGTACTGATTTTTGGGTTTGTGATTTTGGGCCGAGGCCTGATGGGCTGGGTTTGGGTGCAACAAAAAAAAAAACCCGTTCATTAAATGGGTCAGGTTCAGGTAATGGGTACAGGCCCGCGGGTCTCGTTTGGGCATCTAGAAACCCAACCTGAACCCAACCCATTGTCATTCCTAGTTTTTTATCTTGTAGCTACTACCGAGATCCTATGCAACTGTATGTATAGGCCTCCTATCCCATTCCCAATCCAAGAGAGCATTCTAGTGGGCATGTATGTTGGTGATGAATGGTCGACTGCTTGGTTCCCGAATGGGTCGGCTTCCAGCGAGTGAAGTGCTATATATATATATATATATGATTTAAAATTTAATTGGTTTTATACTTTTTGGTTTTTGCACCTAATAATTCACTTGCCGCAAAAATTAAAAACTTTGATAGACACGTTGTGGAAAATTGGACTTCAATTGAAATCCAATTTAGAATCTAATTAGATTTGGACTTTTCAATTTTTACACTCAATAATTCACTTGGCAAAGAATTAAAAACTAAATTGGACATGTGGTGCAAAATTAAGAATCCAATTGAAATCTAATTGGATTTTCTCTTAGCTTTGGCTACTAATGTGTGTGTGTATACATACATACATACATACATACATACATATATATATATATATATATATATATATATATATATATATTTGGACTAATAAATGGTTGTACACAGTGTTTAAAAGTCCCACTTTTATGGGGTCTAGTCTATATTAATAATTTATAACTACATAAAATTAAAGATATTTTAAGAAACTTTTTATAGAAAAAGAAAAAAAAAAGTATCTAATTTTTTTTTATTATAGATTTTTATATTTTTTTTATAAATGTGGTACCAAAATTTTCCTGAAATGGTTCATTCACAAATATGCTAAGGGCAACTATTAAGTGAATCCCACACACACACACACACATATATATATATATATATAGAGAGAGAGAGAGAGAGAGAGAGAGAGAGAGAGAGAGAATTATATTCTATATTAACTTTCAATTGGAATCTTGACTACTTGACTTGCGACTTGAGCTAGTAGATTGACTTTTAGCTTGAGCAAGAATGAAGGCAGGACAGACATCTCTAATTGTTAGATACATTGTCTTTTTTTTATGACGATCTTACGAAAAAACAAATCGTAGAATTGTCTGTTGCTCCATGCCTGTAGGTGAGTTATCTTTCAATAAACCAATCTATCAATGTCAATCGATGGGGAAGAAAGCAACCAATTAAGCTTCTATGGGTCCCAATAGCCTTAGTTGAGGGAAAGCAAGCCGAAAAGAGAATTAAGCAATTTATGTAGCTTCTATTGGTCTCGAGGAATCAATAAATGGAGCTCAAAAGAGCTAATGTTGAGGTAAAAACCAGCTATCTTTCAATTAGAATCTATATTTTCTTTAAATAATAGAATATATATATATATATATATATATATATTTGATACAAGATAGAAATTTTACTTTAGTTTAATCTAAGTGTATATGTGCATGAAACTCCCTCTTGAAACCCTGGTCCTTGCCCCCATACTGCATAAGTACTTTCACTATAATAAATAACAATTAATGATTATCATAATTAAATATTTAATATGACCATATAAATAGACAATCATAATAAATACCCATTAATGACGACTATAATCATAAATTTCATATACAAACACAATTATAATAAATGTTTATTAATAACTATCATAATTTTAAATTTTAAATTTATATACAAAATGAAAGGAGAGAAAATCATTTTTTGAGATACAATCATATTTTATTAATCTTTATTATGTGCATTTCACGGGTTGCAAACTACTTTGCAATGCTACTCCTAAAGCGATGGCTACAGAACTATCCTAAAATATAAGATTAGAAAATTGTTGATTCAAATTATATATCTATGTGTCGCCCATTCTTTTGTATCTTCCCCTTTAATAACCTGTGAGTTTTGCTATTATTTGAACAAGTGGTAATCAAATACAAATAGTAATTTATAAGATACACGCTTAATAATGTAATAAAGATGAAAAGACAAATAATAATAATAATAATAATCTTTATTATGTGCATTTCACGGGTTGCAAACTACTTTGCAATGCTACTCCTAAAGCGATGGCTACAGAACTATCCTAAAATATAAGATTAGAAAATTGTTGATTCAAATTATATATCTATGTGTCGCCCATTCTTTTGTATCTTCCCCTTTAATAACCTGTGAGTTTTGCTATTATTTGAACAAGTGGTAATCAAATACAAATAGTAATTTATAAGATACACGCTTAATAATGTAATAAATATGAAAAGACAAATAATAATAATAATAATAATAATAATAATAATAATAATAATAATAATAAATTTTTTTTTTTGAGAAATAATTTCAACTTTTGCACTCGTTTTTAATGATTATTTCTTATCATCAGATCAAGACACTAATTGGTTTTGGTGCATACAGAGATTGAACCCCATATATCTCTTTGGACAATAGAAAATTTTATCAGTTGAACTAATTAAAACTCAGAATAACTTTAAAAATTGATTATGAGTATTGTTTATTGATAACAATACTAATAAGATAAATGTTGGCAAATCATAAGACACAACTCAAATGAAAAAAATGCAAGCAACCAAACCGATAATTAGGTGGCATTGTATAGAAGAGATGGTATGTAGTGTAGGTTACCATGGTGGCAGTCCTTGACCAATCTGCTGAATCCAGAGCTAGAGAGGAGGTTGGTTTGGAGATCGTTTCCCTAGGTAGCATCAACCCCTCTGTTGTGCGAGGAGGATTCTTGGAAAACTCTGTAGGAAAGGAGAGTGGAGTTCAATCTTCACACGGTTGTGTAGGAGATGGAATTGGGAGTTCTTCAGCATTACTTAACTCTGGTTCCAGGGAGAGCACAGTCAGTGGAGTGGCTGAGGAAGATGGGATGGAATTTGAGGGAGGAGGTGAAATCCCTCCCCCCTATTAATGTATGTCCTTCTCCAAGTCATTGCCTTGTCATGAATGTCATTATTTGGAATAGCAAGGGTGCTTTGAAACCCAATTTCCAAAGTCATGTCAGGAAGCTCACTCAAGATCATGACCAGGCTATTTTTGAGGTAATGGATACCTGTATAGGAGGTGATCATGCTAAGGAAATCACAGACCGATTTCCCTTTGATAAGGCTATCCACACAGATACTATAGGCTACGCTGGTGGTTTGTGGCTGCTTTGGTATTCAAATAGGGTGGATATTACTCACATATCCAAAACGGAGTAGGAAATCCACGCTACTGCTAAGGTATGTCACTCTAACTATTCCTGGTTATTATCTGTTGTCTATGCTAGCCTAAGGTTTGCAGAGTGAACAATCCTATGGGAAAATCTCTCCACTTTATCAAGAATGCATAGTTTGCCATGGGTAATTGCAGGAGACTTTAATAAGCTCCTTAATGATGAAGATAAATTTGGGGGCAGAGGAGTTAGTGTCAACAAGTCCATGATCTTTAAGGAGTGCCTTGACAAGTGTAACATGTTGGATTTGGGCTTCTCGGGGCCAAGATTTACCTGGACAAATTGAAGGGATGTTAATGTTTTCATTCAAGAGAGAATTGATCGTTATTTTGTTAAACCAGATTGGTGTGCTATATATCCAGAGGCTAGAGTAACCCATCTTACCTGCTGCCACTCAGACCATTGTCCGGTTCTTTTGGAAACTTTGCCTAGTAGTCCCATCCACACACCGAGACTATTTAAATTTCAAAGTTTCTAGTTGTCCGACCCTATATTCCCTTCCTTGGTTTCCAAGGAGTCGTCTCCCTCTCGAAATTTACCTGAGGCAGTTGAAGGTTTTACCCCAAGGGGCTCAACGTTGGAACAAGCTTCACTTTGGGCATATCCTGGTAAAGAAAAAAGTACTTCTCGCTAGATTAAATGGTATCCAGAGAGCATTGGCGAATGGACCTTCTTCCTTCCTCATTGAGCTTGAAAGGAAGTTGCATAGGGAGCTTGAAGCTGTTCTAGACCAGGAGAGAGATTTATGGGCTTTAAAATCCAGAGTTAATTGGTTGATTATCGGTGACCGTAATACGACATTCTTTCACATTTTGGCCCTGGTTAGAAGGGAAAGGAACTGGATCAATTCCATTAAAAACAATGTTGGGGAGTGGATTCTTGATGAGAGGGAGGTTATGGAGTTTATCAGGAAAGGGTATAAGGACCTCTATTCAACCACTCTCCCCTGCTCGATCGGAGTGATGAATTCCACTAGGTTTTGGCAAACTGCCTTGTTAGACTCAGAGAGGGATAATCTGAATCTTCCTATTTCGGAGGAGGAAATTAAGGCAGCACTATGGTCAATGAAAGCTTATAAAGGCCTAGGTCCTGACGGGCTTCACGTGGGGTTTTTCCAAAGATTTTGGTTGGTAGCTGGTAAGTCTGTCGTTAATGATGTGAAGGAATCTTTGCCAAAAGGAGGGTGTCGGACTACTTGAACAAAACTCTTATTGCTCTTGTGCCAAAAATCCAATGCCCTGAAACTATTGGGAACTATCGACCAATAAGTCTTTGTAACATTTTCTATAAGATTGTTTCCAAGGTTATTTTAAGGTGCCTGCGACCTTACCTAGACAAATTAGTCTTTCCTGTCCAATCTGCTTTTATGCCTGGCCGCAGAGGTGTGGATAATGCTATCGTCATTCAAGAGCTTATTCATTATATTAGCAAGTCTAAAGGAAAAGAAGGCTATATGGCCATAAAAATAGACCTTGAAAAAACTTATGATAAGCTGGAATGGGGTTTTATTAGAGAGAGGCTGATTAGTTTAAACCTTCCTAATGATCTTGTGGAATTAATTATGAGTTATGCCTCAACAGTATCTACTTCTATCTTGTTCAATGGAGGGGTGTTGGATTCCATTTATCCATCCAAAGGGATTTGACAAGGGGATCCATTATCCCCATACCTATTCATATTGTGTATGGATTGGCTGGGTCAGCTCATTGATCATGAGTGTAATGATAAGTATTGGCATCCAGTCAAAGCTTCGAGGAATGGTCCTAGCTTCTCTCATTTATTTTTCGCATATGACCTCATGTTGTTTGCAAAGGCCAATCTAGTTAATTGTAGAGTAGTCAGACAGGTCCTTGATACTTTTTGTCAAAAATCCGGGCAAACAATCAGCCAAGCCAAATCCAGGGCTTACTTTTCCCCGAATGTGGATAGATAAGCTAGAGACAACTTATGTGATATCTTGGGATTCCATTCAACCTTTTCTATTGGAAAGTACTTGGGTATTCCCATCAAGACTCCAGGTCGCTCTACTCAAGATTTTAACTTGGTCTTGGATAGAGTGAAAAAGAAATTGGCGGGTTAGAAGACAAACCTGAGGTTTATGGCAGGTCGATCAGTTCTTGTTCAATCTTTGCCCTCTACCATTCTAGCCTACACTATGCAATGTTCCCCCCTTCTGGGGAAGGTTTTGGACCAAATTGATAGGGTGAACCGTAATATCCTGTGGGAATCCTCATATACCTCTAAAAAGATGCATTGGGTGGGATGGAAGAAATTAGTAACAAGACCAAAAATTGAAGGTGGCTTTGGCTTGCAAACAGCCAAAGACAGAAACACAGAGCTGCTAGCTAAGCTTAATTGGAGATTTCACTTCAAAAAAGAGGCTCTTTGGTCTCGGGTGTTGAGAAATAAGTATTGCTCCAATCGAAGATTGAATTCTAGAAACAATGAGAAGCTTGTGTGTTCAAGAATTTGGAAGGGAATGAAGAAAGGTCATGAAGTTTTCAGCAAAGGTACGAGATGGATACCGGGTAGAGATAGCAATCTCAGTCTCTAGTTTGACAGCTGGTCTAGTTTAGGCCCTTTGAGGGAGATGGTACAAGGCCCTCTATCGGTGGAGGAAGCCAATCTTAAAATTAAAGATGTTATCACCCCCCAAGGTTGGAATTGGTCTAAAATATCCTTAAATCTCCCAAACCATGTCAAGCTTGATATTCCAGCCATTCCCTTTACGGTCACTGCAAGGAGTGAGGATAGGATTGTGTGGGCAGCAAACCCCCATGGTAGTTTTGATCTTAAAAGTGCTTACAAGTTAGCCATAGCCAAGGAAAACCCCCCTGCTTTCTCGGGTTAGTGGATTTGGAAATCAAAAATTTCTCCAAAGATCCAATTCTTTGTTTGGAAGTGTCTTCACAATAGCATAGGAGTCAATGAGTGCCTGGTGAAACGTGGAGTGATTCAAGACAACTCATGCCTAATCTACTCTAATGGGGTTGAGTCCATTCTCCATGCCCTTCGTGACTGCCAACACATCAGATTGGTTTGGATTCAATTGGGAGTTGCAGCGAGTGATAGGGGATTCTTTTCGTGTGATCTTCATGTTTGGCTCTCTTCAAATGCCAAAGTTAGTAGGAGCAGGCAGCCTGACCAACCACCTTGGAGTACTGTTTTCTTGTTTGCTATCTGGACTTTGTGGGTGCAGAGAAACAATAGGGTGTTACAAAATCGTGACTACCCTCCAAAACTTGCGTCTCTGCTTATTAGTTCAGCCCTTGAGTTTGTTCTCTATGTTAAAGATGTGCATGAGGAGGAGGATCAAACAATCAAAACTATTAGATGGGAAAGGCCTGTTGAGGGGTGGCTGAAACTTAACACGGATGGCTCATCCTTAGGCAATCCTAGTCTAGTTGCAGGGGGTGGGGTGATCAGAGATGGGAATGGTAATTGGGTCGTGGGCTTCTCGAGAAAAATTGGAATTACCTCCAGTTTCATGGCAGTGATGTGGGTGCTTCGAGATGACCTTTTAATCTGTGTTAATCGTAGTTATTCTGCTGTTGAAGTCGAAGTAGATGCTAAAACAGTTATCGATGTGCTTGCTAACTCAGGACAATCAAATAAGTTTATTCTCTTTTATTCTGAATGATTGAAGGCATTTGGCTTCCCAAATCCCCCGAATTTGCTTTAGCCACTGTTTCAGAGAAGCGAACAGGTGTGTAGACTTTATGGCTAGGAAGGGTACCCATCAGAATGAAGATTTTTGTTTATTTGAGAATCCGCCTGTGGGTGTATATGAACTTTTAGATTTTCATAAATCTGGCATGTACTTAAACAGGTGCTGCCCTGTAAACTCTGTTCCTTCTTCTTAGTTTTTTATACTACCATCTTTTCTACCCAAAAAAGAAAAAAAAAAAAAAATCAAATAAATCGTATAAAGCAAATAGTGAGGAATGCTTGGCTTGAATGGATTATCATATATTTCTTCCATTGTTTTTCTGCGTATGTTGCATGATATAATCATTTTTTGTTGTATAGATCATCAAATTTAATAATCAAATAGACAATATCCTTCGGATTCTTTAAGATATGACATATCTTCAAGCAACCGTAACATACTTTAAGAGTACCAAGAATTTAAAGTTTATAAAAAAAAAAAAATCAATTTCAAGCCCATGAAATGCCTCCAATTTTTCAGGGCTCTATTAAAAAAAAGTATAGAGAAAAGATAATAGATGTTCTAAAGGTATTGGTTTAAACTTTAAACAGTGATTCTAAAAATTTGTATGAAAAAAGAAAAAAAAACAATTAATTATTTTGACCTCTTTTTATATTTTCCATTAAATTGATGTCGAAACTTTATTAAAATAGTTTATTAACAATTGTTTTAAAAGTATCCGTTACGAGGACTCAAAAGTAAATTTCTATAAGGAAAATAATGACAGTCAAAATTATTAGGATGCAACACCACTCATCACTCTATTCACAGTTTTGGATGTGAATATCTCTATCGTAGTTTTCTATAATTGAGGTGATTATAGTTTGTCATATAAGTGTGAGTACTTATTAGGTAATTTATTATGGGATCCACCATAGATAGATGTAAAAGAATGAAGTATCACATCATCCTATTTCAGGAGTATCACAAATTCTTTTTTTGTTGAGGAAAACTCCATTCACAGATTTGGATGTGAACATCTCTATCTTTGTTTCCTTTATGGCATTTGTGCGCACCCGGTACGGCTAGTGGGCTTTAGAGGTACTTGGGTTCACAATCTATTTATGTGGTGGGCTTTTGGATTTTCTATTATGGGTGATGTTGTGCTCGGCTAGCCCAGCTCTATAACTTACCCTTACTCTAGAACCTTCCTTCCTTCCTTTTTCTAGGTGATGACCCTTTTAGTTCTATGACTCTTCTTCCAGAATTGCCAACCCCCTTTCCCCAATTTCCTTCAGCTATTTATAGAACAAGGTAGTGGGATTGGCATGATAGCTTTCCTGGTCAGTGGAAGGAGCGGTCCAATGTCGTTACCCTTGAGTGGGTGCTTTAAATGCGAATGAGATAAGATGAAAATGGCATTGAAACTAGTTCCATTGTTGGATCTGTTGCTCGGCTAAGATATTCCCTAGGTAGTGGAAGGGAGGTCCAATACCGTCGCTCCTGAGTGGGCGTTTGGTGGTGGGTAGAGGGTGGTAGTGGCATTGGAACTAGCTCCACCGCTGGGTCTGTTGCTCAGACGAGATGTTCCCGAGGTGGAACTGTGCTCTCGAAGCTATGGCTGTTCGGGTAGCCTAATCTTTGGGGATGATGAAAACTACCGTTGCCAACCATGTCATAGACGTCTTCAACTTTAGCTCTCGAGGTTTCGAGGAGCACCTAAGCTTATCCAAAATGAGATCGTGCATTTTGGCCGACACTAGATTCTACACTGTGGCGTTAGCATAAAGAGCTTTCATAACCATCTGGGCTTTGAAGAGAGGGACGCTCGCACAATAGCCCCCCTTTGATTCATACTCAGCGCTCAGCGTTTGAATCAAGAACCCGGGTAGGATTATGACAGTGGCCCCCCGAGTATGCCGAGCGTCTCTGTAATACGACCGGGGTGATTAAGGTAGACCTCTCAAAAGTAGCGCCGTGTCATATCATCACATCAATAACTGCGACCTGTTGGATGACGAATCGTCGGACGGTTGGTGAACCATTCGACGGTTCACGAACCGTCTGACGATTCGTAAATCGCGCTACACGCGTGGGGAGGTTGTTTAGAAAAGTTATGAGGGGTCTTTTCCCGCTCTTCGCTCCATTAAATGCCTCAGTCTCTATATATAGTCATCCTTTGGTCTTCATTTCACTTTCTGCATCTTTTCACTTTCAATATTTTCTCTGCTGAGCCTCCCACCTTTGCGTCTAAACACTCCTCCAGCTTCTCACTTCTTAGAGCCCAAAGTATGTTTTCTCTGTCTTTCTCTTTTTTCAGTTCTTCTTCATTTTATACTCTAAGAATGGGTTATTCTCATCTTCTCACCCCTGGGATTGCCTTGGTTAGTTTTAGAGAAAACCTTGGTGTCCCAGAGGACGTCGATATTGCGTACTGCAATATGGGTGATATCGAACTTAAGAGGGCCGCCAATTCAAGCACGACATTCTTTCCTTTGATGGCCGTACTCGAGGGTGGGGTTAGATTTCCTGTAGACCCTCTCATAATAGGCACCCTAGGATTTTATGGTCTGTGTCCCGACCAATTTCCCCCAAACTTTTATAGAGTCGTTAGTTGTGTCAGCTGGTTGAATCAGATGTTCGGGTTGCAACTAAATCATCACGACATCAATTTTATGTATAAACTGTGCGGTAATTTTTCGAGTGGCTATTACTTGAAAACTAAAGATATGCGAGTTTGGCTTATCTCTTGCTTGCCTGACTCCAACAAAAACTCATCTAACGAGTTTGTTCGGGTACGCAGCAACTGGCTAGCCTACGAGCTACTCTCCCCACTTTCGCTGTGTAATGTTGGTCGGTATCGAGAACCTTTGACTAGCATGATCATGCATCTTTTCATTACTTGAGCACTTAATTGATCTGTTTATTTTCGAATCTGCTGCAAAGTCAAAAAGGTTTCTGCCGGACTCCCGAGTCATACACGCGCGGGATCTGAACTTTGTTTTGAGGTCAGAGATTTTTGTGCACGATGACGGGCAACTTCGAGCGTCACATCTAATCCTCAGCGTAAACCCGGCGTACAACACTTGGCAAAACTTCAGCCAGGTGCTCTTGGTAGACAGTCCGCTCCTGTCATATATAGACGTCTAGTACAAAAAGTTCCTTCCTCCCGCGCTGACCATCGACGAAGCTTAGGAACTCGGTCCCCGTTATACAACCGCAGATGACATTGCTCCGATAAGGGACGAGTCTGCTGAGCGAGTATCCCAAATTCGGAGAAGACACAAAGCAATCTAACAGCCGGAGAACGCTGCCCCAATAGCCGAGGGGAGAGCGACTGACCCAGCACCAGCAGGTACTTCGAGTGCCAAATTTGACCTTAAGGGAGAAATGGGGAAGCGTAGGGAGATGATCCTCGCTCGGTTCATAACCGGTGCCGGACCTGTGGCTCCATCTCAACTTCCCCAAGGAACTATACAGGCTCCTCCTGTGGGTGAAAACAGGAAGAGGAAAAGAGGAGCTAAGAAGACCGCCCCGGCCCCAAGCGGTGCTTCTCCGATGACCCTGCCCCCTACACGAGACGGGTCAAGGATCCAAGATATGCCGGCGGTCACTCCCCCAGCAGCTCAAATTGGAACGAATGTGGCGTCTTTCTCTTAGCCCGAGGTTGGTTGGCAGCCCACTTTTTTGTTGGGTGAACAGCCTTTACCGGCGATGGCTAGTGTTCGGATGTAGGGCAAGGGCGAGGGTGGCAGGGTGGCTTAAAGTTTGGCGAAAGGGCTTATGCTACCTGAAGACGTCCATTATTTTTTGGAAGGGGATGACGAGACGCTCGTTAGGCGGCTACAATGGCATACTATTGCGGTAATTTCTTATTCCCTTCATCGCACCCATTTGAATGGATAGTTCTCTTCCCAGTCTCACTTTTCATCACCGTTTTGTTTCTAGGCTGCGTAGTTGACCGACGTTATGGATAAATGGCTGAAGGATGCAACCGAGGCCATTGAGCGGGAGAAAGCGCTGAAGGCCATTACTGAGGCTACTGCTACGGAGAAAGAGGAGGCAGCCGTGGCATCTGAGAGGAAAGACATTGACGCCAAGAAAGCCTGGCAAAATGCCGAAGGCAAGCTATCCTTCCTGGAGACCAAGTTAGCTAAGACTGAGCTCAGGCTAGCAAAGGCTGACAACCTGAACCTTACCAATGCCGATCAAATTGCGGACCTGAAGGAATCCCTGGAGGCCTGTGAGGACAAGTGGTACAATGTGGGTTTCTCGGAGGCTGAGAAATTTGTGGAGCCGATCGTTCACCAGGCTCGGTGCCATGAATTTGGGGAAGGGTGGTTTACTGCCTTGAAGGCGAGGAGGGTGCTTGAGGACTCCCCACTGTGGACTTTAGCTCAAATCCCCTATCTGACCCCTCCGCCCGTTCAGATTCAAGCAGATGCTACGAACGAGGAAGATACTCCGAGAATGAGGGATCTTGCGTGGGAAATTGATGCTTATGCGGAGGCTATTGACGCGGAGGTCACAAGCAACATCCGTTTAGAAGCTGAGACAGCCCAAGATCAGACCCACCAAATAGCTATGCCGGGCATCGATAGGTCTGGGCATCCTCCCCCCACGCAACATCCTTCAGACCCATCCATTTAACAATTTGATTTTTCCTTTTCTTTTTTGTTGTTTTGATGAGCTCACATCGCCGGGCTGTGGCGATAGAACAATTTCTTTACCTTTGGCTTTTAATTAATGTTTGTTCGGATAAAGGATGTGTTTTTTACTGTTTCCCGTTTAACAACTGCCGATTTTATGAGATTGGGATCAGCCTGCTCATCATACCTTACTTTCTCAATACCGAGGGCTGGGAGCAGCCTTTCTGCCTCCAAGGTACCCTAGCTTGGGAAATTAATTGAGGTTACAACCTGCTTGGTGATAGGAATCGAATCGAAGAAAAACCTCTGTCCTTATTGTGGAAATAGTTTAAAGTTTCCACTTGCTCGGTGATAAAGATCGAACCGAGGACATGTTTCTGTACTTTGAGTGTAATTTAAGGTTTCCACCTGCTCGGTGATAAAAATCGAACTGAGGACAGATATCTGTCCTTATCATGAAAATAGTTTAAGGTTTCCACCTGCTCGATGAAAAAGATCGAACCGAGTACAGGTTTCTGTCCTTAGGTGAAGATAGTTAAAGGTTTCCACCTGCTTGGTGATAAAGATTGAACCGAGGATAGGTCTCTGTCCTTAGCGTGAAAATAGTTAAAGGTTTCCACCTGCTTGGTGACAAAGATCGAACCAAGGACAGGTCTTTGTCCTTAGCGTGAAAATAGTTTAAGGTTTCCACCTACTCGGTGATAAAGATCAAACTGAGGACAGGTCCCTGTCCTTAAAGGGAAAATAGTAAGGTTTTCACCTACTCAGTGATAAAGATCGAACCGAGGATAGATCTATGTCCTTAGCGTGAAAATAGTTTAAGGTTTCCACCTGCTCGGTGATAAAGATCGAACCGAGGACAAGTCTCTGTTCTTAGCGTGAAAATTGTTTAAGATTTCCACCTGCTCAGTGATAAAGATCCAACTGAGGACAGGTCTCTGTCCTTAGAGTGCACGGACCTTCTTTCCCCTGCGACTCTTTATATTTCTTGCCCGACAATAGTATCCTAGATGAATGTTCCATGTCCAGCAATTAGAACAAAATAGTGATGGGGTAAAATGCATCTGCATGAATAAAAGCTGTCTTAATGAATGCATAATAAGGCGAAGAAGCATTAAGTTTACACTTTGGAAGGGTATCCGGTCAATGATAGAACTTTTTTAAGTTGTAAACATTCCATGGCTGGTTAAGCGGTTTCTCCTCTAAATCCTCTAAGTAATATGCCCTGTCCCTGCGATAGCAGTTACCCGGTAGGGCCCCTCCCAGGACGGAGCTAGCTTTCCTGTGTTAGTGTCTCGCGTATTCCCAACAACCTTATGAAGCACCAGGTCTCCTGCCGCAAATTCTCTCTTCTTCATAGTTCTATTGTACCTCCGAGCGAGCTGTTGCTGATACTCGGCCAGCCGAATGGTAGCCGCCTCTCGGTGTTCTTCTAGCAAGTTTAGTTGCTTTGCCATTAGCTTCTCATTCCTGTCTGGAGAGAAGGCGGTGACCCCGAGCACTGCAAAAGTTTACTTCAGCGGGAATGACAGCCTCTGCCCCGTAAGTTAGGGAGAATGGTGTTTCTCCCGTGGATCTCCTTGGAGTTGTTCGGTATGCCCATAGGACGCTTGGAAACTCTTCGGCCCACTTGCCTTTGGCGCCCTCTAACCTTTTCTTCAATCCATTCACGGTGGCTTTATTAGTTGCTTCTGCTTGGCCGTTACTCTATGGATATGCAGGTGTGGAGTATCGGTTTCGGATGCCGAGGTTGTTGCAAAATTCTCGGAAAGCCTTGCTATCGAACTGTAAGCCATTGTCCGACATAAGAGACTCTGGCACTCCAAATCTCGTTATGATGCACTCCATACGAATTCTTGACATCGACATCTCGAATGTTCGTCAGCGCCTCCGCTTCTGCCCACTTTGTGAAGTAGTCTACGGCCACCAGCACAAACCTCCTATTACCCGATGCTCGGGGAAAAGGACCGATTATGTCTAGCCCCCAGCGGGCGAATGGCCATAGGCTGCTCACTGGGTTCAAGTTCCTGGCAGGCTGGTAGATCATCGATGCATGCCTTTGACATTGCTTACATTTCCAAGCGTGCTCGGTTGCATCTTCCCTCATTCGCGGCCACCAAAACCCTTGAGTCATTGCTCAGTGAGCCAACAAGCGCCCTCCCATGTGGCTACCGCACACACCTTCGTGCAGCTTAGCCAATAGTTCTTTCGCCTGATCGGGACGAAGACATTCCAGATATGGTCCTTCAAATGATCTTCGATACAGTTTCCTGTCGGTAGACAGCCAGTACCGAGCGACGATCTGCCATACCCTGGCTGCCTCTTTTTCATCTTCCGGGGCTCGGTCTTCTGTGATGAAATCAATGATAGGGTCCATCAAGCAACTCTCGGCTGTGGCGATATGAGCGATCGGTGTCCTGACGGTAATACTCGGTTTCGGCACCGACTCCACCCTAATCAACTGAGGTACCTCATCGGCTAGTGATGATGCTAGTGTCGCTAGGGAATCGGTGTGTCGGTTTTATCCCTGAGCTACCCGTTCAATCCTGACATTTGAGAAATTACACATGGTCTGCTTTACCAACCGTAAATATTCAATCATCCGGGGGTCTTTAGCCTTGAAGTTCCCTTGTACCTGGCTAACCACCAAGAGAGAATCTGAGTAGACTTCCACCTCTTAGCTCCCAAGTCCGTGACAACCCTTAGTCCGGCAAGCAGAGCCTCATATTCGGCCTCATTATTAAAAGCCCTGAAACCCAACCCGAACAAGTGCTCTAGCTTTAGCCCTTCTGGGGTGATGACCACGATTCCAGCCCCTACTCCCGCCATGTTGGATGCGCCGTCCACGAACACCTTCCAAGGCCGGATCTCAGCGAGGCAAACTACATCCGCACTTTTCGGCAAGAATTCGACAACAAAGTCTGCAAGCTCTTGTCCTTTCACCGAGTTCCTTGGCTTGTATTTGATGTCGAAAGAGCCCAACTGAATTCCCCACTTAACTATCCTCCCCGTGAAGTCAGATCTTCTTAACAACGACTGGAGTGGGTATTCGGTTAGAACATGTACGGTATGAGCTTGAAAATAATGAGGCAGTTTTCTAGTAGAATGCATAAGTGCCAACACCAGCTTCTCCAATGGTAGATACCTGGTCTCGGCATCGATTAATGTCTTACTGATGTAATAAACCGGAAGCTGCATACCACCATCCCTTAATAGCACGACGCTGGCTCCATGTTCGGATACCGAGAGGTACATATACAAGTCCTCTCTTGGCTCTGGGGCTGTCAATGTTAGTGCCCGCCCAAGGTAGTCCTTAAGATCTTGGAAAGCTCTATCACAACTTTCGTCCCATTGAAACCGCTTCCACTTCTTCAAAAGCTGATAAAATGGTCAGCACCGATCAACGAATTTGGAAATAAATCAGTTGAGAACAACTAGCATACCGGTTAGCTTCTAGACCTCTTTCGGATTGCTCGGTGGTTTAAGTCGCATCACTGCCTCAATCTGATCGGGGTTAACTTTGATCCCAAGTTTGGTAATCAAGTAACCCAAGAACTTGCCGAACCCTACGCCAAAAACGCACTTGTCGACGTTGAGGCGTAGCTGGTGTCGTTGGAGTATTTCGAACACTTCCTTGAGGTTGTCGATGTGATGCCCTTCTTGCTTGCTTTGTATCACCATGTCATCAATATATACCTCAACAGTTCGACCAATCATATCCCTAAACACCCTCGTCATCATTCTTTGATAAGTGGCTCTCGCGTTCTTCAATCCGAACGGCATCACGGTATAGTGATAGTTAGCATCAGGAGTTATGAATGTCGTTTTCTCCTAATCCTCGGCAGCCAAGGCAATCTGGTGATAACCTTGGAAGGCGTCAAGGAAGCTCATTCTCGGGTGCCGGTAGGTAGCATCTACCAACTGGTCAATTTTTGGCATTGGGAAAGGGTCCTTTGGACAAGCTCAGTTCAGGTCGGTAAAATCAACACAAACGCTCCACTTACCGTTCTTCTTCTTTACTACTACCGTGTTTGCGAGCCACTCCAGAAAGTACGTTTCCTTTATGGCCCCCACCTCTTTTAGCTTTTCGACCTCCTATCTGACTGCTTCCACATGCTCCTTAGCGGACCTTCTCGGTTTTTGCTTTTTAGGAGGGCATAGAGGGTCCACATTCAGTTTGTGAACTATGAATTCGGGGTCCACCCCGGGCACTTCATACGGACTCCAAGCAAATACATCCACGTTCTGTACAAGAAATAACAGCAACTCTGCCTTCTCCCTACCATCCAAACTTGCCTCAATCAGGAAACTCCTTTCTTCTCCCGGTACGATTCTCACTCTTACCAAATCCTCGGCAACATTGGTCCTCTCTACTTGGGGCTGTTGTAATTGCTATAAGGGACTTTTCTTAGTTGATTCCTTTAGCTCGATTTATTTGTTGGCCGCGGCTACCAAACACCGCCTGGCCACTCGCTGATCCCCTCTTATCACTATAATCCCTTCTTCAGTTTGGAACTTAACTTTTACGTGCAAGGTGGATGGTATAGCCCCCATGTCATGGATCCACAGCCTTCCGAGTATCGTGGTGTATGGCGAGAAAGAGGCGACCACAATGAACGTCACCACCACCTTCTTCCCTCCCATATTGATCGGGAGAGAAATTTGCCTTTCCGGAGTCACCATATGCCTATCAAACCCCATCAATGGCATGTCATACCTGGACAGATCTTCTTTTTTCAGGCCGAGCCCCTTGTAGAGATCTAGGTACATCACGTCTGCGTCACTTCCCTGATCCACCATTATTCTCTTGACTATGAAACCCCTTATGCGAGCCGTGACTATTAAAGCGTCATGGTGCGGTTGAGTGGTGCCCTCCAGGTCGTCGTCGTCGAACGCTATGGGTTGTCTAGTGTACCTCTGCCTTTTACCTGAGGACTGTTCACTCGTGCTGTCCTCCGCCAACATCACGGCCAGCACCCCCTTCGTCGCGAGTGCTCTAATGCCCCTCGGCATTGCATGGATGACCTCTATTACTTCTAAAAGGGGTGGGAGAGGGTTGCGACACAGCCGGTCTTCTTGCCCTGCTTCCTGATTACCCGTTTCCACCAGAAATTCTTTCAAATGTCCCGCCTTCACCAATTGTTCCAAGTGGTCTTTCAATACTCTGCACTGCTCGGTAGTGTGCCCTTTGTCTCTGTGGTAAGTGCAATACAAACTCTAGTTTCTTCTTGACAGGTTGCCGGCCATCTTGTTCGGCCGTTTGAAATACGGCTCATTTTTTATCCTGTCAATGATTCTATGCACGGGCTCCTTGAACGCTGCATTGACTCCCCCAATTAGCGGGCTGGGTTCTTGAATTCTCAAATCCTTCTTGAGTTTGGGGTTGAAGCTAGTATTCCGAGGATGAATGGTGATAAGGGTCATCCCCTTGGTCTACAGCCGGTTGTCTTCTAAGCGCTTATACTCCTCGTTACGCTTCATCAACTGCCTCATATCTTCGGGAGGCCTCAGGGTCAATGATTCCCTCAACCCAGAATCTTCGGGTAACCCCATCTGAAAGGTGCTTGCCGCGATCTTTTCGTTGCCCCTGCCAATCTGGTTGTACAACTCCCAGTATTGATTGGCGTAGTTGTGAAGGGTTTCTCCAGCCCCCATTTTCATTGATAGTAATGCGTCCACAAGCTGCGGGAACCGGCTGTAAGTCATGAACTGAGCCCCGAACTCCTGAATCAGTTCTGAGAAACTACGGACCGAACCTTTCTTCAATCCGTTGAACCATCTTAAAGTAGTGGGGCCGAGGCTTGAGGGGAAAACCTTACACATCAAAGCGTTGTTATGGGCATGTAAAAACATCATTTGAATATAGTGACTTACATGTTCCATTGGGTCCATCTTTCCAGTGTAGGAGTTGAACGAAGGCCTCGTGAATTTGCTCGGCATGGGCGCGCCCTCAATGTTTCTTGAGAATGGGGACCGGGCAGCTTGGTGTAACGCTCTGCTCATAGCATCCATGGCCACATTTCGTGGCCGCCCCCCTTCCGGGGAAGTTGACTTACGGTCTGTGTATTCTCGTGAATGCTCGCGGCGTCAACGAGACCCGGATTGACGGGATCTTGCCGCATGGTGATTCCCCACATTGGTCGACCTTTCCCTCTATTCTTCATGGTCCCTTCTCCTGCATCTACCCCACGTTTGCAATTCCATATCCCTCACCGCCCTACGTAGGCACTTGAGTTATTGGTCCCTCTGTTCAAGCTCCCTGTCCCTTTTGCCGAGGCGACTGTGGCCCGAGGCGTCAGACATTGTCCGGAGGGTTTGGTATGATCCTTCTCCGGGCCCAGATTCCTCTGCTCCCTTATGCCTTCTATCTTCTTGCCTCTTTTGCCTCCTCTCACGCCATGTAGATCCCCGCGACGACTCTCCAGAGTCGCTCTCTACGTGACTCCTATATCTACTTCCAGACATTCTCCTGCACGCGCATACACAGTACCACAGCTACGTAGGATTTCCTACAGACGGCGCCAATTGTGCGCACCCGGTACAGCTAGTGGGCCTTAGAGGTACTTGGGCTCACAATCTATTTATGTGGTGGGCTTTTGGATTTCCTACTATGGGTGATGCTGTGCTCGACTAGCCCAGCTCTATAGCTTACCCTTACTCTAGAACCTTCCTTCCTTCCTTTTTCTAGGTGATGACCCTTTTAGTTCTACGACTCTTCTCCCAGAATTGCCAACCCCCTTTCCCCAATTTCCTTCGCCTATTTATAGAACAAGGTAGTGGGATTGGCATGATAGCTTTCCTGGTCAGTGGAAGGAGCGGTCCAATGTCGTTACCCTTGAGTGGGTGCTTTAAATGCGAATGAGATAAGATGAAAATGATATTGGAACTAGTTCCACCGTTGGGTCTATTGCTCGGCCGAGATGTTCCCTAGGTAGTGGAAGGGAGGTCCAATATTGTTGCTCCTAAGTGGGCGTTTGGTGGTGGGTAGAGGGTGGTAGTGGCATTGGAACTAGCTCCACCGTTGGGTCTGTTGCTCGGCTAAGATGTTCCCGAGGTGGAATTGTGCTCTCTAAGCTATGGTTGTTCGGGTAGCCTAATCATTGGGGATGATGAAAACTCCCGTTGCCGACCATGTCATAGACGTCTTCAACTTTAGCTCTTGGGGTTTCGAGGAGCACCTAAGCTTATCCAAAATGAGATCGTGCATTTTGGTCGACACTAGATTCTACACTGTGGCGTTAGCATAAAGGGCTTTCATAACCATCTGGGCTTTGAAGAGGGGGACGCCTGCACAACATTGAGGTGAGGAATGTGTACCAATCTATAATTGAGGTGGTTATAATTGTCATAACTGTGAGTAATTATTAGGTTTTTTTTTTTTTTTAGAGAGTTTCAATATATGGCGTCCGCTCTTGATGATAGCTCTTTATCATCAGAACAAGATACCAATCAATTTTTGGTATAGGCTAGGATTGAACCCTAGATCTCTTATTTAACTATAAGAGACTTTATCATTTGAGCTAGCCTAGAACCCACTCCTAAGTTACTCTCTAAGTTAGGTGCTCTTGGAATGACACTCCTTTATTTCATATTCAACCCTTTAATTAAATTTATGATAAGATCCACTATAGATGTAAGAGAATGAAATATCATGTTATTGTATTCCAAGAATACTCAGGGTCTGTTTGGATACTGCTTATTTTGCTGAAAACTGAAAATATTGTAGCAACATAAATTTTAAATGTGTGAATAGTACTGTGAGACCTAGTTTTAAAGTTTTTTTTTTTGGAATAAAGTACTTGTGAGTCTCGTGAACAGTGCACGAGACTCACTGAAGTGAACAATGCATAATCCCATGTGAGACGCTTTTCTAAAAAAAAAAAAAAAAAACGTCAAAACGCAGACGCTAGCTTTTATCAGTTATATCCAAACGGGTACTTAATAATTTTTCTTGTAACGGTTAATGAACCCGACCCAGTAGTACCTCCCAAGGTATAAGAGGGAGCCCAACCCATTACCTAGTAATTGGATCAACAATTATCCTTTGACATTAATTATGAAATCACTTGGACTTTTTTTTTTGGCGTAAATACACTTTTAGTTCCTACATTTTGACATTTTTCTATTTTAATCCCTACATTTTATTTTTATCACTTTTAGTCCCTAAACCAATTAAAGCGTGTTATTTTCGTCCTTTTCGTTAGTCAGCCGACGGAAATCGCTGAAGTGGCAGTCGGATGCAATAAAATATTATTAAAAGTGCCATGTCAGCATCTTTTAAAAAAAATTGTCAATTTTAATTAAATAAAAAACAGAAATAAAATAAAAAATCACTAAAATCAAATGCCAATGAACACAAGACCACAAACCCAGAAAATCAAAGAACAGAAACCCAGAAAATCAAACAACACAAACCTAGAAAATCAAAGAACACAAACCCACCCAAAAAATCAAACAACACAAACCCAGAAAATCAAACAACACAACCTCAACCCCAGCCACCCCGACTCAAGCCACCCCAACCCAACCTCAACCCTAGCCACCCCGACTCAAGCCACCCCAGTCGGTCTCAACCCACCCACCCCAGCCGACTCTCAACCCACCCACCTTAACCCAACCTCAAACCCACCCATGCTAAGCTCAACCCCAGCTACCCCAGTTGGTCTCAACCCACCCACCCCAGACCAACCTCAACCCACCCCACCTCGATCTCAACCCATCCCACCCCGATCTCAACCCACCACAGCCACCACGAGCCACTACACCACCAGTTACCACAAGTGAGAAACACGAATGAGAGAGAGAGAGAGAGAGAGAGAGAGAGAAGAGAATGAGAAAATTTGAGAGAGTGAGACATGGATGAGAGAGAGAGAAGAAAAACTAATTTAAAAAAATGAGATGAAGAAAAAACACCAGAGAGTCAAGATATTTTTTATCTTAATTTTAGTGATTTTTGATTTTATTTATGTTTTTTATTTAATTAAAATTGACAAATTATTTTTTTTTTAAAAAGATGCTAACGTGGCACTTTTAATAATATTTTATTGCTTCCGGCTGCCACCTTAGTAATTTTCGTTAGTTGACTGACAAATAAGACTAAAATAACACGCTTTAATTGATTTAAGGACTAAAAATGATAAAAATAAAATGTAAGAATTAAAATGAAAAAACATCAAAATGTAGAAACTAAAAGTGTATTTACGCTTTCTTTTTTTTTTTTTTGTACCCAGCTTTATTATCCTAATCCTTTTCTTCCCTCCTCAATTTGGTCCTATCACAAAAACTTAAGAACCAATAACAGTAAACCCGTTTGAAAAAAAAAAACCATTAACCCGACCTTCCCGCCCCGAAGTTAGTTGACAGATTAGAATACAGATTAGAATTAGACTTTCTCACTCACTCACTCTCTCTCTCTCTCTCTGTTTTCTCAGAACAATCTTCACAAGCCCCGCCGCTCCTCAAACCAAATCCATCTCTCTCTCTCTCAAAGCTCAGTAAGCGCAGGATAAGAACCTGTACCCCCTATGCGCATCTTATAATCCTTTACACCATTTTACCACACTACCATGAGCTCCTCCACTTCCACCGTCTCTCTCTACTCTCACCCGCAGGTAATCAAATCCCATTCCCCGCACTCACTGCGGTCGCGGTTTCTAAGCGGCTCCGTCGTGCTGCGCTTTGCTCCGGCGACCGTTTCTGTCGCTCTGGTTGGGAGAGGAAGGAAATGCGGCGTGAGGTTCAGACGCTTGGTTGTTAGGGTTGCGGCTTCTTCCATGGCCGACGGAAGAGGTTCGAGGCGCGCCGCGAGTGGCCGGAGAGTAGTTTATAGAGAGTCTCAGGCTGAGTCGGCGCCTTCTCCGTTCAAGCAGGTCGCGTCGGTTGTTGCTCCCGCCGGTGTTTTTCTCGCCGTCACTTTTGGTATGAATTCGATTGGATTGGATTGGATTTTACTGGTTTTTCACTTTCGAGGATAATGTTTATGGTTGAATTCAATGTGAATGCGTGAATTTTATGAGCAATGTGAAGTAAAATTACAATTATGTTTAGAGAATTTGTAGAAAGTAACTTGTTTGATTTGTTTGAGTGTTAGGTTGCTTTATCAAAAAAGAAATAAAGATTTTTGATTTCTAATTAGTTTGAAATAAGGTAGTTTAGCATTATTGGAATATGTAGGCTTTCAATATTTTATGTGACAACATTGGAAGAAATCATTAAAAAGTGATAACAATATTACTTATACCAGTTGCAAATCCGTGTAATGATGGGAAAGTTTGAAAAAAAAAAAAGAAAAAAATTTGTATGTGGTACATATATAATTAATTAGTATTAAGAGATAAAAAATTTAGAGAATTTGTGGAAAAGGAGATAGCTAATTTAGTTATAATTTGTTTAGGGATGATCAAACTTAATTTAACCATTGTTTGTTTATTGTTTAGTACTTTATTCAAAGAGACGGTTAGTGCTAATTAAAAAATATATATTAGAAGGATAATGTGGAAAAATGTGAACTTTAAAAAAACTTATGCGGAAAAATTACAAGAAGTCAATAAAAATTCAAGGTCTTTTATTTTAAATATATATTAGCTAGCATTTGTTTATCTTCTTTTGGTTAATTTGATAAGTTTTTGTTTGCTAAAATTGCGAAAAGCCATTGGTGAAAAATGAAGTATCAGCATTAACCATTCCCACAGGTGTGGCGAATAGAATAGAGAGATTATATAGGAATTTTTTTGTGGGGTGGTCTTGGAGAGGAATTCAAGCACCACTTGGTGGAATGGGATAAGGTATGCACTCCTTTGGCTTATGGGGGTTGGGGATTCGAAAACTTACCACTTTCAGTCAATCTTTGTTAGGGAAGTGGATATGGAGGTTTGGCTGGAGGAAAACAAATTTTGGAGATAAGTTGTTACTGCAAAATATGGGGAGGAATGGGGTGGATGGTTTTCAAAACTTGTTCAAGGCACTCATGGTTGTGGGTTTTTGAGGAGCATTAGAAAGAAGGGGGATAATTTTTTTTATGGTGCATTCAGTTTGTTGTGGGTTCTGGTAGTCAAATTCGATTTTGGCATGATAATTGGTGTGGAGATCAGCCTTTAAAATTGTTGTTTCTTGTACTATTTGAAATTGTCATGGATAACAATGCTTTTGTGGAATCATTATTGGAGAGACAAGTGGAGGGACGGAGTAGGAATTGTTGTGTGGAATTCATAAGAAATTTTAACAATTGGGAGATTGATGAGTTGGCTTCTTTTTTTACATTTGTTAGACTCTCATACTCCCCTTGGGGAGGGGAATGATAGGATGATATGGAAGTTAAAAAGTAATGGGGAGTTCACTGTGCGATCTTTCTATGAGAGATTGCGAGGCTTAGCCCCTATGCCTTTTCCTTGGAAGGCCATATGGATGACTAAGGCACCCCAGAGAGTTTCTTTCTTTGTGTGGACAGCGGCTAGGGAAAAAAACTCTCACCTGTGAGAATCTCATCAAGATAGGCTTTTCAATGGTGAGTAGGTGTTGTATGTGCCGTTGTACCTGGGAGACTGTGGATCACCTCTTGATTCACTGTAGCATGGCCTTCGAGTTATTGGTTTTTATTTTTAGGATGTTTGGGGTTCAGTGGGTTTTCCAAAGAAGGTTCTTGATTTACTATGTGGGTGGCAATGTTGTGGACCAAATTTGAATATATGGAATCTTATCCCTTTATATTTGATGTATACTATATGGAGGGAATGAAATTGGCGTATTTTTGAGGATGTGGAGTGCACGTCTTCTCAAATACAAGCATCCTTCGTTAGTTCTCTATATGAGTGGTCTTTTGTATCGGGTTTTACTGATAGTAACTCTATTCACTCCTTCATAGAGTCAACTCATATGTAGATATTATCCCATAGTAATTCTTTAAGCTACTTCATGTTTATTTTCACGACGTGGTCTCTTTTCAATAATATTATTCTTACCTATAAAAAAAAAGATGTATCAGAATTAACGAAATGAGAAAAATAGCATAGAAAATTCAGAGAATATTTTATTTAATATAAAGTTTTAGGGAGCTTACATAACAGGAAACTCGTTGAATTCAGTGTCTTGCGAGGTACATGCTTTGTTGCTCATTGTATATTGAGGGGATTCCTATGTCAGAATTACTATCAGTTTAGCTAAATTGTTGCAATTTTGTTGATGCCAGCACAAATTACCAGTTATGCTTCGCAATGGGAATACTAATTTTTGCCTTCAGCTGACAGTTTTGTGGAAATTGGTGGAGAAACTCCTTATTCCAAAGCCAGAGAGAACTGCATCCGTGGAAAACAAATCTCCCCCGCAAGGAATGAACTGGTCCTTTGCTGTAGGGACAAATCTTTTACCGGGTCTCAAAGCTAAGATTGATAGAGAGTCCAAACAGAAGCTCAATGAATTTGCTAAAGAACTGAGGACATTCAGAAGTGTAGACATGTCAGGTACGCTTGCTGAATAGGTGCAGATCACAGAGAATTAAATCATGATATGCGATGCTCTAGTGCTTACACAAACAGCTACCTTACCCAAATATAGATATTGAGAACAAGTTAAAATAATTTTTTTACAATTCTCTTATTGATGGCCTAAAATGAATTTAATTTCAAGACCAGTATTTTCTTAATGCGCTTGCTGTTAATGGTCCCCAGCCTAATTGTTTCCACACTCCTCCCCCCCCCCCCCCCCCCCTTTCTTTTCACTCTCTTCTTGGTTAGCAATATAGAGTCAACTTAATTTATGCAGTTGTTACAAAAAGGTTTTCCTTACAAGAAGATTTTGGCAGGTCGTAACTTTGGAGATGAAGGACTATTTTTTCTTTCTGAGAGTTTAGGATACAATCAGGTTCAGTTTTCCATAAGTTTCCAGTATCTGATTATATTATATTTATTTATTTTCATAACCTTTGTTTTTTTCATGGCATTGATGTATCTCATATGGTTACTTTTACTGTACTCTCTGACACTATATTGAGAAATACGGATGCAATGACAGTTCTTCTATGAACTTATCAAAAATATATCTGTGTTTCAGACTGTTGAAGAAGTAAGTTTTGCTGCAAATGGAATAACTGCAGAGGGAATTAAAGCCTTTGATGGTGTTCTTCAATCAAACATTGTATTAAAGACTCTTGATCTTTCTGGAAACCCTATTGGAGATGAAGGGATTAAGGTCAGCACAAGTTCACTATTAATGTCTGTCTAAGTTGTCATATATAAAAAAAACCTAATATTAATTCTCTTGCTAGATTGAGTACTGGAAAGGAAGTTGTTCTAACAGTAGTTTTAGATCAATGTATGTGATTCTATGCATATTATGTTGCTTTACTTGAGATCTGGTGTCAGTGTCTACAGCCTATTCTACTAACTACTTGAGTTATGTAGTAGAATCGATAGTGATCCTTCATCTTTATTTCACATATAAATGGAGCTACATCAAGATTCCTTTCTATCCCTTTACCATTTTTTTGTCTTGTTTTAAAGTTTCTTGTAAACACAGAGCATCTTTTTTTTTATAAGTATAAACACAGAGCATCTTTCTGCTTTACCATCAAGATTTTGAATTGATTATAATATTTTAGAATACCATTCTTCTTCTTTTCCAACACCTGTCAAATATTATCTCTATCAATTTAAACCCTTACTTAGATCTCACCATTCACTTAAAATAGCACATACATTTTTATATACTTAAAATACAAGAACCATGGATGAAGGAAGCCCTGTATATATCAAAAAAATTAAACATCGGTAGCATATGAGCTTGCTTTACCCAAGCAAAGGTAATTGGAAGATTACATGTCCTACCTCCTAATTAAAAATTTCAGAATTTAAAAAATAATAAGAGTATATGGATCACTGACCTTCGTTCTCAACTCTGTAAGTAATGAAGGAAGCTTTGAGCACTTACACCACATATTAGATAAAGCAATGTAGTAATGCAACATCCTCCTTACCTTGTAATATCTTTATCATAATCCTTGCAAGACTCAAATCTGAGATAACGTTGTGAATAAGTACTATAGATTTCTTAAGCATACTGACAATGCACTATACCTTAACAAGCATGTCCCCCCATCTATGAACAAGGTGAAGAGTGAAGTCTTGGGTTTGAGATCATTGGGCGTGTGAGTAACTTATAATCAAAAGGAGATTTCTTTAGGATATTGTTGAGTTCTAATGGGTAGATGTTGTTGTTTAGATGGGACATATTCATAAGCTCTCGCCCAATATGCTTCAACTATATTGTGTTCCGCAACTTATAAGTGTTATAATTCGGTTATGAGGGACATGCTGGGCATATATGGTGAACTCTTTGATCCACCTTTTCTATTTTTGTCACATGGTTCTCCTTATGGTCATGTCAAAGTTTTTTATGGGTTCATTTTGCTGTTTTTCCATTATGTTTATACCTTCAAAGTTTAGATTTTGTGTGATGTATCCTTGTTCACAGTGCCTGTGTGATATGCTGGCGGACAATGCTAGTATTCTAAAGCTTCAGCTGAACAGTACTGACTTAGGTGATGAGGTTAGCTTATATCTAGCATAAAAAACTGTACCCTGATCAGTGTATAATCATGTTGCTTTGAAGTACATACAAAAGAAAGCTTCTTCTGCAATAATATGACTTAAGAGTTGCTCACTTTTCTGTGCAGGGTGCAAAAGCTATTGCAGAGTTGTTGAAGAAAAATTCAAGCTTGCGTGTTCTGGAACTTAACAACAATATGATTGATTATTCTGTATGCAGTTATCTTGGCATGTTCTAAAATTGTACTCTTGAATAAAATTTAACTGAAGTTGAAAATTGATTCTGTTTGTGATTTTTGTTTGAAAATGGAGGTAGGGGTTCACTGGTCTTGCTGGAGCACTTCTTGAGAACAACACTATACGAAATCTGCATCTCAAGTGAGTGAATTTTGCATTAGCTGTCTTCTTTACTCCCCTTCCCCCATCTTCTCTTCTTGTTCTCTCTTAATGGGATGTAATTCTTGTTTTCGCATGCTAATAATACTCGTGACTTGGCTGGTTATACCCTAGAAAGCACGGACACTTCATTTAGGTTGTTGTACCGGTGTCGTACCGGCCGTTTTCATGCTATAATTTTTAAGAAATTGCTCATGTCACCGTGTCTGTGCTTCTTATGTTATACCATTTTTCTTTTGAATGGTTTTAAATTTAAACTTTTTGAACGTTCTACGTTAGAGAGTAGTCTTTTTTCTTGTACACACTCTTTGAATGGAGTGTGATTTTTTCTCATTTTTCTTGTTCTTTCCTTCTTGTTTTACTTGATCGTTGTAATTTTGGTTCCTGATTTGTGCCCCCATAGTACATCCTGAATGTACTCGGGTTGGCTTTTTTATTAGTAATATTTTTCGTTACTCATCAAATTTTTTTATAAAAAACTTTTTGAGTAGTGCACTTGCCTTTTGCTTCTTTGGAAATTCTATTGACATTTTATTATTCTTTAGTGGCAACTATGGTGGCGCTCTAGGGGCTAATGCTTTAGCAAAAGGACTTGAGGGGAACAAATCTCTAAGGGTACCAGTTTCATTTACGTCAACTTCTTATCTTTCTGTTGTACTTTGGGGGAAATCTACCAGTATTGTGTAGATGATCATTAAGATTGCTTATGACCTCCAAAGGGATTTTGCGTGTTACATTATCGGGAAATACAATTTGTAGCATAGGTTTCCTAAGCAATCACACTTAGGAAGGAGAAGGCAATCACAGCCTCAAAACTTAAAATAATCTGCTGAAATTTTATTTAAATTAAATATTTTTATGCATGTTATTAACCACAATAAGGCCTTTATATTGTTATTGTCACCTAGAACTCTTAAATAACTTTTCCCTAGAGAGGCCAGGAATCCTAATGCCAAAGAAAAGTAATTAAGAACTTATAAACCAAATAGAAAAAAAGGATTCAAAACATAAAATAAGACTTACGGGCCCTAGTATAGTTCATTCTAAAAATTCTGGGAAATTACCAGATTCCCCTTGACATAATAAAACTCAGGAAAACTTATTTAAATTTTGAGCAGCATCTTTCTAGTCTATATGAAGTGTAAAATAGGACTCAATTCACAATTTAGACTAGCTAAGAAAGGTCTCAAGAGAGCTTTCCATCATGTGAAACATCCCAGATTAATGCTTGAGCACTTGAACCAGCTTTCCCTTTCCTCTTATAAGTCATCAAAGAGGGGGCTTCCAGTTGCGTTCTACATTATTTTTCCATTCCTCTCCCATGTAGCTGAGCTCTTTCTTGAAAACAAATGATGATGTTCCTATCAAAAAAGAAAAAGAAAAAGGATGATGTTCATTTCAGCAACATATTTTACTCGGCAGTTTCGGAAGTGTGACAGAACATTATTTTAATATAAAAGTAAGACAAAAATAGTTGGTTCTTAAATTCATTGCTGATTACATATGTTCAGGAACTTCATTTGCATGGAAATTCTATTGGAGATGAAGGAGTACGTGCTTTGATGTCAGGTTTATCCATGCATAAAGGTGTGCTATCTACTACATCCAGTGACATTTTTTATTATTAGATTTTTATGCGTTTTTTCCTGCACGTCTATGTACAGCACTTAATCATGATTTTCATATTCTCTCTTTAGGGAAGACTACACTTCTCGATATTAGCAACAACTCAATTAGCGCAAGAGGTGCATTTTATGTTGCTGAATATGTAAAGAAGAGCAAGAGCTTATTATGGTTAAACCTTTACATGAATGACATAGGTGATGAGGTACTGATATTTTTCAGTTTTTAACTATTTGAATTCAGCAACTCTATGAACTCATATACTGTTGTTAAACTCATTTTGGTAGACATATTCAAAGCTAGCCAAAAATTGGTTCCACCATTAAACTGTAATTTTTTACTTTGCTACAACTGTCACTTATAGAGTGTGCTTTAATAATTTACAATATAATAGAAAGATTAGGGGGCTAAGAATCTATTACTTGCTATCTACTTTGCTAGCCTTTTTTCCCTTGCCCTTTACTCCAAAAGCATTTCCTGTCTTCCTACCAGCCATATTATGGTTGTTTCAGAGGGGATGGTAAAAGCCAGGGGTCTTTGAGCCTGCTTCATACGATTAGCCAGCCTTGCGGTGGCAAAAGGATTAGAGCCTGCCCAACCCACAAGGGGAAGGAGAGGGGCAACTCATCGTGAGGGGTTCAGTGGACAGACCAATCAATGAGTACGTGTGGCACCAGCTTTTGCTTTCTGCCTATCTTCTGATAATCTGAAGAAAGGGAAAGAGATTATGGAAAGCAATAATGAGATTAGGAGTTGTCAATACATATTAAAATACATATTGACTTGTCGTTGAACTGTAGCTCAAATGTCACCTCCTTCCCTTGTAAGTGCATAGAGGGTGAGGTTGTCGATTCAAGACCCACCAGGTTCATAACTTACCAATCAAAAAATTAATAAAATACATTTTGACTCAGTATCCAATAAGAGTAAGAAGCGGGGAAGAATATTCATTATTTTAATTTTCATACCTTTTTCCCTCATTGGTGATCAAACAAAAAGTGCACAAAGTTTTAATGGAATCTCATACTGTAATGGACAAAAACTCAATGGCTGAGTTTCTTTTAGAATTAGATTTTTTTTATAATCATTAGAGTTTCTTTTCTTTTAGAATAAAGTCAATGTTTAAAACTTTCGAATTTAATACTATGTAATAATGTAGCCCAAATACTGAGATTTGAACTCTGAAAATTTATCAGGGAGCTGAAAAAATTGCAGAGGCTTTGAAGCAAAACCGATCAATAACAACCATAGACCTGGTGAGAAGAGAGTACTTCTTTCTTGCCTTCTCTTTTGAGATATTCATTTCAATTATTTTGAAAGAAGTCTTGAACATAACTTTCTGAGAACAATTCTGACTCCTGAGTGTTTAATCTTTTAGGGGGGAAATAACATCCATGCCAAGGGAGTCACTGACATAGCTCAAGTTTTGAAAGATAATTCTGTCATTACAACTGTAAGTTCTCCACCTTATTTATCACTTTAACTTTTTAATTTTTAATTTTGGATCATTCTTCAATGAGTACTGTTGGAATAACTTATCATAGATTAGTCATTTTGGATGTAATGAGACAATTCTTCTTCTTCTTCTTCTTCTCTCTCTCTCTCTCTCACAGTTGGAACTTAGTTATAATCCCATTGGACCAGATGGAGCAAAGGCTTTATCTGAAGTTCTTAAGTTTAATGGAAACGTAAACACCCTCAAGCTCGGTTGGTGCCAGGTAATCATAGAGTTGGATTGTGTTTCAAAGAACCATTAAACAATGTATTTACATGAAAGTTTCTTGCAGATAGGAGCAAAGGGTGCAGAGTTCATTGCAGATACTTTGAAATATAATACTACCATATCTGTTCTGGACTTGCGGGCAAATGGACTTAAAGATGAAGTTAGTTTCTGTAGATAGTAATGTCTCTTAATGCAATATGACCTTTTGGCTACCGATTCTTACGTTAATTTTTCCTTTTCACTCTACGCAGGGTGCAGCTTGCCTAGCTCGCAGCTTGAAAGTGGTTAATGAAGCTTTAACTTCACTTGATTTAGGGTTCAATGAAATACGGGTATGTAATTTTTGTTTTATTAACTTTCTTGTCAATTTCAGTAGTATGTAGCAGCATTTCACATGGATTTGAATTCAGGATGATGGGGCTTTTGCTATTGCCCAAGCACTAAAAGCTAATGAAGATGTGGCAGTCACATCTCTGAACCTTGCCAATAACTTCCTGACAAAATTTGGACAGGTAAAACTTTTTCTTTTTATTCTTGTTCCACCATTCATGTTGTTATTATTGTTACCTTTGTACATCTTCTGCATATTTATCTTAGTAAGTTATTTAATTGTACAGAGTGCTCTGACGGATGCAAGAGACCATGTATATGAAATGAGTGAGAAGGAGGTCAATGTTTTTTTCTAGATAGAATAACAAAACTTTGCAGGTAATATGTTAGAAGTAGAACAAGACAATTCTTTGGTTATTCTTGTTCCGGCTAGTGTTGGTTAGAACTCCAAGCTTCTAGTTCAAATTCTTGAGTTCTGACTAACATCCATCCACTTGCGAGAAAAATTTGGAAATTTTGACATTGATTAATTATAGTAATTTTCATTAGTTATAATTTTTTAAATTGTGCTTTAGGTTCTCAGTTTTGGTTCAAAATTCAACTTTAGTTTATAAGCTTACATGAGTCTGTCAATTTGCTGATGATATAATTGGATGCTCGTAATGATTTAGTGTCTTCTGGTTAAGTTATGGTGTGTGTGCATTTTTCTTCTCCCTTGACCACCTTGTTTGGTGAACATTAAGCTTGTAGTTCTGGCCTCCATCGATGGGGTTGATAAAATTTCTATTTCAGCTGAATGGAATGTTGCTTTGCTGTTTGGTCTTGTTTTTTTTAATTTTATTTTTGCAAGTATAAAGCTTTGTTAGGGACGCTATTTTGTTTGTTGTGTTGTACTGATCATAGGATGTCTGATACCTTTTGGTTTGATATCTTCAAAATTTTGCACTGACGGTTGTAAGGTAAGCCTATTGAATGCCCTGCCGTCTTTGGCACTTCATGTTTTTGGCTATTACCGTTACATTGGCAGAATTATGACTTTAGTAATGTAATAGTCAATCAAGATATACTTAAATTGGGAAACTAAATTGGGGTAATATTTAGCAAAAATATTTTGGGTGCGGCTTCTGTCCAGTGTCTTGTGACACTAGACCCGTTGCGATCATGACACGTATCTAAAAAATGCCCTACCGTCTTTGGCACTTCATGTTTTTGGCTGTTACAGTTACATTGATAGAATTTTGACTTTAGTAATGTAATAGTCAATCAAGATATACTTAAATTGGGAAACTAAATCGGGGTAATATTTAGCAACAATATTTTGGGTGTAGCTTCTGTTTAGTGTCCTGTGACACTGGACCCATTACAATTATGACACTTGTCCGAAAACGGACACGTGTCAGGATTGCAGCGGATCCAGTGCACTGGAGGCACTGGAGAGCAGCCATGCCCCAATATTTTAATGGAGAGGAGTAATTACTAATTACCGGGGAATTGGTGCTGACGGTGGAGGTTGTACTGGGTATGCCAATGGTGTCTTATGTTACTTGCCATGGAAATTTGATTTTCTTGCTCCAGTTTTTGTAGTTTGTAAAATTGATGATGATTGTTTTGTGGATTGTGGAATTTTGACTCTCCAAGGCGAATTTATTAGGATTTAATGTTGTCTGACCAGCTGAACCTGAATTAAACAGGCTAATGTGATCCTAATTTTGATTAGCATCAACGACAATAAGGGGTTGTACCCTAGATCCCCAGTTTTGAGTGGAAAAATTTGAGTACTAATACCAATAATGTTATTCGTCTTGGTTCTAAAGCTGATTAGGTCTCTAATTATATCATTGTCACCAGTAGATGATTAAAGCCTACAGGAAGAGCAGGAAAAACCAAAGATAAAATGACATAAAATTGCATATTCAGTGGGCACACCAAGGATAACCATGCAAGCATTTTTAGTGGCCAAAAGTATGTGCTTCTTTCATTCAAAGAATGGTATCACTAAGGGAAAAGATGGAAGTAAAACTTGCGCTTGGTTTTCTTTTTATCTTTTCCCAGGAAAGTAGAGAACTTGACACGCATTAAAATCAGAGCCTGTTAAAGCCAGGCATCGGAACAATTAGTATCATTTTGTTTGATGCAAAGAATGCACAAGTGGCAGCTCCATGCAAAGCCCTGCTGTTTCTGAGAGCAAGCAAGTAAAACAAACCTAATTTGTGTGTTGGGAAGAGGAACTCATGGGTGTCTTTGGAAACAGCAGTCATGTGTAGTGAATGAAAGGTGGACTTTTTGGCACTGCCTTCTGGACCCTCTCTCTGTTCCTATTTAGGAACAGCTATGGATCAGTAATTCCTGTGCCACCATAAATATTTGATGTTTGATGCTTCACTACCAGTTTATCTTGGCATTGTGAAAAGATAAAAATTTTAACACAGTTTGACACTGCTCCGAGTTCTGGGCTGCGGGTCGTATCCAAGCTCGGTTTTGGGCTCTTCACCCGGCTCTTATCTCAATCTCGACCTTAAACTTGATTTCTAAGCATGAGTTTTATTTTGATATATTAAAATTCATCAATGGACGTACTGCGAAAACATTATTTGAAAATTGATGCATGTAAATTTGAAGTGATTAAGCCTTTGAAATTTGATGCTTATAAAAAGTCAGTTCAAACTTCACTCATATATTGAAATTTACCAATTTATTCCTTTTAATTTTGGTAAAATTTTAATTTACGTGATTTTTTTTATAAAAAAATTTCTTAGAAAATAAAGAAATTCATCAGATATAGGGTCAGCTCAAATATAATTAACCTGCACTTCAGACATTTGAAAGTTTAAGGACATAATTTTTATGCCACAGCTTTAAAGTTGTTAATCATGAGTGGTGTCAAAAAAAGTTGTAAATATATGTGAAAGTATTGTCAACTATTCATCATTGAGCACTTAGGACTTATCACTTAGCTTGTGAATTGGTGGGAAAGCAATGAATGATTGCACTCCCATGCAATAAAAGAGGCAAGAAATTGCCGTTTGATCACCTTATTGAGATTTGAATTGAATAATTAATACAACATATAAAAAAAAAATTAATTTAATAAATTTAGGTTCGATTAACCTAGAACTTATTCACTATTTAGCTAGTTGCGCCACTCGCAAATAAATATTTCAACAAATATGCGGTTTTTCATTTTCTGTAATCATGGTACACATGTAATGATGCCACATATCATTTTCGTGTATTATAAACTCGGTTTAAACACTATTATTATTTTCAGGTGTATTTTAATAAGTATTACTGTTTACTAAAAAAAAAAAAAAAACTGCACTAAGATAGCATAATGAATTTCATTTAGCTTCATTTTAATACTTCCAAACCGACTTGGACATGAATAAGGTAAGGTTGGGTGTAACTATGCAAGTGTTCATAAACGTTGTCATTGTCGTTCATGCATGAAAAGAGTGCGAAAGATGACTGAAATATTTTATTGTTGGATGTTAGCGGAAATTTTTTGGGTTTGATGGCAGCTCATAGGAGAGACAAGAGGCCTCTTTTTATTGTTAAGCGAATGAATGTTTACATATTTGGAAAAAAAAAAAAAGCACACCTACTAATCCCTTTGAGATTGTGATTAAAAGAGGAAACACAGACACCCTTGGTTCTTTGCTCTTTGGATGAATCCCTTGGTTTTATTCCTCCACCATATGAAATGTTACACACCTCTCTATACACGAAATATTCGAAAGATTTAAGTGGTAGGATTAACATCATATTAATGTATATATTTCTAACTATTTCATAAAAAAAATCAAATAAAAAAAAATTTACAACTTATTACTTCAATAATTGTGAACTTGGTTTATTAATATAATAGATGAAAGTGAAACTAAATTTATAACAACTTATTAACTTTTAATAATTCAATAATTACAATAGAAGAAGGAAATTTGAAACATTTCTGTTTAAATAGAAATTAAGCTATTAAGGGTTAATTGAGTTGCAAAACTCTTAGAATTTATAACATGACTATCACTAAAGAAAAACAAAAACAAAAACAAATTAGATTTATTTTTACTTATTAACTTTTGATAATTTAATAATTATAATAGAAGAAGAAAATTTAAAACATTTTTATTTAAGTAGAAAATGTTAATTAAATTGCAAAGCTCTTGCATTCATATAAGCAAACATGGCAAACAATAGTAAGAAAAGCAAAAACAAAAGCAAACAAACAATGTGAAAGTTAATGCCAATTGCCTTGGGGTGCAAAATTCGTGAGAGCCAAGAAACATTAACTCTACTGACCCCTACAGTTGGATGCAAGTTAGCATTGCAGGTTTGCTCTATCTTAACTAATATTCCAAAATTAATTGCATCATGGTCCTCTAGCACTACAAGCCATATAGTCTAGGCATTAGGCAGGCATGCAGTATGCATATAGCTAAACTGTTGGCCATTATTAGTTCTAACATCAAAACTGTACACTCTTTTGTGTTTTAGGATTTCTGTTCCAAGATGTACATGCCCATTTATAATGGGTTATGTTAATAGATAGGTTATGTTATGGGTTGGTAATTGTTAATAAATTATGTTAATAAATTTTTAATATAATTTTTATTAAAAATATAAAAAGTTGTTAATAACATTAATTGTTTTATTATTTTTTTATAAAAATACTTTTTAGACTAATGCTTTTGAAGCATTTGTTAATATTTTTCATTGAAAAAATTTCACAGAATAATAGTCCAGCAAATCTTGAAGAAAGTCAATAAGTGTGCTGCTACATTGGCCAAACTTAAAACCACTCAATTTTTTGACTATATTAATTTTGATAACCTATTATTTATAGGAGAGAATCTACTGACTTTTGACATAACTAAGTTTTATGGTAAGTGACTTAGATAATATATTTTTCAGCCGTTGTTTAAATAAAAAATCCTTTCAAGTTAACACCAACTAAAAAAAAGTGTTGAATTAATTTTGCCTTTTCCTTGGTGATTATAGGAATGATTGACTGCACTAGAATTGTCGAGAAAAAATAGAACCATCACTCTCACATGCCCATAAACTTGAAAAAAATTATTGGCAATGTTACTCCTCTTTGGATTATGGAAAGAATTTGTGGATGCCAGATGATGCATGATGGGCAATCTGTCGCAACTCGCTTGAGACAAAAATCCTTTAGAAATAAATGCATGGGAAGTATAAGAGAAACAATCATTAGAAAATGCACCTTGAGACAAAAATCCACGTCAATTTATAACCTTTGGACACAACTTCTGCAAATTATTCAAAATAAAAGATTTTGTCTCACAATTTTGAAGCTCTCGATTGGGATTGGTGAGAAGTAAAAGTTGGGGTTTTATGTAAAAATAATTGTTTACCATTAAAAATTGATCACTTCATTAAATTGTGGCAAATAGTATGATCGTAAAAGAACTGTTTATATTAATATTAGTTGCTAACAATATGAATAAAATGATTATAGAAAAAAAATATATACATATATTTATATATATATATATACACCAACAAATAATGAGATAAATTTGAGAACTTTGCAAGAAAGATGTAACTTAATTAAATTAGAAATTAGAAAAGATCGAACACAATATAATTAAAATTTGTTTAGTGTACCATTCAAAAAAAAAAATTGTTTAATGTAAAGTTGCTTTATTCTAATCAAATTTTGAATTCTAATTGGTTTTAATTGGCAAGTAATAAAAACTATATATATATATATATATATATATATATATATATATAATCGAAACCTCTGAAATTCTCACAATTTTCCACATCAGCACAATATTTAAATAAAATTATAATTTTATTTAATTAATATTTTTTTTAGTTCAAACAAAACTAGGAGTGAAACTCTATATCTTTAATAAGTCCAACTCAAACTCATTATTATCATATTTTTTTAAAATAAAATTATTTTTGTTTAATCAAAACTTAATAAGGAGTGAATCTTTATCTCTCTAATAAGTCCAACTTAAACTCAAACTCAAATGTTGATAATTTATAAATAAAAAAATTATGATAGGACTAAAAAAAAAGACTAATGTTGAGAAAAAAGAGACTCACGTTGATAACCGTAGGTTTGGTTTTTAGGTTGAAATTTCTACTAATTATTTTTTTATATTGTATATGGCAAATAAAACATATCTATTTTTTTTGAAGAAAAATCAAACATGTAATCTATGTCTTCCGGCCTAGGGAACGATACATTTTTATTTAGTATGTTATATAAAAATTTGTTAAATTTGGTTTGGTTTTGAAATAGAATTTGAGGATTCTATAAATTTTGAAGTTTTAAGTTTTGAGATTTTTGGTATTTGCATCTCAATATGTTTATCTTAATTTTTCACCTTAAATACTTTTTATTTAGGTTTATGTGATTTTTTTGTTTTTTTATTAGAAGTTATATTTTTGGTTGGTTAATTTTTTGTTTGGATTAATTTTAATTAATTTTTTTTTCATAATGTCTATTTACTCTTGTTAGGATGTTTTTTTCAGTCACTGAGAAGGGAGTTCACAAAGAACCGACTATATAAAGCAAGTCACTGTTCCAAACTTCTAAGCCCAGCAGTAGTCTCAGCTCCTCTGTTCTCTTGATTGCATGCTATAGCTCTAGCTAGTGCTTCTCTCCTACCAAATGGCGTTACGCTTGCTTCTTGTTTTGGTAGCTTTGCTCTTCTGCGTAGCCCAGGTAGAGGGTGATTCTGTGATGATCTTTTTAGAAACACCTAACAAAAACTGATAAGTGTATATATATATATGTTTCATTTTTTCTGATAATTTTACTTCATCTTCTTGCAGGTTTCATCTGATGCCATGATTGAAAAGCAGCAAACCCAGGTATATATATTCATCAATACCACCACAAATATCACCACCACCTTCTCTTTTATTAGTGTTTTTTATTTTTATTATTTTTTTTATATATAATTATTTGCTTTTTTTTTTTTTTTTTTCAGGTGGTGAAAGGAGCTAATAGAAGGCTTTTGCCTTTCGTGGGTATGATCTTTTTCTTGGGGATGGGGCTTGGGCTTGGGCATGAGCTGCACTATAGGTCTAGTTTTGGGTGTTTTATATATCAATCAGCTTAGTAAAACAAATTTTTTTGCAAATGTTGGGATGGTACATTTGTGATTGGGCACCATAATAATGTTGTTAATATTGTGCAAAGTGATATTAGTGATATTACACTAATGATCATGACAATCTGCTACTTTATAAGTTGTGAAAGTTAGTGTTTTTAGGCTTATAGATATCGAGTTTCAATCTTAGTCAAGGCCCAAATATGTTGTTCAAGTTGATTTTATCTAAATATTATTTGAAGTACAAGCAAAAAAAGAAAAAAAAAAAAGAAAAAAAAAAAAGGCCTTTGGCTAGTTCTACACTTTCACTTAGAGGTCAAGCAAAATAATCCTAACCCTATTTGTAGTTCAAATCTTATTATTAAAAACGTAATCTTCTGTGTAGACCTTTAAAGTTGAACTATGTTAATTCTATTTCTTATCTCTCTTTTAAAAGTCTTTTCTTTGTTTATTTTCTTATTCATATTTTCTCAAATATTATATTTATGATAATTGATATAGGAGTTACATACCTCTCATCTTATCGAATACTACTTAGCATTGCTTTATAGAATAAAAGTCCTCTATAATCTATATATCTATATGTATTCATGTTGGTGTATAAATAAATAATGCAGACTGTGGAGGGTTGTGCAAGGAGAGGTGCAGGTTACACTCGAGGCCAAACGTGTGCAACAGAGCTTGTGGCACTTGCTGTGCAAGGTGCAAGTGTGTTCCACCGGGGACCTCAGGGAACAGAGAAATGTGTGGGAGGTGCTATTCCGATATGACCACTCATCGCAACAAGCCCAAGTGCCCTTAGGCCCCCATTACAACTAAACAAAGCCCTCTCATTCTGTGAAATGCATATATATTAAGCCAGGCTTTCTTTTTGTATGTTCCACTTGGTAAAAATATATTTTAGACAAGTAGCTTTTGAGCCCTTTGTCAATGTAATGAATCTCAATGCCTCTCTCTCTCATTATATTTAGCTAACCTAGTGTAGCACATTTAAGCCAGGCTCTCTCTCTCTCTATCTTTAGATTTGGCAAGAAGATTTGACGTTAATTAAACTCACATTTTATTATTATTATACAAGAAGATTTGAATATATGGTGTCCATTCTATGATGACTATTCTTTATTATTAGGCCAAAATGTTAATTGATTTGGAAATTTCATTTTTCATGAAGGAAATAAGAAATAGCATTTGTACATCTAGTCTCAGGTTTTACAAGGCCATTAGGATAAAGTCATCATTCTAATCAGTAGTAATAACAACTAACAACAATAATAACTAGATTTTAATCCTAAATCTTGGAGTCTAAGGGCTTGTTTGGTAAGAGTATTTAAATATAGTTTCTTGTTTTGAAGGCCATAAAAAGACGAGTTTCACACTTGAATTTATTGTTTGGCTAATATTTTTTAAATACAGTTTTAAAAAAACTGTAATCTATGTTCTTAGTTCACATGATTTTGAAAACAACTATGGATGTTTTTAGGATACATGTTTTTAATGACATAGTTGTAAATAAATTGAAAATAGTAGACCTTACATATTTTTTCAAACTCTTTTATCTCTTAAATTAAGAAACTTATCTTTATCACAAAAAGAATTCTCACACTTCAAATTTGAAACTTATCATTAAAAAAAAAAAAAACATGGCAAGTTCTATTCCCTTATTATTATCCACACAAAAAAGGTAATCTACAGATTCTACATGTTATTTTTTGTATTTGTTAAAAAAAATCTCAAAAATAGAAGTGGTGTCCCAAACAATTATTTTTTGTTTTTAGTATTTTGAAAATTGTTCTTAAAAGTGGAAGCTAATTAAACACGTATAATATAAAAATTATTACTATCTAAAAACTAGTTTCAAGTTCAATTTATTTGAAAATTATTTTTATACTGTTTTAAAAATAAAAACAAGAATCCTCCTTTTGAATCAGACCCTAATACACTCAAACAAAGTAACAATAGTTAACCATGAATATATATTTTTCACTATTCTATTATGTTCAAAATTATACTCGGTTACTGTAGCAATTGTGTATAATTACACAATTTTACACCCACTGATGTTGGTGTTTTTTTGCTCAAAATGTGTAAAATGAGCAACTTTTTCTATTTTGCATGACTTTGCATCAATTGATGAAGTTGCTCTTAGTTCCTTAACATATTTCTCCTCAGCAATCAAAAAAAAAATTAAAACAGATATCAAGGTTGTTCCATGGTGTATAACTAAACTGCAAAACCAAATTTATTGGGCCACATTTAGTCAGGATTAGAAAATAGGCCTGGCCTAACTTCGGCAGCCTCATCTTTCTCAACAATTCCCAATGACTTCAGTAAAGAATGGGCCATGGGGGTCCAATATCAAACGCTTTAAGGGGATCTAAAACTCTATTTTTGGGAAAACCGAAAACAGGTCACAGTTTTTTTTTTTTTTTTGATAAACAATATTATCTAACACGTATATACAGGTCACAGTTTTGGTTGCTGTTCTTTAGTCGCTTTCCCTTTTGTTTTGTAGTTATTCAGTATATGATATATTAATATTAAATAAATTTGGAAGATGAAGGACCAACAGGACTCCATGGCCCAATGGATAAGGCGCTGGTCTACGGAACCAGAGATTCTGGGTTCGATCCCCAGTGGAGTCGTTTTTCTTATTCCTTTTTTTTTTTTAGGTTTGTTTTCCCTGTCCACTTCATCCATACACTGGGCCTTGGATTGACTGAAAGCCCAAGTTCCTAAGCTTAAGTTGAGACTTGAGTCGAGAGTACCCCACCAATGACCATCACAAGGTTATTCCAATTCTTCTTCCATGTTTTTATTTATTTATTTATTAATTTATATATATATATATATATATACACACACATACATATAAATATATATATATATATATATATATATATGTATAATTTAATAAATATATATAAATATATATACACACATGATTTGTTACAAGCTTATGTCACTATAAGAGCATTCACAATGATTTCAAGCATTAGTTTTTTTTTTTTTTTTTTGTCATTGAATACTTCTCAATGACGAAAAACTAGAGAAAGGGTGCAACATGTATATATATACATGGTTTGCCACAAGCTTAAGTCACTATAAGAGCTTTCACGATTAATGATTTCAAGCATTAGTTTTGTTTTTTTTCCCTTGAATACTTTTCAATGATCAAAATCTAGAGAAAGAGTGCAACAGCATGTATATGCATGCATGATTGTTGCAAGCTTAAGTCACTATATGAGCTTGCACAATGATTTCAAGCATTAGTTTTGTTTTTTATCCCTGAATACTAGACTTTTCAGTGAAGAAAAACTAGAGAAAGGGTGCAACAACATCAAGCATTAGGTGTTGAAATTAATGGATGGGGATAAAGTTCCGCTCAAAATAATAATAAACAATTATGTTCCTCTCTCCCTCCTTATTTTTCAAGCATTTAGGTGTTGAAATTAATCTCTATGTATTAGGTATATATATGACTATTTTTTAGCATCGTGTGCATCACGTGGTCTGCTTAATTAAAGTGAGAGTTGTTGAATGAATCTCAACATCGATCTCACTTTCTGAGTATAGGACAATCGACCCATCACCCATGCGTATTTCATTGCCACCTTTTGTTTTTCTGCATGACACACGGCCCTGCAGCTTAGTGCTTCCTTTTCTTGCTTTAATCAATTGAGTTTCTCGTGGACTCGCAGATGGTGTGTCTGGAGATTCCTGTATATGGCTTATGTTTCTTAGCCTACTATTAATTAATTTCCTTTTTCTTTGTCCCTATGATCTGCAGGACCCCTCGACCCATGATTCAAAGTGACTGCATGCGAGCATAATGAACTCAACAAATATCTTCTTTTTTCCCGACAAGTTCACCACCATCCCCTCAACAAAAATATTGCAAAGCTAAGTACCTCATTAATTAATTGAATCAGGCTTATACATAAAGTATTCGAGCTCAAGTTTGTGAAAAAATACTATAGCTTGAGTTCGGCTTGATTAATTGGTCAAGACAAGTACATTATAAAGCCAATTTTAAGCATATTAATTATCAAGCACATTTGGTTAATTTGAATGAGTAATTCTTAAGTACTCCCGGAGCACGGAGAATAGTGCTCCTTCCTCTCACATTCATGGTGGGGTCCGTTCATTAAATTCATGGTGGGGTTCACCATGAATGTAAGAGGAGGGAGCACCATTTCACTATACTCCGAGACTATCTAAGAATTTTACAATTTGAATAAGTGGTTTCAACTTCCAATTAATTAAAGGTTTAATATACATACATACATACATACATACATATATATATATATATATATATATATATATATATATATTTGGTTAATTTGAATAAGTGGTTTCAACTTCCAATTAATTAAAGGTTTAATATACATACATACATACATACATACATACATATATATATATATATATATATATATATATATATATATATATATATATATTTGGTTAATTTGAATAAGTGGTTTCAACTTCCAATTAATTAAAGGTTTAATACATACATACATACATACATACATATATATATATATATATATATATGCACTTAGGGCATACATTAGCATAAACTATTCTAGGAAAATTTTATGGAAAAATGAAAAAGTGATTAATTATTTTGACATTTTTTACGATTTTCCATAAAAAACTTTTCCAAAATGGATTATTAATGTATATCTTAAGGGCATGCATTAACCGGAATCATATATATAATAAAATTTTAACCTATGACGTCCACTCTATAATAATTGTTTTTTGTCATCAAGTTAAGACATCAATCGCTTTTTGATGTATGTGACGTTTGAACCCTAGACCTCTTGTTCTATGATAAAAGACTTTATTAGTTAAGTTAATTGGAACCCACCAAAGTTTAATAAGATATGAATTTATTTTTTAAGCCCATACAAAGTTTACCAAGTTTATAAACGAGACTAAGCTTAACTTGCTTTTTTTATCAAGCTCTATTGTCCATGAACATATTTGCAAAAAAAAAAAAATTTATTTTATTTTTATTGCTTGGGCTTGACTTATTTATTAAACAAGCTTAAAATAAGGTTCAAACTTGATTTATTTATAAACAAACAAACATGAATAAGTTTTTTTTTTTTTTTTTTTCATTGAGTTAAACTCGCGTTGTTTATGAATGACTTGGTTTATTTATAGCCCTAATTATTGACATATTATAGTTTTGCTAAATAATTTTTCTTTATGGGAAAAATTTTACTAAAAAAAATTGTTTGAGTTGATTGCGAAGGCTAACCACTATACTTCCTCGGCATGGATACAGACTTATGAGACACCAAAGGGGCCATGGCCCATGGATCCTTAAATAAAAGTTTGAGTCAAAAAAATTAATAATTGGCTCTTAAATAAAGAGCTTGCTCAAAGAATCCGACAATTAAACAAGTCATTTGATTCATGGATAAAATTTAGCTACAAAATTGGTTGTAGTATACGTCTATAACTTTACTTAATAAATTAAACATTACTATATATTTTGAAAATCTAATCGTTGAATTGTATTTTCTTTACGCTCTTAATACACATGTCAAATTTTGTATAAATCGAATATTATTTATTATATGATCTATAAGCTTATATTCTATGCATAATTTTAAATTACAAAAATTTGCAATTTAAACAATTTATTGATGACATAGCTATTGATCTTTAATTTTTTAGAAATTTTGCAAGCATGGAGAATATAAGAAGAAATTGTAATCTAATGATGAATTTGTTAAAATTAACCTTCAATAAAAAGATGTTAAGTAAGGTTATAGCTTAAAGCTATAACTAATCTTGTAGCTAAATTTTGTCATTGATTAATTTATGTGGCCAATTGTCATTCCCAAAACAAAACATCATTTTACATAACAAATCTTTAAGATTGTGTTTGAATACTTGAATTTATATTTGAATTTGAATTTGAATTCTAAAGTGATGGATTTAAAATACCTTAATTCTAAATTTATAAATATTAAAGTATGTCTTATATATTTCTAAATTTTTATGAATTTAGAAGTTATTTTAAATTTAAAGATTTTAAGGTTTAAAATCTTTGGTAGGATTTGTCAAATTCAAATATTTGACCATTTGTAAACTATCAAACAAGGCATTTGGATTTTAATAACCCAAATCCAAATCCATGTGCCCAAATCTTGCCATCTAAACATACCATAAGTGTTACTAGTATCATTTTAATTTTTCAAAATTTAATAAAAATTCAAATGATTTTATTTGGGTCTTCTTTTTTCATTCAAATGATTATGCATTTGATGTTTCAATAGTTTGTTGTTTGGGATCTAAAGATAAAAGTTTGGATCTATCCTTTTTTTTTTTTTTTTTTCTCTTAACAACATATATTAAAAGAATAATAGACACACTGTTATAGGAAACATAATGCACACAGAGGTTGGGCAGTGGTTTATGCTTTAGCCTCAAATGATAAAGGAAAATTCTGGTTGGGTCCAAACTGCCAATGCTATTTTGATTATGCATGTGTGAACATAGGTGCTGTACAGCATCAGTTTCATAATGCTTTAATGGATTTATAGTCTGTTGGGATACCACTGAAAACTGAAAATATTGTACCAAAATAATTTTTAATTGTGTGAATAGTGTCATGGGACCCATTTTTAATAATATGTTTGTTGAAAAAAGAGGTTTGTGAGTCCTATGAGCAATGCACGGGATCCACTGAAACTTAGTTAATGCTCTTCTCAAAAAAGAAAAAAAGAGTGTACTTAATTGTGAAACGCTAGATGTGGAACGCAGACTCTGTATCCAAACGGGTACTTAATTGTGTCGATAATGGACCTGTAAAAGAAATTATGAGTGTCTTTGAATTCGAAGGTTACCAATTTAAGTTAGCAAACCATGAAAAAAGAGTGGGACAATAAAAAGAACAGAGAATAAGTAGCATGGTGCTTTTCAGTTGTTTCGCTATCTTAATCTGTGATCAACGGCCACAACCAAATAATTGCAAGAAACTTTGTAACGTCTAGTTCCATTAGCCCAATGGTATCTTGACTGAATCACTATCTCACTCAAAGGTGACTGAATTCGAAGGTTACCAATTTGAGTTAGCAAACCATGAAAAAAGAGTGGGACAATAAAAAGAACAGAGAATAAGTACCACATGGTGCTTTTCAGTTGTTTCGCTATCTTAATCTGTGATCAAGGGCCACAACCAAATAATTGCAAGAAAACTTTGTAACGTCTAGTTCCATTAGTCCAATGATATCTTGACTGAATCACTATCTCACTCAAAGGGAAAAATAAAAACTCAAAAAAAAAAAGAAAAAAGAAAAGAAAAGAAAGAAAGGGTGTCCCATTCAACAATATCAACCTATGATAAGTCATTAAAAGGAAGCAGAGTTGGGCACGTATGATTCAGGAAAATGGTTCAAGTTCAACAAGAACTGCCTTTCAAATGGATCATCATACATGACACTAATTTATGGTCTATTTAAATACTGCTTATTTTGCTGAAACTGAAAATTTATTGCTAAAAGTAGGCGAAACTACACTATTAGTCCTTGAAATTTACCCGGTGTGCGCAATTGATCCCTCAAGTTTCAAGTGAGTACAATTAGTACCTCAAGTTTTTAAAATGAGTAATATAAATAATTTGATTAACTTCTATTAACGGTGTTACTTACGTGGCTAACGGTGTTACTTACATGGCTAACAGTATAATGACTTGAAAATAAGCAGTATCTATTGAGATACTGCTTATTTTGCTGAAACTGAAAATTTATTGCTAAAAGTAGGCGAAACTTTACTATTAGTCCTTGAAATTTACCTGGTGTGTGCATAATTAGTCCTTCAAGTTTTGAAAATGAGTAATATAAATCATTTAATTAACTTCTATTAACGGTGTTACTTACGTTACTAATAGAATAATGACCTGACTTTTTTTAAATGATGTGACATTTATTTTTATTAAATACCATCAATGGCTATTGAATTAGATTAATTTAGATCATCCCAAATACAATTGTCCACCGCACTATTCATTTGTTATCACACTCCGTATATTATTTACACACATCGGTTATATTCAGAATCTTCAACTCAAATACTCTATCCCAGCTCAGACCTCCCCACTTTACTCTCTCACTCTCTGAGAGTTCCAAATTGCTGGCCACATTTCCGTTGGCCCATCACCGGAACCCGACCCGAGAAATCATTGGACGGTCCTCCACCAAACATGGATGACCATGGTGGTGCATATCTGCTGCAACTATTCATGGATGGGGCCACCTTTTACAACCGCATTGTTCTTGGGAGTCTCTTGTCCATGAAACTGTGGGACCCACTACCCCACTTCATCCAAACATAGGTCCGCAACTACATTGGTGGAAATTTTTAGTCTAACTACTCTTTGGTGAAACTTTAGTCTACCTACTCTTTGGCTTCCTCTGGTATTTCTGCAAAGCTCGTAGATCTCTTCGAGCTTGTACACCGGAGTCACCTTGTCTTCGTCCAACGTGGCACCATCAATCATTCTAAAACAATTGCATAGAGGTTGCACCGTCGAACAATAACGTTTTTCTTTTAGACAATTGCAATTGTCTTAATCTGATTAAAGCCAAGGCACATAATCGATGGCGCTGGATAAAGTTTTTCTAAAAACAATTGCACCGTCGAACAATAAAGTTTTTCTTTCCATTACGTTGACATTGCCATGACACCGTCGATCACTTTTGTACTGGGCTAGGGTAAAGATTTAAATTAGACTGGTCTAATTTCTTTCTTATGTGTTAATTTAATTTTGTAATTTTGTAATAAAAAAGAATAGCATGTTATTTAAAAAAATATTAGGTCATTATTCCGTTGACCACATAAGTAACACCACTAACGAAAGTTAACTGAATGACTTATATTGCTTATTTTAAAAACTTGAGGGACCAATTGTGCTCATAGAATAAACTTCAGGGACCAATTATGTAGTTTCGCCCTAAAAGTACTGTAAATAATGGTAAAAGTTGACTAATAAAATAGTACAGTGAGTCCATAAATAGTACCAAAAAGTGCAGTGAAGCCCATAAATAGTAGTAAAAATAAGCTAAATAGTAAAATAATTTTAATTTTTCATCTCTATTCAAACGGAGGCTTAAAGGGTGAAGCATGAGTTGATTTTAGATCATATAGAGAGGAGATAAGTGTGGTTTCAAAATTTCGCTTAATTAAATCAACTTGTAATTGTAAAGTCATTTGCCTTCAAATAAGGAATTTGAAATCAAATTCTGCCTATACTAAAAAGAATCTACTTATTGTCTACAAATTTGGAATCAAATGCCTATACTAAAAAGAATCTATTTATTATCTTAGTTTGATGTTAGGAATAATTATCATAAAATGGTGTGATAAATTCAAATCTTATTATAATTATTAAAATATAAGAAAGGTTAAAGGTTTAAGCTAGAACAATGTAAAGCTTAACTCAATGACTTTTTAAGTAGATTGGATTCTTGAAGGTCTTAAAGTACCTTTTTGAGTTCACTGGTACCACAAGTCACCATTGGTTGAAAATGGATCCGAAATTTATGTAATTATGTTTCTAATTGTAAAACTCTGTTAAAACTTGGAAACTTGGGGTATGTTTATTTAGAGGGATTTTAGGGAGGATGGAAAATTTAGGAGAGAAAAATAGAGAGATGGCATTTTAAGTGGTTGTTTGGTTGGGAGGAGAGGATGGTAAAAAATAGTGGGCCTGGGTGTTTTCTTCCACCCGGCCCTCCAAAATGTTTTTTCCCAAAAATTGAGAGAAAACGAGAGGGGAGAAAAGCTCAATTTGAGTTTATCAAAATGCCCATGTGCACAGTGCACATGGGTGTTGTTCTTGCCATTTGTGTGTTTTTTGTTTTCTTTTCCGAGGGTTGTTCTTGGCAATTTTATTTATTTATTTCTTTTTCTTCTAGGTGTCGTTCTTGCCATTTTTTTCATCTTTTTTCTTTATTCTTTTTTCTACTTTGTTTTTTGGTTTTTCTTGTACTTCTCAGTAGTTTTTTTTAATGTGCTCATCTTCCTTTGGCTTGTGCTATTTTTTTTTTTAAATTGAAGTGTCCATACACAATTTTTTGAATAAAAAAATGTGTTAATTTTTTATTTATTTAATGGGGGACATAATTCTCAAGGAGCATGGAGAATGGAGAATGATGTTCCCTCCACTCACATTCATGGTGGAGTTTACAATGAATGTAAGAGGAGGAAGTACTATTTCTCGATACTTTGAAAATATCTAAGAATTTTCTGTGAATAAAGGTAGTTCAATTTAAAAGCTATGATTGCTCCCCCCCACCCTCCACCCTATCCTTTTTTTTTTCTTTTCTTTTTTGAGGGGTTCCATCATCCATGGCTATTGCCCCTTAGCCTGATCAAAAAAATTCAAAAACTATGGCAACTTCAATTCAAGTAATATTATGTTCACAACATTTTTATGATAATTTCATAATAAATTTTAAGTAATAAATTATTATTAGTGGATAAAAAAAGACATTAGTAATGGATCCAAATTAGAACTAAGAACATTAGTATCAAAAGTAAAATAAATAAATAAATCATATTTTAACACACCAAAAATCAAATCAACTTTGTCGAATTGTGAGCTGTGTCATTCCACCTCAAAACCGATTAGTGATGAGGAAGACACACTCAAATTTTTTATAGCATTTGACTTTACACCCCACGGACCTATTTTTAGAGTAATTGTAGGGAGTCAAATTGTGGGCCTCCCAACAATCCTCCCTCACAATGATACTCCCATGACTTGAACCTATAACCTTGGCTCTGATACCATTTGTCAGACTATGAGCTGTGCCATTTCACCTCAAAACCAATTGGTGATAAGGAAGAGACACTCAAATCTTTTATGACATTTGACATCACGTTCTGCGAGCCTATTTTTAAAGTGGTTGCAAGAAGTCAAATTGTGGTCCCCCCAATAAACCTAAACTAAAAAAAGAAAAGAAAAAAAAAGACACAAAAATAGCCACCACCAAATTAAAAATAAGAACAAGCTAGTACGAGAGTTAGAGAAATTTGGCTAATGGCGGCTTTTCCTATTAACAGTGGTGGTTTTAGATTGGTAGTAGTGGCTCAGACCGACTTTAGGTCGTGGCTGAGATGGGCTTCAAATCAACGGTGGTGGCAACTTCAAACTTAGGCTTGATCGGTTAGGGAGGCAAAGAGGTAAGGGAAAAGATAGAGAGAGCTCAAATAAACAAAGCAAGCAGGGAGAATAGGGAAGATAGAGAGAAAGAGATCAGAAAGACACTGTGTGAAAGAGATGGACAAATAAAATATTCGATATTTAATACATCTAATGCTAGTGCTCTAATAACAATTTATAACCTAAAATTTGTTATAAAGTTGCTATGAGATTATGGTAGGATTACTCTTTCAAGCTATCCATAATGTTAAACAAAATTGGGTAAACAATAACACAACCATGATTTTGTTATGCAGTGGCATATATTGGACAAGATTCACGTGTAGGCTGGCAACCTCTTCTTTTAGACAAGTTGCTTTACCTCACTTTGCAGTTTGGTAAACAAAATAATTGGGTCGGAGCTAATACTATCAAGTATGCCGAGGACCGAAGATGATCGAATGAGAAATATCACACACGATCCCACCCATAAAAGTGTATCCGACCCGAGGACTTCATCAACCTGAGAATGGAAGGAGATGTGAGATAGCGTTTTTTGAGAGCTTGATTAGAAGGGAAGGTATCAGGGGAAGGGGCCTGGACGGTGGAAGGGAGCTTCCTGTAAAGGTATACATTTCCCCTCCGCATTGAATGCACTACAATAAACTTATTAGCTGCATTAATGACGAAATGACACTTGAACAGTAGTTTCACAGCTAGCAGCCCCTTCTACCACCTTCAGCAGAACTTTGATGGGATACGTATACTAAGAAAAACCTTGAAGCATACAAGTGGAGGGTTAAAATGTAAGGAGGAAGGGTATATAAGGGAGGAAAACCTCCTAGTTGAAGGGGAGGGGGGGGATTATTCTTGAAAAAGGAGTAAAACAAAAAAGTGAACAGTGCATCGCCTGACATAGAACTTGTATCAATCATATATAAGAACTAAACCTCGGACCTAACTGAGGAGAGCTTTATTCTCAATTACAACGTGAATTGTTTTTTCTTTGTTACTTTGAGCTCTTCGGCCTTAGACTTGAACTTAGCACAAAATTATACTAGATTGTCTTCCCACTCTTTACATAGTAACTTTCTATTGCTTGGGCTTGATTTGAAGGATAAGGCATTACTGTTCTTAGTGGGCTTGAGCCATCAATTTTCAAGTTCCTACATATATCATCATAATCTATACTATTATTTAAGAAGCTTTCCCTATTTGGACCGGATTTTTTTTTGTTCCAAAATGCCCCTATTTTCCTAGATTTAAGTAGAGACAAAACTAAAAGACAACAAAGTAAAAATACATATTTAACTCCCACTAAAATATTGCCTATAAAATATGATCACTCTCCCACTAACACACTTATTCAGAAGCAAACTTCACTTTTAAACTTTTCTCGTTCTTTATTTTTTCAATTGGCTGAAAATATTTTTTTTTTTAAACCCACGTTAAAAAGTTTTATTTTTAAAAATTTTAGACACCCACGTTAAAAAGTTAAAACCCTACATTCATTCCCTTACTTTTTTTTTTTTATAGAAATGTTATATCTACAACATTTTCACAACATTGCCTATAAAATAGGATAAATTAAAAGAAAAAAAATTGAAGAAAGTGATATAAGAGTGCACAACATTTTCACATAATACTCATCACACCCCTAGATTTTTTTTGTGATTGAAATATGTAGTAATCTCAAATTAGATTAAATGCTCTAAATTAACTCTTACCCAAAAAATAGAAGAGCCTCTAGGCACGCGTGTGAGCGCGTGCTTAGAGGCTAGTGAATAATAATGCAGTTAGAGTTTAACAAAAAGGAAGAAATTGTATCTTTCAAAAGTGATATTATAACAAACAAACAAACCAAAAAAAACTAATAGGACCTTATATTCTTTATGTAATCATTTATTCTTTCTCATAAAATTTATGTAATAAACAATAAAATTTTGGGAGAATTACATAATAACATAAATTTACATAAATTATAATTAGTGTCTATCTAACAGTTAAATATCTTTTCATTCATAAGTGAAAATTTTACTTTGAAAACAAAAATCAAAATATAACTATTCATACAAAAAATCCTTTTATTGGTAAACAAAATATAATAAATCTACCATTATTTTGTTGGTGTTCATATATTCAAATATCAGTTACTATAAGCTGAATTACATAAATTAAAGTGCTTGTGTGTGTATAGCCGTGTATATGTTCGAGCGCACATGTATAATGTCTATATAATTTTTGTTGCAGAATCTTACGAAGCCATGCTATTAAGATAAAAATAATTTCCCCCCTTTTCACATTAAAAGTTTGAATAATTCGCTTAGCAAGATTGTGACCACAATCAGCGGCAATTGGCCATTTTCCATGGGCTGTCCTCAAATCAATCTTTGAAAGCATCAACAATGCGCTTTGTTTTGCAATTATACTCCCCAACTGTCACATGATTATATTTGGAAAATTAACTTTTTTACAAGGATTTAGCTTATCTTCAAAACTTTTTTAATTAGACATTTTTTGTAGTTTTAAATATATAATGACAAGTAGTAGTGAATTTTAATCTTCACATCTTACTTAGTTAGTGTGTAATGTGACAATTTCTCATTAAAATAAAAGAAAATTTTAGTTAAAAAATACTAAAAATAAGCCAAACACTTTTTACAACACAATGTGTCACCAAACACAGTTTGGATTTTCAGCTGAAAAAGTGCATTTTGGCTCCTATAAGAGGAACCAAACACACTAATTCTCTCTTGTCCTGGAGTCCCGGCGATTGGCCCTACTGCCTCAGCTGTACACAACCTTCTAAAATAATTATTATCTCTCTTTTCACTTTTGACTTTGCGTACTCAAACTCACATGGAAAAATGATGTTACTTGTGCAGAATTTTTTCGAGGGTAATTATAATTTACGGAGAATAAAAGTGGTAGTAATAAGCTAACAATATGTTCATATTAAATCTTATTATCCACTAATTATGACTTGTGACCTTTATGAAGTTTAATAGGTATCAATTATTAATTTTACAAGATTAAAACCTAACCGATCTAGATTCTAGCTTTTTGTTGAAAAATTGTGTTGTTATTTTAATAACTGTGATATATTTTTCAATATTTTTTGATATTTTAATAAAAACAATTGAAAAAAAGAATGATTGACTTATTTTTTGGATGGGAGAGTTTATATATATATATTACTCTGTTTGTTTCAATAGATACCATTTTTTATATCTTGCAATGTTTAGTAGTATAGTATGAAATTGGGTTAAAAGAAAATGATCTCTTAAGTTTTAACTTTTCTTATTTAGATTGACATGAAATAAAATTGTTGTGGGGGGACGAGGATCCAAAGCAATTAAATAAATGGCCAAGGTCATTTCCGAGGAGTTAAACTTCATAAAATGAACTTAAGCAGAGCTCACATAACTTATAAAGAAGTTGAGATATCTCATTTGATGAAGATTCCGAGGACACCCTTCTAACCTCGGGAGGACAAGAACCAATGGTACATGGAGCTAACCAAAGAAGGAAAAAATTGACTAGGCACAAAACACGAAATGAGAGAAGAAGAAGGAAGGGCATAGAAGTCATCCCCTTCGCATTAAATGCGGTGTAACCATTTATTTGACTGCATTGATGAGGAAGTGACCATGAACAGTAGTAATACAACTAAGACTTTAGTATAAGTTTACTAGTAAGGTCCTGATGGAACAAGGATCCAAGGAATGTGATCCCAACCCTCCAAGTGTAGAATCTAGATGCATTGAGGCTAATTATATAAAGCCCAAAAACATCTAGATCAATGGGGGAGGGGGGGAAGAGAAAGAAAAAAGAGAGAAGGAAGGAAGGAGAGATCATCTGTTTGTAGCATTATCCTCGAACTAAACCTGAGGACGAGCATTCTACCTATTTTAATCAATTTCCAAGTTGAATATTAATCACAGCGCTAGTAGTTCCTTTTCGTTCTGTTGGACTTTCATTCTTGGTCTTATAACGGGTACTAAAGAAATTAATTGTGAGAACAAATAGTAAACGAATCAATAGATAGCCTAATTATCCGTTTTACCCTTTGCCCACCACAATTGTTTTATACTAAAATTTTCTAGAAAACAATTTTCTATCTCATGCAAAGCTAAATAAGAAAAACATAAAATTAAATAAGGAAAGTTAGGAGATAATTTTCAAACTCATTTTAAGATTGCTACTAAACATAAGAAAATGAGATAGTTTTTCAAAAATTATTTATATTGAAAAGAATAATAATTTATAGTAAAATAATAATGTTAAAAACAATATAATAATTTATGCCACAAAAATTTATAGAACTTGTGGGCTATGTAAATGCTACACATAAAAAATAAAAATAAAAAACTTTTTTTCATGCCTCCAATAACGTCACAAACCAAAGCCCCAAAAAAAAAAACGTTTATTATTGTTTATAGTGAAATGAATTTTAAGGCTAGATTAAACTTTAAGGTTAAAAAAAGAAGAAGAAGAAGAAGAAGAAGAAGAAGTTTTGTATTGTTTATATCGAAATGAATTTTAAGGCTAGATCAAACTTCAAATGTTAAAATCCAAAGTAGTGTTTTTGATGGTTATGCCAAAAGTCTTAAAAGTTTAGCGATATTGTCTTCGTTTTCTTCATAAGAGAATTCGGATTTAAATTTTTCTCCTTTATTTAATAAAATAAAAAAGTAATAGAAAAGAAGAAGATCATAGAAAGAAAGAAAATTCTTTACAGCCAAGCAAAATCAAAATTATAGTGTTCCACTTCCTTCACCCAACCTTGACGTCGACATCGAAAATTCGAGATACGTGATCAAGGCTAAACCTAAACCTTATCTCTTACTACTCTCTTGTTTTTTTTTTTTTTTAAATTTATTTATTTATTATCATTTGCTGTTGCTTTTGTTTTTGTTTTTTATATTGTATTTTTGGGTGATAAAATCATAAGACGGTAGGCTAGAGGGCCACACCTTATCTTAAAAATGAAGGGAAAAAAAAAAAAAAGACCGAATGAATTTATCATTTGAAAGTGTTTGGGCGTTTAGGGGGAGAAAGAGTTTGAGTTGCGGGTTAGTAGCATGTTGTAATTTTTTTTTTAAATAATACAATATTAAAATTTACTAACGAGAAATATGTGTACAAAAATAACTATTCACTAATATATGTCTTCTAATTGTTAGTAGGGTAGTTATTTTTTGCAGACATATTCCTCATTTGTTGAATTTTAATACCACTAATTTGGTATTATTTGGTATAAAATACATTTTCACTTCAAAGATCTAGATTATATGAAGGATAAAAAAAAAATATTAGAATAAATAAATGCTCTCCTAAAAAAATTAAAATAAAAAAGTTAAAATCATCCGTTTAAAAGTTATTTTTAAAAAACATTTTATGCATAGAAAAATAATAAAGTAAATAAATATTTTGATAATTTTTTTATATTCTCTATAAAAATGAATTAAATCTTTCTTAATATTGTTTATTAACAAATATTCATTCCTCTTCTACCTTTGGTTCTATCATAAATACTTCATCTAATTCAAGGCCAGACAAGTCTAGATCTGTGTCATCAATGCTGGGAGATCAAAAGGTTCTGTTGATTCTTGAAGAGTTAAAGTTCGAAGAAATGAGGAAATTGGGTTTGGGGGATCAGGGTTTATGACCAACATGTTCATATCTGGGGGTCTGGAAGAAGCACCAATAGTTGGATCTGGTGGTTGGTATAATGGTTCTTTGTCTTTTTTGATGAGAGGAGGGTCATTTTGTGGTTTGGGTTGGGGGTCTGGTCTGGGTTGAGATTCCAGTTGGAGTGGTGGTGTTGGGTTTGTTATGCTGGGAAAAATTCCACTTGGTTTAAAAGGATTTTGAGCAGGATGTGTCATGTTTAGTGGTTGGAGGTTTTGGTAGAGGGAGACTGGGGAGAATGGTGAGGGTAAAGGTATGGACAGATCTTTATACAATGATTGACGAGGCTGATAAGGCATATAAACTTGCATTGGAAGAGCTTGGGTAGCCGCCTTTTGTGAATTTTCCATAGACTGGAGTTGCATCAACAATTGTTTTTTTTCTTTTTCTTTTTGCCCAATGAGGGGAAAGGAGACAGACAAATCTTTTACTGTGGAGGCAATCGTTTCCAATTCTTGTTCAACTGACTGTATTTTTTTCTTCAAATCTTTAATAAGAGAATTTAAAGATGAGAAGGTATGAGTTACTACTTCAGTCATCTTTTGTTGATTATCAAGAATCTTTGAAAGGACCTAGTTTTGTGCAACAGCATTCTCTGCCTGCCAATTGAGAGCTGCAGCACTTGTTTTTTAGTTCCATTTGGATTGGTTCCAACAGGATTTTTGATTTTCCAAACATGTTTAACATTGGCTTGTGGATGGTCAAAACTTTCAAGAGAAGGAAAATTTTGTGAACAGAAGGGTGAAGCATGGTCAAACATATAACAAGGTAAGATCTTTTGTGTATGGGTTTGACTGGTAGGCTTGGGTTGACATTTTGGTATTTGGGGGAGGACTTTCTGGTAATATGGAATTAATGGTGGTTTCTGGTTTTGTTGGTTTTGATCATGACTTTCTCTGCATGGGGAAAGGGATGGAGGTTTTTGCTTTCTAGATCTAGGATAGAGGATATAATAGTCAAACTTTCTAGAGGGTTCTCCAAGGAGGTCAACTTCTGGATCTCCTGCTTCATATCTTTCTTTAAGAAGCTGCTAGGAAGACTTTTTCTTTCGTCTTTTCTGCTTTTCTTCAAAGACTTCTTCTTCTTGGCAATCAGTACAATCACAAACATCCCACCATATATGGTCGGAGGATGATTTTCCTTCATAGCAAGGTTTTCCATCTTCTCGAAATGCTTTGATTTGAAGACCTTCATATGAAACGGGCTGGATCATAGCCATTTGTGTAGGAAAGACTGTCACTTCTTCTTTTTCTGGTGTGGTTGCCATAAATCTAACTTCAACTTCACCATTTTCTTTGCTGATGAAGAAAGGAGTGTTGGACTGGATTGGCTGGGCTACTTGATGAAGATTCTCATATTTTGTGATCCATGATTCTGGAAAGAGTTTTGTCATCTACTCTTTATTCAACTGTCTTGGAACAAATGTGCATATAGGCGTCATGCCTAGGTCAACTTGGATTAAAAGAGCATCATTAGACTGGGCTATCTCTGGTATAGCTATGTCAAAAGCATGGTTTTGGAGTCTGTAGGCAAGCTGATAATGGAGTGTGGCTGCAAAAGTATCATGCACTTGAGAAGCTCCTATGATCTGGACTTGAACTTTAAGAGCATCACAAAGATGAGGGTCTTTAAGAGACATATTAAAATTGGGGAAAAGGGTGACAAAGACTGTTCTTGCATTGAGGGTGGTTTGGACAGTTCCTATAACTGCATTATGGTATTCCAAAAATCTAGAATCAAGAAGAGAAATTCTAGAAGCTATAGGGAGTCCTTTTCTGCCATGAAAAGTGAGTGCTAGTCTTACTGCACCAAAATGGAGATGAGTGTAACCTTTTTTTTGCCATGGAATTACAAACTCTCGGGAAAGGGCAAGGGTGATAAAATTTTCTTTTTCACTAGCTGGAATGTTGAACTGGTCAAACTTAGAAGCTTGGACATATTTACACTAGAAGGATGAGGACCTAAAAAATTTTTTATGGATTTTTTGAAGGTATTTTGAGGTTTATCAAAGACAGTGTAAGGATTTACAATAGGGAAATCAGTAATAGAAATTTTACTATCTTCCGGTACATGAGAGATTTCATACAAGTAGTATAGTCTATTTGCAGTGGATTTACGAAGGGAAAGATCACACGTAATTGTAATGGTATCTGTAACTGCTGAGGATGAACTAGCCATGATAGTTTCTAAAAAGAAGAACTGTTTTCCTAAGGTTTGACAGGACTAAAACGCCACTTCTAGGCTCATGTCCACAAGATGACTCAGGAAAAATAGGTTCTTTGAAACTTTTAAGAATAACCCCTTAGTATTCTACTTGATCATCAAATCCAGTGTTCTGATGTGATAAACACAGAGGATCCACTTATTGTGGCAACTGTAAATCACAGAGCATACTAATCAGGAGTAAAACCTATAGAAGAAGAAGGGGGTGTGGTACCAGAAGGCTTAACTCGAGAACGTTTAGAGTGCTCTCTCATCTGAGCAGCCCTCTGCCTAAGAAAAGTGGCACCTATAGGAGCAATAATGTATACGGGCTCAGAAGCGGGAAAGTCATCTAAACCTAAAAACAACAAAATCCTATGAATGAAAATAGGATGAAAAAGAGCATGAGCAGTAGAGGAACTCTTATAAACTTCGTTCACAAATCGAAGAAACAGATGAGGAAAACTAATAGGAGCATCCATAACTATTCCTTTAAAGCTACACCTACACCTTGGCGTCAGGTTCTCATCCTTTTCTCCACAACATGATGATCTATTGTCGGCAATATATCTGGAACCAAATATTTTTTGCCCTGGCATCTTTACATTTAGAAGACAATTGTCACTCCAGTTGCAGGACCCCCACTCCTTTGGACAAATGTCAAGAACCAGTCGGCTTTCACAATTCAAAGCTTATCATCTGAATGTAAAATATTTTTGTCTTTTTGTAAATTTTTGCCTATAAATATGCCACTTGTTTCCTTTGAAGAGCAGAGTCGGAAAATTAGAGAGAAAAAGAGAGTTAGAGAGAGTTAGCAAACTTGTGTAATATTTCCCAATTTATTTCTTCCAGTCCTGTAAAAAGCCTGTTCAATATAATAATATCCCTCAGTTTGTTGTATCTTACCCTATGTTCTATTCCATACTTTGATATTATTTTCTATAATATTTTAGTAATATATATTATTAATAAGCTTCCATGATTTTTTTACATTCCTATTTTCAGCTTGTTCTTATATTTTACTAGTGTCCTTGTCCTTGTCCTTGTCCTTGTCTCTTGTCTTTTACTTGTAGCTTCCTTTCACGTGCTTTAGTTTGTCCGTTCGTTTTCGTTACCCAAAATTTTATAATAAAAAAGTTCAAGACTTTACTACAAGTCAACATCCAATTTTTATATCTTGTACCCGGCATATATGCCGGGTGTGAGACACAGGGGCGGGCCCCACAGTGTGTGGGGCCCACCCCTGTGTGAGACACCCGGCATATATGCCGGGTGCAGGATATACCACCTCGTCAACATCACCCAGGATTAGAATTATCCAAAATTTTATAATAAAAAAGGTTCAGAACTTTGCTACAAGTCAACATCACCCAGGATTAGAATTTGGAACCGGCAATTAAAGTTGAATTAGAACTCTGGGATAATCCAAACAAAGCAGCCCATGTTTTAGCGTCCTGGTGCCTTGGGAAAAATGTGTTTGGATGTTTTGGTCAGGGTTATGCTCCTAGGCCTTTTTTGGATGTAATTAATTCAGAGCTGCTTAATGTTGTAGTTGCTGTTTAGTCTTTGTTCCTTTTGTTTTGGTCAATAAAAGTTTCGGTTTATCAAAAAAAATCCACCTTAAAAAATAAAAATGGCCACTACAAGGTACAAACCATGTCCTAATGTTGCAGTCAGCAAATGTTAATCATTGACCCATAGGATCCCCGCCGACTTGCACTAATTAAATCACTTTTTAATGACAGATTTCTGTTCTACTTTTGTTTTTTGGATGAATTTTTCTGTTCTATGAACTGAAAGAGAGAGAAATTTAATTTGGCTTATGACTATAAAACAGTCTCACACAAAAACTCAAAGTTATGTATGTACACCTTTCATATCTACCTATTGACATATGATCTTACACACTGCCTGATACACAAAAGTCACAATTTTGGGTGCAATAACTTGTGTTTGCTAGTCATTTCTCGAATGTTCGTTAGTCATTACTCATGCTTTCTAAGAGATTTTATACTCTGTTTTTGGTGTATTTACCATCTCTATCGTAGCAAAAGGATCCCACAGATACGTGGGACATAAATTTTTTGTTTTCTTGAATGGTCAAGATCCTGTTACTATATGTCAATGTCAACCTCAAATAGCTTGTCATGTTCAGAATCCAAACAGTAAGTCCATAGACACGGTTAACAGTAATTTTTTTTTTTTTTTGAAAACATGGTTAACAGTATTTATTATTTTATAATTTTTAAATAAAATATTTTTAAAAATAGTTGTTAAACCAAATAATTAATACTAAGAGCATTGGTTAACATTTCTCAATAATTATTTTCCAAATAATAAGGTAAGAGGAAAAAAGTAAAATTAATTAATGTGAATGCAAAATGAGCAAGTAAATAGTAAGGAAAAACAATGATGTTACTGTTTGGTAACTGTTTTTGTTTTTGTTTGTTTGTTTGTTTATTTTTTTTTTTTTTCAAGAGAAAAAGAAAAAAAACAAATTTTTTTCTGTTTTTAAAATAAAAAACATGTTTGGTTAGTTGTTTTGATGGGCGGGGATGGGGCGGTGCGGGGATGGGTTTAGACTTTTTAAACCCACCTCACCCCGCCCTGCCCGAGTTGCTAAAAGTTATATTCGTAAATTTTTCATACCTTAAAAATCTACTATTTAAATAACATATTAATATTAGTTTATTTTAGTCTACCTAATGTGGGGCGGGGATGGGACAAGATTTTAGCCCCGCACCACGGGGCGGGGCGGGGATGGGTTTAGACTTTTTAGACCCGCCCCGCCAGAGTTGCTAAAAGTTATAATTGTAAATTTTTCATACCCAAAAATTCTACTATTTAAATAACATATCAATATAATTAGCTTATTTTATTCTACCCAATGTAGTTCTCTGACTTTATTTTGTTATGTATTATACTATGAGTTTTTTTTTTTATTGTCTTGTTAAACGCTTTGATATATTATTTAATTTTTTCTAAAAATTGATGGGATAAATTTAGTTGTAATTTCAAGTATATTTTTATTCATGAAATATGTTTCATTAAAAAAATTGTACTAATTATAAGGCAAATTAACAAAAAGTAGAGTTTTACGGGATGGAATGGGGCTTCACGGGACCTCAAGGGGCAGGATGGGGTGAGAACGTTTTCCTTGTCATGTGGGGTGGGGTGGGAATGAGGTAAGACAAAACCATGCGAGGCGGGGACAAAGATCCCATTCTTCGGCCCCACCGTACCCAATTGCCATTCCTACCCTCAGTTTGCCAAAAGTCTGTGGTCCTAGTTTTTTTAGGATAAAATTTACTGTAAAACAAGTTTCTCTAGCCTATAAATAAGGATAGTTGAGGAGAAACAACAATAAAATAAAGAAATGGAGGAAAGAGAGTATAGAGGTCACGTTGTGGTGCTCCCATATCCAAGCCAGGGTCACATTAACCCTCTCCTCCAATTTGCAAAACGTTTAGCCTCAAAAGGGGTAAAGGCCACAATAGCTACAACTCGTTATACTCTCAAGTCCATTTGTACAGCAAACGTTGGTGTTGAGCCAATCTCCGATGGGTTTGATGAGAGTGGCTTTGCACAAGCAAAAAACGTGGACTTGTTCCTGAAGTCATTCAAGGCCAATGGCTCAAGAACTCTATCTGAACTCATCCAAAAGTTTCAGGACTCTGGTTCTCCTGTGAGTTGTGTTGTGTATGATTCATTTTTGCCATGGGCTCTTGATGTTGCTAAGCAACATGGCATTTATGGAGCGCCATTCTTTACCAATTCAGCCACTGTATCCCACATATTCTGTCTCATACACCATGGCAAACTTTCGTTGCCATTGAAGCTTGAAACTACACCACTACTCATTCCAGGCCTACCTCCATTGAACTTCCCTGACCTACCAAGTTTTCTTAAGTTGCCAGAAAGTTATCCAGCGTACTTGGCAATGAAATTAAGTCAGTTTTCCAACTTGGACATGGCTGATTGGATATTTAGTAACACTTTCGAAGAGTTAGAAGCCGAGGTATGTGACCAACATCACCATTATCAATTATCATGTTAACTTATTGATATTTTACCATCAACTTAATGTAATCATTCTTCTCACTAGCATAGAAGCAGTATGAAAGAATAGAATTTTACAGTATATACTTCTTTTTTTATTTGTACGCAAGTTTTTTTGTTTTCTTAGAAACAATCACACACACAATAAAAAGAAAAAGGGGTTCTAACAAGTTAATATGGGATATTGTCTTATTTAATATATATTTTATAATATTAGAGCGGTATTAGGTAAGTATTTGCCTACTCAACAAAAAAAATTGTGTACCATAAAATGACCCTTTCTTTTTCTTATTATGTGCTTACTAAAACAAAAAAATTTCGTGTTTTATGTATGAGTAGGAAGCGAGAAGCATATCAAAGCTCTGGCCAGCGAAGTTGATCGGACCAATGGTCCCAGCGGCTTACTTGGATGGTCGGATTGAAGATGACAAAGGATATGGAGCAAGTCTATGGGAGCCTCTTAGTGATGATTGCATCAAATGGCTAGAAACAAAGCCACCTAGGTCAGTAGTGTATGTCTCTTTTGGAAGCATGGTCTCCTTGACATTAGAAGAAATGGAAGAAATTGCATGGGGCTTAAAGGAGAGTGGCTTGCATTTCCTGTGGGTTGTAAAAGAATCTGAGCAAGATAAATTGCCTGATGGGTTTGTGGACTCAACAAAAGAAAAGGGTTTGATTGTGACATGGTGCAACCAACTAGAAATGCTGGAAAACCAAACCATTGGTTGCTTTGTAACACACTGTGGGTGGAACTCAACACTTGAAGGGCTGAGCCTTGGGGTACCTATGGTGGGAGTGCCAAAGTGGACTGACCAATTGACAGATGCAAAGTTTGTGGAGGAGATTTGGGGTGTGGGGCTAAGAGCCAAGGAGGATGATAAGGGAGTTGTGAGAAAAGAAGAGCTTGTAATGTGTTTGAAGGAAGTGACGGAAGGAGAGAGGAGCCAGCAGATTAAGAAGAATGCTAGTAAATGGAGGGAGTTGGCTAAGAAAGCAGTCAGTGAAGGAGGGAGCTCTGACAAGAATATCAATGAATTTGTTCAGCATTTGGTACAAAAGGATAGGCAATGAACTTTTCTAATAGTTACCATTTGGTGTAGTTTAAACTGACCTTCCAAGCAATTATGCAATTGTGTTTTATTGTGTGTAAGTGAGGAGAATGTACCTCATGCATTCGATAGATGGATTGTCTCTTATAATATAAGAATCTAATATAACTATAAGATTTACATGCTATGAGAAAACTAATACATACCTCGAATGCATAAAATAAATTATTAGTGTTTGTGAATGGTCATGTGAATTTGTTTTAGGTCAATGTGTGACTTGTTGTCCCTGTCCTGTCATTGTTTTGTTAGATTCGTTTTATTGGAATGTATTTAAATGGGAATTCTATCATATAGTCACTGTTTTAGCTGATGAAGAATTACCAATGATATTCTTTTTTCCCCGTACATGCTTTAATATTTTCATTTTTGCATAAAAGGTTTTCTTTTCTTTTTCTGAAAGCATATTCATCCCAGATGCTAATTTAGTTCCCTGGATCAGCTATCATTAATGATCACTCAAAGAAAGTCACTTAAAAAGTCATTTGAAACAATAATAAACCATGGTCAAATTTTCCGGAAGTTAAAAAACAAAAACAAAAAAAAATCCCGGAAGTTAGGGACAGCTATTGCGACTATAAGTGTAGAACGTGATACACGGGCGGAGCTATAGCATTGCTTCTATAAGTATTAAAACTTAAAATATTTAGCTACAAAAATAGAAGTTGACCCTCCCAATATTTGAATTAGTTCAATAATACTCTTGAAAACTAATAGAATTTGTCAATTGGTCTAGTAGTTATAGAGAGGAGGTAATTTTTGTTTTCTCTAATTCGTTTTTTATACATGTTTAATATCAAACTAAACAACTTTTCTATACTCATTGGAGTTTAAAAGATGATAAATTCCCCTAAAAAATTATCTTGCGAATATACATACTTGAAAGTTGTTAATTTTATATATAATATATTTATAAATTATGACTTGCTCTAGTATCAAAAATTAAAATATTAATGTTTATATTTGTGTGTGTACGTTGATTTATCTTGACTTAAAACTAATATATTAATATCAAAATTTAGCCCCCAAACAAAAAATCCTAGCTCCGCCCTTGGTGATACACAACAAGGGGCGACAACCTCTCTCTTTTCAAAAGTTATCAATCAGCAACAATTAAGGGATATAAGTTTACATTCAGAATTTAGAAAGTGTGTGGATGAGTTTATTTTACCGGCACATTTAATTTAAAAGATTAGCTGTTTAAATGTACATTCATACCCTTTTTTTTTTACCGACATATTTTTGTTATTGATGCATTAACATTCTCTTCTGAACATGACCAAATCATCTCAACCAATTCTTTATCATCTTTTCATCAATAAGGGTCACCCATATCTCTAAGGTGTTTTACTCATTTTGAGTTCTATATTTTCACGCATTTCCATTTATTTATCTTAACATTCTCGTTTCAACTATACTCATTTTATTAATATGTTGCTTCTTAACAACCCAACAAACCATAGAGCATAGTTGGTCTTATAGCAATTTTATAAAATTTAACATTTTACTCAATAGGTATTCTATGATTACGCAATACTCTTGATACAATTCTCTACTTCATCTACCTTACTTTTATTTTATGATTCACATTCTCTTTGATCTCTCTATCTTTATGAATTATTAATCTAGGATATCGAAAGCTATCATTCTTATGTATCTCTTGATTATTTAGTCTCATGGCCTCTTCATCTTTGTTTCGACATTTACCAAACTTTCATTTCATGTATTTTGTTCTAGTCCTACATAGTCAAAAAGCCTTTAGATTCTAGAATATCTCTCCAAATTTCTAACTTAGCATTAACTCTACTTTAAAATTCATCTACTAAAACTATATTATCTATAAAAAAACATACACTAAGGTACTTTCTCTTAAATTGATTTAGTGAGCTCACCATTACTCTTGCAAAAAAATATAGACATAATGATGATCCTTGATGCGAACATATAATTATAGGAAACTCACTTGTAATGTCTCCACTAGGTCTCATATTAGTTACAGCTCCATCTCGCATTTCTTTAATCAATTTAGTTTAATTTTGATGAACTTCTTTCTTTTTCAAAGCCCATAACATAACCTCTTTAGGGGTGCTATCATATGCTTTCTCTAGGTCAATAAAAATCATACCAACATCTTTACAGACCTTTTTATATTTTTCCAATAAATGTAAGTAAGAAAACAACTAGCATAGTAGATTATCCTTGCATAAGCAAATTGATTATTTGATATCTTGGTTTCATGTCTTAATCTATGTTCACTCACTCTCTCATAAAGCTTCATAGTGTGGCTCATAAGTTTAATTTCATGGTATTTTATACAATTTTGAATAACTCTTTTGTTCTTGTAAATAAATATTAAAGTACTTCTCCACCACTTACTAGACATCTATATATATATATATATATATATATATATATATATATATATATATATATATATATATATATAATATTTTCACAGTTCCATCAGAATATTGTGCAATTTTAGTAAGATCAAGTTCATCAAAAACAAGTTTAACAGGTGGTGCAACTTGTTCCAAAGTCCATTCTTTGGGAAGAGTAATATCTTGCCATTGAATCATTTTAGGGACTTGGATCTTAGCATCAGGTGTGGAACATTGAATCAACATAGTTTTTCCAGCAGGATCACGTCCTCTAGACCGAGGAGTTAGCTGGGAATCAAGCAATCTATAAAAAATTCGATAAATAAGAGTAAAGGGTCTTACCATCATCCATATCATATCCAGAAGTCAATATATTCAAGGTTAAAGCTTTAATAATATTAGGATCATCAAGAGCAAGAGCAAGATCAGGATAACAATCAAAATAAACAGGACCATCATACAAGGAAGCAGTAATCATGCCAAGAATACTATCATTAAATTTCTTAAATCTAGCATCACGTAAACACATAAGCACAGAAGCATTAATTCCTTTTCTTGTTAAAGGTTTAACAGCAACTTGGACCAAACCAATGTGTAAATATTTAAGATTTTTCTTGGATAAAAACTCGTTAATATTTTTCTTGGAAAATAAACAACATTTTTCATTAGTTCTAGAAATAGAAAAAGTTTGTTCAACAGTTCGAGCTCTATATTCAGAAAAAATACTTTTTTCAGTCCAATTAAGATCGTAAACAGATTTAGTAGAAACCTTATGAATATTCCATTTTCTAAAATCTGGGTACTCACATTCTCCAACAGTGAGGTCTTCTTCATTCACAATATCAAGAGGATAGCCAGTCCTAGAGCTAACAGAGGAGTCGGATCTCCACATCCTATCAATATCTTACTTAGTTATAACACTCAATTATTATGTTTTTCTCACAACCGTTGCATTTTGTAACACATACCAGACATCAACCCTATTCCTCTCACGCCCTCACGCTCTCCTGGCTTCACGGGCCTTACTGTTTGGATCTGGGACTTTTTACAATGGCGGTGGCGCCAACGACGGTGAGATCGACACAACAACGAAGTATCACAAGGTCAGGTAGACTGTCGTCCTTCTCGGAATGCCCCCCAGATCATCCTGATATTGTTGATTTGCTTGCATCTGGTTTCACTGGTTGTCTTCGCGGATGGTGGGATTCACATCTCACAGAAGAATCCAGAGAATCTATTAAACATGCTGTTAAAAGAGATACTGATGGTATGCCTATTTTTGATCAAAATATTAACCGTGGTGTTCCTGATGGTGTTAATACTTTAGTTTACACCATTCTTAAACATTTTGTTGGTACCCCTTCCAATATTTCGTCTCGAATTTCTAATTATTTGAATAATTTGAAATGTCCTACTATGTCTGATTACAGGTGGTATCAAGATGTATTTATTTCCAGAGTCATGCTTAGAAAAGACTCTACGAAGCCTTATTGGAAAGAGAAGTTTATTGACGGTCTGCCTCCTATTTTTGCTCATAAGGTAAAAAATGAATTAATTGGTAAAAATGATTCTATTGACTTTGATAATTTAACCTATGGTGATATTTTCAGCACTATTAAGAAAATTGGAATTAATATGTGCAATGATGAAAAATGGTTAAAACAACAGTTAAAAGATTAAAAAAAAAAAAGCTAAATATGAAATGGGTAATTTCTGTGAACAATATGGTTTACCTCCTATTGCCCCTTCCAGGCAAAAAGGAAAAAGTAAACATGATAAGGTTTACAAAAGTTATTCCCATAAAAAGTATAAAAGACACAGAACCCACCTTGTTAAACCCAATGATTTTTATGCTAAAAACAAATCTACTTTTCGAAAACATGATAAACAGAGATCAGGTAAAGGTAAGTGCTTTAACTGTGGTAAATTTGGCCATTTCAAGAAAGACCGTACCCAAAAGCCCGGTAAAGTTGAAAAATAAGTTGAAGATGTTGATCATTAATAATAGTGTTCAAAACGAATTATTTCGCATTTTTGAATCTGTCACAACTGATTCCTTTGAAGAGGATTTTTCCTCCTCATCTGATTCTGATTACCACTCCCGTAGTGATATTTCTAAATCTCCTAATATTAAACTTGGCTGTAGAGATTCTTGTTGTAATGTGATTAAATCTATTAAAATGTTAACCAAAAGTAAAGAGAATGATGATTTACTATTGAAAATGATAAGTAAGATTGAAGATCCTAATTTGCAGAAAGATTATCTTGATAAGTTTTTGAAAAACTTAACAAAAGAAGATAAGGTTAAAAGACCTAATTCTACGATAAGTTTTGAAGAAACTCTGAAAAGATTTAATAAAAATAAATCAAAAGAGATAACTGTTAATGATCTTCAACATGAGATAAAAACTGTTAAACAAGAAATAATTCAATTAAAAAATGATGTTAAAACTATTAAATATGATAATGATCATCTTAAACAAGAATTGTTAATTCTAAAAATTGATAAAACTATGCATAAGCACCAATCTGATGATGATGAGCAAAAGGACAGAGATGAATCTGATCAACAAGTTTCTCCTTCTGCTAATGTTTCTGATCGTACTTTGATTAATTTGATTGATAATCAATTGTCTCTTGTTAAACATATGCTGCCCAAATGGTACACTAACGTCAAAATTGTTGTTGCTCATGATTATGCTTTTGATGTTGTTGCTATGATTGATTCTGGTGCTGATGTTAATTGTATTCAAGAAGGACTGATTCCTTCTAAATATTTTGAAAAATCTACTGAAAGATTAGTTTCTGCTAATGGAACTAAAATGAAAATAAAATATGAATTAAATAATGCTCATGTTTGCCATGATAATGTTTGCTTTAAGATCCCCTCTGTACTTGTTAAGAACATGACTGATAAAGTAATTCTTGGTTTACCTTTTATTAACTCTTTGTATCCTTTCCTTACTGAGAATGATGGCATTACTACTGATCCTTTTGGACAAAAAGTAAAATTCAAATTTTGTGATAAGCATGAAACCCCTGATACTGTTAATTTGATCCATGCTAAAGTCAAACACCTCAACTCCCTTTAACAAGAAGTTAGGAACAAGAAAATTGCTGAACAACTTTCTGATAAATTGCTCCAATCCAAAATTGTTAATTTTCAAAAAAATATTAATAAGTAATTTTTGTTTTGAAATTCCTAATGCTTTTTGGCACAGAAAGAAACACATTGTTAACTTGCCTTATGCCAAAGATTTTACTGAGAAGAATATTCCTACTAAGGCTCGTCCTATTCAAATGAATGCTGAAACTGTTGAATTTTGTAAAAAAGAGATCAATGATTTGCTCAAGAAAAAACTTATTAGAAACAGCAAGTCTCCTTGGTCTTGTGCAGCTTTCTATGTCCAGAAAAATGCTGAACTTGAGAGAGGTACCCTTCGTCTTGTGATTAACTACAAACCTTTAAACAAATTCTTAGAGTGGATCAGGTACCCTATCCCCAATAAAAATGATCTTGTTCATCGGCTGAGTGATGCCATCATATTTTCCAAATTTGATATGAAATCTGGATTTTGGCAAGTTCAGGTTAGTGAGAAGGATAGGTATAAAACTGCTTTTACCACACCCTTTGGTCACTATGAGTGGAATGTTATGCCCTTTGGTCTAAAAAATGCTCCTAGTGAATTCCAAAACATTATGAATGATATTTTCAATTCTTTCAGCCATTTCACTATTGTTTATATTGATGATGTTTTGATCTTCTCCAACTCCATTAGTGAACACTGGAAACATTTGTACTCGTTTCTGGACACTATCAAAAGAAATGGTCTTGTTGTCTCTGCCAAAAAAGTCAAATTGTTTCAAACCAAAGTTAGATTTCTTGGATATGACATTTTCGAAGGACAGATCCGTCCTATTGATCGTGCCATTCAATTTGCTGATGAATTTCCTGATGAAATTATTGACAAAACTCAACTTCAAAGGTTTCTTGGATCCTTAAATTATGTTGCTGATTTTTACAAGAATTTGAGAAAACAATGCAAACCACTTTTTGATTGGTTACACAGTAATCCTCCTCCTTGGTCTGATATTCATACTTCTCTTGTTAAAAAGATCAAATCCCATGTTAAAACTTTGCCTTGTCTTGGTATCCCAATTGTTAACGCCTTCAAAATTATCGAAACTGATGCCTCAGACATTGGTTACGGGGGCATTCTAAAACAAAAAATTTCACTTGATTCTTCTGAGCAAATTGTTCGCTTCTACTCTGGTGTCTGGAATGCGGCACAATTAAACTATAGCACTATAAAGAAAGAAATTTTATCTATAGTACTATGCATTTCAAAATTCCAAAGTGATTTGTTAAACCAAAAATTTTTATTAAGAATTGATTGTAAAAGTGCTAAGTACGTTATTGAAAAATATGTTGAGAATATTGCTTCCAAACATATTTTTGCAAGATGGCAAGCTATTTTAAGTGTTTTTGATTTTGATATTGAATATATTAAAGGATCTCAAAATTCTATTCCTGATTTTCTTACCCGTGAATTCCTGCAGTGCCACAATGGCAAGTAAAGGATCCAAGGATAAAGGTCCTGCAACCTCACACGACCAAATTGTTAAACGAGAACCCGTCTCCCCAGGAGATATTGCTAACTGCCTCACCACTTTAGGATCAATCCCCAAGCCTAATTATTCCTCTGTTTTGGTTTCTGCCTATGACCCTTATGCTTTAACCCCTGTTAACCAGCCTGTCCGAACTATTTACCCAAGAAAATCCAATGCTTCACAATATGTTAAAAAACAATACTTCCAAAACCTATTTTTTGTTGAACCAAACCGAGCAGCAATTAAGAACCCTCTCCAGATTGCAAAAAGCTATTTCCCTCCTTTGTGTCACTGGGTTCCGGAACATGGTGCTAAAAGGTTAGAATTTTATTCTGACATTTTACGCCAAGAAGATGCTACTGTTATTAAAACCATCTTTGATCTGGATGATAAAGCCAAAATTATTTACCACAGTGTTTACTTAAAAAATATTGTTACTGAAGCTAGTTGGGGACATTCTCCTACCTTTACAAAAAGTCTCCCTAAACACTCTGTTTCATATTCATACCATGATTATATTGACGCTTGGTTCAAATTTATGCTTCACCAAAATGAGACAATGACTCATTCGTGGTTTATTAACTTTGATAAAGAATTTGACAACAATGCTGATCTGCCTCTTTGGTTCATCCGTTGGTGGAATCAATTTGGTTCTGATATTGAGATCTTCCCCAAACCTCTTGTTGATTGTTTCAATTTCTGGAAACAAGGTTTTAAGGTAAATGCTCATAATGCCAAATTTCTTGCCCTTCTCCACTTTGTTAAATGATTTAGAGTCCCTTGGATTATAAAGTGGCAATATAAGAAAGAAGGTGATATTCTTACTAGACATTGGTATGTCAAGTGGTGGGACAAATTTGGATATGTTTCACAAATATTGGATAATGTTTACTGGAGACCACCTCCCAAACAACTGATCTCTAGTGCCCAATCTACTTCCAAGACCCCCTCTACTCCCTCAGATATTGACAAATTAAGTAAAGATGATTTATATGCCCTTCTCAAGAAAAAGATTGAGGAAGAAAAAGAAGCTGAGAACAGAAATTTTGAAGAAGAAGGATCTGTTGTTGAAAGCCCTGTTGCCGAAAGCCCTTGCTACCCTTATCCTCAACCTTATCCAAAAGATTGGTTTGCACATGATGAAGAATATGATGAAAACACTCCTGACCTAGAACGGTTTGTTTAGCTTTGCATAAAGGCTACGATGTTACAATATTCACTCAAGAGTAAAAATGTTTACTAAAGTTATCATGATTATAGTGTTGACCACTTTTGGCACTACCAGCCATCCTACTTTCGGTCTCAAAAGCCGATTTGATTCCTTCCGGATATTGCGCTCCTATTGCCCCTCACGGGTCCTGATGTGAATAGTAAAATGTCATTATTTACTTTGTACTGTTTACTACTCTATTCACTTATATAAGGGGGGTTGTCCCTTATTGTTAAACTCAGAATCTTCTTCTAGGATTTCCCTTAGAACTCTCTAGGACCTCCTTAGATCAAGATCTCTCACTGTTTACACAAAGCTTGTAACTAGGAACCAGGACTAGCTTACAAGCCTTGTACTATTTACCCAACCTGTTGATCACTGTAATCTTGTTGCTACTACTACTGTAAGTACTTTGATGTATATTCAATAAATAACTGCTGTTTTCAATACTTTGAATTATTTTGATATACAACTGTTTGGCTGGTTCTACCGCCTTACTTTTAATTATTATTTACTTTGAATTAATTCATATATCTGCTATCTGTTGTGCTTCCGCCTTCTGCGCTGTCGTCCATAAAGGGGGAAGGACGATAGCCTTTTGGATCATAAAGGGTAAAGTACTCCAACATCGGATTGAAACATAAGGGGTTGCTGCAACATCTGCAACAGCCTTTTAGATAATATCAGGGAACTGGTTAATTTGATTATGACTCGTTAATTTGATGAGTCTGACAAAACCAAATTCAAACATTTGAGAAAGCCAAAAAGGATCATCATCAGAACCATCTTCATAATTAATCAAAAGACCGGGGAAAGGATGGGTTTTTTCATGTACTCTGAGACTGCTCCCAAAGTATTTTCCCCATTTCTTTTTCAGGTAGCCTCTGTTGGGGCCATCAGGTTCAACAATGGTAGGAGCAATTGAAACAAGAGTTTTGAAATGTTTTAACCAAAGATCAAGATCTTTAATCATAGCCTTGCTTTCAAAAATACAAGTTTGTACTTCTGGAGGCAAGTTGGCAACAGCACTTTTAAGCAAAGATTGATTTTTTAAACTCAATCTAGCAAAATCAGTACCTATTATAGTCTTTCTATCCATTGAATGGATTTCCTCTTTGCCAAAGAGTTTACTAATCATATGTGATTCATCATGATGGTTTTGAGCGTAAACAAGGCAATTAAAAAGTTGGTCGGCAAAGGCTGCATTTTCAATAGTAGGGTCAATAATTTGGGTAGCCAGGTTAACAAGGTGAATTTCAAGTGCTCTCATGGTTTTGTTGAATATTTTGTGGTGGTCTGAAGAATAGGCAGCTTGAAGATTGTCTAGAATGAATTTAATGGAATCTGGTAATTCACTATAGATTCCATTATGAAATTGCAAGTCTGTGTTCAATACTTCCTGTAAAGTTAATATGATATCACCACTGGAATATGTCACTTCAGTCGGGAAAAATTCCTGAAGGGATGTTGCATTACTGGATTTTACTCCAGAAGATGCGCCTTCATGCATTACAAAAGGGGTATCCCGCTGGGAACCTTTCGTCTTGAGGAAAGTCCTGTGCAGGTGCTTTCCCCTTGTCCTTCTTCTCTGCCGAAGAAGTCATAATATTCTACTTAGTAGTGGTAGTATTAAATCTTACTTTGTCCTGCCAAGTAAGGGAGAGGATGTTAAGCCAGTTGGCCATAGTTAATAGCATAATAGAATATTTTTTAGAAAAGTGTGAGTCAATAGTATCAATAAAATTCTTTTGAAAAGTATGTTTAAAAAGCCAAAGTTTAATAAGAATATGTAATAGTTGTGCCGGACAATGAATATTAGGATGACCATGATTGTGTTTGGAAATATTGTGGAAAGGGTGTTGGAGAACATTATTGTAGAAGGATATCATGCTACGGAGGATTTTGGACCAAAGCAAAGACTTGGTCAAAAGTCTAATGCAAAGAAGACCTTTTTGAGTTTTAGCATCCGTAGGAATTATAGGAAGTCCTTTGGTGAAGATATTCCTTTCACTAGGGATTTTGTCATTATGCAAGTAGTCAACAAGAGAGATATCCATATTATCATAGTATCTATCATTCATCAGGGCACTGTGACAATCGGCAATAATTGTTGGCAACAAATGAGTAGAGCTATTCTTTTGTTTAATAAAGTTAAGATGTTTATTAATATTATGAGTTTCACACTTTGCGCAAAATTTGAATTTTACTTTTTGTCCAAAAGGATTAGTAGTAATTCCATCATTCTCAGTAAGGAAAGGATACAAAGAGTTAATAAAAGGTAAACCAAGAATTACTTTATCAGTCATGTTTTTAACAAGTACAGAGGGAATTTTGAAGGAAACATTATCACAACAAACATAAGCATTATTTAATTCATACTTGATTTTCATTTTTGTCCCATTAGCAAAAACTAGTCGTTCAGTAGATTTTTCAAAATATTTAGTAGGAATCAGTTCTTCTTGAATACAATTAATATCAGCACCAGAATCAATCATAGCAACAACATCAAAAGCATAATCATGAGCAACAACAATTTTGACTTTAGTGTACCATTTGGGCAGCATATGTTTAACAAGAGACAATTGATTATCAATTAAATTAATCAAAGTACGATCAGAAACATTACCAGAAGGAGAAACTTGTTGATCGGATTCATCTCCGTCTTTTTGCTCATCATCATCAGATTGGTGCTTATCCATAGTTTTATCAATTTTTAGAATTAACAATTCTTGTTTAAGATGATCATTATCATGTTTGATAGATTTAACATCATTTTTTAATTGGATTATTTCTTGTTTAACAGTTTTTATCTCATGTTGAAGATCATTAAGAGTTATCTCTTTTGATTTATTTTTATTAAATCTTTTCAGAGTTTCTTCAAAACTTATCGTAGAATTAGGTCTTTTAACCTTATCTTCTTTTGTTAAGTTTTTCAAAAACTTATCAAGATAATCTTTCTGCAAATTAGGATCTTCAATCTTACTTATCATTGTCAATAGTAAATCATCATTCTCTTTACTTTTGGTTAACATTTTAACAGATTTAATCACATTACAACAAGAATCTCTACAGCCAAGTTTAATATTAGGAGATTTAGAAACATCACTACGGGAGTGGTAATCAGAATCAGATGAGGAGGAAAAATCCTCTTCAAAGGAATCAGTTGAAGCAGCAGATTCAAGAATCTGAAATAATTCATTTTGATCACTATTATTAATGTTCAACATGTTCAACTTATTTTTCAACTTACCAGGCTTTTGGGTACAGTCTTTACTGAAATGACCAAATTTGCCACAGTTAAAGCACTTACCTTTATCTGATCTCTATTTTTCATGTTTTCGAAAAGTAGATTTGTTTTTAGCATAAAAATCATTGGGTTTAACAAGGTGGGTTCTGTGTCTTTTATACTTTTTATGGGAATAAATTTTGTAAACCTTATCATGTTTACTTTTTCCTTTTTGCCTGGAAGGGGCAATAGGAGGTAAACCATATTGTTCACAGAAATTACCCATTTCATATTTAGCTTTCTTTTTATCTTTTAACTGTTGTTTTAACCATTTTTCATCATTGCACATATTAATTCCAATTTTCTTAATAGTGCTGAAAATATCACCATAGGTTAAATTATCAAAGTCAATAGAATCATTTTTACCAATTAATTCATTTTTTACCTTATGAGCAAAAATAGGAGGCAGACCGTCAATAAACTTCTCTTTCCAATAAGGCTTCGTAGAGTCTTTTCTAAGCATGACTCTGGAAGTAAATACATCTTGATACCATCTGTAATCAGACATAGTAGGACATTTCAAATTATTCAAATAATCAGAAATTCGAGACGAAATATTGGAAGGGGTACCAACAAAATGTTTAAGAATGGTGTAAACTAAAGTATTAACACCATCAGGAACACCACGGTTAATATTTTGATCAAAAATAGGCATACCATCAGTATCTCTTTTAACAGCATGTTTAATAGATTCTCTGGATTCTTCTGTGAGATGTGAATCCCACCATCCGCGAAGACAACCAGTGAAACCAGATGCAAGCAAATCAACAATATCAGGATGATCAAGACTGTCATGGTTATTTATGTATGCAATACCAACCATAGACATATGAGCCATTTTGTTAATAATTTCTTGTTCAGACAAACCATCAATATTCCATTCATAAAGTTTATCAGCAGAAGCAGAAAACTGAGTTTGAGAAGATCTTTCTTCAAACTGTACATCAGGAGGAGTAGGTTTAGTATACCAATTTTTTGTAAAAGACGTGGGATTGGGTTTTCCAACAAATCTTTTAATCTCTGGTAACCCTATGTAATCATCAAAAGCATTTTTGGAAGATTTTGAAGATAATGAGTCAGAATTTGTGTCGGCATCAGAAATAACTTCTTTCTCATTTCTTGAAATAGCACAAGCAGCGCTTCTAGAAGTAGAAGTTTGCTCGGTTTTAACTTTTAAATCAGCAAGCATTTTTTCAATCTTTTCAACAGTTGATCCTTGGGAATTAACTAAATCAAAAGTCTTACTCTGAGAAGTTTTAAAATCAATATTTTTTCTTTGACTGGGTAAATCAATCAAAGGTTTCTCAGGTTTTGAAATAGAAGGTTTTTCATCAATTTTTTCTTCAATACGGTCAAGCTGTTGACCAATAATATGCAAAGATTCATTAGTAAAATTGTTTTGTTCAATAATGGCAAAAACAGGAGTTTTATCATCAGCAATTTTGAAAGGGGAGGCTTTCACCTTAGTGCTTTCTTTATCATTTTTGCAAGTAATCAAAACAGTTTCAAGAGGTGGATGACTGGATTTAACAACAGTTTTATCATGTTTAACAAAAACAGATTTTTTTATTACGTTCAAGTAATTGGTATGAACCTCATTTCTTGAAACATAATAATTCTCAAGATAATCAAAAAAAAAAATATGTTGTTTTAACAAATTCATTTTTTCTCTCCATTTCCTTTTGATTCTGTCTTTCTCAGACTGAGCAAAAGTACTTTGGTAATACTTTCTTTTATCACGGTTTGCTTTAGAAAAGAATTCATTGCTTAAAGCAACCATATCAATTTGAAAAGCAGGGGTTTCAACATCCATATCCATCAAATTTATCACACGCAAATGTTTAAAAGGAGGAGGAGTTTCAATAGGTGGAAAATCAGATCCAGAAGGAGTTTCAGATTTTGCATCTTCTTCTTCTTCTTGGTCATCTTTTGGAAGAAATTCGGGTTTAGTAGAATAATAAGTATTGCTAACTTGGGAATTGTTGCTAGCAACTCCTTTTAGCTTTAAATCAAGTGGTTCAAAATTCTTTTTCAAAAATTCGTCAACATCAGCATTTCTTTTAACAATACTTTCAGATCCAACAAAGGACTTTCTTCCTTCATTGATTCTTAAAGGTTTGTGAGCAGGAAAACATTTGGTATCATCAAAAAATATTTTCACAGTTCCATCAGAATACTGTGCAATTTTAGTAAGATCAAGTTTGTCAAAAACGGGTTTAACAGGTGGTGCAACTTGTTCCAAAGTCCATTCTTTGGGAAGAGTAATATCTTACCATTGAATCATTTTGGGGACTTGGATCTTAGCATCAGGTGTGGAACATTGAATCAACATAGTTTTTCCAGCAGGATCACGTCCTCTAGACCAAGGAGTTAGCTGGGAATCCAGCAATCTATAAAAAATACGGTAAATAAGAGTAAATGGTCTACTATCATCATCCATATCATATCCAGAAGTCAATATATTCAAGGTTAAAGCTTTAATAATATTAGGATCATCAAGAGCAAGAGCAAGATCAGGATAACAATCAAAATAAATAGGACCATCATACAAGGAAGCAGTAATCATGCCAAGAATGCTATCATTAAATTTCTTAAATCTAGCATCACGTAAACACATAAGCACAGAAGCATCAATTCCTTTTCTTGTTAAAGGTTTAACAGCAACTTGGACCAAACCAATGTGTAAATATTTAAGATTTTTCTTGGATAAAAACTCGTTAATATTTTTCTTGGAAAATAAACAACATTTTTCATGATTTCTAGAAATAGAAAAAGTTTGTTCAACAGTTCGAGCTCTATATTCAGAGAAAATACTTTTTTCAGTCCAATTAAGATCGTAAATAGATTTAGTAGAAACTTTAGGAATATTCCATTTTCTAAAATCTGGGTACTCACTTTCTCTAACAGTGAGGTCTTCTTCATTCACAATATCAGAAGGACAACCAGTCCTAAAGCTAACAGAGGAGTCGGATCTCCACATCCTATCAATATCTTACTTAGTTATAACACTCAATTATTATGTTTTTCTCACAACCGTTGCATTTCGTAACACATACCGGACATCAACCCTATTCCTCTCACGCCCTCACGCTCTCCTGGCTTCACAGGCCTTACTATTCGGATTTGGGACTTTTTACAATGGCGGTGGCGCCAACGACAGTGAGATCAACACAACAACGAAGTATCATAAGGTCAGGTAGACACGGACAGAAGATGAAAGACACAACAACACTATCAGCCAAGGAAAGAATGGCTCTGATACCATAAAGGGGGAAGGACGACAGCGCAGAAGGCGGAAGCACAACAGATAGCAGATATATGGATTAATTCAAAGTAAATAATAATTAAAAGTAAGGCGGTAGAACCAGCTAAGCAGTTGTATATCAAAATAATTCAAAGTATTGAAAACAGCAGTTGTTTATTGAATATACATCAAAGTACTTACAGTAGTAGTAGCAACAAGATTACAGTGATCAATAGGTTGGGTAAATAGTACAAGGCTTGAAAGCTAGTCCTGGTTCCTAGTTACAAGCTTTGTGTAAACAGTGAGATATCTTGATCTAAGGAGGTCCTAGAGAGTTCTAAGGGAAATCCTAGAAGAAGATTCTGAGTTCTACAATAAGGGACAACCCCCCTTATATAAGTGAATAAAGTAGTAAACAGTATAGGGAAAATAGTGACATTTTACTATTCACATCAGTACCCGTGAGGGGCAATAGGAGCGCAATATCCGGAAGGAATAAAATCGGCTTTTGAGGCCGAAAGTAGGATGGCTGGTAGTGCCAAAAGTATCAGCAAAATAATTTTGTCTTGAGTCTTGGAATAGTCAACAATGGATCATTATTGTCAGGAAAGTATCGTCGGCAAACAGTAACATCATCTAGCTGGACCAATATGCTTCTAAGTAGAAGCTGCATCAGACGGGTAACCAGCATAAAGGTCTCCTGGAAAGGGATCCCATGGGGAATCATCATTGCATTCATGTTCATGATAGGTTGAATATTGGTTACAGAAACCACAATATATTAATGGTTCGTGAATAGGATCTCTTGTAAGGAATATTCTTGGGTCATCATGTTCTACCCATTGTAAGTGCCTGACCGCAAAGGTATAAGTTTTGTTAACAAAAACAGAAATTATATATATCTAAAAGCTGAAGTGTAGCATTTATTGCTGCTACGCTCTTATTGAAGCGTAGCATTTATTAAGTAATAAATTATTATAAATTCTATCTTTTCTTTTTTCCTTTGGTTTCATTTTAATTTTGTTTAAGATAATATTGTAATTTTGTAATAAGTTTTTATTATTATGATAATCCCCAAGATGATAAATTTGAAATTTATAAAGTTTAGTTGTATATTAGGAAAATATAACACACTACAACATAAGTTAAAAGAATATGGTTTACTATCAAAATATATTAATCAAACACACAAAAAATAATTGTTACTTTTTATATATTACACCTCATTACATAATATTTATATATTCTCATGCATCGTGTGGGTCTATGACTAGCTTTGGTTAATAGTTAAGATCTTATTGAAAAAGCATGTGAACCAATATACATCTTGCATCACCTAGGCACTTCCAAACTTCAATAGATATTTCATTTGGTCTCCTAGCTTTTTGCATCCCTTACATCAGTCATCCTAATTCTTCAAACAAATCTACAATTTCTATCCTCCACCCAAATTAGTCCAATCTTTCACATTGCTTTCATAAAAATGTTTCTAAGAAAAACTTTTCCATCCCTTTCACTCTTTGAGCTTCATTTTTAATGCACCAAACACCATTTAAGTATCTTGTTTTCATTTCCATTGTTTAGCAAGTTTATAAATATTCTTTTCTCCCTCTTCATCTTCAACTTGCGATATAATTTATCATAAATGACATGTTCAATTTTTGTTCTCCCTCTTCATCTTCAAATTCTCTAAGGTACATCTTTAGCCATAGCCAAAATGGGCTTTTACCTCTTTCTCACAAATTTTCTAGCAAAATGCCCCATGTTTGAAACTAATTAGAAAAATGCCCCTGTTTTGAAACTCGATTTTCTAAAAATCAAGTTCCAAATGTGAATTTTTTTTTTGGAACTCGAGTACCATGTAAAGTACTCGAGTTCATAGAACTCGAGTTCCACTTGAATTTTTTCAAGGAACTCCTCGAGTTCATGGAACTCAAGTACTTTACATGGAACTCGAGTTCCAGAAATTTTTTTAAAAATTTTTTCAGTTTATTATAACTCGATTGTCCAAAAATTGAATTTTAAATTGAAACTTGATTTTTTCGATTTCAAAACAGGGGCATTTCTTTAATTAGTTTAAGATATATGGCATTTTGTTGAAAAGTTTTGGCGAAAAGAACAAATGCCCATTTTCTCTCTTTAGCCACTCTTTCAATTAATACATTTAGCCATTTCATTTCACACATTATCAACATGTTTGTTTAAATTCCACTTTCCATCACCACCGCTCCCCCTTGGTGCAGTGGTCACTCTACAAGTATAAATGCTTGTGGAGTGTGAGAGACAAGGACCGGGCCGGAGTTTCAGTATCCAGAAAGGAGCTTCACACACATACACTTAGATTAGGCTAGAGTAAAAATTCTATCTTGTATAAAAATAATAATAATAATAATAATAATTCTACTTTCTTTCTTAAATACATCTTCTTTATTCTCCTTAAATTCCCACCACTTGTTGAGTGTTAAGGATACAGCTGTCGTCCTCAAAGATAGCAGCTAAGTCATATGCAGCTAGTGTTACTGATGTATCACAGCTGTTATATTCAAAATACAATTCTTGGATTGTGTTGAGATAGGATTAGGATAAGATAGAATATTATTCAATTTTGTATCTAAGTGATAAGGGAGAAGCATATCTGATTTGTATAGAAGAGTTAAGGCCGAATTGCATGGAGAAGTGTATCTGATTGTGTATAGATGTAGGTAAGGCCGAATTGTATTTTTAAATTTTGAATATGTAACAAACTCTAATATATATGAAAATGCCTTGAACGTGAATGGCAAGGCTTGGAAACAATTTCAATTATTTGTTTTTACATTGAGGAATCTCGTGAAATTTATTTGAGTCTAACATCAATTTAAACATAGTTTTCAGCATTGTCCTGGTGCTGGAATCCCATTCTTAGATCTGAATACAATTCAATCAACAAAGGGAGGCCAAGGGATATCTGTTGAGTGAATCTATTCTCCATTATATGCAGTCAGACACCTAGAAAGGCCTAATATTTCTTCTAGATGGGCATACCTGCCCAGTAAATAAATCAATCATGTCCACAAACCATCAAAGACATACCTAGCTAGCTAAAAAGCCTTGACCACTCAACCTAAAAAAGGATTCACTGACCAGTGGCAAACAGCAAATTAAAGTCCACCACGTGTTGTCCGTTGGAATCCTGGAGGTTGAGTGGTTGACACATCGAGTGCCCAAAGCCACAGAGCCCAAATCTGGCATCCCACGTTTTGTCCCTCTTCCACTTTTTAAGAAATTTCATGTGATTCCTCAATCCACTTGTGTGAGTAAAAAAACATTCAAACAAGCCATAAATTAATGGTTGATATTAAAAGACTAGCCTAAAAAAATTCACAAATGGTTGATACTAAAAGTTCAAATTAGCATAAATTAATGACTTGTTTGGATTGAGAGAGAGTAGAGCAGGATTGGCTGGAAATTAGAAGAGGGAAGGGGAGTAGAGTAAAGTTGGCCGGAAATTAGTCTAATTTCTGGCCAACACTACTCTACTCCTCCTCCATTCCTCTCAATCCAAACAAGCCATAATGTGATGTAGTGTGGTGTGGTGTGGTGTGGCTCATATCAATATGATGTTACTTATGTATCAATCACTTTGGTACCTCAATAAATCGTAATTTTTTTTTTGGTGTCTTTTGCATTACCGAGATATTGTGTTTTTTCATAACACACGTGTGTGGGTGTTATTAAACTATCATGTGTGTGTCATTTGATGGTTTTTTTTTTTTTTTTTTTAAATACAATATAGAATTTTTACTCTAGCCTAATCTAAGTATATATGTGTGTGAAACTCCCTTTTGGATACTTGAACTACGGCCCTTGCCCCCCACTTCTCACAAGCATTTATGCTTGTAGAGTGACTACCGCACCAAGGGGGAGCGGTGGTAAAGTGTGTGTTGTGTCATAACATGACAGCTAGTTTTGTCCTAGTCCATGAACAAAACATGTCCCATGTTTTATACTGATACCATATTGCATATGTAAAAACAACATAGGGAGTGACAGTCAACAAGACCCTCAATCTCATACAATAAAACAACTTTTTGGAAGAGTTTGTATTGCTAAGCTACGAACGAATGCAAATAACAGAATAAGAAAGGCCATAATGTGCAACAACTATGGGAAAGAAATCTCTTTTTCTCACTCCCCAAATGGCCTCAAAGCTGTGTTCTGTAATTCTCAACATGTTTCACAACTGCACTTTTCCTAACAAGTATTCTGACTTCATTTTCATTCAAGCTATCCAACTTCGATGATTTTAGGATTTACAACATACAAGAAGGAGAGGTGGGGAGCTTTCAAGATCAAAGTGATGCAACACAATGAACTCTCAAAAGGGAATGCGTTTGAGAAAAAGAGGGGGGGGGGGGTTGATTAAACCTAGGAGTACTCAATTAGAGTTACTTACAGTTGCCATCAACTGGTGAAAGAAAAAAAAAAAATCTAGCCTTTAGGATCTTGGTTTGCTTGGAGTAGACACCAAGCATTGGAAGAAAATTTATGAATAAAATTATATTAATCCATGGTCAAGCCACTATAAAAATGTAATTCTAGGGCCCTTCAAGTAAGGTTCCAAATTACACCATACATGGAAAGGAAATAACTCAAGATAAAATTACATTAAATATGGAAATAAATCTCCCTGATAGTCTAATTGCTCAATCAATCAGGATTCAGCATCAACCAGGTCCAACAAAATGAATTAGCATAACCACAAAGTGCATGTACCACACAGTAAATTAGTTTCCACTAAATTATCAGCCTGAGCAAAAGAAATCATCACTTAACAGTTAACAGGCCTGAGGAATACGTTTGTCTTAGATCTTAACGTCTAGATTCTACTAGACCCATGAATTAAAGATACATATCTACATATCAACTCATGTAAATATGGAAAGACAAGAGGTCCTCCATCATTAATTACTGACATAAGGTCTTGGGAAGTAAAATGGGAACATTTAGTAGCAAGAGTGAAAGGAACATTTTTAAATGGGAGTCTGCCTAAAGATGTAGAACGCAACTCTAATTATTGACCCAAGGACTTTTATAAAGTGAACATTTTTGGACCAAGAAACTAAGGAACACATTCATATTGAGAGAGAGAGATATCGTATCACTTTGTGACCTGTTTATTAATTAGATATATATAATTCAAAGAGATAAATATTATACCATTTACATTGCTAGGATTCCTTTGTATATATAAAGACAGTTATGTTTCTTTACATACCAAGTTCCTCATAATCTAGTCATTTTATCCAAGAACACATTCCCTTCAACAATTGACACGTCTCTGACTTTGGCCAGACCCGCTAAATCATAAGTATAAGCTCAAATTTAGTACCACAACAAAACTATACTGTTCTAGTTATTGGAAATTTCAGAGTATTTTTACCCAAATAAAAAATGAAAATTTTATTCTACTTCAAAATTTGATGTGTGAGTGCATCCTTTAATATATTTGTAGTATATACACTTCATGTTTATGCAGATATGATAATTTTCCCAACTCAAAGTTACAGTGTTACCTCTCTTCTTAAGCTTGTTTTTGAAGCTTCTTTTCCTGCTAAATGCTGCCTCCTGCAGACATAAGAAAATAACCAGTCACCATTCAAGAAGGTGCAAATATTGGCAACAAATAGATAGGGAACCACACATGGAATTTGCAATCCATCAGTAGCAAACTAAGACTTGCATTCATGTATGATAAAAAAATCAATGAGAATTGTAATTTTGACTAAGTTGTACATTACTAAGTATCCAACATCACATTAAACACCACTACTTTAGGGGGAATAAATAGAAATGCTGGATCATTGTTAGTTATTTAAAATCTGGGCCTAAGTAGCATAAAATCTGCCTATTCATCTGAAACACATCTTCGAGTATCAAATTACAAGTTTCAAGAATTACTACAGGCTGACCAAGTTCCTCTACTTGACGAACTGCAGCAACAAGATCCCGTTTGGATTTAGTGTACAGGCTAGTGACAAGTCCAAACTGACCACTCTAGCAGTGCAACCAACCCTATGAAAAGTCTGCCTGGAATAGACAGATAAATCTCAATAGTTCCAAGTCCTCTATCTATTCATAAACCCCCGCAGAAAATGTTTAACAAATAGAAAACAAAATTGTAAAAACAATTTGAAGGAAGCATGCTACTTTTAATAGTACAAGAGGTCACATGACGGAAGAGCATGCAAGAGAAAAACGAAAGATCATCTGGAGTTTCCAACTGTAGGATCCCATACTAAGCCTAATTTCACCAATACTAAGAATTTTTTTCATAGTTTTCTCTGGCTACAAAGCGCTCATGGTGATATATACATTTTTTGGGGGGAGGGGGGTTTAAAAATTTTCTGACATTGAGGAACTTCTAATTTTATTTTCTTGTATTAGTTTTAGACATCTGTCCATCATATTATTTAATTTTGGATAAGTGTGTCCATCATATTATATAATTTTGTTTTACAATTTAGATTTACTCTAATGGCATGGAGTTAGTAAAGTGACTAGTTGTTTACTCACCACTCCAAGGAGACATCCTTATCGTAACAGTAACAGTGAATCCCAACTTTTAACAATATATTTGCCACTGCTTCCTCAGCAACAGTGTTCGCCAACACCATGGTTTGAAATTCAAGAGTTTTAGATTTAAAACCTTGATTTCAGCATTTGTGAGTTCATCCACTTGTGTCTCAGTTGAAACTTCAATCCAGCTCTGCTTCAATATGAAATGGAGTTGAATCAATAATCACCAACTCTCATGCATTACCGCATGCATCATAAGATTCATAACATCAAAGAGGTCATTTTGCAGTTAAATTGCAGAATAGTAAGAATACTTTTCAAAAAAAATTTACTTATGACGAGGAGCCTCTTCAAGGCAAGATTACATATTAAATCAAAGAATATTATTTGTATAGCATTACATCTTTAACCAATTATGTATATACATTGAGCGCATGAGTTCACATCATAATGCAATCAATCATATCCTGTCATCAACTATAATGGAATGATTCAGTAATATTCAACTCAATTGGTAATTCTCACGACTCTTACCTGAAATTCTTCATGAACAATTGGCAATGCAATCAAGCTATTTTAAAAGTATTTGCCAATGAGTTGGCTAAGGATCTCTTAAAGTGGAGGAAATCATAATTCTAACCCACACAGTGCATGAGAGATTGGTATGTATCAAAAATTTCATATATATACCCTGACTATCCCTTTCAATTCTATCATCCAACATTTCCTTATAACACAGAAGAATTAATAATGCTCATCTACAGAATACTTCAATTTACCAAGCAAGGTATTAAATTGTAATTTACTGCACTGAAATGGTCCAAAATCTACAATCTGAACTCATGCCCACTGATAGCATTTAGGCATCGACAATGTGAATCAAAAGGATCACCATGGAAATATAGATGTAGACGTATATGCATACATATATGAACATAGTGCATGGAGCAAACATCTCCAACCATGTGTATGATTTCATCATTTCATGTGCTATGGCACAATAATATAATTCTTTTGCATGGTTGTAAACAGTCTTATAGTGGGCTAAAGTAAATGACCAAACTGGCATTTAGCAATTGTATTTTAGTCATTAGATCTCCGAATACTTACTCTTAACTACATACTTACTCTCCAAATATTGATATAATGCAGTAATGTTGTATGAGACATAACAGTTAGAAACGAACAATCTCCAGCAATCAAAATGGTGGAATAATTGAAGGAAAGGGAGGCTTACATTAGGAGAGAGGCCAGCAGCAAACCAATGACCTCCACCCGGGTGATGGTGAACCTTGATATTTTGGGCAACAGGCTAAATAGACACACAGATGAACATATAAACACATGGACAAGAGAAATACTTGTTATCTGTACAGTAACTGCTGTATGAATCAAAACATGTACAAAGTGTATGAAATATCCAACTGGATATGCATATTAATATTACCATATAGAAGTGAGGGAAGTCAGGGAACTTCATAAGTCAAATAGTAAATTCTAATAAAAGTATAAAACCTTAATAATCTGAAAGGAGTTTGGTTTTAAAAATGAGATTTTTTTTTTTTTTTTTTGTTGATGAGATTGGTTATTATTAACAATAACAGATAAGTACCATTTGCCCATTAAAAATGTATTAATAATTCATAATACACTAAAACATATTAACTAGTTGATGTTGAATGTCAAAGGGAAGATGCTAGGTTTAGGAAATTATAGTTAGTGTTTGTATAGTTTCAGAATATTGCTATGGAAATCAAAAGCATAACACAGAAAAGCATAAAATAACTACTAGATCATTCTTGTAGGTTCCTAGGAATTACTCATAGTGAATGAAAGCACCACATCTTCTAGGGTTTAAAAAACTCAAAGCCAGCTGTCAAGTTCTGATTATACATCAAAAAAAAAAAAAAAAGAATCATTGTAAAGTTTATAAATTTCCAGCAAGTACAATTACAATTGTGAGTTCTTAATTCCCATTCAACTTCAACAAAATTCCTAAATAGCTACAAACCCTAACCCTAAAAGGAGAGTAAAATAAAATTGATGCCAAAAGTACGCCTAATCCTGGTACATCATAACATGGAGGACCAGTCCTACCAAATAGATCTTAGTATTGAATATATTTCTTTGATGAAATGACCAAAAAAAAAAAAAAAAAGAAAGAAAGAAGAAGAAGAAGAAAGAAGAAAAGCATACTCCTAATGCTGATAAATGGCTAAAGGACTCTTAATATCGATACATCATAACATGTACGGCCAGTCCTGACAAAAAGACCTTATTGTTGAATATATTTCTTCTATGAAATGACGAAAAAAGAAAAGAAAAGAAAAGCATACTCCAATTTTCATCAAATTACTATTTCTCACTTATGCAATGATCAGATAAATGAATTTTGGCCATAAGGGGAGGGAATCATCAGTCTTTGCTTCTTCATGAGTAAACCATCTTAGACAACAATCTCTTAATTGATTCCACCCCACCTACAAATGGATATCTTTAAATTAAATAGTCAAAATATATGCCACTAATATATACATTTATTATTTAAAAATATTTAAAATTAAAACATATAAAAAAGATTTGCGGGTCCTCTTATAAGTCAGACGTAAGGGAGTAAGAAAGCAACTCAAAAGCATATTAACAAACTGTAAACTACAATAGAAATAATGATACAAAAGTCAGAACTTAAGTTTTTACTTGGTAGTGTTTCATAATCTTCTTTATCTCTTTCAGGTAAATCACTTGTCATAAACTAGTAATAAGAAAAAAAAGAAGTAATAACCTTTATCAAAAAGAGGAACAGCTTTAAGTACTTAGGATGCATGCAAAAGACTCTCCCAAAGAATTACAGAGGAAAAATTACAATCTAAAACAAAGAGAATCAATGAAATCTAACACTAAATGAATATTACTAGTTTGAAGGTTACAAGACCACTCAAATAAAGATGACAAGAATGAAGATTTCTTCTCAATAACTAAATTCTCTGCACCATTTAAAGTGTGGTTGCTCCTCTTGCTCTCCATATTGCCCACATAAAACATAGATTAGCTATATTCTAAGCAAGGGGACTGCCATGTTTTCCAAACCAGTTCTTCCACCCAAAAACTACATCCATGACTTCCCCTGAGATCACCCAATGTTTCCCAAACATTAAAGATACTGGGGCAATAGCATATTGCACTAATAAAGGGGTCCACTGTTTCACCACTGCATTTGTAGATGCAGCTCCACTTAAAGCAGTATTTTTCCTTTCCTTAAAGAATTGTAATATAGAAAATTTTCCTCATGCTGCAGTCCACACAAAGAAGCCACATTTTTTGAAGCCTTAGTACGCCATACACTTTTCCATAGAAAAACCACCCCATTGAACATCTCAATGCCTCATTTTTTGACAAATAATCAATTTTATTAGAATATAATAGACTGCACCAAGTACAGAGAACATAGATGCACATCACAACTAAGCTCTAACATTACACTGACCAATAAAAGCTAATAAGTTTAAAAAATAAAAGAATCCTGATGCTGTCATCCATTCAAACAAGGTTCTGAAAAATTGCAATTTCATGTCTAAAATAGTCAATTCACACCACTCAAATTTTCTAGCATTATTTTCCAGCCAAAGGCACCAAACCACTTAATGCTTCATGGTAAGACCAAACATAAAATTCACCATTGCTTTTATAGTTTTATTATTAAAATAACAGAACAAAATATACCAAAACTCAAGAAAAGTAATATTGTGCAAAGCTTAAAAGGATTACTAATTCAAAAAAACGTGCAGAATCAAGAGAAATCACATAAAAAATCTGAGACTAGAGTATTGAAAAGTACTCTTCATGAGTGGTAGGGCACTAAAAATAGCTGTTTAGTGTTTACAGTCATTTACAATCATATACACTCAGGTTACACTTTCATGAACCAATGTACAAAGTAGATAAAGAGATCAACTTACCACACAAGGGGCGTCTCTGGGGGAGGCTCATTAGAACATGTGAAAGGTTCCCCTATGACAAAAGGGTGCTTTGAAGCCTGCATGCATATAATTTCACTGCTTGAACTTTATTTAAGAGATGACAAAATTGACACAGTTGAAGCAAACTCAACAAGCCCATCAAGAAATCAATTAAAGCTAATCGTATATGACTTTCTGTTACAAGTTCATGATAAAGACAGCCGTTAAGGACATCATCTAGAGATGGTAGGAACATATAGTAAATATATTGGTGTCTGCAACTTTAGACAGAATAACAGAAGATAACCTTTTATAACATCTTCCTTAGGCAAGTTCTTTCTGTATGGGTAGTTTGTGACAATTGCTTCAAGATTCTTAGGATTGAAATCCTCTTTTTTTTTTAATCACTAGCTTTTTCATCTCTCCGAAAAGAAATAAGCAACCACAACAATCCAATAGGGGAAAAAAAGAACAAGGATTAGTAAGGGGTTTTACAAGATTTTTTCATCTTTGATATTTATTTTTATTATTAGTATCGGTATTATCACCAGCTTTTCATTAATTTAATATTGTTTTCACTTCTATGTTAATTTTCCTCTTACCCAGATAACTATAATATAAATGCTTCCAGCTTCATATTCTTCATCTGTTAATGCTGGGTAGCACTTCAGCCATTTGTTGAAACTTCACCATCCTCTATATTCTAGACACTTAATGCACATAACAAACTTACTTGTGTTTTTTGCCTGCTTTAATACATAATCCAGGGGTTGCCCCCTACAAAATGTTGACAATTTATAGAAGGCTGCTTACTGTTTGAAACAATAGCAAAGAAATACGACAAACTCACAGGAAATGACTAATGACAACCAAATTATGTAAGGAAATATAAGTGCCATATTCATTTCAAAGAAAATAGTGGCCAGAAGAGAAACAGCATATCAATACCATTCATATCTATCTTATTACACAATTAACTACTTCAAGGGGTTGGAACCATAGGGGAAAAAAACACTCGTTGTGTTAATCCAACTTATACTAAACATCATATGCTAGGTGGAACCACTAGTTTGAAACACGATTAACATAAATATCATTTTAATTTTTTGATAAAGCAAAGCAGACTAAACGTTTCTCATATGTGGCTCAAATATTGAGAAAATGTTGATACAAGAGAAAATCAAAATGGAAAACTACGTTAATGTCAATGACAATTAAATTCTCGATATCTATTCTTCTAACAAAAATCCCAGCCATGACAAGCTGAAACAATTAGCACAAGCTAACCTGTGAATGTATGCCTAATGAATACAATCTAAAAATCAGAAACACTCCTCCATCTCAGCACAGAGCTCAATGTCTCTACGAAATAGAACTATGGTGCTTGTACACTAAGTCTTGAAGGGATACAAGGGACCACCCTTCCTCAGTTTGAGCATACACCTTTTGATTTAGAGCATCAATTATCACACTCAAATTACCAAAGGCATAGATCTGGTGACCATCATGCCTCCGGCATGGTTTAGGCTTGAATAGTAAGCCGTGTTCTTGGGCATGGGCTTCAATTAATTCCTTAACACTCATATAATCCATGCTAAAACTCATGGCAGCTTGTTGTGTTTCTGCTTTTTGTTGAGCCTCAAATTGCCTTTGCTCAAGTACCCTAAAATAGACAATGTTCTCTTCCAACCCAGGTTGGACCACCTCCAAACCTTCAACAGCCTGGCTCATTATCTCAAGACCACAACTAAGCTGATACCGGATATTTTGATTTGCAAGAAGCTCCTTCGGAAGAAGTTCCTTCCAACCCAAATACCATCTTGTTATCTCCTCAAAGTTTGGGCTAGCTTGTAACCAATGATACAAGACCTGTAGCCACTTGGCAAAAAGGAACCTCGCCATCATATCAACCATAAGATGAATTGGTATATCAGAAGCCCACTTCATAACCCAATAAAACCCATCAAGCTTCTGGTTTGTTGGGTTTATTTCAAATTCCTGCAGAATAAGCTGCAACTTTGGAACTATAGATCTAACCATAAGGCGTTCCCAACTTGCTGAATCAAACACAGTCTTCCAAGGTGCCAATAAAGTATAAGCAAACTCATCACTTGGGTGCCAAGCAACAAGAACTTGACTCTACTTAAAACGTATAGTCTCGAAAATACCTTCCAATTTGTGCCCCAAATATTGTAACCACGGATGCACCCAAATGGGCGTTTTTACAGAACTAACTACAAAACTCAAACTATATCATTAGTAAGCAAAGGTTTGAAACAAATTTAGTTTCTAACAATTCGAGTCTATTGTACTCGATTTTCGGTTTATATTTCTCCATCGCGGCACTGGCTGAGCTGGACAGGGAGTCCACGTAGGCACAAAAATCGAGTTCATTGAACTCGTTTTTTGGTCAAGAAAATCGAGTTCAATGAACTCGATTTCTATTTTCCACACTCTACGGCGCACGTGATCACTTTAAAGTAAATCGAGTCCAGTAGACTCGATTTTTGGTCACATGATGACTTAAAGTAAATCGAGTCTACTGGACTCGATTTTTGGTCACCATGGTTTTCGGGCACGTGGACGTAACTCGAGTAAAGGAGGCTCGATTTATTTGCTTCTAAAAATTGAGTCTCCTGAACTCGATTTTTGTGAATGGTCCCCAACCCATCCACGTGTCATGTGGGTCCCAACTGGGACCTTTTTCCCCCTTACCCGGCTCACACCCTCTCTTATGCTCTCATTTCTCTTCTGCTCTCACAGCAGCACCACTCACACAACCCTCATCACTCACACAACTTACTTCATCACTCACACAACAATCACACTCAACTTTCATCAACTCTCAGGTAATGTTTTTTACAATATTGATAATATTTTTTGTTAGTTAAATATAGTGGTTATTTGCTAGGTTATTTTTTTTAAGAAACAATTATAACATATTAGGAAATTTTTTGTTTTTTTGTTTGTTAGTGTAAATATTGTGATTAGTTTGTTTGTTTGTGGGTAGTTTGTTAGTATATTGTGATTATTTGTTAGTTTTTTTTAATTATTATTATGATTAATTATTGGAAATACTTAGTACTAAATATTGTGATTAATGTTATTACAACATATTTGGAAAAAAAAAAATTTTGTTAGTGTAAATATTGTGATTAAATTATTTGCTAAGTTTTTTTTAGGAAATTAATATTGTGATTGTAAATTGGGAATTTTTAGTACCAAATATTGTGATTAATTATGTTATTACAACATATTGGGAATATTTGCTTATTTTTTGTTAGTGTAAATATTGTGATTAAATTATTTTCTAGGTTTTTAAAAAAAAATTAATATTGTGATTAATTATTGGGAATATTTAGTATTGGGGAAATATTTAGTACCAAATATTGTGATTATGCTAGGTTTTTATTCAAAATTAATATTGGGAATATTTAGTACTAAATATTGTGATCAATTGTCAGGAATATCTAGTACTTTTAGGTTTTTGTCATTGGTATGAAATTGATTATGAGTTTGATACCTAAGACACCCATTACAGTCTCTTTAGTATAAATTATTTCAAGATATAGTTGTTTCAAATTTGCAACAAAAATTTCAATGGGTAACTAGTTGCTATAATATTTTTGTTCATCATATCTTATTTGAATGGGTTTTGAAAGTCATGCCTCTAGAATGATTTGGATGTGAGTATATGCAAATTTGGTTGAGGTTAGTATTGTTGGCATGTCATACCCAAAGTTTTGTGATTGATGTTGATTGAGAGTTATAAATTTGTCATTAACACAATTGCACTTGATGATCTATAGGTTGATAATGATCTATATAAATATATACTACGGTGGATCCCTTAGCAATGCCAACCCTTATGACGGATTTCCATTTCAAGGTCCGAGTATCCAAGGTCTTTGTTATATGATGATACGCCATAAGTTAAAGACCTTGAGTGATTTGAAGATAAAAATTATGGAAGAGCTGCAACTGAACCCTGCTTTGCATGACATACATATTACTTTCCGTTCTCCACATGAAGTCCTCAATCAATGCATTAATTACAGATATATGGCGATAACAGAAGACAAACATGTGAAGTTCATGTTTCACAAGATGAGTTAATGGGAACAAGTAGCAAATTTTGAGTTGTACGTCACTTTGGAGCCGCGTGCAGAAGTCAGCATAGAGGATATTGTACAAACAACTACATCTCTACAGTTTGCAGTCCTAGATGATCAATGCACCACGTTGGGAGGCTATACACCCCCTTTTCAAGAGACACCAAGAACAGTTGAGAGCGAACCTGGCAATAGATATGAAGATCAATTTTTTACACATCGAGGTGAATCCTCTACAGTTCCAGTGGTTGAAGATGAAGACGAACACTGTGTTGGGGAAGATCTTGACGATAGAGATGAGTACGAAGAGAGGATTGAGCGAGGTGACTTTGATAGGGGTGTTGATGACCATGAAATTACTCTCAATCCTAATGTTGATGATATGGATGAATGTGATGAAGATGATGCAAACCCTACTGTTAGAGTTCAGCATGTTACAAATGCAACCCCCGTTTATGAACCTCCCGCCTTATCATTTTATGAAAATACTTGAGAAAATATGGTTGATCCTGAAGTTGGTGAGCAAGCATTTGCTTCTTCTTGGAATGCGGACATGAATTTTTGTATGGGGTTGATTTTTGCGAATAAAGAAGCGGTGAAACGTGCATTAACAATTTATGCCGCAAAGTATAACAGAAACTTTCTGACTAGTAGGTCGACCAAAAGTAGACTGTATGTGAAATGCATGGATGGGTCATGCAAGTGGTACGTTGGAGCAGTCATGAAGCCTAAACAGGGAACATGGATGGTCACATCTTATGGGGGTCCTCATAGTTGTATGACCCTTGGCATGGCTCTTGATGGTAGAATGATGGATTGTAATTTTCTTGCAGCAGAATTTGTTCCAATGTTGCGAGAAAATCACACGGCAACAATTCAACACCTTAGAGATTACATCAAAGGGAAGTATTATGAACATAAGCTTTCTTACTATAAGATATGGGATGCGAAACAAAGGGCTATTGCAAAGATATTCGGCGATTGGGAAGAGTCTTATGAAAGGCTGAAAAAGTTGTTGTTGGCATACTTGGATCAAGAAGCTGGCACCCGGTACTGGTATCTCACTGAACCGAGGGAGGAAGGTGTTACAATATTGCGATATGTATTTTGGGCTTTTGCTCCTTGCATTGAAGGATTCAGACATTGTAAGCCAGTAATCAGTATTGATGGGACCCATTTGTATGGTAAATATCGAGGGGTGTTGATGATTGCAATGGCCACCGATGCCAACAACAAGGTTTTGCCTCTCGCCTTTGCTGTTGTGGACAAAGAGTCAGGGCCTAGTTAGAGGTGGTTTTTAGATTGCGTCAGGTTTGCACTGGGGGATGTGATAGCAAATAAGGACATATGCATAATTTCTGACCGACATAAGGGTATTCGAAACGCAATTGCAAACTGGCCTAGAGATGATCATGGACGAGTACGAGTATACCACAGATATTGCCTTTGACATGTTGCTAGCAACTTCAACACGCATTTTCAGGACGCCACTTTAAAGTGATTGGCCTTGAAAGTGGGGTATGCTACTCAGGAAGCTAAATTTGAGTTGTACATGCAACCTATCAAGGAAGCCGAGATCGAGGCCCTTAGGAAGAAATCAACCACTGAACAAGAGGTAAGTGAACCTGACCCATCCATCATGCCATACACATATCTAATGAAAGAGGATATAGAGAAGTGGACCCAGCTACGTGATGGTGGATACCATTATGGGGCTATGACAACCAATGTCTCGGAGTGCTTCAATGGAGTACTCAAAGGTGCCCGTGGCCTGCCCATTGCTGCACTGGTTGAATTCACTTGGAGCAAACTTGTCGCGTATTTTCATGATCGACACAAAAAAATTACTCATGATCTCTTGGAGGGCAAGGTGTGGAGTAAATATGCCTTAGAAATCTTTGATGCAAATCTGAAAAAATCTAAAACACACCAAGTAAGGCCATTTAATAATGTCCATGGTGTATATCAAGTAACGACTGCTGTAGACGACTAAATTTCTTAGTTCGAAATAAATCAAACAAGTAAAATAGTTTCACAAATACGAATTTGTATTGATAAATGTGTGGTACAATTCTCTGTAATTACAAAAGAGTGATCCTCTGATTTGATCTCCTTGAAAGATTTATTGATTGGAATTGTGGTAATGTGATTTTGATTTGAACATAAGATATTCTTCAATTTGGCTGAGGAATGGATCGAAGATCTTTGAAACGGAATTACAACGAATCTCTGGCTATGAGCTTGTTAGAAATTCTTTGTTCTTCGTGTGTTCTTTGTGTTTGAAGGTTTATGGTGGAAGTTCTTCGGTGCTTTAGAGGCTTGATTCCGTAGAGCTTCGTTGATTTATGGTTTGTTGAGGTTTTTGGAGGCTTTTGAGCTTGATTCCAGTGAACTTTGAGATTTGGACGAGTAGTTTGGATGATTTTGCTTCGAATGTTGTCTGTATTCGAGGTTGGAGTTCTTGAAATTCTTGAAGGCTTTAGGGTTTGATTCCGGCAGAGCTTCTGGATTTCTGAACTCAAGATATCTTCTTCCTTCTCTGTCTGTGTCCTCCTAAATGTCTTAGGAAGGCTTCTATTTATAGGATTTTAGGGGTAGGTGAGCGACATGTGGCGGAGTTTGATTGGTGACACTTGTCACAGCTTGATTGGTCTGCTTATGTCATCGCTTACACGTGTAAGGCTGCTTGTGTCATCGCTTACACGTGCAGGGCTGCTTGTGTCATCGCTTACACATGCTGATGCAGTTTCATGCCTTTATTTCAATGACACTTGGCAAATTTCTATTGGAATCTGAATAGTGATGGCAAAACCTAGCAGCAATACGTGGCGCCTTGTAATTGGCTGTATTTTGTGGACTTGGTAGTATGATGTGTCAGCTTGTGATAGGTCGAGAATTTTCCCTCTCTACAAATGCCCCCTCGAGACTCGTTCATGCACACGGTTTTGGAGTGTGGTGAATGAATGAGTCTTGAAAGAAAATGGATCTTTTTATACTTGACTCTTCTAGTGAAATAGTTGAAGGTGGTGGAGCTTTTAACAGGATGAAGTAATTGCAGAAGAGTAGACCCACCCATATGAAAGGCTTTGATGAGATCGAGAAGGGGTCTGCCAGTATTTGAATGTGCTCGTATGACCGAGCTTTCTGAGCAAAGGTTAAGTCAAAGTAATTTCAGAAGAGTATTTTGAATCGTTGGTGGCGATCACAGGGTGTTGAAGATGGAGAAGAGGTGAGGATGTTGGCTGGGTACAGCATGTAGAGCTCTGGAGCTAGCCTCTTATTTTTAAGGGCTTCTGGTGAAGTTATATCTGAAGGGTATACTTCGGATCACAGAGAGAACATGTGGGAGTGTGGTTGAATGTGCTTACGTTATCGCATCACTCTGGTTAAGTTGAGGTAATTTCAGAAGGGATTTTGGGCATGTTATTGTTGATGGTGAAAGAGGATGGTGATGAAGCCAAGTGAATAGGTGAGACATACGACACCATGGCCCTGACCCTGCATGTTAGGGACTCTCTGGCGTAGATGTCTCTGGGAAGTACACCTTTAGATGTGGGACTGGCTGCATGCTGAATGAAGTCCTTCGGCAAGTCATTGAATGTGCATGTGTGACTGGACCATACTGACGGACATTAAGTTGAAGTAATTTCAGAAGTATATTTTCTGAAATCCTTCAAGTTGATCTTAAGTTGGAGTAATTCCAGAAAATGTGTTTTGTGGTACCGGCAATGATGACCTTTGGACCCCATGATGGCAGAAACATGGGATGAGGCTTTGGTGACCATTCACCGACACCAAAGGCTAATTTCTGATGAGCTGGTACCCGGGAGGTCATCACAAGTGTTGGATGGGAGACAATTTGTAGGATACCCCAACACTTCTTACCATCTTCACTTGATACAACTTTATTGGGAAAGCATAACAAATGAAAGATGGAGCTAACTTGTGATCCTAGTTTTAGAAACCAGCCAAGCTGCTGTTTGTTCCGAACCACCGCTTCTATTGGGAGACCAAATAGTTAAAGAGAGACTACGGAAGTCCTGTTTTTAGGAATAGGTGTCTCTGCTGGACTTGGATTTCCTGGCCAACCAATTCCACGGAGGCATGGGAGGTCGATGCAGACCTTGTTATGAATAACTCTATGAACAAACGTGGTCATTATGTGAGGAAACAAAATTTGTTTGAATCCTAAAACAGTGATGATGTTGTGAGAAGGGTTACTACTGAACCATGAAGGGGTTGATTTCAAACTGATCATGAAGTGATCTTGGTTACTCGGTATTGAGAATGACGAGACCATAGTGAGAACTGGCTGTGAGAAGGAGGATTTGAAAATTTGAAAGAAGCAAATTTTCATTTCATGACTCAGTGTATGTGTTTTTTTTTCTTGATGGACTTAGTGGATCCGGCCCTTCTATTTATAGCGAAGAGATGAAGAATGGTAGCTGGGTAGTTAAGAATGGCGGATGAGACTTCTCGGTGGGAATGGTGGATGAGAATGGTAGACACCGAATGGGAACGGTGGATGAGAATGGTAGGTGCCGAATGGGAACGTTAGGTTGGAGACTGGTAGGCACCGACGAAAATAATAGGTTGAAGCAGTGACCCAATGTAATTTCAAATTTTGAGACATACTTGTGAGAGCTTAATCAAGTCTGGAGGATAATTTTGAGGGAATCCAGACCAAATGGATGGATCTCAAATTATGATCTTGAGAGCTTAAAATTTTGGACACCGCTAGTACTTTGAAGAAGCGGGTGTAGTTTTTAAGTCCAAAACAAATACCTGGATTTCAAAATCAAAATCTTTGCGAAAACCTGATAGGACAAGTTTTGCTTGAATATCTTGATCTTCGGTCAAAGTTTACACTAAAGCCAATAGTTGTAGACTCACACTATTTGAGCAATTTTGGATTCTCAAATGAATAAATAGACCCCAAAATTGAAAAGTACGCGAAAAATTGAGCAAGACAGGTCAATCTTAAAAATTTTGACTTTTGGTCAAAATTTGTGCAAAAGTCAATTTTTTTAGAAATTGGACTGTTGTGCAATTTTCGAGCCTCGATTGAAGAAACAAACCCCAAAATTGGAAAGTACACGAAAAATTGAGTAGGACAGGTCCGTTTTGAAAATTTTGACTTTTTGGTCAAAGTCAAAGTCTTAATTTGTCAAAGTTTTTTTTTTCTTTTTTTTTTTCAGGCGGTCCGAATCCGGGTCGGATTTTCCGGGTCGAACCGGGTCTAAGCGGATTGAACCGGGCCAGGAGGATGACGTCATCCGTGACTTCATCAACGAGGAACGCGTGTCACGCATGGCGCGTGCAAGCGCGTGAGAGAGCGCTGGCGCATGGGAGCGCGTGAAATCATCCAGCGGCGCGTGGAAGCACGTGCAACTGACGCTGGGATTGCCGAACTTTCTGGCGGCGCGTGGCTCATCTTTTGGGCTTGAAATTTTCACACTTTCTAGTTATAAGGCCGTAGAAGACTGCTATATGGTCGGTTTTGTGAAATTGTGCACAGATTTGCACAGTTTTGATGGACTACACCGGTGGTCATCTCGAGCGCGTGGCGGCGTGTGGCTCATCATTTGGGCCTAAAAATTTCAGGTTTTGTAGATCGAAGGCCGATAGCTCTAATAGTGGTATCAGTTTTGTAAAATTGTTCTCAGATTGGCGCAGATTTGAATGAGAAACCCGCGGGTCACTGAGAATTTGTGGCCATGTGTGGCGGCGCGTGGCCTGGTATCTGGGCCTGAAATTTTCAGGTTTGGTGGATTGAAGGTTGTAGAAGACTCCTGTGAGGTCGGTTTTGTGAAATAAGGTATGGATTTTCACAAATTCGGCTGAGAAATTCGTGGGTCTTTGTTGAATCTTATGGCGTTTTGGTCCAATTTTGTGGTGGCCGCCCTGACAGGATGTAAAAATTCAGACTTGCCACGTGACTTGCCATGAATTCAGACTTGCATTATCTTCTGTCTCTATGGCTGAAGATGCTCTTTCATTTCAAAATTCAGCGCAGACTTCTCTGATTTTAAGTGCATTTGAGTTTGCAAAATCTGACTTTGAATTCCAATTGTTTTCACATTTCTGAAATGTGAATATAAGTTTTTTTCATTGGTCGGTTGGTAGAACCATTTTTGCTGACTTTCTTCATTTTTTTTTGTCTGCTAGTTTAGCAGAAATTCTCTATATAAGAGGTGAGATTGGCTTCATTCATTTGGGCATTCTTAGCCTTCAGTCTTCTTCTCTAGCTTTTAAGATTTTCTTTTTCTTTTTCTTTTATCCTTTGTTTAGCCATGCAATGAGATTTTCTTCTGACATTTTTTTTTGTTGTTGCTTGTTTTTGTTTTGCAGCTCAGTTTCCTTGATCTTTGGGTTTTGACATCAAACTTCACGCTGACGTTCTCATAGAAGTGTTTGCTTTCATTTGGTGACTTTGTATTTCATTGATAGCAACGTTGCAAGAACGTATGCCTTCATGTTGTTACATTCTTTTCTTGCATCAACAATCTTTTAGTGATATTCATCTTTGCAACGACGTTTCCATAAGGATATTCAGCTAGACAATAATGCTATCGCCCATAAAGCTACGTCAACACTTCATTTGCACAAAAGCTATGCCAATATTCATCTTTGCCATGAAGCTACGTCAACACTTTATTTGCACAGAAGCCATGCCAACATTCATCTTTGCTATGAAGCTACATCAACACTTCATTTGCACAAAAGCCATGCCAACATTCATCTTTGCCATGAAGCTACGTTAACACTTCATTTGCATCGAAGCTGGGCCAATAGTTCATCTATATTGAAGTCGTGCCGACATCCATTTTTGTCATGCAGTCATGTCAACACTCCATTTGCACAGAAGCCATGCCAACATTCATTTTTGCCATGAAGCTACGTCAACACTTCATTTGCATAGAAGCTATGCCAACATTCATCTTTGCCATGAAGTCGTGTCAACACTCCATTTGCACAGAAGCTATGCCAACATTCATCTTTGCCATGAAGCTACGTCAACACTTCATTTGTATAGAAGCTATGCCAACATTCATCTTTGCCATGAAGTCGTGTCAACACTCCATTTGCACAGAAGCTATGCCAACATTCATCTTTCCCATGAAGCTACGTCAACACTTCATTTGCACAGAAGCTATGCCAACATTCATCTTTGCCATGAAGTCGTGTCAACACTCCATTTGCACAGAAGCTATGCCAACATTCATCTTTGCCATAAAGCTACGTCAACACTTCATTTGCACAGAAGCTATGCCAACATTCATCTTTGCCATGAAGTCGTGTCAACACTCCATTTGCACAGAAGCTGCACTAATATTGGCCTTTATAATGAAGCTTGAAGTTTCAAGAAGCTCCCATCAAGACTTTGAGGATGCAAAGAGATGCCAATAAAACCTTGAAGATGTGAGAAGAATGCCACCATGATTTTGACATTGCACGAACATGCCCTTAGAGGAGAGATGATGCAATATCAACTTCAGATGTTGGAGGAAGGTGACATTGTCCAGATTTTAGAGACATGATGTGAAACAACACCACTCAGAAGGGAGATGATATGGTTCAAATTTCAGAGTTGTGAAGTGGCACATCCTAGAAGAGAGACAATATAGCCTAGACTTGAAAGGTACAAAAAAGATGCCCCCAGGAGATAAGTGATGCAAAGTATACTTCAGAGACGTGGGAATATGTCCACAAAAGATGAGCAATGCCATGCAGACTCCATTCCTTGCAACAGAGGTTGAAGATTTTATTTTACTCCACAACCGAGAATCAAGTTATCATTATTTCAAGGAAAGCTACGTAACACCAATTCTTTGCAGCTATCACTTTCTACCACAATGATCTTTGAACATCATATAGTGAGCAATTGATTGATCTTAAGCGATGCCTTGCTAATCAGAGGGTTCTTGAAAGCATGTTGACGACCTTTGGACAAACTCTTCAAGCTAGACTGGCAGTCTTTCTTCTTTTTATGTGACTGAACTTAATGAAAAGTACTAAGCTGCCTACGTACCCTGGAGAGGGATCAAGTCATTTACGTAGTTCAACCAAAATTTTTTTTTTTGATGATTTTTTTTGTTTTGTTTTTGATGATTTTTTTTTCTTTTTTGTTTTGTTTTTGCTTTTTTTTTTGTTTCTTTTTTGTTTTTTGTTTTTTTTTTTGTTTTTTTTTTCAAAAAGGGAGGGCTCACATGTGTAATCCTCGCCCTACACCCCACGACATTTCATGGGTACCAATAGTACAATAGTGGGTATCACCTCTAATCGAACCCGAGACCTTGGCCTCAAGGGTGACATGGGCATCCAACCACTACGCCACACTCACAAATGGTGACATAGAGTGGGATTAATTTCTCCTTATTTGTGCACTTTCAAAGGTAATGGAAAAACATCATGTACTCTTGTAGTGCTGCAGTGGGTAGTTTAAGCTCTTACCGAGGAGCAATTCTTGAGTTTCAAGCATAGAAGTGTTTGAGGAACTTCCCATTGATGGGGCCGATCCTTACACCCTCCTAATCAATCAACTTGTAAGCTCCATTAGTGTAGACTTCTTGTACAACATAAGGTCCATCCCATTTCAAGGTGAACTTACCGCCTGTACGATGAGTCATGATGATAGGTCTTCAAACAGCGAGGACTAAGTCACCAACTTGGAATGATCGTGGTTTAACTTTTTTATTGAATGCGCTTGACAAACGAGCTTGATAGCACTCAAGGTGTTGTTGGGCCTCGAGCCTTTTCTCATCCAGTGCTTCCAACTCTTGTAACCTAAGCTTGGTATTTTCCTCTTCAATTAATCCTTCTTGAATGGCAATCCGTAGTGATGGGATCTGGCGTTCTAAGGGAAGGATAGCTTCTACTCCATAAACGAGAGAATACGGGGTTGCTTGAGTAGGCGTTCAAAATGTTGTTCGATATGCCCATAATGCTTCTCCAATTCTTTCATGCCAGTCTCGCTTAGTTTTGGATACCACTTTCTTTAACAAACTGCCAAGAGTTTTGTTAAAGGCTTCGGCTAATCCATTTGCTGGGGCATTGTACATAGAAGAATTGTACTGTTTGAATGCAAATTTCTCGCACAACTCTATTATCAACCTATTCTGAAACGGTTTGCCATTATTGGTTATGATATATCGAGGGACACCATACCGATAGATCAAGTGTGTTCGGATAAAATTGACCACCGTCTCTTTCTTTACTTCCCTAAGAGGCACAGCTTCTGCCCATTTTGATAAGTAATCAGTTGCAGCCAAGATGTACAAATGGCCACCAGATGATTTTGGTAACGGTCCTATTGCGTCAAGCCCCCATGCATCAAAAGGCCAAGAAGCTACAGTTGGGTGTAGAGGTTCTGGTGGCTGATGAATGAAGTTTGCAAGGTATTGACAAGCTTCGCATTTCTTAGCATACTCCATGGAATCTTGCACCATCGTAGGCCAATAGTAACCCATTCGCTTGATCCTGTAGTGTAACTTAGGACCTGATTGGTGTGCACCACATATTCCAGAATGAGCTTCTTCTAAGGCTTGTTTAGCCTCTTCCTCTCCTAAGCAACGGAGAAACAAACCATCAAATGAACGGCGGGAGAGAGTTTCTTTATAATAGATGAATCGAGCAGCCCTTCGCCGAACTTCGGTCTTGTGGCGTACATCATCTGGGAGTCTTCCATGTTGAAGGTACTCAATGAGCGTTTGTCGCCAATCTTCCTTTTCGACAAGGCATACAGAAATGACGTTGGCCTGCTTTTCTTCTTTTTCTTCTTCAACCATGGAAGGCACCACCCACCTTTGGGAAACAGTAACTTTGGCTGTCTCTTCTTGGAATAATGCTAAGGTGGTAGCCAAATTAGCTAAAGCATCAGCCTGTCTATTCTCCTTCCTCGGTATATGCTCCAATGTACTTGCCTCAAAATTCGCGAGCAACTTCTTTGCATACTTGCAATAAGGGACAAGGTCCTCTTTCTTGACATCATACTGCTCCAAGACTTGGTTGATAATTAATTTGGAATCCCCAAAGATCTCGAGATGCGATATGCCGATTTCAATGGCCATTTGTAGACCAATGATCAATGCTTGATATTCGGCTACATTGTTAGAGCAAAGTTCGCTTAATGAGAACGAATATAGAAGTATTTGTCATTGCGGAGAAACAAACACTACACCTGCCCCCGCTCCTTCTTGACGTGCAGCCCCATCGAAAAACATCATCCATGGTGGCATTACTTCAATGTAAAACACATCCTCGTCTGGGAAATCATCAGAGAACTCCCAATCAGATGGAACTGGGTGATCAGCTAAGAAATCTGCCAATACTTGTCCTTTGATAGCTTTCTGCGGAACATATGCAAGGTTGTATTGTTGCAGCAAGACTGCCCATCGAGCTATGCGACCCGAAACCACTGGCCTGGAGAGGACATATTTAATTGGGTCCACCTTTGCTATCAAACGAACCGTATGTGCTTGCATGTAGTGCTCCAGTTTGTCTACGGCAAAGAAAAGAGCGAGGCACATCTTTTCAATAGGAGAATAATTTAATTCAGCTCCATTGAGAGTCCGACTTAAATAATAAAGGGCTCTTTCTTTCCCTTCTTTATTTTCTTGTGCCATAAGAGCACCTAGAGACCTTTCTTGTGCTGCGATGTACAACACCAAAGGCTTTCCCGGGATAGGAGCACCTAAAACTGGAGGATTAAGCAAGTATCTTTTGATGCGCGCAAAAGCATTGCTACAAGCCTCATCCCATTGAAAGTGTGCATCCTTCTTCATTAATCTATTGAAAGGTTGACATCGACCTGCCAGGTTTGAAATAAATCGTTGTATGTAAGCTAGTTTTCCTTGCAAGCCTCTAAGTTCTCGCAGGTTCTTGGGCTCTGGCATTTTTTGGATAGCTTCAATTTTGGACTGGTCAATTTCAATACCACGGTGCCTCACAATGAAACCAAAAAATTTCTCGGATGTTACATCGAAAGCGCATTTGCGAGGGTTCATTTTAAGCTGATACTTCCTTAAGCGGTTGAACACGGATCGCAAATCTACCAGATGGTCTTCCCTCCTTTTTGATTTAACCACCAGATCATCGACATAACACTCCACGTACTTATGAAGTACATTATCAAAGATCTTTTGCATGGCTCGTTGATAAGTAGCACCAGCGTTCTTTAATCCAAAAGGCATTACTTTATAACAGTAAATACCTTTAGGGGTACGAAAAGCTGTGAACTCTTCATCCTTAGGATTCATTCGAATTTGGTTGTAACCAAAAGAGCCATCCATGAAAGATAAGGCTTCATGACCAGTAGTGGAGTCAACCATGATCTCAGTGATAGGCAATGGAAAATCATCCTTGGGACATGCATTGTTCAGATCACGGAAGTCAACGCACACCCGGATTTGTCCATTCTTCTTTTTGACAGGGACGATATTAGCGATCCACTCCGGATACTGTACTTCACGGATGAAGCCTGCCTCAATTAGCTTATTGACCTCAGTTTCTATTTGAGGGATAAGCTCCGGCCGAAAGCGTCTTTGAGCTTGTTTTACTGGGTGCACGTCCTTCTTTACTGCCAAATGGTGTAAAACAATACTTGGATTGAGTCCAAGCATTTCTTTGTAAGTCCAAGCAAACACATCTTTATATTCTACCAGGAGCTGAAGGTATCTTTCTTCTTCTGCAGGCGTGAGAAGGGCATTGATGAAAGTTGGTCGAGGTTCTTCAGTAGTTCCTAAATTGATCTCTTTAAGTTCATCAATTGTAGCTTGTACTCCATCTTCCAAGGCTAGGGGAGCTTCATCGACCTCATTCTTTGCGGCTTCATCATCTGACAGTGTATCTTCTTCTACTGTAATGTGAAACAAGGATGATACTTCTTCATTTTGCTCATTGTGGACGAGTGACTGACTTGTGTGTACAATCGTTCGCCTTTTGACTTTGAGAGCTCCTTCAGTGCTGATATCCAAGATAAAGTTACGCTTCATGCGTGAAGGAATACTACTATGTATCTCATCATTAGCTTTCTCCTCCTTTTGGTCCTCAAAGTTTATTGAACTTTCAGAGCAAGTATCAATGGGCCTTTTTGTTGCCCCCAATCGATTAAAGACTGATCCACATGCAAATGTGTCCCGACTTTGTGTTAAACAAGCCGTATTCAACCTGTCGAACACTGTAATTCGTGACGATGAAGCCTTAATGCGATCGAATACTGAGATGCGTGATGAAGAATGATCTTTTCTTTGATTCGAACTTTCATCAACCTCTACTGTTATGTATTGGGAACTTGAAGCATTGCTTCTTTTATTGATCCATATTTGAGCCGGTGGTTCTGGAGTATAACCTATTCCGGTCTTTGGGATAGGAATTTCATGCCCTTCAAGTTGCATTTTCCCTTGCGTTTTGCTAAGGCCGTGCATCTTTTCTCCGGTGGCTTCTGGAATTAGTTTCCCTAGGCCACTTTGTTTTGAGAAATCATAGCCTACTTTGGCTAATAGCCTATATGCCTTTGGGTCAAACCATTCTTTCGTCCGTTTACTTGGTAGAATACCATGCTCTGTCAGAATTTGTGAAGACTTCACGAATCCATTTAGTGGCTTTGATGGCAAAGGATTTGTGGATGAAGTTAAAGGCATTACATGATTTTCTTTCAACATGGCTACATCCTTCATTGTGAGCTTTGTAGGAGGTCTTCGCATATCCATTGTAGATTGAAGGCATTCCGTGAATGGTGATTGTCCGTTTTTGCGGCGTGACAATGGTACATAACGGAGGAATGGAGGGTTATTGGAAGGCGTAGAACTTTCATCCGCTCTCTCTGAATTGCTAGTAGACTCACTAGACGGGTTATTCCCATATCGTGGATCTTCCTTTGGGGAAGGAATATCCTTTCTAGTGATGAATTTAACATGCTTCTTTTCACCCTGCTTGCTTTTCATGGACGGGACTTCAACTGGGAGAACTTCATTAGGGATATCATCTTCTACATAAAACTACGCGTCAGCAAAGTGAGCTTCAGTTTCAGAAAAAGGCTTCAAGTCGGCATTTACTTTCTTTATTCCACCTTGAAGATACTTGAAACATTGGTGCAAAGTTGACGGCACTATTCCGTTCCCATGGATCCATGGACGTCCTAACAACATGTTGTAGGTTGTCTTGGCATCAATAACATGGAACAAAACATTGCTTGTCAATTCTCCAATAATTAACTCCAAGTGTATCATGCCGATGGCGCGTTGTCCTCCTTGGTTAAAACCTTGTATGACCAAGCGACTGTGTGATAATTCCTCCATAGCAAGACCAAGTCGTCTCATTGTCATTTTCGGTAGTATATTAATAGCTGAACCTCCATCAATGAGAATGCGATCAATCTTTTGTTCACGAGCATAACCAGAGACATAAAGCGGGCGATTGTGAGGCTTAGGGCCTAACAATAGATCCTCGTCAGTGAAAGTCAAGTCTGGAGAGCACGCGAAACATTCCTGTGTTTGTTGAAGTGTATTGGTACAAGGAGTGTAAATCTTTGGCTCTTCAAGAGCTTGGATGATCCCTTCTTTCGGTGAGGTGGAGGATTGCAAGGGTTCCACTTTATCAACCTGAGATTTGAGTTGTTCTAAAGACGACAAAGTCTCATTCGAACTACCATGGTCGACACCTTTTTGTTTTTCATCGACTTCACAACGAGAGACCGTGTGAACAGCCTCCGCTGACTTGCTTTGAAAGAATTTCATGGGGAAAAATTCTTCCAATGTGACAAGACTTCGAAATTTTTGGGTTTGTGCCGAATCATCACACATTTCCGTTCTTAGTCTTTCTTTCCTTTTATCATTCTTTCTTCTTGACTGCGGCTGAATTTGGTTTTGTGCTCTTCTCGATTCTTGAGTGATCAAATGAAGAGGGAATACTCGTCTCTTCTTCCATCTCTTACGAGTAACCAACGTCCAACCCTCTTCCTCATCCATTGTTGACTTTTTATCATCATTTAAGTTATAATCAGATGCTTTTTGTGAAAGTTGAACTTGAATAGGTTCCAAAGAACCAAATCGGATGAACGTGGTATTCACCCTCTGCTTAGTAGTTGGAGACATGCAACTAGGCGACCCGCAAGCAAATGTTACAAGGTTTGACTGAGCAACATCACCAACATCTAAGTCGATTTTCCTTTCCTTGGCTAGCTTCATGATGAGTTCTTTAAGAACAAAGCATTTTTGGATTGGATGACTTATGATGCGATGATACTTACAATAGTTCGGGTCATCAACCTTTCCTGCTTCTTCCGATCGTTTGCATTCTGGCAATTCAATTAATTTCAAGTTGAGCAGTTGTTCTAGCATTTCGGGTATATCAGCGTCAAGGAAAGGATACACCTTTTGTTCCCATTCCTTGAGTGATGAGCGACACGTCTCGCGTCGTTGGCCTCCCTCAGGCCTCTTCTCGTTAGCCTTTACATTTCCCGTTGAAATTTTGACTAGGGCAGGGTTGACATTCATGGAGTGTTTGACATTACTTTTTGTATTCCTGTCATTTCTCCTTATTTCTCGCCTTTCTTTCTTTTCTTCAGGTACGGGCGGTTTCAGATTTTCATGGCAAGAGATACTCAATTCCATGTCATGCGCACGAGTTGCCAATTCTTCGAATGTTCAGGGCTTTACCCCTTGTAGGATGTATAGAAGTCCCCAATGCATGCCTTGGATGCACATTTCTACAGCAGATATTTCTGACAGTCTATCCTTACAATCTAAACTCAAAGAACACCACCGACTGATGTAGTCAACAACGGGTTCGTCTTTCCACTACTTAGTATTGGTAAGCTCCATCATGCTTACCGTACGGCGCGTGCTGTAAAACCGATTAAGGAACTCCTTTTCCAACTGATCCCAACTATCAATTGACTCAGGTTCCAAATCTGTATACCAATCAAAGGCATTCCCTTTCAGAGAACGAACAAACTGCTTTACAAAGAGGCCTCCTTGAGTCCTTGCGTTCTCACAGGTTTCTACAAAGTGCGCAACGTGTTGCTTAGGTTTCCTTTGCCATCGAATTGCAAGAACTTGGGGGGTTGATACCTATTTGGCATTCTCATATTGTCAATGCGCTTCGTATAAGGTTTTGAATATATGAGAGAATGTGTAGAAGAACCTCCATATTGTGCTCGTATGGTGTTTGTTATCATGTCCTGCAGTTGTTGGACAGATATCGAGGCCATTGAGGTGGAATGTCCTTGTTGAGAAGTGCCTTCACCTCCTTTTCCCTTATCACCCCTAGCGTTTTCTCCCTTCAAGGTAAAGCCAGGAGGGTGCTCAAGGTCTGGATTTGATTCACCCGAATCTTGGACTTCCAGTTTGTTCATCAGGGTTGCAATTTGGACATCCTTATCTTCAAGTGCTTTTGTGAGAAGGTTGACCCTTTGTTCCATTTCGGCCATCTTTTCTTCCACAGTAGCGGTGTTGGTCATCATTACTGGCATGACCTCTAGATATGATGGAGAAAATGATGAGATAGGATGAGTCAAAGGCATTTTGTTCCTTAGGCTTCTCATCACGGGTGAAGAGTTGATAGAAAAGGTCTTTGTTGAGGATGATTCATCATTGATCTCAAAATCCTTCGAGACAGATGAATCCTTAGTGGTGGCTTTCCTTTTTGCAAGAAAGTCTAGAGAGATGATATTATGAAGCTTGCTTTCTTTGGTTGATTGGGGTTGCAGTTGATCAAGAGCTTTGGATCGGCTACGAGTGATTGGGCCGACATAATCATCCGCAATGGAAGCATCCATCACCGATTTTTGAGCATTCTTGTTGGAAGCCATCGAAGCTAGTAGCAGATCGAATTTCTTTTCTTTTGAAGGAGAAAGAGATGAGAGGCAGAGATGTCCCACTGGGCGTGCCAGAATTTGTAGACGACTAAATTTCTTAGTTCGAAATAAATCAAACAAGTAAAATAGTTTCACAAATACGAATTTGTATTGATAAATGTGTGGTACAATTCTCTGTAATTACAAAAGAGTGATCCTCTGATTCGATCTCCTTGAAAGATTTATTGATTGGAATTGTGGTAATGTGATTTTGATTTGAATATAAGATATTCTTCAATTTGGCTGAGGAATGGATCGAAGATCTTTGAAACGGAATTACAACGAATCTCTGGCTATGAGCTTGTTAGAAATTCTTTGTTCTTCGTGTTCTTCGTGTGTTCTTCGTGTGTTCTTCGTGTTTGAAGGTTTATGGTGGAAGTTCTTCGGTGCTTAGAGGCTTGATTCTGTAGAGCTTCGTTGATTTATGGTTTGTTGAGGTTTCTGGAGGCTTTTGAGCTTGATTCCAGTGAACTTTGAGATTTGGACGAGTAGTTTGGATGATTTTGCTTCGAATGTTGTCTGTATTCGAGGTTGGAGTTCTTGAAATTCTTGAAGGCTTTGGGGTTTGATTCCAGCAGAGCTTCTGGATTTCTGAACTCAAGATATCTTCTTCCTTCTCTGTCTGTGTCCTCCTAAATGTCTTAGGAAGGCTTCTATTTATAGGATTTTAGGGGTAGGTGAGCGACACGTGGCGGAGTCTGATTGGTGACACTTGTCACAGCTTGATTGGTCTGCTTATGTCATCGCTTACACGTGCAAGGCTGCTTGTGTCATCGCTTACACGTGCAGGGCTACTTGTGTCATCGCTTACACATGCTGATGCAGTTTCATGCCTTTATTTCAATGACACTTGGAAAATTTCTATTGGAATCTGAATAGTGATGGCAAAACCTAGCAGCAATACGTGGCGCCTTGTAATTGGCTGTATTTTGTGGACTTGGTAGTATGATGTGTCAGCTTGTGATAGGTCGAGAATTTTCCCTCTCTACAACTGCGTACAACATCCATAGCTCTGGAGGGGGACAACATAGTCATGAAATAAACATATTGGCCAGAACATGTGGTTGTGGAAAGTGGCAAAATCGAAAGATCCCTTGTTCACATGCGATTACAGTTCTTCAGTACTTGGGGCAAGATGCAAGTGCATATATTGACCCATGCTATAGTTTGGAGAACGACATTCGCACCTACTCATACCAATTTGTGGTGCCAAAGTCAGAGTCATTGTGGAGGGATGTGGAAGGTCCAAAGTGGGTGCCTGACCCAGACTTGTTGCGGGCCAAAGGCCAACCTGTGAAGTCTAGGATATGGAATGAGATGGATGGGGTCCGGCGAAAACCGGGAAGCCGAAGGCCAGATTATGACTTGAGGGAGATTCAACAAAAGCAGAGCTGTGGACTGTGTCATCAACATGGGCATAACCGTAGAAAATGTCCGCTTTCCCGTGGGGCTTCGACAAGCAATACTGACCCAACCTAGGTAAGTGATGCTTTTATATAAAACCAAATGATTGTATCAATTATCCAAGTTACATAGATTAGTACCGTTGTTTTGGCTATTGGTACCTAACGACAATATTTCAATTTTTCTCAGGTATGCAGATACTTGATTTTGGAATGCCATTCTAGATGTAAATTGTGGTTCTCCTTATTGTGTATTTGAACTTACTACTAGTATCGGTACAATTATTATTTTCTTTTATCACTGAATGCACTTGTAATCGAAGTATTCTGTATCCAATGTACATGTTTCTATATAGTGATATTATGAATGGTTAATTTTATCTTTCAATTAGTTGTTAATTATTTCTATTAGCTGTTATACTCATCTGTGTTGGTGCTTCTTGTTGAGACTATAAGAAAAATAAGGAAAAAAAATAAGAAAAAAAAACGGAAAAAAAAGTAAGCGAAAAAACGGAAAAAAAAAAGTAAGCAAAAGAAAGGGAAAAAAAAAGTAAGAAAATAAATGGAAAAAAGTAGGAAAAAAAAAAAAGGTAAGAAAGAAAATGGGAAAAAAAAATGTAAGAAAAAAAAAGGATACGAAAAAAAGTAAGGAAAAAAAAATTAAAAAAAAAACTAGTAAAAATCGACTTCATAGGGATCGAGTTTGTCCCAACTCTCTGGCTGAGCTCTCTGCCTAGAAACTCGAATTTGGGGAGTTTGTATGGTGTAAAGTTTTAGATGGAGAGTTTTTCTCCTAAAAAGTTGTAAGTGAAAATAATTTTTATTTTTTGATAAGAGTCTAACTATTTTGTAATAGAGTTATTGTGAGTTTATGACTAGTTAATATTATGAGCATGTTTAAATAAAAAAAAAATGTTTTGCCAAAAATTTGAATATATTTATAGCATTTGGCAATTGGCGTACTATTTAAAAAGTGTTGTAAAAATGTCAAAGTTTTAAATAAAATTGTGTGAATAAAACTAAAATAACTACAATAGTAACTAAATATGCCTCATAAAATAAATATAATAACTAAAAAATAATTTATCATCCCACTCTTTGGTCATTACTCAATACATAATAATGTTTTTTTTATTATAATTTGAATGATAATGTTTATACTACGAAAATATCAGGAATAACAATCGAGTCATTTCAAATACCTTTCTGATAATACTTTCAAAAGAAGAATCAAATTTTTTGAAATGGCCAATTTTAAATAACATGTACATGTTTAGATTTGATTTGGGGAGTAAAAAATGGTAAAAATGCTCAAGCCAAAATAAGATAAACGCCCAGAACATCCCAGCATGGAAAGAGATTTTTTTTTTTGGGTATTGGAATATGCATTGGGTGCAAAATGGAATTTAAAACATTTCTACTTAAATTAACCAGTGGCCAATGGTATACCTCATCTCCTTTAAGTTCCATATTATTGGTATATACTATATACTCAATCCTTCCTTCCCAAAAGGATACTAGCATAAACATCGGGTAAAACTCTACAATATCACTGTTACTGAACCAAATAAAGTCTCTTGTTACTAGAACCTCTCAAACCAAATGAGGTCTTCCATTGCCCACAAGTGCAGCAGCTAAAGCAAGATTTTTCTTAGGTATTGCCATGAAAGCGCGCACACACATAGAGACTAAAAAATGGTAAAACCAAATAGAATTTAATTAAAACTTTTGAACAATCAGCAACAATAGTTTGTCCAACAACACTACACAGCCATGAATCATAGGGCTCTGATAAGTGATATAACCTTAGAGACAAGTCTATCTATAAATTGTTTCAAAGACCAACCGGAAATGCATGTGCTTAAAGGATTTTAGGCCCCCATCTCCTACGGAGAAAACATCTATAGCAGAGTCCAAGTTCAGCAAGAGCTTTATGCCCCAGTTACTTCAACCATTTCCTATTCCACTGTGCTCGGCATAACTGGATAGTAGTGGTAATGAAGCTCTCCAACATCATCACCAGAGAGTTTTTTCCATCCATCAGGTCCCACATAATAAACTGATAAAAAGAACAAGTTCAAATTATACTGTGATCATGGATGTGTGGTGTTTAGAGAGAGAGAGAGAGAGAGAGAGAGAAAAGAGAGTACCGCTAGCAACTCCACCACTGGCACCATCACAGAATGTTGCATGATAAATAGACCTTCTAGCCAACTCTGCAGCTTCTTCAATTGACATATCATACCGGTAACTGGTGTAAGCAGTGCCATAGAAAACAAAAATTTCAAGTATACATTTGACTCAGAAATAAATCTGCCACAATTTGCAAGCTAATGGAAAAAGAAGGGGAGCGGGGAGAGGGGGGAAAGAAAAAGGCAGGGCTCAATTTGACTCAAAGCACACAGAATATGGAAAAATAGGATAAGGCAGCATGCACCTATGATTATGGAAGTCATACAAGTACAAATTGACAAACTTGCATAAACAAAATGAGTGAAGCTGGCCTATTCAGCCAAGTTCCTAAATAGTGGCATCCCCTATTTACACCACAATTCTCAAGCATCCTGTACATCGTATGCTATATAAATTGATCAAGTGCAGAATATGTAAAAACAAAGTGCCTACATTCTTGCCCGCAATTACAAAATTCTAGGGACTCTTTCAAATTTCAATACTTAGCCCACAATTCAGTCCTCCCATACATCCATAAACCTAAGCAAAAAGCAGGGAGGAGTTGGGAGGAAGCGAGCACGTATGGGTGGAAAATTCAAGTCCAAAAGGAAAGGATTTTCCCAGTCCTTTTATTTTATATTTTCTTTCCTTAATAATATATGTTTTAATTTTTTGCTCTAATATCTGATATTTCAAGGAAGTAATACTACCTACTTCCAATCAATCTCATGCGAAATAAGGTCAAAAATGCAAAAATCATTGTTTCCTTCAACAAATTTCAAGAAGACATTAGGCAATGTAAAATACTGGGGAAAGAGCACACACCCATTGTCCAGGACACCATAAGCATAGGGTGAGCCTTCCTCCTTCACTGTCCACATAATATAGTCCTACAACCATATAGAAAATACAAATATCAAGAGTCTGATTAAAAGATAATGTGAAAACATAACATGATATAGTCATATGTCTTTACCGTCTCATCCCATCCAGCAATCATGGTCCCAATAGACAGACCCATTCCACGGTAAGAGTACAAAATGTTTGCCAACAGCTTTGATGCTCCTGTAACTGAAATGATCCCGCTTGTTTGCCAATTCGTGCAATCGGCACTAAATAATGCCAAGAAAAGTGTCAATTAGGAAGTGACAAAAGAAGAAAAACACATAATATTGGGTTTTAAAGCTACTTAAAAAATGGGCACTGCCTGTGATGACATATTCACACCAGGGCATGCCAGGCTATTTTCTATGGCTAGGCTATGGTCTCTTCAGTGGGCATTGGATCAGCCACCACTTAAATATTCAAGTAAAATGCCTAACTGACTTTGCATAAATAGTCAAATTAGAAGTAACTATTTAACAAATCAAATTATATTTCCTTTTTGGGAGGGATTATTATTATTATTTCTACCATTTCCATTATCCATCTTCGAAAAGAACTAAGGAATCAGTGTTATGATGAAAATAAATGTTCTTTTTTTGTTAGTCAAGATAATCCAGTATGTAGAAACCCTCACCACTACACCAATTTCTAGCTGCCTAATGTATATACAAAGCAATAAGACTTCACTATACTAAAAAGGTTCGCTTAACAAATTGGACTTTTCCTGATAACATCAACCCTACGAAGCAAACAGCATAAAGCTAACGATACTAAGTTATAATAATCGTTATACACTCACTGACTCAAATGATTTGGAGCCAACATGCCTGAAAAAATATGTTCTGAATCTGGGGAAAACATCATAATCATTTTAATACATTACCTTAATGCCCAGATTTCTGTGCCAAAACTGACAATCAGCAGCTCCTCCAGCCATAGTTCCAAGCATGTAAGGATTGATTTCAATGATTTTCTTTACAGACTGTGATGCTGATAAGATAAGGAAAGAAAGAGTAAGTGCAACATGACATTTCCCATCCACTTTAGACAATGCAATTGAACACTATGATTAATGTTACTTGCAACATTAATTAGTCAATTATCTCGAAAAGGAACTAATACATGCTATTCCAGTTAACTAACAAAGGATAATTTATAATACCAAGCTAACTGTGAGCATGTTTGTGTAACTACATACATAAGCATGATCATCAACAACAAGTCTAGTTTCTATAAAGAAATTGATATGTACAAAATCAGCATCCAAAACCCATATATAATTATATGCAAGATAGGAAAAAAGAAAGAACAGAAATAACATACAGATATAGCCTCCCATGCTAGCTCGAGAATCAGTAGCAACCATGACACCCTCTTTGAATATGAGCGCAAGTGTGGTGGTTCCCTTTGCTGGCTTCACCATCTGTATAGCCTCTTTCTGGAATCCATCAAACTGAAACAGAAAAAAAAAAAAAAAAAAAAAAAAAAAAAAAAAAGTCAATATTCAGCCAATTAAACTTCTACTTTTCTCTCATGTGAATAGAGAAATCAGAGAAAATAACAAAACAACATTTGAACTCACATTGATAGTATTAGGAAGCGCAAAAGATGGGGCGGCAGAAATCTCATCATGAATCCCACTGCTCAATGACCCAAAGAGCGGGGCAGTTGATTCAAGACCACTAGTATCAAGCTTCATGATTTTGTAAACTGACCAATGCTACACACAATTCACACAGCATAAGATCTACTGGTTGTAAGTACTCAAGACAAGACTTTCAATTGACTTTAATTAGGAAACAGGATTCATGACATCCCACCCACTAGACTGTCACATGGAAAAAGGTTTTACTAGAAATGTGAAATCCCTAGAATATCCAAATAACGTTAAATTTTGGTAGGCCACAAATTTAAAACAGGATTCTTCTTTTTGTTTTTCTATTTTCACCCTCCTATATTTGAAAAAGGGTCACATTGCTGCATAATATCAGCATCTCCCCCACAATAAAAAATTTTTGTAGACCACAAAGTTAAAACAGGATTCTTATTTTTCTTTTTCTATTTTTCACCCTCCTATATTTTAAAACAGGGTCACATTGCTGCATAATATCAACATCTCCCCCACAATTCACAACAATATTTTAGTAAATATTAGGATGTTGCTTTATATGCATTTATGCCAGCATCAAGATTGCCTACAAAGATATATTATAAACAACAACCAAAGTCACCATTCATACAAGATAATGACTATCAACTGCACATAGCAGTAGTAAGAACCTGAAGCTGATAACTTTGGAGGTAAAAGTCTTTGAGCACAATGCAAGAAGAACTGCTTCCTGATTTACTTCACGCATCTGGCGTATCCTAACCACCCTACATGACAAAGTCGTAGTCCTTGATGAGTTAGAAGGAATTGTACAGACAATCTTAGTTTTTCTTAGAGAATTTGAAGTTCCCCTTTCCTGCCCAAGAGTGTTACCGCTAGACTGAAGCTCAAATGGAGAGTTCAACTGATCCTGACAAAAGAAAAATAAAAAATTGAGCTCGTTACACGGTTACAAATTACACAAAAAGAAGAATATTCAGGGGCAAAAAATGGAATTAACAACATATTGGATCAAATAAATGCCACTAACACATCTTTAACGCGAAGTTGATAAACACAAATCTAGATAGGATTTTTAAAAATCTTAAGAATTCACCAACCGTAAAGCATTCTATATCGGACAACTGTATCTAATCAAAGTAACCGAAATGTGAAATTACACAAAATCCATTTCTACCTTAAAAGTTCTAATTTCTTAGAAATACTCCACTTCTTAACCAAAAGACATTTCTCCCTTAATTGATATCTTTGATGCAAATTATTTTTAACTGCACCTTTCAAAAAGTCCACGTACAGTTAGAGCATGAGAGCAAGGAGAAAAGACGCTTAGTCACTAAGCAATGGCTTCCCTCCCCCCCCCCCCCCACCCCACACAAAATAAAAAATTAAAACTTTTTTCTCTTTTGCATAAGATCAGCAAGTTCTACTTTCATTAGCATATTGAATCGTTTTTAAGCATATTCTTGTCCTTCACTCATATTTTTCAAGAACCAAACCAAGGGTAAACATTCACATCAAATCTTCAAAGGGTCTGGCTCAACATCTCAAAAAGAAATCTTTTTCTCAAATACCACTAGACTTAGATAGCACATTGAACATTAATGCAGAGGCAAGGCAAAAAAGGAAGATCCAAGATTCAACATGGGTAGTAGCTGATTAGCCTAAAAACACACAAGTGACTGCCTTCTGAAACATACCAGAATATCTACCAATCATAGTTCATGTAATTTCAGCAACACTCGAGCATCAATATAGTAGGATAAACATCACAAAACAATATAAACATACCTTATTACCCATCAGGAGTGAAACAGCATAGCCAGTATTGAGTGGCACCTTCCATGATGATGACAAAGTCTAAAAGAAACCAGAAAATATATATTACAGTGTGCACAAATAAAAAGTTTGACAGCAAAAAAGCCAGGTTACAGGGACATAACAGCCTCAATAAACGTGGTTTTCCATAAATAAAAAATTCATAAAAGCCAATGGCAAAAATCAAGAAATAATGAGAATTATGACCTAACAGAAGTTCCAATTGAACTAACAAGTGGCGGACTACTGGTCAAAGTTAAAGAGGCGACGGACATATTTAAATGACCAACCTTCGTAACATGAGTCATGGCTCCCAACCATGTTATCTCTAGGGGTTAAATGGACCTCACTTCTAATAGAAATAAAACAATGACATTATGAAGTAACTTTCCATACCAAGTCACTACGAATGCAGCTCCTGGCTTCATGATATGCAGTAAAAATTTTGTCAAAGATGGCCAGTCTTTTCTTTGCTGGCAGTGAATCTGCGGCTGGACCATGTAAATCTTTTTCCAATTCTTGAGCTGAACAAATTTGTCACATAAAACAAAACTTGAGACATAAAGCAAAACTTGAGACTTTTTGGACTATAAAAGTAAAGAAGGGGAGAAAAAAAAACCAGCAGACACAACCATACTTGAATAAATTCAGAGAAGTTACAAGTGCACTAGTTAAGCAAGAGAAAAAGGTATATTTTTCACAAACGGGATAGTTGCATAAAATATAATCATCGCCAAATATCCAGTTGTCGCTGGAAACCATCAGAAGACTTTTAGTGTGGTTTAACTCATGGGACTGAAAGAAGTGAAGAAATATACCATTATCTGCAAAAAATTACATACAAACCTACAATAAGATAAGATTGAGAAGAATGTTAAAATAGTCATTACCCAAAAGATAGAAGTGAGGAATTTAACTGGCATAAAGTTATTTACTGAACAAGAATGGAGAATAGCTACTTCAGAAGGACGTGAAAGAGAAAAGAGGAAGAGAAAATGATTGGGTGGGGGGGGGGGAAGCAAAAGAAAAACATAATCTGGAAACCTTCCCTCAATTATTGACGTGTGTAGATCTCGGCTAAGCTGCAATTTTAAAGAAATTCACTTTCATTTATAGACCAAACAAGGAACATCTCAAAGGGATTTCTGAGATAAATTTCCACTCAAAATTAATTTACGCTTAAATCAATTAATTCATTATTATTTTATTTTTGAGGTGAGATTTGATGATCAAATTCATTTCCAATGGCAAAGTATCAAGAGTAAAAATCAGTATATTTAAGGAGACAAGAATGCACCTGGCACTTTTGAAATTCATTAATGCTGTGTCCAAGCTTCGATCTTGTTCAAACAACAAGTTCCCTTTCATATAGGAGGCATAAGCCTACATATTGGAAATTGAAAGTTAGCAAAATGAAAATGGAAGAAGTTATGTAAAACTAGATTAAGTAAAAGATAGTTCTCAAAATAGAGTAATCAAAAGATAAGTATCAAAACATTCACTATCCAAAAAAATTAGGCAGCAATTCAATAATCAACATATGATTCAATGTGTTAATGGTAAAAAGTGATACACTGATTAAATAGCCTGTAGTTTTGAACAAGACCCACAGATCATTCATACTCCCTCAAGCATTTCAAAATCTTGTGAAAACTTGACGGTGAAATGATATATTATAGACACACCTCAGCTTCTAACGACGTTCTGGAATCTCCCTTGATTGCGCACAACTGAGCAAACAGTGTAGCCCATTTAATTGCTTTCCTCAGCCTTCCAATCAAATAGATACGCTGAGTTGAATTTGGACCATCCGGAAGCTGCCTCTTCTCCATGGCATGGCTCCAAGCTCTCTCTGCCGTGTAAAGCACAAGATGAAGAAACCTATTTCAAATCCAAGTAACGTAAACTGTTAAAAGTTGGAAGCTTTATTAATTTACAGCAGCTGATCCTATATAAACACTGTTTTTTTCATACTAACAATGCAAGCAAACACCTCTTCCTACTACATTGATTTTAAAGACACAATTAACCATTTAAAGGCACTTCACTGAAACAAACAGATGTTTTTCCCCCAAAATGCTTAAAACTTCTCCAGATTACTGATCAATTAAGATACGGAAGAAAACTCAAAGATTGATGTTAGACAAAAACTTCTAAAAACACAAAAATTTGAGTCAGGTCTAAAGGCTAAAGAGAACAAGACAATTTAAGGAGTAGGTCATGCGTATCAATGAAATAAGAAATCATTGTGATGTCAAAAATATTTGACATATACTCAGAAATAACTGAAACTGATAGTACAATCATGATGAATTCTAACCCTTTGAACAAGACGAAGAGCTGCTATCCAAAGACCTAAAAAGGTGTCATGCCAGGTGGTGCCATTTATTGCTTGAAGGGTTTTAATCAAACCTGCACAATTTGAAACCTTAAAATTATCATTTTTATAGACATTGGATTTGGAAGAACAGATCTGACAACATTTCTATTAAGATTCATGTCAAGGACTATGAAAAACTCTGAATTTACCAGTAATTATTTCAATGCCACATGTTGCATTTACTTGATATCCATCCATGGCATCTTCTAATAAGAGATCAAGAGGAAGCCAAAGAGCAGAACGGCTAGCTCCTTGGCATAGACTAGCAGAGGAAGAGAGAGATCCAAAAGCCATGACTGCATGAAACTTTTGTAGTGAGCTTGTTTTGCATTCTCGAGACAATACTATTCGAGCATCTGAAGTCAACTGCTGAAGAGACTCAGGAGTAAGAGTTTTGGAATTTCTTAATGCTGAGGAATTTTCTTGAAGCAACTGTAATCTCTGGATGAAATCTAGCCAATGTGAGGGCCTGACAATGTAGCAGGGACTGTTAGCCTAATTTCTTTCATTCAAAAGAAGACCAAATAGAAATATGATTATGGTAGTTATGAAGAGACATAATAGTTATGACTTCATAAAATTATAAATATGGAATTGAATGGAATAACAAAGCAGGATTCACTGAAAATATAGGACAACTATTTTGGAAAAATCTTTCATAGAATATTAAGTTATGTCTATAAATAATGCACTTAATGGTCAATTGATAACAGTCACTATCCAATGCTTGACCTATTGAGCATAAGAGTCATCCAGTGTGATTTCACTTGCATGCAATTAAAGTAAAATGAACAGAGTTTGAGAAGGACGTTATTAAAAGGGAAATCTACATACATGTTTCGACGAGGCAAGTAAAGAATTCTCGCAGTTACTTTATTTTGTAGAAATTCCCCTACTAACTCAATGGCCATCACAGTATTTAAATTTTGCAATCTCTCCTGAAGTTCAGCCTTCTTCTCATCAAAACTATTATTACGATCTATTTCCATTTCTTGAGATTTAATTATCCATTTGGACTTCTTATCTGAGGTAAGTTCTAGCAAGCGTTCATCATCTAATGTTGCATCAAGCAACTGCCACACAATTGAAAGGATAAATTCAACCACAAGAATCCCAGGTTCACTCATAGGCATACCATATCCCTGTGAAAGTTGAAGAACAGCATCTATCGATTTCATGACCCTGCGTAAATTTTATAAAAAAAAAAAGAAAAAGAAAAAAAAAAGAGGTTAGAAACTAGAAAACTTTATGATAGAAAATTACAATGGAAAACAAGCATTATAAATTAAGTGAGAGCAATTTCATCAAACATGAAATTTCAATTTTGGGGTTATGCATCAGTTATTATATGACTCATGTGTATCACATAAATAAATGTCATAAAAAATTATTTAATATTTGTGAATTAATTAAGAGATAGTAAACTAAAAAATTTGAAATAAACTTCATTACACTTGAATTGTAGAGCTCTTCTATCCTTATTCAAATTATGTAGTACTACATAAAATAAAATTTTCACAGAAACTCATTGAAAATTTGTGAATTTATTAAAGATAATAAACAAAAATGAATAAAAGTTACAGCCGGTGATGCATCCAACATGCACCATCCCAAAGAGAAGATTTCAGTCCAAGTCAACATGGAAAGCTCTGGTTTCCTATTCCTTAGCAATTACTGTAGCTATTTTTCACTACTTCTCTGTATTTCAACTTTATGTGTTGTAAACCAGAGCTGTTAAGAAGGCCTAAGCGCATATGAAGGGTTTAGAACAATGGGGACCTCATTGGCTGTTGAATCATGAGAGGTGTGAACCAGTTTAAAAGCCTACTAATTAAAGATAACGACAGAGCATAAATACATTTTAGTCAGTCATAACATCTAGCACTGTAAGGACATCGAATTTGACATAAAGCATTACACGCAACACTCATTTTCATTCATAGGCCAAACTGAAAGAATTTGGTACGACTGGAAAGATAGATAAAATAACAACTTGTCAAATAGAGAGAGAGAGAGAGAGAGAGAGAGAGAAAGGAACAATGAGGAAATAAACAAAAAGTAAATTCAGAATCTTGAGGTGAAAAAAGAAGAAGAAAAAAGAATGACCAACAGAGAGAGACGAATAATGGGGAAATGAACAAGAAAGAAATTCAGAATCCTGATGTCAAACAGAAATAAAAATAGCACTTTTATCCTCAAATTTCGATAAAGTGAGCTCAAAACAATCATTTGGCTTATTCTCAGCTTTTGAGAACAAAACCAATGACCTCTTGACTCTAGACATTACTTTATTGTCCTCCATTCTCTCAGGAACCAAACACAGTGCAGTCAACGGTCCCAAACTGCATCAGAAACTCATCAAATAACACAGGTACCATGATTACTTAAACAGAAAATTTGATTACTTAGTCATCTTACATTTAAAAAGCAATAAAAAGATTCTACAATGCGGTATCAGGGTTGGAATACATACTAATGGACTAGAGAATTGGACTTATAGCCTTTGAGCTACTTTATTTCGTTTGATAAGTTAGATACATAGATTTATTTATTTCATTCTATTGCAGACAAATAAAGTGAAAAAATATTTATAATATAAACGTAGAGATGCTTTCCATGGTCTCAACCGTAAGATAATTTCAAAAAAAAATATTCAAGACTAGTGTAGCATAAACATATAAAAAGAGATAACATAAACCCTCAAGCATATTGATAAGCCTTACAAATCTTGCAAGGGGTGCTGAGTTGGGCAAAATATACATGCTGAGTTGAACACCATTTGTAGGCAGATGGGGTGCTAACCCTATGGCACTTGACGCTTACGCTGTCTTGTATAATGTCTGGTATGTGGGGGAGGGGGTACCGCAACTCCTTGGTCAGGCTCCTTGCGTTGCTGCAAAGACGAAGTTACAAAGAAACAATGGATCAAATGAATTTTAATACCAACTATAACAGCAATCACGAAAGTATTCAAAGCTAGTAAATGACCAATACATACCGTGAGGCCAGCCTTGTGTCCTGCTTTGTGACCACCTGTCCCACAAGGAGGTGCTTTTCTTATGCGTTTAGGCCGACCTTGTGGGGGTGACTGTAGCTCATCAACTTGCTCATTCTCGACATGCACAACTGGTTGATTTGCTTGACTCCCAACAACTGAAGATACTACAACTGCAGGGGAGGATGGTGTAGCGGACGAAATGTGAGTGAGGCTCATAGTCATAGAAGCTGTATGCAGTCCAGGAGTGGGCATGAATGACATGGAGTCACTATGGGGTGGTACATGGTGTATATGACCAATGTTGTACGAGGGAGATTGAGTGTGCATGACTTGAGGGGTGTCATTGAAATCAATGCCGAGATCAAAGGATGGTGGAGTAAGGGATAGATGAGCGGGGTCAGAAAATGTACATAGGGTGGGTGAAGGGATCTCGGGGTGAGAAGATGCATGTGCAGTGGGTACAGGGATCTGTAGGTCAGGAAATGCGAGAGTAGTACGAGGAAGGATCTCTGGGGAAGGAGATGCATGTAGGGGTGGAGGGAACTCTGGGGCAGGTGATGCATGTGGGGGTGGAGGGAACTCTGGGGCAGGTGATGCATGTGGGGGTGGAGGGGGTTGATTTTGGCCTTGATGGGGTACAACACACTGGCCATGGCTATGGCTGGCAGGAGTTGAGCTCGTGCTTGGTCGTCCATTATGTTCTGGCAGTTCTGGATTTGCTGGATCCGCATCTTCCAAGGGAAGATGGGCAGCTAGACGGTGAAGGCGATCCACTTCCTTCAGCATAGCTGTAATTAGCTTGTGCTCAGGACTGTCTACTACATAACGCATCAACATCTGCTTGTGCATGGCGACCTGCAATTTTTGTAATACAATTAGTACACCTAACACAAAAATGGTAATACGCAACAAAATTTGGAAAGAAAGGTCAAAGCGATTACCGTAATAAGAAGAGAGGCGCTAGTGTGGTCGACAAACCTCCATGTGACTTTACCATACCAGCCGAAGTATGGATGAACACTCGACATAGCACCCTCTAGTCGTGCTCCATGACATAGTTTATGTGCTCTCGTATTCCATAAGTGGATGTGGCTAAAATGTCTGACCCTCCAATCCACTTCAATCTTCCCCCTCAAGTCTATCTTATGAAGGGCATCGTCAGTATCAACATCTTCGGGAATTTCTTGCACCATCCCAAACTGACGAAGAACACGATCCGGTGTATGTTTCTCTACTAGCCAGAAACATACAAGCGGCACCCTCGCCGTCCACATGTCTCGTCCTGCTACACAGAACGCAGGCAGGTGGCCTAATTCGGCTTCATATGGTTTCCACACCACCTGTTGTAGTAAAAAAAAAGCGCAGCACATTATGCAATGTTCCATTATTTTGAATTGACATATTTTACAGTTATAACAGTATACACTAAGATAACATTACAAGAAACACAATTTGAATACCTGGTTGGGATACATAGAATCTAGAAGCTGACGGTACCGAACCAAACAGATTTCGACGGGGCTATTCTTCGTGCTCACGACCCAAACCAACCTACAATGAAGAAAGAGGAAATCAATATCTACCAAATATGCAATGTAATAAAAAAGAAAAAGGATATGTATGTTGAATAATGCTAAGTTCAATGTGTCATATCGTTTAAAATTATGGATCCAAAAAAAATAGAGAGAATCGGTCAAAGAAGAGACTTACTTAATAGACAATGGCGAAGATGGTAATGGTGGGCCATATGCACCATCTGGTGGGAGGTCCATCCTTGGGCATAAAAAAGGGAATCTGGACCATGCCCAATATTGAACAAGTATTAAGGCCCCACCAATCTGACTAGCGTTTTTGTCGGTTGCCCTGCATAACTCTCTGTACAACCATGCAAGGCAAGCGCTCCCCCAACTGTACCGAGGTGGATTGTGAAGGTCCCTCAACATCTGCAACCACATCGTATGCACCCTATCGCCAGACTTGTCAGCGAAAATTATGTCCCCTAGGAGTGCTAGAATATAACACCGTGCATACTGATGCACAACAACCTCTTCTGCACCATGGGGCAACCCTTGGTCAATTTTTTCAAGTAGCTTCTTGATTTGGATCCTCTGTCCTTTAAGCACCACGGAATTAGTAACAATTCCAAGCATTTCCTGACATTCAACAGCCCACCTTAAGGCACAAGTTCCAACAATTGCCTCACCATCGATTGGAATCCCCAACAAAACCTCCACATCTTGTAATGTGATCGTCATCTCACCATGTGAAAGGTGGAAGGTGTGGGTTTCAGGCCGCCATCGCTCAACAAAGGCCGTTATCAAATTATGATCAAGCTCTCTAAATGGGGTCCTATACAGCCCCTCTAATCCAATTCTCTTGACAATGTCGAGGACGCGATCATCCACCATCGGGTTTCGTTTTCGAAACTCCTAATTACGACCACGACATTTCAATACCCCCGGATCCTACACATGATAGAACCATGGTGATGAGATGTAATATGCCATAACCTTTGTATAAATGATTGTAGCTATTGTTGGGAAAATAGACTATAAGTTCTTCAATTGGAATTTCCATGAGTTTATGACAACTTATTTAACGAAGCGTTTGTAGTCTTCTTATTTTGTTTATACAAAAACCAAAAATACAAAAGCTATATATCAAGATTAAGGTTATGCTCAAGAAGAATTTCATCAACAAAATCAGGAGTATAGCCTAAAACAAAAATGATAAGAGGTAGATAATTATTTAGAGACCATTTTGCAAGAGCATTACTATGCATTCAAAGGGACCAAAGCAACATAATGTAAAAGGATAAGAAAAGAATATAGAAATCTACTCAGGTCGTCGATTTTAATTTTACCTGGCCTTCCCAAACAGCAGATGATCGATGTTCTATTAGAAACCTTAACACCGAAGGAACCCTAGGACCAGGACCGAACCCATTATCCACCTCAGCAACGGCAGCCATACTACACAAATTTTAGGGAGTCAAGAGTAATATAAGCCCATGTTCAAGATAAATTGGCAAGGATCTCAATGTACAGCCTAATTTATTGCACAATTCTCCAAATACCATTATGCACAAAAGCTCCATAAAAGATAATATTTATGTCAATAAGATAGAATCAAGTGAATAGAAAAACTAGCTAAATAGAAGACATCAACTTAAAACTACTAGATAAGTTCGGGTGACATTGCAAGGAGAAAATTGGCATATGAAGATAATTTTGAAAAATATATGTTAGTTAACATTGTTTTCAAACTAATTAGCAAACTAACATCTCAAGGTTTTTAAACTCGATTTCACTGTAGCAACTCAAAACTCAGAAACTTGAGTTCCACGTGAACTCGACTATGGGACACTTATAGAAAAAGAAAGAAGAAACCAAGCAGGTCAGCCAAGATACAAACTATCAAAAAAAAGACAAAAGATCAGAATCAAAGGCAAGGGACTGAGAAGTGGGCTGTTCCTACTCAAATATATTGCCCAATGCCCACCATTTGTGACCTGAGCAGGATTACCAAGCATTCGGTCTTCAAAAATGCAAAAATTCGTCTCTCCAAATAGTCTACATCAAACAAGACAGAATAGCTACCCAAATTTTGAATGTTCCTTTTTAGCACATAGACCAGTCCAGCTGATTAATAGATCCGCCACTCAGCTAGGCCTCATCCAACTCATACCTACAAGGCTCAATAGAAAATCGCAAAACTCTCTGGACACTCTACAATGTAGGACTAGATGGCCCATAGTTTCCTTGTCAGATTTGCACATGCTACATCAATCTGGAATAATAATGCCCCTTTTCCACAAATTGTCAATTGTTAAAGAGTTTTTTTCCCTTCACTATGACCCACATAAAAAACCCAACATGAGGAGAATTGGCTCACCATATTGTTCTCCTCCTTTTCTTATATATTTGATAAGTAATAAAACTTCATTGCAAATTAGAGGAAACAAAAATACATGGGACCAAAGCACACAGTTAGTCTGCTAAGGAACCAGCAAACCATCAAAACTAAAGAGTATTGAAAGTACAACCATCAAGCAAATCAGCCAAAGAATTTTTTTGGATGGTAATGTTAATGTTTTATGGAAATTTCTTGCTTTTGTTTTTCTCATATTGCTACACAAGAATGTGCACTAGAAATATTAGATAAATATGTGAGAATTATATTACTGTTTCTGGTTGTGACAGGCTTGAATCTGAGACTAAGGACCTGCATTTTAACACTCTTTAATATCCCTGCATTTTGCAATGTTTTGGCTGCAGGTTGCCACGGGGCAGGTTGCCAGCCTTTGGAATGGTTGCACTCGGTTATGTTCGAGAAAGTTTCGAGAAGGTAAGAAAGTTGCGTTGTTGGAAAACTTATGTGTAGAGATACTCATTTACACTGTTTTCTTCTATTTAGGTTTCTCTAGCATCAGACTTTATGTACAACTACATGTCAAAAGACGTCACCACAAGTGTTGGCTATGATTACATTCTTAGACAGGTGAATTCTGCTTTTGCAAATTTTATACCATCTTAGAATGTGACTACTTGCTAGGTGTTTTATTACTTTGGAGTTTGCTTGCATGCATCTGTGGTTTCTGTCATTCTTACTTGTGTAAAAGATTACCAAATATAGATACTTGAGCCACAAAATTGTAGTACAGGCTTAGAAGAAGAGTCAGACAAGTATGATTTGAATTTGTTGTTTACTTATAACCTTTACCTATCATTTGCTAGTAGATGTATCTACTTTCATGTGGTTTTTGTTTGTTTTATTTTATCTTTGTATGAGTGCGTGGCCGCAAGGGAAGGGAATAAGATTTGGACTTGACATTTGCCTCATGAGGTTTAGTTCTTGGCAGAGTGAACTTTCCTAAGGGTTGTAGTTCTAGAGTTACATTTTTTGATAATTCAATAGTGGGGGGAGGGAGGATTTGAACCTTGGATGTCTTTGTTGAAAACATCAAGAGGTGCCAATAGTGTTACAAGGCTCTTGATGTAGTTCTAGAATTACTTGAATTGATTTTTGAAAGATTGCTTACTTTGATATGATGAAACTATGCAGAAGAAAGCTAATTAATGTATATGCATGTGTTATAACAAAAGCAATGTTTCCTTTAATCCATCTCTCTCTTTTTCTTTTTCTTTTTCCTTATCAAAGTATCTATTAGTGGTTAAGGATAGAATGATGAAAAATAATACATGTGGCCGGCTCTAATTAGTCTATTGAGGATCTACAACTGACTCTAGAGTTTTAGGACTAATGCTTGGTTTTTGTTGTTGTATCTATCAATTGAATAATCATATGCATAAATAATGGCAAAAGTCTGTTATCTACCGATGCCCCTTGACAGATATGGTTCATAATACACTATCATTGGCTCTTTTTGCTCATGACCGGTAGTCATCAATAACCTAGGGTTCCTTCCAACATGATATGGTTACCAAGTTGACAATCAATTTAAAGGTTAACTAGGACATGCAACCATGTTATGGTTTAGTTAAGTTGCTTTGTTGGCACTTTTTGTTCTTCAACATTAGACACCATAAATTGTTTCAGGGCACTATATGTTAGTCTCAATTAATAGGTAGAATTAGTTTTTGATGATCAATAGGAAGGTCTCTTGCAATACAACAACAACAAACAAAGTCTTAGTTCCAAAATTTTGGGATTGACTATGGATCCTTCATAGATTAGTTAGGGTTGGCCATATGTATTCTCTTGCAATATATATATATATATATATATATTTAAATGACATTAAAATCCACTACTAATCATATACCTATTTTTCTGGTTGTTTTAGTGTCGCCTTAGAGGAAAGATTGATTCCAATGGCTGCACGTCTGCTTTTCTAGAAGAGAGATTACAAATGGGTCTCAATTTTATTCTCTCGGCAGAGGTTAGCAGTCTTCTTTTATATATATGCTGATGCTTCTTCTGTAGCTCCTCCTTGGTTTAAATCTTATGGTCTATTCTTCAATGTTAGTTTACTGGAATATGAGTTTGTTTTGGATATCAGACACTAGCAATGCAAATGATTCCACACCAGCACAATGGAGAAAATCAATGTTAAAGGAAAAAAAAATAGTGAAAATCATTCAGTCCATTTCCCTATTGTACTCTGTTTCTTTTTTAAATTTTCAACCCCTTGTATTCCTCAGTCATTTAATTAGGTTTTACCATTATGGGTTTAAGAGCATTATAGTAAGGTGGAGGATGACTTCGTGGGTTCAACACCCACCAATTAATTAGGCAAGTAACTTACCAACAAAAATATATATGGTCATCCACTAGCTAGCTGATTGATTATGAGGTAAATTTACTTTTGTTTTCCTATTGTCAAATTCTAAACAAGGATATGCAGTTCAATATTCCTTAGGATATTGGCCAAGTCATATGACATGGAAGCATGTATTCTACTTATATTTCTAATACAACATGAATTTCATTAACATAGGTCCTACTACTTTGCCAGTGTTAATCAATAACCAAGTTATCAATAACCAAATATGGAGCTTCAATTACCTGAGAGTGAGAGAGAGACGGTGAATGACAGAGTGAGAGAGATGCTGGGCTCGCAGAGATGGTGGGTCAGAGACCGATGACGAGAGGAGCCAACGACGACAGACCGAGCCACCGATGAGGCCGAGCTGTCGATGAGTTGAGAGGAGAATGACAGACTGAGGGAGAGCCTCGTGCTTGAGTGGGTTTGAGCGACTGTGGTTTGAGAGTGAGAGATGAGGGAGATTTTGAGATTTTGTGATGTTTGAATTTTTGTGATTTTGAGAGTGAGATCAGCGAGGTGTTTGAGATGAGAGTGAGATTTTGAGTGTGATCTGCGAGCTGTTTGAGGGTGTTTTGGTGTGAGTGATTTGGCCAAAAATCGAGTCCAGTAGACTCGATTTACTTTAAAGTGATCACGTGCCCCAGTGACTTTCACATGGTAAGATGTGGAAATTGGAAATCGAGTACAAAGGACTCGATTTTTATTACCAAAAATCGAGTTTATTGAACTCGATTTTTATGACCAAAAATCGAGTTCAACGAACTTGATTTTTGTGCCTACGTGGACATTATATCCAGCTCAACCGGTGCCGCGATGGAGAAATCGAGTACAATGTACTCGATTTCTAAGCCCAAAATCGAGTCCACAAAACTCGATTTGTTAGAATCCAATTAGTTTGAAACGTTGCCTAACTAATAATATTGTTTAGATTTTATAGTTATTTAAAAAAAATTTCCACCCAAATGTGGATTGGAACAGTTTCGCGTAACGGTTCCCAAAAGCCCACTGCACTACTCAACTTCGACATCACAATATTATCAAATATAAAATTGAGGACCGAAGGAGGTAACAAATTTTACCAGAAATCCAAAAACCGTAGCATTGGCTTAGGGTCCCTAGCCTGCCAAGTATTGATGACAGAAGCTCTCACAGCTGGTAAAACAACTTGGGATATCAACTGGGAATAAACTCTTGATCACTCTCAAGTAAATCCTTCCACAACGACACCACCTCTAACCCGCAAAACGGATTCTGAAGAGGATACCATCCCTGAAACTCTTTAATAAACAAAGGCGGAGCATATGAGCAGGCAATGCAAGACAGGTTATACAACTTGAAGTCCTCAGAAAATCTACTCCTCAACTCAATAAATTGCCCCGCGACCGCGAGAGAGTCCAATGTCGAATCCTCTTCCTTCTCCAATTGATCGAGCACACTCAATATCTCTCCCATACTCTACAACTGCTTCCTCTGCCTCTTAGTCACAACAACCAACCTCTCGTTCTCCTCCTTCAACCTCTCCAATCTAGCTTCCTCGCTCCTCAAATCCCTATCAATTATCTCCCTTTCAAGCTCCACCGAGTCCACAACAAGCCTCACATTGTACTGAAGCTCCAGCATTGGAACTTCGTTCTTCAAATTTGTCAGCAACCGAACCTCCGGTCCTCTCATATCATACACCATCTGAACCACCACCGACGACCCCTTCTCCTCCTCTTCATCCTCCTCCTCCACCTCCTCCTCCTCTTCATCCTCCTCCTCCACCTCCTCCTCCTCCTTCTTCTTCTTCTTCTTCGTCGTCGACGACCACCACAACCGCTGCTTCTCCTTCACTCTCTCTACACCCTCACAGTCACTGCCCAACAAACCCTTCTTCTTCTTCTTATTCTCCTCTTTTGTCTCGTTGAAATCGTTGAACCCCATACCCATGTTCTTTGGGCGAAGTTTGGGCTCGATCGGAGTGAGAATCCCTTGCGCATTCTTGCCAAGTCCACCGCCTTTGTACCCCATTTTCTGCAACAACTTCATGCCAACGCCTTCAGTGTGCTTCTCAAACCCACCAAAACCACCACCAGCTTCATCGCCTTCGTCATCGTCCTCTCTCGCTCTCTTACTGCCAAATTTCAACACCTCCGTCCCCATCAACGAATTTTTTTTTCATTTAGCGTTGATTTTCTAAGAACATAATAATTAGTTGTTCTGTTTTAAAAACTCGAGTTTAATGATTTTTTTTTTCCCAAATAACTTTACTATGCTATCAATTTCGTTAGTTGTCTGTTTTTGAAAGAATGTGAAAAATTAGCATCTCAAATTTTTAAAACTCAAGTTTTTAATACTCAATTTTGGAGGTTTTTCATAAAATAACGTGAACTAAATTTTCCACGTGGATATCGAGTTTATAAAACTCGATTTACAAACTCAAGTTTCTAAAACACGATTTCTAATCCACGTTTTTACTAAAATCGGGTTTCGAAAACACGTTTTTGACCACTTAAAACCTAAAATTTGGCCTCACTCGTCACTCTCGCTTTCATACACTCGAGTGTATGAACCTTGAGTTTCACTAGGAAATTTTTTTTCCTAGAAAGCAAGCATTATCCTCTGTTTCAAGCAGAGAGGATGCTTTATTTTTTGAGTGTTCACACTAGGAACTCAAGTTTTATACACTCGAGTTCTATTAAAACTCGAGTCTATGAAACTCGAGTTTCACTTTCTTTCTTTTTTTCCCCACAAACAAGGCATCTGTTTTTTGAGTGTTCACACTAAGAACTCGAGTTTTATAAACTCGAGTTTTACACAAAACTTGAGTCTATGAAACTCGAGTTTCATTGGGAATTTTTTTTTTCCCCCTGGACATGCAAGCTAGCCAGATCCATCATAATCCACAAACACTCATTGAGTAGCTGATAATGTAATCCACAAACACTCATTGAGAGGCAGAGAAGCTAAGAATGTAAATGCACTTAAATTACATCAAAATGCATTCTTAATAAGCACTAAACTATACAAACTGTTACGCTCTCTACATAAACATAGTTTTACAATATAAATGCGCTTAAATCACAGCAAAAGGCATTCTCAATATATCAATATTCTAAACATGTCTAACCACGCTTAATTTGCAATTCTAACCATACTACTCAAATCACAATCTTCATAGAGATACATTGGATAGAGAATTACAAGTATATTCAACAAAAACCAAAAAGTTAATTGTGTTGATACAACGTGGTCACTTTTCCTAAGATCGGCGGTCCGCACAACAAAAATGTCGCTCATGGAAGCATGCCTGAAAAACGTAGACTAATCACGTTCGGAGACAAGACAATAAACATTAGGTAAACATAGAATGAACTCGATCTAGAACTTTTTGCCATCTATCACCTACCTAGTTTGGAACATGACCGCTTGTGGAAGCGCCATGAGATTGCGAACATTTTCTGTGGTTATGCCCAGAAGCATGACACAGTCCACATGTCTGCCTGGGTTGACTCTCTATCAAATTTGCATCCTCCCTCCACCATCCCGGTTCTCGATCCTTATTCCTCACTCCATCCATCTCATTCCTTATTCTTGACTTCACTGGTCAACCTTTGGCCCACAACAATGCTGGATTAGGCAACCACTTTGGCCCCATGGGATCCTTCCACATTGATTGTGACTTAGGAACCGCAAATGCATGTGAGTAAGTTTTAAGGGCATAGTCCAAGCTATAACATGGGTGAATATATGTGGTTGAATCAATATTTACAGAGTCACATAATTGCATGTGAACACGGGATCCCTATGTTTTGCCATTTCCCACAACTGCATGTTCTTTCCAGTAACTGAATTTCATAACTGTGGTTTCCCCCTCCTGTGCTACACATGTTGAATGAAGTAACTACCTGATATATCATATGTTGATTGCTAAATTCCTTGAGATAGTGCTTCTCAAATTTACGCCTATTTTCCGACCACGTCGAGAAGGCATATGTACTCCATTTCTTACCCTCCGCTATTTCATGAGTATACTCCTTATGCCGGTCGTGGAAATATTGAACAAGTTTGGACCAAGTGAACTCAACCATTGCGGCAATAGGAAGGCCCCGTGCACCTTTCAATACACCATTGAAGCACTTTAATATATTGGTTGTCATTGCCCCAAAACGTCTCCCACCACCATGTGACTGGGTCCACATATCCATAGACTCTCTCATTAGGTATGTGTATGGAAGATAATCTTGATTCTTTTCCTTGCCATCCTTCCCCATCACCTTCTTCTTATTCCTAATGGCCTAAATTTTCACCTACTTAATGGACTCCATTATGGTATCAAATTTAACTACTTGAGTAGCATATCTCGCTTTCAACGCTGCTGACTTTAGAGTTTAGTTCTAAAAATGTGTGTTAAAGTTGCTAGCAACATGTCGAAGGCAATATCTATGAAATACCGTGTTCTTCCATCATCCCCTCTTGGCCAGTTTGCAATGGCGTTTTTGATACCAAGATGTTGGTCAAAAATTATGCAAATGCCTTCGTTAGGTATTTCGTGGCCAATCGTATCTCTGAGGCATTATAAAAACCACCTTCAACTGGACCTTGACTCACAATCCACAATAGCAAAGGCGAGAGGGAATACCTTGTTGTTAGCGTTGGTTGCCATTGTGACCAACAACTTTCCCTGCTATTTACCATACAGATAGGTCCTATCAATACTAATCACCAGCTTGCAATATTTGAATCCATCAATGCACGGACTAAAAGACCAAAACACATAATGCAACAATACGGTGTTATCTTCATCAGTGTCTGTGGTATGATAGAACACCTGAGTAGTCGGATCTTGATTAATATATGTCATTAGCAACTTTTGGTAAGACTCTTCCCAATTCCGAAACATCTTCACAATCGCCTTTTGTTTCGCATCCCATACCTTGTAGTAAGAAGGCTTATGACCCTCATATTTCGTCTCTATCATAGATATAAGATGCTTAATTGAGGTACTGTGATCCTCACTTATCTTCTTAAGGATTTCTGATGCAATAAAATTACAAGCCATCATTCTACCATCATTTCGCACCCCAATCGGTATACACGTGTAAGGACCCATATACACAGTGACCATCCATAGTCCGTGGAGATCGGGCTTCATGACTGCGCAGAAATACCACTTGCATGACTCATCCACGCATTTCACACAAAGTTTTTTCTTCGTCAATCTACTGATCATAAAATGTTTGTTTTCCTTGAGGGCACAAATTGTTAATGTGCCCTGCACCTCCACTTTATTGGCAAAAGTCAACCCTTTGCACAAATTCATCTCCTATCTCCAAGTAGACACAAATTCATCCCCTGTCTTCAAGTAGACACAAATGGTATCTCAATATGTGAAGGATCAACCATATTTTCTCAAGTATTTGCAGAAAATGACAAGGCATGAGGTGCATAGGCAGAGATTGTGTTTGTAATGTTTTGGACACTAATAACATTGTCTGCATCAGGTTCACTATCGTCCAATGTCTCATCATCATCAATGTCCCTCTCAAGGTCCCCAAAGTCCCCTCGTTCAATCATCTCTTCAAACTCATCTTTATCGACAAAATCTTCACCATTAATGGCAGTAGTCTCATCAACATAGTCATCATCATCATCGTCGTCTTCATCATCATCATCATGAACATTATCCTCTACATGTGTAGAATACTCATATTGAACATCCGGAACTATAACCTGTAAACTTGTGGTTGTTTGTTGGAATTCCTTGATACCAACTTCTGCACGCGGCTCCAACTGTATGTACAACTTAATCGTAGTCACTTCGGGTATTCTCTCCAACTTGTCAAACATCATCTTTATATGTTTGTTTGCTTTTATTGCCATACACTTGTAATTAATCTTGTTCTTGAAGACTTCATTTGGCATATGATAAGTAATTTGTACGTTGTGCACAACAGGATTCACACACAATTCTTCCATAACTGTCTTCTTCAATTCATCAAGGGTCTTCAACCTACGATCAATTTGGGTGAACTCCATGTTTATACCCGGCCCTTCAAATGGCAATCCCTTGTCTGCATTGGCGTTCTTAAACGGACCACCGTGGTATAGGATTATATCAATTATAGTCATTGTGAACTTGTTCGAGTCAAGTTACTATCTTAGTTAAAAAACATTTTAACTTGTCAAATTACACAAAGTACAAATTCCAATTCATTCCAATTCATTCAAAGGGCATGAATTTCATTACACATTCGTTACACATTTCATAGCCAATTATTTTTCCGTCATGCTAAGACTACCCATGTCATACCCAATACAACAAAAAAGAAAAAGCCAAATTTATCTAATCATATTTACTTAACCATTTCATACCTAATACAAAAAAATTCATTTCATTACACATTCAAATGGCATAAATTACATACCCATTTCATTATAATTCATTCGAAGGGCATGAATAAGTCACCCATTTCATTACATACCCATTTCATACCCATATACTCATTCAAAAGGTATGAATTACATACCCATATACCCATTCAAATAATTAGATACATAGTCATTTCATTACAATTTATTCACTAGCCATTTTGTACCCAAAACAATGATGAATAAAGTCAAAACCCTTGTAAGATCATGATAAAAATAAGAGCCTACAAATGATGAATCATGATAACAAAAACCATGTAAATATATACTCAAAAAATTAACACTAACAAAACAAAGTTCTATAATTCACAATATTGGTATCTTAACTAAGTTATGTTAGCTATCTACAAAATAAATAGTCAAACTCTTTAACCCACACCCAACAACAAATAATACCTAACTACAATGACAAAATCCTCAAAAAACCCATACCTAATATATGAATTTGTTGAGAGGGAGGAGCAGTGAGAGAGGCAATGTGGTGAGTGAGGCAGTGAGGCTGAGTGTGGGTGAGAGAGTTCTAAGTGAGGCTGAGTGTGGGTGAGGCAGTGAGAGCAAAGTGAGGCTGAGTGGGTGAGGCAGTGAAAGCAAAGCTCAGTTGAGTGTGTGTGAGTGACCTGATATATGAGTGTGCGTATTTATATTTTGCCTAGCAAAACTCGAGTCTCTAAGACTTGAGATCTAGGTAATTTTTAATTAAATTTCGAGTCTTATAGACTCAAGATCTATATTTCAAAAATGGTTTCCACCAAGAAAATCGAGTGTCTAAGACTCTATTTTTTGTTTCAAAGAACTTGAGCCTTTAAAACTCGAGATCTATGTGGCGTTTTCTATCCACCTGATATATTACAAAACGGGCCTAAAGCGAGTCTCTGAGACACGAGTTTTACCCACATCTCGAGTTTCTAAAACTCGAGATGCTAGTTTCCAAAATCCTTACAAACCTGCATTAACTTATTATATTTTTTGTCCTTACTGCGCTAGCCTGCAAATTCCCCATGAGTTTAATGGTAGAACTCAAGTTTTTAAAACTTGAGACCCAAGCGGTAGAATCTGACATGGAAAAAATTCCACATAGAAATCGAGTTTTACAAACTCGAGTTTCACCATTTTTCCCTTTCACGTAGAACTCGAGTTTTAGAAACTCGAGTTCCACCATTTTTCCCTTTCAAATCATCCTTCTTCTTCTTGCACTTAATTCCTCTTCCTCACATTCTTCTCAATCAGACCTAGTGTTCTTCTCCGTGCAGATCTGAAGACCAGATCGTCCAATCGCCCACCCAGCGTTCAATCGTCCAATCGGAGCTCCAACGTCGTCCAATCGTTTAATCTATTCTTCCTCTGTTCTTCATCTTTGTTCTTCGTCGTCAAATCGTTCTTCCTGTCGTCAGATTGTTCTAGGTTTCTTCATCATCTTCGTTCTGTTCTTCTTCTACTGGGCTTCATCTTCGTTCTGTTCTTGTTTGATTTTCGATTGGTTCGGGTTTCATCTTTTTCTACTAGGTTTCTCTCTTCTTCAAAGTTCTGTTGGGTTTGGCTTCGTTGTTTTTCTATCTGTCGAACTCGAGTCTTACAGACTCGATTTCCACGTTTTCCACTATGAAAACCAAGTCTCTAACACTCAATTTTGATTCGCTAGAACTTAAGTCTTACAGACTCGAGATCTATGTGGCGTTTCCTGGCATTTTTTGTCCAAGTCATTGTGCAAAGCAAGTGTTTGGGACTCGAGTTTTAAAATGGAACTCAAGTTTCTAAAACTTGAGATGTTATTTTGTTAATACGTTTCAAATGTGTGTTAACTTACTATATTACCCTCCCTTACTATGCTAGAAGCAAAATATCCTCCTTCATCAACAAACTCAAACATAAACACTAAGCTTACACTGTACGCTATAATATATATATATATATATATATATATATATATATATATATATATATATAACCGAAACCTCTGAAGCTCCTACAATTTTTCACGTCAGTACAATATTTAATGAAAATTATCATTTTATTTAAATAAAATTATTTTTGTTTAGTCCAAACTTAATGAGGAGTGGAACTCTATCTCTTTAACAAGTCCAACTTAAACTCAAACTCATCATTTTTTTAATCATTTTTTTTAAATAAAATTATTTTTGTTTAGTCCAAACTTAACAATGAGTAAAACTCTATCTCTCTAAGAAATCCAACTTAAATTCAAATTCATTATTATCATTTTTTTTAAACAAAATTATTTTTGTTTAGTTCAAACTTAATAAGGAGTGAAATTTCATCTCTCTAACAAGTCTAATTTAAGCTCAAACTCAAACATTGATAAAAAAAATTTAAAAAAAATTGAATAAATCATATATTAAGATTATCCTAAACATGGCTTTATTTGGATAAATATAAAAATCATCAATTATTGATAAAGTTCAACTTCTTTGGGTAATAGAACAATTCTACTTCAACTTCTTTAAAAAGTATTTTTCTTACATAAACCACTAAACTCTTTTTAGCTGTTTTTTACAAGATAAAAAAACTTGCAATAATTGAAATTATTCTTTGAAATGTAACCCGTCTTTCTTTTATATTTCTCTATTGTTTAGTCATATATATTTTGTTTTATTTCAACAATTTCTAAGCAGTGAATCATTTGATTCTATAATATTTTTTGGTCTTTTAGAAGTTTTAATATCTAAATTTTTGAGTTATTTATTTTTGCAGTATTTGAAATTTTCTGACAAATTTTTGTAAGCCACTGCACATTCAAGCAATGACTTTTTCATCAAATTGTAACACAAATTGAAGTCATACAAGAGCAAATCATGCAATGGTGTAGTTTATTAGTTAATTTAAGATTTTATAAAATTATTTTAGTCTACCTCACAAATATGTAGGTTCTCGTGCATAGCACGGATTAGCGACTAGTATATATAATACGTAAAGTTTAAGTAAGTCGGTTAAGCCTTATCAAAAAAAAAAAAAAGAAGAGCAAAGTCGGTTTTTGTTGTATGTTTAGCTTATCCAAATCTGTTTGGGTAAACTTATTTTGTTGGAACTGAAAATTTATTATTGAAAGGAAAAAAGTTAGTTAAAATAGTACCGTAGAGCCATGAATAGTACCAAAAAGTACAGTAGGCTCATGAATAGTAGCAAAAATAAGCTGAATAGTAAAATAATTGTAATTTTTCATTGATATCCAAACACACTATTTTGCTGAAAATTGAAAACTGAAAATATTGCAGTAAAAATAATTTTTAAATATGTAAATAATGCCGTGGGACCCATTTGTAATGAAAGTTTTGTTGAAAAAAGAGGTTTATGGATCCTATGAATAGTGCACGGGACCCACTGGAAGTGCTGAAACGTTGTTCTAAAAATAAAAAGCCAAAACGCAGAGGCTGAGGAAATAATTAGTATCCAAATGTACACTAAGCGTGCGTTTGGATTGGGCGTTTTGCCCAATCCGTGCATCTGCGTTTTTTTAGTGGGTCCTATGGGTATTGTTCACGGATTCACAAAAGTCAGCAAAACACAAATTTCTAGGTAAATTCGGGTCCCATAGCACTATTTTCACCTTTAAAAATTATTTTACTACAGTGTTTTCATTAATAAGTTTTCAGTTTTCAGCAAATAAGCAGTATCCAAAAACACCCTAAGTGTGCGTTTGGGTTAGGATGAAAAATGAAAATTATTTTACTATTTGGCTTATTTTTGCTACTATTCATGAGTCTCACTGCACTTTTTGGCACTATTTATGAGCTCACTGTACTATTTCAACTAACTTTTATCTTTATCTACAGTACTTTTAGCAATAGTTTTTTAGTTTCAGCAAAATAAGCAGTATCCAAACACACCCAGTGTGTGTTTGGTAAAAATTATTTTTTCAACTTATTTTATTATTTAGCATATTTTTGCTAAAATTTATGGGTCTCACTACACTTTTTGATACTATTTATAGGTTACACGGTACTATTTCAGCTAACTTTTACATTTATCTACCGTACTTTCAGCAAAAAAAATTTCAGTTTCAGCAAAATAAGCAGATCCTAAACAGACCTAAGTATATTTTTAATGAGTAATATTTATTACAAACTAGAGTTATATGCATCGTACAATTATATATATATATATATATATATATATATATATATATATATATTTATATTTATGGGTTAAAAATGATGAGAAGTGCTAACAATGCTTTCACAATAAATTATAAGTAATTCCTCTTTAAAAAAAAATTCGTAAGTGATAAGTTGTTATTAGTTTTAATTTAAATTCAGAAATTAAATTATTTTTTTTGTCAACCTATTGCAACCAATAATAACCTACCATATATAATTTGTTGTAAAAATGTTGTGGATATAACATTTTTCTCCAAATTATACATAATGTAAAAGTTACACATTTTTTAAGCCATATATATATGAGTTTTACTTCTTTTCTTTTCTTTTTTCTTTTTTTTTTGGATAAATACATGGGTTTACTATTTCTTCTTCTTCTTTTTATTGGGTTTTTAATGGTTTAATTATATTAATTAGACTCTTCGCCTTTTGCACAACATTAACTCGTCTAGAATAAAAAAATTAGATAGGACACGTGGCGAAAAATTAGGCAAAAATTAAAATCCAATTTAAAATTTAATTGGATATTCTCTCAGTTTTTGGCTATATATATATATATATATATAGAGAGAGAGAGAGAGAGAGAGAGAGAGAGAGAGAGAGAGAGAGAGAGAGAGAGAGAGAGAGAGAGAGAGAGAGAGAGAGAGAGACTAGTGTGTAGCCTTGTACATATACACGGGTACAATTAAAATTTAGAAAAAGTTTAAATTATACATAGTATTAGTTTACACTTTTTTTAAACCATACATTTCTAAAAATATGTAATGATTTCTCAATATATATATATATATATATATATATATATATATATATATATATATGTAAGTGCACAATTGCGTCTGGACCCAAAAAAACACACGTGGGCTCAGGCCCAATGAGTCTTAAACAATTAAATTTGTAGAGTGTGGGTTCGCAATATAGTTTAGTGATATTCGAAACTTGATGAACATGCTAGAATATTACAGTATTTGCAAATAATAGACAAACGGGGCAGAATGAACCTCCTCGGACGTAAGTCGAGGACAACTTATATATTATTTCTCTTTCTTCTCTCAAAGGTTACAGTTCTTAATATTTGTCTCACCACCCCCTTTTCTTTACTCTCTTCCCTCCTTAAATACTTCTTCTTCTGCCCTTTTCGTCCACGTGTAAAGCAAATCACCCTATTAGACACCTGTCCCATCCACCACCCTCTGGAAGTCTTCAAATGATAGCAAGAAGGCTGACTTATACTATTCAAGGGTCATTTCCCCATTAATGTGGCTAGGGAGGTAGGTGCAGGGTCTTTAATGTGGAGGGGCAGCCTTTTTCTGAGATATTTCTCTCACACCGTTGCGTCCGAAGGGTGCTTAAATCCCCCTCTTAACCAACGGTTTTTCCAGAATTTTGCCTTGATCTTTTTGGCGAATCCCAGGGTCATCGTGGGTCTGTCCGAGGAGAGATTCATCCTCGGACGAATCCTCGGACTCTCAACTCATGGGCCGACCTGCAGTTCTAGAGGGCTTTTAGTCAAAAACAAACTAGTGCCCATTAATAAAGCCTAAGGCCCAAATACTTACTTAGGTCCTTTTAGTCCCCACAATATATATATATATATATATATATATATATATATATATATATATATATATATATATATATATATATATATGATTTAGAATTTAATTGCTTTTAGACTCTTCAATTTTTGCACCCAATAATTCACTTGCCACAAAAATAAAAAACTTAGATGAACGCATGGCGTACAATTAGATTCCAATTGAAATTCAATTTAGAATCTAATTAGATTTGGACTCTTCGATTTTTACACTCAATAATTCATTTGGCAAAAAATTAAAAATTAAATAGGAACCCATGGCCTTGACTCTGGAACTATTTGTAGGATCGTCAGCTGTGCCATTCCACCTCAAAACCAATTGGTATTGAGAAAGACATACTCAAATCTTTTATGACATTTGACATCACGCCTCGCAGGCCTATTTTTAGTGTGGTTATAGGGAGTCAAATTGTGGTCCCCTAACAAACCTAAACTACCAAAAAAAAAAAACACACACACACACACACACAAAAATAGCCACCACCATATTAAAAATAAGAACAAGCTGGTACGAGAGCTAGAGAAATTCGGCTGATGGTGGCTTTTCCTATTTGACAGTGGTGCTTTGAGATTGGCAATAGTAGCCCAGACCAACTTTAGATCGTGTCTGAGATGGACTTCAAACCAACGGTGGTGGCGACTTCAAACATAGGCTTGATCGGTGAGGGAGGCAAAGAGGGAAGGAAAAATATAGAGAGAGCTCAAATAAACAAAGCAAGCAGAGAGGAGAGGGAAGAGAGAGAGAGATCAGAATGACACTGTGAAATAAAATATTTGATATTTAATACATCTAATACTAGTGCTTTAATAACAATTTGTCACTTAAAATTTGTTACGAAGATACTATGAAATTATGGTAGCATTACAATAATGTTAAACAAAATTGGGTAAACAATAACACAAACATGATTTTGTTATGCAGCGGCATATATTGGCAAGATTCACGTGGCAGGCTGGCAGCCTCTTCTTTTAGACAAGTTGCTTTACCTCACTTTACAGTTTGGTAAACAAAATAATTGGGTCGGAGCTACTACTATCAAGTATGCCAAGTGGATATATATAGACACCATTATATTGTTGGTGTTCTTACATTCAGATATCAATTAATATAAACATGAATTACATGAATTTAAGTTTTAGTGTGTGTATCAAGGAAGTCAATACCGTACCGGAGGCTATACCGGTTTGACCAATGGTACGATATATTTCGGGTACCGGTCAATACCGGTGTACCGTTTCGGGGTTACCGCTATTTTTTATTATTTTATACAATATATAAAGTTATAATGATTTTTTTATAAACATTTAGTTATAATGATTATTTTATTGGTGTGTTTAATGTTTTATATAATAATGTTTTATAGATAATCTAATATTCTAATATAAACCATATTATTATATATTATTATTATCATTATTATTATTATTATTATTATTATTTGTAATGTACCGGCGTTTCAAAAAAAAAATTGGAATGTACCGGAACAAAAGTTACAAAACAGATACAGTATATCTTATAATAATAAAAAAAAATAAAGAAAGATAAGACTATTAAATTTGAAATGGGTCAACAAATAGCTGTACACCACTCCTTTTTTTTTTGGGTAAATCAAACAGCTGTACACCACATCTTCTTCTTTTTGAGAAAGACAAAGAAGGTGAAGCAGTTCACAGTTCGGTGAAGTTGCAGTGAACTCCTTCACAGTTCGGTCTGCTTCACAGCAGCGTTGAGTGCTTGAGCAGCTATTAACCAGTGTAGAGCAAATAAACGACAGAGTGGCAAGAGAGAAAGAGGTGTACCAGTGTCACCGTCGAAAAGTGGCGTTACAGATTCGCCGCCGAGGAGTTTACCAGTGTCGCCGCTGAGGAGTGTTTGTTTGTTTTTTTTTTTGAGTTTATATATGTTGTAAATTTGGAATTTATATATGTTCTCTTGTTACCTTTGCATTTTTCTCCTTCTTTGCTGGGTTTTCTGGCTTACTCAAAATCTCAGATCTGCATGTCGTGTTTCGGCCCGGTATCCATTTACCGGCCGAAACAGCCGGATATGGCCGGTACGGCCGGTATGCGGCCGGTACGGCCGGTATTTTTTCCGGTACGAAACAAGGGTGTATCTGTACCGGTGCACTGGCCGGTACGATATATACCGGCCGTACCGGCCGGAACGGTACGATATCACCCACACTGGTGTGTATAGCCGTGTCTATGTTCAAGTGCACATGTATAATGTCTATAGAATTTTCCCCCTTTTCACATTAAAAGTATGAATAATTCGCTTAGCAAGATTGTGACCACAATCAGCGGCAATTGGCCATTTTCCAAGGGCTGTCCTCAAATCAATCTTCGAAAGCATTAACAACGCGCTTGTGATGTTTTGCAATTATAACTCCCCAGCTGTGACATGATTGTATTGGAAAATTGACTTGTTTTTATAAGGGTTTTGCTTATATTCAGTAATTTTTTAATTGGATATATCTTACTGGAGAAATGATATGTCCATAATATTTTCACAATATTTTTACAACAAATTCTATGTGGTATGTTGTTACTGGTTTTCATTGTTAGGGTAAAAAAGTAATCTTAGTGTTAGGTTCAAATTTGAACCAATAACAACTAACCACTTATGATTTGTTATGAAAATATTGTAAAAATATTGTGGACGTAGCATCTCTCATCTTATTGTTTTAAATATACAATTGCAAGTAGCAGTAAGTTTTAATCTTCAAATTTTATTTAGTTAGCATATAATGTAATAGTTTTTCATCAAAACAAAATGAAATTTTAGTTAAAAAAATACAAAAAGTAAGCTAAACCCTTTTTGCATCGCGCATTTACAGAACACAATTTGGATTTTCAGCTAAAAAAAGTGCATTTTGGCTCCTAAAATTGGAACCAAACACACGCTAATTCTCTCTTGTCCTGGAGTCCCGGCAATTGGCCGTACTGCCTCAGCTGTACACAACCTTCTAAAATAATTATAATCTCTCTTTTCACTTTTGACTTTGCTTACTCAAACTCGCATGGAAAATATGTTAGTTGTGCAGAATTTTTTCGAGGGTAATTATAATTTATGGAGAATAAAAGTGGTAGTAACAAACTAACAATATGTTCATATTAATTTTCCTTCTCATGCCAGGTGAGTATTTTTCTCTCTAGGAAGAGACTTTTCTTCTCACATTCTGGGTGAGGATTAGTTTTTTAACTCTCAGTGTTTGTCTGCCATTTTTGTGAGAGTTTCGGTAGGGAATATCACATGATGGATTCGGATTTTATAGACAAGTTGCAAAATATAACTTTGATAGAGGATGAGGGAGAAGTAATTAAGGTTGGGGTTTTACAGAGGGAAAGGATGCTAGAAGAATGTTCCCTCAGTTTGTTTAGAAAGTTTCTCACTACACGAACTTTTAATCAGCGTGCAGCCAAGGGCTTGCTAAGGTCTGTGTGGAGGATGGGCTTGGATTTACACATAGTTGAAGTGGGAAATAATCTTTTTCAATTTAAATTTACAATGAAAAGTCAATTGAAGTGGGTGTTGGCCAATGGTCCTTGGAGTTTTGAGGGTCACACTCTGGTGTTACGAAGATCGGAGAGAGGAATGACAGCCACTTCGGTTCGATTCTCCCTAATGCCGATGTGGATTCAGGTGTGGGGTTTACCTTTCGATCTGTTATTGGAAGAGGTCGGCAAGGATATTGGCAATGGTCTGGGAAAAGTACTGGATGTTGATTTGAAGGTTTTTTCGTCTGACCAAGCTTGCTTTATCAGAGTAAGGGTGGAGTTGCCATTGGACAAATCATTATGTCAAGGAGGAGTTGTTGCTAGTCCTGAAGGTGATAAGATTTGTATTGGCTTCAAGTATGAACGTTTAGTTGGGCTTTGTTATCAATGTGGTCGAATTGGTCATGAGATTTGGGACTGCTCTGTTTCAAGGGACGAAAAACAGAGGTGTCTTCCTTATGGGGAATGGTTGAAGGCGGGGCATCATAGAAATCACGGCAATGCAACAAAGCACGACGCAGCCTAGGGAGACGGAATGATGATGTTCAGATTGAGCAGGAGGATCGGGTTTCTTTAAACTGGAAGGTAAATGCGCAGGGCGATCCAACAATCGGAAGTGGAAGTGAACGAATGATCTTAATGCCGTCGGGCAATCTACCTAAAGGTGGTAGCTTTGATGGTGCTTCAGCAGGTGATGGTGTTACAGTAGAGAAAGATACAAATTTGACGGTGAAGAATCACGTTCCCATTTTTGAGGAGTTGATCACGGAGCTTGATCATGCCATCCTAACTAACTCAGATTTTTCAGGTACAAAAATTCCTCAAACTGATTACGTGACAGATAATTGCACGATTTCCTCCGATTTGATTGAGGTGGCAGTCATGGATGAGGATGCTGTCATCCTTAATCATGATTTAATGGGGAAACAAAGTGAGCAAATATCTCCACCGGTTTTTGAGGGATCAGATATAGGTTTTAAAGTTGGTTATGGTAATGTGCAAGGAAACAAGAACAAGAGTAAGGTGCGGCCAAAAAGAAGTGGGAATCATGAGAAAGGTGTGAGCCAATCTTTGTATGGCCCAAAAAAGGTTGAGGCTGAGGAGGAGTCTAAAACTGGAAGCCTGAAAACAAAGAAGAATTGGAAGAGGCTTGCCAAAGCTCAGATTATTTCTAATTCTTCAACTGCTGACATGGACCCAGGGCATAAAAGGAAGCAAGTAGAAAATTGTAATAAAGATGCAATAGGTGTTAAGAGAGAAAAGAAACATAAAATTGTAGAGAATGAACAAGGTGTTGTGTCAACTACGGGATCAATGGAGGCTGCTGGGCAGCCATGCCAAGTATGAGGACACTCCTACAAAAAAAAAAAAAAAAAAAAAAACCCAAAAAAATAAAATCATCTTCTTTTGATGTCCAGGTATATCAAGAAGGTGTCGTTTGGTAGATTTTCAGGAGTTCCAGGCATTTAAGAGAAGATTCGCTTTTCTTACAGTAGTTTTTTGGATTTTTGAATTTTTATCTTTGTTTCTTTTTCTTTTCTTACTTTGTTTACGATGTAATCAAGCCACTCTAGTGTATGCTAGTGAGGCAAAAGAGAAAAAAGGGGGGTCATATGTCCATCTTTCTCTTTCCCATTGTATATCATGCTTCTTCATTAATAAAATCTACTATCGTTTCCTCTTTAAAAAAAAAAAAAAAAAAGCAATATGTTCATATTAAATCTTATTATCCACTAATTATGACTTATCACCTTTATGAAGTTTAATAGGTATTAATTGTTAGAGATATATTAGATATATTAGCCCAATGTAATAGGTCCAAGTCCACTCCTACTTGTACTAGTAGTCTAGGGTTTAGTTGTCTATATATACTCATGTTAGGGTTCATTGTAATACAGGTTATTGTACTACACTCTTATATAATAAAAATGTAACCCTTATGTGGCGTTTGGTACGGGGAATCCACATTACTCCTGGCATCTAGATTCCCAGGAATGTGATTCCTAGGAATGTAGCTATTCCTATGTTTGGTTTCATTGGGAGATTCCTATGAATGTGAGATGATAATGTTTGGTGTATTCCCAGGAATCTTAAATGAATTATTTGTTTTTCCCATTTTGTCCTTAGATTTGAATGTAAAGTACCAAGCCCATTAAAAAAAAATCTTCCTTTAAATAAATAATGAAAAAATATATATAAACTATTAATTAGTCCTTTAAAAAAATATCTTACTCTAAATAGATAGATAAAAAACATTATATAAACTATCAATTAGCAACACATTCATTAAAACTGTGATCTAACATTTCAAAATGACAAGAATAATACAAAAATAACTATTAGCAGAGTTATTTATCCTGTTTATGTTGTTTTGGTGGGAAAAGATAAAGACAAGAGAGAAGATATTGATAATTTGTTTTATAGTTTATCTTAATTGCTTAAATGATAAGGAAAAAGGGTTAAAATTGTCAATTTATAAAAAATACAATTTATTTTAAGTTTGGGAATCTGGATTCCCACCTGTTTTAAAGGGAATCCACATTCCTACTGAGAGGGGTTTAAGGATTCCCCTGGCATCTGATTCCCTAGCGTAATTTGCAACCAAACATGGGAATCTTTAAACATTCCTGAAAATCCTAAAACATTACCCCATACCAAACGCCACCTTAAGGGATTCTTCTATGGATGTAGGCCAACAAGGTTGAACCACGTAACCCTCATGTTCTCAGTGTTCCTATTTTATGCTTCCTCTTCCGCATCCACTCTAGTATTAGTATATCCAACATGGTATAACACATCGCATTGCTAATATTTATTTAACATGGTATCAGAGTCAAACTTCATTCTTGGCATCAAACAAACATCTCTAGCAAGCAAAGAAGATTCTCACGTGCATGCCACCATCTAAAGTCACATATGCTTGTATGCTGAATCTAGACTCCATGGCATCTCATAGCCACGGTGGCTCAATGTTATGTCAAAATTCAACAACCAAGCAAACCGTGACTTACCTTCTCAAATCTGTGCACATCGAGCCTTCGCCTAATGAAACTAACGCCACAAACGTACTCCATTGCATCCCACGACCAAAACCCAGAAAGCTGGTCACCACCAGAAGCTTCATGTGCCACCACACTCCATAAGAGATTCCAGCACAATCCCACGCGTTGCCGAAAGTTCTCGACTTCCAGATTAGACTTTGGCCACATGCGCCGCCATGACGACCTTGTAGCCCACTAATCTGTCAGATTGTGAAATTTGGCCTTTATCCGACGAATGACGCGCCACCACGCGCACACCATTAGATCCACATGCTACCGAGGAATGCACATACCACAATGCTCCAAAAGACTTCTGTTGATGTCATTTGATGATGTCATCTAGCCACGTCAGCGCCACACAAGCCCTAGCCACGTCAGCCCTAGTCTAGGTCAGCGCCATGTCATCAGGATAACATCACCATCTTTATAGCCCGATTTGTGACCCGACCCGGACAATGTAGTCGTTGACTTTGACCAAGATCCGTTGACTTTGTCTTTCATTGGCTTTGACTTTGCATTGACCTTTGACCAAAAGTTGAAATTTCCAAAAGTGCCTATCTTGCTCAGTATTTTGTGTAGATTCCGATTTTGGACTCCACTTCTTCATTTAAAGCTCCGAAATTGGTCAATTGACACATTATTCATTGTGGTTTCTTCAAAGGCATCTCCAATTGATCTTCTCATACTTATCCAGCCTCAAACCTTCATTAAGATTCCGCCTTGAGTTTGAAGGAGGGTGTTAGAGATATATTAGACATATTAGCCCAATGTAATAGGTCCAAGCCCACTCCTACTTGTACTAGTAGTCTAGGGTTGAGTTTCCTATATATACTCATGTTAGGATTCATTGTAATACATGTTATTGTACTACACTCTTATATAATAAAGATGTAGCCCTTAAGGGATTCCTCCGTGGATGTAGGCCGACAAGGCTGAACCATGTAACCCTCGTGTTTTCGGTGTTCCTATTCTACGCTTCCCCTTCCATATCCACTCTAACATATACAACATGGTATAACACATTTCATTGCTAATATTTGTTTAACATCAATTATTGATTTTACAAGATCAAAACCTCGCCGATCTAGATTCTAGCTTTTTGTTGAAAATTTTTGTTGTTAGTTTTAATAACTGCGATATATTTTTAATATTATTTTATATTTTAATAAAAATTTGAAAAAAATTGATTGACTTATTTTTTGGATGGGAGAGTGATAAGATTCTAGTTTAGTGGAAGAAAGGGAAGAAGAATTGATATTAGGAACAAGAAACAAGGTAGAGAGAAAGAATAAGGAAGAAACAATGGAATTCTTATCTGCATGAGTTTTACAATCCTTACCTTCTCCTTATAAGCACTACCCATGTAACCAACTAACTACCTACTTGACACCTGGCCTAACCAACTAACAACCCACAACAGCAGTACAATAGTAGTATAGTCCAATCACTGCGCACTCCCATGCACCCACATGCGGGCACACATGCACCCCTCCGTAGTTATCTATGCACCAGCTTGCACACATACACGCACACTCCCCTATACACCCTTACACACACAACTGTCACACCTACACACGCACACCCTTGTAGCAACATACACACCACATGTGCACACCCTTACACCTACTTACAAATATCTACAAATATCAAGTCTATAATTGTCACAATGTCTATTTACAAATATCTACAAATATCCACACATGCAGACCTTTACAAATATTTGCAAATATCAAGCCTACAATTGTCACACTATAGTACCTATCAATACCCCCCCCCCCCCAAATCAAAGCACCTTGCCCACAAGGTGAGAGAATTGATGCTGCAACGCATAAAGAGACTCCCAAGTAGCATGTATTGGATCTTGCCCTTGCTATTGGACTAAAACCTCAGTAATTGACCTGGACCAAAGCTGCTTAGTTCTAGTCTTGCAAAACAGCAACTGGTCAGGATGGAAAAAACCACCAGAATCCATAGAAGGTAAAGTAGGAATTGGAATGACTTGAGCCCCCAAATGCTTCTTAAGGCAGGACACATGGAAAACTGGACGCAAGAGACAATCTGAAGGTGAAGCCAACTTGTAAGTCACAAAACCTAGCCTCCGCAAAACCTGAAATGACCCATAGTACCTTGGAGAAAACTTATTAAAGCCCTTGGACCTTAAGGTCAGCTGTCTATAAGGTTGAAGCCTCAAATAAACCTAGTTTCCAACCTCAAATGACCTGTCAAGCCTATGCTGATCAGCTTGGAGCTTCATTCTGTAAGGCCTTTCACTAATGGCTTGAGTCCCTTCCTTAAGCAAAATTTGATGCTCATGGCCTCTCAAGGGTGGGAGACCTGATGGAATAGCAAAGACTGCACTAAATTCACTCAAAAGGTCTTCAATCTCTAGCTGAATCTATTCTGGAATTGAAGAAGGAATTGGAGAGATAACTTGGAGACACAACCCCCTCTTGACTGTTTAAAGAACTTCATAGAGTCCTGAAAAGACCAGAGGGTTGTAAACCCTTGAGCAAAACTGGCTTGCCATTCAGAACAAACTCCATAGTAAGGTGCTAGAAATTCCATTGAATCAATCCCAAAGTATACAGCCATTGGGTGCCTAATACAACATCACACCCTCCTAAGGACAAAACATTGAGATCCATAAGGAATTTATGCCCTTGGAGCTTAAGCTGGACTGCATGACAAGCACCCTTGGTCTGCAACAATGCCCCATTGGCAATCTTAACCTCAAAGCTATCTTCAACAGCTATGGGAAGTTTCAGCAGCATCCAAATAGAGGTGTCCAAGAAGTTGTGAGTGCTTCCTGTATCAATTAAGATCACCAATTCTTGATGATTTATTCTTCCAAGTACTCTCATGGTGCCTGGGGATGGACTGCCTAACAAGGCATACAATGTAATCTCAGCAGTAGAATTAATCAAGTCAGAAGATACCTCAGAACCAGTGCAGTCCTCCACTTGCATCTCCTCTGAATAAACCTCTACTTCAGGCACAAAATCTTGCACCCCTTCCATCATAAAGAACTTTGGAGTCTTGCACTTGTGACCAGCAACCCACTTCTCATCACAGGAAAAGTAGTCCTTGCCTTCTTCTTTCATCAATCTGAGCAGCTGGGACCTTCTGAAATGGTGGTTTAGAGAACTTGAAGTCAGTCTTGGGAGGTGGAGGACCAAGAATTGAAGGTCTTGCTACTTGAGCTTCACCCCATGACTTAGTACCTTTCTTGCTAGTATTGAGGTACTCTTCTTGAATTTTAGCCAATCCAAAGGCAGCACCAAGATTTGGAGGGTTGAACATCTTAACAGGAAGCCTAATCTCTTCCTTCAAGCCACTCAAGAAACAAGAGAGCTTATGCTTGTCTGGAAGTTCCTTAATACGATTGGATAAGGCTTCAAATTGCCCTTTGTAATGAGCTACTAAACTAACCTGCCTCAGTTTAACAAAGCTTCCATGGGGTGATCATAGGCTGAAGTGCCAAACCTGATATGCAAGGCCTTGATGAATGCATCCCAGCTAGTGAATTGACTTGCATCCTCAGCATCCTGAAAGGCTGAAACCATATCAAAGCCTCCTCCTCCATGTGGTAAGAAGCCAATAAGATCCTCTGATTCAATGGTATATTGTATAATTGGAAAAATTGTTGAGCTTTGTACACCCAACCTGAAGGATTTTCCCCTTTAAATCTTGGAAATTCAAGCTTTATAGTCCTAGTGGTTAAAACGGAATCTTGGTGTGCTTGCACTCTTGGAGACACAGCCCTTGTTGGAGAATTTGGTCTAGCTTGCCATTTGCTCCCAGCTTCAGAGAAGGTTTGGACTGTCTCTGATAATGTAACACCCCATAATTTTGATACCAATTTAATTATTATACGTAAATTATAAAGGAGGCCTACAATTAAATGGATTAAATTGACTTGGGCCTAAGACATTAAAAATAAGATAAATGCTATGGGATATGAAGCCCAAGTGAGGTGGCATAAGTAAAAATATGGGCTTTGATAACCCTAGCCTTTTACCTTTTAAGTTACACGTGTATGTACATAAGAAAGTTCTTTTTTGTTTTCAGCGGCAATACACGATTGAGTTTTTTTTTCTTTTCTTCTTTACGGCTGTGCATCAGAATTTCAGGTATGGTTTGTCTTGCTGAAATTTTAGAAAGTTGAAAGATTTAGAGAGTTGGAGTTATTCTTGTTGGGGTTTATGCCCTAAAACCCAATTTATTGGCATGTATTTAATAATTAAATTGTTTAATTACATGAGACTATCTATAAATGAACTAAGACATTATCATAGTCCATGAGATGCATTGTATGTGATTTATGTGAAAAGTCACAGAAGATATAAATCACAAGTTCTTTGTAAACTCAGAAGTTTAGTTCGTAGTCGGTGATGAAATTGGGTGTTTCATCTGCGAAGACTATAACATATCAACTAAGATGATTTGTCTTGATCATGGAAGTGGAGACTTCTAGTTGGTATGTTGATATGTTTTAAGAGTTAAGACATATTGAACTGGACCGCTGTGAGATTTATTATTCTCCTAATGACTGTCAAATGAATAATAAATCTCACGACTTCTATTTACATCAACTCTAAATCCTGAGAGAATAATGGACCTGATCATGAAATGTAGGTTGCTTTGATATATCGGGAGTGAGATCTATTAGTTACGGTCAAAACCTCAGTATGTTGGGCATCCGCATTTAGTGTTGATGGAACATATATTCTCAAGATGGAATTCATAGTCTCTTAATGTAGATACAAAATATTCCCTTGAGATAAGTTTAATGGATTTAGTTATTCAGAGTGTTGGGCCCAACCACTTTAGTAAGGAGTTACTAAAGTATATATTTATGAAATTGGATTTCATAAATATATGACGAATAGCATAAAGGATTAAACCGGGTACTCAAGGATTAAGATGTAGTAATCTTCAAAGTGGCAGTCTATATTCATAACTTTGGATTACTACGAATATTTTAATGAAGGGGTTGTATGCATAATAAAGTCTTGGGATATAATTTATTAATAAGGCCTAGAGTGCAATTATATTTACATAGTGGTATTAAATATAATTAATGGTAACTTTGGGCTTGTCAAGACTTGACTGAAAAGCCCAAGGCCCATTGGAGCTAGTGTCTTATTGGTCCCTTTTGGTCCCACTCCAAGCCACACACTAAAGCCCAATTGGAAAGGCCCAATAGGCCAGCCCAATTAGATAATCAGTTAGTTATAAAGGGAGAAACATACAGAATTTTTATTAGAAGAAATTAGAAAAGAAAAAGAAACGGTGTGTGAGAGAGTGTGAGACACACTTTCATTCTCCCTTGAAAACTGATTGAGAGACCACACATCTTGGGCGTAAAGTGGAATTGAAGTGAAGATTAAAAGTGTTCCCAAGTGCTTCTAATCTTGGTTTTGAATTTCTCCACACCAAGGTATGCTATCTTGTTCTTAAATTCTGAAATTTACATAGTGCACGTTATCAACCATGAATGAAATAGATCCTTGTTCATTGCTTCCGCTATGTGTTTTGTATGAGATACAAAACCAGAATTTTTCCTTCAATTCTACGGCTAATATTTGTCCCCACACTTATAGGAAGACATGGGTCTGTGCATCTATTCTTTCGGTACCAAGTAAAACAATTGGCGTTGGGTTCATAAAATCCAACCATATCACTATATTGAATGGAAAGCCAACCATGATGATGACAATCATATAATAGGATTTGTTTATATACAGCTATATGGTCCTCTATAGGCTTTGAAATTGATTACATAAAAGTAGCATGTATAGCCATATGTGGCTTCTACTTTTGATTTGACAGAACTATAATGAGTGACTCTACTTTTGATTAATAGATATAAATATTAGGTTGATAGATAGGTTTATATATCATGTGACTTCTAAGGAATAGTAGAATATATGATGGTTAGACCTATAGCGAAATGCTAGAGTTTTATAGAGTTGCAGTACAATCATGCCTATTAATGGATAGTAAAAATACGTGGAACAGAATAATTAGATTAAAGCTGAAAGTGAACTGGAGAGTTACGTAAATAAATGTAAAATTTTGGAAATATCAGTGTTGTCTAAGATTATATTGTCTAAGTATGAAAAAAAGATTTTAGTGGGAAATTTGTGTATTGATGGACCTATTTTTGGTGTTGCTAGGCTCTAATTCTACTGATTCTTTGTGACTCAAGGGTGATTGATTCCTTTTATTTTTGCAACTAAGAGGTAAGTGGTGTTTACTAATTTTGGGGATTTTCCCAAAACAGTGTTAATTATTACACTATTTTATATCAAAAAAATATGTTGGTATTCTATATATAAATTGATATTTTATAAATGTCTGATGTGCACATTGACTATTGGTTTTATGTAAAACTTGTGGGACAACCTAAATTTATTTAAACTTGTATGTGTGAATATATCTTTACATTTTGAGAATTATGAATGGATTATTTTTGTGAGCATACTGAAATGTGTTTTGAAATCCTATGGCAAGTCGTGATTAAAACTCAGTATTGTATTTAGTCCTTAGCAAGGAACCATCATACTGTAGCTAGTCCTTAGCAAGGGAGGGTCCTAGAAAAGGGGACAGTGCACATTTGATAGCTTCTTAGCAAGATAATATACTATTGAGGATCCAAAAAGGAAGCTCCTTAGCAAGGGAGTGCACCCTTAGGTTCGAAAGGAGTCATCCTTAAGAAAGGGGAAGAAAAAGAGGTTCCAGTTCCAAAAAGGGGACAGCACAACCTTGTCAACAGGGTGTAAACGTTGACCACGAGAAAAGCCTAGGAAATTGTTTATGTGATGGAATTAATATATATATATATATATATATATATATATATATATTATGATGGCTCACAATATAAAGATATTTTTTTTTATATGAAATATTTGATGATAAAATATTAATGAGTTACAAGTTATGAATTTGTCGTAAGAATTATTTATTTGAAAGGTTTGTTCCCATATCCCAATGTTAGTGAATTCCACTTATTGAGTTATCTCACCCTCCCCCCTTTTTATTTTCCCTTACAGATACATTAGAGGGATTATTGGAGTAAAGATTCTTAGAAGGCAACAATTATAAATTATTTTGTGGAATTGAGGATATTATTATTATTTTATGGCGTTAAACATTGTACTGAAGAATTATTTTGAGGATGTTTTGTCTATGGTGGATTAGAGCTCTGACATTTGTGATGAGATTTTAGGTTGTTGATTACTTTTATTTAATATTTTTTATGGATTATTCAAATTGAATAGACTTTTATTGCTTATGATTTTGTGGCGTTACAAATAAGGTTTGTAACATGGTTGTCATGGCATCCATCTTCTGGTGCAAGACTTGGAATTTATTGTCATGTTGCTCTGTAGTCTTAAATAGAGCATTGAACCTTTCTGTTAGGGCAGCTATGGATCGAGTTTCTGTCATGGCTACAGAAATGGGCTCTGATACCAATTGATAAGATTCTAGTTTAGTGGAAGAAAGGGAAGAAGAATTGATATTAGGAACAAGAAACAAGGTAGAGAGAAAGAATAAGGAAGAAATAATTGAATTCTTATCTGCATGAGCTTTACAATCTTTACCTTCTCCTTATAAGCACTACCCACGTAACCAACTAACTACCTACTTGACACCTGGCCTAACTAGCTAACAACCCATAGCATCAGTACAATAGTAATACAATTCATCTGTAGTACAATCCAATCACTGCACACTCTCATGCACCCACATGCAGGCACTCACGCACCCCTCTGCAGCTATCTACACACCAGCTTGCACACATACACGCACACTCCCCTGCACACCCTTACACATACAGCCGTTACACCTACACACGCACACCCTTGCAGCAATATACGCACCACCTGTGCACACCCTTACACCTACTTACAAATATCTACAAATATCAAGCCTACAATTGTCACAATGCCTATTTACAAATATCTACAAATATCCACACATGCAAACCTTTACAAATATCTGCAAATATCAAGCCTACAATTGTCACACTGTCACACTACAATACCTATCAGAGAGTTTATACATATATTACTTCGTTTGTTTCAATAGAAACCATTTTTCACATCTTGCAATGTTTAGTAGTATCGTATAAAAATGAGTTAAAAGAAAACTATCTTTTAAGTTTTGACTTTCCTTATTTAGATTGACATGAAATAAAAATGTTTTATGCTAAAATTTTCTAGAAAACAATTGTCTATCTCATGCAAAGCTAAATAAGAAAAACACAAAGTTAAATAAGAAAAATTAAGAGATAATTTTTTCACTCATTTTAAGATTGCTACTAAACTTAAGAAAATGAGATAGTTTTACAAAAATTATTAATATCGGAAAGAATAATAATTTATAGTAAAATAATAATGTTAAAAACAATATAAAAATATATACCACAAAAATTTATAGAACTTGTGGGCTATGTAAATGCTACACATAAAAAATTAAATTAAAAAACTTTTTTTCGTGCCTCCAATAACGTCACAAACCAAAGCCCCCCCCCCCCAAAAAAAAAACGCTTATTATTGTTTATAGTGAAATGAATTTTAAGGCTAGATTAAACTTTAAGCTTAAAATAAAAGAAGTTTTGTATTGTTTATAGCGAAATGAATTTTAAGGCTAGATAAATCTTCAAATGTTAAAATCCAAAGTAGTGTTTTTTATGGTTATGCCAAAAGTCTTAAAAGTTTAGTGATATTGTCTTATTTTTCTTCATAAGAGAATTCGAATTTAAATTTTCCTCCTTTATTTAATAAAATAAAAAAGTAATAGAAAAGTAGAAGATCATAGAAAGAAAGAAAATTCTTTACAGCCGAGCAAAATCAAAATTATAGTGTTCCACTTCCTTCACCCAACCTTGGCGTCGACATTGAAATACGTGATCAAGGCTAAACCTTATCTCTCACTACTCTTGTTTTGTTTTATCATTTGCTTTTGCTCTTGTTTTTGTTTTTGTTTTTTATATTGTATTTTTGGGTGATAAAATCATAAAACGGTTGGCTAGAGGGCCACACCTTATCTTAAAAATGAAGAAGAAAAAAAAAAGACCGAATGAATTTATCATTTGAAAAATTATTCTAAATCAAATGATACAATATTAAAATTTAATAACGAGCAAAATCAAAAGTATAGTGTTCCACTTCCTTCACCCAACCTTGACGACGACATCGAAATACGTGATCAAGGCTAAACCTTATCTCTTACTACTCTTGTTTTGTTTTATCATTTGCTTTTGTTTCTGTTCATTATATTGTATTTTTGGGTGATAAACTCATAAAACGGCAGGCTTGAGGGCCACACCTTATCTCAAAAATGAAGAAAAAAAAAAAAAGACCGAATGAATTTATCATTTGAAAAATTATTCTAAATCAAATGATACTATATTAAAAGGACAAAATTTATCTACAAAATTAGTTGTAACCTTAGGCTACAAACTCTCAATAAAATAAATATTATTGTATATTTTGAAAATTTAACCGTTGAATTGCATGTTTTTTACGTTCTTAATACACATGTTAAATTTTGTGTCAATCGGATATTATTTACTATATAATCTATAAACTTATATTTTATACATGATTTTAAATTATAAAAACTTACAAACATGGAAGATATAAGAAGAAGATGTAATCCAATGGTTGATTTGTCAAAATTCACCTCCAATAAAAAAATATTGAGTGGGTTTGTAACCTAAGGCTACAACCGATTTTGTAGCTAAACTTTGTCTATATTAAAATTTAATAACGAAAAATATGTGTACAAAAATAACTATTCACTAATATATGTCTTCCAATTGTTAGTAGGGTAGTTATTTTTGTAAATATATTCCTTATTTATTAAATTTTAATATCACTGATTCGATATTATTTGATACAAAATACTTTTTTACTTCAAAGATCTAGATTATGCGAAGGATAAAAAAAAATTTATTAGAATAAATAAATGCTCTCCTAAAAAATGAAAATAAAAAAGTTAAAAACATCCGTTTAAAAGTTATTTTTAAAAACATTTTATGCAAAGAAAAATAAAAAAAATATTTTGATAATTTTTTATATTTTTCATAAAAATAAATTAAATATTTTTTAAAATTATTTATTAACAAATACTCTGAGAGTACTCATTACTATTACCCAAAATTTTATAATAAAAAAGGTTCAAGACTTTACTACAAGTCGACGACACCCAGGATTAGAATTTGGAACCTGCAATTAAAGTTGACTTAGAACTCTGGGATAATCAACCTTAGAATTTATCTTCTCTAAAAAAAAAAAAAAAAACCCTTAGAATTTAGAACCTGCAATTAAAGTCGAATTAGAACTCTGGGATAATCAACCTTAAAAATGGTCACTACAAAGTACAAACCATGTCCTAATGTTGCAAACAGCAAATGTTAATCATTGACCCATAGGATCCCCGCCGACTTGCACTAATTAAATCACTTTTTAATGACAGATTTCTGTTCTACTTTTGTTTTTTGGATGAATTTTTCTGTTCTACGTAATGAAAGAGAAAGAAATATAATTTGGCTTATGACTATAAAACAGTCCCTCACACAAAAACTCTAGATATGTATGTACACCTTGCATATCTACCGACTGAAATATGATCTCTTACACACTACCTGATGCACACAAGTCACAATTTTGGGTGCAATAACTTGTGTTTACTAGTCATTTCTTGAATGTTCGTTAGTCTTACTAATGTTTTCTAAGAGATTGTATACTCTATTTCTGGTGTATATACCATCTCTATCGTAGCAAATGGATCCCACAGATATGTGGGACATAATTTTTTGTTTTCTTGAATGGTCTAGATCCTGTTACTGTATGTCAATGTCAACCTCAAATAGCTTGTCATGTTCAGCTTTGAGTCTAACATAGAAAGGTGCTACGTGAACATCCCAGAATCCTAATAGTAAGTCCTAGAACAGCTTGAGAGGAAAAGCGGGAGTGGGTTTGAGTTGAGTTTAATTTAAGGGTCCATTTGATTTGGTGGATTTTAGAAGGATGGAAAATTGAGAAGAGAAAAATAGAAAGAATATGATTTTTGAAGATGTTTGATTGGAGAGATGAAAAGAGGAAAAACTGGTAGTACCTGTGTCTACCAAAATGCTTTCTACCCAAATTGGGAAGAAATTTAAAAAAAAAAAAAAACATGAAATTATTTTCCCATGCCAATGAAAACCAAAATACCCATGTGAAATGTACACATGGTTTGGTCATTTTCCTTTTTTTTTTTTTTTTTTCTCATTTTCTTTTTCTTTGGTTTTATTCGTATTTCTTCTTTAATTTGATTTTTGTCTTTTTCTAATACTTATCTGTTGGATTTTTTTTTTTTGTTCATCTGATTTACTTTTTTTTATTTAATAAGGGCATGATAATGAATTTATACAAATCACATTTTCTATCTTTCCATTTTTTTTTCTCAACCAAATAATTTAAAAAATTTCATCCCTCTATTATTCCATCACTCAACCAAACACAAATAAGAAAAATTAAAATATTTTTTATCCTCTTACTTTTTAAAATTTATACAGATCACATGAGTGGTACACCCCACATGTGAGCTCATGCTTATATGCTGCGGGTGAGAGACGTCTCTCCCCGATGTGGGACAGAACAAATCCGTGAGGGTGGCATTGGCTCTGTGCCCATTCCTAAAGCGGACAATACCTTCTAGGGGAGAGGTTCGTCCCTCCACAGCTCACAAGGAGCTTACTTGGTATGTTGGTCACATTGTTAACCATAATGCTTAAAAAGGGGGGAGGTCTTAGGTTCAACACCTAATAACTCCTTTATCAGATTTTTTTTCAAATTAAACACAATCAATTGACTCAGTTGAACCGGTCCACGGTTCGGCCAGTTTTTCGAGTTGAACCTCGATTCACATGGTTCCCTCAGATCTATTAAAAGTCCGGTTCTTGCATATAAAAAACCGGTTTCATGATCGGTTCACGGTTAACCCGATCGGATCTGCTAGTCCGGTCCGGGTTTAAAAACCATGAACTAGACTGGTAATTTTTTTTTAAAAGTTTTGACTTCAGTTTTTACGATTGAGCTTTTAGATTTTACAATTTTTATTAGAAAAAACTAGGGCTAGTTTCAATTTTGTATGGTACGGGATCCCCGAGCCCTTTGGGCCTTTGACCTCGGCCCTATGGAATGGTCCCTGGCCCAACCCCTTGTACGAGGTAAGGCCCCAGGCCCACAAAGTCGTGGGCTTGAGCATCGTGTCGCGATGCTTGGCCCAAGGCACATTGGGCCTGTGATCTCGGTCAACTGCGTCTCATATGGGAATGTGATTGCTTGGGAGTGCACGTCTTGGCTATCCAGTACGGCCTTGGGGAATATCGCCATTGAATAGCCTACAAGAGGTGGGAACTAGTTCCAATGCCACTACTACCACTCCCAACAAACATCCACTTCGAAACGATGGAATTGGACCCCCATCTCCACTAATAATCAGGTTTAATCATGACATTCCCACTGACCTTACATTATAAATAAGAGACTAGGATGAGAAGTACAGGGGTCGAAAAAGTACGGAGAGAGAACTGAGAGAAAAGAGTGATAAAACTAAGAGAGAAAGGAAAGCAACTTTGTGAGAGGAGGGATTGCTAAAACTGGAGATTATTAGGGTCACCAAGCACAGAACCACCCATAGTTGGAAATCTTAAGCCCACGATATAAATAGATTGTGAGCCTAATACCCATAACTTGGGCACGCACAAATTTAATAGGCCTGTCCGATCAAGTTTTTAAAATCATACCTATAATCTTCTAACACCCTTTTGCTTAAGTGTTTCTCTATATTTAAGAAAACAATGTTCATTCCTCCCAAATACTTAATTTATTCTTTTTTTGTGTTTAGGTAATTGAAATAAAGAAAAGTTAATGTTTTGAAAAGTGAGAAAAATAATATAAATAAATAAATAATACTTTAATAAAATAGAGTATAGGATAGAGAATTACATTAAGGTATTTTGAAAAGTCGTTAGCTAATTTTTTTTAAAATAGATTTTTTTTAATAATATTTTTACTTGTGTGGAAGGGCATTAATTGTTTTTCCATACTATTTACTTGCTCATTCAACATTCACATTAATTATTTTTCTTTATTTTTCTCATTAGGTGTTCTTTTATTTGAAAATGCATTAACAGTTTTTCCTTATATGGAAGCTCATTCACATTAATTATCATTTCTTTTTCCATCTTTATATACCTTTTGTTTGGAAGGGCACGGGCAGTTTATCTTCTTCTTCTTTTTTAATAAAAAAATAGGGTCTTTAATATGGACTCATCAACCCCATGTCATGACTCGCGTGACGACAATGAGTAATACCACGTGTATCGTTAGGGCTTTGATGAGATCACTCGCTCAGCAAGTAAAGCAATACAAGGACTCTTATACAGTTTATCCTTATTTATTAGAAGCTCATTCAATATTCACATTAATTATCTTTATGTGTCAAAACATTCCAAAATGAATTATTAACTATTGCCCTAAGGGTACTCATTAGCATGACTCAAAATTTTAATACCACTTAGAGCATTTGTTAATAGACAATTTTAGAAAAGTTTTAATACCACTTTCATGAAAAATATAAAAATTTGTGAAAAAAATAATTACTTTTTTTATTTTCCCATAAAAAGTTTCTAAAAATAATTGCAAAACTAATGCTCCTAGGGCATTTGTTAATTTTTTCCATTTCGAAAAAATAGAGCATCATAACTCGTAAGGAGGAACAGAGCAAAAATAATCTTTTTTGAGAATAAGGAAAAATAAAATTAATGTGAATGCTGAATGAAAAAGTAAATAGTAAAGAAAAATAATTAAGGGTCATGTTAACAGATGCCCTTAAAAACAATTGTTAATAAACTATAATAGGAAATTCTTTACACCATTTTCATAGCATACAAAATATAGAGAGTTATTTCTCAAAAAAAAAATAGAGAGTTGTTTCTCAAAAAAAATATATAGAGAGAGAGAGTTGTCAAAAGTATTTATTACTTTATCATTTTCCAAATAAAATGTTTCTAAAAATAGTTGCTAAACCAAATAATTAATGCTAAGAGCATTGGTTAACATTTCCCAATAATTAATGCCCTTCCACAATAAATTTCCAAATAATTAGGCAAGAGGAAAAAAGGAAAATTAATTAATGTGAATGCAAAATGAGCAAGTAATTTCCATGTGGCACAGTGACAGCATTCATATGAACAAAAGAAAATCAAATTATTTATAAAAGAGGAAAATGTTAATGGATGCCCTCAAGGTATTGATTTTTAGAAACTATTTTAAGAAATTTTTTATGGGAAAAGAAAAAAAAAACAATTAATTATTTTGACAAATTTTTTTTTTTTATATTTCTCATAAAAGTAATGTGAAAACTTTCTTAAAATGATTTATTAACAATTGTCTTAAGTGCACCCATTAACAAAACCTTTTTATTAAAAGGATCATGTTAATGAGTTACCTTAGGGCAATAGTTAACAATCCATTTTGAAATAATTTTGACACAACTTTTATGAAAAATGGAAAAACTGTCAAAATATTAATTACTTTTTTTCTTTTTCTATAAAAACTTTCTTTAAATAAATTATTAACCATCGCTGTAAAGGTATCTGTTAGCATTTCCTTTATAAAAAAAAGTATAAATAAAATGATAATTAATTAATTATTGGATAAAATGAGTTATTCTATGATTTCAATATTTACCACAATCATCTTATGTGGTAAATTAATTGTAATTACACTTTTACATGAATCCTTCACATTTTTTCCGCCACCCATAGTTTGCCAAAAGTTTGTGGTCCTAGTTTTTTAGGATAAAATTAACTGTAAAACAAGTTTCTCTAGCCTATAAATAAGGATCGTTGAGGAGAAACAACAATAACATAAAGAAATGGAGGAAACAGAGTATAGAGGTCACGTTGTGGTGCTCCCATATCCAAGCCAGGGTCACATTAACCCTCTCCTCCAATTTGCAAAACGCTTAGCCTCAAAAGGGGTCAAGGCCACGATAGCTACAACCCGTTATACTCTCAAGTCCATTTGTACAGCAAACGTTGGTGTTGAGCCCATCTCCGATGGGTTTGATGAGAATGGCTTTGCACAAGCAAAAAACGTGGACTTCTTCCTGAAGTCATTCAAGGCCAATGGCTCAAGAACTCTATCTGAACTCATCCAAAAGTTTCAAGACTCTGGTTCTCCTGTGAGTTGTGTTGTGTATGATTCATTTTTGCCATGGGCTCTTGATGTTGCTAAGCAACATGGCATTTATGGAGCACCATTCTTTACCAATTCAGCCACTGTAACCCACATATTCTGTCTCATACACCATGGCAAACTTTCGTTGCCATTGAAGCTTGAAACTACACCACTACTCATTCCTGGCCTACCTCCATTGAACTTCCCTGACCTACCAAGTTTTCTTAAGTTGCCAGAAAGTTATCCAGCGTACTTGGCAATGAAATTAAGTCAGTTTTCCAACTTGGACATGGCTGATTGGATATTTAGTAACACTTTCGAAGAATTAGAAGCCGAGGTATGTGACCAACATCACCATTATCAATTATCATGTTAACTTATTGATATTTTACCATCAAGTTAACGTAGTCATTCTTCTCAATAGCATAGAAGCAGCATGAAAGAATAGAATTATAGAGTATATACTTCTTTTTTTATTTGTACGCAAGTTCTTTTGTTTTCTTAGAAACAAACACACAAGACAAAGAAAAAGGGGTTCTAACAAGTTAATATTGGATATTGTCTTATTTAATATATATTTTATAATATTAGCGGTATTAGGTAAGTATTTACCTACCCAAAAAAAAATTTGTGTAACATAAAATGACCCTTTTTTTTTATTTTTTATTATATGCTTACTAAAACAAAAATATTTCGTGTTTTATGTTTGAGTAGGAAGCGAGAAGCATATCAAAGCTCTGGCCAGCAAAGTTGATCGGACCAATGGTCCCAGCGGCTTACTTGGATGGTCGGATTGAAGATGACAAAGGATATGGATCAAGTCTATGGGAGCCTCTTAGTGATGATTACATCAAATGGCTAGAAACAAAGCCACCTAAGTCAGTAGTGTATGTCTCTTTTGGAAGCATGGTCTCCTTGACATTAGAAGAAATGGAAGAAATTGCATGGGGCTTGAAGGAGAGTGGCTTGCATTTCCTGTGGGTTGTAAAAGAATCTGAGCAAGATAAATTGCCTGATGGGTTTGTGGACTCAACAAAAGAAAAGTGTTCGATTGTGACATGGTGCAACCAACTAGAAATGCTGGAAAACCAAGCCATTGGTTGCTTTGTAACACACTGTGGGTGGAACTCAACACTTGAAGGGCTGAGCCTTGGGGTACCTATGGTGGGAGTGCCAAAGTGGGAAGACCAATTGACAGATGCAAAGTTTGTGGAGGAAATTTGGGGTGTGGGGCTAAGAGCCAAGGAGGACGATAAGGGAGTTGTGAGAAAAGAAGAGCTTGTAATGTGTTTGAAGGAAGTGATGGAAGGAGAGAGGAGCCAGCAGATTAAGAAGAATGCTAGTAAATGGAGGGAATTGGCTAAGAAAGCAGTCAGTGAAGGAGGGAGCTCTGACAAGAATATCAATGAATTTGTTCAGCATTTGGTACAGAAGGATAGGCAATGAACTTTTCTAATAGTTACCATTTGGTGTAGTTTAGATTGACCTTCCTAGCAATTATGCAATTGTGTTGTATTGTGTGTAAGTGAGGAGAATATATCTCATACATTCGATAAATGTATTGTCTCTCATAATATGAGAATCTAATATAACTATAAGATTCACATGTACGTGGAGTGCATAAAATAAATTATTAGTGTTTGTGTGAATGGTCATGTGAATTTGTTTTAGGTCAATGTGTGACTTGTTTTCCCTGTCCTGTCATTGTTTTGTTAGATTCGTTTTATTGGAATGTATTTAAATGGGAATTCTTTCATATAGTCACTGTTTTAGCTGATGAAGAATTACCAATGATATTCTTTTTTCCCCGTACATGCTTTAATATTTTCATTTTTGCATATATAAAAGGTTTTCTTTTCTTTTTCTGAAAGCATATCCATCCCAGATGCTAATTTAGTTCCCTGGATCAGCTAACATTGATGATCACTCAAAGAAAGTCACTTAAAAAGTCATTTGAAACAATAATAAACCATGGTCCAATTTTCCGGAAGTTAGGGGCGGCTATTGCGACTATAAGTGTAGAACGTGATACACAACAAGGGCCGGCAACCTCTCTATTTCCAAAAGTTATCAATCAGCAACAATAAAGGGATATAAGTTTACATTCAGAACTTAGAAGGTGTGTGGATGAGTTTATTTTACCGACATATTTATTTTAAAAGATTAGCTGTTTAAATGTACAGTCGTACTTTTTTTTTTACCGACATATTTTTCTTATTGATGCATTAACATTCTCTTCTAAACATGACCAAATCATCTCAACTAATTCTTTCTTGTCTTTTCATCAACAAGGGTCACCCATATCTCTAAGGTGTTTTACTCATTTTGAGTTCTACATTTTCATGCATTTCCATTTATTTATTTTAACATTCTCATTTCAACTATACTCATTTTATTAATATGTTGCTTCTTAACAGCCTAACAAACCATAGAGCATAGTTGGTCTTATAGCAATTTTATAAATTTTTACATTTTACTCAATAGGTATTCTATGATTACGCAATACTCTTAATACAATTCTCTACTTCATCCACCTTATTTTTATTCTATGATTCACATTCTCTTTTATCTCTCCATCTTTATGAATTATTAATCTAGGATATCGAAAGCTATCATTCTTATGTATCTCTTGATAATTCAATCTCATGGCCTTTTCATCTTTGTTTTGACATTACCAAACTTTCATTTCAAGTACTTTGTTCTAGTCCTACATAGTCAAAAAGCCTTTAGATTCTAGAGTATCTCTCCAAATTTCTAACTTAGCATTAACTCTACTTTAAAATTCATCTACTAAAACTATATTATCTGTAAAAAGCATACACTAAGTTACTTTCTCTTAAATTGATTTAGTGAGCTCATCATTACTCTTGCAAAAAAATATAGACATAATGATGATCCTTAATGCGAATGTATTATTATAGGAAACTCACTTGTAATGTCTCCACTAGTTCTCATATTAGTTACAACTCCATCACGCATTTCTTTAATCAATTTATTATAATTTAGATGGACTTCTTTCTTTTTCAAAGCCCATAACAGAACCTCTTTAGGGTTGTTATCATATGCTTTCTCTGGGTCAATAAAAATCATATCAAGATCTTTACAAGCCTCTTTATATTTTTCCAATAAATGTAAGTAAGAAAACAACTAGCATAGTAGATTATCCTTGCATAAGCAAATTGATTATTTGATATTGTGGTTTCATATCTTAATCTATGTTCACTCACTTTCTCATAAAGTTTCATAGTGTGGCTCATAAGTTTAATTTCTTGGTAATTTATACAATTTTGAGTATCTCTTTTGTTCTTGTAGATAGATATTAAAGTACTTCTCCACCACTTGCTAGACATCTATATATATATATATATATATATATATATATATATATATAAATTGAAGCATAATATTTATTGTTGCTACGCTTTTATTGAGCCATATCAGCGGTCACATCATCCACTTTTTTTCTATCTTTTTTTTTTTTATAACTTTTATTCTCTTTATTTAAAAAAAAAAAAAAAAAAAAAACTCTTCTTCTCCTTATTAGTCCACATTTATTGTTATACTTTCTCTAACATTTTCCCTCCCTCTTTGCCTCTTTTTCTCCCCACTACTCTCTACTTTACCGTTAACTCAAATATTGCAATAGATAAGAACTGTTCAAGATAAGCCCGAGCACTTTCATTTCTCATATGTTTTTCTATCTCATCTACAATTTGTATTTCAAATGTATCATTTGGTATTCAAACACCTTATCCTATGTAACTGATGTGATTATATATATATATATATATATATATATATGAAAATAACTCCCAACGTTGAGAGTGTGGAGTATAAATTCAATTCATATAATATCTTTGTTTTTACACACACACACTCAAACTCTCTCTCTCTGTCTTAGTAGATTTGTGTTCTTTCTTATAATTGTGATTATGGTTTATGGTTTTTTTTTTCCTTACAATAAATATGTGTTTTGGTATTGTGTTTTTTTAATTTCTCATAACTAAGTCTTCCCTCTCCCTTTTATAAGTTTGCTTGAATTTTGGTTTGGGTAAATATTTAGTTTTTTGGAAAATGGGAATTTGAATTTATATTAAAACACAATTTACATGGCTATGAATTTGAATATACCTACCAATTGTTTGAATAATAAATTAATATAAATTCTATCTTTTTTTTTTCTTTGGTTTCATTTTAATTTTGTTTAAATAATATTGTAATTTTGTAATAAGTTTTTATTATTATGATAATTGCTGAGATGATAAATTTGAATAATAAATTTGAAATTTATATAGTTTAGTTTTATATTAGGAAAATATAACACACTACAACATAAGTTAGAAGAATATAGTTTACCTTAAAAATAAATTAATCAAACACAAAAATAATTGTTACTTTTTATACATTACACCTCATTACATAATATTTATATATTCCCACGCATCGCGTGAGTCTATGACTAGTTTTTATTAATAGTTAAGATCTTATTGAAATAGCTTGTGAACCAATATTCATTTTGCATCACCTAGGCACTTCCAAACTTCAATGGAGATTTCATTTGGTCTCCCAGCTTTTTGCATCCCTTACATCAGTCATCCTAATTCTTCAAACAAATCTACAATTTCTATCCTCCACCCAAATCACTCCAATCTTTCACGTTGCTGTCATAAAAATGTTTGTAAAAAAACTTTTCCATCTCTTTCACTCTTTGATCTTCATTTTTAATGCACCAAACACCATTTAAGTCTCTTGTTTTCATTTCCATTGTTTAGCAAGTTTAGAAATATTCTTTTCTCCCTCTTCATCTTCAACTTGCGATATAATTTATCAAAAATGACAACCTGTTCAAATTTTTTCTCCCTCTTCATCTTCAAATTCTCCAAGGTACATCTTTAGCCATGGCCAAAATGAGCTTTTACCCCTTTTTCACAAATTTTCCAGCAAAATGCCTCATGTTTGAAACTAATTAGGGAAATACTCCTGTTTTGAAACTCGATTTTCTAAAAATCGCTTTCCAAATGTGAATTTTTTTTTTTTTTTGGAAGTACTCGTGTTCATGGAACTTGAGGTCCACTTGAATTTTTTCAAGGAACTCGAGTACTTCACATGGTACTCGAGTTCATGGAACTCAAGTACTTTACATGGAACTCGAGTTCCATGAACTCAAGTTCAAAAAAAAAAATTTATTTTATTTTTCAGTTTGTTATAACTCGATTGTCAAAAAATCGAGTTTTAAATTGAAACTCGATTTTTAGAAAATCGAATTTCAAAACAGGAACATTTCTCTAATTAGTTTTAGATATGGAGCATTTTACTAAAAAGTTTTGGCGAAATGGGCAAATGCCCATTTTCTCCCATTAGCCACTCTTTTAATTAATACATTTAGCCATTTCATTTCACTCATTATCAACATGTTTGTTTAAATTCCACTTTCCGTCATAAATACATCTTCTTTCGTTCTCAAAAAAAAAAAAAATACATCGTCTTTATTCTCCTTAAATTCCCACCGCTTATTGAGGAATCACGTGAAATTTTTTGAGTCTAACATCAATTTAAACATGGTTTTCAGCATTGTCCTGGTGCTGGAATCCCATTCTTAGATACGAATACAATTCAATCGACAGACATAGGGAGGCCAAGGGATATCTGTTGATTGAATCTATTCTCCATTATATGCAGTCAGATACCTATTATGGCCTAATATTTCTTCTAGATGGGCATACCTGCCCAGTAAATAAATCAATCATGTCCACAAACCATCAAAGACATACCTAGCTAGCTAAACAGCCTTGACCACTCAACCTAAAAAAGGATCCACTGACCAGTGGCAAACAGCAAATTAAAGTCTACCACGTGTTGTCCTTTGGAATCCTGGAGGTTGAGTGGTTGACACATCGAGTGCCGAAAGCCACAGAGCCCAAATCTGGCATCCCATATTTTGTCCCTCTTCCACTTTTAAGAAATTTCATGTGATTCCTCAATCCACTTGTGTGAGGAAAAAAACATTCAATAAGACTAGCCTAAAAAAATTCACAAATGTTGATATTAAAAGTTCAAATTAGCATAAATTAATGACTTGTTTGGATTGAGGGGAAGTAGAGTAGAGTTGGTCAGAAATTAGCCTAATTTCTAGCCAGCACTACTCTAATCTCTCTCCCTCCCTCTCAATCCAAACAAGCCATAATGTGATGTGGTGTGGTATGGTCTCGCTGATATCAATATGACGAATTTTTTTTTTAAATAACATTAAATATTAAAAAATTTAGTTAGTTGCCACGTTTTAAAACAATGTTGAAAACTAGCATTTCGAGTGTCTAAAACTCGAGTTCCTAGATAAAACTCGAGTTTTTAAGTCTCAATTTGTAAGTGGTGGTAGCTGATGTGGAAGAAAAATCCACGTGGAACCACGTTGAAATCGAGTTTCTGAAACTCGATTTGCCTCAGGTTGAAATCGAGTTTCAAAAACTCGATTTATCATCATTTTCATCAGTTTCTGAAACTCGCTTGTCCCCTCCCATCTCCAGAACAATTTCCCACCTAAACTTACAAACCCCAACCTGAGACAAGCGGAGAAATCAGAAACCAGATCGGCAAACCCATCGGTGGAGACAAGCGCAGACATCAGAAAACCCATCGGCAAACCCACATCGGCAAACTCATCGGCAAACCCATCAGCAAACCCATCGGCAAACCCATCGGCGGAGACAACGCATCTCAGATTTGTTCTTCGTTGTCTGTCTCCTCTATTCTTCGTTGTCTGTCTCCTCTGTTCTTCGTCGCTTGTTCTTCCTCTTCGTCGTCAGATCGTTGGTTCTTCTTCAGGCCTGTTCTTCGTCGTCTTCAGTTCTATTGTTGCTCAAGTGCAGAACGGTTTTGCTTCATAGAACTCGAGTCTCAGAGACTCGAGATCTATGTGGCATTTTCTGTCCACCTCCTCCAGCACAAACTCGCAAAGCGAGTCTTGGAGACTCGAGTTTTAATGTGGATCTCGAGTTTCAAAAACTCGAGTTGTTATTTTTCTTTATTGTTTTAACCAATGCCTAACTTACTATATTCATGCCCTAACCACTGCTAATCTGCACATTCCCCCTCAATATGACGTTACTTATGTATCAATCACTTTGGCACCTCAATGAATCGTAATTTTTTTTTGGTGTCTTTTGCATTACCGAGATATTGTGTTGTTTCATAACACACGTGTGTGAGTGTTATTAAACTATCATGTGTGTGTCATGTGATGGTTATTAAAGTGTGTGTTGTTTCATAACATGACAGCTAATTTTGTCGTAGTATTACATAAATTGAAGTGTTTTGAGTTTGGAGCGTGAAAGAAGGCAGATGCGTCCATGAACAAAACATGTCCCATGTTTTATACTGATACCATATTGCATATGTAAAAACAATATAGGGAGTGACAGCCAACAAGACCCTCAATCTCATACAATAAAACAACTTTTTGGAAGAATTTGTATTGCTAAGCTATGAATGAATGGAAATAACTAAATAAGAAAGGCCATAATGTGCAACAACTATGGGAAAGAAATCTCTCTTTCTCACACCCCAAATGGCCTCAAAGCTGTGTTCTGTAATTCTCAGCATGTTTCACAACTGCACTTTCCCAACAATTATCCCGATTTCATTTTCATTCAAGCTATCCAACTTTTATGATTTTAGGATTTACAGAAATAAAATTTTATAGAATTGCTTTAGTAAACTGATCTTCCAAACTTACCTTAAAACATACAAGAAGGAGAGGTGGGGAGCTTTCAAGATCAAAGAGATGCAACACAATGAACTCTCAAAAGGGAATGTGTTTGAGAGAGGGGGGGGGGTGGGGGTGGTTGATTAAACCTAAGAGTACTGAATTAGAGTTACTTACAGTTGGCATCAACCGGCGAAAGAAAAAAAAAATGTAATCCAGGCTTTAGTATCTTGGTTTGCTTGGAGTAGACACCAAGCATTGCAAGAAAATTTATAAATAAAAATTTATTAATCCATGGTCAAGCCACCATAAAAATGAAATTCTAGGGCCCTTTAAGTAAGGTTCCAAATTACACCATACATGGAAAGGAAATAACTCATAATAAAATTACATTAAATATGAAATTAAATCTCCCTGATAGTTTGATTGCTCAATCAATCAGCGATTCAGCATCAACCAGGTCCGACAAAATCAATTAGCATAACCACAAAGTGCAAGTACCACACAGTAAATTAGTTTCCACTAAATTATCAGCCTGTGCAAAAGAAATCATCACTACAGTTAACAGGCCTGTGGAATACGTTTGTCTTAGATCTCAACCTCTAGATTCTACTAGACCCACTAACTGGAGATACATATCTACGTATAAACTCATGTAAATACGGAAAGACAAGAGGTCCTCCATCATTAATTACTGACATAAGGTCTTGGGAAGTAAAACGGGAACATTTAGTAGCAAGAGTGAAAGGAACATTTTTAAATGGGAGTCTGCCTAAAGATGTAGAACGCAACTCTAATTATTGACCCAAGGACTTTTATAAAGTGAACATTTTTGGACCAAGAAAGTAAGGAACACATTCAAATTTAGAGAGAGAGATATCACTTTGTGACCTGTTTATTAATTAGATATATATAATTCAAAGAGATAAATATTATACCATTTACATTGCTAGGATTCCTTTGTATGTATAAAGACAAGTTATGTTTCTTTACATACCAAGTTCCACATAATCTAGTCATTTTATCCTAGAACACATTCTCTTCAACAATTGACATGTCTCTGACTTTGGCCAGACCCGCTAAATCATAAGTATAAGCTAAAATTTAGTATCATAACAAAACTGTACTTCTCTAGTTATTGGAAATTTCAGAGTATTTGTACCCAAATAAAAAATGAAAATTTTATTCTACTTCAAAATTTGATGTGTGAGTGCATCCTTTAATATATTTGCAGTATATACACTTCATGTTTATGCAGATATGATAATTTTCCCAAATCAAAGTTACAGTGTTACCTCTCTTCTTAAGCTTGTTTTTGAAGCTTCTTTTCCTGCTAAATGCTGCCTCCTGCAGTCATAAGAAAATAACAAGTCACCACTCAAGAAGGTGCAAATATTGGCAACAAATAGATAGGGAACCACACATGGAATTTGCAATCCATCAGTAGCAAACTAAGACTTGCATTCATGTATGATAAAAAAATCAATGAGAATTGTAATTTTGACTAAGTTGTACATTACTAAGTATCCAACATCACATTAAACACCACTACTTTAGGGGGAATAAATAGAATTGCTGGATCATTGTCAGTTGTTTAAAATCTGAGCCTAAGTAGCATAAAATCTGCCTATTCATCTGAAACACATCTTCGAGTATCAAAATTACAAGTTTCAAGAATTACTACAGGCTGACCAAGTTCCTCTGCTTGACGAACTGCAGCAACAAGATCCCGTTTGGATTCAGTGTACAGGCTAGTGACAAGTCCAAACTGACCACTCTAGCAGTGCAACCAACCCTATGAAAAGTCTGCCTGGAATAGATAGATAAATTTCAATAGTTCCAAGTCCTCTATCTATTCATAAACCCCCACAGAAAATGTTTAACAAATAGAAAACAAAATTGTAAAAACAATTTGAAGGAAGCTTGCAACTTTTAATAGTACAAGAGGTCACATGACGGCAGAGCATGCAATAAAAAAACAAAAGATCATCTGGAGTTTCCAACTGTAGGATCCCATGCTAAGCCTAATCTCACTAATACTAAGAATGTTTTTCAAAGTTTCCTCTGGCTACAAAGAGCTCATGGTGATATATACATTTTTTGGGGGAGGGGGGGGGGGCGGCATTCAAAAATTTTTTGACATTGAGAAACTTCTAATTTTATTTTCTTGCATTATTTTTAGAAATCTGTCCACCATATTATTTAATTTTGGATAAGTCTGTCCATTATGTTATATAATTTTGTTTTACAGTTTAGATTTACTCTGATGGCATGGAGTTAGTAAAGTGACTAGTTGTTTACTCACCACTACAAGGAGACATCCTTATGGTAACAGTAACAGTGAATCCCAACTTTTAACAATATATTTGCCACTGCTTCCACAGCCTCAACAGTGTTCGCCAACACCATGGTTTGAAATTCATGAGTTTTAGATTTAAAACCTTGATTTTCAGCATTTGTGAGTTCATCCACTTGAGTCTCAGTTGAAACTTCAATCCAGTTCTGCTTCAATATGAAATGGAGTTGAATCAATAATCACCAACTCTCATGCATTACCACATGCATCATAACATCAAAGAGGTCATTTTGCAGTTAAATTGCAGAATAGTAAGAATACTTTTCAAAATAAAAATTACTTATGACGAGGATCCTCTTCAAGGAAAGAATACATATTAAATCAAAGAATATTATTTGTATAGCATTACATCTTTAACCAATTATATATATACATTGAGTGCATGAGTTCACATCATAATGCAAACAATCATATCCTGTCATCAACTATAATGGAATGATTCAGTAATTTTCATCTCAATTGGTAATTCTCACGACTCTTACCTGAAATTCTTCATGAACAATTGGCAATGCAATCAAGCTATTTTTAAAGCATTTGCCAATGAGTTGGCTAAGGATATCTTAAAGTGGAGGAAATCATAATTTAACCCACACAGTGCATGAGAGATTGGTGTGTATCATAAATTTCATATCCCTTTCAATTCTATCATCCAACATTACCTTATAACACAGAAGAATTAATAATGCTCATCTACAGAATACTTCAATTTACCAAGAAAGGTATTAAATTGTAATTTACTGCACTGAAATGGTCCAAAATTTACAATCTGAACTCATGCCCACAGATAGCATTTAGGCATCGACAATGTGAATCAAAAGGATCATCATGGAAATATAGATGTAGACGTATATGCGTACATATATGAACATAGTGCATGAAGCAAACATCTCCAAACATGTGTATGATTTCATCATTTCATGTGCTATGGCACAATAATATAATTCTTTTGCATGGTTGTAGACAGTCATATAGTTATATAGTGGGCTAAAGTAAATTACCACACTGTCATTTAGCAATTGTATTTTAGTCATTAGATCTCCAGATACTTACTCTTAACTACATACTAAAGTTACTATAAATATTGATATAATGCAGTAATGCTGTATGAGACATAACATTTAGAAACGAACAACCTCCAGCAATCAAAATGGTGGAATAATTGAAGGAACGGGAGGCTTAAATTAGGAGAGAGGCCAGCAGCAAACCGATGCCCTCCACCCAGGTGATGGTCAACCTTGATATTTTGAGCAACAGGCTAAATAGACACACAGATGAATATATAAACACATGGACAAGAGAAATACTTGTTATATGTACAGTAACTGCTATATGAATCAAAACATGTACAAAGTGTATGAAATATCCAACTGGATATGCATATTAATATTACCATATAGAAGTGAGGGAAGTCAGGGAACTTCATAAGTCAAATAGTAAATTCTAATAAAAGTATAAAACCTTAATAATCTGAAAGGAGTTTGGTTTTAAAAAAGAGATTTTTTTTTTTTGATGAGATGAGTATTAGTTATTATTAACAAAAACAGATAAGTACCATTTGCCCATTAAAAATGTATTAATAATTCATAATACACTAAAACATATTAACTAGTTGATGTTGAATGTCAAAGGGAAGATTCTAGGTTTAGGAAATTAGGGTTAGTGTTTGTAGAGTTTCAGAATATTGCACTGGAAATCAAAAGCATAACAAAGAAAAGCATAAAATAACTACTAGATCATACTTGTAGGTTCCTAGGAATCACTCATAGTGAATGAAAGCACCACAACTTCTAGGGTTTAAAAAACTCAAAGCCAGCTGTCAAGTTCTGATTATACATCCCAAAAAAAAAAAATCATTGTAAAGTTTATAAATTTCCAGCAAGTACAATTACAATTGTGAGTTCTTAAATCCCATTCAACTTCAACAAAATTCCTAAATATCTACAAACCCTAACCCTAAAAGGAGAGTAAATAAAATTGATGCCAAAAGGACTCCTAATCCCGATACATCATAACATGGGGGACCAGTCCTACCAAAAAGATGTTAGTATTGAATATATTTCTTTGATGAAATGACCACAAAAAAAAAAAAAAAAAAAAAAAAAAAAAAGACGACGAAGAAGAAGAAGAAAGGAAGAAAGAAGAAAAGCATACTCCTAATGCTGATAAATGGCTAAAGGACTCCTAAGATCGATACATCATAACAAGTAAGACCAGTCCTGACAAAAAGACCTTATTGTTGAATATATTTCTTCTATGAAATGATGAAAAAAATAAAAGAAAAGAAAAGCATACTCCAATTTTCATCAAATTACTATTTCTCACTTATGCAATGATCAGATCAATGAGTTTTGGCCATAAGGGGAGGGAATCATCAGTCTTTGCTTCTTCATGAGTAAACCATCTTAGAAAACTCTCTCTTAATTGATTCCACCCCACCTACAAATGGATCTTTAAATTAAAAAGTCAAAATATATGCCACTAATATATACATTTATTATTTAACTAAATTTAAAATTAAAACATATAAAAAGGATTTGAGGGTCCTCTTAAAAGTCAGATGTATGGGAGTAAGAAAGCAACTCAAAAGCATATTAACAAACTGTAAACTACAATAGAAATAATGATACAAAAGTCAGAACTTAAGTTTTTACTTGGCAGTGTTTCATAATCTTCTTTATCTCTTTCAGGTAAATCACTTGACATAAACTAGTAATAAGAAAAGAAAAAAAAAAAGAAGTAATAACCTCTATCAAAAAGAGGAACAGTTTTAAGTACTTAGGATGCATGCAAAAGACTCTCCCAAAGAATTACAGAGGAAAAATTACAATCTAAAACAAAGAGAATCAATGAAATCTAACACTAAATACAAATTACTAGTTTGAAGGTTACAAGACCACTCAAACAAAGATGACAAGAATGAAGATTTCTTCTCAATAACTAAATTCTCTGCACCATTTAAAGTGTGGTTGCTCCTCTCGCTCTCCATATTGCCCACATAAAACATAGATTAGCTATATTCTAAGCAAGGGGGCTGCCATTTTTTCCAAACCAGTTCTTCCACCCAAAAACTACATCCATGACTTCCCCTGAGTTCCCCAAACATCAAAGATACTGGGGCAATAGCATAGTGCACTAATCACCACTGCATTTGTAGATGCAGCTCCACTTAAACCAGTATAATTCCTTTCCTTAAAGAATTGTAATGTAGGAATTTTTCCTCATGCTGCAATCCACACAAAGAAAGCCATGTTTTTTGAAGCCTTAGTACGCCATACACTTTTCCATGGAAAAACCACCCCATTGGAACCTCTTAATGCCTCATTTTTTGACAAATAATCAATTTTATTAGAATATAATGGACTGCACCAAGTACAGAGAACACAGATGCACATCACAACTAAGCTCTAACATTACACTGACCAATAAAAGCTAATAAGTTTAAAAAATAAAAGATTGACGCTGTCATCCATTCAAACAAGGTTCTGAAAAACTGCAATTTCATGTCTAAAATAGTCCATTCACACACTCAAATTTTCTAGCATTTCTTTCCAGCCAAAGGCACCAAACCTCTTAATGCTTCATGGTAAGACCAAACATCAAATTCACCATTGCTTTTATAGTTTTATTATTAAAATAACAGAACAAAATATACCAAAACTCAACAAAGGTAATATTGTGCAAAGCTTAAAAGGATTACTAATTCAAAAAGAACGTGCAGAAGGATATCAAGAGAAATCACATAAAAAATCTGAGACTAGAGTCTTGAAAAGTACTCTTCATGAGTGGAAGGGCACTAAAAATAGCTGTTTAGTGTTTACATTCATTTACAATCATATACACTCAGGTTACACTTTCATGAACCAATGTACAAAGTTCATAAAGAGATCAACTTACCACACAAGGGGGTCTCTGGGGGAGGCTCATTAGAACATGTGAAAGGTTCCCCTGTGACAAAAGGGTGCTTTGAAGCCAGCATGCATATAATTTCACTGCTTGAACTTTATTTAAGAGATGACAAAATTGACACAGTTGAAGCAAACTCAACAAGCCCATCAAGAAATCAATTAAAGCTAATTGTATTTGACTTTCTGTTACAAGTTCATGATAAAGACAGCCGTTAAGGATATCATCTAGAGATGGTAGGAACATTTAGTAAATATATTGGTGTCTGCAACTTCAGACAGAATAACAGAAGATAACCTTTTATAACATCTTCCTTAGGCAAGTTCTTTCTGTATAGGTAGTTTGTGACAATTGCTTCAAGATTCTTAGGATTGAAATCCTCTTTTCCAATCACTATCTTTTTCATCTCTCCGTAAAGAAATAAGCAACCACAACAATCCAATAGGCGAAAAAAAGAACATGAAGGGAATCTCTCCAAGGGGAAAAGGTATAACAAGGATTAGTCAGGGGTTTTACAAGATTTTTTCATCTTTGATATTTATTTTTATTATTAGTATCAGTATTATCACCAGCTTTTCATTAATTTAATATTATTTTTCACTTCTATGTTAATTTTCCTCTTACCTAGATAACTATAATATAAATGCTTCCAGCTTCATATTCTTCTTCTGTTAATGCTGGGTAGCACTTCAGCCATTTGTTGAAACTTCACCATCCTCTATATTCTGGACACTTAATGCGCATAACAAACTTACTTGTGCTTTTTTCCTGCTTTAATACATAATCCAGGGGTTGCCCTCTACAAAATGTTGACAATTTATAGAAGGCTGCTTGCTGTTTGAAACAATAGCAAAGAAATACAACAAACTCACAGGAAATGACTAATGACAACCAAATTATGTAAGGAAATAAAAGTGCCAATATTCATTTCAAAGAAAATAGTGGCCAGAAGAGAAACAGCATATCAATACCATTCATATCTATCTTATTACACAATTAAGTATTAACTACTTCAAGGGGTTGGAACCATAGGGGAAAAAAAACACTCATTGTGTTAAACTTTTTCTAAACATCATATACTAGGTGGAACCACTAGTTTGAAACACGATTAACATAAATATCATTTTAATTTTTTTATAAAGCAAAAGCAGATTAAACGTTTCTCATATGTGGCTCAAATATTGAGAAAATGTTGATACAAGAGAAAATCAAAATGGAAAACTATGTTAATGTCAATGACAATTAAATTCTCGATATCTATTCTTCTAACAAAAATCCCAGCCATGACAAGCTGAAACAATTAGCACAAGCTAACCTGTGAATGTATGCCTAATGAATACAATCTAAAAATCAGAAACACTCCTCCATCTCAGCACAGAGCTCAACATCTTTACGAAATAGAACTATGGTGCTTGTCCACTAAGTCTTGAAAGGATACAAGGGACCACCCTTCCACAGTTTGAGCATACACCTTTTGATTTAGAGCATCAATTATCACACTCAAATTACCAAAGGCATAGATCTGGTGACCATCATGCCTCCGGCATGGTTTAGGCTTGAATAGTAAACCGTGTTCTTGGGCATGGGCTTCAATTACTTCCTTAACACTCATATAATCCATGCTAAAACTAGCTTGTTGTGTTTCTGCTTTTTGTTGAGCCTCAAATTGCCTTTGCTCAGGTACCCTAAAATAGACAATGTTCTCTTCCAACCCAGGTTGGACCACGTCCAAACCTTCAACAGCCTGGTACATCATCTCAATACCACGACTAAGCTGATACCGGATATTTTGATTTGCAAGAAGCTCCTTCGGAAGAAGTTCCTTCCAACCCAAATACCATCTTGTTATCTCCTCAAAGTTTGGGCTAGCTTGTAACCAATGATACAAGAACTGTAGCCACTTGGCAAAAAAGAACCTCTCCGTCATATCAACCATAAGATGAATTGATATATCAGAAGCCCACTTCATAACCCAATAAAACTCATCAAGCTTCTGGTTTGTTGGGTTTATTTCAAACTCCTGCAGTATAAGCTGCAACTTTGGAACTATAGATCTAACCATAAGTTCCAAGGTGCCAATAGAGTATAAGCAGACGCATCACTTGGGTGCCAAGCAACAAGAACTTGACTCAACTTAACGCGTACAGTCTCGAAAATACCTTTCAATTTATGCCCCAAATATTGTAACCACGGATGCACGCACATGTGGATTGGAACAGTTTCGCGTAACGGTTCCCAACAGCCCACTGCACTATTCAACTTCGGCATCACAATATTATCAAATATGTAATTGAGGACTGAAGGAGGTAACAAATTTTCCCAGAAATCCAAAAGCCGTAGCATTGGCTCAGGTTCCCTAGCCTGCCAAGTATTGATGACAGAAACTCTCACTTGGGATATCAACTGGGAATAAGGGGAAGCAGTAAACTCTTGATCACTCTCAAGTAAATCCTTCCACAATGACACAACCTCTAAAGAAGATCCCATACCTGAAACTCTCTAATAAACAAAGGCAGAGCATATGAGCAGGCAATGCAAGACAGGTTATACAACTTGAAGTCCTCAGGAAATACACTCCTCAACTCAACGAATTGTCCGCGACTGTGAGCGAGTCCAATGTCGAATCCTCTTCCTCCCCCAACTGATCGAGCACAATCAATATCTCTCCCATACTATACAACTGCTTCCTCTGCCTCTCAGCCACAACTACCAACCTCTCCTTCTCCTCCTTCAACCTCTCCAATCTAGCTTCCTCGCTCCTCAAATCCCTATCAATTTTGTCGATTTCAAGCTCCATCAAGTCCACAACAAGCCTCACATTGTACGGAAGCTCCGGCATTGGAACTTCGTTCTTCAAATTCTCCAAATTTGTCACCAACCGAACCACCGGTCCTCTCATATCAAACACCATCTGAACCACCACCGACGACCCCTTCTCCTCCTCCTCCACCTCCTTCTTCTTCGTCGTCGTCATCGACGACCACCACAACCGCTGCTTCTCCTTCACTCTCTCTACACCCTCACAGTCACTGCCCAACAAACCCTTCTTCTTCTTCTCATTCTCCTCTTCTGTCTCGTTGAAATCGTTGAACCCCATACCATACCCATGTTATTGGGGCGAAGTTTGGGCTCGATCGGAGTGCGAATGCCTTGCGCATTCTTGCCAAGTCCACCGCCTTTGTACCCCATTTTCCGCAACAACTTCATGCCAATCCCTTTGGTGTGCTTCTCAAACCCACCAAAACCACCACCAGCTTCATCGTCCTCTCTCGCTCTCTTACCCTTGCCAAATTTCAACATCTCCCGTCTCCATCAACAAACTCAACTCAAACATAAACACTAAGCTTATACTGTACGCTATAATATATAAAATACGTAAAGTTTAGATAAGTCGGTTAAGCCTTATCAACAACAACAACAAAAAAAAAACACAGATTTTTTAGTGGGTCTCACGGTATTGTTCGACGCACAAAAGCAGTAAAACACAGATTTTTAGGTAAATTGAGATCTCACAGCACTATTTATATCTTTAAAAATTATTTTGTAACAGTATTTTTAGCAATAATTTTTCAGTTTTTAGCAATTAAGCGATATCCAAACACACCCTAAGGGTCTGTTTGGATAGAACTTATTGCTGAAAACTGAAAACACTGTAGCAAAATAATTTTTAAATGTGTGAATAGTGATGTGGGACCCATTTTTAATAAAAAATTGATAAAAAAATACATGAACAGTGCGCGTACAGTACGCGCACAGTGCCGCACAGTGCGCGCACTGCACACATGTCCCCCTCTGCAGCAGAAACAAAAAAAATAAAAAAAAATAAAAGTCCAAAACATGGACGTGGACGCTGGACGTTGAATCCAAACGCCCTCTAAGTGTGTGCTTGGGTTAGAATGAAAAATGAAAATTATTTCACTATTTTACTTATTTTTGCTACTATTCATGGCCCCACTGTACTATTTCAACTAACTTTTACCTTTATCTACAGTACTTTCAGCAATAATTTTTCAGTTTTAGCAAAATAAGCAGTATCCATACACACCCTAAGTGTGTATTTCGTAAAAATTATTTTTGCCAACTTATTTTACTATTTAACTTATTTTTGCTTAAATTTATAGGTCTCACTACACTTTTTGATACTATTCATAGGTCCTATTGTACTATTTTAGCAAACTTGTATCTTTATCTACCGTACTTTTAGCAAAAAATTTCAGTTTCAGCAAAATAAGTGGATCCCAAACAAACCTAAGTATATTTTTAATGTGTAATATTTATTACAAACTAGAGTTATATGCACGGTACAATTATATATATATGGGTTAAAAATGATGAGAAGTGTTAACAATACTTTCGCAATAAATTATAAGTGGTTCTTTTTAAAAAAATCATAAATTATAAGTTGTTATTAGTTCTAATTTGAATTTAGAAATTAAAAAAAATTTTGTCAACCTATTGCAACCAATAATAACCTACCATATATGATTTATTGTGAAAATATTGTGAATATAACATTTTTCTTCAAATTATACATAATGTAAAAGTTACACATTTTTAAGCCATATTTATACTATTATTTAAGGGGTTTCCCCTATTTGGATTTCTCAATTTTTAGTTCAAAAATGTCCTTACACTCCTATATTTAAGTAGTGACAAAACTAAAGGACAATCCGGTAAGAATGCAACTCTAACTCCCACTAAAACATTACCTAAAAATGGGACCACTTTCCTATTAATTTTTAAATTGATTTATTTATTTATAAATTAGTTTTTTAAAATAAAAATTATATATATATAAAAAATAATTATATACAGTTTTTTTTTCTACAAAATAAGACCACTAAAAAAAAAGTCTCAGCGCGTGTAATGAGGCTAGTATGTGTGTGTGTGTGTGTATATATATATATATATATATATATATATGAGTTTTACTTCTTTTCTTTTTTTTTTTTTTTGGATAACACATGAGTTTACTCTTTCTTCTTCTTTTTTTATTGGGTTTTTAATGGTTTAATTATATTAATTAGACTCTTCGTCTTTTGCACAATATTAACTCGTCTAAAATAAAAAATTAGATAAGACACGTGGTAAAAAATTAGACAAAAATTAAAATTCAATTTAAAATCTAATTAGATATTCCCTCAATTTTTGGCTATATATATATATAGACACACACACACTAGTGTGTAGCCTCATGCATATGCACGGGTACAATTAAAATTATACATTGTATTAATTTACACTTTTTTAAAACTATACATTTCTAAAAATATGTAATGATTTCTCAATCTCTCTCTCTCTATATATATATATATATATATATGATTTAGAATTTAATTGATTTTAGACTCTTCAATTTTTGCACCTAATAATTTACTTACCACAAAAATAAAAAATTTGGATTAACACATGGTGTAAAATTAGATTCCAATTGAAATCCAATGTAGAATCTAATTGGATTTGGACTCTTCTTTACACTCAATAATTCATTTGGCATAAAATTAAAAATTAAATAGGACACTTAGCTCAAAATTGAGAATTTGATTAAAATCTAATTGAATTTTCTCTCAGTTTTGTGTGTGTGTGTGTATACACTAACACACACCATACACACACTTGTTTATAACTATGACTTCAAATATAAATAAATGAAATCCAAATCAGTTTCAAAAAATTCAAAACCCACAATTTTTAATTAGAACAAGTGGATGTTCCTACTGATGCTTGTGTTCTTTATTAGTTATTTTAAAATTCTCATATGTGTTATAATGTTTGAAAAATTAATTTCAATTTAAAAAAGCAAGAATGGTTTTTAAAAATATAAATTAATAAATTAAATAAAAATTATTTAATTAATATTGTGTAATTACTTCTTAATCTTCTTCTTCTTCAATAAAGATTTTCATTTTATAAAAAAAAAAGAAAACCGCCAAAAAGAAAGAATTGTGGAAATTATGGCCCACCTACGTGGCAATTTTAATCCATTCAAATCAATTTTTGGATAAACATAATTTTTAATACAATTTTTTTAAAGATATTTATCAATTTTTAATAAATAAAAACTATAAGTTGCTTCCAACATTTGCTTAAAATAAAAAAGGGAAAAAGAAACCACATACACTATTGTCATCTTTTTATCATAACAATTTCACAAAATATAACCCACCCATGTATGAAAATCAATTAAACTATGCCAATTTGAAATTCCCTCTAATCCATATCTACTACAAACTCCCCTTAAATTTTTTTTATTTTTAATTTGCTTCTTATTTCTTCATTCCTCTCCCCCTTTTATGCTATCCTTACTTCCTACCTCCTTCACTTCATTCAATGGCCGCTACAACAGTTGTGGGTCTTATTTTTTTTTCAAATATTAATTTTATTGTTTAATATATGGTTTATTTAAGTTAAAAACAAGTGTGTAATAATCATTATTCTCCTTTTTTTTAAGTGTCTAGGTGTAGGGTGTCCAACCGAACGTGCAAATTGATCCACTTGCCCAAACCTTCTGGGCCAACCTGAAATTGGCCAACTCAACGTCAATGACAGTCGGAAGTAGGTCTCTGCCTCCAATAATCGAAATTGGCGGTGTAAAGACCAAAGATCGTATAACAAATTAACCACCACAATACGTTGTATGATTAGAGATCCAAATACAATGAATTTGTAGAGAGGGTAACAACAACAAAAGTCTCCCTTTTCTTCTGTCCCTCTTTCTTATTTATACCCTTTGCCCTTATTATCTCAGTCCTATACCTTTCCATCTACTCACCCCTTCTATTTGACATCTGTCCATTCCTTTGTAGTCGGTAATGGAGAAAAGGTTTATCTCTGTGCTTGGTACCGTTCGGTCATTTCTACATTAATGCAGTGGACAAAACTGGTACCCCCTATTCAATGCGGCCAGAATGGTTGATACTAAACATTCAATGCAATGCTCCTAGTTATCCAACCCCACCCGGATGTTTGCAATATGCCCCATATATTATCAATTCCTCTTTCATCCTTTGCCCGGCCATCCCACTTCATCTTCGGGTGGATTATTTTTATCATCCTCTACTCATTATACCTTTCAGTACGTCTCCGGTTCTTCAGCTCTTTGGATCCTCGGGTCCTCACAGGCAAGTCTTCTCATGAAAAGACATTTTAGGAAAGTTTTGACACTATTATTATAGGAAATATAAAAAATTGTCAATAGCATTTATTATTTTATCATTCTCTCAATAAAATGTTTCTAAAAATAGATGCGAAATAATCAATGCCCTTCCCAATAATCAATGCCCTTCCACACTAATTTCCAAATAATAAAGCAAGAGGAAAAAAGGAAAATTAATTAATGTAAATGCAAAATGAGCAAGTAAATAGTAAGGAAAAACAATTAATGCCCTTACACAATAATTTCCATGTCTTATGTGGCACAATGGCAGCATTCACATAAATAAATTTCAATAAAAGTCCAAAACTTCGGTTTTGATATATGGTAAGAAGCATAGATAAGATTCAAATCCTCCTCTCCTAGATATTAAATTATTCACATAAAAAAATCAAATTATTTATCAAAAAATGAAATATTAACAGATATCCTAAAGGTATTGGTTTAGAAACTATTTTAAGGAGCTTTTTATGGGAAAAGAACAAAAACAATTAATTATTTTGATAGTTTTTTTTTTTTTCCTATAAAAGTGGTATCAAAATTTTGTTAAAATGATTTATATTTTTTTTGAGAAGAAAATGATTTATATATAAACAATTGACCTAAGAGATCCTTTATTAAAAAAAAAAAAAAAAACAAAAGTATAAATAAGATTCTAGCTAATTATTATTGGGAAAAATGAGTTGTTCTATGATCTCAACATTTACCACAATTATCTTATGTGGTAAATCTCAACATTTATACTTTTATATGAATCTATCACATTTTTTCCACCATCCACAGTTTGCCAAAAGTTTGAGGTCCTGGTTTTTTAGGATAAAATTTACTGTAAAACAGGTTTCTCACTTTCTCTAGCCTATAAATAAGGATAGTTGAGGAGAAACAACAATAACATAAAGAGATGGAGGAAAGAGAGTACAGAGGTCACGTTGTGGTGCTCCCATATCCAAGCCAGGGTCACATTAACCCTCTCCTCCAATTTGCAAAACGTTTAGCCTCAAAAGGGGTAAAGGCCACAATAGCTACAACTCGTTATACTCTCAAGTCCATTTGTACAGCAAAAGTTGGTGTTGAGCCCATCTCCGATGGGTTTGATGAGAGTGGCTTTGCTCAAGCAAAAAACGTGGACTTGTTCCTTAAGTCATTCAAGGCCAATGGCTCAAGAACTCTATCTGAACTCATCCAAAAGTTTCAAGACTCTGATTCTCCTGTGAGTTGTGTTGTGTATGATTCATTTTTTCCGTGGGCTCTTGATGTTGCTAAGCAACATGGCATTTATGGAGCACCATTCTTTACCAATTCAGCCACTGTATCCCACATATTCTGTCTCATACACCATGGTAAACTTTCGTTCCCATTGAAGCTTGAAACTACACCACTCCTCATTCCTGGCCTACCTCCATTGAACTTCCCTGACCTACCGAGTTTTCTTAAGTTGCCAGAAAGTTATCCAGCATACTTGGCAATGAAATTAAGTCAATTTTCCAACTTGGACATGGCTGATTGGATATTTAGTAACACTTTCGAAGAATTAGAAGCCGAGGTATGTGACCAACATCACCATTATCATCTAATTATCATGTTAACTTATAGATATTTTATCATCAATTCATTGTACTCAATCTTCTCATCATTAGCATAGAAGCAGCACGAAAGAATTTCGTAGCATTCAAGAGAATTCTACGGTATATACTTTTTTTTTTAAATGTACAGAAGTTACTATTGAATATTGTCTTATTTAATTTATATTTTATATTTACCAACCAAAAAAAAATGTGTACCATAAAATGACCACCTTTCTTATTATATACTTAGAGGGCGTTTGGATCCGCGTTCCTGCATCCATGTCTGCGTTTTTGCTTCTGTTTTTTTTTTTTAAATCCAGCCGCATGTATTAACTTTTCAGCCATGAACAGTGCACAAATGCACTGTTCATGGGTCCCACACATTTTACTTTTCAGCAACTTTTTCATTAAAAATAGATCCCACAGCACTATTCACACATTTAAAAATTATTTTGCTACAATATTTTCAATTTTCAGTTTTAGGAAAATAAGTTCTATCCAAACAGACTGTTACTAAAACAAAAATATTTCGTGTTTTATGTTTGAGTAGGAAGCGAGAAGCATATCAAAGCTCTGGCCAGCAAAGTTGATCGGACCAATGGTCCCAGCGGCTTACTTGGATGGTCGGATTGAAGATGACAAAGGATATGGAGCAAGTCTATGGGAACCTCTTATTGAGGATTGCATCAAATGGCTAGAAACAAAGCCACCTAAGTCAGTAGTGTATGTCTCTTTTGGAAGCATGGTCTCCTTGACATTAGAACAAATGGAAGAAATTGCATGGGGCTTGAAGGAGAGTGGCTTGCATTTCCTGTGGGTTGTAAAAGAATCTGAGCAAGATAAATTGCCTGATGGGTTTGTGGACTCAACAAAAGAAAATGGTTTGATTGTGACATGGTGCAACCAACTAGAAATGCTGGAAAACCAAGCCATTGGTTGCTTTGTAACACATTGTGGGTGGAACTCAACACTTGAAGGGTTGAGCCTTGGCGTACCTATGGTGGGAGTGCCAAAGTGGGCTGACCAATTGACCGATGCAAAGTTTGTGGAGGAGATTTGGGGCGTGGGGCTAAGAGCCAAGGAGGATGATAAGGGAGTTGTGAGAAAAGAAGAACTTGTAATGTGTTTGAAGGAACTGATGGAGGGAAAGAGAAGCCAGCAGATTAGGAAGAATGCTAGTAAATGGAGGGAGTTGGCTAAGAAAGCAGTCAGTGAAGGAGGGAGCTCTGACAAGCGTATCGATGAATTTGTTCAGCATTTGGTACAAGGATAGGCCATGAACTTTTCTATCAGTGTGTTAGAATACGTGAGGAGAATGTATCACATGCATTTGATAAATGTATTATCTTTCACAATATGAGAATTCTCATAGTATGTAAGGTTCACATACTATGAGAAAACTAATATATATGTTGAATGTATAAGATAAATTATTAATGTTTTGTAGAATATGGCTTGAATTAGGAGTTCGACTCCTTGTTCGATTTGGATAATAAAGGAATTTTATTACTTTTGGGTTACTGTTGTTTGAAGTTATCAAGCTCTATTAAAAGTCTTGTCTACCACTTGATTTTGAGTTTTATTTAGAATAGGAGTGATTCTTCTTTTGTGCATGGAAAAGAAGTCTAGTCCTTCTTGATTTTGGATATGCTAGCCGACTCAAGTCTCCTATATATAATGCTATGCGACATATTTGAGATTTATTGCCACTTGGTTTTGGTTCTACGGTTTGGTGATTTACTCTCTCTTGGTGTGCTGCAACTTTTGGATTTAATTTGTAGCTCTCTCTTTGGTTTGTGCGCAATTCATATTGGTATTTGATATTCGTATTTGGTATTTGTAAACCTTTGATTCTTCGGTTTGTATTGGTGTATTTGGAATTTGGGTTTGAGAGAGTACCTTTACACCAATTTGTATTATCCCAAATTTGTTATAATGAAATTTGTTCATTGTCGCCCATAGATGTAGACTATTGCCAAACCATATAATTCTTGGTGTTTTGTATTTATTTTCTTCTGGATTAATTTTCTTCATTCCTATTGTTTGTTCAGAGATCTTTCTTAAGTCTAAAATATTTTCACAATCAATCTTAGTAATTTAAGCTTTTGCCATTTTACAACATGTTTGTGTGAATGGCCATGCGGATTCGTTCTATTGGAATGTATTTAAATGGGAATTCTTTTATAAAGTCCTTACTGTTAGTTTTAGCTTATGATGAATTACCAATGCCACTCTTTTTTCCTCGTACATGTGCTTTAATATTTTCATTTTTGCATAAATGGTTCACTTTTCTATTTCTGAAAGCATCCAGCCCAGCCACTAATTTTGTTCCCCGGGTCATCATGTTATTTATTGTCACTAATCACTCAAAGAAAGACTTAAAAAGTCATTTGAAACAATAAACCATGGTCAAATTTTCCGGTAGTTAGTGACAGCTAATGAGACAAGAAGCGTAGAACGTGATACACAACAGGGGGCCGCAACCTATATCTTTCCAGGAGTTATCAATCAGCACCAATAAAGGGATATGAGTTTACATTCAGAACTTAAAAAGTGTGTGAATGACAGAATGAGTTTATTTTTACCGACATATTTTGTTTAAAAGATTAGCCGTTTAAATGTACAGTTGTGCATAATTATTATTATTATTATTTATTTTTATTTTTTAAGAATCAGAGTTGTTAACTTGGAAGCAAAGGTAAATTCATATCTATGAAATCCTAAGTTTGAAACTTCTTACTAGCATCTTGGGGCCTCCTCCATAGAATTTCTAATAACCTGATGTACGTGGGATGGGGAGATTGCATACACTCAAGAGAATAGTTAGATACTTGAAGAAGTTTAATCACTCTCGTTTGTAAATAAAAAAATACAAAATGAAAAAGATAAATTGACATTTTAAAGTTAAAACTAAAGTGTACATGAGTTGGGTTAAGTCACGTTGAGGGGTTTTTTTAAAGGGCAAAATTTAGCTACAAAATTGGTTACAACCTTACTTAATAAAATAAACATTACTATATATTTTGACAATCTAACCGTTATATTGCATGTTCTTTACACTCTTAATGCACATGTCAAATTTTGTGCCAATCGGATATTATTTACTATATGATCTATAGCTTATATTTTATGATTAATTTTAAACTACAAAAACTTGTAATTAAACAATTTATTGATAATATAGCTATTGATTTTTAATTTTTTAGAAATTTTGCAAGGTTAGAAGATATAATAAAAACATGTAATCCAATGGTAGATTTGTCAAAATTCACCTTCAATAAAAAGATATTAAGTAAGGTTGTAGCCTAAGGTTACAACCAATTTTGTAGCTAAACTTTATCATTTTTTAATCTAATCCACCACGGCCGCAGTGTAAAAAACACAATCCAACCTAGCCCTACTCATGGATCGAGTTGGACCCATGGGTTGATTTTTAAATAAAAATATTTTCAAAAGAAGTGTATTAGAAATTTAGAATAGAAAATTCATAAGATTACCAACACAAATAACAAATTCACTAATCAAACTTGATCAAAGTACCAAATTAACACAAACTATTTTATCAATGCATCAAACCAACACAAATAAAAGCAGATTTATAATATTATAAATTTTTTGATAGTCACCAAACCAAAAGAGTAAATAATATTAAATATAGGTAGGTCGGGTTAGGTTAGGCGTATTTTTGAATTTGTTGACCCGCACCAAACCCAACCCATTGTAAAAAAAATTGGCAACCAAACCCAATCCACCAACCCCTAAAAACTGACCCAACTCGGCAAGTTGGGTTTGGTCAATTTTGGCAGATCCGCGGATTGATTACACACCCCTAGTTAAAACTTGAAAATTGTATATTTTGTCTGATATAAGTAAAATAACGTTCTTTAACCCACCTTTCCATAACTAGTGACAAAGAAAATTTTATAAAAAATTGTTGAAATGATATGTATAATAAAAATGGTATCAATGATTGGTCCATGTAAGAGTTATATTGTACCAATTACAACTTGTTATCTCAACAACAACATAACTTTAGCCCCAAATTTTTTGAGGTCAACTATAAATCCTCAGCAATTTAGTTAGAATCAATCATATGTATTTTTTCCCTCTATTCTATTCTATTTGAAGTCATTGTCTTTGTTACTTTATTAATTAGGCATATCCTTTTAACCACTTATGTTAATGTTATCTTTAGTCTTCCTTTATCTTTTTTCTTACTGATGTATTAACCATTCTCCTCTGAATGTGACCAAATCATTTTAACCGATTCTCCTTCGTCTTTTCATTAATAAGGGTCACCCATATCTTCAAGGTGCTTTACTCATCTTGAGTTCTATATTTTCATGTATTTCCATTTATTTATCTTAGCATTCTAATTTCAACTATACTCATTTTATGAGTTTTTTGCTTCTCAACAACCAAACATTTAGGACCACAGAGCATAGTTGGTCTTATAGCAATTTTATAAAATTTTACCTTTCACTTGATAGGTATTCTATGATCATGCAATATTCTTGATACGATTCTCCACTTCATCCACCCTACTCTTGTTCTATGATTCACATTCTCTTTGATCTTTCAATCTTTATGAATTATTAATCTAAGATATTCAAAGCTATCATTCTTATGTATCTCTTGATTATTCAGTAACATGGCCCTTTCATCTTTGTTTCAACATTTACCAAATTTTCATTTCATGTACTCTATTCTAGTCCTATATAATCAAAAGCCTTTAGAATCTAGAGTATTTCTCCAAATTTCTAACCTAGCATTAACTCCACTTTTAAATTCATCTACTAAAACTATATTATCAGTAAAAAGCATACACCAAAGTACTTTCTTTTAAATTGAGCTCATCCATTACTCTTGCAAAAAGATATAGACATAATGATGATCCTTGATAAGAAAGTCAATTGTAATATCTCCACTAGATCTCATATTAGTTACAGCTCCATAATACATTTCTTTAATCATTTTAGTGAACGTTTGGATAGCGGCAAGCGTCCAACGTTTGTGCGTCCAGCGTTTTGTGTGTAGGTCCCGTGTACTGTTTACGGGATCCACAAACCTCTTTTTTTCAGTAACTTTCATTAAAAATGGATCTCACGACACTATTCACACATTTAAAAATTATATTGTTACAGTGTTTTCAGTTTTTAGCAATAAGCGGTATCCAAATAGACCCTTAATATAATTTAGATGAACTTCTTTCTTGATATGAGCTTCTTTATAGACCTCTTTATATTTTTCCAATAAATATTAGTAAGAAAACAACTAGCATAGTAAATTATCCTAGCATAAAACCAAATTGATTATTTGATATTGTTGTTTCATGCCTTAATCTATGTTCAATCACTCTTTCTTAAAGTTTCATAGTGTGGCTCATAAGTTTAATTTCATGGTAATTCATACAGTTTTGAATATCTTTATTGTTCATGTAAATAGATATTAAAGTACTTCTCAACCACTTACTATAAATTTTTGTTAATAGTTAAGATCTTATTGAAAAAGCTTGTGAACCAGTATACATCCTACATCACCTAGGCACTTCCAAACTTCAATGGGGATTTCATTTGGTCCCCCAGCTTGTCCCATTTTCATCCTCTTTAATTGTATCTCTTACATCATTTATCCTAATTCTTCAAACAAATCTATAGTTTCTATCCTCCATTGGGCTACCCAAATCGCTCTAATCTTTCATATTGCTTTCATAAAAATGTTTGTAAGAAAAACTTCTCCATCCCTTTCACTCTTTGATCTTCATTTTCAATGCACTGGACACCATTTAAGTTTCTTGCTTTCATTTCCATTGTTTAGCAAGTTTATAAATATTCTTTTCTCCCTCTTTATCTTCAACTTGCAATATAATTTATCATAAGCCTTACATTTAGCCTCTTCTTGGACAACATTTTTAAACTTCCTCTTCACCACTTTAATCTAATTGTTGTTTGAACCTCCATATTCCATCACCAAGCCTCCTTAGTCGGCCACCCTCATACTTCAAATTCTCTAAGTACATCTTTAGCCACTTTTTAAATACAATTAGCCATTTCATTTCACATCTTATAAGAGCATTATTATTAGTGGTGCTAAAAAACTATATAGCTATGTTTTAGTACCACCAATTACAAAATTGGGACTCCATTGGTGGAGCCAAAACCAAAAATTTTAACTTCTCAACTACAGTGCACAACCAAAGGTGGCTATGCACTGTAGCTCAAAGGTAAAATAAAAAAAAAAAATATATATATATATATATATATATATATACACAGATATATATTATGTTGTGTTCACACTCTATTTAGAATTTTCTTTTTTTTTCTTTTTTCTTTTTTTCTTTCTCCTCCTTTCCCATTTCTGTTGTTACTCCTCTCTCCTCACTCTCCACAGCCATTTGCTCTTCATCCCTTCCATCAGACCTCGCCAATCTTGCCTATCCAGCCGCCGATCTCGCATACACACCCCTTTTGCCGACCCATCTCGCCTCTAGTATTTGGGGAAAATTTTGAGAGTTTTGATTAGATTTTGAGTTGTGATTAATGGAGAGTTAGATTTTTTTTTTTTGTGCTAATTTGAGGTTTTTGGGTGTTGAATTCAATTGGTTTTTGAGAAATATGATGGATTTTGAGTTTTAAAAATTGATCTTTTCTGTAATTTGTATTAACGATGTGGTTGGGTTGTGAATGTTTGCTAAAGGACTCATCTGTCTTTATTGTTGCATGCATAAACTGAAAGAAACTTTTTTTTTTTTTTTTTTAAGGATGCAAACTGCAAACTTGGAAGTTGTAGTGAGGAAACAAATGAAAGGGAAATGTGCTGACGAAGAAGAAAAAGACAAGAAGAAGTAATTGCCTTTAATGAAAAAAAAAAACTAATTGCCTTAAATTTACAACTAATTGCCTTTAATATTGAAAAATAATAATAACAAACACATGACCATCTCCACAACCATTCAATTAAAAATTGCAATTACCATCTTAGAAGAACACTCAAGTGGCCGTGGCAGTTGTTATGTTGTTTATTGTAGGAGATATGTTATTTTATTATGTTGTTTGTATTATTTTATTGTGTTGAAAACTAAAATAAAATTACTGATATTGGGTGTTTTGTAAAAAGAAAAGATAAATTAGATAAAGTAATTTTTTGTGGTGCTAGTTAAATTTTTTACACCACAATGTGAATGCTCTAAACATATTTGTTTAAATTCCACTTTCCATCTTTGATCATTTCATCTTTAAATACATCTTCTTTCTCCCCGTAACCCCACCACTTATTAATCCTTGGGTTTCTTTCTCTATTACCTCTCCTTTCCCATCTTCTAATAAGAATATTGTACCACCCAATATTGAGTGGTTAGACTCTCTCCTGGCCATGCCATCTTACCAAGTAATGAAAAACAATTGTAACTTTTCTGAGTTTAACATTAATTTAATTGAAACATAGTTTTCAGCTTTGTCCTGGTGCTGGAATCCCACTCTTAAATGTGAATACAATTTCAATAAATAGATGGATTAGGGAAATTTCAAATCCGTTGACTGAACCCATTTTCCATTGTATGCAGTCAGCTACCTAACAAGGCCTAATTTCTTCTAGATGGGCATGCTTGCCCAGTAAATTAACCAATCATGTCCACGATCATCAAAGATTTAAAGGCATATCTAAAAAGCCTTAACCACTCAACCTAAAAAGGGATTTATCAACGCTGAACAACCAATCATGTCTGAAACAGCAAAAGCCCACCACGTGTTGCCTGTTGGAACTTGGAATCCTATTCTACAATTGGAAAACTAGAGGTCGACACATCGAGTGAGCCGGATTGAGATCCCGTCCAATACCTAGGGTATTGCACGGGGTGCAATAGCACAAATCCGAACCGTATAATTGATCCAAAGCTCATTATTTTGACACGTTATACATCCAGCCTGGCAGTCCATGTGCTTTCAATTTTTCTCACTCTCTTTTTCAATTCAGCTACTCTCTCCTCTCTCCTCTCTCCTCTCTCTTTCTCTCCCACTTCAACTGGGTTTGTTTTTCTCTCTTCCCTAATGGCCTGTTTGGATGTTTAAAAAAGGAGGGGGAGTAGAGTAGAGGGAAGGGGAGTAATTCAATTACCTTGTTTGAGAGTTTTTTAAGGTAGGAGGGGGAGGGGTTTGAAGGGGTTTCAACTACCTCCAACCCCCTCATTTTTAATTCCCCCAAATTAGAGAGATTTGGAGGGAGAGTAGAGCACATAAAATTATTGATAAAGTAAATTACCTAATTTACCCTTATTATATTTATAAAATTACAATGTTAAAAACAAGGGGAAGGGCTAATTACTCCCTTCCCCCTTACTAATTATAAAAACATCCAAACAAGGTGGAGGGTAATCATTCTACTCTACTCTCCTCTCCACTACTCCCCTCCCCTCTACTCCCCTCTACTCTCCTCCCTCTCTAAACTCCCAAACAGGCCATAACGCTCCACTCTCTCAACATCCACACTTGCTCTGTCCGTCTCCCTCAACCTCGTCGGTCACCGCTGCTAGCATACCCAACTCAGACCCATTAGCACAAAAAAAAAAAAAACAACTCACCATCTGAAACAAAACCCACGAACACTCACGCCTACGATCCCTTTTTATACCCAAATCAAGAGAGAGCAAGGGTTGGGGTTTGGAGAGAATCGGGTGTAGAGAGAATAGTTGATACTTTTGGGTTTGATCTAGGGAGGGTAGTGAGATTGAGACACAGAGAAAGAGATTTTGGTTAGAAGAAGCCACCATCGGAGGTGGTGGTGAGTGGTGGTTGTGATGAGCCATGGTGAGGCTGACTTGGGCTTGTTTCAGAGACCACCAACAGGTAGTTTCCCCTTTTATCTCTCATTTTTTAATTAATTTTTTAAAATAAACTCTATTCGGTTGCTGGAAAAGGAAGAAAAGTAAATAACAGTGTCACAATTTTGTTGATTGATGTATTGCTGCTAAATTTAATTCTATTTTCTTTTATTTTTTGTGTTTTTGGTTTCTAGCTTAGGAATTGAAATCACCTGTTGAACCAGTGATTGAGCAATATCAGTTATGGCAACTCCACAAATTTCTTGTACTTAGAAAAATGGGTAACGTGTCAAAATAATGAGCTTTGGATCAATTATACGACTGAGATTTGTGCTATTGCACCGCGTGCACGGGATCTTAATCCGAAGTCGAAGCCACAGGGCCCAATTCTGGCATCCCATATTTTGTCCAAATTCCACCTTCTTCGGTGTGATGGGTGGGAGGAGTGAAAAAGTGGGAGAATAGAAAAAGGTTGGAGGATAAAAAAGTGAAAGGATAAAAGGATTTTAATTTCTTTCTGTTTTGTTTAGTTGGAAGTGAAAATGTGTAAAAAAAAAAAAAATTGTATAAATTTATTTATATACCTTGTTAAAAAATAATGTCTAATTAACCCAAAAAATGTGATAAGCAACAAAAAAAAATCACTCAAATGCAGGGACGGAGCCAGGACTTGGAGTTAGGGGGGGCGACTTTGCTGCTAGCTGTGTGCGGTGGATCCGACCCTTGAGTCTATTTTTTTACTACTAAGGATTTTTGTTAAAAATTTTTTAAATGGCCAAGTAGTTTGTTCTAGGTAAAATATATTGATTGGACTTAATTTTTTTAGTTTTATTATATTGGTAATTTTTGTTGTTGAGCTAATTTTTTTGAGTTTTTATATTTTGTTTTAGATTTAATCTATTAATTTTTTATGTCCTTTAAAAGGTGAAAAATGCTAAAACTACAAAATTTTTACAAATTGCTAATGTGATAAGTGGTTATTGATATATAAAAAGTTATGCAAGTGTACGAACTAATAAGAATTTGCTACCTTAATAGTTTGTATAAACATTGTAAAAACGTTTTTGGCTATAAGATTACTCTCAAAAGAATTAATGGCATTATTAAGGGAGGCAAAGTGTAATTTTATTGAACAAAATTGTTAAACTTAGTACCTATTAATATAATAATATTTTTATAAAAAAAATTAGGGGGGGCCATTGCCCCCCCTAGTCCAATAACAGCTCCGCCCATGCTCAAATGTATTAAAAAAAAATCATTTCTAGGAAAAATAACATTTCTAGTTAAACCAAAAAAAAAAAAATACAAAGCACCAAGCCCAGGAATTCAAAATATAAAATAATATTTAAAAAAATAAAAAATAAAAAAGAGGAGGCAATGTTGCCCAGGAAACCATAAGAAAAAATAAAAAGGGCAATTGCACTTTGCCCATGTGCATTGCACATGAACAATTTTTTCATTTTACCATTAAACTCTTTCTACCCGGTTTTCACTCCATTTTGGAGAGATAAATTTTGTGTAGGCCCGAGTGAAAAATGCATGGCTCCACATAAAAGTTTTCTTTCCCCCTTCCCAACCAAACAACACACAAACTCATTTTTTCTACTATTTTTTCTCTAAAGTTTTTCATCCATTATATTTTACCTCAAAACAAACACACCCTCAAAGAATCTCCCCTGATTCCTCAATCCACTTGTGTGAGGGAAAAAATATTCAATAAAAGACTAGCCTAAAAAATTCACAAATGGTTGATATTAAGGGTCCGTTTGGATAGAACTTATTGCTGAAAACTGAAAACTGAAAACACTGTAGCAAAATAATTTTTAAAAGAGTAAAAAATACTGTTCATTCCAAAAGTTACTGTTCATTGGCCTAAAATCACTGTTCATGGCCAATGAACAGTAACAAACATGCGTTGAAAAAAAAAAAAAAAAAAACTGGACGTGGACGCAGAAAAGTGCTATCCAAACGCCCTCTAAATGCGGTGTAGTGTGGCTCATAATCATATGAGATTCAGATCTTTTAGATTTTCTAAAGTACTATATCAATAGATTTCTTAATGTGATGTTTAGTATCTATCACTTTGGCAACTCAATAAATCATAAATTGTGTATTTTGCATTACCGAGACATTGTGCGTTGTTTCATAACACACTGTGTGTGGGTGTTATATTAAACTATCATATGTGTGTGTCATTGGATGGTTATTAAAGTGTGTGTTGTTTCATAACATGACAGCTAATTTTTTCGTAGTTTTACATGAATTAAAGTGTTTCCTAGCCTAGGCATGTCACACCCATCATTTTCGATTTTGGAGAGTGAAGAAGGCAGATACATCCATTAACAAAACATGTCCCATGTTTTATATTAATACCATCTTGCATATGTAAATACAATATAGAAGTGAGAGCAAACAAGACCTTCCATATCATTCAATATAGCAACTCTGTGGAAGAATTTGTATTGCTAAGCTATGAATGGATGCAAATAACAGAATAATATCTATTTGAGGTTTTCATATATCACTTCTAATTCTACTTTTCTCACACCCAAAATGGCCTCAAAGCTATGCTCTGTCATTCTCAACATGTTACTTTTCTAAACAATTATCTCCTGACTTCACTTTCATTTAAGCTATCCAGCTTCGATGTTTGTAGGTTTTACAGAATAAAATTTATAGAATCGCTTTAGTAAACTGATCTTCCAAACTTAGCTTAAAACAATAAAACACACAAGAAAGAGAGGTAGGGAGCTTTCAAGATCGAAGTGATTCAATGATTTGAACTCTCAAAAGATAATGTGTTTGAGGGGGTGGGGGGGATTAGACCTAGGCTAGGAGTACTCAATTTGAGTTGCTTACAGTCGGCATCAACCAGTGAAAAACACAAATGTAGGCTTCAGTACCTCGGTTTACTTGGACTTGACACCAAACATTGGAAGAGAATTTAAAAATAAAATTTTATTAATCTATGGTCAAGCGCCTATAAAAGTGAAATTCAATTAGCATAACCACAAAGTATTCCAAGAACCAAGTGTACCACACAGTAAATTAGTTTTCACTAAATTATCATCCTGTGCAAAAGAAATCATCACTTAACAGTTAACAGGCCTATGGAAAGGGGTTTGAGTCAGATCATAACTTCTAGATTCCACTAGACCAACGAACTGGAGATGCATTTACATATCTACTCATGTAACTATGGAAAGACAAGAGGACCTCCATCATTAATCACTGACATAAGAGTTAATGGGTGGTTGCTTTGAAGATATTAAAATGCAACCAAAGATAAAATGACTGGGGAAGTAAAATGGGAACATTAATAACAAGAGTGGAGGGAACATTTATAAATGGGAGTCTGCCTGAAGATGTAGAATGCAACTCTAATAATGGACCCAAGGACTGTATAAAGTGAACATTTTTGGACCAAGAAAGTAAGGAACACATTCAAATTTAGAGAGAGGGATCACTTTGTGACCTGTGTAATAACTAGATATATAAAATTGGAAGAGATAAATATTATACCAGTTACATTGCTAGGATTCCTTTGTATATATAAAGACAGGTCATGTTTCTTTACATACCAAGTTCCTCAACATCTAGTCATTTTATCCTAGAACGTATTCTCTTCAACAATTGACACGTCCCTGACTTTGGGCAGACCCGCTAAATCATAAGTATAAGCTTAAATTTAGTATCATAACAACAGTACTTCTCTAGTTTTTGGAAATTTTAGAGTATTTGTACCCAAAAAAAATGCAAATTTTATTCTACTACAAAATTTGATGTGTGAGTGCATCCTTAATATATTTGTAGTATATACACTTCATGTTTATGCAGATATGATAATTTCCCAGATCAAAGTTAAAGTGTTACCTCTCTTCTTAAGCTTGTTTTGGAAGCTTCTTTTCCTGCTAAATGCTGCCTCCTGCAGACATAAGAAAATAACCACTTACCATTCAAGAAGGTGCAAATATTGGCAACAAATAGATGGAGCACAACATATGGAATTTGCAATCCATCAGTAGCAAACTAAGACTTGCATTCTTGTATGATAAAAAAATCAATGAGAATTGTAATTTTGACTAAGTTGTACATTACTAAGTATCCAAAATCATTAAACACCACTACTTTAGGGGGAATAAATAGAATTGCTGGATCATTGTTAGTTGTTTAAAATCCGGGCCTAAGTAGCATAAAATTTGCCTAGTCATCTGAAACCCATCTTTGAGTATCACATTACAAGTTTCAAGAATTACTATACGCTGACCAAGTTCCTCTGCTTGACGAACTGCAGCAACAAGATCCCATTTGGATTCAGTATACAGGCAAGTGACATGTCCAAACTGACCACTCTAGCAGACTAGCAGTGCGACCAACCCTATGAATCTGGGCCTAAGTAGCAAAGTCTGCCTGGAATAGATAGATAAATTTCAATAGTTCTAAGTCCTCTATCTGTTCATAAACCCCCGCAGAAAATGTTGAACAAATAGAAAACACAATTGTAAAAACAACTTGAAGGAAGCATGCTACTTTTAATAGTACAAGAGGTCACATTACGGAAGAGCATGCCAGAGAAAAACGAAAGATCATCTGGAGTTTCCAACTGTGGGATCCCATAATAAGCCTAATCTCACTAATACTAAGAAGGTTTTTCATAGTTTCCTCTGGCTACAAAGCACTCATGGTGATACAAACATTTTTTTTTGGGGGGGGGGGGGGGGGGTTCAAAAAATTTCTGACATTGAGAAACTTCTAATTTTATTTTCTTGTATTAGTTTTAGAAATCTGTCCATCATATTATTTAATTTTGGATTAGTGTGTCCATTATATTACATAATTTTGTTTTCCTATATAGATTTACTTTAATGGCATGGAGTTAGTAAAGTGACTAGTTATTTACTCACCACTCCAAGGAGACATCCTTATGGTAACAGTAACAGTGGATCCCAGCTTTCAACAATATATTTGTCACTGCTTCCACAGCCTCAACAGTGTTCACAAACACCATGGTTTGGAATTCAAGAGTTTTAGATATAAAACCTTGATTTTCAGCATTTTTGAGTTCATCCACCTGAGTCTCAGTTGTAACTTCAATCCACCTCTGCTTCAATATGAAATGGAATTAAATCAATAATCACCAACTCTCATGCATTACCGCATGCATCATAACATCAATGAGGTTATTTGCAATTAAATTGCAGAACAGTAAGAATACTTTTTTAAAAAAATTAGTTATGACGAGGAGCCTCTTCAAGGCAAGAATACAGATTAAATCAAAGAATGTTATTTGTTTTGCATTACATCTTTAACCAATTATGTATGTACATTGAGTGCATGAGTTCACATCATAATGCAAACAATCATATCCTGTCATCAACTATAAAGGAATGATTCAGTAATTTTCAACACAAGGCTAAATGTTTCAGGATCGGTGTGGTAAAAAGAAAACATTGAATTCCCTATCTAAGTCTTTACTTGATAACAAGGCCACACTGTTTGGCTAGAACTGGAAAATAAGAAGAAATATCTCACCGTAAATCACTGGAGTTGCATGTTTTTTCCACCTTAAGTATTATTTGAGGTTTAATTCCCTCCTCCTAAGCCCTGCCATTCTTAATCCACACTAGTTTCCATGAGCTAATCACGTGATAATGGCTGCACACCTATAGGGCTTCATCCCACAAGCATGCAAGGCCTCAACTGAAATTCTACATGAACGATTGGAAATGCAATCAAGTTATTGTTAAAGCATTTGCCAATGAGTTGGCTAAGGATCTCTTAAAGTGGAGGAAATCATAATTTTAACTCACACAGTGCATCTCAATTGGTATGTATCACAAATTTCATACATATATATATATATATATATATATATATATATATATATATCATGACTATCCCTTTCAATTCTATTATCCAACATTTCCTTATTACACAGAAGAATTAATAATGTTCATCTACAGAATACTTCAATTTACCACGCAAGGCATTAAATTGTCATTTGCTGCCCTGAAATGGTCCAAAATTTATAATCTGAACTTGTGTCCACTGATAGCATGGAAAATAGTGGCCAGAAGAGAGACAGCATATCAATACCATTCATATATATCTTATTACACAATTAACTACTTCAAGGGGAAAAAACACACCGGTTGTGTTTATTATCCAACTTATTCTAAACATCATATCCTATAGATGGAACCACTAGTTTGAAGCAAGATTAACATAAATATCATTTTAATTTTTTGATAAAGCAAAAGCAGATTAAACGTTTCTCATATGTGGCTCAAATATTGAGAAATTGTTGATACAAGAGAAAATCAAAATGGAAAACTATGTTAATGTCAATGACAATTAAATTCTCGATATCTATTCTTCTAACAAAAATCCCAGCCATGACAAGCTGAAACAATTAGCACAAGCTAACCTGTGAATGTATGCCTAATGAATACAATCTAAAAATCAGAAACACTTCTCCATCTCAGCTCAGAGCTCAACGTCTCTATGAAAGAGAACTCTGGTGCTTGTCCACTAAGTCTTGGAAGGGATACAAGGGACCACCCTTCCTCAGTTTGACCATACACCTTTTGATTTAGAGCATCAATTATAACACTCAAATTACCAAAGGCATAGATCTGGTGACCATCATGCCTCCGGCCTGGTTTAGGCTTGAATAGTAAGCCATGTTGTTGGGCATGGGCTTCAATAACTTCCTTAATACTCATATCATCCATGCTAAAACTCATGGCAGCTTGTTGTGTTACTGCTTTCTGTTGAGCCTCAAATTGCCTCTGCTCAGGTACCCTAAAATAGCCAATCTTCTCTTCGAAACCAGGTTGGACCACCTCCAAACCTTCAACAGCCTGGTTCATCATCTCAAGACCACAATTCAGCTGATACCGGATACTTTCGTTTGCAAGAAGCTCCTTCGGAAGAAGTTCCTTCCATCCCAAATACCAATTTTTTATCTCCTCAAAGTTTGGGCTTGTTCGTAACCAATTATACAAAACCTTTTGCCACTTGGAAAAAAAAGAACCTCACCATCATATCAACCATAAGATGAATTGGAATATCAGAGGCCCACTTCATAACCCAATGAAACTCATCAAGCTTCTGATTTGCAGGGTTTAGTTGGAACTCCTGCAGAATAAGCTGCAACTTTGGAACTATAAATCTGCTCATAAGGTGTTCCCAACTCGCTGAATCAAACATGGCCTTCCAAGGAGACAAAATAGGATAGGCAGACGCGTCACTTGGGTGCCAAGCAACAAGAACTTGACTCAACTTGAAACGTATAGTCTCGAAGATACCTTCCAATTTGTGTCCCAAATACTGTAACCACGGGTGCACCCAAAGGTGTATTGGAACAGTTTCGTGTAACGGTTCCCAACAGCCCACTGCACTATTTAATTTTGGCATGACAATGTAATCCATTATGTAGTGGAGGACGGAAGGGGGTAACAACTTTTTCCAAGAATCCAGAAACCTTAGCATTGGTTCAGGTTCCCTAGCCTGCCAAGTATTGATGACAGAAAGTCTAACAGCTGGTAAAAGAACTTGGGATATCAACTGAGAATAAGGTGAAGCAGTAAACTCTTGATCACTCAGAAGTAGACTCTTCCACAGAGACACAATCTCAAAGCCGTGAAAGGGATTTTGAAGAGGGTCCCATCCCTGGAAAACTCTAATAAACAAAGGCAGAGCATATGAGCAGGCAATGGCAGACAAGTTACAGAGCTTATAATCCTCAGCAAATCTACTCTTCAACTAGATGAATAGCTCGGCAAGTGAATCCAATGTCAAATCACCTGTGGAATTGTCTTCCTCCAATTGATCCAACACATTCAATATCTCTACCATACTATACAACTGCCGCTTCTGCCTCTTAGAGACGACTGACAATCTATCCTTCTCCTCTTTCAAGCGCTCGGCAGTGGCCTCCTCATTCCTCAAATCCCTATGAATTTTGTCGATTTCAAGCTCCACCAAGTCCACAGCAAGCCTCACATTGTACTGAAGCTCCGGCATTGGAACTTCGTTCTTCAAATTCTCCAAATTTGTCAGCAAACGAACCTGAGGTCCCCTCATATCATACACCATCTGAACCACCACCGACCCTTGCTCAGCCTTGGTTACAAACTTCTCCACCTTCTTCTTCTTCTTCTTCGTCGACCACAACCGCTTCTCTTTCACTCTCTCTACACCCACACAGTCACTGCCCAACAAACCCTTCTTCTTCTTCTTCTTCTTCTCTTCTGTCTCGTTGAAATCGTTAAAGCCCATATCCATGTTCTTGGGGCGCAGTTTGGGCTCGATCGGAGTGACAATCCCCTGTGCATTCTTCCCAAGGCCACCGCCTTTGTACCCCATTTTTTGCAACAGTTTCATACCAATCCCTTTGGTGCGCTTCTCAAACTCACCACCAACACTTGCAAAGCCAAAACCACCTTCGTCGTCTCTAGCTCTCTTACCCTTAGACTTTTCCTTCTCTCTCATCCTCTTCAAGGCTCCCTCCTCAATCATCTTCCCAAACGCCGTTGGCAAAAAATCCTCCTCCTCCTCCTCAGTAAACCCTAGACCAGCAGAGCCGCCATTGTTATCGATTTTCTGGGTGCCGGTGGAGATGAAGTTCACCGGTTGGCTTTCTTGTAAATATCCCCATCTAAGCGACACCTTTTGGATTCTCCAAAGGAGTAATCGTCGTCGTCGTCGTTGTCGCCGTCGCCGATCCATTGGGCGAAATTCTCTATCAACTCCATCTTCAACAAACACCGAGTACAATACGAAGTACAATAATGCTACTATTAATTTATAGAATTGAAAGTCGGTAAGTTGGTTTCATAGTCGGTTATAGAAATCTTTTTATCTTTTCTTTCTTTTCTTTTCTTTTCTTTTTTTTATAAACTACTTAAAATTAGTGTAATTGCAATTTTGCCCTCTACCTTTTAAATGTTTTAATTTGGTCTCAAAATTGTCCCTTTTAAATGTGTTAATTTGGTCCTTAATTTTTTAGAATTGTGTCAATATGGTAGAAAAATTTGCAAACTCACACCAATCTTTAAACAATTTCATTAGTTAACAACGTTTACAAATTATTTAGAAAACTAACACCTCGAGTCTAAGGGCTTGTTTGGGTGTAAAAAAATAATCATTCATCACTCCTCACTCAAATATCATCACTCATCACTCTATAACTCATATTTTGTCAGTCAAAAATCCTCAAATATCTCCAAAGCCGATTTGGCACCTAAACCCAATTCTGTTTTCAACTGCAAAAACTCAAAAAATTAGGACCTACACTTGACATATACTACCAATGCACCAGAACCCCTACCCACCTTTCTTTACTCCACTTACCCCAAAACTGAACAGCAAGTTCTTCACTACAACTTTCTCAGGAAAATGTTCACGAAAGGTCACACAAATAGCATATTTTTGCTTGGAATTAATTGCCCAACTAAGATCATTAGGTGGCTATATAAAGCCATGGAAAGCAAGTAAGTGGACACACATATTATATTACAATGTACAAATCATATTAGAATGAAACTAAGCACAATACCCGTTACCCACATAAAAACTGCAGAGTAACTAAGCAACAACTCTTTACTCCACAAAGACACACACACACACATAAAAAGAAGCTTACAATGAAAAAAAAAAATTTGCACAGAGCATATTTTTGTCTTCCCCACTCCAAATCTCATATTATTTTGCCTTACCCATAGTTTCCAAATCTCTTCTTCTTCTTCTTTTTCTCTCTTACCCATAGTCCATATTTTCTACTCCAAAATTCAGATTTTTTCCCTCTTACCCACAACCCAAAAACAACAAATACAAAGTCTCTTAAACATACAAACATAAACCCATAGATACCCAACCCGAAACCACATCTATGTTGCCGAGATGACAACCTACAACCCGGAACCACAAGACCCACTACCAAGACAGAGACAGAGACAGAGCAGAAGGAAGACTTGAGCTTCAACTGGAGTGGCAGATCGGAACTGTGAGAGTAATGGGTTGTGTTAATGGCAGATGGGTATGGAGAGAAGAGAGTGGCTTGGGAAGAGAAGAGGGAAAAAAAAAAAGGAAGAAAAGAGATGGTCTGGTAGAGGAGAGAGCAGTTAGTAGTCATTGGAGCTGGCAAGGAAAAGACATGACACAAACAACGGGGCCCACCATATGAATATATTTACAAAAATGCCACCATCACTCTATTTCCATAACTCAAAAACACCAAAAACTTGTTTCTAGTTTCCATTACTAATCACTAAATTTAGTGAGAATTGAGTGATGAAAACAAAAACTCAGAACAAATCCAAACAAGTGTTTGTGCTGTGGGACCCACTAGTTTTGAGTTATGGGTAATGAAAACTCAGTGATGAGTGATGAAAACAACCAAAACCAAACAACCCCTAAATGACTCAATTTTGCCAAGAACTTAAGCATAAGATTGATTTTGCTAAAAACTTAGCCTAAATATAAAAAAAAAAAAAAAAAGAAACAGACAAAACAAAACCTTCGCCTAAGGAATCAGAGGACCTTCACCTAAGGAAACAAAGGAAAAATAGAGAAACAAAGGAAAAATGAAACCTTCGCCTAAGGAATCACACGTTCGTGGGTTCAACCCGAGCTTGGGTTTGTGGGTTCGCCGCCTAAGTTCGTGGGTTCATGGGTTTACTGCTAGGTTTGTGGGTTCACCGCTTGGGTTCATGGTTTCTGTTTTGATCTCTTGCTTCATGTGGTTTCTACTTTGATCTATTGCTTGTGTTTGTGTTTTGTGTTTTTGTTGTTTTAGAGGGAGAAAAGGGAGACCACAAGAAGAAGAAGAAGAAGAAGACTTACACGTTTTTTGATTTCTTGGTTTTCTTTCATGGAACTCAAGTCTTAGAGACTCGATTTTCATAGAAATTGAGTCTTTCATACTCGAGTTGTTACAGTGAACTCAAGTCTAAAAGACTCGAGATGTTAATTCTTAAATAGTTTGGAAACGATGTTAACTAACAAAATTGTTTGAAAATTGGTATTTTTTTAAAAAAGAAATCTCAAAATGGTCCTTACATTTAAGTGATAGATGAAAAATACTGAAATAAATATTATCTTCTTTCCGCATGGACTAACACCTGTACTGCCACATATTACATTATAAAAAACTGTTAAGACTCACGTGTACGTGAGAGGCTATTTGGGATCAAAATCCCTAATAGAAATTGATCTCTGTTACAATCCACACCACAAGGTCAACAGGACCACAACCCAGCTTCACGTTTTGCTCTCTCTCTCTCTCTCTCTCTGCTTCTCAAATAAGAGCAACAACATCAGTAAGTGTAAAAGTTTCCTTCTATTTTACATTAAAAACCTATTTTTTTCTATTTTACACCATCAATTTGCAAAAATACCCACATCAGATTATTTATAATACACCCTTTTTATATTAAAATAATACTTTTTCACATTTTTTTTTAATTATTTCCCTTACCATACACAGCCCTACCACCTTACCAAACACCACTTCTTTGAACACTCTCTCTCTCTTTCTTTTTCTCCTTCTTCTTTCTACTTTCTTCTTTCTTCTCCTTCTTTCTTCTTCTAAGATTTTTCTTCTTCAGCATCTTCTTTCTTTCTTCTTTTTCTTTTTCTTTTTGTTTTTCTTTTGCTATTCTTTCTTTCTTTCTTTCTTTCTTCTTCTTCTTTTTCATTTCTAAAAAAAATAAAAAATCTTTCTCTTTCTGCCCCTCTCTTTCTCTATCAAATTGGTGCTCTCTTCAAATATGAAAAAAAAAAAATCTCTCTACCAAGACTTCATGGCTCAATACACTCACACTTTCTCTCTCATGGCAGCGGCAAACTTGAGTTTTGGGTTGATTTGTATTTTGCCAAATAGGTTTTCTATTGTGTTTTATTTTGAGTTGATTTTAAGTTGGGTTTGTGATGATTTTCATTAATTTTGGGTTCGTTGTGTTTGGATTAAATTGATGTTCTAATGGGTTGGTTGTGGTGGTGCTAGTGGGTTAGTTGTGATGGTGGATGAATGTTGGTGGTCGGCTTCTTCTTCTTCTTCTTCTTGGCATTGACGAATGGGTGAGAGAGAGTCTAACAAGGCAAGGGAGAGGAGAGAGAAAAAATATTAAATAATCATATAGAAAGCTAGTAATTGTGAATATATGCACGGTTGCTATAGCAATTTTGCATAGAAACAATGTTTTAGACAGATTGATGTGCGTAGTTTTTGAACAAAAATGTGTAAAATTTGTAATTTTTCTATTTTGCACTGACCAATGCGATTGCTCTAAGGTACTACTCTTTTTATATTCTTGTTTTTATACAAACAAACTCTTCATAAATAAAGCCGATAGATAGCATATTTTTGGGAATGTGGCCACACTTTACATTTTTGGATCCATATATTAAATTAAAAACGACAAAACTACCAGTGATCTTTACAATTGCTATAAAACTTTTGCTTTTAAAAACTTTTGTACAAAATCAACTATCTTCCCCCAAAAAAAATAGTCATCTTTTGATACCATTAAATGATGAGGAGGTCGAAGGTTTTGTGTGGGAAAAAGGGTTGCTTGGTGAATGGGGGAAATGGGGCCATTTGTAATGCTGGGGAGATTTGAAGGTAAAGATCAGTCATTGTGAGTTTTGGTGCAAATGGGTCGACAAGAATTTGATGTGGGAGAGTGGTTTTTGGTGACAACAAGTGAAAACAAAGCACAAGCATAGATAGATATAACTGATTTGTGAAGTTTATGATGGACGTCCATAATTTTTAGTACTACCATAGCTTTTCATAGCAATGAAGAAGACAATGAAACAGAGTTAAACAAATGAACAAACTCAATGGTAAATTTGATTTCAACTGAGAGAGAGTACACCCTCTGAAAATAGCCCCTTGTTTGTATGTGACTAATACTTTTAAAAAAATTAATGTAATCTGACATGGCAGCACAGGTGCCAGTCCATGTGGTAGAAAAATAGTATTTTTTTTAAATTGATAGCCACATCAACATTTTTCATCCATCACTTAATAGCAGAGACCATTTTGACACAACTTCAAAGATTAAGGATCTAATTGACACATTTGAAATGTCAAAAACCAAATTGAAATTAAGTGTAAAAGTCAAGATCCCAATATATAGTTTACCATTTTTTATTATAGAAGACTCAAGATAGGGCCCTAGCCCTAGGAGGAGAACTATAGTCGGTACCTTTTAGTCAGTTATTTTTTCATTTTAAAAGTAAACCCACTATTTAATAGACTTCCTCCTATTCTATTTCGTAATGGTTACCACATATTATAATTGGATCACAAGAAAAATTATCGTTATAATAAAACCCAAACAAAATCTCGTATCTCATCTCACTATTTTGGCAAAGCCTATAGTTGGCCCTATTAGACGAGCACATTAATACATACATACATACACTTCATCTTTTTCTTTTTTTTTGAGAGAGTTTCAACCTATGTCGTCCGCTTCTGATAATAACTCTTTGTCATCAGACCAAAATACTAATTAGTTTTTTGTGTAGGCGGGAATTGAACCTCAAATCTCTTATTCATCTCACTATTTTGGAAAAATGCATAATTGGCCCTATATTAGCCGAGCTCATTAATACATACATATACTTCATCCCAAATTGTTAGGAAAATGGGAGATCCACTATTTTCTTTTTCTTTTCCTTTTTTTAATTTTAGCTTCAGAAACTTCTAGACCTAGGGCATGTGATTTCACATAAACTGCATATGACTATTTCAATATTTTCAGATTAAAGAATAAGCAAAGAGATTAATTCTTAAGAAAATGTTACATCTACTAACCATTTTAAAAAGTTTTTTTATAAACGGCTAATATAGTAAGTGGTTATTGGTAGGTTAAGAAGTTTTATTATTAGCGGGCCCAAATGAAGAACTATAAAAATCAGCCAATAGTTTGTAAAAATGTAGTAAAATATTTTGTTGTTTGGCTATAACATTACTCTATTTTTTGAGAGTTAAAAAGAAAACTTGAAAGTACAGAGATACTTTCAAGTTTTAACAAATAAATGCATTGAGATATAATGTTAAGTACTCCAATTATTGATTAAGTACTTGAAATAATCTTAGCAACTATATGCTAAGAGAACTCTCTTTGTACTGTAGGTTACTTTAATCTATTTGTATGTTTAAAACTATCCTTACTAAGAGTTTTTGGTTTAGGTTTATTGTTAAAAAATGTCATTCATTTCAATTTGATATCATGCATTTTTACCATTATTTGCTTCTTCTTCTTCTTCTCTTTTAAGTTCCTTTTCAAACATAAGTATGGATTGGGTCTAGTGCACAAGGCATTAGACCCGTTGAGATGCTGACACATGTCAAATATTTATCACGTGACTATATTTCAACGTATTGCATGCTCTATACACTGGACCTAAGTCAGTTCGTTCAAACACATAACTATTCTTTCTTTTCGTTTCTTTTTCTTTTTTTTTAAATAACTCACCTATAAAGTATAGATGCATGTTGCATGCCCACATACATTAATAATGAATTCCATCACTCATAAAAAATTAAATTTAATTAAATTTAAAAAAAAAAAACCTACTTTGGACCTGATCAAAGCATATAAAATATCGTTTTGTAGCTCAATTGACACTATTTGGTACTTTCCACCCAGTATTGAATTATTTTTAAAAAAAAATCAAGACATTTTTTATATTAATTTTCATGTGAAATATTGGAGGAAATTTAAAGATTATCAATTTTTTGGTTTTAACATTGTACTATTGGTTACATGTAAATTTCAAATTGGAATAAATATGATGAGGGTAGTTCTTCTTTGAAATAGGCTTGAGTTTAGGATTGAACTGCGTAGAATTTTGGTCGATATCATTGATGGACAAGAATTTAATGGCCTTTGGAGAGGTCAACATTATTGTAAATGTTAGTATCTAAGATATGTGTTTTGGAAAGGAAGAGTAATCATCATTGTTGGAATACAGATACCATTACCAATGCAAAAAATTCTCGCAGCTGGTAGCACAATTTCAGATATCAAGAGGGAATAACACAAAAAAGTAGCATCATCCCAGATATCTAATTTATTATTATTATTATTATTATTATTATTATTATTATTATATAGAAGATTCAAGATAGAACCTAGGGAGGAAGGATTGGAGTCGGTTATTGTTTTTCATGTTAAATGTAAACCCACTGTTTAGTATTTAATACACTTCCTCTATCTTATTTCGTAATGGTCACAAGAAAAACCGTCATAAAGCCCAAACAAAATCTCGTATCTTATCTCACTATTTTGGCAAAGCCCACAATTGGCCTTATTAGCCGAGCCCATTAATAAATACATACATACATTCACTTTATTCCAATTTGTTAAAAATCTCATACTCCTTTTCCATCTCACTATTTTGGAAAAGCCCACAGTTGGCCCTATTAGCTGAGCCCATTAATACGCACATACACCTCATCTCAATTTGTTAGGAAAATGGGAGATCTACTTTCTTTTTTCTTTTCTTTTTTTAATTTCAATATTTTCATATTAGAGAAGAAGAAAAGAGATTATTTTTTAAGAAAATGCTAGATCTACTAACTTTTTTTTTTCTACAAATTGCTAATATGGTGAGTTGTTATTAGTAAGTATAAAAGTGATATTAGTAATAGGCTTAAATGAGAACTAGTAAAAAGTAGTCCTCCAGTGTTGATTTATCGACCCATCAGCTATGAGAGGGAAGAAACAAGGTTATGTGTGTTACTGTTAGGTGATGATGATAATTGTTTTGCAACACTGCTCATGACTTCCTTAATGGAACGTGAAAAGTGATGCTAAAATGCACTTCTCAAAAAAAAACAAAAAACAAAACACAAACACAAACACAAACACAGACGCAGACGCAGACGCAGACGCAGACGCAGTGTTTTTCAACACTCCCCAAAGATTGACGTTGCGGCCCATTCAATATGACTTGCACTCCCACCCAACTGTGCCTACGGCTACTCTGCATGATTTTACTTACAATTGTGGATTTTGTTCTACATTGAGTTAGTTTGGTTCAACTTTTTTTTTTTTTAAATTTTAATACTATGCTTTTTTTTAACTGGTGATTTCAAAAAGCACGGTTATAAAACTAGGCTTTTTTTAAAAGTTGAGCGCCTAATAAAAACTGTTAAAAAGTGTATATATAAGAGAGTTTATTTCACATTTAGCAAAAAAAAAAAAAGAGTTTATGTCATACTTAGTATCAACATCTTATTAATAATAATAATAATAATAAAATATATTATTGGTATTATTTTAATAATTATTTGTTAGGTTTTTTTTAGTGTCATAATTATTTGTTCATACTATTAATAACTTCTTATCAATATTAATTAAATCTCAAAAAATTTCAACGTCATGGAGCACATAATGATAATGCAAAAAGATGATAAAATACATACTAATAATCCAAGTTTAAATTGTACTCCATGATATTATAAAAAAGATAACTTCTAATTATTATCCCCAAATAGAATTAGCAATGAAATCCCGAAGAACCATCATCTCAATGTCAGTTAAAGATCTCATGTTGTCTGCTTCACTATTATGTTATCTCATAGGAATTAAATCTTGATTGGTACCTTTGAAGCCCCTATCATCCTATTATTTAGTCTAACAAAATTATGAAGAGCTATGGAAAAGATGGTATGTTTTTTATAATTCTCCATTTATTCTTTCACACACTAAAAGTATGCTCAATCACAAGTGGTTTTTGGTACCTGGTGGTTATTGTTTGGTATCTTGTTGATCAAAAACTCTACCTTAAAAAAGGTTTTTCTTAGATTAGATATATAAGACATAAAAAATATATAATCAAAATATCAAAATCAAAAAAAAATCAAAAAAATAGAGAGAAGAAGAAGAAGAGGAAGAATCAAACCTGCAGCAACACAGAGGAGAGGAACCCAACAGTAGAGCTCCTACAAATTAGAGTTTGAGATCTGGTTCTGGGCTGCACAGTACATAATTTGTTTTTATAATAGAAGGGTTAAAATTGGGTTTTCAAGAAAAAAACTGTAGGCAATTTGGGAAATGGGTGCACCTGCCCACCAGTAATATTTATCTTGCATTTGTTGTGTTTTGCAACTATAGCTCTTGTGTTGCCACATGAAAACACAAGATTCCTTTGTACTGGAAAACGCACATTTTGATAATGCGTGTTTGCAATAATTTACCAAACCCACGTTTTGAGTTTTGGGCGGGAAAACGTGTGTTTTGGGATCCTTTCTCTCTCTCTCTCTCTCTCTCTCTCTCTCTCTCTCTCTTTTTATTTTATTTTATTTTTATAATCTGCAAACCATTACTAAAAGAAGGAAGAACAAAGGGGATAATCATCCTTACAAGCTGCCGATAAAGGTGTTTTGAAATCCTTAAAGTGGAACCAAATGGGCACCAAGTTAGTGTAACCATTGTATTGTTTAAAAACTGTCCAAAAAATCACAAGAGTAATCCCAATTAACTCAAAATGACTTAATTCATTATTGTTTCATTATTGTATTAACAAATTGACTCGTTTTGACATGAATAAATTAATTGATATAAATAAATATTATTTAATTTCTAACATGAATTTAAATTTTATATATTGATACATTTTTCATTGAAATTTTTAAAGTCGAGCCCTTTTACAAGTTTTAACCAAAAATAAAAATAAAAATAAAAATTCTTATTTCCTTTTATTTTTGTTAGTTTTTATATTTCTAAATTTGAATGCATCAAGATCATTTAGAGATTTTAAGATACTTCATCCTATAGAGTTCTTCAAATCTTGATATCTCATGATATAGAGTTTTTTAATCTTGACCTTTCATCATCATATAGAGTTCTTTAAATCTTGAACTTTTATTTTTGTAATACAATTCAAATTCTTCTAAATCATTAATCTACTAATAAATGCTTTAAAATAATAATGCCACATCATCTATTAAAAATACCAAAATGACACATCAGATTTTGAGTTGTGTGAATACATTTAGTTCTTCAAAAACTTTAAACACAGATATGAGACTAAGACTTTTCTCATACCCCAGATGGCCTCAAAGTTGTGATGTAATTCTCAACATGTTTTACAACTGACCTTTTTCCAACAATTATCTCCTCGACTTCATTTTTTTTATTCATTTGATGGTTATAATGGGGGAGGAGATTTGAATCTTGAATGTCTTCCTTGGATAACATCAAAGTTCAATGTTAGTAGGTTTTACAAAAAAAAAAAATATATATATATATATATATATTTTTTTTAATAAAAAAGAAGAAGAAGAAGAAGGAAAGAGAACCTAGGCTTCAGTACCTGTGCTTGCTTGGAGTAGACACCAAGCATTATAAATAAGAATCAAATCCCTCTAATTGCTCAATCAGTCAACATCGATTAGGTGAAGGTCCAACAGAATCATTTAGCATAATCACAAAGTATTCCAAGAATCAAGTGTACCACACAGTGAATTAGTTTCCACTAAATTATCAACCTGTGCAAAAGAAATCATCACTTAACTGGCCTAGGGCACGGGTTTGAGTTAGACCTTAACTTCTAGATTCTACTAGGCCTATGAACCGGAGATGCATATCTACTCATGTAACTATGGAAAGACAAAGCGGGTTGCTTGAAGATATTAGAATGCAACCTAAGGTAAATGACTGGGGCAGTAAAATGGGGTACATTTAGTGACATAATTGAAAGGAACATTTTTAAGTGGGAGTAGCTTGAAGATGTAGAATGCAAACTGACTCTAGGGCGCTGAAAAGTGAACATTTTTGGCCCAAGAAAGAAAGGAACACATTCAACTTTGGAGACAGAGATATCACTTTGTGGCCTACGTATTAATCAGATCATATGTAATTCAAAAAGATCAATAGAATACCATTTACATTGATAGGATTCGCTTGAATAAATAAAAACAAGTTATGCTTCCTTACATACCAAGTTCCTCACAATCTAATCATTTTATGCTAGAACACGCTCTCTTCAACAAATGACAAGTCCCTGACTTTTTTCAAACCTGCCAAACCATAAGTATAAGCTCAAATTTAGTATCACAACAAAACTGTACTTCTCAAGTAAATATATTTTTTCAGATTATCTATACCCAAATATAAGATGCAACTTTTTATTCTACTACAAATTTTGATGTGAGAGTGCATCCTTTAATACGTTTAAGGATATGCACTCCATGTTTATGTGGATATGATACTTTTGCCAAATCATAGTGAAAACCTTACCTTTCTTCTTAAGCTTGTTTCGGAAGCTTCTTTTCCTGCTAAATGCCGTCTCCTGCAGACATAAGAAAATAACCAGTCATCATTCATAAAGGTGCAAATATTGGCAACAAAATAATAGGAAACCACATATGGAAAATTTACAATACATCAGTAGGAAACTAAAACTTGCATTCATGTATGATAAAAAAACCAATGAGAATTGTAACTTCCACCAAATTGTACATTCCTAAGTATCCAGCATCCCATTAAACAACACTACTTTAGGGGGAAGAAATAGAATTGCAGAATCATTGTTTTTTCTTCAAAATCTGGGCCTAAGTAGCATAAAATCTGCTTATTCACAGAAAACACATCTTTGAGAATCAAATTTCAAGTTTCAAGAATTACCACAGGCTGACCAAGTTCCTCTGCTTGACGAACTGCAGCAACCAGATCCCGGTTGGATTCAGAGTACAGACTAGTGACAAGTCCAAACTGACCAGCTCTACCACTGCGACCAACCCTATGCAAAAAATCTACCGCAGAAGTAGCAAAGTCTGCCTGGAATAGATAGATAATTTCAAGAGTTAAGTCCTCTATCAATTCATATACACCCCAAAAAATGTTGATCAAACACAAAATTAGAAAAACAATTTGAAGGAAGCATGCCAGTTATAATAGTACAAGAGGTCACATGACAGAAGAGCATGTAAGAGAAAAATGAAAGCTCATCTAGAGTGTCCATATGTAGGGTCCCATACTAAGGCTATGATCATCTCACTACCAATAACAAGGTTTTTCATTTTCCACTGGCTCTGACAACAAAGCACTCATTGTGATATATATATATATATATATATATATATATATATATATATATATATATATATATATTGGACCTTGCTTGAATTTATAGGAAGTCTACAGTTTAGTGTCTTTTACCATTTTTATATAATGTAAAAATATTTTCCCTTTCTCCTTTTTTTCAAAAATTCTCTGACATTGAGAAACTTCTAATTTTAAGTTCTTGTATTAGTTCTGGAAATCTGTGTCCATCATAATTTTTTTTCCAACATTTTACAATAATATAATTTTGTTTTCCTATTTAGATTTACTCAAATGGCATGGAGTTAGTAAAGTGACCCTAGTTGTTTAGTGACCACTCATTAAAAAAATTAGTGCTTATCAATTTCCACTCTAATGTATCAGAATCAGTAAACACACTCATAGCTGCTTAAGTGCTTAGTGCTTACTCTCATGATTTAAAAGTTCTTTTGATGTCTGTCATTTGCATTCTCCCATTTACTTACTGTTATGAAACCTAGCATTAGTACTTATCAAAAAAAAACTAGCATTAGCAGGGCTTTCTGTCCTGAGAAAGGAGAACCAGATACATGATGGAGGAATAGCTGATTTCATAAAAAGAGATGCACCTGAATAACATGTGAGACATTTGGTATGTCAACACCACGTGCAGCAGCATCAGTGCACACAAGAATACCACCTTTCTCTTTGAGATCAGTCAAGCTCTGGGAACGTTCCTCCAAGGAGACATCCTTGTGGTAACGGTAACAGTGAATGTTAGCTTTCAACAATATATTTGCCACTGCTTCTGCAGCCTCAACAGTGTTTGCAAACACCATAGTTCGGCATTCAGTAGCTTTAGATTTAAAACCCTGTTTCACAGCATTTATGAGTTCATCCACCTGAGTCTCAGTTGTAACTTCAATCCACCTCTGCTTCAATCTGAAATGGAATTGAGTCAATAATCACCAGCTCTCATGCATTTTCACATGCATCATAACACCAAAGAGGTTATTTAGCATAATTTTTTCTTTTTTTTAAATGACGAAGAGCCTCTTCAAGGCAGGGCTACTTTTTGCACCACCCCAGTTGAGTCGACCCTAGATTCAAGACCCCACCCATAAGAATACATATTAAATAAAAGCATGGTTTTTTATAAAGCATTACAGCTTTAACCAATTATGTATATACTTTTGAGTTCATTAAGTCTTTACTAGAAAAAAAGGCCACGCTGTTTGGCTAGAACTGGAAAATAAAAAAGGAAAAATTTCACCATTAATCACTGGAGTTGCATCTCTCTCTTTTTTTCTCCCACCTGAAGTACTATTTGAGGGTAAATTCCCTCCTCATGACTCCTCCCAATCTTAATCGACACTAATTTCCATGAGATAAGCATATGATAATGGCTGCACACCTATGGGGCTCCACCCAACAAGCATGCAAGGCCTCACCTAAATTCTACACTAATGATTGGCAATGCAATCAAGTTATTGTTAAAGCATTTTCCAATGAGTTGGCTAAGGATCTCTTAAAGTGGAAGAAGTCATAATTTTGACCCACACAGTTCAGGAGAGATGGGTATGTATCACAAATTTCATATATATGCCCTGCCTATTCCTCTCAATTCTATCATCCAATATTTCCTTATTAGTTACACACAGAAAAATTAATAATGCTCATCTACAGAATACTTCAATGTACCAAGCAAGGGATTAAATTGTCATTTACTGCCTGAAATGGTCCAAAATTTAGAATCTAAATTCATGCCCACTGATAGCATTTAGGCATCAACAATGTGAATCAAAAGGATCACCATGGAAATATAGATGTAGACATATATGCATACATATATGAACATAGTGCATGGAGCAAACATCTCCAACCATGTGTATGATTCCATCATTTCATATGCTATGGCACCATAATATAACTTTTTTGCATGGTTGTAAACAGTCTTATAGTGTGCTAAATGTATGTGACCAAACTGGCATTTAGCAATTGTTAAGATAAGTCATTAGATCACCATACACTTACTCTTTATAAGAAGAGTCCTACATAGTACATACTAAAGTTAATATATATATATATATATAGCATTGTGATACCAAAATTTTCCCATTAAGCCACCAGTAAACCTAATCTTTTTGCTATAGGTCACCATGTGTTACTAGTATATATTAATTTAAAATTAAAAACACACACTAATGCTTCAAAAGCAGATGACTAGCAAAGCGAAAAAGAATATCTCTAGAAAAAATAGTAGGCAACCAGAAATAGATGGGGCACCTGGGGTTGTGACAATGGAGGTAGTTTCCACTGACCCAATTGGCATTTGGAAACATCTGTTTCAACACTTGCCCAGCAGTTTTCTTTCCATTTACTGGAAGGGTGGCAGCAACAAAAACGTACTGTTTACTGCGCTCATAAGTTTTTCTCACTCTCCTCCAGTCTTTTCTTTTATTAGACCCAGCTTCAACTTCCTCTGCTAAGTCATCAACATGAACATCCTCATAATTTTCCTCCCCTTCTGATATGATGTCAGTTTGTAGGTCCTCCTTATCATCTAAAGTAAAGTGTGATGAAGGTTCAGACTCCAATTCCACTGGCAACTCAGATACAGATTCTTTTGATCGAGACAATAGCTTTTCATCAAAGCGGAGCATGTTTAATAGACGAATTACTTTATTCTGGAAGCCCCCACAAAGAAGCATATCTGCTTCATCTAACACCTGCAAGTTAGAGCAAATAGATATGTTACTTATAAATTATGTGATCTCTCCTATGATACCATTCTGGGCAGCCAGATCAGATTTGGAATTATTGAGATAACCAACATATTTACACATAGTTAGTTACACAAAAAACACACCACATATTTTACACCACGCATAAACTCCAAACAACGGCGTTTGTCTGGGTCAATATTATTAAGGAGAGCAGCTGGTGTTGACACGAGAATATCGGGCTTATGAACTGGCCATCCCTGCAGTCAAAGTTTCTTATTTGTGAGAATCAAAAATCTTAAAATGTCTACGGACATAACCCCCAAAGAAAATTGAACCAAATCCCTTCAATTAACACACTATGTAAAGGCTTAGTAGCCCATATCCATCACAAGAATAATTTGCAAAGAAAGTACCTGCCCACCAGAGACAGCTGCAACTCTAAGAAGCGGTTTACCATCATCGCCACAAAGACCATTTGCCATCCGCACCACTTGCTCACACAGCAGCACATTTGGGCAAAGAACAAGAAAAATCCTTTGGGATTGGATTGATTCTTGATCAGAAACAGTATTTAAAGAATCATCATGTGCAGAGCAGAGCCTATTGATCAGGGGAATCAAATATCCATGTGTTTTACCACTACCGGTCTCTGCAGCCACAACCACATCATTTCCCGAAAGTATAGCTGGTATACAAGCAGCCTATATTTCAAATAGAAATATCTTAATAACAACCCTCACTAAACTCATAAAAAATAAATGCACAAGGATTTGGATTTCAATCTTTCGTATTAAATGACTTGAATAAAGTATGAAATGATAGGATTTTCTTTATTAATGAAATTTATGAAGGAATTTGAGCATTATCAACGTGTGGATTTTTTTTTTATGATAAGTAACGAAAATTTTATTAAAAGATGAAAAACAGCCAACCTGAGTACATTGGGAATGTACTATAGGGGCATAAATCAATAACCAAGATTACAACGATCAAGTAAAACAGGAAGGGAAGAACAAGAAAAATGACAAAAGACCACACTCCAATCGAGGAGAGTGTGTAAGAAAAAAGACTTAATCTCTAATATAGAGCGTTCACAACCCTCAAAGCATCTAGCATTCCTTTCGCGCCAAATACACCATAACAAGCAATGAGGCACAATTCTCCACAGTTTTATATTTCTATGTCTTCCAAACTTACCCTGCCAAGACTCAAACAACTCAATAACCTTCTGAGGCATAACCCAATGAATTCCAAACAAGCAAAACACCAACGACCACAACTCACAAGCAATGGGGCAATGAAGAAGAAGAAGATGATCCACTGACTCTCCACAATTCTTACACATATAGCACCAATCAAGAACTAGCACACGTCGTTTGCGAAGGTTATCTATTGTTAAAATTTTACCTAAAGAAGCAGACCATGAAAAGAAAGCTACCCTTGAAGGAACCTTCGATTTCCAAATCAACTTCCAAGGGAAGGATAAGATGGTAGGAGGGTAGAAAGAAAAATAGAATCCTCTAACTTCAAAACCTCTACTCCTTTCTGGCTTCCAACACAACCGATCCGGACCCAATCCTCGTACCATCGAAGAGTAGACCATATCCATAAACCGATCAAAGGATTCTTGTTCCCAATCTGGCTTCCAATGAATCCTCCCACCAGACCAACACATAACCTCCGCTACTGAGAATCCTTTGTTCTACTAATACAATAAAGCTCCGGAAAAGCCTCTTGGAAAGTACGATCTCCACACCACACATGCTTCCAAAACTTCACTCGAGTACCATCCCCCACATCATATAGAAATAGTTTAGAAAAACTCATCCAACCACTCCTAATATGTCTCCACAAACTAACACCATAAGCACTGGTCACCTTTTTCGTGCACCAACCACCCCAATCATTCCCATATTTCACCTCAATAACCCTCCTCCATAGAGCATCGGTCTCCATGCCATACCTCCATAACCATTTTCCTAACAAGGCAGCATTAAAACTCCTCAATCGTCTAATACCCAACCCTCCAACTTGCAGCGGCTTACAAACCTGAGCCCAACTGACCAAGTGTAATTTAGAGTCACCATTAATACCACTCCACAGAAAGTCTCGTTGTAACTTCTCCATACGATTTGCCACCTTCCCAGGTAAAGGCAGAAGGAAAAGGAAGTATGTAGGTAAGGAAGAAAGAGTACTTTTAATAAGAGTTACCTTACCCCCCTTAGATAGATACAACCTCTTCCACCCTGCTAATCTCATTTCCATCTTCTCCAAAATAGGATTCCAAATTGACAACTCCTTAAATTTAGCTCCTAATGGTAGCCCCAAATATCTCAATGGAAGAGAGGATTGCCTACAACCCAGCATCCCCACCAAAACATCCATATTGTAGACCACCCCTATAGGAACCAACTCAGATTTCCCCAAATTAATCCTTAAACCTGAGACCTCCTCAAATCTAGCCAGGATTGCTCTCAAACTAGCTATTTGCGTAGGATCAGCATCACAAAAAATAAGAGTGTCATCAGTAAACAAAAGATGAGACACCATCACCGAGTAACCAGCCGTATTACCTACAGAGAAGCCTGAGAACTGATTAGTAGTAGCAGCCACATCCAACATACGACTCAAACCCTCCATAACAATATCAAATAGCAACGGAGACAAGGGGTCCCCTTGCCGAATCCCCCTAGAACTACCAAAAAAATCAAAAGGACTACCATTGATCAGAATGGAGAATTTAACAGTAGAGATGCAACACATTATCCATTTTCTCCATTTCTCTGAAAACCCACAGCGCTGAAGCATATACATTAAAAAACCTCAACTCACATGGTCATATGCCTTCTCCACATCCAACTTACACAACACTCCTGGAACACTTGACTTCAATCTACCATCAATACATTTTGAAGCATTAAAAAAAAGAGTCCAATATCTATCTACCTTTCACAAATGCATTCTGAGAATTTGATATAAGCCCACGTGCCACCCTTCTGAGACAATTGGCCAACACTTTAGAAATAATCTTATAAATCCCACCAACTAAGCTAATAGGCCGAAAATCCTTGATCTCCACAACATCCACCTTTTTGGGAATAAGAGCAAGGAAAGAAGCATTAAGGCTCTTCTCAAACACAGCCTGAGTATGAAAATTTTGAACCACTGCCATAATTTCAGCCTTCAAAATACACCAGCAAGACTGAAAGAACGCCATAGAAAAGCCATCCGGGCCAGGAGCCTTATCACCCTTAAAATCACTAATCACCCCCAAACACCTCTTCCTCATCAAATGGCCTATCTAGCCAAAGTGCATCAGCCTCCGAGATACAAGAGAACTCCACATCATCTAATACAGATCTATAAGCCACAGTTTCAGCATATAGCTACCTATAAAAATGAGAAATACAACCTGCTATAGCCTCCTGATCTGAAGACAATTCTCCATCCACCATAAGCCTATCAATGGAATTAAATCTTCTGTGAGAGATAGCTATACAATGAAAGAATCTGGTATTCCTGTCTCCTTCTCTAATATAAAGGACTCAAGACTTCTGCCTCCAACAAATTTCCTCCATCAAAGTAACTTTTTCTAATTCACCTCGAACTCTCTCCAACTCCAGCCTTTCCTCCACAACTAAAGCTTGACTATCCTCAATCATCTCTAAATCACTAAGCTCTTGCCACAATTTTCTCACCCGATCTTTAACATTTCCAAAAACCTCCACATTCCATTTCTTCAAATCATTTTTCAAAAGCTTCAATTTATTGGCCAACACAAAACTCGGAGCTCCTAGGACATTATAAAATTCCCACCAAGATCGCACCCTCTCCACGAAACCCTCATCTTTAAGCCACATATTCTCAAATCTAAACGGTCTCCTACCTCTCTGAAAGGAACCACCCTCAAGAACAATCGGGAAGTGATCAGATAACAGCCTAGGCAAGCGTTGTTGAGAGACAGATGGAAACTTATCATCCCAATCTGCAGAAAACAAAAATCTATCTAGCCTAGCCTTCGAAGCAACTTCACGAGTATTAGACCAAGTGAAAGATTCCCCTTGAAGCGGAATATCAATGAGGCCTTGCTCAGAAATAAAATTGGAAAACTCCTGCATAGCAGCAGTAAAAGAGGTTGAACCAGAACGCTCAGAAGGAAACCTTATCACATTAAAGTCACCACCCACACACCATGGAATATTCCACCAACTGTTCAAACCAAATAGTTCTTCCCATAAGAACTTTCTGTCTCTCACAGAATTAGGACCATAAATGTCAGTAAACGCCCAGACAAACTGATCTGACACACTTGTAAATCTACAAGAAACCGAAAACCGCCCCACAGCTTCCTCCTCTTTATTCACAACCCGTGTATCCCACATTAGTAGCACCCCTCCAGAAGCTCCACAAGAACCGAGATAAGACCAATCGACATGTTAACCCCTCCACAAACTATGAATCACAGCTCTAGTTATCAACTCCATTTTAGTTTCTTGAAGACAAATAACATCTGGCTTCCATCTCCTGACCATATTACGAACCTGAAGCCTTTTATCCCTATCATTCAGCCCTCTAACATTCCAAGAAATAAACTTCAAATTCATTGATGAACCACCACAGCCCTCTCCTTACTTACATTCCTCAGTTTCATTGAACCAACCTCGATATTCATAGAGGTCAATAAATTTTTCAACTCCCGCTGACCTTTCTGCCCCAACTTGCCGTGCTTCATTTGAACATCTACTGCCTTAAGCTTTTTATCCTTTTTCCTGGCCTCTATAGCCAGCAGCAATCCCGTAATCTGCTCCTCAACGTGTGGATTTGAAAGGACTAAGTGTAAAATGTCATTTCATATTCATAATATCAAGTGTTTTTCTTTGGCAAAATCTCAAAAACTTACATCATCACGTGTTGTTAAATTTATATCAATCAATTTATACTACTGAAAACCAAATGGAACCTAAGAATTACAAAGAAAGATCCAAAACAAAGCCTTTAAAAAGTCTAGTATAGAAATTTTCGCTTATTAAACACCGTATTGGTCAAAGTTTTCATCTTTCCCCCTCAAAAAACAAAACCCACAATTCTAAATATGTTGCTTTTCCCTCTTTACCTTTCATTTCTCCGAAAACAATCAAAAACAAAACATTGACATTCCTGCTATAATTCAACAAATGAGTGAACAAGGCCAGGGTGAGTGTGTGTGGGTACCTGAACCAGAGAGGGCCTATCGATGCCGGCACTATAGAGAGCCCGAGAAAGCTTATCGGACACCCCGAGGGAAGCCCACGACACGTCTTCATCGGCGAAAAATGTGTCAGTTCCCTTCCTTTCCGCAGCAGCGGTGGCAGTAGCAAAAGGTCTAGCTTGTCTTTGGCGAGGTGGGTTCAGGCAAAAGAAGCTGACCCTGGGCAATGAAAATGAAGGGCATGAAGGAAGTAATGGTGGGGGTGGTGAAGGTGAAGGCGAAGGGTTAGAGAGAAGAAGAGAGTATGAGCGTTTGAAATGAGAAAAGAATTTAGTAGGAGGAGGTGAGAGTTTGTGGAGGTAAAGCAGTGAAGCTGAGCGATTGAGAAGCATCTGGGCTTTCTCTTATTTTGTGGGATTGGAATGGGGTTTTGATAATTGTAGAGGAAGGGATATGGGGTTTAGTCTAGGGTTTAAGCATAAAACCTTGCCATTCTCTATTACTCCATGGTCTATTGGCCAAAGTTGGAAATTAACGTGAATTTTCAAATAATATAATTAGTAAACACTGTTACGGAATTATAGTTTTTAATAACATTTAAAGTTTAAAAAAATTGATTTTGAGCTTATAAATCGACTCTCAAAAACTCAATTTTCATGTCTGATCAGTGATCACGTCTGATGTGGCATTTTTTCCATATGGTGTTCACCTGAAAATCAAGTCTCTAACACTTGATTTATAAGCCGACCCTTTAAGCATCGATTTGTATGTGCTCGCAAACAAAACAAAACACTTTAATGGTAATTTTCTGATTGTTTTGTGTTAAGGAGTTTTCTTGGGCCACGGTGTTAGTGGGAGGTGAGGTCAAGTTTAATGTAAACTCTTCTAACACTTGTGTCTCTTCCTTTTGTACATTACAGTGAAAGAAATCGTGAATAGGGAAAAAAAATCTCTAACACTGAACAAAAACCCAACCTCAAAAACCAGAAAATCGGCACAAAAAATACCCAAAACCTCACAGCAAATACCCAGAAAATCAACTTCCAAAATACCCAGAAAAAACAAGCAAACAAAGAAAAATAGCTTCCAAAACCCAGAAAATCAATTTCCAAAATACCCAAAAAATCAGCTTCTAAAATACCCAGTAAAACAAAACGAACACAGAAACTAGCTTCCAAAACCTAGAAAATCAGCTTCCAAAATTCCCAGAAAATCAATTTCCAAAATACCTAGAAAGTAAGCTTCCAAAAAACCCAGAAAAAAAAAATGAACACAGAAAAACAGCTTCCAAAATAACAGAAAATCAATTTCCAAAATACCCAAAAGGGGTGAGAAGTGTTTTAGGCTGATGAAGAGGGTGAGAAATGTTTTAGGCCAACAAAGCTTGGTGGTCAGCCATGGAGCATGGGCTTGAGAGCAGATCAGAGACATGGAGCACCCGTTTGAGAGCAGATCAGAGAGAGGGAGAGGTTCTAGTCTTCTACAGAGGGAGAGAGAGACAACTTTTGAGTTTTGACAGAGGGAGAGGGAGAGAGAGAGAGAGAGAGAGACCGAATTAAAAATGAATAAAAAATAAAATTTAAAATTTAAATGAAATGGTAAAAAAATAGAAGTTTTGATATAAGTTTTATTGTAAAATGGTGTGTTATATGTTATAAAATTGGGTTTTGAAATGGTAAATGCTAAATTTTTTAGAATTGTTGATAGGTATGCTCTTAAAGGAGTAGGTAGGAAAAAAATTTCAAAGTACATAATTTATTTTTTCTTAGTTTGCAGAGTCACAGGGTTAAGATGCTTAAAACTTCTCTCTTTTTCTACGTTTGAGGTTTGCTTTTGTCAGGCATATTTATTGGAGTAGGTAGGATCAGGACTCAATAATTCTAGGCTTAGTCTATTATGGCTAGTTGGCTTGGATGGAGGGGTCATGCCCACAAGTCTTTTTGTATCTTCATTTTCAGCCAAAATTGGGAATTAAATTGGGTGGCTTGTAAATCGAGTCTTAGAGACTCAATTTTCAGGTGGTCACCACGTGAAAAAAATGTCACATTAGACATTATCAGACCATGGAAATTGAGTCTCAAATACTCAATTTATAGGCCCAAAATTAACTCTTTTAAACTCAAGATATTAGTAAAAAATATAGTTTGAAAACAGTGTCTACTAATTATATTGTTTGAAAAACAGTGTTAATTTTCAATTTTGACCATTGTCTATTACTCCTTGACTCAAAAGACAATTTTGTCCTTAACTTTCTTTCTCTTTCTTTAATCTGTCCTCTCCCCTTCTTTTTTCCAGTATTGTCGCAGAACAATGTAATAAAAACTTGGTCAGTTCTCACAACACCAAGATCAGAAATAAATTTCTTGAACCAAACAGTTTCCTTTGCCGTTTCACAAGCAGCAACAACTTCCTTTACCGTTTCCATGGTGGAGTCGACAATATAAGATTGTTTATCACTCCTCCAACTTATGGCTCCACCTCCCAAGGTGAACACACAACCTGAAGTGAACTTTCTAAAATCAAGATCTAGCTGAAAATTTGAATCCGTATAGCCAATGGGAATCAAATCCTCACAACGGTAAATAAGCATATAATCTCTCGTTCTCCTTAGATACTTGAGAATATGCTTTACAGCTTGCCAATGTTTAAGACTTGAATTTGATTGATATCGACTGATCATGCTAACTGAATAACAAATATCCAGTCTAGTACAAAGCATAGCATACATGCGACTTCCCATTGCAAAAGCATAGGGAACTTGTCTCATCATGTTTTCTTTCTCAAAAGTCTTAGGCCTTTGGTCATCAGATAGAGGAACTCAATGTCTAAAAATAAGTAATATTTTCTTGGAGTTTTGCATGTTAAACCGTTCTAGAACCTTATCTATATATCCAGCTTGTGACAAACCTAACATCCTATTCTTTCGATCTTGCCAAAACTTGATCCCTAGAATATAGTTAGCTTTGCTCAAGTCCTTCATATCAAATTGGCTTGACAACCAAATTTTAACCGATAACATTCCCCCTACATCATTTCCTATGAGTAGAATATTATTAACATAAAGCACTAGGAACATTACTACTTTATCTCGATGTCTTTTGTACACACATGGTTCATCAAGATTTTGTTCAAAATCAAATGACTTGATTGCTTGATCAAATCTAATGTTTCATGACCTAGATGCTTGCTCAAGTCCATAAATGGACCTTTTCAACTTGCACACCATATGCTCTTGGTTCTTTGCTATGAAACCTTCCGGTTGCATCATGTAGATTTCTTCTTAAGATTGCCATTAAGAAATCAGTCTTGACATCCATTTGCCAAATCTCATAATCATAATGAGCAGTAATGGATAAGAGAATTCTGATAGATTTAAGCATGGCTACTGGCGAAAAAGTTTCATCATAGTCAACACCTTCTTTTTGTGTATACGCTTTCGCCACCAGTGCATCAAAGTTCGAGTTGTTGTTGACAAGTTATGTGTGTTGTCATTTTTTTGTTGTGTATAATACCAGTAATAGAAAATTTATAGAATTTCCCTCCCTAAATTTAGTGCAACAATTTATCAAAAAATATAAAAAGTGTCATAAAAAAAGAAAAAAGTGCAAAGTACAAACCCGCAAACCCTTAGGCGTTTGTGAGTAGTCGCCCATCTATCTAAGTATAACCCTCAACTCTGTATTCTTCATCTATTTCACCAATGTCCATCATACAACATATTTTGTTCTTTCTTCTTTTGATTTTAACATGGCTGTCTCTTTTTTCATTGTTCAACAAAATCATCTAATCTTAAAGGTTAGATATATCCTTAGGTTTGGTATTGCTCAAAATGATGCAAAATGAAGAATTCTATTGCTACTAAAAGGTTAGAACCCAGGTTATTTAAGATAATTGATATACTACTTATATTTTAGGAGTTATACACAAGGGTTCTATGAACTTCATTAATTAGGATGTTTTACAAGTTTGATTGCCAACACCTTTTTGTGCCTTGGTTGTATTTTTCCCCTCCATTTCCCATTTGCAATTGCCAATAGGAATGATCTTACACACATAATAGTGCATAAATATTTGAGTTGTTGTTTACAAGTTGTGTGTGTTGTCATTGTTTTTTTTTTTGTTTTTTTTTTGTTTTTTGTGTATAATACCAGTAATAGAAAATTTACAAAATTTTACCTCCTTAAATTCAATGCAACAGTTTATCAAAAAATATAAAAATTTCAATAAAAAGAAAAAAAAGTGCAAAGTACAAACCCACAAACCCTTAGGTGTTTGTGAGTAGCCGCCCATCTATCTAAGTATCACCCTCAAGTCTATATTCTTCATCTATTCCTCCATCGTCCATCACACAGCATATCTTTTTCATTTCTTCTTTTGATTTCAACATGGCTGTCTCCTTTTTCATTGTTCAACAAAATCATCTAATCCAAAAGGTTAGATACATCCTTAAGTTTGGTATTGCTCAAAATGATGCAAAATGAAGAATTCTATTGCTACTAAAAGTTTGGCACCCAGGTTATTTAAGATAATTGATATACTACTTATATTTTAGGAGTTATACATAAGGGTTCTATGAGCTTCATTTATTAGGATGTTTTACAAGTCCGATTGCTAATACCTTTTTGCGCCTTGATTGTATTTTTCCCCTACATTTCCCATTTGCAATTGCCAATGGGAATGATCTTACACAAATAATAGTGCATAAATATTCGAGTTGTTGACAAGTTGTGTGTGTTGTCATTGTTTTTTTTTTTTTTTTTTGTATAATACCAATAATAGAAAATTTACAAAATTTTACCTCCCTAAATTCAGTTCAACAGTTTATAAAAAATAGAAAAAGTTCAATCAAAAAAAGAAAAAAGTGCAAAGTACAAACCCACAAACTCTTAGGCGTTTGTGAGTAGCCACCCATCTATCTAAGTATAACCCTCAACTCTATATTCTTCATCTATTCCACCACCGTCCATCACACAACATATGTTTTTCTTTTCTTCTTTTGATTTCAACATGGCTGTCTCATTTTGCATTGTTCAACAAAATCATCTAACCCTAAGGGTTAGATATATCCTTAGGTTTGGTATTGCTTAAAATAATGCAAAAGGAAGAATTCTATTGCTACTGAAAGGTTGGCACCCAAGTTATTTAAGATAATTGATATACTACTTATATTTTAGGAGTTATACACAAGGGTTCTATGGGCTTCATTTATTATGATGTTTTACAAGTTCGACTGCCAACATCTTTTTGTGTCTTGATTGTATTTTTCCTCTACATTTTTCATTTGCAATTGCCAATGAGAATGCTCTTACACACATAATAGTGCATCAAAGTTCGAATTGTTGCTGACAAGTTGTGTGTGTTTTGTCATTGTATTTTTTTTTTTGTGCTTCATTTATTAGGATGTGGTCTATTGTTGCATAGGTGTCGTCTAAGAAAAAAAATTTAATATTGACTATTATTACAGATGAGAACTCATAAGAGATCAAGAATCTTTGATGATTGAAAGGAAAGCATAAAAACCCCGAATGATTGAAAGTCTTTGATGCAGCAACAAATAAATTCCGATTAGTGTGCATACTGCATATAAGTAAAAATTGTCTCTGTCAGCAGTGGCAATAAATTTTTTCAGGTGGTTTTTAATGAGTATAAATTACATAATTTAATAAAAAAAGAAATTCATATATAGACAACAATAATAAAAAAATACAAATATATAAAATTTTATAATTTTTTTCATAAATTTTCATATTTTAAAATCGTTACATAACTTTTTTTTTTCTTTTATAATGTCTTGTTCACTTTCTTTTAACACCCATTGGTATAGTTCACGCCCATTGGTATAGCCGATCAACACAATTACATACACTCCTAAAAAAAGAATAAAAAATAAAAACACAATTATATACACTCACAGTCACAGGTTAGGCTAGTAAGGGTCTGTTTGGATGTAGCTGAAACTGAAAACTGAAAAACACTGTAGCAAAATATTTTTTTAATGTAAACTCTGTTCACGCTTAAAATTACTGTTTATTAGCCTAAAATTACTATTTATGGCCAACGAATAGTACACAATGCGCGTCCCAGTGAAAGAAAAAAAAAAAGGGAAGGAACTAAAACACAGATGCTGGACGTTTCAGCCCTCCTAAACGCACACTAAATGGACAGTGGGTGGGTGAAGTTAAGAAATATAAAATATTAACAATACACAAAAGGACAAACCACTAAAGTCAAATAAAGCCAAAATTATTCATTTTTGTGTTTTCAGATTCTCAAAACCGAGTTATGAGGGCAATTTCGCAATTTTGCTGATATACTTGGGTCTTACATGTATGTGTTGTGAACATCAAAGTTAGAGTTCCACATGCACTACAACGGTTCACTGTGAAATATAAAACATTAAGGGTGTTTGGTTTGTGTTTACGTCAAAGTTAGAGTTCCACATGCACTATAACGGTTCACTGTGAAATATAAAACATTAAGGGTGTTTGGTTTGTGTTTTCAAATAACCATTTTTATTTTTTAAATAACATTACACATTTTTTTACACATTTTTTTACCCACATGTATTTCCATAAATATTTTTAAACAACAATTTTCAGTTTTTAAATCCATATCCCAAACCAACCCTAACAAAAGACAAAACGATAAAGTCAAAAAAAGCCAAAGCTATTCATTATTGTGTTTTCAAATTCTCAAAACTGAGTTATGAGGGCAATTTCGCAATTTTGCTGACTTACTTGGGTCCCACATGTATTGTCAACATCGAAGTCAGAGTTCCACGTGCACTACAACGGCTCACTGTGCATACACTAGACTTCTTGTTCTTTCACTTTTCCTTAGGTAGTGTTTGGATAGCGTCTGGTGGCCTACGTTTGGCGTTTGCGTCCAGCACAGCATGGGTCCCACGGCTACAGTGCACAAGACAGAAAATGCAAGAGCTTCAGTTGAAATATTTTTTAACGCAAGTGCACAGTACTTGTGTGTACTGTAGATGGACACCAAAAGCAGAGAAAACACATTGGTCATTGTTTCTAACGCGTTGGCCTTTTCCTTTTCTTGTTTTGTTTTTTCTTCATTGTTCTGTGCTTTTTTTTCTTCACTGTTGTACGTTTTGAGTCAGTAGCAGGGATATTTCTTTCTTCTCTTCTTCGAATTTATTACTGATCTTACCAAACACACAGCCCCCTCTCTCCCAACGGCTAATTTCGCACAGCCCCTCTCTCTCCCAGCTACCGTGGCAGATCTTCATTGCTCTTCATCAATAATCTGTCCTCTTCCTCTTCAATGAACTCCACCCACCCACCCACCAATAATCCATTAAACCAAAGGAAACCCATTACTCTGAATCACGTAAATACACGGAAGAAATCCACCCGATCCGGAGCTCTGTTCTTCCTTCGCTCCAGCACACCTTCTCGCTGCTTGGGACACCATTGCCACCATTGTGGCCATCTGCATTCACGGGTAAGTTGCTCTCTCTCTTCTCATACTGTGGTTATTTTCCATGAGGCTTGAGGCTTGAATTTGTGGGTTTTTTTGTGTGCAACGTGTGTGTGCGTGGTTGCTGTGGTTGAATGTGTTCAATTTTTTTGTGTTTGTCATGACAATAGTATGTGGCTATGTGAGTTTAATTTTTATTTCTCATGTGGGCATGTGTAACCAATTGCATATCATGCACACGGCTTGTTTGTTGAAATGCCTCAATGAGTATAGACCAAGCTTGTAGCAAAAATGGGTAAGGGGAAATCAAATGATGGTGGTGATGATGTGAGGCAAGATTGGAAAGAACCGAATGAAGTAAAAGCATTTTGTGATTTCTGTGCTGTCCAAGTCCTAGAGGGCAAGAGGAAGGGAGGATATTTGAGAAAGGAAGGGGTTGACGAAGTTCTTAAGCAATTGGCAGAAATGGGAAAAGTGGTAACTCACCAGCAGTTCAAAAATAAATGGGATCATCTGAGGAGAATTTGGAGGAAGTATAAGGACTGTTTTGAGCATGAGAGTGGGTTGGGTATTGACGCTGGAACTGGGCGGCTTGATGCTGCTGATGACTGGTGGACCCGAAAGATTGCGGTGAGTTCACTTCACATGTCCTTGAGTTCACTTCCATTGCCTACAACTATATTGTGTTCTAATTACTGGTTGTCTACATGTAGGCATGTCCCATAGCAGGAACCTTTAGAAAAAAAGGAATGCCGAATCTTGACTCCATGGACATCATGTATGGAGGCACAGTTGCAACGGGAAAACATGCATTTTGCACTAGTGGTCCAATGCCAAAGGAAAGCACCGAAGGGTTCGGGGACTCCGTTGATAGCAAAGAGTTTGTTAACCCCCAATGTCAATCCCCTGTGAATGTTGACCCAATGGAGCTTGAAGACCCATCATTGTCGAGGGCAGGACCGGCAATAGATAAGGGGAAAGGCAAGCTCAGTAGTGTCCACATTGCTAGGGGAATTTGCAAGAAACAAAAAAAAAAAAAAGCGTTCGATTGTGCAAGAGATGTCCGACTCTTTGAAGAGTATCTCAAATGTTATTGTTGAAAGTAGAACTGTAAGTACTCGTCCACCAGTTACAAACACAGCAACTACTGAGTTTAAAGAAATTCTGGACATGGTGTTGAGTCTTCCTGGGGTGCAATCGGGCGATCGTCTTTTTATGTTTAGCACCCTCTTCTTCATGGAAACAGCAGTGAATAGGAGCATGTTTACAGCACTTGTTCATGACAAGGACATCCAGCTGAAGTGGCTAGAGATGCAGTTCCAAAGGAATCCTCAATTTCATTTTCTCTGAACGAAAGGGGATTGTCTCGATAGGGTTGCTTCAATGTGGTGTTGTGTAGTAATCGGATTTTCAAAAATTTACCTATTGCACTCTTTTTTGTTTATTTTTATTTTTTATTTGTTCACAAATATGTCTTCAAAATTTATTACTGTTAAAAAACTTTGGCCTCTCTTGGTCAGTGTCTTCATCTTGATTTGGATATGTACTCATCTTTTACATTCTGCTAGGAAGTAATATATGAACTCCTTGAGTATTCCATGATAGGTTGTGATCATTAAATTGGCCTTAAAATGAATAACATTTTTCATGTGCCATTGTTGATATGATTCTTTAAAAAAAAAAGTTTGGTAAAAGCTTATATTGGTTAAAGCTATAAACAAAAACATTAACAAAAAAAAAACTATAAAAAAGGCTTATATTGGTAAAAGTTTGGTAAGAGCTTCTATAAAAAAAACTATTAAAAAAAAAAAAAAAAAGTGGCCAACGGTTTTCTCCCCTTTAAATGCTAAAAAAAAAAAAGAAAAAAAAAAAAGCTATAAAAAAAGTCACAACGGTACAACTTTGGTAAAAGCTTATGGTAATTACCATAACCAAAAAAAAAAAAAAAGAGTGGCCAACGGTTTTCTCCCCTTTAAAAGCTTTAAAAAAAAACCAACGGTTCTCTCCACTTGAAAAGCTATAAAAAAAAAATAAAAGACCTATATTGGTAAAAGTTTGGTAAAAGCTTATATTGGTAAAAACTATAACAAAAATAAAATAAAATAAAAAGTGGCCAACGGTTCTAAAAGCTATAAAAAAAAAATCAATTAAAAAAAAAAAAAAAAAGCTTATATTGGTAAAAGTTTGGTAAAAGCTATAAAAAAAAAAAAATCCAAATCATATGTCATGTTTACGTGTAGCAATTTCTAATAAGAAACTCCACTATGGCAACAATAATCCATTTTTTAGCTTTTCACTAGTGATGAATTTTATGTGTAGTTTATGCAATTGATTTAAGATTTTTTTTTTTCCAATAACATAAAAATCATTGTATTAATTCACGTTGTACTGTGGCATTGCTTTATATCCAATTGATTGGTGAATATGTATGTATTGGTCAGATAACGCATTCCTAAATCTTCAAGAAGGATGGATTTGGTAAATGATTCAGACTTCGACCTGACTGACGACATTGTACTCGCGGCATATATAGTTGGGTGTGCATGTGTAGCTTACGTGGAGACCTATATGACCAAAGTACCAATGCATACAAATATACAAACGGGGTATGAATGGGTACAATATATATTAAATGGAAATGAGCAGAAATGTCGCAATATTTTTAGAATGTCAAGCCATGTGTTTCGACAATTGTGTAATACATTGCGCACTCAGTATGGATATAACGGTACCAAAAGAGTTTGCGTGGAAGAGTCTGTGGCAATGACATTGGTGGTACTTGGTCATGCCTTGGGTAACAGAGTAGTGCAGGATAGATTTCAGCATTCGGGTGAGACAGTGCATCGACACGTGGCCACGGTAGTTACATTGTTAGCCACCGTTATGGCACCAGACATTATCAAGCCTGCTGATCGTACATTTCGTAATGTGCCAGAACATATTCAGCATTCAGATCGATATTGGCCACATTTCAAGGTACTTTGTGAATTTCGTATCTTAACTTGATTTTATTCAAATTATATTTTTATTGTCATACCGCGTATACCTTTTCACATTGTTTTTTTGTGGCAATGGTTAGGGTTGCATTGGTGCGATTGATGGGGTCCACGTCGAAGTGGTCGTACCTGTTGATGAGCAACACCCGTATAGAGGCAGGAAAGGGATCGTCACAACAAACTGCATGTGCGCATGTGACTTTGACATGAAATTCACATTTGCTTGTGTTGGATGGGAAGGGTCAGCGCATGACACAAGGATATTTTTAAGCTGTCTCAATAATGAGAGTGTCAACTTCCCAAAACCTCCACCAGGTTTGTAAATATGCAGAATAATTGACCGTATTAAAGTATGTATATGTAATCTCAAATGTTAATGCACTTAACGTGTAATTTTGCAGGGAAGTACTATCTTGTTGATTCAGGGTACCCTATGAAGCAAGGCTTCCTTGCACCATATAAAGGGGAGAGGTACCACATCCCCGAATTTAACCGAGGTGAACAACTGCATCGTCCAAAGGAGAAATTTAATTATCTCCATTCATCACTTCGTTCGGTCATAGAACGAACTTTTGGAGTTTGGAAGAATAAATGGAAAATTTTGAGAAGTATGCCACCCTTTCACTTACGCACTCAAGCTCGCATCATTGTTGCTACAATGGTTCTTCACAATTTCGTTAGAGCACATGAAAACAACGACGGTGAACATTCCAACTCTACAGGGGGCACATATGGACGTAGTGAGGGAGGTCATTACGATGCCATGGCAGATGTGATCTCAATGTTGGATGAAGCTGAGATGAGAGAGGTTCGTAACAATATCACAGCATCGATATGTTCGTGAAAATATCACATTATGGTAATTTTTTGTGGAGACCATAACTGATGGTTCACTACCTCGTGAATATATATACTATTTTCAAATTATGGTGATTTTGGTAATCAGAGCTAATGGCTCACAAACTTAATTTATGCATTTGTATATACCTTGATTACAACAGTATCTACCTTTAACTCAATGAATTTTAAGATTACAACGGTAAACGACGTTGAACTTGCAGATTAAAAATAGTCTTACAAAAGAATAAGAATCAGAAGTATGAAATTGCTGGCAAAGTGTTTTAGATACACATATACAACAAAAGGAAAAATATATTCTAATTTGCAATGCCTATGGATGCTAACATTCATATTTAAGAAATGTTCCTCACAATATTTCTATCACGTGGTACAACTTTTAATGAAAGATTTCAAAGTTTTGATTGCAATAGAGCTAACTTCTCATCATACACCTTAACTTCAATGCAAGTTCCGAAGGATGCAGCTACTCTTGCAGCTAATTGATGCTTCCACTGTAAGAAACCAGTAAAAAAGAAAATGAATTAAATACAAGAAAATTGTTGCAAAAACAAACGGAAAGGTTAAAGGATTTGACTTCACAATTTAATGGATAAGCAACATGAAAAATTGAGAAGATAAAAAGACAAAGAGAAAGAAAACTTGGCAGATCTCCAAAAAAAATCCATGCATGTCTACCTTATTCCCCCCTTCTTGAAGGGCAGTAACTTCTTGTGAAGTGAGTTTGGCCATTGATACTGATTTTACTCGATGTGTAAACTCCCGACTGAAAAATAATTACACTAATCAACAGATTGTAGGTATGACATCAAAGGAAATACTATTTGCCCTCTCTCTCTCTCTCTCACACACACACACACAAACACACACAAAGAAAAGGAAATTTTAAGAAACATCAACACTTATACTGTATTCCACTGCAGGTGGTGCAAACAAACGTCCAAAAATTTGTGCAAACATATTGAGGTCCCTGCTTAGCAGAAGATAAAGTAGAACTTGTAAAACAAACCATATCTACTTTTCCATTTAGGAAAAATTTGAGTGTAAACACTCTTTGAACTTCTTAGTAACAATGCCAATACTTTTTATGTAAGTGAGCACCAACTTAAAAATTGCTATAAACAAGTAACAATCTTAGAGAGTCTACCACAGTGGGATGATTTTGAGGTTGGACTGTTGGATGCAATTTTATTCCAGGTAAAGTAAATCCTAAAAGAAAACACTAAAACAACAACTTCATCTTGTGTCTGCTCAAAATAACCTGAATTCCAAGAACTTTTTGATCTAGAGATTAATCAAAGTCATGATCAACATATCAATTCTTTCTTGATAAGTGAAAGCCATGATTGATATATCGATTCAAAACAATTTATGTTACAAGCCACACAGACATTAAAATTCTAACCAAAAATCAGAAGTAAACAATAGACCAAGAGAATGTTCAAGAAATTTTGAAGAGTTTTTTCTCTAAAACTGGAAGAATCTTAAATGCATAGTTTCCTTGAGACAGGATTCCTATTAAATGAAAAGAATACAAAATAATTAACATAACATGGTAACATGGTTATAAATTTAAGATTTTGTCTTTATAACCCATTACATAATGAAAGTGCCAACATTTGGAGGTACCATAGAAGGATCTGGAACAGGAAGAAAGAGAAGCAGAAACCACTTAAGTAAAGGAATCAATTGTGTTTTGTCCTTTCACCATAGCAAGTGAGGATTAAAACGCATCACATTTGATGACGCATCACATTTCAATGAAAAATATAGCGAAACAGTTCCCGTTACCCCAACAAAAGAAAAGAAAAGTAAATCCTTAAAACATTAAAAGCTTGTAGCAAATTTTATCCTTCTTCAGATATCCAGATAATATACCCTGATTTCAGTAAGGTCTTTCTAATTACTGATTGCATCTCTAGAGGTATCCTAAAGGTTTATCTCAGTCTGAGTATAATGCTTGAAAGATGCGGTTTTTGATAAAAGCTTTCAGTGGTTGATTTCCCTATAAACGGTTATTGTACACGTGTCAAGCTTACATATCCTAAGCAATGATATTAACAAGAAACAGACAAAACCAAGTATAGATTTCAATGAATTGATCGCCGCAGTTAATGACATCCACTACTAATCAATTTCTCACTAGTTCATGGCAAGTTATTTACTGGCTTACTTCACATCATTTTAAACAAAGCCAAATAGAAACTAATAAAAAAACAATCAATGATCGCGTGCAGTCCAATTCCATTAATTCACAATGCAATACAGCAAAGCAACTCTGAAATGTAATGTTTTGGCAATTAAAACTATCTCAGTTATTAGTTAATATAATGGGGGAGAAGGGAATTGGATAGCATACCATACTATTGCAATTGATACATCAACGATTCTCAGTAAGTTTGAGTAGACCGCGTATAATTCGTTCATTTTTCTCATCCTCCTTTCGATTAGCCATTTCCACTTCCTACACCAATTCAAACCAAATTTATATTATAACAACAACCACAACAACAATAATAATAATTTCTTGGTAATAATTCGGATAATAACAATAATATTCAGAAAGTGCAAGGATTTCAATAATCCTCAGTTTGATTGCTTGGGAAATTAAGAAATCAACATAAAAACATGGACTTTTTTTTTTCTTTTTCACTTCTAACTCGCTTAGACACAGTTAATAAATTGAAGAGGAAAAAAATTAAAATTGAGAAACCGAAATATTGTTTTCCCTGCATTTTCTCGGCAACCAAACAGAGGTTAAATTGAATCGAAATTCAACCTAATGTAAGAACGGATTTGAGAAATCCAAGCTCGATTGGAGTCAAACAAAAGGAGTAGACTCAGGTAAGACGTGTTTGGAACCCTAGAAAGTTGAGGAGAAAAGAAAAAGAAAGAAAGTGTACCTGAAATTTGGAGCCGATGAACAGAAAGTGGTTTCTAGAAGCTCTACTAGTTCTGCAGCTTTTTTATTTTCAGCTGAAGGCGATGCGTGAGAGAGCCGCCACGCGCTTTGCAGTCGCGCTCTTAGATAGAGAGAGAGAGAGAGAGAGAGAGTTGCAGATCTTTGCTTGTATCGTCGATGGCGAAATCGATCTTCCCCTGAACCATTTGCGCAGCTCCGATCCACTCCTCACCTCCCTAATCGATTTGTATCGTCGTCCTTCTTGGGAATCTGACCCGTCACCATCATTCTTATCCCTCACCAAAGGCATTCTCTACCAGGGTCTTGCTTGCTGAGCTACGGTGGGTGAGGAGAGAAGGCACAAAAAAAAGAGAACAGTAAAAAACGCAACCCTTAAATACAAAAAGCTAAGCTACAGTAAAAAATTACAATCTGCGTTTTTTAATTATTTGTTACAGTGTTTTCAGTTTTCAGCAAAATAAGCTCTATCACTTTCCTTAACTGATTTCTTTTAGTTTGGAGCTTCATCTCTTCCAAATTATTGAAGGGATGTCTATCTATTCATTCTTGCATCCTTAGGGGTGTGCGTTTAAACCGGAAAACCAACCGAACCAAATCGATATATATATATATATATATATATATATATTAGACATATTGTACTCGCCTTGTGTGTTGCCTAATTGATACCAGGTTCGAGCCTTCGCGTGGGTTTTTTTGTTATTTAATATTTAATTTTTTAAAACCTGATATAAATATCTCAGTTCTCAGTTCAGCCGCTTCCTTCCCCCATTCTCTTCTTTTCTTAAGTCTCTACCTTTCTCACTTCACTTTAGCCGCCTCAATACTTCTTTCTTTTCTTTCTCTAAGCCCCATGGACCATGGCCATACCTCTCTCTTCTCTCTGACTAGAGGCATATCTCTGTTCTTTCTTCAATTCAGAATCTCAGATTGAGAAATCATTGTAGAGACATGGTGGCAGGTTCAAGCATTATGAGACATACTGTGGCTCCTGCTATGATGTAGCAACGGTAAATTTGTCTGTTAGATTCTATTGCTTATTCAAAATATTTTCAATTTTATGTTAGAATTTGTGTGTAAATTGTTTAACAATTATTGTAGGAAGCTGTTCTTTCTCTATCGTTCTAATTTGTTCAACATCTCTCTCTGTTGCTCTATTACTTTGTTTGTTATATGTGATTAAAGTTAGGGTTTTGAAAATCTCAATAATCCTCTCTTTGGAAAACCAAAACCGACTGAAACCGAAATACCACCGAAACCAATTGATTTCCAGTCATTTCGGTCGGTTTCGGCTGAGAATTTCACAAACCGAAATATTCGGTTTCGGTTGGCCTTACCCATAAAAACCGACCGAACCGAGCACACCCCTAGTTTGAAGTGAAGAACAACTCCGATAACTGAAGAATAGGAGTTGAGATATTGAGTGGTGAGATTTGAGTGATGAGATATGAAAATTTAATTGGGTATTTAGTTTATAGAAATTTAATTATTATTTTTGTTGATTTAAAAATCTGTCTGGTAGTGAGGACTGATTAAAAAATGCACCGAGTATCTCACAAGTATTCCCATCTCCTGGGCAACACCACAAAGGCACTGAGTGTGAAATAATCGGCAATTTTTTGGTGTCTAGCAATTTCTTTAAAATTGACGTGTCATCAATGTCAAGCTGACTGCCTGACTGTATTCCCTATATTTTAGATGAAACTCATGATGACATATCGTCTATCTAATATGAAGTGGAGTGTTTATTCTTCACAATGGTGTTTATTTGTGAGTCTGTTTTTTCCTTGTTGAGCGTAATTAGCCCAGTGATGATTTAATCTAATTTATGTTATTTGTTTCTAGCCGACTTACTCTCGCACATGCGCACACACATGTATATATACTTGGGATCTAGATGCAAGTGTGCTGCTTTAGTTAAAATTTTTCTGCTACATTTTTATACTTGGAGAGAGTATAATAGGAAAAGGGTTCCATGTTATTTGTAAGGCTATCACATCTCACAAAGATAGGAAACTAGGCTCTATTGGTAGTCTATGCTTTTGAGGAGGGCTGTGATTATTATAATAGTGTTATGAAGAATTTGCATGTTGTGATATTTCCTTCTGGTTTTGTTAATACCATAAAGCTGCTTTTAATGTTTGTTGATCTAGGTTCTTGTTTTCTTGTACTATTAGCAGAACTGTCACTATTTCCAGAATTCACTCCTCTGAAATGCTGATATGGTAGCTTGGTTTACAGAACGTTCAATAGTTATAGAAAACTGAAAAAGTGGTTTAGCGAATTACTTAAAAAGGGTCCGGTTAATGTGTGCCCTTAGGGCACACATTAAGCTATCCATTTTTGTAAACATTTTCTCGGGTATTGAAAAAGTTGTCAATTTTCGAGAAAATATTTCCAAAAATGATTAATTATTGTGTGCTCTTAGGGCACACATTAGCAAAATCCTACTTAAAAATATAATGTAAAATTCTTTATTATGTAAAACTTTGGTTTGTCCTTGTTTCCATTGCTTTGTGAGAATTGTGTTCTGATTGCTTTGTATATTTTTGCGTTTGATTATTTTGAAGCTTTTGACAAATGGGGTTTTGTATGTAGACTCACTTTTAGAAAATTAACTTTGGGAAAACTCATTGTGTGGGTAATCCAATTTATTTGGAGGAGGTGGTTAGGGAACCTGACTTTACAATAGATTTTAACTTGTCTGTTGATGCGGCAATGAGAAGGCGCACACCTACGACTTTTCTTATAATGGGTTTCATCCTTAGGGACCAGAACCAGTTTCCTATTAGTGCTGGGTTTTGCCAAGAAAATGCAATAAATTTTGCTTAGAAAACTTCTTTGTTGGAAGGTGAGGCCATTGTTGCCTGGGCCAAACATCTTTTTAGGAATAACCCACCTAATATTAACCACCTCAGAATTGAGAGTGATGCTGAAACTGTTGTTAAATTTTTAACTGGTGAAGCTGGTTTCAATGATGTTAAGCTAATAGAGTTTAAGAGAAAATTTGTTGTTCTTTACAATTTAAATGTTATATGGATAAATGGAGAACTCAACGGAATTGTACATAGCCTTGCACAATATGCATGTGAGCGTCAAAGGCTAGAGAGTCTTAATCATAGCATGTGGACTGCATTTGTTGTAACAACAAAGAGGGAAGAAGTGTGGGATTATGAAAACGGTTTTCTAGCGGGTTTGATTGCCACTATATTAGAGTAATATGGGAGGAGAATGATTAAGGTCAAATTTGGAAGTAACAACATTGTTGACTATGTAAGTTGACTAATGTTACTTGATGCCCCTGTTCCAATGCAAGAATCGTTAACAGTTGGATGAACCGTAACGGTTAACGGTTTTTGCATTGGAGCAGGGACCATCAAGTAACATTGGCCAACTTACAGGGTCAACAATGTTGTTACTTTCAAATTTGACCTTAACCATTCTCCTCCCATAGTCCTCTAATATAGTGGCAATCAAACCTGCTGGAAAACTGTTTTCATAATCCCACGCTTTTTCCCTCTTTGTTGTTACAACAAATGCAGCCCCTGTGCTATGATTAAGACTCTCCAGCCTTTGACGCTCACATGCATACTGTGCAAGGCTACGTGCAATTCGGTTGAGTTTACCATTTATCCATATAACCTTTAAATTGTAAGGAACAACAAATTTTCTCTTGAACGCTATTAGCTTAACATCATTGCAACCAGCTTTACTAGTTAAAAATTTAACAACAGTTTCAGCATCACTCTCAATTCTGATGTTCATATTAGGTGGGTTATTCCTAAATAGACGTTCGTCTGATTAAGCCTATTGAGCCGTTCCCGATGTTTCCAGGGTTCTATTCTATGGTAAGTTTTCTTCCTCATAATACTGCGGTCTTTTTGTTTCTACTTGTGTAATGTTAAGAACTTGTGGTATTTGCATAATGTTCATAACCGTAATATTAAATTTTTTTTTTGCATGTCATCTAGGTTGATTTAAGAAGTCAGTCCAAATGGGTGAAGGATGTGATAAAAGTATGTATATAATTAATTTCTTGGCGTAAATGCACTTTTAGTCCCTACATTTTGGGGTCATTTCTATTTTGGTCCCTACAGTTTCATTTCACCACTTTTAGTCCCTAAATCAATTAACACATTCCATTTTGGTCCTTACCGTTACTCACTTAACATAAATTGCTAATGTGGCAAACGGTGTACACTGTTGGCACATTAAATGCTGACGTGGCCAATAAAATAATATTAAAAATACCACGTCAGCTTATAAATTAAAAAATATATTTATTAATTTTAACTGATAAAAAAAATTAAAAAAAGATGGTTTAAAATAGAAATTAAATTAAAAAAGCAAATTTACATTATGTTCTTCCCAGTCATGAAGAACATGTTCATGTTCTTCCTCAAATAATATGTTTGGTTACCGAGAAAATTAAAAAAATCAAGAACATGTGAACATGGAAAAAGTAAAATCAAAGGTCACAGATTTACAAAATACAAAGAAGTTCAAAGATTCAAAAAACACAAAGAACATAAATAAGAACTGAATCACCAAATACAAACATCAAACCCAGTTTTGAAAAAGCCTAACTGAATCACCAAACGCAATCACCTAGCCGAATCACCAACCAAAAAACTACTACTTCAAACGACGCTGTTCTCCTCAGTTCTCAACCTAGCATGCTCTCTTCCTCTCCTTCACCTTTTCTTCTTCTTCACCTTCACAATTCTCTTCCACTTCAAAACCATAAAACCCTCACAATGAAGGATGGACCTCACTCTTCCTACGGCGCTGTTTACGTTCTTCCGCACCACCGCTTATGCTCCGTCATTACTACTCCCAACTACACTTCCTTTGCTGCCGCCGTTGCCACAACTGCCGGTTCTGGAGCCGGAGCCGGAGACGTAGATATCGTCGACTCCAAGCCCCGCGAGCCTCCACAAACCGCTATGATAAGCCCTAGACAAACTCATAGTCCTTACTCGCAACAAGAACAGCTCCACAATAGGATTTCGCACTTCGATTCGCCACGGCCTCCGCCGCCCTGTGATGATTTCGTCTCCGAAGAAGGCTCTGATCGCGAGCTCGATTCCTTTCCTCTACCCCTAGATCTGAAAAAGGATGATTTGAGTTCTGTGGGTTTGATGTTTATATGGAGGAGGGTTTGATTTCCTCTACCCCTAGATCTGAAAAAGGATGATTTGAGTTTTGTGGGTTTGATGTTTGGGAAGAACATAATATAAAGAATTTTTTTTTTAATTTAATTAATTTAATTTCTTTTTTAAACCATCTGTTTTTAAATTTTTATTAGTTAAAATTAATAAATATTTTTTTTTTAATTTATAAGTTGACGTGGCATTTTTAATATTATTTTATTGGCCACGTCAGCATTTAATGTGCCAACAGTGGACGCCGTTTGTCACATCAGCAATTTCTGTTAAGTGAGTAACGGTAATGACCAAAATAGAACGCGTTAATTGATTTAGGGACTAAAAGTGGTGAAATGAAAATGTAGGGACCAAAATAGAAATGACCCCAAAATGTAGGGACCAAAAGTGCATTTACGCCTAATTTCCTCTTATTTGAGTTGCATTAGTAGTTTGTTTACAAGTTGGTAGTAGTAGTATGAAAGCTCTTTGCCAAGCATCCGAACGCACCATCGACTACGTGGATGTGGGTTTTTTTTGTTCTTAATTTTAAAATTATGTGTTTTTATTATGATTTTGTTGTTATTATTATTATTTATTTTTAATTTAGGGCAAGCTTGTCTTACTAACAAAGTATGATGTGACTTATTTATCTGCTGAGGTAGGTTATTTTGTTGTTTTCCTCTATGTTGTTATTTTGTGTCTTTTCTCCTTTTCCCAATTAATTTGTTTACCTTGTGAAACTGTTTTGTTTTGTTTTGTTTTTTTAAATTTTTTTAATGCAGCGCAAGAAGTATTTGTTTGATGAACTTCCCACTCACAGAAAATTTAATGTCTTAGGCCCGGAAAGGGTCTTGAAGATGAAAAGGATAGATTTTGGAGAATATAGCCTAATTCCTGTTGTAAGTAGCTTTTAATTTTTTTAATTAGTAAATAAGTTTTTAACTGTAAAAAATTACTGTTTTTAAATTTCCCCTTTGTTTTTCTTTTTGTATTTGTAGCTACGTGGTTCCATTGTTGAGGATGTGCCTCGCCTAGAAAAATTTTGTTCACTTGTTGCGAAGATGGTAGAAGATATGGACAAGAAGGGGGACCAAAAAGAAGAAATTGAAGAGTCCCATAGTGGGATAGGCAGAGGCTTTGACAACTCATATTTTTGGGGAGTTGCAGAGAAAAAGTAAGGAAAAGTGATTGAGGTTCTGAATTAACCTCTGTACATGAATTACTTCCTTCTTGTTTTGTGTGTGGAATTCAGACAAGCTAGTTTGGACTCTGTTTTGAAACAACTGATTGTCAAAATGTTTTCCTTTATAGTTCTTTGTATAAAACAGTCAATAGACACATGATTACTGTCTAATTTAACTTGCCCCCTTTATAGAGGAAACCTTTACAAAACATGGTTACTGTCTATGAAAAGCTGTTCCTTTTTCAATGTTCATTCTTGTCAATGCAAAAGATAAGAACTGGAGTTTCTGGTAGCAATAAAATATTTTCCTTTTAACCAGTTTGGTTTACAAATCTGAGTCAAAATAAAATTAGATTCTTTCTGCATATTATTTGATTAAACTGTATTTGGGTTTCTTGTGAGTGCAAGAAATACAATTGACTATTTGCTTGTTTGCCACATTACATGAGTCGGGGTTTGATTCTTTGTTGTCAAAGGTAGCAAGGAAAAATTGTGTCTTGAGGGTTACACTTAACACATTGATAACTGAGTGTTTGTTGCAATTCAGTTGATAAAAAATGGTGGTGAATTTAGTATGTCAATATCCTAAAATGTCTTTGGTTCCATCTCAAGTCAGACTGAGAAATGGTTTTCTCACCAGCCCTGCTCTCGCTCATCTACTTTCACCTTCTTCTTCTCCTTCATTGCCGTATAATCCTGATTACCAGAAACAACCGAGCCCATCATCATTATCTGGAAGTAACATAAGCCCAGCAATTCTTTTTATCATAGTTATTCTAGCTGTCATCTTTTTTATATCTGATCTACTTCACTTGCCTATTAGATTTCTCACAAAACATAGATCTTCATCATCAATCAGTGAATCAAACAGACACCCAGAGATTTCTGAGTCTGATGCTTTTAAGAGACAAATGCAACAACCCTTTCAACTTTCTTGATTCTGACCTAGATCAAGCTTTCACAGATGCTCTCCTAGTTTTCCTCTATAAAGAGATAATGGGTCTGAAAGAGCCATTTGATTGTGCAGTTTGTCTTTGGGAGTTTTCAGAACAAGACAAGTTGAGGTTGCTTCCAATGTTTAGCCATGCTTTTCATATTGGTTGTATAGGCACATGGTTACTATCTAATTCAACTTGCCCTCTTTGTAGAGGGAACCTTTACACACCTGTGGTTGTTGGGCTTTCCATTGAAAACTCAGTTTTTTGTTTTGAGGACCCAAGGGAAGAAAATGGGTTTTCAAGCAATGGGGCAAGTGGGTTTCTTTCTGGTCAAAAGCCTGTAGAAAATGCCATTATTAGTGAAAAGAGTGTATTTTCTGTGGGACTTGGCAAATTTAGAATCTCAAATGATGGAGTAGGAGCTGTAGTAGAGAGAGGAGTGGGAGAGACCAGCAGTAGTAGTTTGGATGCAAGATGTTACTCATTGGGATCATATCAATATGTGGTTGCTGATTCCGAGCTGCAAGTTGCTCTATGTCCCAATAGAGTGGGTGGTAGTATGAGAATTGTGAAAGGGAGAGGGACAAAATGGGACTTCCACAATTGATGGGGGGATGGGGATGGGGATGGTGAGGGGAAGAAGATTAACATTGGAAGTGAAGGTGTAGTTTTTCTGTTTCTAAGATCTAGCAGTGGTCCACTGGTACATCCTCTCTTACTGTGGCTTTGCCATGGTCTGATAGATTATAGGGTTCACCATGAAGGTATTCAATGTGCTTTTTACATTTTTGCATTATGTCAAATTGTCAATAGGTCCATTTCTCAAAAGCTTTTTCCTTCTTTTCTTAATGAATGGATAATTCCTTACCTAAATGCTAACTTATGTGAATGCTGCTCATTTTTTTGAACTCTGTGGAAAATGCTCTTGCACTTCATCATTTTTTTGAACTCCATAAATCTACAATTTGACGCATTCCTCCTCCTTCGTGCCTTTTTTTGGGGGCAAAAGTTAGGAAGTATCCGATCAATATCAATATATATATATATAATGCGAGAATGCATGATGTTCTGCCATATAGCGCTTTAATTTTGAATTTAGGTTTTGTTTTTTTTACCTCTTTTTGTTAAGTTTTTTTACTGTTACCTAGAATATCACATTTATTTATTTTTACTGTTATCTCATTAATCTCTCAACAATTGCCTAAACTTACACCATACATTTCTTTTTTCTTCATGACTTTTAGCATACCCACTGTCTTAGTATTATAAACAAAAGCGAAAAAAAAAACCTTAAAACATGCTTATGGTGGAATATTGGAGAAAAATTAATATTTGTTGTCACTTTATTGCCCTTTCTACGTGGTTTGTCTCTCTATTTTTAATTTTTAACTCATTGATGTGATAAAGAAAACTTTGTCATTGACTCGTTATATATTTTGAGTAGGTTGATCTTTGTGATACATTGCTACTTGCTACTAATTTAATTTTTAATATCTCAAAATTTATATGCTTCTTTACTCTAATTATTAAATTAGTTTACTTTTTCTTTAGAGCATCACCATTGGTGGTGGTTAGCTATTTTACAACCTCACACTCCAATTTAAGTGCCAACATTGGTGGTGGTATATATTATAAATGAATAGTGTTTGATTATGATAAAAATGAGACAATTTGATGCAGGGTGTGTTGAGTCAACTCCAGATAAAAAGAAAACCGTGAGTTCCCTAAGTCATTACTAGATAAAAAGGTCACGCAATTTGGCTAGAACTGGAACATAAGGAGATATATCGCAACATAAATCACTCGAGTTGCATTTTTTTTTCCCACCTGAAGTATTAGTTGAGGTTAAATTCCCTCCTTCTGACTCCTCCCGTTCCTAATCGACACTAATTTCCATGAGCTAAGCACATGATAATGGCTGCACACCTATGGGCTCCACCCAACAAACATGCAAGGCCTCACCTGAATTCTACACTAATGATTGGCAATGCAATCAAGCTATTGTTAAATCATTTGCCAAATTGCCAATGAGTTGGCTAAGGATCTGCTAAAGTGGAAGATATCATAATTTTGACCCACACAGTTCAGGAGCGATGGGTATGTATCACAAATTTCATATATATGACCTGACCATCCCTCTCAATTCTATTATCCAATATTTCGTTATTAGTTATTACACAGAAAAATTAATAATGCTCATCTACAGACTACTTCAATGTACCAAGCAAGGGATTAAATTGTCACTGGCCCTGAGCCTGAAGTGGTCCAAAATTTATAACTGAACTCATGCCCACCGATAGCATTTAGGCATTGACAATGTGAATCAAAAGGATCACCATGGAAATATAGAAAAAGACGTATATGCATACATATATGAACATAGTGCATGGAGTAAACATCTCCAACCATGTGTATGATTTCATCATTTCATGTGCTATGGCACCATAATATAATTCTTTTGCATGGTTGTAAACAGCCTTATAGTGGGCTAAATGTAAGTGACTGAACTGGCATTTAGCAATTGTTGTTAAGATAAGTCATTACATCACCATGCACTTACTCTTTAGAGGAAGAGACCTAAATAGTACACACTATAGTTAATATACATACTATAATTTTTATACACACACACACACACACACACACACACAGCACATTGTGATACCGAAAATTTTCCATTGAGCCAGCAGTAAACCTAATATTTCACTATGTGTTACTAGCAAGGGGAAAAGAATATCACTAGAGAAAATAGAGGCAACCAGAAATAGATGGGGCGCCTGGGGTTGTGACAATGGAGGTAGTTTCCACTGACCCAATTGGCATCTGTAAACATCTGTTTCAAGACTGCCCCAGCAGTTTTCTTTCCATTTACTGTAAGGGTGGCTGCAACACAAATGTACCGTTTACTGCTCTCATTATTTTTTCTCACTCTCCTCCAGACTTTTGTTTTAGGGTTGTGTTAACAGACACTGTAAGGTGCCTGTTAACAACACATTTTGAGTAATTTTTTGTGTAACTTTTTCAACTTTTGACATTTTTTCAGTTTTTGGCAAAATTTTTTTTTATCTCTTTTGACAATTTTTTTGACAGCTTTTTTTCCTCTTTTTAAATGAAACACAAAAAAGGAAATGTTAACAAGCCTTTCCGCAGCAGCAGCAGCAGTGGCGGTAGCAAAAGGTCTACCTTGTCTTTGGCGAGGTGGGTTCAGGCAAAAGAAGCTGGCCCTGGGCAAAGAAAATGAAGGGCATGAAGGAAGTAATGGTGGTGGTGGTGGCAAAGGTGAAGGGTTAGAGAGAAGAAGAGAGTATGAGTGTTTGAAATGAGAAAAGAATTTAGTAGGAGGAGGTGAGAGCTTGTGGAGGTAAAGCAGTGAAGCTGAGCGATTGAGAAGCATCTGGGTTTTCTCTTATTTTGTGGGATTGGAATGGGGTTTTGAGAATTGTAGAGGAAGGGATATGGGGTTTTAGTTTAGGGTTTAAGCATAAACCCTAGCCATTGCCTATTACCCTATCGTGACTGAAAAAAAAAAAAATTATTATTATTTTGTTTTCTTAACTTTAGCAAAAATTTGTTTTTTTATCTCTAAACTTTAAAAAGTTAGTGGTTGGTTTCTAAACAATTGAAATTTTTTTTTTCCATAAATTATTAAAAATATTTTACTTTTCATTCTTAAATTTTACCAAAATTTTGTTTTTCATTTCTAAACCATTAAAGAAAATTTCTTTTTTATCTCTAAATTATTTATGAAAAAACTCTTTACGAAGTATGAGATAAAAAATAATAATTTAAAGATGAATTTTTTTTGGGTAAAGTTTAGAAGCCAAAATAATATTTTAACAACAAAAAAAAGCTCAAATTTCAAAATTCATCCTTTAAGTTTCACTATATTTCATTTTAATTATCTAAAAATTTGCATTCTTTTATCTCCACAGTTTCATTATCATTTGATATCCCCCAAAATTGACATCATTTTGCCCTTAATTTAATATTTAATATATTATTTACTAATTAAATTATAAAAAAAAACGTTAATTAATAAAAAAAAAACTAACCTAACTTTAGTAAGTGTGCCACTTTCATCTTCGGGTGCTTCAATCAGCAATACCATCAAGGCTTTCTCTTCAACACCACGTTTAGTTTGTAAACCAGACATGCAAGTAATCCACGATCAGCTTCTGTCTCAGTCTCCAAAAGTCCGAATGCATCCATCTCTGTCCTTTCTGTCACACCAGGGCCCAGGTAAGTCATCCTCTTTGGTATTGACATTGGATTTCTTTCTTGTCAAGTGTCTCAGTTTGAGGCTTCAAAAGTTTGCTAAATTATGCAGAAAAAAGTGCCTTAAGTGAAGATTCTAAAGCTAGTAACAATTTTAACAGTGTATTGAAAGTTGCGACTCTTCAATTATGACATTTTTTGAAAGTTTTAACTCTTCAATTATGACCTTTTAACGGTGCTCTTTCATTGTTGTGTCTTTGTTGTCCATTTTTAAAATCATATTCAATTTTGTGCAGAATATTTGAACACTTATAAGAAATTCTGAAATTCTATAGAATTGTTATATGTAGAATTCAAACTTTGTTATATCTGAACTTTGAAAGGAGAGTACTGTTTGCATGCTTAAAGATGCTAAACAAAGGGAATGCTATCTCAAGCACTTTCTTCCTATCTAGCATAAACCGTTGTAATAGTGATATTACAACTAGAGGACTTTATCTGGCCCAGTTGAGCAGGCTCATCATTTGAAGCAATCTGCCTTTCGGTGAATGCAAGTTGCTTTGGAGTGGGCAGATCCAGAATCTCACTATTAAGCATTGAAATTATAGTCGACACTGTTGGCCTGTCTCTTGCTAATTCTTGCACACATAGCAGTCCCACATGTATGCATCTCAACATCTCCATTTGAAAGCAAGGATCCCATATTGTTGGGTCTACCAAAGCCATTATGTTGTCATCGTTCCACAATTTCCATGCCTGAAAGATGACAAGTGTGAAAGACAAAAATTTAACATATTGATTAGCTAAGCTTTAAAGAAAAAGGATAATGAGCCAGATAGACTTACAAATCCTACAAGGCTCAAGTAGTACTGTTGATCATCATAAAAGCAAGTGGTTTTTCTCCCACTAACAATCTCAAGTAATAACACACCAAAACTAAAAACGTCTAATTTCTCTGAGAAAATGCCTTGCATTGCATATTCAGGAGACATATATCCGCTGCATTTGAAAAATGAAACACATCATCATCATTTGAGAACAAATAGTGGTGTTATTATTTAAAAATTTAATTTCAACAAAGCTCTTACTATGTCCCGATGACCCTTTTAGTATTGGCTTGATTTTCACTGCCTCTAAAAATTCTGGCAATTCCAAAGTCTGATATTTTTGGATTTAGCTCTTCATCTAACAAGATATTACTCGCCTTTAGATCCCTATGAATAATCTTCAGTCTAGAATCCCTATGAAGGTAGAGCAGGCCTCTACTAATTCCTTCAATAATGTTGAAGCGTTTTTTCCAATCAAGGTGTTTTTGGTTGAGTGGATCTAAATGAATAGTGACCAAAAGAAATAACAAAGAGATAAGAGTAAATTTGTATATAGAGGTCATGGGTTCAACACATTGAGTATATAGAAACCAGATTTCTAGATTTTAGAGTTATTCTATTGATGAGCCTAAAAGGAAGGGAATTTAAATGTACTAACCAAAAAGAATTGCATCCAAACTTTTGTTTGACATGTACTCATAGATCAACATATTCTCTTCTCCCTCAATGCAGCAGCCAAGAAGTCTTACAAGATTTCGATGTTGCAGCTTAGAGATCACAAACACCTCATTCATAAATTCTTCAAGCCCTTGTCTAGAGGATCTTGACAGTCTTTTCACTGCTATTTCCTGTCCATCATGCAACTTTCCCTGGCAAAAGAAACAACGAATATAAGTACTTATCTATTGGATTTAAAGAAAAACTAATGAAGGCTACTAGAGCAACCATTACCTTATAGACTGTACCAAAGCCACCTCGGCCAAGCATTTTAGCTACATGAAAGTTGTTTGTTGCAGTTGCCAATTCTTCCAAACTAAAAGTTGGTAGCTCGTGGAGTTTAACATTGTTCAGGTTTTTGGATGGTAAACTCTCCCTGCTTTTATTTTTCCTTGCTGTGGCAAATTTTAATAGTAAGTTATGCATCTAGCAATTTCTAGTTCCCGTTGCTAATGATAGGGCATATTACCTCTTTTTTTGGTTGTCCATCTCCATAAGAAGTATGCGGTGCTGGGAATGGCCATTGCTCCAATAATCACTGTAATCATGATGATTACTTTCAAATTTCTCTCGTTTTCTGTGTATCAAAACAAGTTTCAACTAATTCTATCAAATTTTTGAAAATAAATCTATATAATATCTAAGAGTTAAAGCTAATGCTAAGCTTCTGTTAAGTCACATCATATAAAAAAATATAAAAATGTTAATGTATGCAATAAATTTTGCTACACTATCATTGTGCCATATCATCCACTTATTTTCAACATCTTCTTTCTCTTTTTAAACTTTTCTTCTCCCTATTATTTAAAAAACAAAACAAAAGCTAAAACTTTTCTTCTCCTTGTTAGTCCACAACTATTATTACGCTTCTTCCAACTTTTCCTCTCCCATTTTGCTTCTTTATCTCCTTACTACTCTTTACTTTACCATTACACTTCTTTCATCATTTCTTTTTTCTTATATTTTGAATTTTCTTCGCTCCATCTTATTTTGTATAAATTTGATATCATTTTTCCCATTGAATTTATATTTTTCTCACACAAAAAATGTGAGTACTCTCTCTCTCGGTGGATTTTTGTTCTTTCTTGTTGCTCTAATTTAGGTTGATGGGTTTTATTTTTATTTTATTTTATTTTATTTTTCCATCCATGAGTCTTCTTTCTCCCTCTTATAGCTTTGGTTGGATTTTGATTGGAGTTAATACTTAGTTTTTTTTTTTTTTGGAAATAGGAATTTGAATTTATATCAAAATACAATCTACATAGCTATGAATTTGAATGTGTCTACCAATTGTTTGGGTAAAAAATTATGATAAAGTCTATTTTTTATTCCTTTGGTTTCATTTTAATATTGGTTAAGATAACATTGCAATTTTGTGATGGGTTTTAATCATCGTGATAATCTTCATATTCTTTAAGAGATGACAAATTTGAATAATAAATTTAAAAAGTACAAATTTTAGTTGTATATTAGGCTAATATAACGCACTATAATAGAAGTTAGAAGAATGTGAAACACCTTAAGAAAATATTAATCAAACACACCAAAAAATAATATAATGATATATTTATAAAGATAAAAAGATAAAAAAAAAAACTTGTAAAAGTCTTTAAAAAAAAAAACACAATACTTGAAGCAATTGATGCGTGAAGTTGCAACTAGTTTAATCTAATGTGTGAAACTTGGGCTAATTTTTCCAAATAGCATAATTTTAGAAAAATATAGTAGAAACACATCCAGCCAAATTTGTTTATTTATGTAACACTTTTTTGGAACTCAATTTTGTCAAACTCAAGTTCCAAGTGAAATTTAATTTTACCAAACTCAAGTTTCAAGCTTAAGTAACATATAATGCTTGGAATTCAAGTTTGGTAAACTCCAGTTTCACTTGTGTTAGAACGAAGTGCTTACCCACTACACTAAAAGCCATAGCCGACGGGAAGGGAGCAAATTTATTACTTTAAAGGGTGGCAGCCTAGCGCTAACAGGTTGACTGAGATTTGGCCCAACTTGGCCTCTGCTTCTAGTAGGATGTTGGAATTGGCCCACTAGGCCTCTGCCAACAGTCCCACCCCTAACACCTACACATATGCTGCAGGGAGTGAAACTCGTGACCTAGCTCTGATACTAGGCCTCCAACAACTTGGAACCGGGGACAGACCCAAGATTTTAAGCTAGCGGAGGCCAGAGTATAAAGAAAAGAAAAAAAAAAACTCCAAATAAGTATCAAAAAAATCATTATTTCTAAATATATTAAGATGCAATCATTTACCAACAAAGAAAAAAACATATAATAATAATAATAATAATAATAATAATAATAATAATAATGTCTTTTTTTTAATACTAGGCTGGCTAGGAATTTTTTTTTTGAAGTTAGAGCATTCACAGTGGTGATGCTAAAATTTTTAACTTATAGCACCTCAAAAAGCTACTTTTTCTATTTTACCATCTCACTTTATAATACACCCAATATCAAATATTTTGTTTTTTTATCACTTCATTTAAAATAATATAAACAACTCCTTGAAATAATAAAGTAAGTGAGAGAATTTGAGATTTTTTTTTTAATTGAAGGAAGAGATATAATTTAATAAAATATTGTATTTTATTTTTAATAACTTGCTACAGTCAACTAGTATTTATACCAATTTACTATAGTTGCAAAAAATTTAGATTTAACTTCTTCAATAACAAATGATTTTTTGGTTCTTTAATGGTAAAATAGTTTTTTTTTTGGCTAAAATACAATCACCATTGAGAATGTTTTTATTGTTATTTTTATTTTTATTTTTAAATTTTTGGGTTGAATAATTGCTATTTGGGTGAGGCTTGTTAGACTTATTGCGGAGAAAGAGGGCCTAAGGTTTTAGAAAGGGGGTCCAACTACAAAAATAAAATATATAATAACTATAAAATTTTAAAAAAAATTAGACCCAGAAGGGCCATGGCCCCCCTTAGGCCTCTACCTAGGTTCATCTTTGCTTGGAACTCAAGTTTGTCAAACTTGAGTTCTGAAAGCTCACTTAGTGTGCAAAGCACTAGTGAATGTTTAGACCCTCAATTTCAAAAAAGCTAACACAAGTTTATACTCAAACAATAGATGTGCGGAATGAAAAGTATAAGCAATACCCAAATAAATAAACAACTCTAAATCATAATTAATCACAACACAGTAGCAATTAAAAGACAAGAGTAAGGGTTAGAGAGATGCAAACACAAAGATAACATTGACATGTGTTATCGAAGGAGAAATCGAAGAACTCGGCGAAAAACCTCTCCACTGCCTTCCAAGCGGTGAAATGATCCACTAAAGAATAAAGTTGGGATACACGAATAGTAATAGATCCTCCAAGCCTAATCTACTCAATGCACCTAAGCCTTCCAAGCTTCTTGCTTCAACAAGGTTAAGTCTAACTGTGTCTTCTTTAACTTTCCGGATCTTGCAATAAGCCCATTGCATCAACCAAATAAATTGGTCATCTCTGAACTGCTTCCCAAACACCAAATAACCTCCTCATAGATATGGGTATGGTTAGATAAGGATTTGGCTAATGAACCTCTCAAAGATATGTCAACAGAGAGGGTGAAAGTAGAGGAATTTAAGAATCAAAGGTGTAAGATTGTGGATGAGTCAATATTGTTTTTCTCTAGGGTTTTTCTCTCAAAATTCTCTCTAGAAACTCTCAACATTTTGTGGGTATAAAAGTATTTATAGTAGGATATGAGAAAGAATGTAAAAAGTCATTTTTCTGCATAACAGGGGGTTCTAGCGACTGACTCGCGACTGGGACTAGTCACGAAATAACTGTCTGGCCAAACTATACTTTTTGTCCTGTAGTGCTCCAACTGTCATGACCTTTCAGCTTCTTGCATATTTCATATGTGTGGTATTTCTAGTGAGTCACTAGTCACGAGCCACTTGCGAGAATGCTTCTGAATGCACATACACTTGAATTCTTCACACTATCTCATACACAACCCTTACATGATATCCACTTAAATGCAAGGTATCTAATTGCTGAATTACAAGCAAATTTGGCACGAAATAAAGCCAACAAATGGTTGAATAAATTCAATCTTAATATCTCCCCCTTTGACTATTCCGTGACAAAACCCTAAAACAGACTTTAGACTTAAAATGTGAGTTGGAAACAGTTGCCAAAACTCACTCACACCTAACTCTAGATTCTAAGAATCTTTTGAACCATACAGACAAGTTTTCCTAAAAACAATATCACAAAAGTTCATTGTAAGCAGAAATCTTGGAATACATATGGAGCAAGCACAATGCGATCAAGCAAGTATGAATGTAACAATAAAGCATAGCTTGATCATACAAGAACAATCACTATAAATAGTGACCACAATGAATATTCACACAATGAATGAACATCTGAACATTCAAGCTAATAAACTCAATACAAAGTATCATTTGCATGTCCAACACTCAACCGATGCAATACTATTAAAGTAGTTGCATCAAGGATACAAAATCCAACAAGGGCATAAGAGTGGAGTACTAAAGAAAATGCATAACATTAACTAAAAGTACTAAGCTACATAGGCAAAGGTACAAAATAAAGCATTGTCAAGAACACAACATAATCTATGAAATATGAACATAAACTAGAAATAGCATTAAAAAGTAAATAGACTAGAAAATGTAAAGGCTTAATGTAGGTTGCTTCTATTGCTCTCTTCATTTTATTTCTCCCCCTTTGATCTAGCTCTTTCTCCCCCTATCAATGTTCTCTCCCCCTTACGTGAACCATCTCCTCCTTTTTGTCATGGAATAGCTAGTTATCTTCTTCATCTAGCTTCCTTTGGATTTGATCCAATTGAGTTTGGAGAGAGGTGAACTTTGTATTAAACCGGGTGTCCTAAGAGTGCGTGATAGATGTGAGACCAAACACTTTGGTGTTGAGTTCTTGCATAGATGCCAATATATGGTCCAACTTCTCATCATTGGAGTGTGAGCTAGAGCTTGTACCACCTTGAGGAGCAAGACTTTCTTGCTTGACATTCTTTCGGTTGTGGCTAATGATAGCATTGAGAGTGTGAATGTTGATTGGACTTTGCATAGGATGAGGGTATTCATTGTCCAATGTGTATACTCCTTTGAGTTTCGAAATCTTTGAAATGAGGTAACAAAAAGGAAGGCAGTTCCTTGAGGCCGTCCTCTCAGCAGTCTTGCACAAAATGTGGAAGATATGTGAACATATATCAATTTCTTCATCAGTGATCAAGTCACGAGGAAATAAAGTTCGTCCAAGATTCATGCACCCGGTGCTTGAGAGGGGATAGAGATTATGAAACATTATAGTAGTGAGCAACCTCAATTCAGGAGATAGTGATGACACACTAGTTCATTTCTCGTTGGGAGAGATCTCCAAGTTTTCTCTAAGAGCATCTCAAAGCATGTCAAGTTCCGGATCCTAATCATCATACACCGGTGGTGTGACAAACACGGGTTGGTTGATGTTCAGAATGATAGCAAGATAGGAAGGTGTGGCCATGAAGTCCTTTCCCCTTACCCAACATCTCAGCTCATCCCCATCGAAGATGGCATTTGCATTAAATTCCTTCACCAGCTCTTCATAAGCATCATTAAGATTGGACAAAAGGTAGTTCCTATCTTTAGAGGTGAACTGTTAGGACATATGTAAATCATGTTAGGAACATATGTCAATATAGAATTGACTAATCCTTTGACAAAACGCACTTTACTTATAACTGGGTAGATCTAAGATGTGTTTACTACTTCAAGGAATAAGGTTTCAATTTCAAGTGTTAAAGCCATACAAATCTGTCTAAGAAACAAGTGAAGAAGTGCTGAATTTTAAAACTCGACAGCTAGTTCGACAGATAGTATCTATCGAGGCTTAAAAGGCAGCTTTTGCCCGATACTTGATAGATACCCTATCTATCGAGATTTAAGAAAATCACTTTTTCAGATCTGATTTCATGCCAATCCGTGTATACATGTTTGGACTTTCTTTTCTCACAACCCTAAACATATATAAGGATTATTTTAAGGGCCATCAAAGGTTGCGCAAATGTGAGGCAAAGTTTTGTTCATGCAAGTTGTGACCAGTGACAGAATTTGCTTTAGTTCATATTTCTCTTGAAAAAACTGTTGCGTTTGTACGTTGTTGAGTTTTGTGACCAAGACGCTTTGTGATCTTTATCGTGTTGAAAAACTAAAGAACTTTGTAGCCAACATCTTTCTCAAGTTGGTGAGTAAGCCGCGTACTGGGATCCGCGCATCAATTGATTAGTCACGTGCTGGGAGCCGTGCATTAAAAGGAGAGATTGTCACTACAGAACAAATCCAATTGTGTATTGGGGTAAGAGTTCAACTGTAGGTTGGTATAAGGTACTAGGATTCCTTTACTTGTAACTGTTTGTTGTGATAATAATGGATTTTTGGGAGTGGTGACCTTAAAATCACCCCGTGGGGCTTTTGCCTTGGAGGTTTTCCCCATTCGTAAACAAATCATCGTGTCAACTTTATTTTTCATTTTTTATTTTAGTTGGTGATTTGTTTGTGCTACTACGCATATTGCATGTCAATTAACCTAATTAATTCACTTGGCTAATTAATTGGTTAATTTATCACAAAGGGTCAATACATTCTTGGCCTATCACGAACCATCTTGAAATGTTCGTATCAAGAAGAGATCTTTTCTCAACAACCCTTTCAAGTAGCATGGGGGCATCCTTGAAGTGATTCAGATATGCTTGATAAGCGGCATATGATCTTAAACGAGTGACGTCATAGACTCCAGTCGAAGATCGAGACTTCTTCGACTTAGGGGAGAAGCTACTGAGATCAATGACCGGTTCTTTTCCCTTACTGTTACCTCCCTTAATAGCTAATTTCTTGAAGGGAGACATCTTCAAGCAAAGATCATGTAATACAAAGAGCAAGATGAAAAAAACAAATGGCTACACATTTGATTAGCAACAAGTTAGTACCAAAACATAAACTTTGAATTAAAACCCTAAAAATTGGAATTTAAAGAGTAATTAAAAAAAAAAGAGGATATGTGAAGATGCTGAACATCACATAATGATAGATTCATTGGCATTATCCACTCAACATGTCAAAGTGTGTGTGCGTGCGCGTATCATATGCAAAAGTGTGCAAATTAGGGCAAAGTGTGAAAACACATAATCATTCGATGTTTCAAAATCAAAGAAACATGATTATCCCCACAATTTTTGTACTCAATGGAGACCAAAAATACACAAAAAAAATCTAAAAGACATTTTATCATGAACATGGTATGCACAACACAACACAAACCATATTACAATGCATAAAAATGAAGAACACACATGAAAACATGTATAAAAAACATTATACTAACAAAAGGAACAAAACCCATATATCATACTCAACAAAACATCAACAAAAACCATATTCAACAACCATATCTCACCATCTTAACATATACACAAAATCTAAGAAAACTAGGGCTAAAAACTTGAAATACAGTGAAAATAAGAAAAAACTCATACATTTTCTTGAAGATTGATGAAGGATTGAAGAGGAAAATTGAGATTTTGTGAGAAAAAATGGCAGTTTTGGGAAAGGGAGAGGCGGAGAAGACAAAGGGCTATGCATGTGATGTGAGGGAAGCTGAAAAGTTTTTGAAAATTGTCTGAAATTTAACCATATTTGTGCAAAATACGCGATTTTTGTGACTCAAATGACCCGCGAGCAAGTCACGAAAACGAGTCGCCAAAATTCCTTGAACAAAATTTTGAAAATTTTGTCTAAGTCCTTTTCGTGACTAGAGCTTACACTCACGACATAGTCGCGTAAATGAGTCGCGAAATAGACCAAAATCCACAAATTTTGAAAAATTTTCTGAGTGTTTTTCACGATTGGGGGACTCACTCGCTAGAGAGTTGCAAAAGTTTCTGAGTAAGCTCGTGACTGGGGCCTCGCGACTGGCATGATCCGCGAGTGAGTCGCCAAAATAGAGTTGTAAAATTTTTTGGATTTTTTGAAAATCTTCAAAACAAAAATACTTTCCAAAAACAACTAAAATACTCAAAAATATTTTTGTGTTTGATCAACATATGATTGAATAAGTACAACATATTAATCAAGTACAATCACACAAATGAATAAAATATTCATTGATCATAGGCATGTGTGATGTGGGTTGGTGCCAAATGTGAGATAGTCCTTAATCTAACATGAAGCTTCAATGATCAATTCAACCAAGACATACACAATTAGCACTAAGTAAAGCAATCGATCTCAATTATAGAAATTAACATATATGACCTCCCACATAAACTTGATTAGATTACTATGAAGCTTTTCATTTGGCTTCTTACAGTTCAATACATCTCATTTTGAGATCGATGTCTAAAATTTTTGATATTTCAAAATGATGAACAAGTCTTTGGCTTTTTGAGCACCTTACATTTTAATATAAGTCGCTTTCCTTTTTTTCTAGTCAAATACTAGTATGTGCGATGGTTTTTGCGACTCATTATCTCTTTTCGAGATTTGACATTTGTTGAGCTATAGAGCAAAAACATAAATGAGTGGAAAGATATATAGATACAAGTCTATGCATGTTTCAAGATCAACAAAACTATTGGCTTATCATTTATGACAAGGTTGACGATCTATTTACAACAATCACATAGATGTCAAGATTTTTCCCATAATGATATGAGTGCATAAAGAACAAGCTAAGTTCGTAAATGCACAAAGCCATTTGTATAGAGCTATAAGGCTAAACATGCGTGTGACTAAACACAATAATGCCGATTAAACTTTTTTGGATTTTCTAGTCTTTATGTGTTTTTGAATTTTTGACACAAAGTAAGTAAAGATTGATCAAAAAGAAACAAACATTCAAAACTTTAAAATTAGCGAAAATAGTAAAAACATGAGAACATATTACCATCAAAGTAGTGTTACCATCAAAGTAGCGTGTGCTTTACTCAAATGAGACCAAATCAAGATAGATATGTAAAACACACAACACACATGAGATTCAAGGAATGATACTGCCACTAATGTTCTTACGGAGCGATTCGAACCTTAGACCATCAAGAGGTTTGGTGAAGATGTCAGCCTTTTGGTTGTCCGTGTGGATGAGTTCAAGACAAACGATTTTATAGTCACAAAGAAGTTTCTTCATCCAAAGAAGTTGAGTACAACAACTTCCAGCAGCTATATACTCGGCTTCAGCTGTAGATAGAAACACCGAGTTCTATTTCTTGCTTATCCATGATATAAGATTGTTTCCATGATAGAAACATCCGCCTGAAGTGCTCTTTCGGTCATCAACACTTCCCGCCCAATCCGCATCCGAATAACCGGCTAGACAATCATTGGAGTCTTTTGAGTACCATAGACCATACTCAAGAGTGCCATTAATATAATGTATGATTCTCTTCACAACTGTCAAGTGAGATTCCTTCAGGGTTGCTTGATAACGAGCACAAACTCCCACACTAAATGCAATGTCTGGCCTGCTTGCTGTGAGATATAGAAGACTTCCAATGATGCTCCTATATAAAGTTGGATTCACTTCTACCTCGGAAGAATCAATACTAAGCTTAGTGGATGAGCTCATGGGAGTGGAGGCATGCTTTTTGAAGTCTAGTCCAAATTTTTTGACAAGATTTCGAGCATATTTTTCTTGAGAGATGAATATATCATCCTTCCTTTGTTTCCCTTAAAGACCCAAGAAATATGTAAGTTCCCCCACCATACTCATTTCAAATTCTTTCTTCATTTCTTCAGAATACTCTATAGCAATGGTGTCTATGGTGGCTCCAAACCCTATGTCATCAACATACACTTGAGCTACAAAAAGGTTGTTCTCATCCTTCTTTACAAATAAGGTTCGGTCGGCTTATCCTTTCTTAAATCTCTATCCAAAAGGTAATTCATGAGCTGATCGTACCATGCTCTAGGTGCTTGTTTCAGCCATAGAATGCCTTTTTCAATCTCAAAACATGATCCGGGAAGTGAGGATCTTGGAAGCCTTTGGATTGTTCAACAAAGACTTCTTGATTAAGGTACCCATTGAGAAAGGCACATTTCACATCCATTTGGTAGAGTTTGAAATCCATTGTACATGCGATCGACAAAAGAATACAAATAGACTCAAGTCTGGCTATGGGAGCAAAGGATTCATCAAAGTCTACTCACTACTCCTTCTACTTGAGTGTAACCTTGAGCCACCAGCTAAGACTTATTTCTTATTATCTAACTGTCCTCATCGGTCTTATTTTTGAAGATCCATTTGGTGCCGATAACATGTGCGTCATTGGGTCTTGGAACAAGTTCCTATACATCATTCCTCACGAATTGATTCAACTCTTCATGCATTGAATCCACCTAATTCTCATCTTGAAGGGCTTCCTCTACCCTTTTTGGCTCAAATTGAGCAAGGTAGCAATTATAAGTTACATGGTTTGTAAAAAGTGTGCTTCCCTTCCTAAGACGAAGACATTCATCAAGAGACACAATAATGTTACTTTTCGGATGATTTTTAACCACTCTTGAAGATGGCTTCTTTGAGGTGGACACTTCATCATTTCGGGAGATAGGAAGATGAACTTCCGGAGGAGTGAGAGGACTTGATGATCTAGACATTGATCTTATCGCCATTCTAGAATTCATGGGATTAGAATCTTTTTCCGGTGAACGTTCTTCCATTTCAACATCTTAGGGTTCAACTTCAATGGTGGTTTCTTTGGAGCTTGGTCCTTCTCCACTATCATCAATAGCTACTTTTGTTATGGCATCATCAATCACCACATTGATGGACTCCATCACCATCTTTGTTCTCTTGTTGAAGACTCTATATGCTCGGCTACTAGTTGAGTATCCAAGAAAGACATCTTCATCACTTATTGCATCAAATTTTTCAAGATTCTCCCGATCATTTAGAATGTAACATTTACTCCCAAAAACAAGGAAGTATTTCACCTTTGGCTTTTTCCCATTCCAAATTTCATATGCGGTCTTTTTTGTTCTCGCTTGGAAAAATATTCTATTGCCAATGTGACACGAGGTCTTCATGGCTTCTCCCCAAAATTTTTGAGGGATTTTTTTGTTGAGCAACATAACTCTTGCCATTTCTTGAATCACCTGGTACTTTTTTCCACCACCCCATTTTGTTGAGGAGTTTTAGAAGCTAAAAATTATTTCTTGATCCCATTCTTTTTGCAAAAATACTCAAAATTTAGCATTCTCAAACTCTTTGCCACGATCACTTCTTATCTTGACAATTGGTACATCCCTTCTCGTTTTGAAGCCTCTTGCAAAGATTCTCCATCTTCTCACATGCTTCTGATTTTTCTCTAAGAAATTCCACCCAAGTGTATCTTGAGAAATCATTGACAATGACCATAATATACTGTTTTCCTCCTAGACTTTCAGTTCTTATGGGCCCCATTAAATCGACATGGAGAAGCTCTAGACAACGTGGTGTCGAGATCACATTCACCTTTTGATGATTCGACTTTGTTTGTTTCCCTATTTGACAAGCACCACAAATGGTCTTCTCCACCTTTCCAAATTTTGGGAGCCACACAACAGCTTCAAGTTTGGACACTTTCGCCACTCGTTTGAAGTTTGCATGGCCAAATCTTTGATGCCAAAGTTCCAACACGTCGACTCGGGCACTCCTACAAGAGATATTTGGTGTAGGAACTACTCCATAGCAATTGTCAGTAGTCCTATATCCCTCCAAAACTTGAATCCCTACTTCATTGATGATCACACACCCTTTCTTTGAGAATTGAAAAAGAAAGTCCTCATCACATATTCGAGAGATTCACCTTAAGCCCTTTGACATATAGAACATCTTTCAAAATAGGAAGCCCCGGTATCTCCATAGTCCATTTGCCAAGAACTTGAGCATGACTTCCATCCCCAAATGTCACAAAGTCACCAACCTTCTCTTTGAGAGACTTAAGCAGTGATTTATCTCGTGTCATATGGCGAGAACATCCACTATCAAGATACCATAAACAAGAGTTGAACACTTTCAAAGAGGTGTGCACAAACGAAGTAAGCATGGGATAAGCACTCTTGACCTTTAAAAAGAAAATCATCTTCACTCTCTATTCTTTTATTAGATTGAATTCTCTTTTTAAGATGATCAACCATGTCACAAAATATTCTATTTCTTCTTTTATACTTCTCAATCAATGAATTTGACTCACATAGACTATTGTGTAAGACATGGTTTTTGTGATCAAGATACTTTAGCATATGAAAAAACATTCTAGCATGTTTCTTTGTTTTTAATAACTCTAGGAGTTCATTGTTAGAACAATCTTGAAAGAAACTCATAGAGTCATTATCACAAACATTTGAACCGCAATTCAACATAGCCTTTTCCATAGCTTCATCTATAGTTACAAAGGGTCTAGGATCACACTTAGGATATAGAAATCCAACAAAGTTACCCGTTCTGATACCAATTTAAAGTTCACTTAGTATGAAAAACACTAGGGAATGTTTAGGCCCCCAATTTGAAAAAAACCAACACAAGCTTATACTCAAACAATAGATGTGCAGAATGATAAGTACAAGCAATACCCAAATAAATAAACAACTCTAAACCATAATTAATCACAACACAGCAGCAATTAAAAGGCAAGAGTAAGGGTTAGAGAGATGCAAACACAAAGATAACACTGGCACGTGTTATTGAAGAGGAAATCGAAGAACTTGGCGAAAAACCTATTCACTGCCCTCCAAGTGGTGAAATGATCCACTAAAGAATAAAGTTGGGATACATAAATAGTAATAGACCTAATCTACCTAATGTACCTAAGCCCTCCAAGTTTCTTGCTCTAACAATGTTAAGCCTAGCTGTGTCATCTTTAGCTTTCCGGATCCCGTAAGAAGCTCATTGCATCAACCAAATAAATTGGTCATCTCTGAACTGGTTCCCAAACACCAAATAACCTCCTCACAAATATAGGTATGGTGAGATAAGGATTTGGCTAATAAACCTTTCAAGGATATGTCAATGGAGAGGATGAGAGTAGAGGAATTTGAGAATCAAAGGTGTAAGATTGTGGATAAGTCAATCTTGTTTCTCTCTAGGGTTTCTCTCTCAAAATTCTCTCTGAAAACTCTCAACATTTCGTGGGTATAAGGGTATTTATAGTAGGGTATGAGAATGTGTTAGGACATATGGGAAACTTGTTAAAGACATATGTTATGTATATTGGCTAATCATTTGACAAAAAACACTTTACTTGTAATTGGGTAGATCTAGGATTGGTTTAGTACTTTAGAAAACATGTTGTTCAAGCTAAGTATTAAAGCCGTGAAGATTAGACCAAAAAACAAATGAAGAAAAGCTGTTCATTAAAGTCGGATAGAAACTAGACAGATTCTCAACAGTAACATATCTATTGAGATTTAATGAATGAAGCTCAACAAAATCTCGACAAATTGAGAATCTATCGAGACTTATGAAATCAGAAATTCCAAATCTAATTTTCAGCCCATTCTAAAATATTTGTGTAGGTTTTCTTTTCTCACAACTCTAAACATATATAAGACTTATTTTAGAGGCCGTCACATAAGAGAATATATAGAGAACATATGAAAAAGTGACAGAGTGCCTTATTCTTTCTGTAAGAAGTTACTGCGTCTTTTGCGCCTTAGGGTTTTGTAACCAAGTACTTCTTGATCTTCACATACTAGGATCCGTACTTCATTGGATAGACACGTACTAGGATTCGTGCAAAAAGGTGACGTTCATATATTGAAGAGTTTAAAGGTTCTGAAGTGGTAGAAGGTTTCTGCTATAAATCATTTATGAGGATTGTAGGGTCTAAGGACAAAGATTTTGTACTAGACCTAAAACTTCTCTTTACTAAAGTGGATTGCTTTTTGGAAAGGTTTCCTCCCAGATGTTAGTGTGTTTTAACAAGGTTTATTCATTATAAATCTAATTAACAACTTGGGTTTAAAACTTGTTAATTATATCAACCGGGGTCTAAATTTCCCAACAAGTGGTATTAGAGTAGGTACACTCTGATTGGATTAATTTCCTAAATGTGATCCTTGCCCCCCACTGTCATGGATTGTGAATAATCTCTTTTGATTCCTTCTTTATTTGATGACACTAATTATGCGTACTGAAAAGTTCGTATGAAATTTTTTTTTTGCAGGCTTTAGGTGAACAAGTATGGCAAGCTGTTGAAGTTGGCTGGATTAAGCCAAAGGAAGTGCCAGTGGATTGGGATGAAGTAACAATCAAAGCGGCAAATTTCAACAGTAGGGCCTTGAATGCTTTGTTTTGTGAGGTGATCAATGAGAAATTCAAGAAAATATCATCCGCAAAAATTGTCAAGGAAACATGAACCATACCTAAGACCACCTATGAAGGTACCAAGGCAGTAAAGACTGTGAAGTTTCAAAGACTCACTAGTAGTTTTGAAGAAATAAGGATGAAGGAAGATGAGACCTTTGATGAGTATATGCTAAACTCAAGAACATTGTGAATTCTGCCTTTAACCTTGGAGACGTTATAGTAGAATCCAAAATTGTTAGTAAAATCCTTAGGTCCTTACTTGAAAGATTCCATGCCAAGATCACTGCCGTTGAAGAAGTGAATGACATTGATCAAATTCCTTTGACTGAGCTTGTAGGGAACCTTCAAACTTATGAAATGAGATTAGGTTTAATGGGAAAAGGTGGAAAGAGTAAAAACTTGGCTTTTAAGGGTATAGAGAAGAGACTGATGACTCTGAAGATGAAGATGACGATGAGGATCTAACCTTCATAACTAATGAGATTATCAAGCTTCTTCGATATAGGAAAAAGGATAAGGATAAACCTCCTAGGAAATCTAAATCCTTTAGGAAGGGTAAGAATGAGAAACCCCTCATCCAATGCCATGAGTGCAAAAGTTTTGGTCAAATAAGGATAGAGTATCCAAACTATCTTATGAAGGAAAAGACCAAGAAGTTAAAAGATAAAGGATTGGTTGCTACCTAGAGTGATACAAAGAATGACTCTTTTGATGAGTATGTGGATGAATGTGATCATTTTATGGCTTTTGCAGCCATAATTGATAAGGTGATTGTGGAGAGTGCTAGTAAAAATTCTTCTGATGATGAAGTACCCAAGAAGTTGACCCTTTAGGAAGCCTATGATAAGTTATGCACTGAATTTATAAAATTTGAAAAGGCTTCTCATCTTTGTAAGAAAGAGCTTAATGTGATAAAAACTAAAAGAGTTAAACTGTTAGTCAAACTAGATGAGACTACAAGGTTATTTGAGACTCTTATAGTGGAGAACACCTCATTAGAAGAGAAGGTCAAGAATCTCGAGGTTGAGCTTAGCTAGAACACAAATGGAGAGGATGTCTAGAGCAAAGTTTGATGAGGTGTTGAGTGCTAAAAAGTATAGTTCTGATAAGACTGGCTTAGGATATGATGTTTCCTTTGGCCCCTCCTCTTCCCCGGCTCATGGATCAAAAACTGTCTTTGTGTTCCAATCTAAGAAAGGTGATAAAGATATGAAATCCATAAATGATTTGTCTAATTCTAAATCCTTTGATAGACCTCACTCTAGGAAGTCTTGTAATCCTAAAACTGCTCATGTTTGTCACCATTGTGGTGTTTTTTTGTACACGTTCGTCCTAATTGTTTTAAATTGTATCATCAAAAGCAAGTATCCAAACGGTCATAAGTTTTCTCTCAAAACTACTCCTTTATTTGGAGAGTTATTAAAATTTTTGAGCATTTTAACTCAATTTCAGGAGAAATCTAATTCTTCTATATCCTTTAATAGATATACTGGGACACGTGCCTTTTCATCTTCACAGCCAAAGATTCATGCTGTGTGGGTGAGAAAGGAGCCTAAGACTTAATTGTCTTTTCTGTGGTCCTCTACTTTGATTCTTTCTATCTAAAGTAGGATTTTCTTACTTGATTTCTTATTTGTTTTTGAAATCATGCATTTGCATCTTTCTTTCATGATTTCATATTGTTTATCTGTTCTTTTTATGGTTGTTTAGTTTTTATTTTGTTTTGTTTTTCAAAAAAAAAAAGAAAAAAAAAATCAGAAAAATACAAAACAGTGTGTGTAATGTGTACAATGGCACTTGTGTACCTTGAATGGCCATTAAAACAAAGTTTTCTAAATTTTATATCTTTTGTAACTTAGATGAGCATCTCTATGCACAATTAAGCAAGTAAGCTTTGTAGCTCGTATTTATGATGAGTAAAATTAAGTAATCTCTTGTACTTAACACTCATATCACTCTTTTTAACGAGAAGGACTAAAAAATCCTAAGAGAAATGCATAAATAACCATCTCACTACTAAAACCCGCCAATCATGTAATAACATTTGTATGCTTCGGCATAGCAAAATTGTGATGTTTAAAACTTAACATAATTGGGTATTTCTTCTCTCTCTCTTATATGCCCATGCATGATATACTTAAAAGAAAAAAAAATATGCAAAGAAAAATCAAAAGGAAAAAGAATCAAAATGCTTTTAAACATGGTTGCAAGCGTGTTTCTAGGAGATGTGAGAGTTATAAGATGTACCTCGAAGGTGATAGTCCCCATCAAGCAGTTATGATTGTGTGTGAGTTAAATTAATTTTCTCATATCTCAAATTGTCATAACATGAGACACTTATGTAATCTTGCGATGTTTTCACACACAACACACAAAATCCTTTGCAACTTTTGATACATGTGCAGGTACAATGAGATTTGGTCATCACAAGGAGTACAAAATTGGTTAGACTTGTTTAGTGTGTGTGTGTGCGCGCGCGCTTTGGATCTTGAATGCTTTGCAATTATGTTGAGAGATGTTTTGAGAGCTTAATATGTTAATTGAATCTATGTTTGAGTTGCTTGCTTGATTGCATTCATATCTGTGTTTTCTTTCTCTCTTTGAAAAACTATTTTTATCAAGCTCGCCAGCTTCTTGACAAATTGCTTTCTATCAAGACCCTCTTTCTCCTTGTCTTGACAAAAGTTAATGCAATCTCGATCCATCGAGATTTCTAGACTTTGTCTCGATAGCTGCTTGATAGCTTTTCGATCCATCGAGAAACTTTCTGTCTGGTTGATACATCCTCGACAGCTTCTCGATCGACCGAAGTTGGCTTCTGCTCAAAAGCAGCTCGATAGCTTCTCGATATGTTAAGATCCTCTTGCATATTGGTTTTCACATGTTTTGAATCTTTTTATTATTTTATCATCCATAGTATCTTGTTTCATTACATTCATGTATTTATATGGATTCCTTGTGCCCCCTTGATCATCTTAAATCATCTTTATGTTTCTCGGGTGAAGCTTCATAGTTTCTTGTACCCTTTGTCAATCATGATAAAAATTGGGAGAATATGTGGTTTATTTTTAAGATTTTACATGTTAGGGGGGGGGGGGGAAATACATGCCTCTGTAAGGGGGAATTGTGTTTCATCTTGTTAGGGGGAGTGTTTACCTCATTGTTATTTTAGGAGTTTTTTTTAGCTTCTTGTACACCAGTCTTATGACCATTTTTACATATTTTGTGCTTATATTTGATATATATGTATGGTGATATATGTCTTCTTAACCTATTTCTCCATGTGTTGTTTATTTTCTCTCTTTATACACATTTTTCTTTATGTATGTAATATTTTATTTCTATTTCACATTAAGATGTCTAGATGAGTTATGTTTAAAGTGCTTCAAAAATACAGGTTGTCAAAATCTATCATGCCATGAACTCTTTTCTTGCAAAATTTTTCAAGATTTTGTGTTAGGATGAGATATTATTGTATTCAACAAGTGATTATGAGTGTAGCGATTTATGACTTCTTTCATACTTCATTTGTTTGTTGTGGTTTTGTTACGAATTGCCAAAGGGAGAGATTGTTAGGACATGTGTGAAACTTGTTAGAGACATATGTTATGTATATTGGCTAATCCTTTAACAGAATACACTTTACTTGTAATTGGGTAGATCTATGATGGATTTAGTATTTCAAAAAATATGGAGATTGGACCAAGAAACAAGTAAAGAAAAGCTGTTCATCAAAGATGGATAGAAGCTGGACAGATTCTTAATAGATTTTCGACAGAAACATATCTATTGAGATTTAATGAACGAAGGTCAACAGAATCTCGATAGATCAAGAATCTATTGAGACTTACAAAATTAGAATTTCCAGTTCTGATTTTCGGCCTATGCTGAAATATTTGTGTAGGGTTTCTTTTCTCATAATCCTAGACATATATAAGGCTTATTTTAGAGGTCGTCACATAAGAGAATATATAGAGAACATATGAAAAAGTGAGCCTTAGGGTTTTGTAATCAGGTATTTCTTAATCTTCATTATTGACTAAGTGAATAACTTTACAGCCAACATCTTCTTCAAATTGGTGAAGTTAGTCACGTACTGGGATCTGTGCATCATTGGTTAGTCACGTTCTAGGATTCGTGCAAAAGGATAGTGTTCATATATTGAAGAGTTCAGAGGTTCTGAAGCGGTAGAAGGTTTCTGCTGTAAGTTCATCTACAGAGATTGTAAAGTCTAGAGACAAAGGTTTTGTACTAGATCTAAAACTTCTCTTTACTATAGTAGATTACTTTTCAGGAAGGTTTCCCTCCAGATTTTTTACTGTAAAACTAGTTTTTTTATTGGTTTTCCTAAGTCATCATATCTTGTCTTATTTACTTTTCCGCTGTGCATTATATTAACATGATATTGATGTTAGTGTGTTTTAATTAGGTTTATTCATAATAAATCTAAATTAACAATTTGGATTTAAAACTTGTTAATTATATCAATCGGGGTCTAAATTTTCCAACAGAAGGAATGTGAAAATGCATTTTTCTGCATAACAAAGGGTTTTGGCGATTGACTTGCGACTGGGACTAGTCGCGAGTTTCAGTTGTGAAATGGTCAAACTGTAATTTTTTGTCCTGTAGTGCTCCAGTTGTCATGATCCTTCAGCTTCCTGTATGCTTCACACGTATGATATTTCTAGTGAGTCACCAGTCGCAAGCCAGTCGCAAGATCCAATCGCGAGAATGCTTTTGAATGCACACACACTTGAACTCTTCACACTCTCCCACACACAACTCTTACATAATTCCCACCTAAATACAAGGTATTTAATTGCTGAATTACATGCAAATTTTATACTGAATAAAGCCAACAAATAATTGAATAAATTCAAACTTACAAGTTCCAAATTCAAGTTTTAAAAAAGTACTACAAAACTAAATAAGTTTGACTGAATATGTTTCTCCTAAATATTTTCATAAATTATGCTATTTAACAAAAAAATGCTGTGAAACTTGTTGGATTTTATGTTTTTTCAATTTATAATACCTAAACATCCGACCAACGTGTTACTCAGAAAAGGATATTTATAAATAAAGGGGGCGGGGGCGGGGGCGGGGGCGGAGGGGAGGGGGGTGGTTAAGTCAAAGAAGAGTTGGAACAGTGAAGATCAACACTTATCACCATAAGAAATAAAAAATAAAGTTTCTCTCTAGTCTAATGGATGATCATAAGCATAAGAGTAAACAAAACTGGGAGAGAAAAAAAATGAACTTACCAAATTCCAAATAAGACAAACGAAAATATATATCCAACCCACCAGTGGAGAATTTTTGCAAGTCAATTAGGTTTCCACTCCATGACATACAACCAATGCCAGTATCATATGCATAAGCTACACAAGAAAAGTTCTCCAAGCACTGCTTTCGACAATCATCTTTAGTTCGATATGACCCCTCTACAAAGTCTGGCACTTTGACCATCTCCAGTTTCAAAAACCCATCTGCTTTTCCTCCTCCTTCACTTCTATTGTTCACCCTTTCACGCTGCAATGGTGTCCTCCTCACACATCCACTCATCCAATTACCTCTATTCCATTCCTCAACAATCTTTGGCTCAAACCCTTTCAAACAACTGCAGATTGGTGAACTCGGCGCATAACAGCTTCCAAATGCACCACAGGTGCCATAAACATCGCATTCATTTGCCGGAGCGAACCCAACAACCTCCCAATCCTCCTTCTCATCATCCCAATCTATCTGCGTTATATTTCCTTGTGAATCCAAGAAATGTTTTGACAAATCTAGCACGTTCACATTAGCGAAGGTTGCATAAACGGTCTCTTCTTTATCATATACTATAGTAACTCCACTATGATAATCTAAAACCCAGCTCTGTGCTCCAGTAAAGAACTGACCATTCCATGGACCAGGCCGCCAATATGGATGACCGTCTTTCCAAACGAAACCTTGGGGAATGTTTTGTAGATTAACGCCTGCCGAGAATCTTCCAGTGGATGGATCAGAAGGGCTCTTCCATGATGTAAGTTGTACTTTCTGATTTGTCCTTAAATTAGTAGTAAGTTTCATCCTTGGCAAGAGTGTATCACAAGGATGCTGAAAACTCTCCCATACTATTGCTTCTGTTGTGTCAACTTGCAAAACAAGGTTTCCGGAATCCAACAAAGTGGCACTTGAATTTGGTACAGAGTTTGAAACATTTGATGACCACAGAATCTCTGCCTGTCCATTTAGTACCACAAGATTTCCATTCTCATATATAGTAAGAACTCCAGAAGAATCCTTAAGGGGTTTGTCCCTGTTAGCTACCCAAACAACACTGAAATAAGTGGCTACCGAAATCTTATTGTACCATATGCCGAGGTAGCGGTTGGTAGAATTTACAGGGCTGAAGAATCCCATTCTGAAAGAACTCCCACGGGAGATTATGAAATCGGAATCTTTGATGAATTGAGAAGATGTAATGGTGTCTAATGCAACGCCTAAGTTTAAACAAAAGCAACAAAAGACAGACAACAAGCTTCTCTTGCTAAGAAATCCCATGACTACTTTTCAGACCAACTTGTGTGGAAGTGTGAGGATGCAGAACAGGGAGGCCATGTTCATCTAAGACATTGCAACTTTGGTAATTGGTAGTCTTTTAGGAAAGACGCTACTCTAGACTTTCAAAAGTCTTACATCCCATGATCAGTAAAGTGTATGCCATGGTTAGTTTCAGAAGTAAGTTAATAAGGTGTAAAGGAAAAGGAAGGGTCAGATTAAGAGATAAGGAACTAAAGAAGTGAATGGTCTTCAACCACGTGGATGGTCTGATAAAAGAGGCGTGTTGAAGTGAAATTCTTGAAATTCTTGCTTATCTTTTAGACGCACTGCAAGTGAAGGCACTGCAATTTGCAAAGGCAGCCCACACACGCACACACATTTTTATTCGGATAGGATTTATGTTGACTTCATCGAAGTGCATCAGATAAGGAACTAGAGAAGTGAATGGCCTTTAACCACGTGGATGGTCTGATAAAAGAGGCATGTGGAGTTCTTGCTCATCCCGGAATTCCCTTTCTTTTTTTTTTGACCGAAAAGTTAGAATTTATATTAAAACAATGACAAGGTACAAGAGTAAGTAGAGTCCTGAGACATTTCAGGTCTACACAGCCTAACTTGACACTCAGCACAAAGAAAAAGCAGGGAAACATTACATCACCAATCCCTTCTAAAGCAAAAATTGCCCGTTAGTTTCCCACTAAACCCCCGCCTGGTAAAACCATGCAAAGATTGTCCACGTCCAACCATGCAAAGCTTGCACAGCCCCACTAAGGCCAATATCGCCCTTCTCTGAGCCACACCAACCCCTGATGATCATGCAAGAAGGATATTGCACCTCGTCGAAAATTCAGGCTGTACCTGAGAGAGGCTTGGCTAACCGTTGGTACTCTTCTAATAACTCAGACGCTTGCTTATCAGTGGGGTGGGTCTGCACTTGCTTGGACTGGACATGGTTCCTTTCATTCCATATAGACCACGCCGTAATAGACCACCCTTCAAGCTCCTTTCTGTCAAACCTTTCCATCATTTGACGTGCCAGCATAAGGAAGTTGACAGTCGTTGAGTTGCTCTTTTGAAGCTTTCCCCGTACTAAGGCTCACACGTTACGAGCTAACGGGCATTCCCATAATATGTGACACGTAGTTTCACTCTGCTGGCAACATATAGAGCATCTGTCATCTATTCGCACCTTTTGTCGAGCAAGGTTAGCTTTGGTGGGGAGGACGTCCAAGCATGTCCGCCACATAAAGGTGCGGACCTTTGGGGGAATATTGAGTGACCATAACTTCTTCCACATGCGCTGGTCGTGTGCGTCTAAGGAGTGTTCCCCAGTTGGAGGTTTGTTTAGTCTGAGCGCCACCTGATATGCTGTTTGAACTGAGAAGACTCGATTTTTGCTTTCCTTCCACTTCAAACTATCCCTCGAGTTCAAGTCTCCCTTCTTACACCGCAAAATGTCCTTCACTGTGGACTGGGTAAACGTGGCCGCCAACAAGCTGTGGTTCCACTGGTTGGTTTCTTCACTAACCAAGTCTCGTACCTTCAAGCATGTATTTACTCCAACCAAGAACTGTGGGGGTCGGGGTAGCCACTTGTGAGAACTGACCCCAATTGATCTCCCATTGCCCACCTCCCAAATCGAATCCTCTCTGATCACCTCGTGGGCCTAAAGCAAGCTTCACTATACAAAGGAGGGGTTTGTTCCCAGTTCGGCCACCATAAAAGTGCATGACGGGAAGTAGCGAGCCTTGTAAACTCGGTAAAACAGTGAGTGGGTCTCTGTGAGCAGTCGCCATGCTTGTTTGGCCAGCATTGCTAGATTGAATGCATGTATATCCCTGAATCCCATTCCCCCTTTCCACTTCGGTTCACAAAGCTTGCTCCAATTTATCCAATGGATTTTTTTTCTATTACGGGGCTGCCTCACCAATATTTAAAGAGGGCAGAGTTTATCCCATCACAAATTGTCTTAAGGATACAGCTTATTTTACTAAAAACTTAAAAATTATTGTTAAAAAATATTATAAATAAAAGTAAAAAAATACAGTAATGTTTATGAATAGTACTAAAAAAGTATAGTAAACCCATAAATAATAACAAAAATGACCTAAATAGTGAAATAATTTTTATTTTTTACCCCTCCTCATACGCACACTTAGACCCACTACAAGTGAAGGCACTGCAATTTGCAAAGCCCCCCCCCCCCTCCCACCCACATATATATTAGTGCTTATCAATATATATTTATTATAGTAATTTATAAAAAAATTATTATTATTATTATTATTATTATTATTATTATTATTATTATTACTAGCTACAAAAAAAATTGTAAATTAATTTTAACTAACAATGAGTTCTATAACATGCCTTTTGAAATAAATAATCTAAAAATGAGTTTCACAACAAAATTTTATAATAAAAAAAAAATTTAAAAAAAAAAAACTTGAGTCTCTCTCCTTACTCCTTAGAACCTTTTTCAAGCTTAAGGCAGTCGCCTTGCTCACTTAGGGATTAAAGGCGCCTTAGCGCCTCGCCTTAGAACCTTTAAGGTGCAAGCACCCAGCTTGCCTTTGACTACATTGTACTTTATTGTTAAGCTTTTGACCAGTAATGGGTGACTTTGACATTTGGTCAAACGGCAAACACACAATATCCAATTTCATAGCACATGCTCTTATTAGCATTTTATCAAACATTTTATACACATTGCACAATTGGTTGAATCCTGGGCCTATGATGCAGGTGACCGTAAAACTATTAGTCAAGTTGAATGTGGAACCTTGATTCAGTTGTGATAACAGTGGTAAATTATACCAGATCTGTTTGGCATGTAGCAAGGACAAGATACAATTTGTAAATTGCACCATTGATTTCATACATACGTTAGTATCATCACCTCTAATAAACTTAGTTTAAATTCTTGCAATTTTGTAAAGATATTTTGAAAGACCCATTACAACACAAAAGATGTCAAGTAAACTTAACATTTTTTGGATATTGGTTGCTGAAACTCAAGATTTGCCGCCGAGCCAAGTCTTCCCACTCTTTGCACACCATGGCTAACACCAGACCATCGCATCTATCCTCTGCGCTCATTTCAACCGCTGTGATGCCTCTATTCTCATCTTTATTATCCCTTCAACTCCCCCGACAACAGCACTAGGTCCTCACATTCTCCATTCCTTTACAGAATTGGCATCCTATATCATAGCTTGCATAGGGATGGCTAGGAATGGCAACGGGACCAGGTCTTTTCATACTTGGAATTTTTTCGGGACCTAGACCCGCCTCACGGCCCCGCGGGCCTCGTTTAGGCCAACCAAATTTGGGCCCAGTCAAGGGCCCAAATTGTGGCCCAACTGAAAAAAAAAAAATTTGAAGCCCAAATTTATTTTTGCCTAGATTCAAGCCCAAATTTATAAATCAATAAATCATAGTTAATATCATAAATCAATAAATAGTCTGTTAATTATAAATCAATAAATTATAACTAAGATTATAAATCAATAAATCACCTAGCTAAGATAACCATTTAATCATAATCCAATAAATCATAGCTAAAATCACCTGCTAAATATAAAAATAAAATAAATCCAACCAGTCCAAGAAATTAAAAAGTTACAAAATAAATCTCACAAGTTTAGAATAATTACAAACCAACAAATTAATCCAACAAGTTTAAGAAACTGAAAAGGCTACTAAATCAATACAAAAAGTCTAATTCTTCACAGCTATGACACAACTCCCATCCTCTTCTTTAGGCTCCCCATCTTCAAGAATTGACTGAAATATACAATCTCTTGACATAGTTGAAGAACCTACAACAATCAAACTCCATCAAATTATAACTAGCAAATATAAAAATTCAATTTTAATTCATTTTATAAATAAAAATTAGTCAATTACTAACCGTTGATTTCACTCCATAACCAATTCTAAGCACACATCATTGCCTCTATAGCGAGCATTTCATTTATGCAAATAAATCCAAGTGAGCATTTCAATGTCATTACTCATTAGATTCTCAAAAAATTCATCAACAGACGCAGAAACCAAAAACCAGAAATGAAACTAAATCCAACCACATTTTCTTTGTTGCTGCTTTAGCAAACTAAACTAAAAGCTATGTTATCAAAACCAAATTATAGAATGTATCTGATAGTGACGTTATTACAAGGTGACGGCACATTAAGAAGCTGACGGAAGTTCACTTATTACATACTGAATGCACGTTAAGAAGCTGACGGAAATACGCTATCCGTCAACTACTGTCATTGACACCTCTTTGACATTCAAGGCCACACCCCTTACGTGACGACGTTAAGCTAAAGGGATCAAGATAGCGAAATCAAGATTTACGGCCAAGGTGAGAAGGTCCTTAGCTGACGGTATCTTTGGAGATGTACCTAAGCTGACGGCGGTATAGGAGGTGCACATTGGTTGACGACCTAGGCAGAAAAAAGCTGAAGGGGTAATCCAACCTCCATTCTTAATCTATCTTGACTTCTACATACGTGAATATAAGGAAAGTTCTTTCGCTACACGTTTGGTCTTAGTCAAAAGGATCCCTATAAGGAAAAGAGCTCTATACGATATGCAAAGATCCGCGAATTGCTCTTCTAAAAGGAAAGTACTTCCTCGCCAAGGCGTTTATTTCGCCTACACCACTATATAAACCCCAAAAACCCTCGCTGACAAAAGGTACGCACAATTACCTCGGCTCGGCACTCTAGGGTTGTTTAACGATTCTAACTTGATCGTTGGAGGGTCTTTGGCCGGCACCACCGGTGCCCTGCGTCGATCACCTACTTTTTCTTCGCGAGGTGTTGCTTGATCGGTGGAGTACTCGCGGCTTGCCGGTGATTTCTTAGGCATCATCGATTGGCGCCGTCTGTGGGAAAGAAGACATTCAGCCTTTGCTCTATTCTGAGACAAAAAGTTGTATGGTACTCACTCGATCGATGGCAACAATCAACAACCAAGGCGACGAACCGCATGCTACGGCGCTAGAAAGGCAAGTCCGGACGGCGCTCGCTGCCGTCAAGCGCCTTACTAAACGAATCACGACTTAGAAGAGCAACTACGGCGGATGACCGCACACCAAAGTGCACCGAGGGAGGACCGGGGAAGTAGCAAGCCGGAAGGGAGGAATGCGCCGAGCTGAAGGCTCCTTTGCACCAACAAGGCCGGGCAACGTCGGAGACAAACCCGCCATCGCCTCGGACTCCTACCACCTCGTATCACGGCGAGATGCGAGGAGATGAGGGAACGCATGGATGTGATGATGAACGCCCTCGGAGGACGGGTATCCGGCAATACGGACGACCTAGTTCATAGAACGGATTCGCCTTTCACGGCGTTGGTGAATTCATGCCCCGTTCCTCCAAGTTTCGCATGCCCCATGTGGAAAATTACGACGGATCCAAAGGCCGTTGGACCACCTGGAGTCTTTTAGAACCCTGATGCATCTTCAGGGTGTACCGAATGAAATCATGTGCAGTGATTTTCTTACCACCTTGAAGGGGCCTGCGAGGGATTGGTACACCAAGCTGACGCCTAATTCTATCGGCACCTTTAAGGAACTGGGCGCACAGTTCATGTCACACTTTATTGGAAGTCATCGACACAAGAGGTCTATTGCGTGTATACTGGGCATTAAGCAGCGAGAAGACGAGACGTTAAGGTCCTATATAGCCCGCTTTAACAAGGAATCCCTCTCGATAGACGACGCGGACGACAAGATTCTTGTGGTAGCATTCACGAACGGGCTACAAGAGGGTAAGTTCTTGTTCTCTCTATGCAAGAATGACCCGAAGACTATGTCCGACGTATACTACAGGGCGACGAAGTATATGAACGCGGAGGATGCCTTGGCGGCCGAGACGACCATAAACCCGGAAAAAGGGAGGAGACGGGAAGATACGAAACCCGATAATGGACGAAAAAGAGGGGAGAACCGAGAGGGACGAGATGATCGACGACCCAAGCCGCCTACTGAGGAAGGTACACGAACTTCAACTCCCACCGAATGCGCTCATCGACCGGGTGTTGATGCGGATTAAAAACGAGGAAACTTTGGCCTTTCTTGGAAAGTGAAGGGAGATCCCAACGGGAGACCAAGGGATGAAATCTTGCCGATTTCATCAAGACCACGGCCATGACACCGCCGATTGCTACGACTGAAAACGGCAAATAGAAGCTCTCATTAGGCGAGGGAGGTTACGAGAGGTTTGTCAACAAAGAGAGGCGGACAGCCACAAAATCAAGCCCCTCGGCGAGATAATGATCGCCCCGGGCAACCGTAGGAGACATAAGGATGATTGTAGGAGGCACCACAAGGGCCAGATCTTCCAAGAAAGCCCGAAAGACATACATCAGAACGGTCCAGAACGTCCAATCGGCAAGTCCTGCGCTTGGAAGGTCACGGATTGGAAATCCCCCCATTGAATTCTCGGAAGTAGACGCCCAGCGCCTTCACCACCCCCGCGACGACGCTTTGGTCGTCACCATACGAGCGGGAGACTACAACATACACCGAGTTCTCGTAGACAACGGTAGTTCGGCGGACATCCTTTACTATCCGCTTTCCAACGGATGCGAATTGAAAGGGAGCGACTAACTCGGTTAATGCCCCACTCATTGGCTTTGGAGGGGCGAGGGGTACATCCACTTGCACTTTGTCACTTTAGCGGTAACCGTTGGAGACTACCCACAACGGGTCACCGGAACGTAACATTCCTAGTAGTCGATTGCTCGTCGGCTTACAATGCCATCATAGGACGTCTGACCCTCGGCTCATGGAGAGTTGTAACCTCGACATACCATTTGATGATAAAATTCCCTGCGATCATGGAATTGGAGAATTGAGAGGAAATCGGTATCGCACGAGAATGTTACGTAGCCATGATGGAGATGGACGAGTCACATTCAAGCCATGAACATAGAAGAACGTCGGGTGGCGACGAGCCGTCGAGAGGCTCGAAGACGTACATCTCGACGAAGCCCACCGGAGCGAACGACAAGAGTCGGAACCCTGGCCGGCCGACCCGGTACGTCGAAACTCGCAACTTTCTTGAAAGAAAACAAAGATGTATTCGCATGGAGCCACAAAGACATGCCGGGAATCGACCCGTCGGTCATGGTGCACAGGTTGAACGTGTCGCCATCTTTTCCGCCCGTCCGACAGAAGAAAAGAACCTTTGCCCAAGAAAGAGACCAAGCAATAGCAGAAGAAGTCCGCAAACTGCAAGAAGCGGGATTTATCAGGGAAGTGTACTACCCCGATTGGTTGGCGAACGTCGTAATGGTAAAAAAGAACAACGGGAAATGGAGGATGTGCGTCGACTTCACGGACTTAAACAAAGCATGCCCCAAAGATAGCTACCCCCTCCCGCAGGTCGACGTCCTGGTGGATTCTACAGCCAAACATCAGTTGCTAAACTTCATGGATGCATTCTCCGGGTATAACCAGATCCGAATGGATGAGGCTGATCAAGAGAAGACTTCGTTCGTAACAAGCCAAGGCCTTTTTTGCTACAAGGTCATGCCTTTCGGCTCGAAAAACGGCAGCGGCGCAACCTATCGAGGCTCATGAACAAGATGTTTGCACGGCCAGTTGGAAGGAACGTCAGTGTATGTCAACGACATGCTAGTCAAAAGCCAAGAGTAAGAATCTCATCTAGATGATCTTAAGGAAACTTTTGATACTCTTCGCTCTCTGACATGAAGCTCGAGCCCAAACAAGTGTGCCTTTGGAGTGACGGCGGGAAAGTTCTTGGGGTACATGGTATCCCAAAGAGGGATCGAGCCAACCGGACAAGATTCAGGCCATTATAGGGATGGCCTCTTAAAAAATATCAAGGAAGTACAAAGCCTCGATGGTAGGGTCGCCGCACTTAGATTTGTGTCGACAGATAGATGTCTACCTTTTTCGAACATTGAAAAAATCCTTTGAATGGACTGCCGAGGTGTCAACAAGCGTTCGAAGATTTAAAGGCCTACCTCTCTTCCCCGCCATTGCTAAGCCCTCGCAACCGGGAGAAGAGCGTTCCTCTATCGGCCGTTTCCCCGGCGGCCGTCGGCGCGGCCTTAATTAGAGAAGACGATAAGGTCCAACGACCCGTGTACTACGCGAGCAAGGCATTGCACGGTGCGTAAGAGAGATATCCCCCCATGGAGAAACTTGCCTTCGCTTTGGTTACGGTGGCCGTAAGCTCGAAGCCATATTTTCAAGCCCATACAATAGTCGTTCTAAGCGACAAACCTTTGCGGCGCGCAATGGGCGGCCACTTCGGTGCCGGACGAATGGCTTTATGGTCCGAGTAGAACTAAGTGAATTTGATATACAATATCGCCCCCGCGTCGCCATCAAGGGACAAGCGGTAGCCGACTTCATCGGCGAGTTCACCGGCGCGGAAGGCGAAGAGTAGAAGAATCCCCGAACGGGGCATTTTCAACGACGGGTCATCCAACAAGAAGGCCGGCGGGGGTAGGGGTCGTGCTTAACTCTCGGAAGGCGACGAGCTCAAATGCATGATTCGCCTCGACTTTCCTACAACTAACAATGAAGCCGAGTATGAAGCCACGATCGCCAGTTTAGACCTTGCTCAAGTTGTAGGGGCCACGAACGTGGTTGTTCATTGCGACTCCCAAGTCGTCACGAACGGAGTAAACGGCGAGTACGAGTGCAAGGGTGAAAGAATGAAGGAATGCGGGAGCAAGCAAAAAAGAGGATGGACGGGCTGCGAAGCCAAAATAGTCCAAATTCCAAGAGGAGAAAACGAACATGCCGGCCAGGCTTTCCAAAGCCGCATGCGGAAACTATGACCCCCGTCGACAAGGTACTTTCTTTCATTCGGTCCTCACCGCTAATTGACGTTGTACGCATACGAAATTGGTTCCGAAAACAATTGGACCACGCCACTTGATCTCCTACCTAAAAGATGGCACGTTGCCCGATGAAAAGGAGTTGCCCGGGAAGGTTTGAAGGTCCGGTACGCACGGTTTGTCTTGATAAAGGACGTTCTCTACAAAAGGGGCTTTTCTCGACCATACCTAAGATGCGTGGACCCAGAAGAAGCAAGCTATATTATGAGAGAAGTACACGAGGGAATATGCGGCAACCATTCGGGGTCACGGTCATTGGTACAAAAGTTGATTCGGGCCGGATACTATTGGCCAACAATGCAAAATGACGCCCCGGGTTTATGTGAGAGCTTGCGACAAGTGTCAAAGGTTCGGCAACATCATTCGGCAACCGGCGGAAGAATTGACCCCATCGCTGCCATGGCCATTCGCCCGATGGGGGTTGGACATCATGGGACCATTCACGATGGCGACAAAGCGGTCGTTCCTCGTCGTCGGCATCGATTACTTCACCAAATGGGTTGAAGAGTTTGAAGCCCTAGCCACAATTGCGAAAAGAACATAAGGGGTTTTGTATGGAGAAACATTGTTTGCAGGTATGGAATTCCAAGAGTCTTAATCTCGGACAACGGTAAACAATTTGACAACGACTCCTTCCGAGCCACGTTCGAGTTAGGAATCAAGAACCATTATTCCTCCCCGGCCCATCCTCGGGCAAACGGACAAGTAGAAGTCACCAACCGATCCTTGCTTCGAATCATCAAGACTCGGCTCGAGGGGCAAAGGGCGTATGGCCCGAGATGCTACCCGGCGTGTTATGGGCATACGGAATGACGGTGTGAACCCCCTACGGGAGAAAACCCCGCTTTCCGGTGACATACGGAAGTGAAGCGGTCATTCCGGCGAGATAGGACTCACGAGTTATAGGGTGGCCAATCACGACGAGGGAAGAAATGATCAAGAGTTTCGTTTACAATTGGATCTAATTGACGAAGTAAGGGCGGTGGGCGAGCGAGAGACTCGCGCGATACCGGGACCTCGTAAGCAAGCACTACAACTCCCGAGTCAAGCAGAGACTTCAAAGTCGGAGATCTTGTTTTAAGGAAAGTAATGGGCGCGGCCGCAGATCCCACACAAGGAAAGCTCGGCCCCGGCGGGAAGGACCCTACAAGATCGTATCATGGCGAAGAAAGGGCACCTATCACCTAGAGACTCTTGACGGGCGGCTGCGACACCCATGGAACGCCCAGAGCACCTCGAGAAGTACTACCGGTAGAAGATAGCAAGCGAACGTTACTCCTCATTACCAGTTTATGATCCTTAATTATTTGTCTTAGCTTATTCTTGTCTACAGTATATTTTAAGTCCAAAGGGCTGAAAACTTATCTTTCCTATTTTTGAACAAAATTTTACTTATGCATTCATCATAATAAGAGGAGGTTCATTCAGAAACGACTAGTGAATTTTTTATGTCTTGAAGAAAACAACAGGTCCTCTACATCTAAGTCCACAAAGTGGACGACCTGCTTATAAGTCCACAAAGTGGACGGCCTACATCCAAGTCCAAAAAGTGGACGACCTGTTTATAAGTCCACAAAGTGGACGACCTACATCTAAGTCCACAAAGTGGACGGCCTACATCCAAGTCCACAAAGTGGACGACCTGCTTATAAGTCCACAAAGTGGACGGCCTACATCTAAGTCCACAAAGTGGACGGCCTACATCTAAGTCCACAAAGTGGACGGCCTACATCTAAGTCCACAAAGTGGACGGCCTACATCCAAGTCCACAAAGTGGACGGCCTACATCTAAGTCCACAAAGTGGACGGCCTACATCCAAGTCCACAAAGTGGACGACCTGCTTATAAGTCCACAAAGTGGACGGCCTACATCTAAGTCCACAAAGTGGACGGCCTACATCCAAGTCCACAAAGTGGACGACCTGCTTATAAGTCCACAAAGTGGACGGCCTGCCTCTAAGTCCACAAAGTGGACGATCTACATCTAAGTCCACAAAGTGGACGGCGTCATAAATAAGTCCACAAAGTGGACAATCTTACACCTAAAATCCACAAAGTGGACGATCCCAATCTAAGGACAACAAGGTGGACGACCTCATTACTAGAAGGCCTTACCACCAAGCGCATAAGATGTACAAGGGCAATAAAATGCTGATATGTTCCCTCTTGAGCTCGTCACCTTGCCATGATGCAACAAGGTGACGGTGTCATGTTCAAAGTGACGGCGTTATGTTCAAAGTGACGGCCTAATAACGGTGTTATGTTCAAAGTTAGCTGACGGCATTGTTCGTAGAAAAATGGGCGTATTGCCAAATGGATACATCAAGCTAGATTATTTGAAAGAAAAAGTCGTGTTAGGAAACTAACGGGAATAAATTTAAGTTGTCCAACGCCGTCGCCCATGGCCCGACGGAATGATAAAAAACGACCCTGAGTTTTCATGAAAAAGAAGCTGACGCCATCATCAGTTCAAAAATTGAATTGAAAGAGAAAAACCCCGTCACCCCTAAGCTGACGAAGCTCACCACGAACATAATTCTGAATTACAATAAAAAACACACATACTTGAAGCATAAAATGACATTAAAATTAAAGTAGGCAATGTCTGTACAAAGGCCCAGAAAAATGGGCGTCAAGTATTACCATTCCGTCTACACTTCTCAAAAAAAAAAGAAAAAGAAAAAAAAAAAGAGAAAACTTTAAGTTCATAGGGGAGCGTCAGTGTCCTCCATCGTCTTCGACATCAAAAGGCTGGGCACGAGAGAGAGAAGGGCTGGCGGCATTTGGGTCGCCATTATGAGGATTTGCCGGAGTCAGGGTGACGGAGTGGTCCGCAGCTGGCTGAGCTAGGACGACGTTGTTGTCTCTCTGGCTGTTGTCGTCAGCTTCTTCAGGAACGGCGTCGCCTGCAGGGGTTGACGGGATGGACTCATCCATTGAAATCCTTGACAAATCCAAGTCAGGATAGACAGATTTTACTTGCTTCGAGGAGCAGGTCCTCGAGCCCGTCACCATAGTAGGCGGCACAAGCGTCTATGAAGGCTGACGAATCTTTAAACTCCTTCACAGCGTCATTCCTAGCCGTTTCCACTTGGACTAGGATGGACCTTAACTCATTTTCTGCCACCACTTTGGCCTCCGTCTCCAGCTCCCGTCGACGGGTTTCCTCCGTCAGCTTTTCCTTATAGTCCTTCGACTCGTGCCCAAGATTTTGTTCGCCTCCTTGAAATCGCGCCGACCGTCAGCTAGGTACTTGACGCGCTCGTTCAGACGGGTGATCACCCCCTCCTTGGCAGAGCACCTATTCGACAAGGCCTTCACGCGAACCATAGCCTACATTAAAAAAGATAGAACAACGTCAGGGTGATTAAGACTGATCGAACACCAAAGTAAAGTAAAAAGAGACACATACCCTAGTGAGATCAAAAAGGGTTGACGCCCCTATCTCGTCGGTAGTTTGCTCCGCACAAGGATCCATCTCCTCATCCTTTAAAATGGATTCCGTCACCTCTACAGCATAATCCTTGTGGGTCAGCAGACGGCGTACGGATCCTTGGACAATGGGCCCTGACGAGGTCATCGGACCTTTGCACTGCCCGTGTGAGCGAACCTAGGAGGTGACGGCCTCCGAGAAGACTTGTCCCCGGGAGTGGGGGCAACCTTCTTCCCGGACGGTCTTCCTGCCGTCGGGTTTCCTCTTGGCCGCGACCTTCCCGACGGGCTTGAGGGGGCGACGGTGGGGTTGACTCGCCCCCGGCATTCTCTCTGTTTCTTCTTGGCCGCGACGGCGGCTCGGGCCCGTTGTTTAGCCGACTCCATTTCGCGAAGAATTAGGGTTAGAAAGAGACGTCGTCAGGATAAAGACAAGAAGCTGAAAGACACGTACGACGGGAATAAGCGTTCAATTTGCAAGCTTCCTCCGTCGGTTCGGGACTTCCAATATAAGTGAAGAGTATCTAACGTGATTAGATCCCGACACTTCCTCTCGTCCAAAGGAATGGCCGTCACTCGACGAATGAACTCCTCTTGCTCCTCGGTAATACGTGGACGATTGTTAGCTGCAATGAAAAGTGACGGGTTAGGATAGCAAAAAAGTAGACGAGGTGGGAAGGGTCGACGAGATTAACCTGAATCTCTAACATAAGCCCATGTGTTATCAAAACCATTGGGCATTGACTTCCACTCCTCTTGACGACATACCCAATTTGTTCCTTCTACAAAGAAGTATCTGCCCTTCCACCTCCTATTGGAGTCAGGCATATCTGACACTAACTTCAACTCCTTATCCCTCACTGCAAAATGGTACACTCCTTTTGACGAGGAAATGTGCTGAGGACGATAACACCAAAAGAACTCGTCCAAGGTCAGTTGACGGTTCCCACCACTCAGACGACCCCACAAGATCTCGGCACCAATGAAGGTTCGCCAAGCATTGGGGGCACCGGCCGACGGATATCCCGAGGAAGTTAGCCGGTGACGATGTAATGCCGTCGGCGCGTATGCCCCGTCGCGAACATGGCATCATACATGCCGACGTCCGCGGTTCGTCCCGAGTAACACTTCTCACCCTCCTCAAGAAGACGGATGGGAATGTCGTCTGGTATTTGGTAACGGGACCGCAAACTTTTGAAGACATTCTCCGACATCGTCGGGAGAAAATTGTTGACGGACCACTCTGAGGGTAAGATGAAGGGACGGTCATCACCAGCGGATCCCGAGGTGCTCTCTAAGGCTTCCTCGTCGCCGTCACTCTCACCCCCGTCACTGATACTTGGCTTTCCACGAAACCCCTGGTCTTCATCGTCTACCCCTTCTTCATCACCACTCACCTCACTTCCTCTAGAACTCTCTACTTCACCGTCAGAAGGAGTTGACGAGTCTCTTTCTGACGACCAGGATAGGCCCTCCGCGGGCTCACGACCTGATGGGAAAACTTCGTCGTAACCCGCTCCGTCGCGGATTGACGATTGATCACTCGGCGTCTCCCTAGACATCTGACTACCTACAAATGATGGGTTTTTCTAAGATCCTAGGCAGACGACTTCACTAAAGGGCGTCACTAGAAAAAGTAAAAAGGTAAAGTAAAGAAAACTTACGTGTAGGAGGACGGTCTCAAGAAGGTGACAGTTGCACGATCGACGGTGTGGTAAAATTGGCAGTGACGAATTTTTTCTCTCAAGATAAACAAGGCGAAAAAAGTGGGAAAAAGGTAAATAGTGAGATATATATAGAAGAGAGGAGGCGCGAAAGACGAAGTGACACACTCGTCCAGACACGGAGCCAATCTGCTTATAACATGTGTCCCACCATTTAATGAACATGGCACAAATCACCATGCAAACACCATTTCCTCGGTAACACCAACTCCATGACCCGTCACCCATAGCTGACGGGATAATGGAGTGGGGGGCAGCTGATAGTGACGTTATTACAAGGTGACGGCACATTAAGAAGCTGACGGAAGTTCACTTATTACATACTGAATGCACGTTAAGAAGCTGACGGAAATACGCTATCCGTCAACTACTGTCATTGACACCTCTTTGACATTCAAGGCCACACCCCTTACGTGACGACGTTAAGCTAAAGGGATCAAGATAGCGAAATCAAGATTTACGGCCAAGGTGAGAAGGTCCTTAGCTGACGGTATCTTTGGAGATGTACCTAAGCTGACGGCGGTATAGGAGGTGCACATTGGTTGACGACCTAGGCAGAAAAAAGCTGAAGGGGTAATCCAACCTCCATTCTTAATCTATCTTGACTTCTACATACGTGAATATAAGGAAAGTTCTTTCGCTACACGTTTGGTCTTAGTCAAAAGGATCCCTATAAGGAAAAGAGCTCTATACGATATGCAAAGATCCGCGAATTGCTCTTCTAAAAGGAAAGTACTTCCTCGCCAAGGCGTTTATTTCGGCTCTACACCACTATATAAACCCCAAAAACCCTCATGACAAAAGGTACACACAATTACCTCAACTCTGGCACTCTAGGGTTGTTTAAAGATTCTAACTTAATCGTCGGAGGGTCTTTGGCCGGCACCACACCGGTGCCCTCTGTCGATCACCTACTTTTTCTTCGCAGGTGTTGCTTCAATCGGTGGAGTACTTGCAGCTTACTGGTGATTTCTTAGGCATCTCAATATCGACCCATTCAAAACTACTTGATAATAATAATTTTATAACACTTTATAAGATTTCATTTTGACCCTATCTACATATTGATCATTTCAATGTCATTAGATTCTTAAAAACATTAGCATAGAAACTTTAAAAAAAAAAATTGTAACTAAATTATAACCACATTTTCTCATTGTGGCTGCATTAGCAAGTGCATTATGATATTCAAATCCGCTCTACTCTGTTTCCAGACATTTTAACAAATTTTGAACATGAATATGCATTCTGGTCTACCATCACCTTAGACTAGGTTTAGCTATTTAATTTTTAAAAAAAAAAACATAGTCAAGAGATTGAAATGAGAGAGAGAGAGAGAGAGAGAGAGAGAGAGAGAGAAAACAAACCTAATTGGAGGTGCAAGTGATAGTCGGCGGTGAAGGGTTTCAGGCTAATCAGGCTGGCGGTGACAGATCGGAGGTTGGCGATGAGTGAGAAGGAGAGACCGAGTGAGAATGGGAGAGGAGAAAGTGAGTAGAAGCAGTTGAATGATTGTGTTGTGTGAAATGGGATTAAGGTTTTACCTGGCCCGATAAATTATAGGATCGGGAATGGGTTTAAAAAAAAAATCCGAAGCAAGTCTAGGTCGGGTCCTGGTTTTTGCAAAAACTCGCCCGGATCCGGAGCCCGTTTAAATATATATATATATATATATATATATATATATATATATATATATATATATAAATGAATGGTGTTTGATTGATGACAAAAATTAGACAATTTGATGCAAGGTGTGTTGTGAAATTGTGTTTTAAAATAGATAAAATAGCTTTTTGAGTTGTTAAATGCTAAAAATTTTAGCTCTACCGATGTGGATGCTCTAATATATGTACAATATTATCCAAAACTGTTTCATATAAAGCATCACAACATTATCTGTGCATCATATGAGTAACTTACTAGTTCAATTAATCGACATTGTATTTTAAAAAATTGACAAACAATGTTTTCTTTTTTAATAACAACTAAATTTAATATAGTCATGTGTTTGAATATAATTGAAAAAATTATTGGAATACGATAGTTATTCTGTCAAGATGTGATCATAGTAGCTTCTCTATATGTTGATAAACCAATGTATGGGGTTTCAAGCAATAAGAGATAGTAATCTTTAGTCAAATAGGTTTTAGTTAGCTCAACTGGTAAAGTCTTTGATCTTTTACTAAAAAACTTGTGTTTGAATGCTATCCTACCTACATACAAACAAAATAAATTCCATAGTTGTATTAATGTCACTTTATTGTTGAGAATTGGTAAAGTGACAAAACTCAGAAGCTATGCATATGAAGGCCCTAAGATCATCAGCATCCGGTGATGCAAAATGCGTTTAATCCATTTTAGCTTTTATTGTAACACCAAATCCACAAATAGATTCCCACATCTGGTTGAGAGGTGATAAAGGGACAAACTCAGAAGCTATGCATATGAAGCCCTAAGATCATCAGCATCCGGTGATGCAAAATGCGTTTAATCCATTTTAGCTTTTATTGTAACACCAAATCCATAAATAGATTCCCACATCTGGTTGAGAGGTGATAAAAGGACAAACTCAGAAGCTATGCATATGAAGCCCCTAAGATCATTAGCATCCGGTGATGCAAAATGCCTTTAATCCATTTTAGCTATTATTGTAACACCAAATCCACAAATAGAATCCCACATCTCGGGAAGCATATTGCTAAATTTTTTGCATCATGCTGCAATGAACATGTAAAATTTATATATTTTTTCTCTTTACTGCCACCAAAAAGTACAATAACGTGGTTTTTTTTTTTTTTTAAATTTTCTAATGCTAATCACAATACATGCCCTTTTGGAACTCCAGAGTAATATTGCTTCTCACCTTTCTTCTGGTAGAAGTTTTATTATGTGTGTGCATAAGTCTGCTTGATTTGCCCTTGACAACGACCTTTTCTACTGTTATTATATTTTTTTACTAGATCTCAAGGACAACCAAGCAGGTATATATGTCATTATTGTGTAACTTTACATGTATAATTTTGTATCAAGTGGTAAAAGTTAAAACTAACTGTAAACTGTGGATGTTTGCAGCTTCAAGGTTATGATATCAAGGAATTGCTACAAGTAACCTAATCGGGATTTTCATTGCTTCTAGAGCTTGTTCAAGCTACCTTCTAGGTTTATTAACCATGGAACCATATAGGCTGCCTTTATTACTTCTTTCATAATCTCTCACTTCATAATTGGTGTGAGTGAACCAAGTGACTTTTGTCCTCGATTCTGTCATAAAGCATAGAAAGCAATGTCCTTTTTTTCCTTTTTTGCTTCTGTAATCTTATACAAGTTAGTTCCTTTTGTATGTGAAAGAGTTCTATATAACATGCATTTACATTGGTAAGCATCCATTTATCAAGAAAGGCCATAATGCCTATGTTAAAATTTGCTAGGTTTTTGAAACTTCGAGGGCTTGAACTATTTCAAGTTAGGTTCAGTTGCGAATAAAGTTTGCATTTTTATATGTTTAGAGCAAGTTAGGTTCACAGTAACTCACACTCTCTCACCCTTTCCTTCACTCTCACTGTCATTCCCCTGCCACGGCTCACATAGTCAGCTACTCTCTCTCTCTCTCTCTGTGCTGATTTAGGGTTTTTCCCCCTTTCCTCTCATTATACTCTTTCCCTCAGTCTTACCCTACCAGATTTCTTTTCTTTTTATTTATGACATCACCTGACTAAGTTAGAATTACTGATAAAATATCTAATCCTATTGTAGGGATTTTCATGTGTTGTGATGAACAACCAAACGATGATGGATTTTTTTGTGTCTCATCAAGTACAGAATTCAGTTCCCTTCTTCAGGTATTCCCTCTATTTAGAATTCAGATCATTGGCAACTAGAATCCCCAGCCCAAAATTTTCAAAAAGTGTAAGTTTTCCTAAAACTATGATTCTAACAATACAAAGCAATCGGTAGTATGGCATTTCATAGCAGCATTAGAAAAGAAGTCTCAATAGTTCTTTTAATAATCAATATATATATATATATATATATAAAAGCAGAGACCTCACGTGGGAGAGCACGAAATTTTGCCAAATGGCACTCTATTTGAAAGGATAATTGATTTTTTTTTTTTGAAATAAAATACATCATTTTTAATTTATTACACTTATTAGATGCCACATTAGTTATTTAATAACTCAACAGATTTTAATTAGTAATAAATAAGACTAATGGATAAGATAGAGGGGTGTTAATCATCAAAAACTCTTTGTTTTCCTTATTCCTCCATCCTAAGGTTTTCTTATGTTTATGCCTACTCCTCTTCCCTTATAACTAAATGCCTACTCTTCCTAAACCACTACATGCCTTCTCCTATGCCTATGTTGCTAAATTACTGATTCTATGCTCTATAATTTGCACAAACTGAAATAGCATTTAGATTATTTAAAAACACATGAAATCATAAAAAAAATCACCAAATTAGAATTTAAAATTATAACTAAATTTTTAAAAGAAATTTAGACACATTTGCACAAAAATTCCATGTAACTAAGTCACACTTAGGAATATTTGACCATTTTTCCTTTGTATAAATAGAAGGGTCCTAATGGGATGAGGGGACTAAAAATTTTCTCTCCAAAACATTTGTTGTAGGAACACAAAAGTTTTCCATTGTAAACTTTTCACGATTAAAGAACATGAATTGCCAATTAATCAAACTAGAGTTTTTAATACCTACAACAATTTCACAACATCAAGAACAAATCTCAGTGTATACAATGTCAAATTTCATAGTCTCCTGTTACATCAAATGAGTGTTTAATTTTTTTCGCAAAGTATTGAATAGTAAAGCTTCTAGGCCTTAGTCTCAATTACAACTCTCAATTATGTTGGACTTGGATGATACCTATCAACAACGTGTCATTATGAGATGCAGAAAAAATTTGGAGTGTACACAACGTTTAGTGTGAATGGAAAGAAATTTCATCCAATTCCAATTGGTTAGGTTAGTAAGGAACCTATTCCAATTTAATGTTTTTGGAATTTTGTATACAAGTAATAATCAAGGAAACTTCCACCTAAAATAAGTCGGACTTTTGGCAAGAGAGAAAATTGATGTCTAGACAAATCAAGCTAAGGCCGACCAAAATGGACCATATTCTTAATTTCTTATCTCTATTTGTTCCATGTACAAGACTTATAGTCAATACTTGGCGTATAAAAGTTGAACATCTTATCTAAAGTCCATCCTCTGAAAGCTTGAAAAAAAAATTCATTTAAACTAACACAATATATAAATTATAAAGGAATCAAAGAAAAATTGTCAAAAATAATGAAAATTTAATCTATGCTTAAATTCTTATAAGGATGAACACAATAGCAATATCCTTTTTTTTTTAAAATAAAGATAAAAATCTATACTTATTTTGTACATATGATAAAGTCCTGTCACAAAGTTTTTTGAGACTTATGTTGATTAGTGATTAGAAATTATAAAGGAATAATCATGAATATATATATATATATATATATATATATATATATATATAAGTAGAGATCTCATGTGGGAGTGCGTGAGGTCTTGCCAAGTAACGCTCTAATTTTGCATTTAGCATTTTTTTTTACCTCTTTCATTAAGTGTTTTTTACTATTACCCAAAAGTTTACATTAACTTATTTTACTGTTATCTCATTAGTCCCTTATTAATTGCCTAAGCTTACATTATACATTTCTCTCTTTCTCATGTTTTTTAGCATCCCCACCGTTTTAATATTTTTTAAAAAAGTAAAAAAATAATAGTTAAGGACTAATAGTAATAACTTACCCGATAAGGCCTTGGAGAGAGATAGAGAGACATAAAAATGTTGTGGATTGTTAAATAAAACGCATTGTTTCACTATAAAATCAAAACACATTGTTTCACTATAAAAGACCTGAGACTGACAAAACATTTGAAAGAGAGAGAAAGACAAATCTGAGGGGACGTCGCCTCCGTCATATTGGCCTCCCACCACCATCAAGACCTTAAACCTGTACGGGTATTTTTTTTTTCTTTTTAAATTAGGAGATTAAATATGATTTAGGTTTGGGTAATTTGGTTGGATAGTTTTTGTTTTGGGTTTATAAGTAGAGAAAATATTTGGTACGCAATGTAAAACCATATTCTACCATGGTTTGAAATTATCTATAAGACACGTGCATACACACTTGCCCACACCATGTTTTAATGTTTCACTATCAATGAGTGGAAGACAGTGAGAGAGTTGGACATAGATTTATTTCATAGTATTAAATATGTGAACACAACACAAATTATTTGATTTTCACGATCCCGTTACTCTTTTGCATTTATTTTTTGTTTCATGATTTTAAAAAAACTTAATCTTACCTTTTTTTTAGGGTGAAAAATTAATCTTACCTTGAGAAGGCTATAAATATGCAGTGAAACAACAGTTATAAATTGCACACACATAACCATTATAATTATTCAGTTCAAGGAATGAGTAAATATATATATATATATATATATATATATATATATATATATATATATATATATATATAAGCAGAGACCTCATGTGGGAGAGCACGAAGTTTTGCCAAGTGACACTCTATTTGAAAAGATAATTGAATTTTTTTTTGAAATAAAATACTTCATTTTTAATTTATTACACTTATTAGATGCCACATCAGTTATTTACTAACTCAACAGATTTTAATTAGTAATAAATAAGACTAATGGATAAGATAGAGGGATGTTAATCATCAAAAACTCTTTGTTTTCCTTATTCCTCCATCCTAAGATTTTCTTATGTTTATGCCTACTCCTCTTCCCTTATAACTAAATGCCTACTCTTCCTAAACCACTACATGCCTTCTCCTATGCCTATGTTGCTAAATTACCGATTCTATGTTGTATAATTTGCACAAACTGAAATAACATTTAGATTATTTATAAACATATGAAATCATATAAAAATTGCCAAATTAGTGTTTAAAATTATAACTAAATTTTTAAAAGAAATCTAGACACATTTGCACAAATTTTCATGTAACTAAGTCACACTTAGGAATATTAGACCATTTTTCCTTTGTATAAATAGAAGGGTCACAATGAGATGAGGGGGCTAACAATTTTCTCTCCAAAACATTTGTTGTAAGAACACAAAAATTTTCCATTGTAGACTTTTCACGATTAAAGAACATGAATTGCCAACTAATCAAACTAAAGTTTTTAGTACCTACAACAATTTCACAACATCAAGAACAAACCCCAGTGTATACAATGTCAAATTCCATAGTCTCCTATTACATCAAATAAGTGTTTAATTTTTCTCACAAAGTATTGAATAGTAAAACTTTTGGGCCATAGTCTCAATTACAACTCTCAATAATGTTGGACTTGGATGATACCTGTCAACAACATATCATTATGAGATGCAGAAAAAATTTGGAGTGTACACAACATTTAGTATGAATGAGAAGAAATTTCATCCAATTCCAATTGGTTAGGTTAGTAAGGGACCTATTCCGATTTAATGTTTCTGGAATTTTGTATACAAGTAATAATCAAAGAAAATTGATGTCTAGACAAATCAAGCTAAGGCTAACCAAAATGGACCATATTCTTAATTTCTTATCTCTATCTGTTCCATGTACAAGACTTATAATCAATATTCGGCATATAAAAGTTGAACATCTTATCTAAAGTCCATCATCTGAAAGCTTGAGAAAAAATTCATTAAAACTAACACAATATATAAATTATAAAGAAATCAAAGAAAAACTGTCAAAAATAATGAAAATTCAATCTATGCTTAAATTCTTATAAGGATGAACACAATAGCAATATCCTTTTTTAAAAAATAAAGATAAAAAAATCTATTCTTATTTTGTACGTATGATAAAGTCCTATCACAAAGTTTTTTGAGACTCATGTTAATTAGTGATTAGAAATTATAAAGGAATAATCATGAATATATATATATATATATATATATATATATATATATATATATATATATATATATATATATATATATATATAAGTAGAGATCTCATGTGGGAGTGCGTGAGGTCTTACTAAGTAACGCTTTAATTTTGCATTTAACATTTTTTTTACCTCTTTCATTAAGTTTTTTTTTTACTGTTACCCAAAAGTTTACATTAACTTATTTTACTGTTATTTCATTAGTCTCTCATTAATTGCCTAAGCTTACATCACACATTTCTCTCTTTCTCATGTCTTTTAGCATCCCCACCATTTTAATATTTTTAAAAAAGTAAAAAAATAATAATTAAGGACTAATAGTAATAACTAACCAAATAAGGCCTTAGAGAGAGATAGAGAACATAAAAATGTTGTAGATTATTAAATAAAACGCATTGTTTCTCTATAAAATCAAAACACATTGTTTCACTATAAAAGACCTGAGACTGACAAAACATTTGAAAGAGAGAGAAAGACAAATCTGAGGGGACGTCGCCTCCGTCATATTGGCCTCCCACCACCATCAAGACCTTAAACCTCTACGGGTATTTTTTTTTTCTTTTTAAATTAGGAGATTAAATATGATTTAGGTTTGGGTAATTTGGTTGGATAGTTTTTGTTTTGGGTATATAAGTAAAGAGAATATTTGGTACGCAATGTAAAGCCATATTCTACCATGATTTAAAATCATCTATAAGACACATGCATACACACTTGCCCACACCATATTTTAATGTTTCACTATCAATGAGTGGAAGACAGTGAGAGAGTTGGATATACTTTTATTTCATAGTATTAAATATGTGAACACAACACAAATTATTTGATTTTCACGATCTTGTTACTCTTTTGCATTTATTTTTTGTTTCATGATTTTAAAAAAACTTAATCTTACCTTTTTTTTTTTTTAGGGTGAAAAATTAATCTCACCTTGAGAAGGCTATAAATGTGTAGTGAAACAACAGTTATAAATTGCGCACACATAACCATTATAATTATTCGATTCAAGGAATGAGTAAAAAAAAAATTGGAAGAATATTGTAGAATAAAAGTTGTTACAAAATGTCTTTCTCTCAAAGACCTCATGCAAGAGTGCATGAGGTCCTGCCAAGTGACACTCTAATTTTGCATTTAGCCTTTTTTTTACCTCTTTCATTAATTTTTTTTTATTGTTACCCAAAAGTTCACATTATCTAATTTTACTATTATCTCATTAATTGCCTAAGCTTATACCACACCTTTCACTATTCTTCATGTCTTTTAGCATACCCACTGTTTTAGTGTTTCAAAAACAATAAATAAATAAATAAGGGCGGGCTAATAGTAATAGCTAATGAGATAAGACTCTAAAGAGAGACAAAGAGACACAAAAATGTTGTGAATTGTTAAATAAAATGCACTATTTCACTATATATTACCAAATTAAAAGACCTGAGACTAACAAAACATTTGAAAGAGAGAGAAAGAGAAATCTGAGGGGTCACCACCTCCGTTATACTGACCTCCCACCACCATCAAGATACCGAAACCCCTACGAGTAATCTTTTTTTCTTTTTAAATTAGGGGCTTAAATATGATTTAGGTTATGTAATTTGGTTAGTTAGTTTTTGTTTTAGGTATATAAGTAGTGAGAATATTAGGTGCGCAATGTAAAGTCATATTCTACCATGATTTAATTTTAAATCATCTATAAGACACATGCATACATACTTGCTCACATCATGTCTTAATGTCGCACTATCGATGAGTGAAAGATAGTCAGAGAGTTGGGTATATTTTTATTTCATAGTATGAAATATGTAAATACAACACAAATTAGTTTATTTCATGGTCCCATTACTCTTTTGCATTTTTTTTTTGGTTTCATGATTTTTTTAAACAAATAATCTTATCTTAAGAAGGCTACAAATATGCAATGAAGCTACTAAACCAATTTTTAATATCTCAAAATGTATATGTTTCTTTACTCTAATTTAGTTTACTTTTTCTTTATAATTTATATACAACATTATTCAAAAGTGTTTTACATAAAATATCATAAAATTATTTGTGCATCGCACGGGCAACTTACTAGTAATAGTAAAACTTGCAAGGTTGTCAACGTTTGAGCCGACTGCAGCAAAATTGACAGTAGTAGTAATGGTCCTGGACTTATTGAGCAGTGTAGAAGTAGAAGTAGAAGAGGAGGCTAAACAAAGATAAGAGTCTATAGATTATCATCAGCTGCAGTTTATAGTCACTATATAGCCATTATAAATAGTTAGTAAGGATTCAAGACTAATTGCAAGCAAAAGAGTTCAAGTGCATCTTTTGTTAAGGAAAGGGAACTAAAGTAGTTAGAGGTAGGCCTAAAATAACACTAGTAGCCATAATAATGGGTTGGAGGTTGACTAAGTGAGGTCATGGGTTCAAGACCTATTGGGTGGGTGGGTGTAGTTTATCAATTAAAAAAGAAAAGAAAAAACGAACACTAGTAGAAATAGTATAAAAGAACATATTAATAAAGGAGGTGACAAAGAGTTATTTTATATAGGATAGAATAGCGGAAAAAGAATGCAAGTGAATAACTTTGATTAGTCTATTAAGGATCTATAGCCGATCTCATAGTTTTGGATGAGGGCTTTGTTGTTGCTGTTGTTTTGCCAAGGGAATGGTGGTTGCAGTATTTCATGGAATTAGAGCTGTTGGTGATGGTTATAATTTCTGATTGCAAAATATCAAGCACAAGTAGAACTTTTGAGTCTACAGATGATAAAGCCATTGCTTAACTTTAAATCTAGTATTAGTTGTAGTACTGTAGTAGTAGTTATTAAAGAATGAAATTTATAATAGTTTGTGGTGGAAAAGGACTAATGTGTCTCATGTTCATGGACATCTACTGATAGTGAAACCAGTAATACTAGTCTAGCAGCAGCAGTTATTACCATTTTAGTACTACTATTCTTAACGGAAAGAACATTGTGGGGAAGGGGGATGAATTATTAATCATGTGATCAGTTTTTATTTCTAAAAATGCAAGCTTGTTACTTATTTACCATAACTAAGAATGTCCACTGCAGTTAATAGAGAGACCATAAAAAGAAAAAGGGGGGAAGAGGGGGTTTTGGGGGGGGGGGTGTGTTTGGGGCACGCAATAGAAGTTGGAAAAATGATTCTGAAAATAGGGAAAGACTATCTATGCAAAATGGAACTTAACTAAGAACTCATAGTGACTTGTATATATGAAGTAAACTAAAGTAGTTGCCAACTTGCTTTCCCTAGCAAGCACCCTTGACAAATTATAACCTCAGTGCAAATTCTGTCAAAAGAATTTTATCAGAGAGTTGGGGTTCGAGGGATACTACAGTAGTTCCAGCACCTCTTGTAGTGCCTTGGAATTGGGGTTTGAACCCCACCAGCCTCCTCCCCCTATAAAAGGAAGGTTGATCAGAAAGCTGCTGCATAATCAGGATGCATATTTCGTTATTGAATCCAAAATATTTAATACAAGATTTAGGTAAACTTAGCCAATGGAGATGCATTGATGAGTGTGAGCCCAACAGAGAGTAGAGAAAAAGAAAAAATATCATTGAGGTTGCTTGTTTTTACGCAGGACTACAAACTCTGTTGACAGATCATAAATAAGAACTTCAGATTCTTAACCTTGACCAAAATTTTAAGTGCTGAATTATGCTTTGAATTAGTACACTGAAAATAAAACAAACTTTGTTACTCCTATTATAATCCTTTCAGAGAATTTTAGAGCTAGCTTGTGTGCTTTTTATGTCTCTTCTTTTGTGGTCATAACTCTTACCTTTTTTTTTCATATGATCCTTTATAGTTGTCTAAAAGCAAATACTACAGATGGCAGAAATGCTTAGAATTATGTTTAAATGGAAAAATGGAGTTTGAGGGATATCCCAGTGGTTCCAGCACCTCTAGTGGTGCTGGGCACTGGGGTTTGAACCCCACCGGCCCTTCTCCTTCAAAAATCCACCGGAGGGAGTCCACATGGATAGTGAAAATGCTCTAACAAGGTTTGACTAGAAATTCTCAAATCCATTCCAAACAATTTTGTTTCTGATTGAACAAGGCAAGATGAATTAGATTATGATTTATCAACAGGAAAGAGGAGATTTGGAGTGTATTCATAGGCTTTGTTGTTGATGTTAAGTAGGAATAAATTGCATTGTTTATCATCCAAGATAAATTTTTTTACCTATAAATATATTGCAAACTTATATATATATATACACACACACACACACACAGTTAAAACTTAGAACAGAAGATATCATCACAACTTGCTTCTAACAACAAATCTTGGGTTAAATATCCTGAACCACTTGAGTATATCATAGCCTATCCATGTTGACTCTCGACAGAACTAAATTTGGGGTCTTAGTATGCATAGTCCATCCAATTACACTAGAAACAATAGCTAAGGTTCATCTTGTTGCTTCAGGGAAAGAAAGCTAATGACACCTTATTTATGACGTTGTGACGGGAATCAGTGGATTACCTTCTTCTTCATTGTAAGTTTTCTCATGCCTTATGGTGTGAAACTTTTGCAATGTTTGGGATCCAGTGGATAATGCCGAGATCAGTCAGCTCTTTTTTCTTTATTTGGAGAAACTGGTTTGGAAAGCATCTTTCAACCATTTGAAATATGGTCTTGGCATGTTTAATGTGGTTAGTTTGGCAAGAACGCAATGCCCGCATTTTTGAAGACTAGGAAAGAACATTAGATCATCTAAAATCTCTCATCTTTGGTGCTCTATTTTAGTGGGCTCGTATCTGGGGGTGTATGAATTGTATTTCTTTATCTGAATTCTTAGTCTCTATTTCCTTTAGTTCTTGATCATATTGTATTTGTTTCTTATTTAGAGTGTTCACCATCGTGAACATGATGTTCAATTTTTTTTCAATAAAAATCTTATTACCTATTAAAAAAATGTCATATTTATGAGAGGACAATCCATAAGGACTTTAAGATAAAATTTTAATACAATAGTGTGATTATGGGTTACTACCATTGCTGTAAGTTATTTTGTTTACAGCTCATGATACTAAGAGGAAGCTGGGGATGGCACAATTGGGATGCCATTAGTAGCCTTGACACCAAAAAGATGAGAAGGCAACAAAAAGAACCTAGCAGAGCTAACGTGAAAATAATTTGTATATAAGATTTGATATCAAAAGAGCGGCACATCATTTGACAGAGCCAGAAACATTCCTTTTGCCTGCTATTAAGATTAGTACTAGCCGTATACCCACGCTATGCGTGGGAATGTATAAGTATTATGTAATGAGGTGATTTGTTGTATGTTGGATTAATATATTTTTAAGGTAAACCACATTCTTCTAATTTATGTTGTGTGTTATATGTGCTTAATATACCACTAAACTTTATAAATTTCAAATTTATCATCTCGGAGATAATCAAAATAATAAAAACTATTACAAAATTACAATGTTATTTTAACCAAAATTAAAATAAAACCAAAGGGAAAAAAGATAGAATTTATAATAATTTATTAGTCAAACAAGTAGGTATTTTCAAATTAATAACCATGTAGATTGTGTCTAAATATAAACTTAAATTCATATTTCCCAAAAAATTAAATATTAACCCAAAACAAAATTTAGGCAAAGTTATAATAGGGAAAGGGAAGAGTTAGTGATGAGAGATTAAAAAACACAATACCATAACACATTTATTGTAAAAAATAAAAATAAAAACCATCGACCTTAATCACTATTATAAGAAAGAACAAAAATCTACCGAGAGAGAGAGAGAGATTATATGAATTGAATTTATGCTCCACACTCTCAACGTTGGGAGTTATTTTCATATATGTAATCAGATTAGTTGCATAGGATAATATGTTTGAATACAGAATGATACATTTGAAATACAAATTGTAGATAAGATAGAAAAGCATGTGAGATATGAAAGTGCTTGGGCTTATCCTGAATTGTTGCAGTGTTTAATTGATCTAATATGATTTGTTGTAGTGTTTGATTCCTTATCAGACTGAAATGCTGAGAGAGAGAGAGAGAGAGAGAGAGAGAGAGAGAGAGAGAGAGAGAGAGAGAGAGAGAGAGAGAGAGAGAGAGTACTGACAATTTTTTTGTGGGAATAATATGGATTGAATGAGAGAATTGGTATCGAATTTACACAAAATAAAATAGGAAAAAGAAGAGTCAAAATATAAAAAAGAGAAAAAAATGAAATTGTAACGGTAAAGTAGAGAGTAGTGGAGAGATAAAGAGGCAAAGAGAGAGGGGAAAGGTAAGGGAAGTGTAACCGTAAATGTGGACTAATAGGGAGACGAAAAGTTTTTTTTCTACTTCTTTTTAAAATAGGGATAATAAAAATTTTAAAAAATAAAGACATAAGTGGATGATGTGACCACTGATGTGGCTCAACATGAGTGTAACAATAATAAATGCTACGCTTCAACTTTTAAATATATATAGATTAGAGCACTCATGCTGTGCTAATGCTATACATCACTGGTTGGTTGTGCGATATTTCATCACAAAGTTAACCATTGTAAAAAATTCTTAAGGGATGAGTAACTTGACCAAAGTTTTTTTTAGTTATTCCATCTAAGGATAAATGGTTAGATAGCTCGTGTATCTCTGTTTGGTTGCTACAACAATAGTAACATTTATAAGAATCCAATAGTATTTCCATCACAGATTGATAGGTAACCATGATCAAGAAAAAAATATTGACAAATAAAAAGAAAGGGATTAAATAAAAGGTACAATGTCGTTTCAATTCTCTATTCATGTATATGCAAGTTTGTGTGTCCACATTACAGAATTACCCTGTAAATATAGGTGTATGTACTATTGCTACTATCTTTCTTCCTCAATTGATATAGGCTAATAATAAGACAACACCATGAGTTGAATGGGATGGTTTTCAAGAGACTTCACACCTTAGATTGATCCTCAACAACAGAAGATTTAATGTTACAGTAGAAACTGCTTCACTAGGGTGGGAAAAGGTGTAATATTGTAATATAGCAACTGCCTTGGATCTAAAGTCCTAACTTTACAAGGATCCATTACTAAGAACACTAGCAAAGACAAACAATAGCTTAGATCTTCAATCTCCAAATGTCTGGTGTTTTGTGAGAATGTGAGGTTCAGTCAATAATAAAGTACATAATAAAACAGATTACATACAAAGGACAAGTCTCGAGGTGTTCCAAGATCATCATTAAGACTCAGCACTTACAAATGGTGACCATTTGAAATATAACTGAGCAAAGAGAGATAACAGAGAATCAGAAACGACCAATAAGCCTATTAGCCATCTTTAAATGACTAGTTGGTCATGTTAGATTAGACTTTGTGTAATTCTGTTAAAACATTTTTCTGTACATAAAGTTTCTTGTTTTCAATAAAACTATAAATTAAAGTACACACACAAACACATATAAATTAAAAAATATCAAGTTAGATTACACTACAAAATTGTTCTGAAATGTGGAAATCACATCATATTTTACCAAGTTCATTGTTGGAAAGACACTCAGAAGTCAAAAGTAGCCTCAGAGGAGCAGAGTAAGTTAACTGATTTAGCATGCTATTTTCTTGCCCAGAGTTAGGAATCTTGAAATTTTTACGTGCGCCAAAGTAACCAGAATAACTCCATAGGGGGGAAGTTGCAGAGCACTCCAAATGCCTATAAGAAACAACAGCTTGATCTGACGAATTGACAACAAATATTAGATTAAGGCATCAGTCATGAATTCTTCCATGGAATATCATAATTATCATCATACATTGTGTTTAAACTTTCACCCTATCATATGCTTCTCATAAAATAATATCTCATCCAAAAACAAGACATGACTTCCTCTTTTTTTACCATTTCATACACAGATCTGCATGGAGTAGCACGAGGACTGCTTTTTAGGAGAACACTCACCTATGGGGAAGCATATTTGGGTCCTCGGGAAAAATCATGTGCCAACTTTCATTATTAGGCATCCACAATAATGGTTGGAGCTGTTGTTCAGCACCTACTCTGAAGGGTATATGCATCCCATTTTGGAACTGCAAGATGAAGCTATTTAGATTACAGATTATGATCATACCAAGGAAACACATCAGGACTAAAATTCTCACACTAGTAAAAGTCATCCTTTACCTGACTACTGCATTCTAATGACATAAGTTGCTTCTTTTGTAGTTTTTCCTGGTAAACAAAGATAGAAGGGATTAATGTCAATAGAACTGTTGATGATAAAGAGCAGATATCCTGGCATGTTTATGGCTGGCTATGAGTTGCTCTTGTTACTTGGCTCCACCTTAATTGATGTCATATCAATTCTCCATTCACGTATTTGAGTTCGTCCGTCTACATTACATTACAGAACTACCATGTAAATGTAGGTATATGTACCATATTTCTTACTCAGTTAATATAGGTGAATTACTCATTACAATAAGAAGACAACATAATGAGTTAAATGGTTGGGTTTTCAAGAGACTACACACAATAGATTGATTCTCAACAACAAATGATTTAATGTTACCGTAGGAGTGTGGTTGCAATAAGTTCAATCGGTAAAATCACTTGTCGTCAAATAAAAGATTTGGGGTTCAAACTCTCACTTACACCAAAATCTAATTGGTGTTTTAGTTTGATGATAGAGTGATATTATCATGGAAATGATGCCATAGATTAGGTTTTTGTAGCTTATTTGCAAGGACGAAAAGGAAAATGGGATAGAACGAAATTATCATGGAAATGACGCTATAAATTAGGTTTTTGTAGCTTATTTGCAAGGCCGAGGAGGAAAATGACTTTACGCAAATAAGCTACCAAAATATAAGCTAACAAAGCACAGGTTGTGGAAATTAGGACATAATGCCTAGGGATGGCAATTCTTGTTCACGAGTCAGTTCATGTCGAGTCAACTCATGAGTATTTGACTATATACGTTAACACTAATCCGACATGTTTATTAAACAGGTCAAGATTCTTCAACCCTAATATGACTCATTTATTAAATGGGTTAATCGTGTCGACTTGTTTATCAAATTTTATCAAAATGAAGAAAAAAATTATGAAAAAACAAACAAATAAATATTTTAATATAATATTCAGAACTAACGAGTAACTGCATCACAAATAATCATTCAAAACTAAAGCATATCCCAATATCACAAATTATCAATCACAATATGTCAAAGTAAATAAACGACAACAACTAATAAGTTTATATACCTAGAGTTTAAAGGGTATATTGGTAAAATGTCATTTAATTAAACGGGTCAGACGGGTCAAACGGGTTCTATGGATTAAACACTAACTCAACCCATTTATTAAACGGGTCAGTTATATCAACTTGAATATGACACGAACCCATACCCATAACCTGCTAATTTCGTGTCATGTCGTGTTAGTTTCGTGAGTCGTATCCAATTTTGCCACCCCTAATAATGCCCTTCCCTTCCTACTTATTAACTCATGTTGAATTCGTCAGAAGAGGCACGAAGGTACACAAAGTATGTGTTGTCCGATAAGAATCAAAAAGACATTAATCATTTATTGCTTCATTGTAATTTAGCGAGGGCAGATTGGCTTGTATCTAAAGTACAAGTCTTCTACAGCAAAGTTCCATAAAACAATGGTTGAAACTTGAGAATCTTGTTACATGCAGCACAGCAACTTTATGTACCATTTGATGACAATGCAATGGTCCATATGTAAGAAAGAGTAGAGACCAGGCTTTATCTGAAGGAAGTCAAGGAACAACTATATTCTAGTAGATTTTAATTTGCAGGTATGCTAAAGAGCTTATGGGAGACCAAAGCAGCAATGCAAGTAAGACAACTGAGTTTCTGGTCTGCTGTCAAATTAGTTGGAGACAGCAATGTGGACCATGACATCAGAAGGCTTCAGTCTCAAGGGACAAAAGCTATGTTTTATGTTGTCCAAAAATTCTCAATGAATAAAGGCAACGAGATATGCTACCTAATTAGTCCCTCACAAACTTGTCAAGTTCTTTAACTAAGTGTCACTTTCAAACCTATCTGCATGCCTCCAATGCAATGTCTTGATATATTGAAGCTACATGAGTTTAGACATAATCTATTGAACTCCAATGAAATTCACTTGATTCATCCAAAAAATAACACACTTAAGGTCTTGGGGTTTTGGATACTAGAGGTTAGGGAACAATAGTACCATCACACTAAAGAAATATTGCCTTTTCAGTTTGTTCATTGACTAGGCATTCGCCTGTGCGTTGTTGTAGTTGCAGTCAAATATATTCTTCCACTAAAATTCTTCGATGTAAAAATAATTATAAATTTCTAATCAAATTCATCTCGTGTCAATTTAAAACCTTATTGCATTTTCAGTCAATTCTTCATATATATAACACACCTGATTAATTATTTCAAATTAACACAATAAAACTCAATTATACCAAATAAAATATAATTGAAAATTCTCAGTTCGTTCTTGTCCACAAATTTCTAGCGATTTTATTTATAAGTTAGAACTTTTCTAAGTAATATCTAATACATTAAGGCAATATACTAGGGAACAACATTAAAAACTAATTTTAAGGACATTGCTTTCACATGAAGAGAATCACAATTGAGAATTCATCTTTCTTCTTGTAATACTCACCATCCGAGGGAATTTAAACCTCACCCACCACCCCATACTTGTGAGGGCAGAACATGCGCCATTTAGTCAAAGCCATTGGCTTCTTCTATATCAAATTCAACACAAGTTACACCGACCAAATTCTTGAATTCACGCTTAACAAAAGAAAAAGAAAAATGATAGCCACTTCACTCTCTCAAGTGCAACATAGGAAATAAAGATAACCACTACAATTGTTATTATAGGAAAGAAAGATAACCACTACAATAGTGAAACCAAGAAGCACTTATTAAGATTCTATGTGGTGCATGTGAGTGTCATAACTAATAATGTGTCTTTGATAATGTTAATGAACTCTTAACTCAAATGATATTTCTACTAATAAGAAGATGAAGGTTAGATGCGTAACTTGTCAATAAAAAATAAAAAATAAAAGCAATATTAGGACTAAAAGCTTGACGATGGTTGTTGTATGCTATTGACAACATCAATTCTCATTGTTATCCATGGCGAAACTAGACGTAGCTAATTTAGTTAATAAGTTCTGCTAAATTATGAAGCACCGACGTGGCTGGGAGGGTGCCGCACCAGAGTTCGACGCGGCCTAACGTGGGGTGTGGCGTCCAACACTGCTGCCCACGCGTCGGTGCCGCGTCTAAGTTTTTTTTTTCTTTTTTTGGATTTGCTCCGATTCGCGCCGACTCGGTTTTGATTCGCGCTGAACCGAGCCGATTCAGCCAGAATCAGGTCGTATCAGCCAAATCGGATCGTATCGGCCGGCAGCTAAAACTGACCGAAATCAACCTTAAATCATGCCGGAACAGCCAAAATTGGCTTTGAATAAGGCCCAAACATCCTAAATCTGTCATTCTTCAATTTTATTCTGAATATTTGTTGCTTCTTTTGTGTTTTTTTTTTTGTTTTGCGTTTCTTGCCTTCTTCTTTCTTTGTTTTGTGAACCAAGGCTATAGTAATGTGTTTTTTAAGAATATTTTAATAGTAAAAATATATAAATAATAATTTTTTAATCGTCACACCTGCATCCTACTTTTTCAAAATTTGCCGAGTTTCGTACCTGCACCCATATCCAAAAACGCAGCCGTGCTTCATACATGCTAAACCATAACAAGAACTCATCTTTAAAGCTAATTAGAAAAAGCACAATAAATACACCCCACATTACGTTAAACATCTAGAATGGCCTTTTACATAAAACGCTCCATCATACCCTACCCTTTGCTGCCCTCATATAAATCTCAATTTTGAGGCCATTTCCTAGACCTTCACTAGCCCTCATAAACAGAAACGGTTGTGTTAATTCCAGTACAACTTGAATAAACCCATTCAGGCAAGCCAGTTATATCAATCACCTTGAAACCTCGTCCCTCCATATCATAGAAAATCACCCAGCAAGTAATCTTAAGCGCCTTAAGTATTATCTCCCCAGAGGGAATAGTCCCAATAGGAAAAGGTTGGCAATCCCCCCAATAAAATGGAATGCAAAATTTCTCCTTAACCCATACATGATTGTGGTAATCCTTTAGTATCCACAACTGCAAAATGGAATCATCGCGTTTAGCATATTTGTATTTGTCAGCTACCAAAGCCAAGCATCCACCAATTTCAATTAATCGATTTAGTGGCAGTATAAAGTTTTCAGCTTTGTAGTCATGGGGACGTGGGATTAGTCTAAATTTCTCATCTTTAAGATCAAAAGCCACAATAGAATTCCCATACTGTGGTAGCCAATGTATTACACCATCAATACACACACTCTTCCCAACACTCATATACTTGACAGAATGAAAAGGCAGCTCAGGGTTTATCTTTACCTTTCTCCACGAACCGTTGCTGCTGCAGCCTAGTGTCAAAACCGTGCACACCATTTGAGTAACTCTAGGATATGGTTCTGGAATAGCAACTGTCCATTTAAGTCGTAACACTTTGTGGGTTTTGGTTAAAGGGTCGAAGCCAAAATGTGTATCAACAGACAAAGTAGTGGCATCTGTTTCAGGAGTGAGTGAATGAGGATCAAGGGGAAGAGTTAGAGTTTGGTTGGTGGAAGGGTTATAGGTGAGAATAGGGGTGTGACTGGAATGGGGATAGCCATTGGGATGAAGGAGAAAAAAAGGGTTGAGATATTGAGAAGTGTTGAGACCCTTGGGATGGGAGAAAGGGAGTGTGGGTGTGAGAAGTGAGGTGGGTTTGGATCCCAGAGAGAGTGTTTGATGGATTACTGGGATGGAAAACAAGTGTTGTAGGAATGTGTCTCTGTTGAAGGTAGAAATTAGGAAGTGGTGGGTGGTATCGGATTTGGATGTGGATGTACATAGTTGACGAAGACGCAAAGATTGGCAGGCACTTCTGATTCTCAAACGCATCGAGGACATGGCTGCTTGCCGCCGTCACACACACTCTCTCTCAATCAACAAGAAGGGGTTATCAAAAATTTAAAAAAAAAATCAACAAGAAGGTCTTGTTGAATTATTATTAGGATTTTATTAATATGCTGATTAAAGACACACAATAGTAAATCAATTTTAAAATAAAAATTTATCAAAAATTGAAAAAGTTTGACAATTTTTTTAATTCTCAATAAAATTTTTTCAAAAATAAATTTGTTAATATTTGCCCTAAAGGACACATTAACAGACCCTTATTATTATTATTATTATTTTATTTATAGTTAGATCTCTTCCCTAATGGTGTTTGGACAGGAGCTAAAAGCTATTCACAACGGTCATGGGTTTGGATTGGCATAGGATGAGATATTATTATTATTATTATTATTATTATTAAGTAGAGATATGGGGTAAAAAAAATCTTATCAAAGGCACATGTGGCTTAAAAAAACACACGTATCTAGCCAAGAGGGTATGGGTGAGATGGGAATCACCCAGGCTTATGGTTCACCTATTAGAGCATTGGCATTAGTAATTTTATGACAGAAAAATATGTAAAATTTACACAACTTTGTTTTAAAATGACTCACATCTATCGTACTTGTATAAATTTACACTTATACTATTTATTTTGTTTTTAATTGTTTATTCTTTCTTTACTCAAGTATGAAAGAAAAAAGTAGATGGTGATTATTGTATAAAAAGAAAAAGAAACAATTTAAAAAAATAAAAGAAAGATTAATATTTTAATAAAATGTAATGTAAAATAGATAATTTAATGTAAAATGCTTTGAAAAGTAAGTATGTAAAAAAATAAAAAATGTTTTTATACTAAAATAGATTAAAAAAAAAAAAATTGCACCACCTGATGCAAATGCTAATATAAAAAGCAAATGTCACTTTGATACTGGACCTTGCTTGAACTAATAGGAAGTCTACATTTAGGTGTATTTTACCATTTTTATATAAATGTACAAATATTTTCCCTTTTTCCTTTTTACAATTATATAATTTTGTTTTCCTATTTAGATTTACTCTAATGGCATGGAATTAATATTTATCAATTTCCACTCTAAAGTATCAGAATCAGTAAAAGTACTCATAGTTGCTTAATAAGTGCTTAGAGCTTACTCTCATGATTTAAAAAGCTCTTTTGATGTCTGTCATTTGTACTTTCTCATTTACTTACTGCTATGAAACCTAGCATTAGTACTTAACAGGAAAAGAAAAGAAAAAAACTAGCATTAGCAGGGCTTTCAGTCCTGTGAAAAACGAACCAGATACATGATGGAGGAAAAGCTAATTTCATAAAAAGAGATGCAACTAAATAACAAGTGAGACATTTGGTATGTCAACACCACGTGCAGCAGCATCAGTGCACACAAGAATACCACCTTTCTCTTTGAGATCGGTTGAGCTCTGGCAACGTTCCTCCAAGGAGACATCCTTATGGTAACAGTAACATTGAATGCCAGCTTTCAACAATATATTGCCACTGCTTCTGCAGCCTCAACAGTATTCACAAACACCATGGTTCGGCATTCAGTAGCTTTAGATTTAAAACCTTGATTCACAGCATTTATGAGTTCATCCGCCTGAGTCTCAGTTGTAACTTCAATCCACCTCTGCTTCAATCTGAAATGGAACTGAATCAATAATCACCAACTCTTATGCATTTCCACATGCATCATAACACCAAAGAGGTTATTTAGCAGAATACTTTTTCTTTTCTTTTTTATGACGGCAAGCCTCTTCAAGGCAGGGCTATGTTGTGTACCCCCCCCCCCCCCCCCCCCAAAAGTTGAATCAACTCCAGATAAAAAGAAAACAGTGAGTTCCCTAAGTCTTTACTAAATAAAAAGGTTACACTATTTGGCTAGAACTAGAACATAAGAAGATATATCTCAACATAAATCACTAGAGTTGCATTTTTTTTTTTCCCACCTGAAGTATTATTTGAGGTTAAATTCCATCCTCCTGACTCCTCCCATTCTTAATCAACACTAATTTCCATGAGCTAAGCACATGATAATGGCTTCACACCTACGGGGGGCTCCACCCAAAAAACATGCAAGGCCTCACCTGAAATTCTACACTAATGATTGGCAATGCAATCAAGCTATTGTTAAATCATTTGCCAAATTGCCAATGAGTTGGCTAAGGATCTGCTAAAGTAGAAGATATCATAATTTTGACACACATAGTTCAGGAGCAATGGGTATGTATCACAAATTTCATATATATGCCCTGCCTATTGCTCTCAATTCTATTATCCAATATTTCGTTATTAGTTATTACACAGAAAAATTAATAATGCTCATCTAAAGAATACTTCAATGTACCAAGCAAGGGATTAAATTGTCATTTACTAGCCCTGAAGTGGTCCAAAATTTATAATCTGAACTCATGCCCACTAATAGCATTTAGGCATTGACAATGTGAATCAAAAGGATCACCATGGAAATATAAATGTAGACGTATATGCATATATATATATGAACATGGTGCATGGAGTAAACATCTCCAACCATGTGTATGATTTCATCATTTCATGTGCTATGGCACCATAATATAATTCTTTTGCATGCTTGTAAACAGCCTTATAGTGGGCTAAATGTAAGTGACTGAACTGGCATTTAGCAATTGTTGTTAAGATAAGTCATTAGATCACCATACACTTACTCTTTATAGGAAGAGTCCTAAATAGTACATACTATAATTAATACACACACACACACACACACATACTGCATTGTGATACTGAAAATTTTCCATTGAGCCAGCAGTAAACCTAATATTTCACCGTGTGTTACTAGCAAGGGGAAAAGAATACCACTAGAGAAACTAGTAGGCAACCATAAATAGATGGGGCACCTGGGGTTGTGACAATGGAGGTAGTTTCCACTGACCCAATTGGCATCTGTAAACATCTGTTTCAACACTGCCCCAGCAGTTTTCTTTCCATTTACTGTAAGGGTGGCTGCAACGCAAATGTACCGTTTACTGCTCTCATAATTTTTTCTCAATCTCCTCCAGTCTTTTGTTTTATTAGACCCAGCTTCAACATCCTCTGCTAAGTCATCAACATGAACATCCTCAGAATTTTCCTCCCCTTCTGATATGATGTCAGTTTGTAGGTCCTCCTTATCCTCCAAAGTAAAGTGTGATAAAGGTTCAGACTCCAATTCCACTGGTAACTCAGATACAGATTCTTTTCACTGAGACAATAGCTTTTCATCAAAATGGAGCATGTTTAATAGACAAGTAACTTTGTTCTGGAAGCCCCCACAAAGAAGCATATCTGCCTCATCTAACACCTGCAAGTTATAGTAAATAGATATGTTACTTATAAATAATGTGATCTCTCCTGTGTTATCATTCTGCCAAATCAGACTTGGGATTATTGAGATGAACAATATAATTACGCATAGTTAGTTACACAAAAAGCATACCACATATTTTACCCCACGCATAAACGCCAAACAACGGCATTTATCTGGGTCAATATTATTCAGGAGAGCAGATGGTGTCTACACAAGAATATCAGGCTCATTAACCGGCCATCCCCGCTGTCAAAGTTTCTTATTTGTGAGAACCAAAAAATCTTAAAATGTCTACAGACATACCCCCAAAGAAAACTGATCCCAAATCCCTTCAATTAACACACTATGCATGTAAAGGCCTATTAGCCCATGTCTATCACAAGAATAATTTGCAAATAAAGCACCTGCCCATCACAGACAGCTGCAACTTTATGAAGCGGTTTACCATCATCGCCACAAAGACATTCACCATCCGCACCACTTGCTCACAAAGCAGCACATTTGGGCAAAGAAGAAGAAAAATCCTTTGGGAGGATTGATTCTTGATCAGAAACAGTAGTTACAGAATCATCATGTGCAGAGCAGAGCATATCGATCAGGGGAATCAAATATCCTTGTTTTTTTACCACTACCGGTCTCTGCAGCCACAACCACATCCTTTCCCGAAAGTATAGCTGGTATACAAGCAGCCTATATTTCAAATAGAAATATCTTAATAACAACCCTCACTAAACTCATAAAAAATAAATGCACAAGGATTTGGATTTCAATCTTTAGTTTCAAATGACTTGAATAAAGTATGAAATGATAGAATTTTCTTGATTAATGAAATTTATGAAGGAATTTGAGCATTATCAATATGTGGATTTGAAATGACTAAGTGTAAAATGTCATTTCATATCCATAATATCATGTGTTTTTCTTTAGCAAAATCTCAAAACTTTACATCATCACGTGTTGTTAAATTTATATCAATCAATTTATACTACTGAAAACCAAATGGAACCTAAGAATTACAAAGAGAGATCCAAAACAAAGCCTTTAACAAGTCTAGTATAGAAATTTTCGCTTATTAAACACCGTATTGGTCAAAATTTTCATCTTTTCCCCTCAAAAAACAAAACCCACAACTCAAAATTCGTTGTTTTTCCCTCTTTGCCTTGCGTTTCTCCGAAAAAATCAAAAACAAAACATTGACATTCCTGCTATAATTCAACAAATGAGTGAACAAGGCCAGGGTGAGTGTGTGTGGGTACCTGAACCAGAGAGGGCCTATCGATGCCGGCACTATAGAGAGCCCGAGAAAGCTTATCGGACACCCCGAGGGAAGCCCACGACACGTCTTCATCGGCGAAAAACGTGTCAGTTCCCTTCCCTTCCGCAGCAGCAGCGGTGGCGGTAGCAAAAGGTCTAGCTTGTCTTTGGCGAGGTGGGTTCAGGCAAAAGAAGCTGACCCTGGGCAAAGAAAATGAAGGGCATGAAGGAAGTAATGGCGGTGATGCTGAAGCTGAAGGTGAAGGGTTAGAGAGAAGAAGAGAGTAGGAGTGTTTGAAATGGGAAAAGAATTTAGTAGGAGGAGGTGAGAGCTTGTGGAGGTAAAGCAGTGAAGCTGAGCGATTGAGAAGCATCTGGATTTTCTCTTATTTTGTGGGATTGGAATGGGGTTTTGAGAATTGTAGAGGAAGAGATATGGGGTTTTAGTTTAGGGTTTAAGCATAAATAAATCCTTGCCATTGTCTATTACTCTATTGTGACTGAATAATAATAATAATAATAATAATAATAATAATATAATATAATTATTATTATTATTTTATTTTTTAAACTTCACTAAAAATTTATTTTTTAACTCTAAACTTTAAAAAGTTAGTTGTTAGTTTCTAAACAATTAAAAAGTTCTTTTTTTTCCTAAATTATTAAAAAAAATTTCTTGTCATTTTTAAATTTTGTCATAAGATTGTTTTTCATTCTTAAACTATAAAAAATATTTCTTTTTTATCTTTTTTTATTTCTAAATTATTTATAAAAAAAATCTTTACAAAGTATGAGATAAAAAAGAATAATTTAAATATGAAAAAAATATATTTGATAAAATTTAAAAATTAAAATAATATTTTAACAAAAAAAAAAAAAAGCTCATATTCCAAAATTCATAATTTAAGTCTTACTATTTTTCATTTCAATTATCTAAAAATTTGCATTCTTTTATTTCAGTTTGCTAAGTTTCAGAACTCCACAGTTTCATTATCATTTGAAATCCCCAAAATAATATTTAATATATTATTTACTAATTAATTTATAAAAAAACGTTAATTAAAAAATTTTTTTTAAAAAAAACCAATCCTAAAGTGAGATAATTAGATATTCATATTCAGCCCCGCCGACACACCGCACAAAAGCAACTACGCAGTTTCAATCATGTCTCTCTTAGGTTGGAGATGTGGTGGGGTGGGGCGCTATTGTTGAAGTTGAAGTTGAACACCATAGCTGCTGCTTCTTCTGCTACTGCAAGTGCTAGTACTACTTCTTTCCTCCAAAATCTAATCCGCCACAACAGTAGATGTTACTTATCCTTCGCCAACAACCCAATGAGTGTGTAGGGGTAGGGGTGAGGTCGTGGGTTTCAAACCCAATGAGTGTATGTGTAAGCTGCCAATAAAAAAATATTATGGTCATTAGTATAAGAAATCCAGGACATTTTTCTACAGACCACCATATATCTGGCTGATCTTGGTTCCAAAGAGTGAAGATTAAATTCCTGGATGCCTCCAAATTCCAACAAACAGTTTTTCTACAAACATAAAAGATTCTATGAAAGACATTATTTCTTATGACCTAATTGAATTAACCCTTGATTGCTGCAGATCTTGCCACTTTCTGCCCCAATTCTTTGACATGCCTTTTTTTTTTTTTTTAATGTTATCATTTTTGTTTTATGTCACCCCTTTACCTGTCTTACATTCTTTTATGACTTATAGTCTTTCTTCTTTGTAAATTCTAACTGTCATACACGTGTTATTACTCTATACTTACAGTCATAGAGGTTTTTAATCAAAATATGTCCATTGTTTAAAGGATATGAAGTTCTTAAGAGAGGATTTGATTTTCACTACTCACAGTGAGGAGGTAATATCATTTTTCTTCTGTTTGATTGACCTATCTCTCTCCCTCCCTCTTTGCTGAACGCATGACTCTCTTATTTCTTGTATTCTATGTTATATATGAGAAGGGGAGGTAATTGAAGTTTATAGGTATTTATTTTTTGGATGCTTCCTTTTTTTTTTTTTGGTCATCTTGTGTAGCATATTTTAAGAACCATTGTTTTACAATAAAACTTGTGAACTTTGAGAGCTATTAGTTTGTTTCTGCAAATTGCATTTTGCAGTCATAGGAAATGAGATCCTTGTGATTGTCAAACTTGCTGTAATATGCCCACATTAACTTTATGCAAAAGTTTGCACAGGGTACTGATTCTGGTGTTGACACTTACTTTGGTCTATGCACATATCCTGGGCATGAGCTGCAGCACTGCATAGATTTGAAGGTACTTGATGGTTTCCTTAATTTCAGACAAAATACCAAAAGGAACGCCTGCACTTTATATCTGTACTGGTGTTTATTCCTATGCTCTCCCTCAGAAGAATCATAGGCCATTATTGAAGAGGATTCTAATTATGGGTTTCTTAGCCCCCAACAATGTGAGAGAAGAACCCCTCTTCCAATCCTTTTTCATGCTTGAAACCACGCCCCCACCCACCCACACAAAAAAAAAATGTGTTACTTCTATAATGAACTGCCACCTTTGGTTGTATACAGCTTTTCACTGTTATATGTAGAATTGCAGAAATGTATATGATTGATTTCGTGATACTTTTAATGCATTTATTACATTTTTGTAGGTAGACCCAAGGGATATATATGCATTTGGACTTATAGCTTGGACAGGGAATGATGTGTTAAATAGGAGGTATAATCTCCTTACTGACTATTGAATTCTGTAGTTTCTTAAATATTCTAGCTTATGAAGCGTTTGCCTAATGAAAACAAATAGAGTTCACAGAATGCATGTCTGATCCCTCTGCATAGGATTTTGTAGGCTTAAAAAAAAAATGTGTCAGCTGTGTCAAATGATGTAAGTTTGCAAATGAACAAAGGATGAGGGCGATGCATCTATCAAAAATATTTAATATTGGAAAGAGTGTAGTGCTTCTGTTTGAGTAACATGTCTAGCAATTGTTGTATAAATTTCTAAGTAATATGCTATATTGCTATAAACAGAATTTGCTGAACTAACATATCTTGGAAAGCAGTAGATTAAATTAGAGGGAAACAAACAACTAGCTTTTTTGATAGTACTGACAATTATTTCATTTGCTACCAACAGAATGGTGTTGAGTCTTCCAGAACCATTCCTTGTACCTACTTTTCTCTCGTAACAAATTGATTCACTTTCTATACGTACTCCATATTTTGCATCAATTTTAGAATGTCTTCATTATGCTTGGGCAATATTTATGACAAATAGACTTATGGATCAATCAAGAATTTTTTTTTTTAAAAAGAAATCCAAAACTACCCATGGTTGAGTAAAAGTTTATACGATTTACTTGATACTTGGGTGTAGGTTGAGATTGCTGGCAGAATCTAAAGGATTCAAGCTTGATGATACAGGGCTGTTTCCAGCTACTCATGGTTCAGGCAGTAAACGGGTAATGAGTTTATATGAGTTTGTTGCACTTTCACTTGTTTACATGGTTCATCTAGCTTTAGCATGCATTTTTCAATTGCACGGAACAAGGGCTAGTGCAAGTTTTAAATTTAACACAGAGAAAGAGGGGTTTGATTTCCTGGGATTTCCTTGGCTTGAACCACACGAAAGGAATCTGTGAGCTGTGAATAGTTTGTATAAGCATGCGTACATAAGAGTTACCATGCTTGGTTTTGCACCATTATAAACTAAAACCTCCCTCACTCCTTTGTTGGCTGAGAGTTTTTTGGCATGCTTTCCTTGTAAATTATGATATAACAACAGGTTAGAAAAAGAGGGATTTTTCTTTGGCATGCTAGCCTTGAATGCCATGTAATTCAAACAAAGGGGTCCAAGTAAAAACAGTGATGCCACCACCACAGGGTTGAGCTTTCGCTTTGGTCCTCAATTTCCGCTGCATGATAATTTTTTTTAGCACTAGAAATATACGGCAAGGAAAGGATTAGACGGAACTGGGAAGAAAGGGTGAGGGTGAATAACGAGAAAAGAAGAAACAATCCATGTGATATGATACTGCAGCAGTGGTTAGATAGCCAACTTGTCAATGGGATGGATACCTACAAAAACAAAGACTGCCTTGGGTGGCACTAGTGTGGCATTGGTTTAAGAATTCTGATGCCTAAGGTAGTGATGATCTAACCAAAAAAAATAGTTTTAGGAGGTATAATGCACTTAAATTCAACTACATTACGTGGGCTTAGAAAATTCAAGCATTGTTAAATCCAAACTGTATTATCTATATACTTCATTTGTTGGATATTTATTTCTCTGAACAAATGAATTCATTAAGCATAGACAAAGGGGGTAACGAGGAGATGGTTGGAAGCTCCCATGCATCAAAAGAGGTCACATGCATCACAAGAGGATTCCCTTGGTCCTGGCTGTCCCAAGGTATCCTGGTTTAGTCCCTTTCTAGGCTCCCTGGGAAACTCTCCTCACAAAGGCCGGGTTGAGCTTCTTTTTTCCTTTTTCTTCCTTTTCTATGGCCCAAAGCTTGCCCATTCATAGGTTTGGGCTCCCTCTTACTTATTTTAAGTGGGCCTTGGTAGGCAGATTGGGCATTGTCTATCTTTGAGGGCCCCTTTAGTTTTGAATTTCAACACTTGTAATATTTTGGACCTCAACACATAGGTTGAAAATTATTGACTCAATCTGTCCTCTTTGCAATGAGGATAGAGAAACAATAGCACACTCTCAAAATTACATTTTTAGTAGTGCAAATATTATTAAATTGGTGCTAAACCCTCTGGACCAACTGAATAGAGCTAACGCTCATTCATCAACATGCCCCTCTAATGCCACCTTAAATGGCTTTCACACTAGAAGAAACTTGGGATCTAAGGAACCTAATCCTCCATAATAGAAAATAATAGTCCGTTTGGATTGAGGGGGAATAGAGTAGAGTAAAATAAAGTAATTTTTTCTCAAAATTAGCCTATTTTAAGTCAACTTAGCTCTACTCTCCCCCTCAATCCAAATGGGCCATAAGTTCTAAACCTTGTCAAGACTATAAACAACTTGGAGGTTAGAGTGAATGAACTTGTAGAGGCTAGTGATTCCAGGGATAAGATGAGATGCTCTTCTACAAGAAAAATGCCATGACTTATTGTGCAGCTTCCCTCCCTCCTCTTGTCTGGGATACTTGAAAGTTTGGATATTGATCTTTTGTCGGTTGAATTAAAGTTATTTTTTATCGAAGGAAAAAATAAAGTAACAAGTTCACATAAATTTTACTAAGATCAACAACCCTTCTCATAATTTTAATAACATTAACAACATTAGAATTGTAGCCTTTTACTTTTTGTATATTTTGCCTTAGTTGGGATTTCTTCCCTCCTTTTTCTTTGTCAAGCAGATAGAGTATCCAAGTCTTTTCCTAAAACCTTGACTGAACTAGGCACAATCTCTATGCGTATTTGCATTTGCTTAAGAACAAATGAAATCGTTGAATCTTTGCTCCAATGACATGAGACTCAAATAAGAAATCCAGTCGATGTCCAACTGAGCTTTTATAGCAATGAGTAGATGACAGATTATTGATTAATACAACATCACTTTAAAGCACAAGTATGGACCACTAAAACACAGTCAAACGTAGAATACATATTGCTTTGAACTACTATTTTGAATGTATAACGTGAAAATGTCCAAAAACTTTGCCTTCTATTTGTTCTAAAAATGCAACATAATATTTCCCAAAACCAAAAAAGGGAAAACAAAATCAACTCTAGAATTCCGTAGTGTCTAAAACAGTAGTTATTCCATTTTGGGAAAAAAAGGAAACTAGCAATCAGAATTTTCAGCACACATTAACATGAAATGAACTACACCACATCTTCCATTCAGTTGCTCAATATGCTACACTTGACCAGATTCTGATGAGGACAATTCCTGATAATGTCTTTGTCGCAATTTAAGTAATCTCAATTCCTATGCTGACTAAATCCTTGTCTTCCACCATCATATTAGCCAAGTTCCATTCATTTGGTAGATCATAGAATAGGCATGTCTAATGCTTGCAACACATCCTTGAACTCAAAATCACATGTTTCTTTGTTGAACCGTTCAACCAGCTTGTACCTCACATCATTCAAATAAAAAGATTGGGTCGTTTCCAACAGCCATTTTGCCTCTGTGTCACTAATCTTGCTTGTGAACACAACATCACCATGGATCAGCACCAAGTCCTTGCTTTCTGCAAATTCATTGTAATAAGATACAGCAAAGTAAGGAGCTGATTGAGTTCCTCTTGCCTTGTAATCTTCAAGACCAGTGAAAAGTATGTGCGGCATCTGCACTGCAAGAAAAGTTCAAATAAGCATTTTAACCATAGCAAATACACTGAAGATCATCTTTGTTACTGATAATAAGTTGTAGTGAGCTGTAAAAAGTTTGTTACATGAAAAAAGCTCATCTATAGCTGTGGATGACTCATATGCTGCTCCCTGTCCCGTATTGAAATATTGCTTTTGTAAGAGTGTAAAAAACATATAACATTCTTAAAAATCTTCTGAAAGCACTAGCTAAAATAGCCTTTTACAAGATATTAAATGTATTATTTCAAATAATACTCCTACCAGGTTAACATAACCCTAACAAGTTACCATAACCCTAACAGGTTACTTGAAATAGATTTTCTAGAACAAAATTGTAAAAAGAGAATAAAGAACTGGGGCTCAACCATTTCAGGAGATAGACCAATCTAGTTTGGGAGAGAACTTTTGAAACAGGATAGTAATGTTGAACAGTCTTGTCAATTTAAATTTTTATTCTTTAATTAAATTTATTAAAAACATATCTCAGGGTATACATTAGAATACTAGTAAGGCAGTTGAAAAGTCTTGTCAATTAAAGACCTGAATAACAGGGCACTAGGCAATTGCAACAGGCACCTGCAGTACTCATTAGTACAAAGAAGATGAATTTAGTTATTATGGTAAGTCTTCTAAGGACCACAATAATTTTAAGTATAAAGAAAAGGGAAATTCAGTCAATAGGAATCCTCCAAGAAGTGTTGCTTACAGAATGGAATGTTTTCTTCAATTCTTATTTATGATTATGCCAAGACCCTTTTGGCTAAATTGGTTGGCACCTCTTGATGTCTACGACATCCACGGCTTAAACCCCCCCCCCCCCCTCCCCCAACTATCAAATTATCAAAAAAAAAATCTTATTTATGTATTATAATTTTTCCTTAATCCCTAATCCCTATCAGAATATTAGTGTGCATACAACATTATCAAAAAAATATCTTATTTATGTATTATACTTTTTCCTTCATGCCTAATCCCTATCAAGATATTAGTGTGCATACAACAGCAATAGTAGGAGAAGAATGAATTGACCATCAAAAATTGTAGATTTTATTCCATTGGTTACTATAGAATGATGTAAACCCTCAAATAGATGCTTTGTATTTATGAGTGATTCAAAGTAGATGGTTGATTATATACCCATTACATTGATTCCAAAATCAATTGTACTTCCTTCTATATTACAATTTTAATTATTATTCTTTTAATAAGTATATAACAATTTTTATTAATAATAAAAAACTGTCTCCAAAACTATTTGTGTTATGACATATCAACTGTAAATTGAAACACATTCAGCTCAAGCTTTAATAGATAATGCTTTTGTTTTGTTCTGCGACACAGACCTTGCCAATGCATTTTTCTCCTTTGAACGTTCCATTGCATATGCTTCAGCTAAAGTGTAGAAAACATCAAAAGTAGAGAATAGATGCTTCTAATATATTAATGATCATAAAAAAACACAAGCTTGTTTGAGTTTGGTGGCAGCCTCTATTTGGGTTTGCACACTCGCATGTGTTACAGCTCCTGGTCAAATGTATACATGATTTGCTAGCAAATAAATACTATTACATTTCATAACTAAATAAACCAGTAGATTAGTAATTTGCACCAGCATTAAGGTAAAGGAAAATCTGATGATGTGATTAATTATCTTAATTAATATCCAGGGTTATTTTTTATAAGAATTTCCAGGATTATATTACTCCACCAACAACACTAAATGAAATTTGCTCAGCACATATACAAGGCTTAATAAAAACAGCATGTGTGATATAAAGCCAATAGTTAAAAACCAAACCTTGAGCAAACATTGTTGTGTAACCACGTCCTCTCCACAAAGGAATAACAAAATATCGGCTGCAAAAAAAGACAGAAGTATGGATAGCAAAATATGAAGAGAAGATATGCATACAGTACAAACATCAATATCTTTTTCTTTTTTTTATCCCGATAAGTATTTAATAAAAGGTGCAAAGGGAAACAAGCATCATCTACATGAATTACCAATCAGCTGCTCTTTGCTCCAACAAGTAATAAAGCTTTGCTTTCATAGATGCACCAATATGGCCTCTTCCCAAGTGATACTGACAAACATAACACCTCCAAAAAATAAGAAAAAAAAAACTATCTATAAGCTATGGTCCTAGAGTTCTATGTCACTATAATTTTGGTTCAAAATAGCAAAGGAGAATTCAATTCACTCATAAAGATTCTAGTTTCCATAGAAACCTTAACCTTCTCAAATATAGTCCCAGGCTGTAGATTCTCTAAACAATCATTGTACAAAAGAACTCCTCATATGCTAATTAGTTGTCCAAGGAAATTAAGCTCATTCCATAAAACGCATTCTAAAGTTTGGCCAACAAATTTAGAAAGGCCATAATCTTGGAATGGATCATGAAAATACACTTCATTTGGCAAATGTTGACCTCAATGTGGTTATGCTCACATGAAAGCAACAAGAATTGAAGAACCTTCTATAAAAGGCCTTTCCTCTCACAAGAAGCAAAACAGTTCTTGGGGTTTCACAAAATGCATATTATTATGACCAAAAATAAGGTAATAACATCAAAGAAGAGAGAGTGAACTGACAGCAGAAATCATTTATACATTCTCTTAGAAAAACCCAAAGAAGCATACACTAATTTAGACGGAAATCAACCCATGTAAAAAGCTACACCAAGTACAATCTTTTACTTCAATTTCCTTCACAACCAGATGCAGTTAATGTGGACACAGAATTTTCATGTTTCTTAGAAACAAAGAACACAAGTCAATAAGCCGAAATTTTAAAATTCACCTAATTGAGTAAAACATAGTATTAGCTTCATCAATGAAATAACAATCACTAATTTACCACACAAAATGTTGATTACTTTGCAAAAAACTTATTCACTTTAGTTAGTGGAAATAATTACATATTTTTCATTCACTCAAGCAATAATATTTATATTAATCTTAACAATTTACATTACTCTCTTTTTAATGACATGTAATATAATTGAATCTATTTCTTCAAAGATTATTACACATAATGACTATTATACATAGACCATAATATAATTTCTTACAACATATTTCAAAACGAACCTATAAGTAACATACCCACACATCGTATCAACTAGTTCATATATGCCTCTATGTTCTAACCTAACACTTCAAAATTGGGTTCCTAAGATAAGGTTCTAATGTGGTGATAAGGTGTAGAGTGTAAAAGATTTGAAGTAGGCCCCATGAATTGAAATCACACCATTTTTCTCTTCACATGGTTACTGATCAATTTAGTTGTTGTCTATTTGAGTAAATGTGAAGTTGACCTTGACAGCATTCATAATGGCAATCTGGATCACTCTTCCTTGCATGCTGCTAATAACATGGTCAAATAAAGAAAATCTACTCTAAGACAAGAAATGCATTTTTCAAATCTCTGCCTTCCATTCTTAATTGGGATTCCTTCTCCAGAGCAGCAGCTGATCATTTTTGTTTCTCATTGGTACTATTTCAATTTTCCATACGTGTAAAGAACTTGCATCTTCTTTTATGTTTCAGTGTTATTAGCACACCATTTCAGTGCCTGTTTAACCGTATCTTTAACAAACTTAACAAATGAATATGCCCTTCTTGCTTTCAAGTCCCATGTCTCATTTGAACCTGAAAATCCCTTGTCACATAACTGGTCCACCACAGCATGCTTTTGCAACTGGATGGGAATCACTTGTAGTGCTTGGTACCAAAGAGTCATAGCTTTGAATCTTCCTAACATTGGTCTAACTGGCACCATTCCTCCTTACACTCTCTCATTCTTAGTTTCCATCAACTTCAGTGACAACAACTTAGTGGCCCATTGCCTGATGAATCAAGTCATTTGCATAGATTAAAAATCTCATTAATTTGCAGTACAGCAACTTTAGTGGATTTTTTCCAACATGGCTTGGAACGTTATCTGGGCTGTGAAACATACTTCTTGAAGACAATGGCTTCACAGGTAGAATCCCACCCTCCCTCTCCAACATCTCAAACCTTAGACATTGAGTCTAAGCACCAATGACATATACCAGGGGAAATTTGTTATCTTCAGTACCTGAAGATAATATACCTGGATAATAACCAGCTCATGGTTTCCATACCATCCACTATTTTCAATACCTCCTCATTGCAAAGCATCATTTCATAAATAACAGCTTAAATGGTAGCCTTCCAATTGAAATGTGCTATCATGTTCCATTTCTACAATGCCTTTACCTTTCTTTCAACAAGTTAGCTGGACAGATTCCTTCCCATTTATACAAAGGCAGAAAGCTTCAAATTCTATCGCTTGTCTTCAAATATGTTTACAGGAGGCATACCAAGAGAAATTGGCAACATTACCATGCTTGAGACTTGAGAGGTTGTCCCTCGGCCTAAGTAGTTTCAAAGGTTTAGTTTAAGGATAAATAATTTGGGGATTTGGAAACATAGCTATGTTTGAGGGGTAGTTGGAATGTGACAATCCTACTCATTTTTTGTTTTCTCATCAAAATAATACTAAAATTAATCTATGTTAGTTGCATCTTCTAAATTGTTCCATTTTAATTCTTTATGTCTAATGTTTAGCTACTCTAAAGGTGAAATTCCTGAAGAGATTGGGAACCTACTCAATTAGGAGATATTGAGATTACACAAAATAATGAACTAACAGGAGTTTTACCTTCTTCCATCTTCAACATATCTTCTCTGGAATATCTAATTCTCAGAAACAATGATCTATATGGTAGTCTCCCAACAGATATATGTTACCATCCTTCTGTACTCAAGGTAATTTATCTCACCAACAATAAATTTTCTGGAACCATAACTATAAAAATCGGGAACTGCACTTCGCTACAAAAGTTGGACCTTGGTGAAAGCAACTTGACAAGTAACATTTCACATTTCCTTTTGTTAAGAGATCATATAATATCGTGTTAAATTGGAATAACTCTTGATATGTTTATAACAAGTCATTCAGCCAAAAAAAGAAAAAAGTTTATAACAAGTCAGTTTATAATTGAGGATAATGCGCGCATTCAACCTGCACCAATTATATGATTGTACCTGTAGGTAGTCTTGGGGCAATATGAGCCAAGATTGAGCCATTCAAGTAAAATGTTATCAGGCAGATTTATGAACCTCTGTTTTTGGATGTTAACCACTTTGACAGGTAATATGCCAGAAGGGAAATTGGATTTCTTCCCAATTTAAGCAACTTGAAATTGAGCAACAACAAACTTACAGGCTCCATTCCTCCGACCCTCTTTAGCATTTCAACAACGGAGTCCATTTCACTGGTATCAAATCGCCTTTTGGTCAGTCTTCCTACAGATATAGGCATTTCACTGGTATCAAATCGTAGAGAAGTATATTTAGGAGAAAATAAAGCTTGGTGGAAATCTTCAAAGTTCTATCACTAATAATTCAAAAGTTACCATTCTAGATATTAGGGGGCAACTTATTCACTGGTTATGTACCAAAGAACTTTGGTAATTAGGGACAACTCCAATTGCCCAAGTTGGTAATGAACCTTTTCTAGAATCTAGCTTTATTGATTCTCTGGTGCTTTACCCAAATTTTCTCATTAAACAAACTTCGGTGCCAGCCTCTACCATGTTCATTATTCTTCCATTTCAATAGCTAAAAACTTAAAATTGCAGCTTTAAAGAAAAAAATAAATAAAATAAAATAAAAATTACATCTTCAAAATTCGTTTATCTTTTCCAATGTTTCCTAACCAACCAAATAGATCTATGACAATTTAACCTCAAGTCCCTAAAAGATAAAATTTCCATCTACTTTCGCAAACTTTCTCACGAACCAAATAGAAACAGGGTGTAACAAAAAAAAAATATCAGCTTCAAGATTCTAAGCAACCAAACAGGCTATCAGCTAAGTACAAATAAATTACATTTACTTTCCCACACTTTCTCTGTAACCAAACAGAAACAGAAATAACCGAGAATGTTCTGAGTGCAAGTAGCTCTGATAATAATCACATTCCTTTTGCAAGCAAGGTCAGCAAATATGCACACAAATAAACATACACCTATAGTACCTAAATTGATAGTAAATTTCATCAGCCAAGAATTCATCTCAAATTCAATTCGTTCTCACTTCTACAACTCCGCAAAACTAGTCGATCACACAAAGCGATCAAAGAAATTCATGCAATAAACCATAAAAAAACCATTTAAAAAAAATACAAGAAAATCACATCAACTAAGATTCATAGGCAGAATAGAATAAAAAATAGGGAGTTTTTGTGAGACATTACATCATCCCAGGCGGAAGCAATGTCCTCAGGCGAGCGATCCTTCATAGGGATGGCCATAACCATTGGCTAATGGATATCCAACCCTACCCGATCCAAATGTTCCTAGTAATACCCGATTCTTCATATGTAGAGCTTAACCGGGTAGAGTATGGATATTACCCGAATTATTCGGGTTGGGTATGGATATTATCCATGCCCGACCCTTACTAAAAAAAAAAAAAAAAAAAACCTAAACCTCTCTCACAGTCTCACTCACCGTCACTCACACTCAGACACTCTCTCTGCCTGTCCTCATCCTCACCGACACTCTCACTCTCAGAGCTCTCCAGTCTATGCCTCTCCTCACCGTCACTCTCTCTCTCTCTCTGTTTTGCGCTTGGTCTGCTCGCTTGCACAAGTAAATGACTCATTCTTTGCTTGTTTGGTTTCAAAAGAAAAATCTTTTCTGTGGGTATCTGGGTTCTGTTGATTATTAACTTTTGTTTACTTTTCTATATTAAATTTGTCAACTAGTGTGTCTTAGATTTTGGTGTTAGAGTTTGAATTCAGCTGGGTATGTGTCGAATTTGGTTTTTGATTGAATTTTATCAACTGCGTATGTGTTAGATTTGGTTTTTGATTGCATTAAGGTGTTTGATTCTATTTGGGGATATGTCTATTTATAGAGAGGGAGTGAATTTGTCTAAGTTTTTTCACAAACGGAGCATGTAAGACTTGGTAATTCTTCAAGCATTCTCAATTTCTTGTTTAATGGCTAAACCTTTCTTCATGATATTGTATATCTGATTTGAGAGCTAAGTTTTGCCCTGTGAAAACTAAGTCACCTATGATATTAAAAAATCCATGGTTGACATGACTTGATGCTGAGCTTCTTTTTAAATGCTCCTTTCACATTTTAATTCTTCATTAATCATTCACTCAGAGGTTCATGCTATGACTTATGAGAGTTGGTTTCTGCAAGTTATATGTTGAATGATCGTCTACTTTGTTTGTGTTGGAGATATCACAATGCTTTTCCTCTATATCTTAAGCTTTTCTTGCTTTATACAAAATATTTTATACAGTATTGTGCAATAATTATCCAGTCTGTTTAGTGTATGTCATAGTACCAATGGTGCGTGTGTGATATGCATGTCTGTAATGTACATCTGATAGTCTCCCACTCTCCCTGTACTAGATCTCAGTTCTGAAACTATGCTCCCTATTCTCCCTGCACGGTTTGATACCCATCCTAATTACTGTCTAAGTTTTGTTGGTGGGATCATTATGCACGCACCTGTTCTGCTTATTCTGGCTGTATCTGTATCTGCATCAATTAAAATCTAGAGGAAGATAGGGTAGTTTAAGTTATTAATTTTCATCTTGCCTTAGTCACTGAAATTCTGAATCATCTAGTGTTGCGTTTGTTGTAAACTATAAAAGATTATTAATCAGAATCTATATCTGTTGTTAGAAGATTGTGTAATTTCTAGGAAGGTTGACCTCTATTTGTACTTTTCAAATGAATTCTAATGATTTAGTGAAGGGGTATTTTCTATTGTAGAGCTTCAGCACCCTGTCCCCTTGATTTAGCATTTTATATTAATGTGTTCTGAAAAAATGGTGTCATGAGAGGAACGCTTAACAGTTTAGGCCTTGATGTTTTAGATGCTGCTTGATCGACTTTGTGTTGATAGGGTCCATGAAGTAAGTTGATAAGCAGTTGTCTTTCAAAGATATTTAATATTTAATGTTCTTAAAAGAATTTGTTGTTGACCCTGATATATTCACTTGGATCCATAGAGTTGACTCTGATTTAGTTTAAATCTTTGTTTTATGCATTTTTTTAATAGTCCTTGCAGTTGGGTTTGATAATTTGTACTTGCCCATATTCTGTTTTTAATTTCTTGGTTGTGTGATTTGAAATCAACTTGTTGGATGTATTTCATGTGTGTTCTGATACTGGTAATGGCCTGTTATTCTGATTATGGTTGGATTTTCTTTGTTAGGAGAATTTTTATTCTTACTTTAGTTCTCTTGTTTCTTTCAACTGTCTAGGAGTAACCTGCCAATGACTGGTTTGAATGTATTTGGGTTTCTTTGCCTTTTTTGTTTTTTGTTTCTTGTTTCCAGGTTTGGTTCATTCTTTGTTTGTTTATAATATGTTTTTAAATTTATAACTGATGGAAGTATCTTTGGCATGTAGAAAAATGCAATCTGATAGTGGCAAGTTATTTTATATTCAGTATGTAAAATGATTATCAATGTGTTACAGAGTATTACTTATTGTGCCAAACTTACCTTCTATAGCCTCATGGTGTTTAAGAGGTTCTTAATTCTAGTTAATGGTAGCCCTGCTAATTTTTTCTCAAGTTCCAAGGGACTAAGATAAGGAGACACGCTGTCTCTGCTAATTTTTTTTAAAAAAATTTTATTGATTAGTTTTTTCTTTTTTAAGATAAAGCTATTGGTTAGTTTTTAAGTTAAAATGATTCGGGTAAAATTCGGGTATGGATATTATTATAAAATAAAATAAAAAAAGTAATAAATGGATTTCGGGTTTCGGGTAAGGTATGGATATCCATGGATAATAATTCGGGTAAGATTCAGGTATAGATACTAATGGATATTGATATTCGAGTATCCATGAGTAAACTTTTCGGGTAGGGTATGAATCGAGTATACCCATACCCTGCCCATAGTCATCCCTAATCCGTGGGACATAAGTGAACATATTTTGTTGTGAAAAAAATGACTCGAGTCCCCATATGGTTCTATCTGGTGTTTTGTTGATGAAAAAGGAAAGTGCTGTTTTTAGTTACTACCAGCAATAAAAGTACAGTATGATATTAATGCTCAAACTTAATTTGTTGTTTGTGTGCAAACGAATTATAATCTTACCTTACATTCAGTTGGGTTGATAGCTTTTTAGGTATTTGCAAAACTGTGTTATGAAGTAGTGGACTCGTGCAATGTACATGTGAGAAGTCCAGTCATCCTCAGGCTCTGAAACTATTTGGAAGTTGTCGAGCATTTTTGTCATCCAATTAGAATAAGATTTGGACAGATTGTTTCTATATAATCAAAATAAGAGCACAACTATGCCTGCAGCAATACAAAAGAGGTGACACTTTTTATTGAAGTACTGATGTGTTAGTGGCATGGTTAGTAATGCCCATGTTAGATAATAATTAAAAGGGTAAAGATAAGCGTGAGTGACTTTTTTTAAAAAAAATTTTAGAAACATAAAAAGAGGAAATTAGATTCTAACACGGGTGAGTGGTTAATATAACACAATTAACCCCAAACCAAACCCATGGCTAGACGTAAGCTTTTGGGTCAATTGGTGTATTTCTTTGTTATATTAACCTCTCAATAAAAGTTTTTTTAAGGTGTTTCTCGACATGTTTTCTTGTACAATTAATTTTTACTTGTCCATTTATTCAAAAAAAAAAAAATTACTTGTCCATTAAAATAGGAGTTACTTAGGAAAGTAGGAGTTATGCACGCGTTAATAGCATTACCTTGTAGAATATTAATTTAATCCAATTTCTTACAAACTTTTTACAAATTTACACAAGCTAAACTCAAGTTCACACACACACACACACATATTTAGAGTCTTGTACTCACAACCCACACAATTATGATTAAGTTCATATTGTTTGATAATTGAGCCTAAACTTTTAGGTTTGAACTTAATTATTAAATAAAAAGGAATATATTCCTTTTTAGCCAAACTCAAACTACATAAACAACTCAATGACATATGAAAAGCCTAGCCTAAGGTGGAACTCGACATTAGTAAACGCAAGTCCTATAGAAAGTTGTTCCGCGTGATTTTCTTTTTTTTAAAAGAATTTTTTTTTTTGGTGCCAATTGTGTTGATTTTGCAAACATATTAGTGTGGTCGAAAATGAAACATATTAGTTAAGTAGCATCCTTTGAAACCAAATCTCTGAAACTTGAGTTCCACTGAGAACTTAAAAAAAAAAAAAAAAATCAATTGATATTTTTCTCCATGAAACTTGAGTCTCTGAGACTTGAGTTCCAAATGAACTAATATGTCTCTCTCTCTCTCTCTCTCTCTCTCTCTCTCTCTCTCAACCATTGTTGTCTCTCCTCTCTTCTCAGTCTCTCTCTGTATAAATTTAGTAGAGATCAAACGGTATCCAATGTTGAGTTAAATGTAAACCCTCCAATGCCAATTTCAATGTTGATTCCAAGCTAGCTAAAGTAATGTTGCAAGAAAGATGCTACATTATGATGTGAATTATGAACAAATCATTGAATCATATTGAATTTAGATTTATCAGTCTTGATATATGTGAGATTCATTACCTGCTTAATTTTGGTGTTTCTTATATGCTATTTCTACGAAAATGTAATGTCCTCTAACTGAATTATGTATTGAATCTTGCATCATACTGATACTGGTATGGGTTCTTCATTTGTTTCCTATTTTCAAGTCAAGATAAATCAATATTTTCAAGAATTTCATCACAATATTGTTGTTTGGGCAAGTTGGTACTGTATTTTCAGTTTGCCTTATATTAGAAGGTGACATTTGTAATTTCTCATCCACTTCTCCTCGTTGTTTGTTTCAAGCTTGGTACTAGTATTTTCTCAAAATAGTATTGTGATAAGAGATTAAATTCTATAAGGATGGGGTGTAAAACCCATGTTTTACACTATCCAATAAATGATTACCACATCAGCATTTTACTTAAAATTCAATACATCCTACCACACCTAAAACATCTCAATAGATTCCCAATTTGGTTGGATTTATATATGGGTATTAGAATTGATTGTGTTTATTCTTAAATATGTGATAAGATGATGTGGCATGTTAGGATTGGAGGAGTAAAACATGGGTTTTACACCACGTCCTTCTAAAATTTACACTCATACCCATGGATCTTACATTTCACTCCAACAAAGTACTATTCAATTTGTGTTGTCTATACCAGGGGCTTATTTGTTATTTAAAAGAATTGGTGTGACAAGCCTGGATATTCAAGATTACCTAGGTGACTAATAACTATTGTTGAATGCATTTTGTGATTGATGAAAACGAAGTCCTTGAAGAGAAGGCCCAAATTGTCAAAGAATGTATGATTTTTACTTCTCTTCTTTATAGTGGGGTGTTTTGTTGTTGTTGTGTGTATGCAATTTGTTAGGAGTTAGATAAATTTTCAACTTTTGGAGGGGGATTTGTATGTTATTTTTCTTAACTAAGCGTGGGCAAGCTCAAATAAATTTTCATAGGCTAAGTTTGTTAGAATATATACTATTTAATAGTTCTTGTTTAGTAAATCAAACGTGAGGAAAATTAGTTAGAATTGATTATTCTAGTAAATAATTTAATCTTCGAAAAATTATACTCATTTCCTTTGAGGTTAGAAATGACAATGACTGCTACCGCGCACCCTTATTGCGGTAATCACACCATAAGTATCAATGCTTGTGAGGTGTAGGGGGTAAGGGCCGGCGTTCAAGTCTCCAGAAAGGAGCATCACACACATATATACTTAGATTAAGCTAGAGTAGAAATTTTATCTTGTATAAAAAAAAAAAAATTTTAAAAATGACAATGACCCCAAAGTCTTGCAAAAATGAAATTTCCCTTGATTTTAGATAAACATTACAATACAATGAAATATCTATTTTGAACTTGATTAAGAGATCGCGTTCCTAATTTGCTTTGGGCTTATAGATGAAGCTTCTATCTAACCCTTGAGATATAGATATCTAATTCACCTTATTTACCCAAACATTATGAATGCTTAATTAGGAAGAGTGCCCTTAAACTACAAATCAATCATAATATTTAACACAAGAAGGAAAGCCTTCAAGGGGGGGGGGGGGGGGAGGTTTAGTGAGATATTTGTGCAAAACTAAATTAGGGGCCACTCTCATTTTTTTCCACCTTAAGGGAGGTTGGTGTAATTTTGCTTTAATCTTTTTAACTTATGAAAGTTACAAATCTGATCAGAATATTGGGATAATGAAGAGATTAGACCAATGTATTTTTACATTGTTTAATTACCCATTATTGATGCATTTGACATCACATATTTGGCTTGGAGATGCTCTCCCTCAACTTGTAACATATCAAGGCATTGTTCAAAATGACATACTAAGGATCTGTTTAGATACCACTTATTACTAAAAATTGAAAACTGAAAACACTATAGCAAAATAATTTTTAAATATGTGAATAGTGCCGTGAGACCTAGTTTTAAAGTTTTTTTTTTTTTAAAAAAAGTAGTTTGTGGGTCCCGTGAACAGTGCACAGGACCCACTAATTTTGACGCAAATGCAACCAAAAGGAACTTTCGAGTCTATCCAAATGATCACTAAGTGTGCATTTGGATTTGGATGAAAATTATAAAGTATTTTACTATCCAGTTTATTTTTATTACTATTCATGGCCCCACTGCACTCTTTGGTACTATTCATGGGCCCCACGATACTTTTTTTTGTTAAGTGGCCCCACAATACTATTTCAACTAACTTTTACCTTTATTTACAGTACTTTCAGCAAAATAAATGGATCCCAAACAAACCCTAAATGTATCAAAACATTAGGTTTTAACTAAATTTTTGTACAGGATCATATACGTGGATCAGACCTTCATGTATCATGTGTAATAGTCTTGCCTCAACCGTGTTTATAATGAGACACTAAGTCAATTTTTGTTTGTCCAATTTTTACCATCTATCCATACTCAACTTTTCTCTAAAAGGATCTTTAAATTGTCAACAATGCAACATCGAGAACAACGAGAAGTCATCATCCATTGAAGTCAAAGATTACATATAATTCAGGAGATAAAAACAGCAAGTTATTCCAACTCTCTCTCTCTTGCATTGTGAATGAACAAAGTGCCATATGCACCTAAGGCATCATCATGATGGAATACTAGGATTGGTGTGCATGTTTTTAGCATTTGGGGGCTACCAGATACACATGATATAATATATATATATATATATTTCTTTTTTTCTTTTTCTTTTTAATTATGAGTGAATAAATTCATTCAAACTAAAAATGGTGAATCCCCAGTACACATGCCATACACAAAAGAAGGCGCATAAGGAATACAAAAAAGAAAGGACAAAATAGAACACACAACAAGAAGTTAATGTACAACATATGACCAAAATCAATATAGGAAACCAAAGAGGTAAAACTCAACCTTTTATTGCTATCTTAATTATAAAATCTCTAATAAAGAGGGGCAGATGGTACATGACTGCCATTGCGGTGGAGAGATGACCGGAGGAGAACCAGGCCGGAGGATTTTTCTTCAGCACTGCAGCAACAGTCTTCTTTGCGAACTCCTCCGAAGGGGTTGACTTAGGTCCTTGTGAAAAATGGGCCCTGGCTTGGATGGCGGCTTCAAAAGGCTTGTACAACTTCCACTCAGGCATTTGGCTGTAGTTAGCTCTGACAGCATTTCCTATGTTTGACCTAATAGCTCCTGGGGCAACATTGATAACATCGATCCCAAAATGTCTTAGTTCCAACCTGCATGTTACATGGAGAGTATATGGAATATTAATTGAGAATTTAAGCGTTAAGCAATCATCTAATAAAAAAGGAACATAAAAGCTGCATGTTACCCATTGGCCTGGCTTAAAGAAGGTGGAACATAAAAGCTGTGGCTAGGAGATGACTAATCTTATGAATTAAAAACTATGCTGTTCCCATTCTTAGGTTTAAATTAAGTTACCCTAAATTGTGTTTATTCTTAAATGTATTCATACAAGTTTAACTTGGAAAAGTCATACACGGGTTTATACTAAAGAAACCCTTCTTTTGTTTCTTCATGACGATTTCAAGATTTTCTTTTGTTAAACAGCAATTCTTCATTTGGTAAGATAATTATTGTCAACAGCTTTGCACAGCTATATTTATGCTTAATTGCATAAATAATTGGCACTACTAAAAATATCTATGTGACAATCATTGTTTTTATGCAGATATAACCCAGCATTAAGATGTATACAGGTTGTGTACAAACCTCAATGTATCAGTCAATGCATGAAGAGCGGCTTTGGATGCAGTATATGCACCAGCCCATGGTCCTGGAGCCAGAGCAGCAATACTTCCAACATTGACAATCTTTCCCTTTCTCCTGGATGCCATGTGAGGTACAACAGCTTGAACCAACCGCATGGGACCTATTTTAGAGTATGACATTATAAATGAATATTATTATCCATTGTTTTAAATTTTTTTTCATTGTTTTAGGAATGTAATCAAAGAAAACAAAGAACCAAGAGATATTACAAGAAGAAAATAGAAGAACATATCAAATCTGCTGTGAGGGTCAGATTAAAAAACAGATAATTTAGACACGGACAGATTCAAATACAAAGAACAGTCTTGTAGCATCGCCATAGACATATAGTTGTTACAAGGCCAATTTATCAGAGGCAGCACCATGTGTTACCATGTATGATGTAAAGAAAACTCAAGCTTCATATCCAAAGCCAAACATATGAGAAATAATTAGAAACACTGCATAATGCAAATGATGTAATTTATATTTTGCATCACTTCAATGTGTTTACTAAGTCAATAATGCAGTGAGGTTTAGAAGTTTTTGAGGATGTGGTCAATCTATTCACAGGATGTAACCTGACCATTTTCTGTTCAATTTCTTTGTAATGAAGATTGAGCAACAAAAACCCTGCAATAATAGATCCTATCATTCAGAGAGGCAATGCTTTTTCAGTAGAGTATTAGTTTTGAAGTTTACACAAGTCCTATTGCATGGCTTGGAATTTGAGGGAAAAGTTCAACCTTAGTGAAGATTTGTGTTTCCAAATGGCAAATATTGGGAGGAATTTTGAAATGCAATTTTAAATAGAAAGGCCAGCAAGAGATCTCTCCTTAAAAAACAAGAAGGCAGAAAGTTTGATCCTTCAGTTCTTTCAACTAAATGTAAACATACATGTATGTGCATGACAAACTATATAATTTTTAAAGCGCAAAAAACTTTTTTAAGTTTAATACTATCATAGATGAAATAGCTATTGATTTAAGGAGATAATTAACCCAATAAAGAATTTATCAAAAAATAAAAATTCAATATTAACTTGTGTGTTTATACATATATACACATACAAAGGAGTGCATTGATGCTGATTAATGATACATTTATTGTCTAACTGTAATGCTGTCATGCAGTTACTAACTGAACCATGGCAAAATATAGTAATGAGTGAGGCCTGCAAATTCTTCATTGGGTGAACTAAAGAATTGATACTAGCAAAGTACCAGTGTGCTGACGCAGCATAAACATAAGTGATGTGGCCTCTGAAAAACTCATTCAATAGCAGATACCAAGTAGATGTGATGCAGGAGCATCTACAAAGCTAAATGCCTTTGTGAGTAGTTGGCTGTGTAGTAAATTGGTATGTTGCAGCAACAACAGAGTGCAGTAACAGCAGGCATAATCCAGTGCAGCAGCAGGTAATAAACCAGTTAGTGATTTAAGCAGCTGGGCTAGGGCTTGGTGCAGTGGCTTAGTTCAAGGTGAAGCTTCATGTCAGGCTAGTTGAAAGCTTTAGAAGTAGGCTTAGTGGTTTCGAAAGCAACTTGTTGTAACAGAAGTAGTTAGGCTGCCAGTTAGTTAAGCTGCAGCCAATCACATTGTTTCTAACTGTCTGTTAATGCAGCAGCCAATGAGATTAGTTTGTAACTAACTAGTTAATGCCTTAGTTAGTTAGCTCTGTAGGAACTAATCAGAAATAAGCAACGTTCGAGCCAATCAAACTACTTATTGCAATACAAGTAATTTGCTGCATGACTTGTTACACAGATTTTGATTGAATGACATTTACTTAGCCTTGAGTGCTAATTTCAAAGTGTTCTCTCTATGCAATGGTATTATCCACCTATAAGCTTGCCTCATTCTCATTTTATTTCTAAGCATAAACAGCAACCCCAACCAGCCTGCATCAAGATGGGCATCTATTTTAGGGTCTACTATTGTTGTTTAGCACCATTTTGATATTCAGTACTAACATTTCCTATAAAAAGTATTACAAAAGAACCTGATTCTAGATATTGCTTCATTACGTTTCAAAAAAAATCACAATTTTCTCCCTAAAGGACATAAAACTCATTTCTTTTCAAATTTGTTCCTAGATAGTGCTATCAAATTTCAAATAGCAAGTACCCCAATATTTTGAGATTTCCAAGTTTGTCAAAGTTACAGAGATAAATTCTGAATGTCATACCTTTCTCCTTCTATTATAGCAACATTAACTGCTATCAATCACTACCTAGAGGTAACAAAACAAAACACGTGTGAAACATTGAAAAAAAGTATTGCAGTAAGGAAAAACAAGCTGACCTCAGGCAGGGAAATCTGTAATAAGTGAAGAAATGCCCATTCAAATTAACCTTTAAAACACTAGCATATAGCAATGATAAATTACCTATTGTCCAAAAAGCTTAAACTTGTAGGCAATAGTGAATTTAATCACTTAACCATTATTCTAACACCCTCACTCACATGTGGACCTAGACTCCCGGTATTAATAAGTAGTTAAATGGGAGATAGTGTAGAATGCAGGGTTCAAACTCACAAATCACAACCACTGTTTTAATACCATTCTCAATTGTCCCAAAGCTGAAGCTCGGTGAATTTTGAGAAATAACCATCACAAGTACAACATGGCAGTAACAAAAACCAAAAACACAGATTAAGCACATCTTAAAAAAATTTAAAAATGCAAAATAAAAGATTAGCAGAAGAATATTTAGTAAAGCATATGTTATGTGCACAATTTTTTATTAGTTGCTTTGAAGTCACCATTACCAAGCCTCCAAATTTTGATAAAAAATTACTAATTCAAGAGAGTGCATACCTACAAGTTAGTCTAGCTATACAAAATAGACTTGGTATTAGATAAAATTTAAATACTAAATTCTTATAATCTATCAATAAAACTAATCACAATTCATCCTAAAACCGCCAAGAGTCTCGTAGATCAACTAGACCTCCTAATGTTTTCAACACAGCCGTCTACATTCGAATCCACCCTCCCCATTGTACCTATCAAATTTATGAAAAAGAAAAAAATCATCCTAAACAAAACCAATCTAACTAATCAAAACCATACTAATTCATTTAAATCAATAATAATAAAAAAAATCTTTATCATAATTTATCCAACAATAATTAACAAAAATTAGGCTGATAAGTCAGTTCAGTATGTTACCGTAGACATTGGTATCAAAAGTTCGTTGGAGAGCAGAGAGAGGGATCTCAGCAAGAGGGCCTACACATTGGACCCCAGCGTTGTTCACCAACACATCTATGTGACCGTACTTCTCCACGACAGTGGACACCACGCGTTGCACGCTGTCGTGGGACAGGACATCCAGTTCTTGCAGGAAGAACCTAGGATCCTGCTCTAAGTCTCCCATCGAAACCTTGGACCTGCTCGTTGCCACGACTTGGCATTTTTCGGCAGCGAACGCGCGTGCCAGCGCGTGGCCTATACCTCCCGCCGAACACCCCGTGATTAGCACCACTTCTTTGCCGTCCGGTTCCATTTCTTCACAGTTTTGAAAGAGTTTTAGATTCGATATATAATTCTAATTAGTAGTACTATTATTATTATTAGTTACACTATTACTATTAGTATTACTAGTACTACCATTCCAGCTCTTCGGAGATTCAGATACCAATGATTGTGACACTAGAGAGAGAGAGAGAGAGATGGACTGTCTAGGTTAACGAGTGACTACTGGGCATTAGTCAACCATCGATTTTAGAAAAATTTAAACGTCATTTTTATATTAAATGAAAAAAAATTCTCAAAATATTAATTAATCTTTTTTTATCTATAAATACATTCTTTAAATGAATTATTAAACAACACTTACACTATTTTTATTATTTTATATAAAAAATTAATCAAAATATTAATTAATTTTTTCCTTTCTTTTCTTAAAATCTTCCTTTAAATAAATTATTAAACAATTTTCGGTAACTTTTTATTATTATTATTATTATTAATTTTGTAATATTTGAGAATATTTTCTAAAGATCAAGAAGACAACTGGCACTGATCCCTCATTAATTTTGGATAACTGTAAAAAAGGAAGTCAGAATTCACATTTCTTCACTGTAAATTATTTTGTTGTTTTGTAAAATATTTGCCTATAAATAGGCCGTTTGTATCATTAGTTCGGTAGAGAGAATTAGAGGGAGAGAGCAGAAAAGAGAGTAAGAGTTAGAGAGGTTTAGAGAGTCAGCCAGTCTGTGTAATATTTTGCAGTTTATGTCTTCCAATCCTGTAAAAAATCTGTTCAATATAATAATATCCCTCAGTCTGTTGTACCTTGTTCTATGTTCTATTCCACATTTTGCAGTTATTTTCTATAGTATTTTAGCAATATATACCATTAATAAGCTTCCATGATCTTCTTACACCCTCCTATGTTCGTCTTGTAGTTGTAAGTCGTCCTTATTCATCTTCCACCAATTCCACATTCCCGTAGCTTCCTACTTCATGAATTAAGTTTGGTTTTGTATTTTTGTCCTTCTTTGTATTCTAGTTGTCCTTCATCTTTTAGCCTTTTACCTTAGTTCGTCACTTTCTCCTACTTCTTCGTCCCATTCCTCCTATAATTGGTATCAGAGCCTTGCAGCCATACATACATGCAATTTTCCATGCAACACAAAACTGCTAAAGCCTTGAACTCAGTTTCACTCTCCTTTGATTAGTATACTTGAATTATTGTCCTGATTAGTATGCTTTGTGATTAACAGTTGCCACTTATTGTGGATCCTCTGTGATAATCACATCAGAAAACGGGATTTGATAATCAAGTAGAAAACTAAGGAGTTGTACTAAAAGTGTCAAAGAATTATTTTTCCTGAGTAATCTAGTGGACGTGAGCCTAGGAGTGGCGTTTTAGTCCTGTCAGATCTTAGGAAAATTGTTCTTCATTTTAGAAACAGCCATGGCCAGTTCCAGTTCATCATCCTCAGTAGTCACTGATACCATTACCACTTCTTGTGATCTTTCCCTTAGAAAATCTACTGCAAATAGATTAGAATACTTATATGAAATATCCCATATCCCTGAAGATAGTAAAATACCTATTACAGATTTTTCTATTGTAAATCCATATATAATGTTTGATAAACCCCAAAAAACTTTCAAAAAATCCATAAAAAAATTTTTTAGGTCCCTCTCAACCTTCTAGTGTCAAAGAATATGTCCAAGCCTCAAAATTTGACCAGTTTAATATTCTAGCCAGTGAAAAAAAAAAATTTCATCACTCTTGCCCTTCCCAGAGAGTTTGTCATCCCATGGCAAAGCCAAGGTTATACTCAGCTCCATTTTGGTGCAGTAAGACTCGCACTCACTTTTCATGGCAGAAAAGGACTCCCTATAGCTTCTAGAATTGCTCTTCTTGATTCCAGATTTATGGAATACCACAATGCAGTTATAGGAACTGTCCAAACCACACTTAATGCAGGAACAGTCTTTGTCACCCTTTTCCCCAATTTCAACATGTCTCTTAAAGACCCTCACCTTTGTGATGCTCTTAAAGTCCAAGTCCAGATTACAGGAGCCTCCCAAGTACCTGATACTTTTGCAGCCACACTTCACTATCAGCTTGCCTACAGACTTCAAAACCATGCTTTTGATGTAGCTATACCAGAGATAGCCCAGTCCAATGATGCTCTTTTGATTCAAGTTGATCCAGGCATGACGCCTATGTGTACATTTGTTCCAAGACAGTTGAACAAAGAACAGATGAAAAAACTCTTTCCAGAGTCATGGATCACAAAATATGAGACTCTCCATCAGGAATCTCAGCCAATCCAGTCCAACACTCCTTTCTTCATCAGAAATCAAAATGGTGATGTTGAAGTTAGGTTTATGACAGCCACACCAAAAAAAGAAGAAGTGACAGTCTTTTCCAACAGCTATGATCCAGCCAGTTTCATATAAAGGTCTTGATGGTCTTCAGATCAAAGCGTTCCAAGAAAATGGAAAACCTGTCTATGAAGGAAAATCACCCACAGGCCATATATGGTGGGATGTTTGTTATTGTGAAGAATGCAGAGAAGAAGAAATATTTGAAGAAGATAAGAAAAGAAGAAAGAAAAAGTCTTCCCAGTAGATTCTCAAAGAAAGATATGAAGCAGGAGACCTAGAAGTTGACCTCCTTGGAGAACCTTCAGGAAGATTTGACTACTATGTCCTCTACCCCAGATCTAGGAAACAAAACCCTCCATCCCTTTCCCCATGCAAAGAAAGTTATGATCAAAACCAACAAAACCAGAAACCACCTTTAATCCCATATTACCAGAAAGTCCTTCCCCAAATACAAAAATGTCAACCCAAGCCTCCAAGTCAAACACACACATAAAAGCCCTTACCTTGTTATATGTTTGACCATGCATCACCCTTATACTCACAAAATTTTCCTCCTTTAGAAAGTTTTGACCACCCACAAGTCAATGTAAAACATGTTTGGAAGATAAAAAACCCTGTTGGAACCAATTCAGATGGAAGTAAAAAACAGGTCTCATCAGCTGAAGCAGCCCTTAATTGGCAGGCAGAAAATGATGTAGCACAGAATCAAGTCCTTTCAAAAATTCTTGACAACCAACAAAAGTTGACTGAAGCGGTAACCAATACCTTTTCATCCTCAAATTCTCTCATTGAAGATTTGAAGAAGAAGATAAAGTCAATTGAACAAGAATTGGAGACAATTGTTTCTACAGTAAAGGATTTGTCTGTATCCTTTCCCCTCTTGGGCAAAAAGAAAAAGAAAAAAAGCAGTTGTTGATGCAACTCCAGTCTTTGGAGAACTCACAAAAAGCAACTACTCAAGCTCTTCCAATGCAAGTTTACTTGCCATACCAACCTCGTCAATCATTGTATAAAGATCTGTACATACCAGTACCCTCACCATTCTCCCCAGTTTCCCCATACCAAAACCTCCAACCACTAAATATGACACATCCAGCTCAAAACCCTTTCAAACCATGTGGAATTTTTCCCAACATACCAAACCCAACACCACTACCTCAACTAGAACCGCAACCCAGACCTGAACCTCCAACCAAACCACAAAATGAACCTCCTCCCATCAAAAAAGACAAGGAACCATTATACCAACCACCAGATCCAACCATTGGTGCTTCCTCCAGACCCCTAGATATGAACCTGTTGGCCATAAATTCTGATCCTCCAAACCCGATATCATCATTCCTCAAAACTTTAACTCTTCAAGAACCACCAAAACCCTTTGTTCTTCCAGTTATTGATGAAGCAGATCTAGACTTGTCTGATCTTGACTTAGATGAAGTCTTTATGACTGATCCAAAAGTAGAAGAAGAAGATGATGTCCTTCGCCCTAAACAACCTCCACCACCACCACCACCACCAATATTTCCTACACCACCTGTCATCCCTGATCACCACACAAGATTAACTTATTCATCAACTATAGATTCAAAACACTTGTTCACCCCTGATAACAGTCCTCCTTCAAAATGGCACGACGAGATTTTCAACATGTATTCATGGTGTACAGCTGAACTTCAAGCCCCAAACAATACAGTTGCCCAGATAATTGCCAAATTTGTGGCAAGACTCACAGGTAGACTGAGACAATGGTGGATAAACCTTGGAGAATACAAGCAAAGACAAGCAGCCCAGAATAACACACTCGAGGATTTTTTCACGATCCTCCATAATGAATTTCTTGGTTCATTAGCCCATTACACTGAAGTAGCCAGAGATGAGTTCCTATTGATGAAATGTTGTTCTTTTGAAAGAAAAGATTTGGAGAAACACTTTGACAGAATGTCAAGCAGATATTATGCCTTTAATGGCATGGATGATGTCAATTCCAAGCACACTTTCTTGAATTCTTTTCTAGAACCACTTGGTGATGAAACTCTTCGCATGATGAATATTCAAAAAATCACCTTGCAGCAAGCCTCTCTTGGAGAAATCTATCAGCATGTCCTCATTGCTTTGGAAAAACTATGCAATCAAAGAAAGTTTCTTTCAGAGATTGACAAGATCCATAGCAAGCTCAAAGACAATTGCAAAAGGAAAGATTTGCAGATTAAGTGTTATGATAAAACTTGTTCTTGTCCAACCAAGAGAAGAGATCATTACAGAAAGTATTTTTGGAAGAAGAAGCATTCTCATCCAAAGAAGAAGTTTTTCAGAACAAATAAATGGAAGTTTCTCAGAAAAAAGCAATTCAAAGGCAAAATTTCAAAAGTTTGTTTATATGTAGAAAGCCCGGTCATTTTGCAAAAAATTGTCCAAAGAAAGCAAAAGCAGCAAAGCTTTTGGAGCAAGCCCAGATTCATGCAGATGATACCCCATTTTCAGATGCTGAATCACTCTTTTCACTTGATGATGATTATTCTCCCCAAGCCTTGGCAGTCATGGCTTATTCAACCTCAGAAAATGAATCAGATTCAAGCATTTCTGATGATTCAGAGCCAGAAATCCAAACCATATACACATCTCAGCCTCTTATAGCCCCAATAATTAGCCCCACACCAATAGCCCAAGTTCACATCCTCCTTGATACCTACTCCAGACCCATCCCAATAATAGCCTTGTTTGATACAGGAGCAGCAACAACAATCCTTCACCCTAAGATTTTACCAGAATATTTTTTGTTACCCTATCATCAGATGTTCAGAGCAGCCAATGGAGAAACATTCCTGATTACCCAGAAAAGTAAACCCATTCACATTAGAATATTCCCAACCCTTACCATTAAATACCTTGGATCCCCCCTCACAGGCAGAGATCTCCTCATAGGATTTAACCTCCTTCACCAGATACCTAGCTTCAGACGGTCCTCAAAAGGCCTCTTGCATAAACAACACCTTCTCACATGGACCCAGGTACCCACATTTGTTTTCAATAAAACCCTTTGACTCCTTGAAAGCCCAGATCATCAATGAATGTTGTGCAGCCACCCACTCAGAATTCCTCCTCAAAAACCCAAATCCTCTGTGGAAAAACCCGTCCTTTTTCATAACCCTTCCCTTCAAAAAGAATGAAGATGTTAACCCTACAAAAGCTAGTCATAGAGGTATGAACCCAGAACACTTGTCCCTAGCTAAGCAGAAGTTAGCTACCCTTCTCTCAGAAAACCTCATTGAACCCACAACTTCTCCATGGGCATGTGAAGCCTTCTATGTTAACAAGCATGCAGAACAAGTTCGAGGAAAGCTCAGATTGGTAATTAACTACCAAGATCTTAATCATTTCCTTGCTAATGACAAGTTTCCACTGCCAAACAAAAGTGCTCTTTTCCAGCATCTTTCCAATGCTAAAGTATTTTCAAAGTTTGATCTCAAAGCAGGATTTTGGCAACTTGGAATCCATCCAGAAGAAAGATACAAGACAACATTTTGCATTCCAGACCACCATTATTAATGGACGGTAATGCCTTTTGGCCTAAAAAATGCTCCATCTTAGTTCCAAAAAGCAATGGTAACTCTTTTCCAACCACTGTTGTCAAATGCATTGATCTATATAGATGATATCCTCTATTCTCAAAAGATGCAGAATCCCATGAAAAATTGCTTACTGAATTCTACAATTTAGTAAAAGCTCAAGGGATAATGCTTTCAGAAAAGAAAATGGTCATAGGAGTATCCTCTATTGATTTCTTGGGAGTAAACATTTCAGGTGGAAAGTACACTCTGCAGCCTCACATAGCGGTCTCTCTTAGTGAATTTTCAGATACACTCACCAGCACCAAACAGATCCAGCAGTTTCTTGGAATTGTTAATTACATGTCAGACTTCATTCCAAAAATTTCCAGACACAGAGATTGTTTGTCCAAGTTATTGAAAAAATCTCCTCCAGCATGGAATTCAGTTCATACAGAAGCAGTTCAACAGTTGAAAAAATTAGCAGAAAAGCTTCCCCCTTTGCAGATCCCAGGAACAGAAAAAGGATTCTACAGACAGATGCAAGTGATGAGTATTGGGCAGCAGCTCTCTTTGAAGAAATTAATGGAAAAAGAAACATTTGTGGATACAAAAGCGGTGCATTCAAGCCTTCAGAACTCCATTATCATTCCACTTTCAAAGAAATTCTGGCAGTTAAACATGGTATTGAAAAGTTCCAGTTTCACCTCCTTGGTCACAATTTTCTTGTAGAGATGGATATGTCTTCCTTCCCAAAAATGCTCCAGTTCAAAAGGAAAATGCTCCCCCATCCCCAGTTACTCAGATGGTCAAATTGGTTTTCACAATGGTCCTTCCAAGTCAAACACATCAAAGGCACAGATAACCTTATCACTGACTACCTTTCTAGAAAGCCTCCACTCCTCCATACCACAATAATTCCTCCACCCTTATGTGTATACCCAATAACAGATCCATCCTCATCCCCAAGCCCTTCTTCATCCTCTGACCCTTCTACTTCATCCTCCAATGATATCATGAACATGATAGAAACCCTTCCCCCAGACATAAAAGACCAAATAAAAACCTTAACCCTCCAAGCCAGATCCAAAAGAATCATCCAAGTCCTCCATAATTACCTCAAACAACACCAAAGCCATTTCCTTGCCATTTTCCCAGATATTGAGCAACCATGGAAAACCCCATTTGCATTTTGGATAACACACTGGAATGTTGTGCATTACCTTTACATGTGGTACTTACTCAATGAGTACTACTTGTGCATTCATTTTGAACCACGATTCTACTCATACACTTTTCTTCATGACAATAAATATTTTAACAAAGTTTGGCATGAAATTTTAAAAAATGATGCTCATGATGGTCAATGGTTCAAGTATCACAACACAGATCACCCCCGTTTTGGTCAAAAAATTACTTCAGCATGTATAGTCGCAAAGTTAAAATCCAAGAATAATGTTCAAGCAGAAGGAATTGTCCACCCTCCAGAAGTTCATTGGGTAACAAATGTCGACGGAACTATTCACAGACACACGGACGTATCTTGGATATCCTGTCACTATTCACTCACAATGGCCCCATCAACACCATTGGGAAATGCCCAGTCCTTTCGACTTTGATGATCCCTATTACCATAACCATGATCCAGATGCAGACATTGATGAAGAATGGTTCCAAGGAAGAGATGATTAGAGAAAATTATGTACAAAAAAAAAAAAAAAATTGTGGGACCCACTTTTGTCTTGGCTCTCCTTTCTCATTTGCCGTCACACCTTCTTCAAGATAAACTCCATGATGGCCTAGTCCTTTGCTCAGCCTCATAATGCATATTGTCAACAAAGAATCCGCATGCGAATATTTTATGAAGATCAAGAAGACAACTGGCACTGATCCCTCACTAATTTTGAACAACTGTAAAGAAGGAAATCAGAATTCACATTTCTTCACTATAAATTATTTTGTTGTTTTGTAAAATATTTTCCTATAAATAGGCCGTTTGTATCATTAGTTCGGTAGAGAGAATTAGAGGGAGAGAGCAGAAAAGAGAGTAAGAGTTAGAGAGGTTTAGAGAGTCAGCCAATCTGTGTAATATTTTGCAGTTTATGTCTTCCAGTCCTGTAAAAAATCTGTTCAATATAATAATATCCCTCAGTTTGTTGTACCTTGTTCTATGTTCTATTCCGCATTTTGCAGTTATTTTCTATAGTATTTAGCAATATATACCATTAATAAGCTTCCATGATCTTCTTACACCCTCCTATGTTCGTCTTGTAGTTGTAAGTCGTCCTTATTCATCTTCCACCAATTCCACATTCCCGTAGCTTCCTACTTCATGAATTAAGTTTGGTTTTGTATTTTTGTCCTTCTTTGTATTCTAGTTGTTCTTCGTCTTTTAGCCTTTTACCTTAGTTCGTCACTTTCTCTTACTTCTTCGTCCCATTCCTCCTATATACCCCCACATTTGGGAAAGCGTGATGGATATATTATTTTTAATTTATTTATTATTCTATCCATAATTTATGGCCACAAGTTTACTCTTTTATTGTGTCACACCTGACACCACTAGTGCTTCATTCTGGTTGGAATGACTATAAATAACATCTGATAATGATTTTAATGTTTCCAATTCCATCAAAAAAAACTTGTCAGTTATCACCGGCCTAGATATGCTCGTTAGAAACAGAGCTTTCGTAAGGTCAGGTCAATCGGTATTTAACAAGTAACCTGCTGTGCTTGTTAACGTTTTTTTTTTTTTAATAAGTTGTTAAAAAAATTATCAAAAGAGATAAAAAAAAATTGTCAAAAACTGTTAAAAACTGAAAAACTTATTCAAAAAATTATCCATAAGTGTGTTGTTAATGGGTGCCTTAAAAAAATTATTAAAAGAGATAAAAAAAAATTGCCAAAAATTAAAAAAAAAACTGTTAAAAGCTAAAAAAAAATTATCCAAAAGTGTGTTGTTAATGGCCATCTTAAAAAGATAATCAAAAGAGATTAAAAAAATTGGCAAAAACTAAAAAAATATTAAAAGCTGAAAAAATTATTCAAAAAGTTATTCAAAAGTGTGTTGTTAACAGGCACCTTAAGGTGCCAGTTAACACAACCTTTTTTTATACTAAAAAAAATTTACCTACACAATAATATATCATTTTTTTAAAAAAAAATATCGAAAATTAAAAAAATCTAAAAAAAATTATGTATTTATATAGGTCATATAATAATAGCAAATTCCCCTAAAAAAATATATAATAATAGCAAATTATTTAGTATAAAATGCATAACTTTTTCTACCAAAAAATAACTTTAAATCCAAGAGCTATCTTCAACAAATTGATACTCATTCAATAATTATAAAAGTATACGAATCTTAACATTACTGGTCAAAATAAATAGCACATATAAAAAGGTGTATAGTTTACCATTTGAAAATCTAATTAGAACAAACACACAACTTTCACTACTACACAATATCAACATCCCAAAATATAAAATAAAATTACAAATGTCCAATTAGATAGTTAATTTGACAAAGAATAAAAACATGTAAATTTTTTTTTAAATCTTGATAACTAATATCATAATCTTATATCTTGAAAAGTAACCTAAAAGTTGTATTTAATTTTAGATGCACTATGGTTGGCACTCTATTTCAATTTGGGAATATATATCAAATTTTGATTGTTTACTTATTTATATATAGTCTCTTTTATAAATATTATATTATTGTTAGGAAATATACACTCCATAAAAATATTATTTTATTTTTAAAAGCATTTTATTTTGGCTATGAACTGTTAAAAAATAGGTCTAATCATCCCTAATTTAAGCCAATTTCATTGATATAATTCAGCTTTACCCTTTACACACTTATAAATACTTCTCATATATATCTATAATTTCAAATATCTATTTTAAAGTCTAGTACAACTAGATTATCTTGATAAATACTTTGTTATCTGATATCTAAAATCTTTACTTATCTTGTTATTCAAGCAAGAAGAATTCCTCAATCTTTACTTATTGCATGTAATCATCAATTCATTGCAAGCAATTCATTTGTATAGTTTTTTTTTTTTAAAACGGTTTCATCCAATTTTTTATTTATTTAAAATTTGATGTTTTTTAGGGGGAAAAAAAGTCACATGAATTATATTTGTCAATTGAGTTTGGGTTGTGCAATGTAGAGCCCATAACAAACAAGTAAACCAACTATATCCTAATTACATTTTTTTATAAATAAAAAAAAGTATTTAAAAATAGGCTAGGACACTCATTAGTCAGGTCATGGATCAATCTGGTTTTTATTTGGGTCAAAAAATTTGGGTTCAAGTTGGCTTAAGTAAACCAACCATGTCTTAATTTTTTTTTTTTTTTTTATAAAAAAAAGTATTTAAAAAGGGGCCAAGACACTCATTAGTTGGTGATGGGTATTGATTTTGCCTATCTCCAACTTGTCCATAAAGGTCATCCGTAACCCGTCTGGAAAGGTAAACACCCTTCGGAGCCCACCTGTAACTATCTCGTCCAAGCAAAAAGAGCTCTGGACGAGGTAAGCACCACCATAGTGATGCACTCGTCCAGAGTGCCGTCAACCTCGTCCTGAAGGAATTTGCCTGTTAGATGAGAGAACCCCTGCGCGTGTACCAAAGCACACTCAACTAAGGAACTCCAGGATCAACCAAGGAACTCCAGGACGAGGGTATCATACTTAGGAAAATCTCCGAATATGACGTGATAATCCCTTATCCCACGCACAACCGCCTAGTATCCGTTGCGGAACAGTAGCATAACTTCTAAATGGTTGTGCAAGTTACAGTTGATTTCTACCTCTCCTTGAATCCAGGAGAAGTTCCAGTTTTGATAACCGCCTATAAGAACACTATATAAAGGTTGTTTCAGACAAGGCCAAGGTATGTTCATTTATTACTCCAAAAAAGTTGGAACTCAGATAACATAGAGAGAAAAACTAACTTTGCCATCGGAGGATTTTTGGCCGGCAGCCCCGGTCGCCTTTGATTCGCTTTTCTTTCTTTTTCAGGCCGCAGAGAGAACTAGTGGTCCTTTGAAATCCGAAGCATCCAGCCTACTGATCTTCTTGGCATCATCAATTGGCGCCGTCTGTGGGAACGGAGTTATTCCATCCCAGACAAAAGGCTGAATGGTTCGAACAAGATCAAGGGCTACCAGCCCAGGCCACCAGGAGAGTAGGGATGCCTCCAGCAATCCCCTTCGCGATCGCAGATCAGCACCTGTAATGCAACCGCCTTCTATTCAGCACATGCAATCCATGGCTGCCGCTATGGCAGAACTGACACATCAGAACCAGGAGTTGAATAGGGAGATCAACCTCAGGAGGCAGCATCAAGGACACAGGGAAGGAAGGGCCCCAAGTCAGGAAGGAGGAGGGGAAAATGTAGAGTCTGAAGATCAAACAAGGGGTACCGCTTCAAGAAGGGTGTCGCACTTGGAAAAAGAAATGGACCAGATGAGAAAAGCCATGGATGAAATGAGGGAAAACATGAGGCGAGCAAACCCAGTAGATGATATGGTCCACCGAACGGACTCCCCTTTCACAGCTTCCATCAACAGTCACCCTCTACCCCCGAAATTCAAAATGCCTTCTTTAGACTCGTACGATGGAAATCGCGACCCTTGCAATCACATTGCAACTTTCAAGACGACCATGCACCTGCAGGGGGTCCCAGACGAGATCATGTGCAGAGCTTTTCCCACCACGCTCAAGGGACCGGCGCGAGTGTGGTTCAGTAAGATCCCCCCAAACTCAGTGGGATCATTTGAAGAACTGAGTAAGCTGTTTGTCAACAACTTCATTGGAGGACAGCGTCACAAACGTTCCTCCTCCAGCCTGCTGACTATAGAGCAAGGGGACAATGAGAGTTTGTGATCTTTTATCACCCGGTTTAACAGAGAAGCCTTAACGGTGGACGAGATGGATGACAAGCTATTGCTGGCCGCTTTCCACAATGGGGTCAATTCTGACTTGTTCATTCATAAGCTCTACGAGCAGGAACCACAGACTATGGCCGAGCTTGTCCATTCGGCCCAGAATTTTATGAATGCTGAAGATGCCATCATAGCCAAGAAAAGAAAAAGGGCAGAGCGCTCGGAAGTGGGCCACCATCGCTATCTGGACCAGGGACCTCGTCCAAAGAAAGTTCGGGCAGACGAGAGAAAAGATAAGGATGATAAGAAGGCTAGTTCCTCCACGAGGAATCAGCAATACACGCCCCTGACTATGCCATTAGAACAGGTTCTTATGCAGATCAAAGATGACCCGTCCTTGAAGTGGCCGGACAAAATGAAGGGAGACCCCAACAAGCGTAATAGGAGCAAGTACTGCCGTTTTCACAGGGACCATGGGCATGATACAGACGAGTGCTTTGACTTGAAGCAGCAGCTAGAAAATCTCATTAGACAGGGAAAATTGAGGAACTTCCTTGGACGAGACCAGAGAGATGAGAAAATGAAGGCCAAGGTGGAAGAATCATCACGCCCTCCACTAGGAGAAATAAGGGTAATTATAGGAGGAAGCTTGACGGCGCAGTCGTCCAAGTCAAGGAAGACATACCTGAAGGTGGTGCAGAACATCCAACAGTCTGGACGACCTCCTAGGACGAGGGAGGTAGACCAACAGGCTGTTACTTTCACGAACGAAGAGGCAGGACGAATTCACCACCCACACGATGACGCGATAGTCATCACCCTACTCATCTCTGACTACACGACCAGGAGGGTATTGATAGACAATGGCAGCTCTGCAGACATTCTCTACTACCCCGCATTCCAACAAATGAGGCTAGGACGAGATCAGTTTCGACCAGTGAACTCGCCGTTGGTAGGATTCGGAGGAATGAAGGTGCAACCTGTGGGCACCATCACGTTGCCAGTGGTCGTCGGAACATATCCGCAGCAAATAACCAAGGAGGTGAATTTCCTTGTTGTTGATTGTGCATCGTCATACAATGCAATTATTGGAAGGCCAACTTTGAACAGCTGGAAAGCGGTAACCTCTACCTACCACCTGTCCATCAAGTTTCCGACCGAGCACGGAGTAGGCCAGGTACAAGGAGACCAGCTGGCGGCCAGAGAATGCTACTTAGCTATGCTGGACATGGACGAGCACATGCAGGCGATGAGTATAGACGGAAGAAGGGTCGTGGCTGAGCCCACTGAAGCATTAGAGGACGTCCCTTTGGACGATAACCAGCCCGAGAAGTCTACCAGAGTTGGGGCGAGCATGAAAGAGGGGGCAAAGCACGCTTTGATTCGGTTTCTGAAGAAAAACCTCAATGTCTTTGCATGGAGTCATGAGGACATGCCTGGCATTGATCCGAGCGTCATTACCCATAGCCTGAACGTGTGTCCCTATTCGAAACCAGTGCGTCAAAAGAGAAGAGTTTTTGCTCCCAAGCGAGACAATGCCATTAAGGAAGAGGCGCAGAAGTTGGTCGCCGCGAAGTTTATCCAAGAAGTTCATTACCCAGACTGGTTGGCAAACGTAGTCATGGTCAAGAAAGCCAATGGCAAGTGGCGGATGTGCGTAGACTTCACTGATCTAAACAAAGCTTGCCCCAAGGATAGCTACCCATTGTCGCGCATTGACCAGTCAGTGGACTCGACGGCAGGTCACAGGATAGTTAGCTTCATGGACGCTTTCTCAGGGTATAACCAGATTCAGATGAATGAAGCGGATCAGGAGAAGACCTCATTCGTCACGAGCCAAGGGTTGTATTGCTACAAGGTTATGCCCTTTGGTTTGAAGAACGCGGGGGCGACCTACCAAAGGTTGGTTAACCATATGTTCCGTCCTCAAATCGGGCGAAATGTGGAGGTTTATGTGGACGACATGCTGGTGAAGAGCCAGGACGAGGATAAACATCTTGACGACCTTCAAGAGACTTTTGATACGTTGCGACGGTACCACATGAAATTAAATCCGAGCAAGTGTGCTTTCGGGGTTTCATCGGGTAAATTCTTGGGGTTTATGGTGTCGCACAGAGGAATTGAGGTGAATCCGGATATGATCCAGGCGATACTGAACATGGAGCCACCGAAAAATATCAAGGAAGTCCAATCTCTTACTGGACGAGTCGCCGCCCTCAACAGGTTTGTATCGAAAGCTACTGACAAATGTTTACCATTCTTTAAAGTCCTTAGGAAGGCTTTTGAATGGACGGACGAGTGTCAAAAGGCCTTCCAAGACTTGAAGACGTATCTAATGACGGCACCACTGTTGAGTCCGTCTGTACCTGGGGAAGAGTTGTACTTGTACTTGGCAGTGTCCCCACACGCAGTAAGCTCAGCGTTAGTCAAAGAAGAGGGGAGAGTCCAGAAGCCGGTCTATTACACAAGCCACGCGATGAGAGGGGCAGAAGGACGATACCCGATGATGGAGAAACTAGCCTTCGCATTAATCACGGCTTCCAGGAAGCTGAGACATTATTTCCAGGCACACGTCATCAACGTCCTGACAGACCATCCCATAAAAAAGGCGATGAGCAAGTTGGAAGCTGCTGGACGGCTAGTACAGTGGGCCGTTGAGCTCAGCGAGTTTGATGTCAGGTACCTCCCGAGGAGCACAATAAAAGCGCAAGCATTGGTAGATTTCATTGCAGAATTTACCCCCAGTCAGGACGAGTTGAACAAGGACGAAGGAAATGAAATGTGGGTGGTTAATGTAGACGGATCGTCCATAATGTATGTAGGAGGGATTGGAATTATACTGAAGTCCCCTGAGGGTGACAAGCTGGAGTATGCGGCCCGTCTGTAGTATCCAACTACCAACAACGAGGCTGAGTACGAGGCTCTACTCAAGGGGTTGGAATTGGCCAAGTCCTTAGGGGCGGAGTCGTTAACAATCAGAGGAAACTCTCAACTGGTCATTAACCAAGTAAATGGGATGTGTGATGTCAAAGAGGATCGAATGAAGAAGTACCTTAACAAAGTGAAACGCCTTGCCCGAAAATTTTCAGCCATAAGTTTTATTCAACTTCCCAGGGAGGAGAATGCGGAAGCGGACGCCTTGGCGAAAGCCGCCTCGGCAGGGGTCATAGACGAGTTCGGCGACATCCAGTACATGCCGAGCATAGACATCCCTGACATACAGCAGATAGGAGGAGGAGAGAATTGGATGAGTCCGATAATAATTTACCTCAAGGATGGGAGGCTTCCAGAGGACAAGGATGAGGCAAGAAAGTTAAGGGTCAGGTCGGCCAAGTATGTCCTCATTAATGAAGTGTTGTACAAGCGAGGCTTTTCCCAACCCTACTTAAGATGCTTGGCTCCTGACGAGTCAAACTATGTTCTAAGGGAAGTTCATGAAGGATCGTGTGGAAATCATTCAGGGGCAAGGTCCCTTGTCCATAAGGTCGTCCGTGCCGGCTACTATTGGCCAACAATGCAGGCAGACGCTAAAGCCTATGTCAAAGTATGTGACCAATGCCAGCGTTATAGCAATGTGTCTAGACAGCCGTCAGAATACCAGACCCCAATGACGACCCCATAGCCCTTTGCACAGTGGGGCCTGGATATCCTGGGTCCTTTCCCCGTAGGAATCCGGCAGATGAAGTTTTTGGTGGTAGGAATAGATTACTTTACCAAGTGGGTAGAAGCCGAGCCTCTTGCAGCAATCACTCAGCAGAACGTGAAAAATTTCGTATGGAAGAATATCCTATGCAGGTTCGGAGTACCCAGGGTGTTGGTATCTGACAACGGACGTCAATTTGACAGCGCACCCTTCGGGGACTTTTGCAATCATTTTGGAATCAAGAATCATTATTCTTCACCCTCCCATCCATAGGTAAATGGGCAAGCAGAAGTAGCAAACCGATCCCTGCTGAAAATCATCAAGACTCGGCTTGAGGGGGCAAAAGGGATATGGCCAGACGAGCTACCAGGTGTTCTTTGGGCCTATAGGACGACTGCACGAACTCCAACAGGAGAGACCCCTTTTAAACTAGCCTATGGGAGTGAAGCTGTCATACCAGCGGAGGTCCATATGGCAAGTTACCGAGTGATGGAGTACCAGGAGAAAGACAATGGGGAACAACTTCGCCTTGACCTCGATCTTATTGATGAGGTAAGAATGGATGCGGAGCAAAGGACGGCAAGGTACAAAAATCTCATGGCCAGACAGCATGACGCCATGGTAAAACCCAGACGTTTCAGTGTGGGGGACCTTGTCCTCAAGAGGGTCTCCTTGGCGACCAGGAACCCAGCTCATGGAAAACTGGGACCCAATTGGGAAGGACCCTGCAGGGTAATCAACTGCAAAAGGCAGGGGTCCTACTACCTGGAAGCCCTGGACGGCCGGAAGTTAGAGCATCCTTGGAACGTGGAACATCTGCGAAGGTACTATCAGTGATGAGCAGGACGAGGGAAGTCAGTGGCAAAATTACAGTTGTGATTTGCGTGTTTGCTTATATTTACTTTTGCTTTTACTACTATTATGGTGTGTCATGAATAAAAGTGCACTAGTAGTTCTTAAACTTTTGCACTACTTACAGACTAGCTTATGAAAGACGGTGCTATGTACTTGAGTATCTTAATAAGGCACTAGCTTATAAGCATGTACCAAGTTTGTGAACAATGTTCATGTAATAATATGGTTTGGATTTCTTATGTATTTGAATTCCAGTTTCCCTGATAATATCCACGGACGAGGCAAAAGCCTTAGACAAGTAAAACCTCAGGACGAAGGCAAGCTCGTCTAAGATTTCCTTTAAATGAGGATAAAACAAAGAAAAAATGCTAAGGCATGCCTGTCCAAGCCTCCTTTAAAAAAAAAAAAAAATGATGAGGACAAAGCAAAGGGAAAAATGCTAAGGCCTTCTCGTCCAAAGCTTCCCTTTAAAAAGGATAAAGCAAGAGAAAGAAGCCAAGGACCGCTCGTCCAAAGCTTTCCTTAAAAAAAAAAAGGGGGTAAAGCAAAAGGAAAAAGACCAAGGCCCACTTGTCTAAGAAAGAAAAGTAAGCCTTAAGGTATAACATTCCAGAGACGAGCACTCGTCAAGACGAGAAAACATAAACATTATAAACTGCTTTCGAGAAGGCGAATAATAATTGCCTAAAGGACAGGCCAAAGTAATGCTGTCATCATCAGTCCTAAGTGGGTCGTCCATAAAAAGATTGTAGATGGTCATTCAACACTTAGAGCATTGTTTAAAAGACAATGACATAAATGATAACAAACAAAGAAGATATTCTTTAACTTGAAAAGGGTAGACGGCCACCGTCCAAAAACCCTTATAAAATGAGCAGTAAAAGACATTGTTCATAAGCTCGTCTAGAACACTCTAGACGAGGAAATTGTACTTGAATAACATTTCAAATTCTTAAATACATTTTAAAAAAAAAGCTAAGTGACAATGACAATCGGTTAAAAAACAGAAACATCTTCTTCAAGAGGAAGGGGCATCAGCGTTGGGGTCGTCCTGGGCTGGTCTGGTGGAAGCGTCGTCCTCAATGTTGACATTGTCTGAACCTGTTTGGACAAGAGAACTTGTAGCGGCAGCAAGGTTGAGTTTGATGACGCTAAAGTCAACTTCAGGAAAGCTGTCCATAGCGTCCATCCTAAAGTCCTCAAACCCTGCTGCGTAGTTTGTGTCCATCAGGTCAGTAAACTCCTTGGACGCCTTGAATTCCTCCACCGCCTCGTCTTTAGCTTTCTTCAGAAGTAGGCTCAACTCATCATTCTCCTTTTGAAGAAGTTCAAGACGCTCGTCCTTCTTGGCAGTGTTGGACTTCAGCTCCCCCACCAAAGCCTTGAACTCCTCAACCTCGTCCTTGGCCTTGTTCGCCACCTCTGCCCATGTCCTACAGTCATTTTTGATTTCTTCTATTCTTTTCTCTAGAAGGATCCTCGTCCTGTCTAACTCTGTGGCCTGCCTGGACGCAGCTATGAACTTGGACATTGCCTATATAGAAGAAAAGGAAGTTCAGATGATAGAAATAATGTTGGGCAAACATGGACAAATCAAGACGAGGCAAAGATGGTCACCTTGAAGAGATCGTGGACGCCAGAGTGCTCGAACTCTTTCAAGGACATGTTGTAGCACGCAACTACGTCCTCGCCTTTCACAGCTTCTTAGAATCGCTCCCAAGCCAGATCCTCGTTCTCCAATAAGTTAGTAGAAATCCCTTGAGGAGGCTGGGATGAGTCAGGAGTAGGAGACTTGGACGGAGTGGCACTTAGGGGCGTGGACAAGTCAACATCAACGACTAGGACGGGCGGCTGGGAAGGAAGTTCAGGCCTACCAGTTTCAGGCCTGGACGACCCAGACTTAGCTTTCTTCCCCCGACGACTTGGCAAGCTAGCCAAGTCCACATGCTTGGACAAGTTTTTCCTTTTCTCTCCAGAAACAAGACTAGGTTGGGGTTGAGGTTCAGATCTAGCTGCCTCGTCGACCACTTCCTTTCCCTTGTTTCCCTTCATGGTTGCCATTCCTAAAAAAAAAAAAAAAAAAAAGGAAAAGACATATAAATAATAATGATAAAACAAAAATGGAAAAGACATATCTTAAAGAGGAACACTCACGTCTACGGGTAGTTAGCTCGTGTGCTAAGGCGTCGACGGACGGTTCAGGGCCGAGTCCCCACTTGTGTAGACGCTTAAGGGTCACTAACGAGTGAAAGTCTCGTTCAGAATGTAGACGGGCCCTGTGGACGCGATCACGGTGGAACTTGCTCAGAGAAGGTCGTCCAACGGCTGGAAAGGAAAGAAGGAAGTTAAGGTTAGACCATCGTCCAAAGAAAAAGTACAATAAAAAAGAAACAAAAAAGAAGAGCATAACATACCTTCTGGACAAAGGTTCCCTATGTCTCCAGTATAAGGAGCAAACGAGTCTCTACCAATCTCAACAGGATGCCCTGCCCAGAAACCAGAGACGAAGAAAAATTTCGTCTTCCAGTTTCTGTCAGACGAGGGCAAAGACTTAATCAGTCTACAGTCATTGCTCCTGGCTGTGAACTGATGGAAGCCTCGAGATTGATTTATCTCGGAGGGTTTATAGCAGTACAAGAACTCGTCCACGGTGATAGGACGGTCCCCGTCAAACACCTCCATCCATAGGACTTGCATGGAGACAATTAGCCTCCATGCGTTAGGGTTAAGCTGACACACTCCCAAGCCCAGCCTGGTGAGCAATTCCCTAGCAAAGGCATTCAAGGGAAGTCTAAGCCCCCCTAACAGATAAGCTTCATAGACACCTATCCCAAAACGAGGCTGGCAACACCATTCACCTCGGACAGCTAACCTAGGGTTTAGGTCATCAGGAATTTGAAACCAACTCCTAAGGGAATCTAACCTTCTCTCGTCCGTCCTAGAAGGAACCTCTAGAGCACAACTATATACGGTTTTCCTGTTCGTCCAAAGAGGAGGACGGCGGGGAGCTCGTCGAGGTGTCAGCTCCAAAGGCTGTCCTCGTCCTAATACACTCCTGAAAGGTTTCTGCAAGAATCCCAGGAACACCAGATGTGTATTCCTCAGTTGTGTGACCACTACTACTACTACTGGCATTACTGGAAGTATCACAACTAGAGTCGTCGTGATACTCATCTATGGCCTTGACCACACTGTCGCTAGACGAGCAGGAGGCCATTGACAACGTCCTAACACTTAAAACGGAAAGCTAGAATAAGTGTAGAGAGATTACCTGGCTCTAGACAAAGGACACTAAGGACGCTGAGGATATTCTTAGACGAAGCGACGGACGAGAGTGTCAAAGCAGAAAATTTGGAAAAGTGAAAGGGGCATGGGAGGGAAACCACTATTTATAGGCAGAAAAGTCTCGATAACCGCAACGACGGAACCAATTAGAAGGCGACACGTGGCACATGCCTCGAAGAAGTAACCTAGTTGACTAACCCCCTATGGATGTGTGACACGTAGCGCGTTTTGAAATTTGTCGATGCGTTGCATAACTCCTGGACGAGGGGCAACTGACGTGGGATGATATGTTGAAGCGTGTCCAAAAACCGAAGAGCTTTGGACGACCCTTAAACAGGGGGCAACTGATGGGTATTGATTTTGTCTATCTCTAACTCGTCCATAAAGGTCATCCGTAACCCGTTTGGAAAGGTAAACACCCTTCGGAGCCCACCTGTAACTATCTCGTCCAAGCAAGAAGAGCTCTGGACGAGGTAAGCACCACCATAGTGATGCACTCGTCCAGAGTGCCGTCAACCTCGTCCTAAAGGAATTTGCCTGTTAGACGAGAGAACCCCTGCGCGTGTACCAAAGCACACTCAACTAAGGAACTCCAGGATCAACCAAGGAATTCCAGGACGAGGGTATCATACTTAGGAAAATCTCCGAATATGACGTGATAATCCCTTATCCCACGCACAACCGCCTAGTATCCGTTGCGGAACAGTAGCATAACTTCTAAACGGTTGTGCAAGTTACAGTTGATTTCTACCTCTCCTTGAATCCAGGAGAAGTTCCAGTTTTGATAACCGCCTATAAGAACACTATATAAAGGCTGTTTCAGACAAGGCCAAGGTATGTTCATTTATTACTCCAAAAAAGTTGGAACTCAGATAACATAGAGAGAAAAACTAACTTTGCCATCGGAGGATTTTTGGCCGGCAGCCCCGGTCGCCTTTGATTCGCTTTTCTTTCTTTTTCAGGCCGCAGAGAGAACTAGTGGTCCTTTGAAGTCCGAAGCATCCAGCCTACTGATCTTCTTGGCATCATCAGTTGGATTAACTTGCAAAAAAATATCAGGTCATGGATCACACACTCAATAATTTATTACAAAAATTGAATTTTTTAAATAAATAAAAAATTCCCGTATATATTGATAATTTTGGGAGACAGAATTTGTATCCTATACATTGGCAAAATGGCTAAAAATCACTTATTTTAAAAATATTTAGCCATACACCACTATTTTCAAACTATGTAGCAAAATACCAACCTTTTGGAACTTGATATTATGAAAATCGAGCTCCACATGAGTAACTTGACACAATGGTAGACGGTGATGTGGCTTTTCTCAATAAAAAAATATCATGTGGAACTCAATATTTTCAAAATCAAGTTGCGTGTAATTTAGAACTCGATATTCATAATATCGAGTTCTTTGCAAAATTACCTATAGATGAATCTACAGAGGTACTTGATCCCCTTGAAAGAGAGAACAATCAAATGCAAATGTGATTACACCGTTTCCATACAATCTAAAAAGTTAGGAAACATCTAAAGGGAAAGGCACAAGAGCAAGTCATCAAATTCATTGATTACAAACTTTGAAGATGACAAAGAAATTTCAGGCTTTTCAAATTTAAGCAACAATGATTTCCAAAAATTCCTACCAACAAACTTAAGACATTATTGTTAATGTCTAACAAAAGGTGATTGTGCAAGTTGAAATTTTGTAATTTAAAAAGTTATGCTAATTACCAATAGACCTTTTTGAAATATTATTCTGTGTTGTCTTTTACACAAGGAATTTTTTGGGTACTTAGATTTTATTATTTATTTTTTGAAACACAAGCCGAAAACCAATGACATTTACAAAATCCAACAATCCAAAATGGTTAAAAATACAACATCAACTATGAAGAAGAGACTAGTTGATTACAACAACAACGATTTATATAAACAATATACATCTAAACTACTTCTCAATTTCACATAACTAGTGTCATAGTAACTGTAGGGTCAATGGGCCCATGAGTATGTATTGGGCTAAAGACCTAATCCGAAGACACTAAGTGGTTCGAAGATGTGGGAACATCGACTCAAGAAGCAGTGTTGATGGATAAAGAAGTGGAGACTGATCATGGTCATCCCGAGAAGTTGGTCTAAGGAGGAGTTGGTCTGAGGAGGAGTCCATCCTTGGCTAGATAAAGCCGAGGTAGGAAAGGGTTGCCTGAAGTCCAAAAGCGATGTTCTAGGAAGTCCTGTAAGTAAGGATATGCATGGTGGGTGTACAGGATAAGAAAGCTACTACCACCGCATTAAATGCTCTGCAACTAAACATCTGATTGCATTAATGAGGAGATGATGCCTGAATATCAGGTTTCAGCCTTATAGCTACCTCCAAAGACCTCAAAGATGGGCTGATGGGACAAGTATCTAAACTAGTAATCTAATCCATACGTGGAGGATGGAGAGGGGAAGAAAGATGATATAAAAGGAGGAGAATACATTCAGGAAGGGGGATCGAAGGAAAAGAGAGAAAAAAAAACACAGTAGACACAAAAATCAATATATGTAACCTGTCTTTGGAAAAGAGAAATATAGGATCCAATCTCCTCGGCTTGAGTCCAAGGACAATTTTTGTTATATAAACTATCTCTTCTGTGTGATATTGCGATCTAGCCCATTATCTGTTATTCAAAATCACTAGAACCTATATTTCAAACCCATTCTTTACAAATTCATTGTATTGGGCTTTTTGGGCCTTTCCCAATCTTAGTTTTCGGGTTTAGGTGCAAATTGTGTCCTTACAGTAACCGTATTGAAATGGAAACAACAATGATTTCATCAATGGTCATTGATATTTTCATCTCAATAAGATACACGGCTACTGCTTAACATGACATACTGAACTAACTTCATTATAAACAATATACATCTAAATTGCAGCAAGATAAAACTAAGTTATATACATCTAAATTAAAATAAAATAATTTAAATGAAAAATTAATTTTCAACCATATACATCCAAATTAAATGAAAAAATATTTTTGAACCATAGTATAGTGAAATCATGTCAATGGTTTCTTTTATTCAATAGGCTACAACTTCATATTAGCATCAATGTTAAAAAGTAAAAATAAATCAATCCACTTGGTAAGCAAACCCACTAGCAAAGAAAATACTGTAATTTAGGTTAAAAATTGTACCTTATAGGTTTGACAAATCAACTTCAATTTACTCAAAATAGAGAGAGGAGAAGATAGATGTGAGAGCTCAAATAGACAAGATTTAAGGATCTTTTGATGGAAGGAGAGCTATGGACTGAGCGAGAGTGGGGGAAGGGGGGATTTTGGCTTCTAGTGAGAGGAGATGTGGAGAGATGGATTTGAGTTCCATGGTAAGGAGAGAGAGAGAGAGTGAGTGAAGGAGATGGAGAGTGAGAACAGATTCTTTTGTGTTCCTGAGTTTAAGTTGCATTGGAACTCAATATCTTTAAGATCGAGTTTCACTTTAAAAATAATATTGCAAAGAACTCGATATTATGAATATCAAGTTCTACTTTACACAGAACTCCATATTCATAATATCAAGTTCCATGTGGCATTTTTTTTATTGAGCAAAGCCTCATCAACTCTTGCCACTGTGGCAAAAAAATGCATGAAACTCGATATTTGAAATATTGAGTTCTATGTGGAACTCAATTTTCATAATATCAAGTTCTAAAATAGTGGTATTCTACCAGATAGTTTGCACATAGTGGTGTTTGGCTAATTATTTTTCAAATAAGTGGTATTTAGCCATGTTACCCCTTATACATTGATGGTTAGAACACGTGCTGATTTATTTAATTAGGATTTGAATTTTACTAGTAGAATTTTAGTGTTTTACAAAATATGGTGAACGTTGTTTTCAAGTTTTGAATTTATAAAACATAAAACATAAATAGTAAATAATGAATTTATAATCATATTTAAAATTATTTTCAACTTGAAGATCACATAAAACAATTTTTTAGTGGGTTGCTAAACACCCTTTTTTTTTTGGCTTAAAGCATTTATAAATTTATAGTTATGAAAAACAGAGTGAAGTTGTCTTTGCATCTAAGTTTATTTTGTTGTCTTTCTCTCCCACTCTTATTAATAAGACCCCAAAACTAAGGGTCGATTTGCCATTGGCATGAGATGTCAATTTTTGTAAACGAATCTCTCACACTTGTCAACATTAGTCATTCACCCTCTCACACGAATTGGGAATTCAAGTTCAACATTCTTTCACCATGCCTTAACAAAAACAAAGTAAAGTCCATTTTAAAATAATAATAATAATAATAATTTATCTATTTTTATTAATTTTTAGTCATGAAACATAATATTTGATTCCCTATACGAAATTAATATTGACTTTGTTGAATTTGTCTTTACTTGAGTATGTTGATGCTATTGGATGATTCTATTGTTAAGTAAAGTTGATGCTTTTGATAATTAGATTCTATTGTTAGGCTGTAGCTAAAGACTATAATTTTCACTAAAAAATTTAACATGACTACATATTTTGAAAATTTAGCCGTTAAATTACATGTTCTTTATGTTCTTGATATACATATCAAATTTTGTGCCAATCGAATGTTATTTATTGTTCAATTCATAAACTTACTTTTAATATATAATTTTAAACTATAAAAATTTAAATATTTAATTGATGACATAATTATTGATATTTGATTTTCTAGAAATTTCACACAAAGGATATAAAAATAAACTGTTATTCAATAATAAATTTGTCAAAATTCACATCCAATAAAAAAATATTCAATAGAAAAATATTGAGTAGAGTTATAATGAAGCTTTGTCCATATTGTTGTACTTTGTCCCACCCTATCTTGGGTATATATATTTATTTAAGAGGATACTTAAAATATCACACTTGAACTTTGATGTCAGTGTTAATATCATTCTTGAATTTTCAATTTGAACAAGTCTTTGGAAATTAGATTTGTAAAACATTCTACTAATATTTTCCATTAAAGCCAAATGAATTTAATCATGAAATGTGAACATGATTTCTGTCAAGGCATTGATAGTTTTGAACTATCATGATTATCATGTGCATATCACGTGATTAAATTGGAAAACTTTTAACAGAAATGCTAACAAATGCATATCACGTGATTAATTTCGATAAGTTTTAACAGAAATGCTAATAAAAATTTTATTTGTCATAAACATATATGCAATGAGTTAATCATTCAAATAGAAGGTTTATGTAGGAAAATTAACACGAAATCCTCAAACTTGTGAGAAACAAAAATAGAGAACACAGGCCAAAGAAAAATAATCACATGCACGAGACAATATTTATGTAATTCGGCAATTTGCCTACGTCCACGGAGTTACAAAGATTTCACTATTATCAAGGAAAAAAATACAAAAGAGAGGCTACAATTTTTCACTCTCTAAAAAACAACAAAAACCCTAATCATCAAAATAACATTTTTCTATATCCAACGCACAAGATTCACAATGGGCTACAAAACGGGCCAAAAAAAATTTCCTGAGAGCGTAGCCCTTATCTGCCCAAGCCTCCGCTCCATGGACTAAACCTCAAAAAATCTCCCATTAAAAACCACGCAACATTATTCGAATTAGGTCAAGTTGTCAACCGGATTAAATACAACTAGGCTCCACAAAGCCCAACAATTTACCGATCAAATACACTCGCCTTAAAGTACAAGGATGGTATTAGCTTTGAATGCAATTGACCCATTTCATTCCGAGTCCAAGAATGATTCATTTATGCAAAAATTCAACTAATGGCATTTGTGGGCAATCTGGAGTTTTCAAGTCCAAATGCTTGGTAACTTTTGATTTCAATTTTCAATAGCAAATCTTTCTCATTCATTTGAAAATAATTCATTTATACATGGTGACTCCATGCTACTAACTCTAAGTAGTTGGAATCCAAGGCCTTCCATGCCCGAAAGTTGCAAAAATGTAATTGGAAGAGCTGGGTGTTTGATTTGGGCGAGTATTTGTTTGGTCGACTATATGGGGTCAAATGGTGGTTGTTGTGATCGTTGAGTTTTGAGTGGGTTTGGGTGAGTGGGTAAGTTTTTATGGGTGGACCACTCTCTTAAAAGTTAAAATGGCCTGACTCGACTTGAAACAGATGACAGTAGTTTTTTGGGTGAGAGGAATACTAGACACCTCTTATGTGATAGTCCTGTTGTATTGAATGATTTCTCATTGTCTAGACTATAGAGTTTTGAACAACATAAATAAGTCCCACAAGATTCTTAAGAATAAGCTGAACATGTAATTATCACATTTATAGAAATCTAAAAATTCTTAATAAAACCAAAAGTAAACATGAATTCAGAATTTTAGACATCACATTCTCAGAAAATTGGACCATGAGCATATTGAATCTCATAAACCCAAAGCCATGCAAACATAATATGAAAACCCACTTAAATGCTACCTTGAATCTAATTCAACATCAAAATACAGACAAATCTCATGAGGACCCTGTTATATGATCAGCAGATTGGAGTAGCATTGTTCTGTTGTGATTATTAGAGCAAATGAAGAAGAATTACAGAGAACAATACGAATAAGAAATGCTTAAATATTCTTAACTTAAATAACATTGCAAAAGTAACAGTGCATTATAATATAAGAACAATTTCAGTACTTACAATAGTCATTGGTACAATGAAAGAGAAACATTCTAATGGACTAGAAACTGCAAGTATTTGCATCTATTTGAACCACGTTGATGGTAAAATTGAAGCCAGTCAATCCTCTTCAGACTCTGCACATCAATTGATTCAATTTACACATCAGAACAAAACTAAGATAATAATCAAAGTTTAAGAACACATTGTTCCCCTATAATGCATAAAATTAGCCCATTCAATTCACATTTAAAAGGTGAACAAATCTCCATAACAGTAGAGGATTTAAATCAGCACAATTTGGTATCCCACTTTCTTAACAATATGAATATAGCAAGCAACTTTAAAAAATAATAAAATAATAAAATAATAAAAAAAGAAAAAGAAGAAGAAGAAGAAGAAGAAGAAGCAAGCATGCCCCCTCAATGCAGTGTTGACAACATGAACAAGAGAAGATATAGATACTCTTCATACCATTTATGGCTTCCATATTGTCTTCTTTGTAGACTCCAAGGGGTGAGCCATGTACAGATAAAAGCATCTCACCAGGCTTAGGCAGCCTCAATGTTTTGGGTGTCATCCCAACAGACAGCCTTTGGCTACTCACCTGCAAAAATGATTCAGATGTCACATCAAGTCATGCCCATTTGATAACCATCCAACACCTCCCATGAGAAATCTCACAGTATCAGGGAAGTCCCCCCCTTCCCCCCCCTCTCTCTCCTTCCCTCTCCAAAACTCTTGAAAACTCCTAGCTGATATGTACTCTTCTAACAAACTTAAAAGTTAGCAAGCTTTTATTGCTCACACAATTGCAGTCACTAGCTGCTTATCCTTATATTTTCTCCCTTAACAAATGAATTGCAGGCGCATTGCTTATCCTTAGACGGGCTTGTTAAAGGATAAGCAAGCCCATCTACCCATATGTACAAATTCATTGGAGCATCTAGGGCGCACTGGTCATTGTAGGCACTTATCTTGCATCAGCTGAAAACTTCTTCAAGGTCCTGAAGTTGGACTATAGTAGCATATTGATGAATTATGCAATTCAGTAAACATATTTGCCCTCCTACTTGTTTCAACAAATGAAGCAAGAATTTGGTTCCTAACTAAAACTTACCTAGATATTGGATTGGTTACATTTTAATAAGATTGAAGCTTCATACAAAATTAAATATGAAAAATAAATAAAAAGAGACAAACCCCAGGAGTTTGAAGACCATCTTGCATCCCAAGTATCTGGGTTTCTGATGGCTCCTCCAAAACCTACAAAATGGAAATTTCAATCAGAATAACAAGAGAAAGGGACTGAAGTGTGTGTGTGTGTGTCAAAGGGTCTTTAGATTTTGGCTCAAACCATGCTTTAATGAGTTAATCGCATGAGGTGCAAAAGAAAAGCACATTTCAATGCAATTAAACAAACTCAAATGAAAGTTGAGATCATCCTTTATTATTTTTGTTAGGAAGAGTTGTATCCAGAAACCCTTGTTTGCAATAACATAAAAAGTTAGAGAACATACAAAGTCATTTATTTGCAGATTACCAGCACCTAGATAGCTTGTTTTCACTGCCACCAACCAAGCACTCTTGTGAGATACAATCAATGATAAAAAACTCAAATGTCAATTTTTATTCATCAAAATATTAGAAATTTGTTGATACCTGCTTTGCTAGAAAACTCAAAGCCACCCAAAGATGCAACAGTAGCAGGGCAGTCAGGATAAACCATGGACAACTGGCGCAGAAGAGAAGAATGTATGTCTCTTTCATCAGCATGGTTCATGGATACCTTACGTTCCTTATCATTCCATTGAACTTCAAATTGTTTGTTTCCTTCAGTTCTTACAACTGAAAGGTTTGGAAAATTTTCTTTGAAAAATTGCATTGTGGGGGTTTGTAGTTGTTCCTTGCTGAAATATGAGCGGAGCAAATGCAATTCAGTCAGTAAATGCTCAATCTCCACATCACGAATAGCCCTAATAGCACCACTCTGTCGCTCAACTGTTTAAAAAGGGAAAAAAAGACAAAATATAAAAGAAAGGTAACAAATTGAGAAACAATTCTACAATCACTCCAATGAATTACACACCATAAGATGAAAAGTTCAATAAAAATTGTGTCCTTAAAATCATTTCACGATTCAAACACACACACAGCTAATTAGCTGAGTAAAGGAAGACAGACAAGACATACCAATATTGTTCCCTGGAGAAAATGAATTCAAAAGCATGGCATTCCAAAAAGAACAAAAGTAAAGGAAACTTCTTCATTTTCGAATAAAGCAAATGAATTTAGCACGCTTGGCTAACAGGGATATCATTTTAAGAAATAGTAATAGCATCAACACAGTTTAAAATGTATCATCCAAACACAAAAACTACATTACATATTACACATAATACACGCAGGTCTGATCCACAAACATGATCCGGCACAAAAATTTGAGTTGAAACTTATTATGCTCTTTTCATAGAGTCAACACATGATTTTGAACAATGCCTTGATATAGTGCAATTTAAGAGTTAGCATCTCCAAGCCTAATCTGTGCCAGCAAGCACATAACCAAAGGGGCAAGAGAAAATCATACCTTCTTTGTCAAATTGGGCCTCATTTTCAACGACGTCGTTTTCATCATTCACAGTTGACGACTCCACTTTCTTAAACGTTTTCTTGGCTCTTCGCCTTGCCATTTTCACAAGCAAAATTCTATCTCAACCAAACGGTTATTCTTATTTTTAATTTTCTGCAAAGCAAAGTGATCTATTAATGTAAATAAATTGAAAATAATTAGCATTGTTTTTTTTTTTTTTCAATTTTTGCATCATGGAACCCTAATTAGAAGTGGCAAATGCAAAATAAGTAATCTGATTCAAGAGCTAACACATGACTGAAAGTTCAATCATAAGATATTTCAATTGTTTTAAAAATAACCTTCAATCGAAAATACCGAAGATGAGAATATAGCCGATAAATATCAAGATCAAAATCAGAATATTAGATTGAAGAATTTGAATGCTAACCTTGAACAAAACGGGACACTTCGTAAAGCAATGCTTGAATTTCGTCTCTTTCCCCTCTGTGTTATTAGTAGGAGTAAATGTATGTATGATAATCAAACCCAAAATCCTAAAATAAAGTGTCTGCAATCGGCACTGGCTTTCTGCCGAAGTATCCGGTCCGGCAATTGAAAGTTGTTGAGGGCCGGACCACTAGAGGAGATCCACTGGTTAAATCAGAACCGTATTGTCCACGGAGACCTAACAAGAAGCTGCCGTTACTAAGCGGAGGACAAGGTCGGTCAGTGATGACTGACGACGCATTCCAAGTGTAGAGTAAGAGAGAAATATATGAATTGCAATTTTCAGTCTCAGAGGGAGGAAGAGAAGAAATTAGGTTTTTTTTTTTTTTTAAATTCAGAGGTGAAAAGAGGGAGAAAGAAGCGGGGCAAACTAAAAGACCAAGAAACTATGCAACACATAACTGCTATGCAACACATATTTTTTAAGCCAACTGTCAGTTTTTTATTGGTTAGGAAATACCAATTCACATGTTGAGTTGGTAATACTGAAAAACGGCGAAAATAGCAAATTAGCTTTAGTTTCCAAACAATATAATTAGTTATTACGGTTTATAAACTATATTTTTTACTAGCATCTCAAGTCTAAAATACTCGATTTTGAGCTTCAAAATCGAGTCTTTGAGGGTCGATTTTCATAATCTGCTCATGTCTGATATGGCATTTTTTCCACATGGCATTTACCTGAAAATCGAGTCTCTAAGACTCGATTTATAATGTTTCACAATCCCCAGAATCCTATCAAAATCAGAAGAAAGATAGAGAAAAAAAAAAAAACACACCCACAGCACAGCAGCCACCAGCCACCACCTGAAATCCAACAACGCCAAACCCAAACAGACCGGAAAAAAAAAAAAAAAAAACACAACCACAGCACAGCAGCCACCACCACCACCACCACCACCTAAAATCCAACAACACCAAACCCAAACAGATCGGATCCGCCACCAGAGAAGAAAGATAGAGAAAAAAAAAAAAAAAAAAAACTCACCGACGACGATCGCAATCCACGGCTGAACCCGATCCACGGCCACCTACTCTGATCGGATCTGGCGCTCCCAGGCCGCGCGACCCAGGCAGCGGCGCGCCCAGGCTGCCGCGCGCCTAGGCCGCCGCGCTCCCAGGCCGCCCGACCCAGGCCAAGGCGCGCCCAGGTCGCGTGACCCAAGCCGCCGCACGCCGGATCTGAGCTTGCTTGCGTTGGTTTTTTTTTTTTTTTTTTTTTTGTGCGCTAAGTTTTGCAAAATGGTGAGTTTTGGTGGTTGTTGTGCATTTCTGGGAATGGATGTTAAGAGACTAAGAGAAAAAAAATTTTGGCTTGTAAATCGAGTCTTAGATACTCAATTTTCAGGTAGGCTCTACGTGAAAAAAATGTCACATCAGATGTGAAAATCGACCCTTAAAAAGTCAATTTTTAAGCCCAAAATCGAGTATCTTAGACTCGAGATACTAGTAAAAAATATAGTTTATAAACCGTAACAACTAATTATATTGTTTGGAAACTGTAGTTAATTTGATATTTTCGCCCTGAAAAACCTTATACTTTCTCAGCCCGTCTGGTAGCCCATCTTCAGCAATGTTGTTTGTTGTTTAAACACCCAAACAGGTACGCTCCATGCTGAAATATGTGTTTGGTAAGGTTTCGTCTGGGAGTTCATAAAGAAATAGAAATGAATGAAATGTAATGTATTTAAGTAAGGGAAAAGAATTGAATGGAATGAAATTAAGTAACCTTGATTGAATGTTTTATAATAAAGGAATAGAAATGAATAAAAATGAATGGAATGTAAGTAATCTTGTTTGGGAGTAACATGAAGGGAATGGAATGGAATTATTTTATGAGAATATTACTATTAGACCCACATTTTAAAATTAAAAATTAAATATATAGGGATATTTTGGAAATTTTAGTAAAAAATTCATTCTCCTTACAAAATAAACTTGATCAAAAATCAGATGCTACTAGTCAGTCTGCTACTATTCTAATTGACCATAGTGTTATCAAAAAAATATTTGACCATGGTGAATAAGACAAAAAAATCACTCGACCGCGCGTGGTTGGAGTTCCTGATTTGGCAGGACTAGAAACTGCACATAAAGCAAGCAGAAGTGTAAAGAACCACTTCCAAACTACAAGCTAGTAATCAGACATGCTCCATGCAATCTTGAATGACTATTTAACACACATTATTCCCCAGCAAAAGAAACCCAAATTTATAATACCTAACCACTCCATGATTCAAAAATTTAATTAAAAGCGTAAACTAAACAAACATATCTCAGTATAAAAATAAATAAATAAATAAAGCATCTTGTAACACACATTTTTCTCAATTCACCCTTACACATCCTAATATTTGAGACAGTTCCAAGTAAAACCCAGAACCCAGAAAAGGGTTTCTCACATATTGTATCATTTCATTCAAAAAAAAAAATTATAAAGGCCAAGTTCAAATTTTGAATCTCAAAATCACACATAAATCCCAAAAAAGTGGGGGGCCGGCCAAAATAGCAGACCACAAATACAAATACCAAACCAAAAAAGAAAAAGAAAATTGAAAGACAAAATTTTGAATCTTTTAACGGTTCAGATCAAGTTAAGAAAGAGAAAGAGAGAAGCAATAAACAAAACCCATAGAAGAATATTATAGAGAGAGAGTTGAAGAAGAAGAAGAGAGAACTCACGTGAAATCAGAGAGAGAGAGAAGCGCTGGAGCTCAAAGAAAAACTCTAAATTGCAAACGAGAGAGCACGCAAGCGAACCAAGGCAGTGTAAGAGTTTGCCATGGTTTTTTCTGTTTTGTTTAACCCCTTGTGTTTGTGAGCGAGCGAGCGAGATGAGAAAAGTAAACAATCTTTTTTTTTTGAGAAACAGAAAAGTAAACAATCTTGGCCCTTCTGTTGATTTTTTTAATTTTCTTGGCCCAACCCATAGCAATTTCTTTTCTCTTTTTTCCTTTTTATATTTCTCTCTTGCTTTTTTTTTTTAAAATAATTTTTATAACTTAGAGTTTTGAGCTTGTTTTTATTTAAACTTATATTATAATTTTTCTATTAACCATAAATGTCATGTGATAAACTGGTTTAAATGAAATTTATTTCAAATTTTGAAGTTTATATGAAACTTACCAAACTCTAAGGTTTTAATAAATTATATGAAAGTAATATAAGATTTAGATGAAGGGTCATTCTACTGTACCCCTATTTTTTTTGGGGTACGGTACCTACCCATGTCTGAACCATTAATTTGGTGTTGTATCATCTTAGCCGTTAATTTAATTTGAGTAGAAATCGGTTATTGGCAAAGCAAGTCAGTGTATATAAACTAAAAATAAAAAATAAAAATTTGATGGTCTCTCTCAGTTTTTGTTCTCCGATTTGTCTTCCTCTCTCGCGTTCTTCGCTTCCTCTTGCATTCTCTGTCTAGTAAAAGTTTCTTTCTTTCTTAAAAAAAAAAAATTGAAGGTTTCTTTTAAGGATCATAATTGTTTTGATATTGTTAAAGGTAAGTATCAAAACGATAAAACTCTATTTTCACTGCTATTGTTTTGTTTCCCTTTTTTCTTTATTAGTTTCTTGTGGGTATTGTGTATGGGGTGGGTGGGGAAGAGTCCTCAATCTTCTTCTAGTCCGTTTGGATGGCATGGGATTTCGTTTAGGATTTGGATTTGGGTGGGTAACTTAAAAAGAGAAGAATTTGTATTTGACCCAAATCCGTCCTGAAATTCAAGTTCCAAATCTATTGATTTCAAATCCCTCACTAACCATGGAATTTGGGAAATCCTCCCACAACGCTCGCGTCTTCACTACCTCAAGCTGCGACAACAATGTTAAAGCCACAAACACCTTGGTGTTCAGGTTTGTCTCTCTTAGCCTATCTAAGTTCGTTTTGGGTTTGTCTATATTTCTGGTTTTGTTTGTATTTGAGTTGTGTGGGTTTCGTTTGGATTTTTCTATGTGGGTCTGTATCTACTGTTAAGCATAGGTTGGTTTAGTTTTATTAAGAAATTATTGGAGATTTTTTTTAGAGTTCCGAGTTGGTCTAATTGAAATGCAATGAATTGTTTGATGAAATGCTTTATGAGCTATGTATTTTAACGCATGATAACTTTTTGGTTGATAGTGGTGATAACTTTTTAAATAGTTTAACATAAGATGTTTGCTTTGTGTATAGCTACATTGATTTCAAAGTTTGTCTTGTTGGTAGATTTGTATCAATGCCTAGTCTGTGATGAAAGAAGACTGTCTAGTGCTAATTATGTAATTGATTCATTTTGTTTCCATAAAATAGGCAGAACCTTTTTTTTCATGTCTAATAAGCATTTTGATGGCTTTGCTTAGCCCTGGAATAGCTTTGAAATCTATTTGTAATGTTGAGTAGATAACATCAATTCATCTCAATCCAACATTAAGGAATAGCTTGTGTCGATTGCAGTGTGTAGATAATATCAATTCATCTCAATCCAACATCCTCTTTTTCTCTTCTTAGTAGTTCTTTCATAGTTTTTCTCCCTTATATTAATTGCAATGTGTGGGATGCTTATGCCAAGGTATGGTCCCAAATTATGACTCTTTTTTTCGCTTAAATTATGATGGGGTATTCTTTGTATTTGCAATTTTGGAACTGGTTGGTCTGTTTTTTGGGTTATGTTATACTACCTGGGTTGGTTTTATTTTCCTCTTGTTATACTATCAAGGGAGTGCCATTGGCCATTGCACTGGGGCATTGAATTTTTCTGATTATATTTTTACATATTGTGGTAATATCCATGAATTTAAGATTCAGTTGCTTTGTTTGCTGGGTTTCTCAATTTGTTTATTTGCTTTGATGTGTACTATTCTGATTGTAGGGGTTGTAAAGGCAGTCAAAAACATTGTAGCTGTAAAATTTAAAATACAAAATTCTGTTACTGATGTGTTAGTCTAAGTTTTTATAAAACTGAATTTCTATGGATTCCTTGCCTGATTAACAATGCTGAAAATGCAAGTTCTACAAAAAGTAGATTTCAAATGTAAAAAATATAAGTGGTTACAATGTGTTGGCCTTTCAGTTTGAAAATTATAGGGTATGTTTGGAAGGCCTGACAACTATTTGCAAAGCACAAACAAGTTCTGAAACTGTTAGATTTTTATGTTAAACTGTGGTCTTTTGTGAGAACAATATTTATTGAGATTTGCTATTATAAATTAGTAGATTTCAATAGTTTTGTTTCAACTGTGCTAATTCACTGCTTGTATTTTTTTTTTTTTTTTATACATAGAAAATTTCAAAAGCTTGTGCTTATAAAAGCAAAGTCATTGACAATTGGGAGGTCATTAAGATCTTGTTTGGACCTATTGGTCCTTTTACTTGTTGTTTTGGCCTTAACTTACACAATACTATTGTTTTGTGTAAAGGATTAAATTCTAAATGTTGTATTTTAATATATTCAAATCTTGCAGCTTCTTGTCAATTTTCTTGTAGTTGAATATTGCTAGTAGCTTCTGCTTTGATGTAATTGGCTTTGTAATTGGGCAGTCTTTTATTTCCATAAAATCCAATCATTTCTCAAGGGGGAAAAAAAAAGAATTTGTTGTTTTTCATTTTTGCATATGCATTTGGTTCATTGTCATGATGCAAGGGTCCATTGTGAGCCTATCTTAATTTTTGGATGTATCAGTTTGAAGAAATATCACTTTTGGACGATATAATCTATGCCTTCAACAATTTGAGTCCTGTTAACTATACTTTTGGACTATATATTTTATTGAGCTGATTTAATTATATAACAGTACAAATCATTCGTATATGTATATATATATATATACACACACACACACATATATATAAACAATAGTGCAAGCATTATTATACTTTGGGTTCTTTCTTAAGTCAAATAAGAGGAACTAAGTGTGGTTAAACTTAGTTTACTTGCTTAAGTTTGTGTTTTTATTTTTAATCTGTGCCCTTATTCCTATTGTCATGTTTATCAGATACACATACACCTCTACTATGTCATGGGTGCTGGCAATGACAAGCATGAGAATTATCATGGCTTCAGGTTATTAGAGTGCCATGAATATCTTAGCATCAACCATTAGAAGTGTGTTGTACTTGGAGATTTGAGAATTGTAACTCTTTTTTAGGGATTGAAAACCTTACTTTGTATGTTTTGATTTCGTCAGATTGATGTGTAGATATGTAAATGCAGCAAAACATGTTGTACCTTTGGTTCTTTAATTAATTTCTAACATATGATTACATTGATCAATATAATACAAATAATGTTAATATTCAATGTAAAACAAATATAATTTGTCCTCTCCATTGACAATGATTACAATGGATGTTGTTTGCAGATAAATGTTAATTGATATACCTAGAATAATCTCATGGATGCTACAATGATATGCAACTTCAAATCAAGTGTGTGAGTGACGATATGTTAATTTGCATCATTTGCATCTTTTAGAGGGATCGGTAGGGTTTAAGGGTATTTCGTGATTTAATAAATAAATAAAATCATTATAATGTGGAAAATTGTTAGACCTCGAAAGTGACATGACAAAGTATTATAAGGTCAACTAATAATTAAATGTCTTTAGTTTTTTTAGATTACTAATCACTAACTTGTGTGATGCACTGAATGTGATGCATTCAATAGTTAGTGATTAAATATTTTCAATGTTATAGTTTGTTAAAAATGAATGAAATTCAATATTTAGTTCAAAAATGTTACTAAAATTAAAATGTAGAAAGTTTAAGAAAAATAATAATTGGGAAAATTATTTTATTGATCTTAAATCCAAATCCAAATATAGGTATCTAAACAACGGAATTTCAAAGCCTTCATTGTACAAAAAGGCCCAAACAAGGAATTTAAAAATTAATGGATTCTGTAAGTTCTGTAGTCCTTTTGTATCGGATTTTACAATGAATTTGTAGAGATAGGAGCTTTAATCCAAATAACCAAGCATAGATGGAAATTTTAACTAGTGAGATAAATTATACAACATTGGTAATTTTAACAAGTTTGATCCTCGGGTAAGCTTTTGAGGACAAAGTTCATCTCTAATCTGTGTACACTTCGGGCATTAAAGACAGGCTTGTTTCTACCAAATTTTCTCATCCACATTAATGAGGGAGGTTACAGCCTAAATAGGGTTTCTTAATACATCCTAACCTTCCACGTGTAAGGTGGTTATGCCGACTAATTAGATATTTATGTACATCTGGCTTGCTGAAAGGTAATAGTGATCTTGCTAGCTGAAGAAACACTGTTTAGGGGTCTTATCCTCATTAATGTGGCCAGAGCAGCAGGTAAAGGGCATTTAATGTAGTGATGAGGTGTTCTGGAGTAGGGAGCTCCCCCCTTATGTCAACTTTTTCTCCTCATATCCCGATGTCCTGCTTTCACTTTAAATTTTAGAAGTAGATACTATCAGACCCCATGACTTTTTCCTCTTCTTGGGTCTCAAGGCCAGATGTTGTCCTTTCAGTGCTCCCTTTACACACTTTGGCGATCCTTTTCCTCTATTCATTCTCTTCGGAAACTACCTCCTTACAAATTTCAAATCAAGGCTTTTTAAATCTATTAATTTTAAAATTAATGGGTTTCAAATCAAGCAAATAAAGTGGTTGTATAACATTTTTATTGTCATTTTGGTCTTGCAAATAGAGGTTTCAAGGGGTATTTTGGTCAATTTTAGGTTTTACGGTAATTTCGGTCATTTTTTAAGTTTCAAGGTCATGTGGTCATTTTTTTTGTCCTAGGGGTATTTTGGTCATTTTCAAGGTTTTAAGGGTATTTTGGTCATTTTTTAGGCTTTGTGTTTATTTTAGTCTTTTTTTTAAATAAGTTTTAGGGCTATTCTAGTCCTTTTTAGGTTTTAAGGGTATTTTGATAATTTTTTAGGTTTTAGGGTATAATGGTACAATCAAATAAGGGAACCATCAAAGGTGAGAAAAAAATAAGGTAACCACTGAATGTGACAAAAGTATAGTCACATGTGATGTTAGTACTAGATAATGTGAGGACGGTACAATTAAATGTGAGAAAAAAAAAGGAATCACCGAATGTGACAAAAGTATAATCACATGTGATGTTAGTAACGTATAATGTGAAGATGATACAATCAAATGTGAGAAAAAAATAAAGGGAACCACCAAATGTGACAAAAGTACAGTCACATGTGCTATTGGTACTGCACAATGTGAGAATGGTACCATCAATTGTGAGAAAAAAAATAAGGGAACTATTGAATGTGACAAAAGTACAGTTACATGTAATGTTGGTACTGTACAATGTAAAGATAGTACAATCAAATGTGAGAAAAAAAAAAGAGAACCATCGAATGTGACAAAATTATAGTCAGATGTGATGTTGGTACTGCACAATATGAGGATGGTACAATCAAATGTGAGGAAAAAAAATAAGGAAACCATTGAATGTGACAAAAGTACAGTCGCATGTGATGTTAGTACTGCACAATGTGAGGATGGTACAATCAAATGTTAGGAAAAAAAATAAGTGAACTTCTGAATGTGACAAAAGTGCAGTCACATGTGATGTTTGTATTGCACAATGTGAGGATGATACCATCAAATGTGAGAAAAAAAATGAAAGAACCACCGAATGTGACAGAAGTATAGTCACATGTGATGTTGGTACAACACAATGTGAGGATGGTATCATCAAATGTACGAAAAAAAAAAGGAACCACCAAATGTGATAAAAATTCAGTCACATGTGATATTGGTATTGCACAATATGAGGATGGTACCATCAAATGTGAGAAAAAAAATAAGGAAACTACTGAATGTGACAAAAGTTCAGTCACATGTGATGTTGGTACTGCACAATATGAGGATGGTACAATCAAATGTGAAAAAAATAAATAAAGGAACTACCAAATGTGACAAAAGTTTAGTCACATGTAGTATTGGTAGTGTACAATGTAAGGATGATACAATTAAATGTGAGAAAAAAATAAGGGAACCACCGAATGTGACAAAAGTACAGTTACATGTGATGTTGGTACTGTACAATGTGAGGATAGTACAATCAAAAGTTAGAAAAAAAAAAAGGAACCATTGAATGTGACAAATGTACAGTCACATGTGATATTTGTACTACATAATGTGAGGATGATACTATCCAATGTGAGAAAAAAGAGAGGGAACCATCAAATGTGACAAAAGTACAATCACATGTAATATTGGTACTACACAATGTGATGATGATACCATCAAATATGAAAAAAAATAAGGGAACCGCCGAATATGACAAAAGTTCAGTCACTTGTGATGTTGGTACTGTACAATGTGAAAATGGTTCTATTAAATGTGAGAAAAATAAAAATAAAGGAACCATTGAATGTGACAATAGTTCAGTCACATGTAATGTTGGTATTGTACAATGTGAGGATGAGATCATCAAATGTGAAAAAAAAAATAATGGAACCACCAAATGTGACAAAAGTTTAGTCACATGTGATGTTAGTACTGCACAATGTGAGGATAATACCATTAAACTTGAAAAAAAAAAAGGAACCATCAAATGTGACAAAAATAAAAGTCACATGTGATGTTGGTACTGTACAATGTGAGGATGACACAATCAAATATGAGAAAAAAAAATAAGAAAAAAAAATCACGAAATGTGACAAAAGTACAATCATATGTGATGTTAGTACTACAAAATATGAGGATGGTACCATCAAATGTGAGAAAATAATAACATGATATAGTAGATTGCTTACTAGTGGCTACCAAAAAAAAGAAAAAAAGGAGATACGGTAGAATTTCCCATATATATATATAACTCCAAACAAAAAGGGTTTAATATCATAAAATCCCAAAGATAAAAAAGTTGTAAAATCAAAAGAAATACAAATATAGTGGGGTGTATTTTTATGCCAGTTTGGTATAGTATAGTACCGTAACACTACAATACATTGACATTTTGGGGGGGGGGTGGGATATATATATATATAGAGATATATAGATATAACACCAAACAAAAAGGGTTTAATATCATAAAATTCCAAAGATAAAAAAGGTGTAAAATCAAAAGAAATACTTCCAAAGATAAAAAAGTTGTAAAATCAAAAGAAATACAAATATAGTGGGGTGTATTTTTATGCCAGTTTGGTATAGTATAGTACCGTAACACTACAATACATTGACATGGGGGGTGGGCAAATAAAAAATTACCCCAAATTTTAGGGGTATAATTAGAAAAAATACCACCGTTTTCGGTTACCAGTTTCAACTTACAAAAGTCACTCGGATTGTAGGAGAAGAAGCCAAGGGACTGATAGCAATGGCGCCAAAGACAACGAAAAACAAAAGTACCCCTCAAGACCCAGATGGGATTTTCGCAGGAATGGTTGTTTTCTTAGTCCAACATGGAGTTCAGCCTCGCCGATTACAGGTTCTAACTCCATCTACGTTTGTACTTTGTTTTTAGTATATTATCAAACAAAACTTATTTACAGTTCCTAGGTGTTCTACATTAGCTTCTCCAATTATATTCTAACACATACATAACTGCATTTATTTTCATTCTCTTTGAGAAAGTTAATATTAATTTTGTTGTATTGGTCAATGCAAGAATTTTATTGTAACTAAGGAATTTGTACCTCAGTTTTGCCCATATATCACAAAACCCACCTAGCTACACTATATTTATTTGTGTTTGAATCTTTCTGTCTCTCTATTTTTTGGCGTATTTAAAGATTTGGAAGCAGAAACTGGTGCAAATGGGGGCTGCAATAGAAGAGCGCTTATCCAAAAGGGTCACTCATGTATTTGCTATAAACTCAGAAGCTCTTCTCAAACAAGTGACCACTGAACGCTTGGAACGCTTTAAGGGAGTGAGTCTCAGTTCTTGTCTCTCTGTTTGAGCATGATTTCCATTTTGTGTGATGGTTTACATATTCCTACATTGTTGCATCATTTAATTTAATATGGTCTTACTTACAAGTTTGACATATAAATTTAAGCCTAATTATATTGTTTAAAATTTTATCACTTCCATTCAGTTTCTTAGTTAGAGTTCATGATTAATATTTTTACTGGAGGACCAAATTAGCAGCTAAATTTGCTTGCTAAGATTGAAGTTTGAATGCAATTTGCTGTTTGCTTAAGGGGATTTTTTTTTAAATTGGGGCCCACCAAAAAATGCTCGAAAGCCCAAAAAACTGGCCTTTTTGTGCTTGCAAAATGCACACAAGTGTGCTTAAAATCATAGCAGCTGACAAAGATTGTAATCAAAGTGGTGTACTTATAAAAAAAAAGTGGTGTACAGTGTACTTTACCTCTATGTTATCTTATGTTGGACTCTTGTTTAGTTGAGTTTAATGACCCACCTCAATTATGGTCTTAGGAGTTACACTTAAACTACTACATTTCCTACATTAAAATCTTCAGAGGCTATTTTTCAGGAATGTAGATTTTGGTTATAAAGGACATGTCCTGGCAAGACTCTCTAGTTAGGTATAGGCCAGGTTCAACATTCAACTCTGTAGGACTTCTCTATCAAGTAGTTTCTGATAAATTATTTTGACTTGTTTCTTGAGAAAACTTGATAATTTTGTTAGATTAGATTTTTTGTCTTCATATATCATATTAATCTATGTACTACCACTTTTTGCAGAGGAATCTCCTTTATCAGTGGCTAGAGGACAGCTTGAGATTAGGAGAAAAGGTATCTGAGGATTTGTACAATATTAAAGTGGACCGAGAAGGAGATAACATCCCAGACAAGTCTTTAGTTCCTAAAGAAGCCAACAAAAACACTACTAGCGATGAAGAACCATCACATAGCAAAAAAATCAGATCCTCTCCTGAAGATTCAAAAAATATAAATGCAGAAAGCAAGGTAGATGTAAAAAGTAGTGCTCTATATGACGTACCGAGTACTCCTGGAAGTTTTGAGGATTCACCCAGTACTCTAAGCCCAGTGAATACCAGTCCACTGACCCCAGATCCTTCTAATAAGGATGTAAGATGCCAATAATTCAGATATTCTCTGGAACTTTTGTAGCCATGGAAATTGTTTCGTGGAATTTAGGCTTTCTTTTCATTTTGCAACTAAATACTTTTACTATTTTTAATCAGGTTGACACAATGCAAACATCCTTGCCATATAGTCCTCCTGATTTAAACAGGAATATAACCGAGATATTTGGAAAGCTTGTTAACATATATAGAGGTGAGACTAAAATCAATTCTTTATTTTTGGTTGTCTTTTTTCTTTGACCTCTTGGTGATCTAATTCCTTGTGATTATTGCTAATGGAAGCATTGGGTGAAGACCGGAGGTCATTTAGCTACTACAAGGCCATTGCAGTTATTGAGAAGTTGTCCTTTAAAATTGACAGTGCAGACCAGGTCAAAGACCTACCCTCAATTGGGAAGTCACTGCAAGATCATGTAAGTAAACATGCTCATGAGTAGATGTCTGCATTATTGGCCTAGGTTAAAAAGACAGTTGAAACTTTATATCTTCTATTTATTCTTTATTTTTCAAACCAAAAAATATCATTTTAAAAATTAAGTAGACAAAAGACTCTTTTACTTGGCTTGTCTTTTATCTCAAGTTGGTCATCACATGAATTCTATACAAATGTTAAACATGGCACTTCTAAGAATGGTACCGCTGACTAGTTTCTTAGTCACTTACTTGACCCCTTTTAAGTTTGAATAATAGGGTAGTTTATTATTTGCCTATATGAATGTTGAATATATGATTATGAGTCACCAGGAAATTTTTTTGCTAAGTCATGAGTCTCATCATGATATTGTTACAAGCTTAGCTGACTTGTGGTCTGTTATGTAAAATTATCTACACTGTGTGCTTTGAACATTGAAGATTAATGTGGTGAGGTATTTAATTCCAATCTTGAAACTCAAAATTTTGTACATTAGTTTTGGATCCTTACACATAAGAGTTACAATTAGAATTTAGAGAAGCCTATGCTGTAAAATTATGCACTCTCTGGTGTACAGGATGCTTTAAATTCTATCATCTAAAGTTTACAGATTTTTTTTTTGTAACTACTTGCAGATCCAGGAGATAGTGACAACTGGAAAGTTATCCAAGCTGGAGCACTTTGAAAAAGATGAAAAGGTGTTGCAAAGGTCCTCAGTAAAACTAGAATTTAATATCATGAACTGCTAAATGCATCATGAGTTATTTACATTCTTTCTGATTGTTAAGTATCTTCTTCCTTGTTATCGCCTTTTTGAATAAAATGATTATTACATTAATTTGGACTTGCTTTCTTGAATCTGTCTTTGTATGCCAATGATTGAAGATCTTATTCTCTTAATATTTTTTTGAAGTTTTATATTCTGGAGCTTCTTTGTTGGCACTATGTACAGTGACTAGCAAGAAAGAAATTTCATTCTATTTGGAGTGGGTTTTAAATTGTTTATCCACTTACACAGTATTGGAGATTATGAATATATATACATATATACAAGCTATATCTGACCATAATTCTTATCTTTTTAATAATCTTTCTTTCAACTGCATTACCATTTGCAGGTACGAACAATCACCTTATTTGGCGAAGTTTGGGGTATTGGTCCTGCCACTGCTCTTAAATTATATGAGAAAGGACATCGTACACTAGATGATCTGAAAAATGAGAATTCATTAACAAATTCACAAAGAATTGGGTTAAAATATTTTGATGATATCAAGCAGAGGATTCCACGCCGTGAGGTCTGATATCCATGTTACTTCTTAGAATTTTGCTTGCTAATCTGGAAGGTCTAGATTTACTTCACCTTGGATGTTTTTGAAGTTATTTCTGATTCTACAGGTTCAAGAGATGGATCTTCTTCTTCAGAAAGTTGGGGAGGATATTTTGCATGGGGTGAGCACTATAACTTTTTCTTTGGTGCAAATGCTTTCTGACCAAAATTTCTTTTAGCAATAAATTTGATTTCTTTTTCTCTCTGTGTGTTTAGCATTATAAATTAGTTGGTTAATATCAGGTGACAATGTTAAATGAACTGATTATATGCGAATTTAATTTGGTTCATCAGTGTTATTCAATTAGATGTGGATCGAGATATAATTCATTGGCAATCAAATTTCAAGGCACAAGCATTGTTTATAATTCTAGCATTAATTATGCATATTTGTATATGGGTTATCCTACTATTTTGATGTCTGTCTTGAAGGTGAACATAGTCTGTGGAGGATCATTTAGACGTGGAAAAGCTTCCTGTGGGGATTTAGACATTATAATTACACATCCTGATGGGAGAAGGTACAAAATTATTTCATCTCTTAGTGTGTCACCTTATATTTTGTTTCAGTGACAATGTTCACTTGTCTTGATCTTAGAGGAGATCAGTTGCTTTGAGGCCAACTGTTTTCTTCTTTCCTGAATTCAGCTTTGTTCTCTTTATGACATCTCTTTCTTCCCTTGACAGAATGAAATATAAATGTAAATGGTAGAAGAAATATACTCATACTTCAAATATCCAATGAGTTGTCAAATGGCACCTTTCTTCCCTTTAAGAAAAGGGTAGGGGTGAGGTTGTGGGTTTCAAACCCAATGAGTGTATGTGTAAGCTGCCAATAAAAAAATATTATGGTCATTAGTATAAGAAATCCAGGACATTTTTCTACAGACCACCATATATCTGGCTGATCTTGGTTCCAAAGAGTGAAGATTAAATTCCTAGATGCCTCCAAATTCCAACAAACAGTTTTTCTACAAACATAAAAGATTCGATGAAAGACATTATTTCTTATGACCTAATTGAATTAACCCTTGATTGCTGCAGATCTTGCCACTTTCTGCCCCAATTCTTTGACATGCCTTTTTTTTTTTTAATGTTATCATTTATGTTTTATGTCACCCCTTTACCTGTCTTACATTCTTTTATGACTTATAGTCTTTCTTCTTTGTAAATTCTAACTGTCATATACGTGTTATTACTCTATACTTACAGTCATAGAGGTTTTTTATCAAAATATGTTGAGCGTTTAAAGGATATGAAGTTCTTAAGAGAGGATTTGATTTTCACTACTCACAGTGAGGAGGTAATATCATTTTTCTTCGGTTTGATTGACCCATCTCTCTCCCTCCCTCTTTGCTGAATGCATGACTCTCTTATTTCTTGTATTCTATGTTATATGTGAGAAGGAGAGATAAATGAAGTTTATAGGTATTTATTTTTTGGATGCTTCCTTTTTTATTTTTGGTCATCTTGTGTAGCATATTTTAAGAACCATTGTTTTACAATAAAACCTGTGAACTTTGAGAGCTATTAGTTTATTTCTGCAAATTGCATTTTGCAATCATAAGAAATGAGATCCTTGTGATTGTCAGACTTGCTGTAATATGCCCACATTAACTTTATGCAAAAGTTTGCACAGGGTACTGATTCTGGTGTTGACACTTACTTTGGTCTATGCACATATCCTGGGCGTGAGCTGCGGCACCGCATAGATTTGAAGGTACTTGATGGTTTCCTTCCTTTCAGACAAAATACCAGAAGGAACACCTGCAATTTATATCTTTATTGGTGTTTATTCCTATGCTCTCCCTCAGGAGAATCATAGGCTATAATTGAAGAGGATTCTAATTATGGATTACTTATCCCCCAACAATGTGAGAGAAGAACCCCTCTTCCAATCCTTTTTCATGCTTTAAACCACGCCCCCACCACCCCTCCCCCACCCACGCAAAAAAAATGTGTTACTTCTAACGGGGAGGGAAAAAGAAGGTGGCCAGTCTTTTCTGGTTTATTCTCTTAGTTGACTATCTGTTCACATATAAACAGCCACCTTTGGTTGTATACAGCTTTTCATTGTTATATGTAGAATTGCAGAAATGTATATGATTGATTTCGTGATACTTTTAATGCATATATTACATTTTTGTAGGTATACCCAAGGGATATATATGCATTTGGACTTATAGCTTGGACAGGGAATGATGTGTTAAATAGGAGGTATAATCTCCTTACTGACTATTGAATTCTGTAGTTTCTTAAATATTTTAGCTTATGAAGCGTTTGCCTAATGAAAACAAAGGAAGTTCACAGAATGTATGTCTGATCCCTCTGCATAGGATTTTGTAGGCTTAAAAAAAACATGTCAGATGTGCCAAATGTTGTATATTTGCAAATGAACAAAGGATGAGGATGATGCATCTATCAAAAATATTTAATATTGGAAAGAGTGTAGTGCTGCTGTTGAATAACATGTCTAGCAATTGTTGTATAAATTTCTAAGTAATATGCTATATTGCTATAAACATAATTTGCTGAACTAACATATCTTGGAAAGCAGTAGATTAAATTAGGGGGAAAAAAACAACTAGCTTTTTTGATAGTACTGACAACTATTGCTACCAACAGAACGGTGTTGAGTCTTCCAGAACCATTCCTTGTACCTACTTTTCTTTTATACCAAATTGATTCACTTTCTATACGTACTCCATATTTTACATCAATTTCAGAATGTCTTCATTATGCTTGGGCAATATTTATGACAAATAGACTTATGGATCAATCAAGAAAGTTTTTTTTAAATAAAGAAATTCAAAACCACCCACGGTTGAGTAAAAGTTTATGTGATTTACTTGATACTTGGGTGTAGGTTGAGATTGCTGGCAGAATCTAAAGGATTCAGGCTTGATGATACAGGGCTGTTTCCAGCTACTTATGGTTCAGGCGGTAAACAGGTAATGAGTTTATGTGAGTTTGTTGTACTTTCACTTGTTTACATGGTTAGCTTTAGCATGCATTGTTCAATTGCAGGGAACAAGAGCTAGTGCAAGTTTGAAATTTAACATGGAGAAAGAGGTGTTTGACTTCCTGGGATTTCCTTGGCTTGAACCACACGAAAGGAATCTGTGAGCTGTGAATAGTTTGTATAAGCATGCTGTACATAAGAGTTACCATGCTTGGTTTTGCATCATTATAAATTAAAACCTCCCTCACTCTTTGTTGGCTGAGAGTTTTTTGGCATGCTTTCCTTGTAAATTATGATATAACAACAGGTTAGAAAAAGAGGGATTTTTCTTTGGCATGCTAGCCTTGTAAGCCATGTAATTCAAACAAAGGGGTCCAAGTAAAAATAGTGATGCCACCACAGGGTTGAGCTTTCGCTTTGGTCCTCAATTTCAGCTGCATGATAATTTTTTTTAGCGCTAGAAATATACGGCAAGGAAAGGTTTAGAGGGAACTGGGAAGAAAGGATGAGGGTGAATAACAAGAAAAGAAGAAACCATCCATGTGATATGATAATGAACCAGTGGTTAGATAGCCAACTTGCCTTGGGTGGCACTAGTGTGGCATTGATTTAAGAATTCTGATGCCTAAGGTAGTGATGATCTAACCAAAAAAAAAAAAAAAAAGTTTTAGGAGGTATCATGCACTTAAATTCAACTACATTATGTGGGCTTAGAAAATTCAAGCATGGTTAAATCCAAACTATATAATCTATATACTTCATTTGTTGGATATTTATTTCTCTGAACAAATGAATTCATTAAGCATAGACAAAGAGGGTAACGAGGAGATGGTTGGAAGCTCCCATGCATCAAAAGAGGTCACATGCATCATAGGAGGCAACCCAAAGTTGCTAAGTTATGAGCTACATAATCAAATTTTGGTAAACATAGAAAAAATCTCAGTCCACAAAAAGGGGCTAACCTTATTAGTGTAGTCTAATATTATTATTAATATTTACCTAAAGTCATGAGTGAATCTTGTTTCAATAAAAAAAAGTCTTGAGTGAATCCTGTCACGTGGGTTTTAGTTAACTTTGTATATCAGAATTATCTGAGTCCTACTTAAATATATATATTAAAAATTGATTGATATCATGGTTCAATAATAAAGAAGATTCATTTGTAGCTAAAAAAAAAAAATTGGATTCATTATCATGAAGAATAGCCCGTGATTTAATTAATAAAATTTCTTATTGCCAAATGACACCTATATAACCAAATAAAAAATAAAAAATCAATCAATTGGTATCATGCCATAATAATAGTAAGAAACAATCATGGACAATACATTTTAGATTTTAAATAAAAAATATTGTCATGTTACTATTTTACCATTCCGAACTTAACACAAAAGCCACAATCGAGGGGTTGAATCTGTAAAATGGTATGGTAATAGTAAGTAGCAACTAGTATAAGTACGTTATAGAAGTTTTAAAACCCTCTCTTTAGCAGCGGGGTTTATCTGGATAGACCACAGAGAGAAGACAGAAGAGAATGGCTTTGAGAATAGGCACAGCTCCTTCAACTTATCACTCATCCTTCCCTTTCTTTTCTTCTTCTTCTTCTTCTTCTTCTTCATCTCCATACAGTAGTTCAACTGGTTTTGGATGCATATGTTCCTATTCATACCCTTCGTCTTCTTCGCTAACCAAAAAACCACAAAGCTTGCCACTCTCACTCTCTTCCTCTTTCACAAACCATATTTGCAAAGCAGCCGAGTATAAATTTCCAGACCCAATTCCTGAATTCGCTGATTCAGTAAGTCTCTTTTCCATTTTACGTGTATAACGTTGTGTTACATAACCATTTTATTACTGTTAATACTTACTATTATTTAAGTTTGGTTGCTACTTTTTATTATTATTAATTTTATATTATTAAAATTGGTTTCAGGAGACAGAAAAATTTAAGACCCATCTCCGCAAGAAGTTTGTTAAGAATGAAATATATGGAGATTCAGCTGAAGAAGTTGTAGAAATCTGCACTGAGGTACTCTCAATTTCCCTGAGTAAAATTTACATTTTGCTTGTTATGGGATTTTTATGGGTTAAGGTCAAGTTGTACCTAATTTTTGTGTTGCTCAACTGCATGTTCGACTCCATAAAGATTAATGCCAAGGGCACAATATAATTGGAACAGTGTCACTTTAACATATGGCTAGCACTAACATCATTTTTATTATGTCCAACAATAACTGGCTATGTCAACAGTTGTTTTGTTACATGTTATACACAATTCGTTTTCATAAAACATTGGTCTTAATGCTATCTTTGTTGTACAAGAAAATCAATATCTTGGGGTTCACTAAAAAAGTAGTTGCTATGGAAAAGTAATTTCTAATTTTAGGTTTTCTTTGGTATTTGGCAGAAAATTATTCGTAGTGCTTATCCTACATTGTCCTAAATAAAGCTTTGTTGAGTTAATGTAACAGATTTCTTGGTTTGAGTAGCAGTGTTGCAATGTACAAATTACAATGCCACTTTGTGTAGGACCTGGACTATATGTAGCAGGCCTGGTGGCTAGCAAGACATCATTGCATTTGATTGCATGGGCATTTAATTTATCATGTAGAAGAGACCCAACTATATGGGATATTCCTTAGGGTGACAGTAGATGGAGAGATCACTTTTGTTGATACTGATCCAGTGATCCTAAAAGTATCCTTGCCTTCCTGAACTTCATAGTACTTAATGCCCCTATATATCCTTGCTCTCTGGTATAAATAACAGCTAGAAATAGGTACCACTTATTGCTGTTAATTTGATTTGTTGGTTTCTGAACTGCTTCACAAGCAAGCCACTATAGCCTGCTTTAGAAACACCCAACAAAATTTCAGGAAACTCTCTTGACCCTGATTTGTTTACCAGTAGAATCTGTAGCCTTCGTGTGTTGTCTTCTACAAATTGACTGATGTTATCTTGACTAGCCCTGTAAAATGTTGAAGGGATATGCAGAGACTCCTATAGTCGAATAGTAATAATTTAAAGTTGTAAAAGAAGAAAAAAAAGAAAAGAAAAGGGGGGGGGGGGGTGTCTAGGAGCTACAGTTACTGGATATATCAATAAAATGCATCCAATCAGTTGTATTCTGTGGCTGAATGGTGAAACCTTAAATAATGTAAATGTTATTGTTTATACTGATTTTGAAAAAAGAGACTGATCAAATGGGTTTGGGGGGTCCCTAGAACACCAACTTTTTTTCCAAATCACTCATTATGGTGGCAAAATGTCTCCTACTCAACAAATTGTGGAAATTTTATTCTGTATTCTTCTAGAATTTTGTAGGTATAATTTTGCTCTGAATCTTTCAAGTGTCATACTTTTGTCTGACCCAAAAAATAGAAATGTTGAGCCTCTAATTTCGTAACCTATTTTGTTGCAAATGTATGTTTGGTTGTCTATTAATTTGAATCTTTGCTGATGAACTTGTTCAGTTGATTTGTGGAAGTACACTGGTACTAAACTATGTTGCCTGTGATAATTTTTTTAACAGATATTCAAAAACTTTTTACACACTCATTATGGTGGTCCTGGAACACTATTGGTCCTTCCATTTATTGACATGGCTGATACTGTAAATGAGCGGGGACTGCCAGGAGGATCACAGGCTGCACGTACTGCAGTCAAATGGGCACAAAAACATGTTGACAAGGACTGGAATGAATGGACTGGTGGTGATAGTGATTAAGTAAATGCCTCTTGCTGGCATGAGTATTGTCTCGCTAGTATTGTCAATGTGTGTTGTAAGAACTATTCATTAATTTTGAATTTTTGATATGTACGGCGTTTCCTTATGACAAATGAAATTCGAGTAGGTTTTGGGGTGTTACTAGTTGTAGGGAAAGCATAAGCTTAAAAGTGTATCATTAAGTGTAAAACTAATAGCATTTTAGATCAACAGAAGCTATTCAATTTCAGTGAACCCCTCGTTTCCTTCGGCTAAAAAGGTGAGACTGCTTGTGTTTCTTTAAAAACCAAAAGTGCACTGCAAATTTGCTATGTTTTCAATGGAGCAAACCACACGCAAAAGTATTGTCTATCCTAGAATTAAGAGCTCAGCAAACCACATGCAAAACTATTGTCCAACCTAGAATCAAGAATTCAGCAAACTTGATTCAGATCCTGCATTTCTATGATCAAATTTTGTTGAAATTTTAAAATTTCTTGCATCTAGAGCTTAAGACAATCTTGATTTCTCAGTACTTGAAAGAGATCACAACTGGCAATACTGTTTTAGGCAATTGTATGTTTTTGAAGTTATGTTTATTAGAATTTCCTGAGTCAAGTAATTAACACTGTTTCAGCAAAACAGCTATGGATTTACCTTGTTCTTAGAGCAGGAAGGTTTATGCTGATTAGTGTTCAGCAGTTCACTGATAAATGAGTTTGCATCAAGTTATTTCCATTGTACAACTATACAGATTCTTCAGGCTATAACAGCTGGCATTATTAAGTTTTAAACGTTCAACGGCTGACTGCATTCTAATTACTGGTGCTCCAAACCAAGCAGCTTGAATTTAGTCAGTGCAATCAATCTAGAGGGCCATAGAAAACACGATCATTTTTAAAAACTGTATAATTGACAGAATAGTGCGTGTTGAATATTATTGCAGTAATATCTTATCATCGGGTAACAAAACTCATAGTTTGGACAAAATAGGCTTGGCTAATTAGCAACTGGCACGTACAAACAAAACATGGGTGATGGCTAGTTAAAAATCTGATCAATTCCGGTCCATCATTTCTTCCCTATCAATGAAACGTTCAAGCAACTCTTTCTCTTTCAAAACTAAGCAGTCTTCACTCTTCCCGAACCAGTTATAGCGTCGCTTGGCAATGTAATCGTAGACAGAATCCCTAAGTGGAGTTGGAACTACCAAGAGTGTGCTTAAGGCAGAGTATGGTAGTGGCAAATATGACATAACTTTCAAGGCAGCTGCAGAATCACATCACTAAAAAAGTTAAGACCTTGGCACTTGGCAATAATAATGTTAAAAAGTAAATTATAGGAGTAGGAGAAGCAGCCTGGTCAAAGAAAAGCAATAGTAACTGACATGATTTGCATTCACATGTCCGTAAGCACAACAATCTGCACAAACATTCATAAGTTTGTCCTCTAATGGATGTCTAATTTTGATACACATGCATTGAAAGTTGAAACCACAAAATTCTCTTTAAGTCACTAAAACTTGAAACTGAAATTCAGTAACAGAAGAAATTCATTTTGGAACTTATGCAGCATAAAGTTTCTAGCTACAAATATGTAATGGGATCGGCTGTTATGAAGAAAATAAGCAAGAATCTAATAACTTTCAAATAAAACTGTTTCATCAACTGAACCTTCGAAGATAAAGTGCAAGCAGTGTTCAATTACACTTCCTTCACACTCATAATTTGGCCAAAGATCAAACCAGCAGTAGTGTTAATCAACCCAGATTTGCAGAAAAGTAATCCAAAGGATACAGATTTAAAAGGACAGCAAGGAATCCCAAGGATGCCAAGAAAGGATATTTAGCCAGACCCAAGTACTTGGTAAAAAAACATTCATTCCTGAAAAGAATTATGCATTACCAATCTAGACAATACTATTTAATAGGCACAGGGTGTAAAAAATTAAATAACACTGTCCCTGGGAGTTAAATCTAACTCAAGTTTTGGGAGAATCATTGTAAACTGTTTCCGTCATTATATTTAAAATATGTATTCTGTACCCAGATAAAAGCTATCATTTATATATGAACAGATCTTAGAGTTATCATCAGTAGTCAATGAAAATCAAGTTGATTTTCAAATCCATAACCAGGATAATTGATAAAGAGCCCAAAAATAATGCTTCACCATGTTGACTTTGAGCTGCATTTATATGGTGGTTTCTATTATCCTCACAGTTGAGGGATGGAAAGGGAAGACACTATTAGAACAAGGGGAAGGGGATAGCCAGTGATCCAATAACTTCCACAATTTAAACCAATAGAGTTCTCCTGAACAAACATATGCATAGAAGAGTAGATAATGCAAGAAAGAGTTATGATAGGCTTTCTCCAACAACATTAAGAAAACTTCTTCCCTCCTTTAATCAAGTACTATTTAGCAAGGAGAACATAGATCCATTGCAATCTATATTCTGCAGACCGATATGTTTAGATAGCTTGCAGCCACAAGGTAAGTACAGATGAATCAAAATTTTAAGCAGTCAAGATGAAGCTCTTGTTCTCTTACCAGCTGCTTTAGAATAGCTGATTTCAGTTGAAACAAAATCCTTAAAAAACTAAGTCTAACCAAATGCAAACGAACACTTTTAGATAAAGCTTTTCATCAAAAACTAATACATTTAGTTGAAAAGTAATACAAAAGCTGATGAGGTTTCTAACCAGTTGATGCTTGGTGATACAAGCCAGGGCCTTCAATGAACAAAAAGCGACGGAGAACATCCTCTCGTTCAAGACCACACAATCGCAAGTATGGCTCAGCAGCCTTTGACTGAACGCAACAATACTTGATTTTCTTATACTTGTCTGCTTGAATCACCCATTTCACCCCTGTAAACATAAAATATCTAATTTTAAATCACTACATTAGATACCAGAAACTACAATCCAAGAAATCAATGCAGTAATGCGAAAAGCATCTCGAAAACCAGCATCAAAATTCATTAACAAATGAACCTAAACAAAATGTGACTACTCTCTGGGTTTTGAAAAAGAGACAAGGTCTGGAAGAAAGTAACAAGAAAGAACATTAAGGCTCATTATGGTTTTGCCATTATTGTTTTGCTTGAAGCATTAGAATGTAAGTAACAAAACTATTAACAATTTCTTTTGTTGCCAAACTGATGTGGGTCATGTGACTTTTCGGATACCCAATTTCAAGCTATCAATCCATACCTTCTACCAAATATCCTTGTTTTCACTAGCTTAAGCTTATGAATAGTAAGATTACAAAATAGAGTCTAATCAAACATCACATACATTTGCCATTTGTGATTCGATTCCTATCAAAACAACAAAACTCATATCCAATTTATTGCAACCAAAAAAAAAGAAGACACTAAAAGTTCACGATCCTCAAAAAAAAAAAAAAAAAAAAAAGACACAATCTTAGCCATCAACATTAAAACAATGGGGTCATTTGAAATGTCCACTTTAAACTAAATATTCTTGCAACCCGACACATCAATTTGAGACCAAATTTCCATGCCCATCCCACCATAAAAAAAATAAAATTAGAAAACTAATTGGGGTGGAATTGCAAATTAACAGGACATTAGTTCACTCCACCTCTACCACCCAACCAACCTACTAAACTTTGCCTAATTTTGGCACTAAATTGGAACAATGGGATAGGATAGACATTGTCAATCAATCTCAAATTTAAAGTGTTAATTACAAACCTTTTCATTTAAAGTTTCAATTTTTTTTTTATTGGTTCTTAAAAAATAAAAAATAAAAAAGTTCCATTTTTTAGGTGCAACTGTGCAAGTGTAACCGTACTTTTAAACAGTTTAATTTTTTTTTTTAATAAATAAATGAATATAAGCTAATCCAAGCATGGGTTTTTGACATAACAGTGAACAAAAATTAAAAATAAAAAATAAATAAAGAAAAAAGCCTAATAAGAGAAACAGTTTGAAAAAACAAGTAAAGTACCTCCGTGACAAAGGTGGCAGACACCGTCATAGACGAGGACACGTGGCTGAAGGAGAGTGGGTTCCGCCGCCGTCTTGTCCGTGTCCGAGAACACCACATCTTCTTCGACATCGGCCACGTCAGGTACAGCGTCCGAAACAACGTCGGACGGTGTTGCTGCTGCTGCTGTTGTTGTTGTTGTTGTGGTTAAGGTTGATGAGGAGGTGAAAGAAATGGAGCGATTGTAAAAGGACGAAGGTGTCTTTGACTTAGTTGTTGTTGTTAATAAGTTTCGAACAACACCCCGCGTCAACGTTGTCATGTTATTCCTCATCATTTTAAATCTTGGCTTCTTCTTTCTTTCTTTCTTTTCTGATCTCTCAAATTTTGGGTTCTGATTTTGAGAGATTGGTGCATTTCTTGATGCGCAAGTCCTGCTCCTGCAGGGACCGCAATTACACTTTACAATAGAAAAGGGTCCCAAAACAGAGTGATATATTTTGGTGAAATTATTGTATACTGCCCTAAATTATTAAATATTTACGCTTTGGATTCAAAACTTTTCAAATACAAGTTTTATACCCTATATTAAAAGTGGCATTTTTTATCCAAACTTGTTAACCCACACATGACTCACTTAATTTGGGTAAAGTCTTTGATCCAACCAGATTAGATATTTGAGTTAAATGGATGAAACCCCAATGGGTAATTCAATTAAATGAGTCTTAATGGGTAAATTCAATGGGTACACCCATTTAAGATTTAAAGTTTAATACTTCAGAAAAATAAATAAATAAATAAAAAGGCTAAACCATAAAACCCTAACAAGCCAACTAAGCTGCCACTTTCTCCCTTATTGCATCTAACATAAATTTTCTCCTTCATTTTCTTGGGCATTTTCTCAACTACCAAACAAGACAAAATTTAAACCGTTTTCTCTCTCTTTAACTTTGTCTTCTAGAACACACCACAAAACCTCACTCGCTCACATGGAAAGAAGGAATTCATAGAATGAAAATTAGAGGCAACATCATTGGCATGGAGTCAAAAATCGAACTCCATGGTTTCAAAACCGTTAATCTCATCCACTTGAATCCGCTTACCAATCTATAACTATTTTATATTTTTCTTAATTTTTTACAACCTAGAATAATTTTTCCCTTTCCCCTGACTTTTCTTAACCTGGCTAGGTTAGGTTTAGTTTGGCGGTTGTGTGTTTTGCTCTGTTTTAGGGCACAATTTAAAAAATATATATATTTTCTAGGAAAATTTGAATTTGTTTTTGATTGAAATTTTTATGTGATTTGCACATTTTAGATCAAGATGGATAGACTTGAGAATGATTCCTCAATTCTTGTGATTTAATTTAAATTTTTTTACTTATCCTCTATTTGGTTGCCAAGAAAAGTTAGGAGAAAAGAAAATTTGCAAGTTAGATTCAGTTTCGGTGTTTTTATTTTTGTTCTCTTAGCTTTGGTTGTTTTAAGGGAAAGGTGAATTAGTTTTGCCAAGAAATAAAAAACTCAAATGATTTTGCATAGCATGGGTGAGATCAAGTGAAAATTTTGATAATTGGTTAAATTAGTGGGTTGCACATTAAATGGGTTGAGTGGATAATGAATATTTAATTTTTTTTAAATGGATAATAAATGGTTAAAAGGGTAATTATAAATCCAACTCATTTAAGGCCACCCAATTGGCACCCCTAAGCTTAGGGTAGTAAAGTATAATTTCTTTTTATTTTTAAGAGATTGAGAAGAAAGGCAATAGAGTTTATTCACGTAATGTCATATTTTTCTAAGTTAATGGCAAACTTAATGTCAGGGAACATGTATTTGAAAATTTTAAGATGCAAAGTGTAATTTATAGTATAGTTTTTTGTGGTAAGTATGGTAAATAGTAATTTCCCTCCTCTTTTTTCTTCTTCTTGTTATTATTTGTTTTCTGTACATGGATAAAAAAAGTGTATAATGAGGCCCAATTTTATTTTATTATTTTTAATCAGAAGAGGCCCAATTTTAAGGTAATTTTATTATTATTTTTTTAATCAGAGAGGCCCAATTTTAAGCCCAAAGTGGGAGTGGAACCCAAAAAGGGCAGTCCCGTTAATAGGTACACAGATAGAGAGAGCGCTAGAGGAAGGGCTTGAACCTTCGACCTTGTGGTTAACAGCCACACGCTCTAACCAACTGAGCTACTCCAGCTGCTGTCTTTTTCTCAAAAGTTAATAATATCAATCTGTTCCTTTTTCTTAGCAAAAAAACAAAAACAATTTATTGCTTTCTGTGCCAAATTGCCAATCTTGAGTCTCTGGTTGCGTTTGTTTCAACAGTAAATCAATTTCAGAAATTATTTTTCGCATTTGTGCATATTTGGTAGCAACTGAAAATTTGGTCAACCGGAAAATCACTTACCTTTGACAGTAAAAAAACCCTTCAAACTCGTAAAATAAATTCCGTTTCTATTTTACCTTCAAATAGAAATTTTCCAGAAAACAGAGATAGAGCACGAAGAGAGAGTAGAGAGAGGGAGATCGCGCCCCAACCCGCACCAGCGAGATTGCGTCTTCGCCATCGCCATCGCCATCGCTGATCTGATTCATTCTTCTCTGATCGTCGAACCCAGTCGCCTCTCTCTTCGTTCTTCTCTGACGGAATTTGAGCAGTTTTTTTTTTTTTTTTGGGTTTTGTTGTTTAGTATTGAGAAATCTCTCTTCGTTCTTCTTTGACCGAATTTGGGTTTTGTTGGTCTGTATTGAGAAAATTTGATGAGTTTTTCTTTTTTGGGTTTTGTTGTTCTTGAGAAAATTTGATGAGTTTTTTTTTTTTTTTTTTTGGGTTTGTTGTTCTGTATTGAGAAATGATATTTGTTTGGAAGCTGAGAAAATGTGAGAAAATGTGAGCAACAAGCAAAAAATGTATTTTCTATAATATTTTCAACATCACAACCAAACACCTGAAAATATTTTTCAAAGTATTTTTTAAAATGCTATCAAACACTTAAAAATATTTTCTTTTTCTGAAAATATTTTCAGCTGAAATCATTTTACACTCGGAAAATATTTTACACCCAACCAAACGCACCCTCTATTGAAATCCATTGATAATGAATTAATGGATTTGGATTATCCCTCTCTACTCACAAAATATTTTTACTTTTTAACTTTAATTTTTAATTTTTAATTTTTTTTAATTCAATGTCTGAATATCATTTTTACTACTTTGCATCAAGTGCAATATTCCTGATCTTAATCATGAATTAATGATAACGTCATAACCTATTGCGAACTGTCATCTTATAATAACACCTTTTTTGGGAGATAAAAACTAGTGGTGACCTTCTCTCAACAACGATCATGGTATAGTCCTCTTTATTTATAATTTTATATAGATGGTCTCCATCAAACAGGTGAAACTATGATGTTAAAGCAAGGTATAACGTGCCAATTTTTTTTTGGAAGAAAGCTAGTAAACATTAAACAATGTCAATGTGTGAATCCCACTTATTGTGAGAGGATCATAAGACCAGATACCCGTCCTAGGTATATTACATGCCCTGTCATTTTATGAATTTGCCTCCCCCCTGATTTTTATCACTGAAGGGGATATGATACAAAAATAAACTTTTAAAAATAACACAGATTTTAACGACATGTGAAATAATGATTATTAAAGCAAGTACGAATACAAAAAAGTATGACAAATTTCTTCACTTGCTTCTTCGTGTACCACATTCTAAGTTGGCTGGATAAATTTCTATAAATTTGAGGTTCACTTGCATCGCTATGAAAAATCAAAACCATGTTAATTTACCCCTGGTTCCTGCCAAGGGGTTCAACCAACAAAAAAAATTTCCTATCTCTTGCTATGACATTAAAAAATACTGCAAATATGGTTAAGCTGCAGAGATCATGCTAATGCTTCTTGATATGATGCCCAATCATCTATGTGCTTGTAAACCAGCAACTCACATGGCTCATCGTAGCAGTGAGTTTTAGACAGAAATCCCACTCTTCAGGGTTTGATTATCATAAGTCAGGTAACCTACATAAAGCAAAACAATTTAGCCCAAAGAGTAACACAAACTTGTCAATGTATAAGACATTTTCTATAGTACAACACAAAATAAGCATATCCAGAAGCCTACCATAAATTGATTACTTTTCCACATCCTCCTGGATATGACCATCTGCAGCAGTAGATACACAGATATCTATGAAATTAATTGTATATGACTAAAAGCCAAAAAAAGCCATATAATTCTTGAGAGCCTCACCAGCAAGATTGACTGCCAAGTTTGCTTGAGCATCAGCCTCAGAGTTTAGTTCCTTTGAGAGGTAAAAAGAAAATGTCAGAAAATTGAAAAAGAAGCAATGACATAAAAGCGGCAGTGTCAGGATTCTTCTGCAATAAGTAACAAAGAAGTAAATGTTTCTACACATAAATCCAGGCTGAAAGCATGAAGCGCACAAAGAGTACACCAAAAGGTAAATTGATGAAGACAGTAAGAATAAACAGGAATCCTAAGGATTTACCAAAAAATTTGGTACTAGGTGAAAGCTGCATGGTGAATAGGAATTGTCTAACACATCCCAAGTAGTTGAAATTAAGGCTTCCTTGAGTTGAAGTCCATGCTATTACATTATAAAATACTGAACAACCAACATAAGAGGCCTCTATCATGGGTTCTGAGCTGCAAACCTCAAAATGAACTAAATCAATAGGTTCTGGCATATTTAGAATTCTATAACAGAGGTCACTAAATGCTGAGCAAACCAACCAAAATGGGAGATCAGATTTAGGTCCGGACTTAGATGCACAAGACATTTCCTCCCTTAGGCAGAATATACTCTTTGATAAGGTAGCTTGTTTCAAGCAGTATAACCCAATAGATGGATGCCTTTCTTATACTAATTAGGCCTTCCATTGAAACACCTATGATTAATGGCGATTTGGGGCTTTATCAAAACGTTGTTATTCTTCTGCTTTGCCAGGGACAGATGATCAAACTTGGCTGAATGATATGCCCACATTTTTTATTTATCAATAGTCTTAAACCGCACAACTATGTTACACTAAGCAATGGTATGTATGCATGCTACAACTACAAAAGTACTCTGCACAAAAAGGTCAACATTTTTTTTTTTTTTTATGGATTATTCCCTCTTTATTTATATTATGACTCCATTAGTTGTGAGGGAAGTGACGATCAAATTCCATCTGTATTCTGTTTACAAAATCTATTGTGCAGGGCCCATAAGAACTACCATATAGCATTAAAAGCAAAACAAAATCAACTGTGCCTACCCTTAAGACATGATTTATCTGGAAGGAAAGAAATTGATTCTTCAGTTTTTTGGCCTCCTCAAACAAGTCAGACATGTTCTGGTTTTTGACTTTCCACAAACCCTGAACCTGTTCCATGAAATATCATTAGTCATTGAAAAGTAAGGGTAAAAAAGGCCAAGCACAGGAATTGGCAACCAATAAAATAACTAAAACCAGAAGAATAGTATCACTGATATCATTGGGCACCAACTTATGCATTGGCCGCTGTGATATGGCCCATTTTCACTTCACTACTCTGAGGTATGAAATTTCACTGAGGTTTATTCCAACAAAACATCAAAATGAATATAGATTTAATTACACATATAAGGATATGCAGCAGGTAGGTAAACTGCAAACTGTCTACAGCCAAAAATAATGGAACAAACCTGTCAAACTTCCAAATTGTAAGGTCATCTCACAAAAGAAAAATATATGATTTGGCCCTTTGAGGTTAAAAGTTAAGGTGTAGTAATACTGAAGCCAAAATTTTGCTTTAAACCTAAAACCCCAAATAAAATAACATCATATCAAGTGATCACCTTGTAAATCAAGCCAGGACAAAACATCAATCTGAGTATTACAACTCATAACATCACTGAAAAACGCAAATGAGAGCCTAAAAATGTGGCAAAAATCCTTTGACAAGTAAATATTGTAATAGATACATAATCTCTTTAGCCTCCAAGAAATTTGGACAAAGGCTCGGCTGTTTTTGTCGTTGTTGTTGCATATAATATCTCTTTAATCAAACTCTTTTTGACAAGAATTGAATTTCTTCAGGCTTTTTCAACATTTAGTCCCAACTCCTAAGTAGTGGCCAAAAATATCTATTTGTATTAAATAAATTTTTTGCTAAGTATTGTATTAAATATTTTAACCTATATTGTGGAGAAAAAAGGTTGGAAAGTGGAAGAAACATATCACCAGAAAAAACTACAGCAGAAGATAATTTCTAGATAAAAATGTATTATTGACAACCAATGCACATGAAAGGGGAAAACAATATCAACAAACCTGCATACAGACGAGCTTGGAGTCTCCTTGGACACGGATGCTAGTAAAACCCCTTTTAAGAGCATATCTCATCCCTAAAATCATAGCTCGATATTCAGCAACGTTATTGGTTGCTATGCCCAAACCTTCCCGCACTCTACCAATCTATGAAGAATGCAAAGTTAGATATAGATATTAAATATAAGATACAATATAAACCCCAAAAGGTCAAATGCATACCAAACTGCCATCATCAGCTCGCAACACAGCTCCTGCACCAGCTTGTCCTGGATTCCCTTTTGATGCACCATCAAACTCAAGAATACAAGTTCGCTGCACAGACACATGATTGAAGGGTCAAGTTTTTTTGTTCTACCATACATGCAAAGCATGAATACATTGCCAGACTCTGAACAAAGAATTACAAATTTCTCTGTCCACAGGCTTGGATAGGTTCTGTGGAGGATCCCCAGTAAAAGAGCCCATAATTAAATACATTCATTAATAAGAAAATGAAATAAGAATGGTCCAATTCTCAGCCACTTATTTGACTTCATCCAGATAATAAGGCAAGAAAATAAGACTAGCATGAGTACAAAGGATGGTTTGGAGGAGCATAAATTGGGGTGGAAATAAGGGCACCCTAAAGTTTTTTTTTTTTTTTTCATTATGCACCATCATGATATCCACTTACAGAAGCAGTGGATGGTGCAAAAGCCAGAGCAGAATGATCTAGCTTGAGATGCTTTGCAGAGGGATCAGTTGAAATAGATGCAGAACCGCTTACTTCCTGCAAAGCATTAGAAACAAAGGACAGCAACATAGATCATCAGGGGCAAAGAATATGATCAACCTTCTACTGAATAAAGTATAAGTCATATTATTAAAGAAGCAAATATCAGCTTGCACCATACACCATGGGAATCCTATGATGAGGAAAACACTGCCACATAAAGAATGACTATAAACCTTTGGAATATTACCACCCATCCTTTAGATAAATCAGCCCCATTCTAGCATATTTAGACACCTATCTAACCCCCAGCACTAAATGACAGTAACAAATATCTATTCTCTGGCATCAAATGCCCACACTGACAAGGCCCTCGACAACCAGATCTCACCTAGTTAATGACAGAAAAATCATCCTCAAGAAAAAGATATTCATAGCAATAGCTTCCTTTAGGGCATCTTAAAAGACTCAGATATATGCTTAGGAAGTATGTCAAAATATTTCTGATACAACTAACTAATAATCTTAAAAAAAGATTAAAAAGGAATATTAGGAGAGCATTAAGAATAAAAGTTGCTAATTGCTCCTACAAAATCATACGAGATTCCTCAATCAGCCAACAAAGAATCAAACCATCCAACTAACATCTAATCCTGCATCTAAGAAGAGGTTTCCTAACAAATTAACTAATTAATATAGTGTCTGACTTTGATTAAAATATTTGAATCTCCAACCTTAATAATGCAGAAAAATTTTATGTATGCAGATTATTCACTAAACCTTTCCATTGATGACAGCCTCCTCAAGGCATTTAATAATTTTGTTTTTTTCATTGGATGTGCTTAGTTTCTACCTCCACAGGCCCACACAGATGCCCCCAACTCCCCCCCAAAAAAATAGAAAAACAAAAAGAAAAGAAAGAAGAAAGATGTGCTCCTCTAACTGATGATAAGATGTGAGAAATTAAAACTGTTACATGTACTGCTTCTAGAATTTAGAAGAGGTTATTACTTCCAACTTTTTAACTACTGACAATGACAAAGATTCAACTCAAAGTTCTGCTAAATAGCAAAGCAATAACACTTTCAAATCATCACTGTAGACATATGTGCCATCCATGGTTCTTTATGATCTTTTTCTGTTGACATGGAACATCACCCAGGCAGGGCCCTTTGGACCCACCCTTGGGGAGTAAACCTCAGGTACACAACCCCACCCGCTAGAACCATGTGTCAGGTAATTCAAAGGAACTAGTATTGGGAATTGAACCCAGGATGTCTTTATGTTCTTGAACAAGGATTTCTATTTAAAGATACGTGAGTACACCCAACTTACCGCAATTTCCAATCCAAGGGCTGCCTGTGATCTTTTTTTAGAAGCATCCTTGCTAGTTGTTTCACCTCTAAAAGAAGCTGGATCCTGATATATAAAAGATAATTTAGTCTTCTCAATTATATAAGCCACCAATCTCAAACTTCTCTGATGCAGTAGGCACACATTAAGCATATAACTTTTGGTTGAGCTGTTAAGAACTCAAATTCCATATTTTAGCGCGTGTAAATCAAAATCAACCTTAGAGAGGCAATGTCATCATAAAAACTACTAGGTATTCTTGACATAATAAAGAATGTTTTGGATATACAAAATAAACAACAAAGATGAACTAGTAACCAAAATGAACAGGAAAAAGGAGTCAAATAAGGGGCAAAGTCCAAATAAATACAAGGGCCAGCATGATCATCATCTTCAACCTTGAGAATAAGAAACAAAGTAACTAACAAGAAGTAAGGTTACATATAAAATGATGCCTCATTTAGCTTTTCAAAGTATAAGCAGAGCAGTTTATGACTGGCACATTCAACTGTTTAGGACACTGTTAGAGATCCAAAGGAACTAGTCGAAAAGTCAAACCCACAGAGAGAGTAAAACAAATACGTTCACATCAAATTGGCACAGATAAGTCATCTTACTATTTTCCTTCACAGTACAAGTGACGAAAAGAACAGTTTACAGTTCAAGAAATTCACAAATAAGTCATCTTACTTGAAAAGGGCAAGGCATAAGTGTGCCGAAAAGATCTTCTTTCAAGTCTGCAGCTCTTATAGTGTAGACAGCATTCTTAAGCCCACGGGAGAGAAGATATTCCTCAGTGTCCTTAGGCAAAGAGTTTCCTTTATAGACACTAACAGGAGGATCACATATCTACCAGGAGAAGTACAATCATCTGTTCAGTAATCATAGGTGTAACATCTACACAATAAGAATCGGATGCATTTGTAACTCTACACTCTTCTAAATACTTCGCAACAAAGCAACGAGCTTTAAAATATGACAACAACCTGGAAAATCCAATCAAGGAAGTAATATTCAATAAAATTACAGTAAATTATAGGGTGGCAAAAGGGAATTACTGAAGATCCAACTTGAGCCTGGCAATCAGTCAAATTCTTATAAATACCAACAATATCCCCTTTCCGCACAACGAAGAATGCATCCTTCTCTTGTTCCATCACCGGCTCAGAATCCAACTTCCGTGTACGTGATGCTGCACTCTTGGTGCCCCTTTTAGACGAATAGCAATGAACACGAAGCCTCGTCAGCACAAGTTCTAAACTGATAGCCTTAACACCAATATGTTTACTTTTCCCTCCTGAGAAAGTAGCACCACATCCATACAAAGAACTCCTAGGCACGAAATGACTGGACCTCCTAAATATAGCCGCGGTATACGAAGAAACTTGCGACAAGCAGTTCATCACAGTGTAAACCTTCCCAGATTGTCCAGATTTTTTTTCTGAAATTATAAAAAAAAAAAAATCCCATATTTAATTTTGGATTCCCTAATTCTACATTTGGTTGCTAAGCAAAAAATTAACAACAACATGATTAAAATAATTAATTCCTCTATTTTTCATCTTCTTTTCTTTTTTTTCTTTTTTTTTTTTTTCCTTCATAATTTTGATTCCATGGTCTTTACGCAATTTCTGATATGGGCACAGTAACACAAAGATGATCGGAAGAGAAAAAAACGTTAATGGGATCATTGACAAGCCAATTAGGGAGAGATAAGATAAAGTAATAAACCCTAAAATGAGCAAAATTGAATTAAGTGTGCTATTTTGACAGTGAAAGAGAATAGTTAATACTAAATGAGAAGGTTGGGTAAAGGGTAATGTGAAGTACCAGATGATCAGCAGTGAATAGTGATAAATGTTTGCGCCTTTGCGGAGATACTGGAGCAGTGGGCTCTAACGTCAGTCAACTCCGGAGAGAATCAGAAAATGCAGAGGACAGTGTGTGGGTTTTGGGTGGGTTTTTGAGATTCAATCATTTTGCGTTGGGTCGATCGGCGGGTATAAAGAGTGCGGGTTGGGTTTTTTTTTTTTTTCAAAAAACTTCATTAGAGGTCATTTTGGCCTTTACGGTCAAATCACATTATTTTTTTTCTTGCATTTTCTTGACAACCAAATACAAAAATAAAAATAAAAAATTTACTAATTTTTAACTTCGGTAAAGACAAATATCAACTTAGCAACTAAAACAAACTCATTTTGGGATCTAAAATGACTTTAAATTGAAAATAACATAGACAAATTAAATGCAAGTTGAAAATATTCCGAGATCAATTTGAATACTACCAAAATGTGTTGACCAAATTGGCAATAATCCCAAAATGATATTTTCCCCTAGTTTTATTATCAGTTTACAACACCATTTAAAATGGATAAAACTTAGATTTTTTTTAATAATAATTCAATGGTTACAATGAAAGGGACTATTCATACCGATGACCCTATTTGAAATATAGAGAGGTGTCAATTGAGTTCCATTGAAAATACTAAAATGATTATTACTTATGAATAAAAATAAGAATTACAAATAATACAAGATAATTAGAATAATTATTCATATATATATATATTTGGTGATACATATAATTAGAATCATGAATTTTTATTTCATAGTTTGATATGGCATGATTTGAGGACATAATTGAGCTATATTTCAATCAAATTTCTTAAAGTTAAAATACTCTTATATAATTATATTTATAAAATTATTGTGGGTCTCACTTAACATTTAATTATGTATAAATTAAATAATTGTATAATTGATATCATTGTTCTTTGTCCAAAATTTCTATCTTCATAAGTGTACAATATAAAAATATAAATATAAATTTTCCAACATCTCCTCTAAATATTAAATTCTAATAAATGAAAATTTTACTTTTTTAAAATTTTAAATAAAAGGGCGATATATAAAAAAAAATCTTGAAATTTTCCAAAAAGACATGTTTCATAAAAAGTCAAAACTTATTTGAAATTTAAATTAATAAATAAAAAAACGAGTTCATAGTTTTTTTTATTAAATTTATAACCATAAGATAAATTGATTAGGTTTATACTTGTCAAAAGTTTTTTTAATTAAATCATTGCATGGTTCTAAAAAAATTAAATTATTACAATCAAAGTTAAGATGTCACTCCTATAAAAAAAAAAAAAAAAGTTAATGTGGGGAGTAAAAGGACCCAAGCGGGCATTTGGGCTTTTAGGCTCTAGCAAGGAGGGCCGATCTGTTCTTGAGCTAAGAATTTGTTAGTACTGCGAATCGGCCCATACGCCGAGGGTTTGAGGACACATCTGAGGGTGAGTTTCTCCTCGGACAGACCCAAGAGAACTCGGAAATTCACTACGAAGGTTAAGGCAGAATTCTGGAAAGACTGTTGGTTAAGAGGGGGAAACCCTGAACCTTCTAGATACACCGGTGTTAGAAAAATATCATGAGCAAAGGCTGCCACCTCCACATTAAAGACTCTGCACCTACCTCCCTGGCCGCATTAATGGGGAAGTGACCCCTGAACAGTAGAACTGAAACTTCTGGTCACTATTCAAAGGCACTAAGAGAAGAAATATCTAGAGGGAAGGGAGTTTGAGCAACGCATGGATAAAACATCAGGAAAAGAAATGTTTAAAGGGGGGTGAAGGCCAAAGAAAAAGGGCCCAGTTTGTAACCAAGAAAGAAATTAAGAATTGTAATCTTTAAGAAGGAAAGAGAAATAATACAGAAGTAGTCCTCGGCTCACGTCCAAGGAGGTCCATCTGCAATTATCATTCATTATTTACAAGCGTTTACACACCATAGTCTGTTATTAAGTTCTCAGTACCTCTAATCTAGATTTCAAGCCCACACTCTACAAATTTCATTGTTTAAGGCTCGTTGGGCCTGAGTCCATAATTGTCTTTGGGTCCAGGTGCAATTGTGCTCTTACAATTGGCGCCGTCTGTGGGAAATCTAGTCTAGAAGGAGCTGGGATACTATGGCAGGCCAAGGTTCACACCATGTAGAGTCTCAAGGATCACAACCGGAGGATCTTTTTGAGCGTCTTGAGCGTCGAATGGATCGAGAGGGAAGCGTCCATACAGAATACCCTAGGACTAGCCATACTCATGGCGGGGGTAGTACCACCCACGAGGATGGTGCTAAAGCCATGCAGAAGGAGATTAATTGTTTGAAAAGAAAGCTGCGCCGCGCCAGACATAAGCCTTCACCGTCTTCATCTAATCCTTCTTCAACGGAGGTCCGGGGAGGTAGTTATAGCTCGAGGTCATGCTCACCCCCCAGCGCAATGTCCTCTTGTGAGGAGGACGACCCGCCAGCTCACAGACACAATAAACTTCCTTCTAGGGGCTTGGGGAACGATGCTATGAGTCGGGCGTTGCACCAACTCTCCAAATCTCCATTCTCACGGAGGATTAAGAAGGGGAGGCTCCCCAGGAGGTTCACCCAGCCCACCTTTACCATCTACAATGGCCGGACTGATCCGGTGGAGCACGTGAGTCACTTTAACCAGAGGATGGCGGTGCACTCTCATAACGAGACCCTGATGTGTAGAGTTTTCCCCTCTAGCTTGGGACCTGTTGCTATGAGGTGGTTCAACGGCCTTAAATCGGGGCCTGTAGGTTCGTTTGGGGAGCTTACTAGAGCATTTGCTTCGCGGTTTATTACGTGTAGCAGAGTGCCTCGGCCATTGGACTCGCTGTTATCCATGACCATGAGAGAAGGGAAGTCCATGCGTTCTCGGATTCTCAATTAGTGGTCGGCCAGGTCACGGGGACCATGGAGGCTAGGGACCCAAGAATGCAAGAATACTTGGCCCAGGTCAAACGTCAGCAAGCTAAATTCGATTCCTTCGTCTTGTCTCACATCTCTAGGAGTGGAAACACCCATGCAGATTCTTTGGCCACGATAGCAACGTCTTCGGCTCAGGGTTTGCCCAGGATTATCCTCGTGGAGGATTCGCTAGAGCTAACTCTTACCGCTGTCAACGCAGCTCGCATCCATCTAATAAGGCCTGGACCTAGTTGGATTGACCCGGTCGTATCTTTTCTTAAGAACGACATCCTTCCTAAAGACAAGTCTGAAGCAGATAAGATACGTCGAAAGGCGCCACGTTTCTGGTTGTCCGAGGACCAGAAACTGTATAAACGATCCTTCTCAGGACCATACTTGTTGTGTGTGCACCCTGAATCAACAGAAGCACTTCTAGAAGAACTGCATGAAGGGATTTGTGGGAGCCACACCGGGGGAAGATCCTTAGCCCACAGAGCTCTGACTCAGGGTTATTGGTGGCCCAATATGCAGAGGGAGGCTCAGAATTATGCTCGAAAATGTGATCAATGCCAGAGGTTCGCCACTAATATTCATCAACCTGGAAGGGTTCTCAACCCTCTCTCCAGTCCTTGGCCTTTCGCACAATGGGGATTGGATATAGTAGGGCCATTTCCGAGGGCTGCGGGAAACAAAAGATGGCTTCTTGTGAGGACAGACTACTTCACTAAATGGGTCGAGGCCGAGCCCTTAGCAAATATCAGGGACGTTGATTCCAAGAAGTTTGTCTGGAAAAACATCATCACTAGATTCGGTATACCACACACACTTATCTTGGACAATGGCGTTCAATTCGATAGCAAGTCTTTTAGGAAATATTGTGGTGATATGGGCATCAAAAATAGATACTCCACCCCAGCTTATCCTCAGGGAAATGGGCAAGCCGAGGTCGTTAACAAGGTCATAATCAGTGGGCTCAAGAAAAGGTTGGACGATGCGAAAGGCAGATGGGTAGAAGAACTCCCACATGTTCTGTGGACGTATCGGACTACACCGCGTAGGTCCACGGGAGAAACGCCATTCTCTATGACTTATGGAGCCGAGGCAGTGATACCTCTGGAATTTGGTTTTCCCACCCTGAAGACGAGTTCTTTTAGCCCGGAGAATAACGATGGCCTCCTGGAGAAAGGCCTGGATTTAGTTGAGGAACGGCGCGAGGCAGTTATGGTCCAAATGGCTTATTATCAACAGAAGCTTAAACGGGGATATGATGCCCACGTGAAGCTAAGGCCACTCGCAGCTGGGGATCTTGTACTAAGTAAAGTGGTGGGCGCCTCTAAGAACCCAACTTGGGGTAAGCTAGGACCAAACTAGGAAGACCCCTATCGCATTGTTTCAGTAGCAGGCATAGGGTCGTATTGGCTAGCTGACCTAGATGAAAGAATTGTACCACACCCATGGAATGTAAATAACCTTCGAATGTATTATTATTAATAAAATGTGTTTTTGTTAGTTAACAGTTCAAAGTTATAAATACCTCGGGGGCTTACAGTTACTATTCTTAAGTGTCAAACAGAAACTTGGTTAAGTATGGTCCTCGGACCACAAACCTTGTGGAAATTGATATCTTATCATTTGTTAACAGAAACTTAGTTATGCCGGGTCCTCGAACCTCCTACTTTGGGAAAATTAACATTTGAAGTTACTATTTTTAAGTATCAAACAGAAGCTTGGTTAAGTATGGTCCTCGGACCACAAACCTTGTGGAAATTGATATTTTATCATTTGTTAAACAGGACCTTAGTTATGCCGGGTCCTCGGACCTCCTACTTTGGGGAAATTAACATTTGAAGTTACTATTCTTAAGTGTCAAACAAAAGCTTGGTTAAGTATGGTTCTCGGACCACAAACCTTGTAGAAATTGATATCTTATCATTTGTTAAACAGAACCTTAGTTATGCCGGGTCCTCGGACCTCTTACTTTGGAAAAATTAACATTTGGAGTTATTATTCTTAAGTGTCAAACAGAAGCTTGGTTAAGTATGGTCCTCGGACCACAAACCTTGTGAAAATTGATATCTTATCATTTGTTAAACAGAACCTTAGTTATGCCGGGTCCTCGGATCTCCTACTTTGGGAAAATTAACATTTGAAGTTACTATTCTTAAGTGTTAAACAGAAGCTTGGTTAAGTATGGTCCTCGGACCACAAACCTTGTGGAAATTGATATCTTATCATTTGTTAAACAGAACCTTAGTAATGCCGGGTCCTCGGACCTCCTACTTTGGGAAAATTAACATTTGAAGTTACTATTCTTAAGTGTCAAACAGAAGCTTGGTTAAGTATGGTCCTCGGACCATAAACCTTGTGGAAATTGATATCTTATCATTTGTTAAACAGAACCTTAGTTATGTCGGGTCCTCGGACCTCCTACTTTGGGAAAATTAACATTTGGAGTTATTATTCTTAAGTGTCAAACAGAAGCTTGGTTAAGTATGGTCCTCGGACCACAAACCTTGTGGAAATTGATATCTTATTATTTGTTAAACAGAACCTTAGTTATGCCGGGTCCTCGAATCTCCTACTTTGGGGAAATTAACATTTGAAGTTACTATTCTTAAGTGTCAAATAGAAACTTGGTTAAGTATGGTCCTCAGACCACAAACCTTGTGGAAATTGATATCTTATCATTTGTTAAACAGAACCTTAGTTATGCCGAGTCCTCGGACCTCCTACTTTGGGGAAATTAACATTTGAAGTTACTATTTTTAAGTGTCAAACAGAAGCTTGGTTAAGTATGGTCCTCGGACCACAAACCTTGTGGAAATTGATATCTTATCATTTGTTAAACAGAACCTTAGTTATGCCGGGTCCTCGGATCTCCTACTTTGGGAAAATTAACATTTGAAGTTACTATTCTTAAGTGTCAAACAAAAACTTGGTTAAGTATGGTCCTCGGACCACAAACCTTGTGAAAATTGATATCTCATCACTTGTTAAAACAGAACCTTGATATCTTATTATTCAGACATTGTTCTTATTCTTATCGCATACTTTGTGGAAGTCAAATGCCTTATCATCTGTTAAATTGGATCTTAAGGTAAGCAGCTGTAGATATTGAAACAAGGATTCTGTAAGGTATGATCTTCAAACCTTACACTCTACTAAAATTGATATCTCGGATTACAAAGTTTAACTATCATGTGGGCTTTCTAAGTAAGGCATTGCATACCATCCAAGCTAAGTTAGTTTTGGCCAGATTCTTGAATGATATACTTTGCAAAGCAAATGTGCATATGCCTGTTTAGAAGTTATAATTGTTTGACTGTTGGAGTTAAACTTATTTATTCTGTTCTTCCTATAACTATGTGTTAGTGAGAACTTTCATGACAAAGCACAAAAAGAGTAAAGTAAAGTAAATACAACTTGAATAAAGGTTGAATAAACATTGTTCTTCATTAGTTATAAGCAGAATACATCATTACGTAAAGAAAACTGCAAAGTACAGAAAAAATCCTATGCTAGGCCCTAAGCTTTGGGAGGGGGTCTTGGAGGGAGCTGTTGCCAGCCTCTGTGCTCTTCAGCTCCAACTCAAAGGTAGACAAGACTTGTTTCCCTTTGTCTGTTAGAGGAAGGATGGGCTCCACATTCTGGCTTTGCTCCTGCTCGGCAGCTTCACACCCGTCCTTCTCTTTATGGGAACCTTCAGGTTCTATAGGATCAGGGACGAGTTCTAGCGCCACAGGAGGAAGGGCAGGAGAGGCAACAACAAGAGGGTCTTCTATCTCCTGTATGTCTAGGGAAGCCAAACGTTCTCGGGCTTCCTCAGCTCGGAAGCTTGAGGAACCCCTGCTGCGTTTAAGGCCTTTCCCCAGACCTGTTGACAGTACTCTCGTCACAAGGCCGCAAAGGCTTCTGTCAACAGTTCCTGCGTTGCAGTTACTCCCTCCTGATAGCTGGCCTGCTCAGCGGCCTCTAGTGAGTGCTTGTGGGTGCGAGCCTCCTCCTTCATCCACGTAAGCTCCTTCTCCAAGTTAGAGCGTGCCCGTTGGGCTTGGGAGAGCTCGTCGTCCTTTTGGCGAAGAAGCTTACGTTGCCCCTCCACTTGGTTCTCCATCGTCCTTAAGCTGGCCTCGGCACCATCTTTCTCTCTTTTTAGGTCGGCCAGCTGCGATGTGATCTTCCCATTTTCTGCTAGGGCCTGGCGTAGGGACCTTTCTGTCTCTTGCCGTAGCTCTTGCTCCATTCCAGCTCGCTTCCGAGAATCCTCCACGAACTTCTCGGCCGCGAAAATTTCTTGGATGGCCTGCAAAAAAAATGTCAGAGGGTTAAATGTGGTGAAGTGTTTATAAATGAACCTAGAGTATAAGGGTGAGATGGAACTTACCAGAGCTAAATCCCTTTTCAATGAAAGGAACAGCTGAGGCTGGCTCATCTTCTCCAAGGCTTCCATGTCCTTGGGCAGCAGAAGAGGACGCTCCAACGCCTCGGCCTGGTGGAGGGCATGGCCTTGTTGGAATAACCTGATGTTGGACTGGAGGGGAATTGGCGCTCCATCCAATCTCAGTTCGGGAGACCACATAGCTGGTGCTCGGCGCACCTTAGCCATGTCTCTGATCTCCCCGCTTTCAACCGAACGGGCGCGCCCTTTGCCCTTGTCTAGCTTCTGCTGCTGAGTCGGCGATGGCTGCTGTTTCAGCTTCTTTTACTTCTCGCCACCAGCCCCCTCGGCCTCTACCTTCCTTTTCTTCTTCGGATCGTCGGTAGGAGGCTTGGGGTCGGCTGGAGGAGGGGGTGGTGGCAAGGCAAGGGGAGCTTGGGATCCCCTCATCCCCTTTTTGGCAACTTTCTCCCCTCTCGCGGTCAGGAGGTCCTTAAGCACGTCCATGTCCTCTTCAATAGAGTTGTCGTCTGGACGTGCTATCATTAGACCGGCTATCCCAGAGGTCTTGGCGGCTTCCTCTTCCTCGTGGAGAGGACGACAAATGGGCTTCTACGAGGCCTTTGGACATCCTCAAGTTGAAACCTATCTATCTCCTCGTCCAACGTGTTCGACGAAGACACTTGCTCCTCTGGGACAACTGTTGCCTGAGAGTGCGTGGCGAGGGGAATTGCCGCAACGGTCTGTGTGTACAATATAGTGTAGGGGTCGTCAGGAATGTCGTGGTCGGCTAAGAAGTGAGGTCTGGCTACGTGAATCCTTCTTCGCCTCCGGTCACCCGCAACGATGGCGTTCTCAATCTCCTGGAAGTCCGAGGAGATAGGGTCGTACCCTAATATCAAATGAGCCGCTCTCAGTTGCAAGTCTTCACTCACGAACACCTCTGAGCGTAGCACTCGGTTCAAATCGGCAACGTTGCAATGGCTCAGGCGCGGGCGAACGTATTGTTTATCTGCAAAGAAAGACACCAAAACAGACAAACCTGGTCAGATTTGTAGGAAATGTAATAAACTAAAATTAAAATGCTTAGTAAACGTAAATGGACATTTTAACATGTTTAGATGGAGCTATGGGGCGGGAAGTTAGATCCTAAGGAGTCAAACCTGGATCTCCCCACTCGACTAGGCAGTGGGGGCCGTCGTGCCAGTTGCCTAAGGCAATGAGGTAGTCGTCCTTCATGCCTTTATTGGACTTAGGCAGATAAGAAATCAATCTAACTACGCTAGAGCGGGATTTGATGTAATAGCCTACCCCAGTAAGTTTATGGCATTCGTACATAAAGGCGACGTCATGCCAGGTAAGGTTCAGACCCATCTGTTTGTTTAGAGCGTCAACGCTTCCTAAGACTCTAAAGACGTTGGGAGCACACTGGTTGGGGCACAACCGGTAGCTGCGGAGGTATTCCCTGGTCACGCTTCTCATAGGAAGGGTCATCCCACCTTCTATGAAGGCAATCATGGGAATGATAACCTTTCTCGTTTTCCTAGACCTAGCTACGGCTTCCGCCGGACAGTATCTTAAACCTACGTCGCTGGGAATGTGGTATTTGGCTCTGAAACCTTCCATCCCAGCGGCGGTGTCAACTAAACACTTAAATCTACCCATCAGAAAGGAACGAAAGACTAAGTTTTAAGGGAAAGAATGGTTAAGATGGGAGCCAAGGACAGGATCCGAGAAGAATGGGTTAAAGAAAAAGAATAGGAACTTACAAGTTTGAAGTTGTGCGAGTTTCCACGGATTTCTGCAGAGAAAAGGTGATTACTGATGTCTTGATGGGATTAGCCTCTGAAGAAATAAATGAAGGCGCAGGTTCCCAAAGCGTCACGACGTGCGGGAAGCGGCCTCGAAATTGCATTCGTCCTGCCCAAATTTTCAGGGGGTAACAAGGGTCGTTAGATGCTCATCTCACCGTCGAACGTGGGGGACATGGTGTAACTTACGGTAATAAATGCGCCCATTTTTGAAATTAAAACCGCCAAGTGGCATCCTCTGGAACACGAAACGAACTCCACACGCACAGTTATTTACAAAACGTGTGGGGTAAGTTCTCGTAGGATCAAAACCCTATTTTTCTCCTCGGATGCTGAAAAATAGAGTTTTGAGGGGCTATTGTGGGGAGTAAAAGGACCCAAGCGGGCATTTGGGCTCTAGCAAGAAGGGCCGATCTGTTCTTGAGCTAAGAATTTGTTAGTACTGCGAATCGGCCCATACGCCGAGGGTCCGAGGACACATCCGAGGGTGAGTTTCTCCTCGGACAGACCCAAGAGAACTCGAAAATTCACTACGAAGGTCAAGGCAGAATTCCGGAAAGACTGTTGGTTAAAAGGGGGAAACCCTGAACCTTCTAGATACACCGGTGTTAGAAAAATATGATGAGCAAAGGCTGCCACCTCCACATTAAAGACTCTGTACCTACCTCTCTAGCCGCATTAATGGGGAAGTGACCCCTAAACAGTAGAACTGAAACTTTTGGTCACTATTCAAAAGCACTAAGAGAAGAAATATCTAGAGGAGAGGGAGTTTGAGCAACACGTGGATAAAGTATCAGGAAAAGAAATATTTAAAGGGGGGTGAAGGCCAAAGAAAAGGGGCCCAGTCTGTAACCAAGAAAGAAATTAAGAATTGTAATCTTTAAGAAGAAAAGAGAAATAATACAGAAGTAGTCCTCGGCTCATGTCCGATGAGGTCCATTTGCAATTATCATTCATTATTTACAAGCGTTTGCACACTATAGTCTGTTATTAAGTTCTCAGTACCTCTAATCTAGATTTCAAGCCTACACTCTACAAATTTCATTGTTTAAGGCTCGTTGGGCCTAAGCCCATAATTGTCTTTGAGTCTAGGTGCAATTGTGCACTTACAGTTAACATGTCACATTTTTTTGAAAAATAATAATCTTATATTATTTCATAAATGAATTTATAAATACCATTGCCATCTTTATTAAATACCAAAAAAAAAAAAAGCTTGGAATGATCTTAGGCCAGGCCCAAAAAATCATTTTTCACCACTAATAATAAAACCCAAAACAAGAATAAATCCTGAAGATTCATCCCCACTGAGTTTTATTTTTTGGTGAGAAAACTTCCCCAAGTTAGACAAGCGCCTAAGGTGGGCATAGAGGCCTCATTTGGACAGTAAAAACTTGGCCACAATCCAAAACATATTGTAGACTTCAAGACAAGCTCAAATTGATCAGAATTGCTTTGAGATTTCCGTGGTTTCTATAAAAACAAAAGTTTTGGATTCAGGCTGGATCAAAAAGTACCCAGAAAATGGAAAAATGTATCCAGGAAATTTTTCTTCCATGGTTTCGCCGTACTGGTTGTCAATTCATCTTGTCTATATAAAGGCATGCAGTACCAATAAATTCATAGGGGGGGGCCATCTTTTCTTAATGCAATCTTCACTTTCTTTTCTTTTACAACTAGCTTTTTCTCGGAAACCTTTTCTCCTTTTGCTTTTGCATGTAGTTTTTCTCAGGAACCTCCTCCCCGTTTCCATTAGCAATTAGCTCCGTGGCTGAATCAGGATTTCAATTTAGAGGAGGCAAGATCAAAAACAACTACTACAACAACAACAACAACAACAATAATAATAATAATAATAAATATTACTAATAAAATTATAAATAACGGTAATTGTTACAAAAAATATATTAAAATTTAAACAACCGTAAAATAAATAAACAATTGTAAAACAACTAATTCATAGTTACTAACAATTAAAGTAAGAGATTAATCTATATACACAAATTTTAGACATCTAATTTGATTCAGTGTAATAATTTGAGAAAATAAATTTCCAACTTTCATTCTCTATTTTTCTAATTATTTGAATTTTAGATTTATGGTAAAAACTCAAAATTTGAAACTATGAAAAAATCAGAGATAGAGGTGAAAAAGATAATGGATGCTTTACTGCTTTAGTACCACACAAGATATTATTATTATTATTATTATTATTATTATTATTATTATTATTATTATAGGGATGATAAGTACAAGAGTACATTATATATATATATATATATATATATATATATATATATATATATTGGGCTAAGGATCCAATCCGAGGACATTAAATAGTTCGAAGATGGGTAAATATCTTCATAAGAATTTATATTGGTAAATGAAGAGTTACAGCCTGATCATGATCATCCTAGAAGATGGCCCGAGGAGGAACACTTCCTCGGCCGGGAGAAGCCGAGGTTTGAGGGTACAGCTTGATATCAAGAGCAACATTCCGGACGGTTCCACTAATAAGGATAAGTATCAAGAAGTGACAGGAGAGGGGGAACACCATGAAATATCTAAAGGGAAAGCTACTACCACCGCATTGAATGTTCTGTAGTTAACTCTCTGGCAGCATTGATGAGGAAGTGATACCTGAGCAGCAGTGTTCAGCCTTACAGCTACTTCCAAAAACTTCAGGAAGGGGTTGATGGGACAAGTATCTAGACCAACAATATGATCCATATGTTGAAGATAGAGAGAGGGGGAAGGATAGTATAAAAGGAAGAGGGGACACTCAAGCAAAAGGATCGGAGAGAGAGAGAGAGAGAGAGAGAGAGAGAGAGAGAGAGAGAGAGAGAGAGAGAGAGAGAGAGAAATACTGTAGACTAAGGAACAATATTTGTAATCTGTTATTAAGTGAGAGAAAGTCATATAAAGAAGAGTTAGCCTCCTCGGATTGAGTCCGAGGACGATTTACCTATACAAACTTGTTTCTATTGTGATCTTGGTCCATTATAATTGGTATATAAACTCATTAGAACCTAGATTTCAAACTCACTCTCTACAAATTAAATGTATTGGACTCTTTGGACTTATTTCTTCACTATTTTGGGCTTAGGTATGAAACGTGTCCCTACAATTATTATTATTATTATTATTATTATTATTATTATCATTATTATGTGTAAATTTTGAGTTCTCCGGGTTGTAGCTGAAGTGAAAGAAAGGAATTTGGATTAGTGAAAAAAAAAAACCTTGAATATTAGTCAAAGTGCAACAGGTTTTAACTTAAAAAATAAAGGTGATAGCTGGTGGTCATTTATTTCAGTGTTAGGTTAATTGATAAAAGTGGGAGTAATTTCTTTAGAGCATCATAAAATTTTACAATATTTTTACAATAAATTAAGGTGTTAGTATATTAAGTAGGTCAAAATAAAATAAAATAAATTATTCTAAGATCCATCCCAGCTAAAAACACAAGTATTGTAATAATATTGCGAAATGTTGTTGTGTTTCTAGACTTTCTTAAATTAGCAATGTATTTTGGAGTTTGACAAGTTTGAACTTTGGTGGGTTAGGCAAGGCATGTATTTTGTCGTATTAGTTTATCAAGGCAATCCAGAATGACATTGTCCAAGTCCAAAAAAAAAAAAAAGCATTGTTCTTTTTATTATTATTGTCTTTTTTTGGTGATTTGGAAATTTTTTTGGTAGGGTCTATGTAGATTTAATTTAGTTAAATATAGAGGAGTCAGAAGCACGCCCAAATGATGTTTTAATGAGATCCAGGACAGATATGGAGATGGAGATGGAGACGGAGATTGATATAGCTTGTTCACAATTGGGTTACTGGAGAATGAATTTTCTATCAGTGTGCATTAAGGATTGCTTTGAGTCTTTGCTCTTCTTAATCACACATTAGTTATGAGGGATCTAATCAATTAAATTCACAATGAGCTCGCATAATGTGTCATGTAGTGATAAAATGGACTTGGTTTAATTAGACTAGAGAAGTTACCATTGCTGAATAGGGGTATATGGATGTATATAATGAGAACGCTCTAGAGTAGGTAGGATGAACACAGACCATATGAGTAGTAACTTCGGGTAACGTAGGTGTGGAATTGATAAATAGTGGGTATGAGCTATCATTTAGTTAGGCTTTTTTCTTTTTGTTTATATTTGCATCTAGTTTTAAATAATATATCGAGTACCATGCTTTATCATGAATTTAGTGCATTCCTGAATCTGCATGTTTTACACAGTTGTTTAATCTTCTTTTTATGCATTCTTTTATTTTATTTATTTATATTTTGGGTTGGGTTGGGTTAAAAAATTCTAACTCGTTTTTTGATTTGTTTTGCCATATCTTGTCATGATACCCATCGAGAAAACATTAAATAGGGCCAAAAAACCCCTTTCATAGACCTTTTCTTTTAAAGGGATAAATAATAGGTCATACATAAACAATAAATTTGTGACAAACTATGCTAAAATAAAGCTTCAAGGCCCTAAGATTTAATGCTAGAAACATACATCTTTAAATAAAATAATAATAATATGGAAATCCAACAAAGAATTATAACACCCCTAGGCAACAATCTCAACCAAACTTTAAATAAGATTTATTCATTCCATTGTAATAGAAGGATTGTCTTTCTTCTGCTCATGTCCAGAATTATCTGTGAAAGATGGCCAATAAAGCAAGAATTGCCAGGCCGAGGCCAATGATGAAAAAAAGAAAAAGAGTGGGCGGGAGCTTGATAGCAATAATTGATAGGAGCGCCAGATTAGTAAGAGTAGCCGCTATTATGCTCAAATCCCTGGCCATCCTTTCGTTCCTACCGCGTTCCAAGAGAGAACCCGTGGAAGAAACTATACCCCATGCGCAACAAGCCAATGCAAAAGATCTTAGGACTGAGTCCAAAGCAGATAGGTTAGCCTCATCGAGGGAAAAGGCAATAACGACTATTTCGATAATGATTGGAATGAATATCTCTACCAATTCCTCCTGTCTCGGGTTTCTTGGTGGTATCCTTCCACTTTGTATCTCACCAATCCTGCCTCTGCTGCCGTTGTTGCCATCATCATCTCCGTTGCCCCCTCCATGTCCACCTGCACCTAAGCCACCTTGTCTCCCTTCATTTCGGCTACCCTGCCTACCTCCGCGTATTCCTTCATTCCCATTTCGGCTCCTATTTCTCTCTTCACCCGCATTTTCAGCCCCACTTCCTCTTGAATTTTCACCTCGGTGTTCAACACTAACCCTGACCTGTGAGGAGCCAAACTCAACCGGAGCTGTAAGTTCTTTGGGCCAGATCACCACACCATCCAAACCCCCACCACACCATCCAACGCTGCCTTCGAATTTGACAAAACAATCTGCATAAGGTCGTGGCGATAGCAATCCTGGAGGAGCTGAAATGTGTGAGAGCATCGCTTCTATTGAATCAGTTTTACTTTCACCGAAATCGGGTCCAGTTTCGCACTGCACTGTGGTTTTAGAAGTCAATTCCGATATTTTCCTCGTTTTGGGAAGTGTCATTGACGGTGGAGGAGGCGCAGTAAAGACTATCCCTCCGGCGATCATCTCTTCACCATCAACAAGATACATGCATTCTGGAGAAAGAGGCGTTGATATGGCTGAGAGATTCGCTTTTGATGAACCTATTTTACTTTCGTCGAAATTGACTATGATTTTTTTTGAAGCCAAGTTGGCTGTGATTATAGAAGTCAAATCCAGTACTTTCGTGGTTTCGGAAAATGTCGTTGACTTTGGAACCTCAGCAAGGGACTTCCTAACCATGGGAGGTTTAATGAAAGAAGATGGTCCAAAGGATACTGTTAGTGACCGTGTGCTCTTCGTCTTCTCATCCATGACTACAGAAGCAAATGACAGGAAGCAAAATGATAGAAAAGAAATCAATAATTATCTCTCCGTTTCCGATAACTCCTTTTTTATAATTGAGGTGGCATCGAGGAAGAAAGAGAGCAGGAAATTTGTCAATTTTCTTTTTTTTTAATAGAATGTGCGTTTGAAAATTAAAAATACTGTAGTAAAATAATTTTTAATTATATAAATAGTATTGTAAGATTCATTTTTAATGAAAGTTTTGTTAAAAAAAAAAGTTTGTGAGTCCCGTAAATAGTGCACGGGACTCACTGGAACTTAAAAAAAAAAAGTTGAAATACTAGACGTGGACGTGGACACTATATTCAAACACAGCTAATTTGTTTTTTGTTAAACATGCAATTTGTAGTAAAATATTTTTTCCCGTTGAAGCTGGTTTCCGAATTATCACCCTGATTTTAATTAGTTTAACTAGTAAAAATTTTAATGATTAAATAAGATATTTAAAGTTTAACTCTCACTTATACTAAAAATTATTGAGTATTTTAATTTGATGATAAAGAGTTATCATCATAACTAAACTCTCCTTAATTTGATGATAAAGAGTTATCATTATAATGAATTTTTTATTTCAAATTACTATTTTTAGAAAGTTTAATTAATGGAGATTTTTTTTTTGAGAAATAATTACAACATGCTGGTAACCCTACAATTTGAACATTTTTCCTTTGGCAATTAATGGAGTTAAATATGTAAAATTACTAATTTTATAACTCTTAACTCTTAAGTTTAAGATAAATTAAAAAAATAGTTTACCAAAAAATAATTTTTTCTTTAACAAAAAGTTAAGTAAATTTTTTTTTTTATTTTATATAATTTTATAAACAAGTACACATGTTTTTTTTTTCCTTTTTTCTCTTGAACATATCTACTCTCATGTTCCAAATAACTTTATACTCCCAATAGCAAGCAAATACTTCATTCTACATGTTTGTCCATCTTTATCATATTTTCACTTTTTCTTAAAATTCTAAAAAACAAATCTAACCATGCACATCTATTTTCAGGTTCCTACTAATTTCAGAGGAAGAAAATCACTCAAAAAACTCAATTAAGAAGATATGAACATACCATTTATTTTTAATAAATTTCATTATATTGATTTTTCTTTCTCCCATTTTCTCTAATTGCTCCACCAAAAAAAAAAAAAAAAAACTCACTCTCGTTCAATGGCTGAGCCAGGATTTCAATTTAGGTGAGGCAAGATCAAATAATAATAATCAATATTACTAATAAAATTATAAATAATGGTAATTGTTACAAAAAATATATTAAAATTTAAACAACCATAAAATAAATAAACAATTGTAAAACAACTAATTCATAGTTACTAACAATTAAAGTAAGAGATTAGTCTATATACACAAATTTTAGACATCTAATTTGATTCCTTGTAATACTTTGAGAAAATAAATTTTCAACTTTCATTCTCTATTTTTATAATTATTTAAATTTTAGATTTATGGCAAAAACTCAAAATTTGAAACTATGAAAAAACAAGAGATAGAGATGAAAAAGATAATGGATGCTTTACTGCTTTAGTACCACACAAGATATTATTATTATTATTATTATTTTGTGTAAAGTTTGAGTTCTCCGGACTGTAGCTGAAGTGAAAGAAAGGAATTTGGATTAGTGGAAAAAAAAAAAACCCCTTGAATATTGGTGAAAGTGCACAGAGGCTTTAACTTAAAAAATAAAGGTGATAGTTGGTGGCCATTTATTTTGAACAAAATTTTTCTCCAAATTAATTTGAAGAGAAAATTTTCAAACTTCTTGTATATATCTTTTTTTTTGTATGAAATTTGAAAATCTAATTATTGAATTTCATGTTCTTTATGTTTTTAATATACATATCAAATTTCGTTCAAATTAGATATTATTTACTATTCGATCAATAAACTTATTTTTTATACACAATTTTAGATTATAAAAATTTGAAATTTTAACATTTGTTTGATGAGATAGCAATTGATCTTTGATCTTCTTGAAATTTTACATGCATGAAGAATATAATAAGAACGTGCATTCTAACTGTTATATTTTCAAAATTCACACTCAATATAGAAATATATGAGGAGTTTGTAAAGTTTCTCTCCAAATTAGTTTGGATAGAAACTTTGTTCATTTATTTTGGTGTTAGGCTAATTGATAAAAGTGGGAGTAATTCTTCTAGTAACATCACAAAATTTCACAATATTTTTACAATAAATTAAGGTTTTAGTATATTGTAGGTCAAAATAAAATAAAATAAAATATTCTAAGATTCATCCCAACAAAAAACACAAGTATTGCAATAATATTGCGAAATTTTGTTGTGTTTTTAAACTTTTTTAAATGAATAGTGTGTTTATTTATTCATGTCATCGTACGTCTGTGTACAGGGAAATATTTATTTATTTTACTATTTTAGTAGTTAGGGGGTCAAAAAATTACTCTAATAGAACATTATAATTTTTTTTTTTAAAATGAACTATTTTGGGTGGGGTCGGCGGCAGGTGCCCCTCCTCCCCTGCTCACGATGACATTGTAGTTATAGTAGTTGGTAAGAATATTTCTCTCTATTAGTCCCATTTATCAACGCGGTTACACTGTAGTTATTGCATTAGAGTAATTTAATCAAATCTCAATCCCAAAACCTTAATGACCTCACATCATGAAGAGATGACTTGTTTAATTCGGCTATAATTCACTGACAGCATCAAGAAGGCAACGATATTTTTGTTAATTTGGTTTTAAAACGCGTTTGAGGATATTATTATTATTATCATTATCATTTAATGTTAACACTAAATGATAATGTAATATTTTTATTTAATAATAAACTAGTTTAGTTGGAGAGATCTACAACTAAACTAATTGGCAAAGAGTGTAAGAGATGAAGTCTGTTTCTTCGGAACCATCGATTCAGGAAAGCCTTCTTCAGCGCTTAAAAGGAGTGGGGAAAATGATCAAAAAAGACGAATTGGGGCTTTCAAATTTGATTACTATCTTATGCTCCATGAAATCAATATCTAGAGAAATCATTATAGACCACCACTCAATCAACTTAGAACATTTAATAATCCCGCAATACTGACATTTAAACTCCTATCACTACAAATTATGCATAAAGTCAATTGTAACTCATACTAAAATACTGAAACAATGGTAGTTAAGTTAATTCCACTTATTTTGACACAAGTTAATGACTGTAAGCAGCAATACTTGACGAATTCTCGAGTTGTTTAACCACAGTGCAGAAACACACCTTGAATACATCTCAGCTTTAGTGGCAAGTTTTTCAGCTCTATGTTGTTCAACCTGTTTGTAATATTCATCTTCTGAATCTCCTGTATCACCATCCCCCATGTCATCATCCCTATCAACCTCAAAATTGTCAACTTCATCCCCATGGCCAACATCATCCTCAGATTTGATTCCAGCTCCAACCAATACTTGGAGCTCATGCTTCCTCCGCCTTTCTCCAATATCATCCCTTTTGGGTAAATCATCATCACTAGAAACCTCCAATATCATCCCTTTTGAATACAAATGTTATTTAAATAGTGATACTTTTAGTCTTCCCAAGAAAATCAACTAGCAATATGGTTTCCCTAAATTTTTTTTTTTAGCTAGTAGAATATTTCATCACAAAGAGGAAGAACCTCTTATTTCACACAACACATTCAAAAAATTCTCCAACATATTACAACCTAAAATTCAATAGAACCAGAATCACTAGGCCATGATACATAAATCAACAATTGAATCATCCACACACATATGTAGAGCAATACTATAGTAGATAAATATTCAAATACATTAAAGTTGTCAGGTTGCAATATGAAGGGCTATAAATGAACTGACCCAAGCAACATTTTGAAAATTCAGGATTGTAAACTTAACTTTATTTACTACAAGATTTAAGCTGGAACTCACTACTAAATTACATTACATTTTCAAGCTTAATTCATTTTCTTTTAGAACAAACTTAAACCTGTTCACGAGCTACATTATTAATTTACATTTTTCCCTACAACTATAACATTTTATTCATTCACAAAAAAACTTAATAACTAAATTATAGATGAAAGTAAATAGATTGTTTCACACTTACGAACTTACAAAAGTTAAATTCACCAATATTGTATTGTTAATTTTTATTATAAATGGATAGTTTATAATATCAAGATAATATAAACAATATTTTGCTATTGTATGAACTTATTTACAAACTTACGCAATCCAATCTCAAGCCTATATAAGTATAATTTAATACATTTATATTTACAAACATATAATATTATATATACTTAAGCCAAGCCTCAAACTCATGAGGTTGTTCACAAACATTTTTTTTTTTATAGAAAGTTTCAACCTATGGCTGACTGATAATAGCTCTTTATTATCAGATCAAGACACCAATCAATTTTTGGTATAAGCGGGGATTGAACCCCAAATCTCTTATACAACCATCAGAGACTTTACTAGTTGAGCTAACTGGAACTCACTCTCTATTAAGAAATCTTAGAACTTAAGAATGGAAAATAATTGTTGCAACATGCATCAAATTAACTATTTTTTCCCATCAAAACATAAATCCTTAAGAAGCAAAAATGAATGTTTAGACGCGCACTGCACTCTACATCCATCCTCACGCATCAGTTGAAAGGATCCATGAAATGTTGGTATCAATCTCCTTTTTTGGGGATACTGAACATGGGCGACCAAACAATGATGCTCATGTTCAAAAATATTATGTTAAATTAAAATTAAAAATATTTTATTAACCTATGTCAAAATCTCCATTTTTCTTCAACCTCCACCTCAATTGATGATCCTAATGCAAGAGCAAAACCAAAATTATTTTAGAATTTACATAGAAAATTGGATAATTGTAGACATTCAAATAGGGATTTGATTTGAGATTAGATAAGTATTAGGGTCCGTTTGGATAGAATTTATTGCTGAAAACTGAAAACATCGTAGCAAAATAATTTTTAAATATGTGAATAGTACCGTGAGACCAATTTTTAATGAAAAATGGGCTGAAAAGTGAAGTTGTGGGTCCCATGAACAATGCACGAATGCACTGTTCACGGGAGAATTGGTCAACAACTGCGGCTAAAAAAAAAAAAGAAGCTGAAAATGCGTCGGAGCCTCAAATGTGGACGTGGACGTGTATCCAAACCCATCCTTAGTATTTGAGTTCAATTAGGATTAGTTTTCATTAGTTGTTATCTTTTATCTTTTTATTTCCTAGGAGCTCTAGCTCTATATAAGAGACTGGTTAATTTGCATTTGAGAATAGACAATTGATTACAGATTGAAGATTTTCCAACATTTGGGTGCTTATTCCTAACACCTTAGGTGCTAATGCCTTGGGAAGCACGCGACAACAGAGGAGCAACACCTGTGTCCGACGCGGTGTGCAGCGAGCGACGCTGCTGCCTGCGCATCGGTGCCGCGTCACTTTTTTTTTCGTTTCCCGATACGTGCCGACTTGGGCCGATTCGCGCTGAATTGGGTTGGATCGGCCAAAACCGCTTATACAGGTTGTATCGGTGTCAATACAGCTGATACAGGCCAAAATTCAAGTTTAAAAAAAAAAAGGTGCGAAATGCACTGTTTCAACTCAAACTTTAAACGTCAAAACCCTAATCTCTCTTAGTCATTTGTTTCTCATTTTTTTTGCTCAGCCCTTCTCCATCTACCTCTCGGCTCTGTGCTGTCTGGTACTCTCTATCAAACATTTGGGCATAGAATAATATATGATGCAACTAGCTGTTTTGATGCCAAAGTGGATAATGTGTTGAGGAATGAAGAATGGTATTGGTCCTTGCTAAGTGAGAAGATCTTGTAACAATTTAGAGTCAACTATGCTTGGTTCATTTTGGATTGTTGTGCTTGGTTCAGAGTTAACATCATGTTTTAGTTATTATTTACTATGCTTGGTTCATTTTGGATTGTTGTGCTTGGTTCAGAGTCAACATCATGTTTTAGTTATTATTTACTATTACTTTTAAATTTGGTATATGTTTATATAATGTAAAAAAAGTATGCTTAGCAATATATAGAAAATATAAATAAAAATATTTTTAATAATTTTTTAATCGCCACACCCGCACTCTACTTTTTCAAAAATTGCCGAGTCCCGCACTCGCACCCGCACCCGCACCCACACCTGAATATGTAAACGCACCTGTGCTTCATAGCTAATGCCTAAGTTTTGCTTGGTGTTGAATCCAAGCAACCCTAAATAGAGTAATCATCGCACAAAGGGTATACTATGGTTTCTTATAATTTTGGTTACTATCAATTGGTCAATATATTTTGGTAATGGTCAATTTGGTTCCTACCATCAAATTGCAGTTTTTTTTTTTTTTTTCACTTTTTTGGCAACCAAATACAAATCAAATTTACCAATCTTCAACTCCAGTAGACACATATATCAACTTAGCAACTAAAACAAACTCATATTAGGACCTAGAATGATTGCAAATTGAAAATAGAAAATAACAGACTAATTTGAATGCTACCAAAATGTATTAATCAAAATTGTATTTTAACCTAATTTCATTATCAATATGCTATTATATCCCATCAATGGATAAAAAAATAAACTTAAGTCTTTTTTGTTTATAATTCAATGGTTAAAATGAAAAAAGGGGAGGTTCAAACCTTGGATGTTCCCATTCGAAACACCAATCAGTGTCAATTGAGTCTATTTGAAATACTAGAATGATAATTACTTGTGAATAAAAATAAGTATTACAAAGAATACAAGATGTTTAAATAATTATTCATATGTATCTATTTGGTGATAACACATAAATAGAATCGTATTTTTGTATTTCACAGTTTGATATAGCATGATTTGATGATATAATTGATTCGTATTTCAAACAAATTTCTTAAAAAACCCTTATATAATTATATTTATAAAATCTATATGGGTTTCACTTAACATTTAATTATGTATAAACTAAAATTGTATGATTAGTATCACTATTCTTTGTCCAAAATTTCTATCTCCATATATATAAAAAATAAAAATAAAAAAAGCTGCCAACATCTCCTCTAATTATTAAATTATAATAAATGAAAAATTTTACTTGTTTCAACTTCACATAAAGGGGCGATATATAAAACAATGTTGATTTTTTTTCCAAATAAGACATGTTTCATAAAAATTCAATACATATTTGAAATTTTAATTAATAAATAAAAAACGAATTTATAATTTTTTATTAAATTTATAATCAAAATATAAATTGATTAGGTTTATACTTGTTAAAAGATTTTGTAATTAAAATATTACATGGTTCTAAAAAAAATTAAATTATTACAATCAATACTTAAGATGTCATATTTTATTGAAAAATAATAATCTTACTGTAATGTTGCAATTTGTACCTAAGCCCAACAAGAGGAAGGATATAGGCCCAAAGAGCCCAATACAATAAATTTATAGAGAGTGGGTCAAAAATCTTGTTTCTAATGAGCTTAAACGATAACAAAAGTGGCCCAAGATTACAAAATGATAATGATGGATGGGTTTATATGATGAAACTTGTCCTCGGACTCAAGCCGAGAAACAGATTCTTATATTTCTTCTCTCTTAAAGATTAATTATAGATATCCAATCTACAGTCCTATCTCTTGACCCCCTTCTTCTTTGGGACCTTCTTCCCTCTTATACTTCTTTCCCCCATCATTTATGCTCTCCACGTGTAGACCTAGACTGCTAATGTTAATACTTGTCCCATTAGCACCTTCTTGAAATTTTTAGGTAATAGCTGTAAGGCTGAAAATTACTGTTCAAATATCACTTCTTTATTAATGCGGCCAGAGACTTAGGTACAGAGCATTCGATACAATGGTAGCAGCTTCTCTAAGATATTTCCCAACTGTTCTTACTCTCTGTGCCCCCCATGAAACATATTTTCATCCACAAGACCTCCTAAAAGATTATTCTAGTCAATATGATGTACCATATGACCCTTACTTTGCTTAGCCGAGGATATACCCCTCCTCGGATTATTTCCATTAACTTCTTCCGCCACAGTTTGCTTGTGGGTCTCTATGTTTGACATCCTTATTACCATCAATCCGTCCTCAGACAAGTAAACATCCTTGGACAATGTCCATGGCCCAAAAACGCATCTTGGGCCTTTTATCCCCACACTTACATTATTCCATAAATTAATTTTATATATATGATAGAGTTCAAGTTACACTTTGTATATCTTAAGAAATGTTACACCTTTTAATAACTATTTATTCGGCTAATATTTTGAAAATCTCAATATTAGATTACATGTTCTTTGATGTTCTTAACGTGCATGTTGAATTTCATGCCAATCAAATATTGTTTATTATTCGATCTATAAAGTCATATTTTATATTTTAAAACATAAAAACATGAAATTAAGGATATGTTTGGTAATTGTTTTCTCCTTTATTTTATGTTTTCAATTTTTTTTTTCTATTTTTGAGACTAAAAAACTTGTTTGGCAACCTAAAATGGACAGAAAACAAAAACTGTTTTCAAAATTTAATTTGTGAAGGAAACTAAAAACATGCAAAATCCTGTTTTCAGTTTCTAATTTTTAAAAGTCAATGAAAACACGCATTTAATTTAATGAATCTGTCTCATTTAATGAGTTAGTATTAGAGTTCAAATCCTAGTAACAACATATTTAAGTATTTTCTATTTTTTTTTCTTCAAAAAACTATCTTTTTAATTTCAATTAAACAAACATGTTTTTTTTTTCAAAAATACAAAAAAAAATTGTTTTTTCTTTATATCCCTGAAAACAAGTTTTTGAAAATAGAAAACAAAAACTGTTACCAAACATAACCTAAACATTTGATTGATGGTTAGCTATTGATATTTGATTATTTTGAAATTTTGTAAGTATAGAGAGTATTAAAAGAAAATGTAATCCAACAATAAAATTTGTTAAAATTCACATTTAATAAAATAAAATAAAAAGATTGAATAGTGTAACCTTATTTAACACTATACCATGTGTAATTTGAACCTAACTCATATATATATATATATATATATATATATATATATATATATATATATATATATATTATCTTTCCCCAAAGCACTCATCTTTTTTAGTACTCCTTATCGCTCATCCCCTTTTTCTCTCATTAATATTCTGTTGTAAAAGCCACTTCATTAAGGATAGCAAAATGCATCCACTCATTCCGCTTCTCCCTAACTTGCCTCACTCTTTCCTTGTATAGGTTTACACATATTCTTTTATCTTCTCCAAAACACTGATCTTTCTTAGCGCTCTCATTGTTGCTCATCCCCTTTCTATCTCATCACTATTCCATTGCAAAAGCCACTTCAGTAAGAATGGCAAAATGCATCCACTCATCCCAATTCGCCCTAACTTGTCCCGCTCTTACCTTACATGTTTTCCTCGTCTCGTAGAGAATACAAGGCAAGGACGAGATTCCCAAGAAAAACCCAAAAATACCTTGGAATGATCTTGGGCCATGTCCAAAAGATCATTTTTCACCACTAAAAATAAAACACAAAGCAAGAATAAATCTTGAAAATTCTTTCCCACTGAGGGTTTTTTTTTTTTTTTTAAAGAAAACTTCCCACCGAGTTGGACAAGCTAAGTTGGGCATAGGAGCCTCATTTGGACAGTAAAAACTTGGCCACGATCCAAAACATATTGTAGACTTCAAGACAAGCTCAAATTGATAAGAATTGCTTTGAGATTTCCGTGGTTTCTATAAAAACAAAAGTTTTGGATTCAGGCTGGATCAAGAAGTGCCCAGAAAAATGGAAAAATGTATCCAGGATATTTTTCTTCCATGGTTTCGCCATACAGGTTGTCAATTCATCTAGTCTATATAAAGGCAGTACCAATTAATTCATAGGGGGACCATTTTTCTTAATGCATTTGCAATTTACACTCCATATTTCTAGTAGTGGTCTCATCGTATCAAAATTTAACTGATTTACACTACATTGGTTAGCTCCCTTCCTTTGAAGCCGTCGCAACTTGTACTCGATATTTAGAGAAAACATCAGTTAAGATAGCCTTCTCCTTGACCTTTAACCTGCATAATGATCAACAGAAATTATATGAATTAAAAATTAATATAAAAAAATTAGGAAAATCAATCAAGTCAACAACAAAATGCAAATGCAGGAGATTACCTCTTTGCAGATCCTGGAATGCCCAACTTCGGAATCTTCACTCTCTTTTCTTTTATGACTAGCTTTTTCTCGGAAACCTTTTCTCCTTTTTCTTTCGCATGTAGCTTTTTCTCTGGAACCTTCTCTCCTTTTCCTTTAGCAACTAGCTTCTTCTCAAGTACCTGGACTCTTTCTAGCTTTGAGGAAGAGGAATCAGTTAAAGAATCCTTCCTTGGTTCCAAACTATTATTACCAACATTTATCTTCAATACACCAACGGTTTCCAGGTTCTCTCTACTATCTCCCACTTCTGCTCTTACAAACTCATCATCTCTGTCATTAGATTCATCAGAGGTGGTCTCCTCCCATGAATCCAGAGAAGAACCATCCACATTGAAAGCTGTGTTTAGGTCTTCTTCCAAGCCAAGAACTGCTAGCCGGGGAGAAATGTTGGAAATGCCTGTTGATTGTACATGAGCCGAACTTGGAGACTGTATAATATCACAGTTTATCTGCTTCTGAATTTTACCAAACTCAATAGTTTGTCTAGAAAATAGTTGTACAAACCTACCACAAGAGGATTATTGTTTTAGTGAATGCAATTCTAGCAAACTGAAAAAATTAGGCTCACTTATGAACCAGCAGAGAAGTCTGTGTCCGTGCCAATCAGATGCAATGTTTAGAATGGAATAATGTCATGTATTACAAGTAACTGAAAATTTTTTTGTTTGATTGAACTCCTTTCAGAAGGAAAAAAGAAGAAGATAACAAGTACCTAGTTGCATCCTCCTCAGACTTGAAATCAACAAAAGCAAAACCCTTACAGATGGGTTCCCTAGTCTTCTTGTTCCCATAAACTGCTGGGACTATATTAAGTATGCCAGGGACCCCTACAAAAGCAGATTTCAAATCCCTATGAATGTTCTTTTTCTTAGGAAGGTTGACAACTCGTACCCGAACTCCACTTGGAACAACTTCAGGAGCTGCATAAGTCCAATACAGAAAACTCAGACTCACTTTGGTAAAAATGGAGAAGTAAACAATTCAGTGCTATAAATTAACCTGAAAATAGTTATTGATTAAATGTTTAATGAATATTACCGACAACTTCGCCAAAGCACATAAAAAAAGCACCCTATGAAATAATTTTTCACAGGCAAAAGAGTATTAGTTAAGCAACATAAATGACTGATATTACAGACACAAGGGTATCCTATTAGTCTGTGTTGGCTATTGTTGCTGGCTTGGTGCAGAGTTTTTCTGTCACCTGATTGGAGTGGGTCATTGGACCTAACTTTGTTTTCTTTTCAGTTGAATAAAAATCCTAGCTGATTCATACAGAAAAAAGAAAGAAAAAAAAATGTACAGTTTGCATGGCCATTGTGTAAGACAGATGCTCTTCAGTCTCCATAAACCACATGCCAAGAATTTTATTGGAGAAAATTTAGAGAATGTATTTGAGCAGGGAAAGAAATTCAACAAGAAGAAGGATAATGATGACTTCCAATTCTATATCCCAATGCTGTCAAAGTGTGAACAGATGTTCTTCAGTCTCCCCAAACGAAAATGATATTCCATTAACAATAGAGAAAATGAATAGAGTGAACTTAATTGGGAAAACCATGCAAAAATAGAAGTTCCTTAGAATTGAAAGCCAATTGTGCAAATTGAAAAGAAAGAATTGTAGCCAATTGGAGATGCATAATAAACGAGGGTTTTAAAAAAAGCTTCACTCCCATCATACATTTTGAACATAACAATATCATAAACTGGTAGGAACACTAAAAAATTATGCATTTTCAGATGAGAACTGCGCTTAAGGCTATTGAAATTGAACTAAGGATAAAGAACAATGGTCTTTTGAAAGGGATGAAATACTGCTGATGGTGATGAGGACAAAGTGAATATTATTTTGGTTTCTAAAGAATATGAAAAGGTAGCTGAAGAATAACCACCGAAGGATTGAAATGAGCGTCTACCATTATAGCCATGATAATAAGCCATAAAGCTAAACTTACATTAGCTCAATTAAGGATAAACTGCTTAAACAAGAGGAAAAGGTAGACTGGCTTTGCTTGCCATTATTAACATCCTTATCGGTAAGAGGAGAAAACAAAAGCCTCTATGTAATCAGGCTACACTAATCTTCCTAAGTTCTTGACATTAGCAAGATAAGGTAGTTCACTACCTTTCTTAGAATGCTTGTAACTGCATAACATGAGAGTAAATTTATTCTTTTTCTTTGGAAGCTTTGGTCCAGACTCATCGACCACAAATGAATGCTTGAGCAAGACGTGAGTAAAACTAGACTGCTCTGTTCTGTACTTCTGTTTTCCACTTACCAATCAAAACCACTAATGTCCAGCATCCATAACCATACCATACACACACACACACACACACACACACACACACACTTTTTATAGGATGTGCTATATGCATTTCTATGATGTACAGTGAATCACAGTGTCATTCTTGACAACCTTACTATCCCTAACAATAAAACACTAATTGTACAAACATTATAGTCAGATAAGATGAAAATCCAACAGATATTCCAACAAAAATACAAAATCAGCAAGACCCATTTGAGCAAATGGGTATAACAACAAATAAACCAACCAAAACATTCATCCCCTCACAATTCAACCAAAAAAAAAAAACTAACCTGTACCCTTTTGATGGTCTTTCTTGGAACTGGGCATTATGGGGTTTTTCTTAAGATTTCTAACATTAGTAGCCTGTGCTTGTATACTGTTCTCCAATTCCTCAAGCAGCTCGTCCTCAACACCAGTGTCGTACACCTTGCCTTCACCAAACCCACGTGGCTTGTTCTTCGTCCAATTCTTCATATTCTCAAAAGGTACAAACATCTCCTCCTCTTCCTCTTCCTCCTCCTCATCATCATCATCATCTTTTCCTTCTTCTTCATCTTCTTCCACATTATCATGATTAAAGGCATGAATGGCAGCTTGGCCACGCTTATTCAAAGCATGTAGGGGCAACCCAGAACGTGGATACCCAAAAAAGAGAGGAAATTGGAGATGCGTTTGGTGGAATTTGGAAAACACAGTGAAGAGAGAAACAGTTGAGGTTGAGCATGTGTTTGTGTTTGGGACAAAAAAGAGGTGGGTTTTGGTTGGGAATGAGAGAGAGGTAGTGTTGGTACATTGAGGTGTTAGAAAAGATGTTGAATTGGAGAGTGGTGGAGACACTACTGTGCTCAGCTTCACCATCTGTTTGAGTTTGTGTCTCTCAAGCTTCACTTCAAGTTCCTCTATTCTCTGAAAACCTGTGTGTTACAAGAAGATAATTAAGTCGTGCTAAAGAAAAACCGAACACAATGTATTTATATTAAAAGTTGAGCTGCTGTTTCAACATGGTGTCGTGGTGTAGTTGGTTATCACGTCAGTCTAACACACTGAAGGTCTCCGGTTCGAACCCGGGCGACGCCACAAAAATTCATTTCCAATTTATATTTTCCTTTAGTCTGACTTGCCGATCATCCTCGTTTTTTCATAATACCGAATGTACAAACATTTGTTGATTGGTGGACCTGGTAGGACCAAGCTAGCAAGCTCTAAGCTCAAGGGGAAAAATTCAAACTAACTGAAATCAGTCATATAAATTTGTAGAGGAAACGATGAAATTTAAAAGTATCTAGGGTATGTGCTTAATGTGTATGCAGTAGGGAAGTGCATGCCGTGAATACCAATTATATTTTGTTCCATGAGTGGACAACAAGGGGGTCAAATCTCAAAGTGATTAGAGAGCTGATATTGAGAGAGATTATGCATGGTATTATAGCTAAAGAAGATTAATTAAGTCCCATTAATAGCGTGCAATTAATGAGATACAAGCAAAAGAAGAAGGGAGACTTGGGATACAAGCAGCTAGAGCCAAGAATATAGCTCTACTTGCTAAACTGAATTAGAGATTGTACCAGGACCAAGAAGCACCGTGGGCTAGAGTAATTCAAAAGAAATATTGCTCCATCTCGAGAGCAAGATCCAGGGACCTGGACAAGCTTCCTTCATCCCCTAATTGGAAGGCAGTCAAATTGAGCTTCCCTATTTTCCTAAAAGGATTTTGTTGAGGAGTTGGAAATGGTTCAAGGATTCAGGTTTGGTTGGATAGTTGAATAAAAAGTGAATCTCTAAGGGAAATGATTGGAGGTCCTCTAAGCCAGGAAGATTATATGCTGACTGTGGAAGATATCTATCGGGAATATAGTTGGAATTGGGAGCTTTTATCCTTTGATCTTCCTGAAATCATCAAGGATAAAATCAAAGCAATCCCAATCCAAAACTATGGCCATAGGAAGGACACCATTATGTGGAAGCATACAAAAGATGGAGAGTTCTCAACTAACTTAGCTTATCTTTATCTATTAAGGGAGAAAGCCCAAGCCCGGTCTTTAAGGGATCATGGATATGGAAGCTTGACATTTTACCAAAGATTACTACCTTCTTATAGCTATGTCTGCACAACAACATCCCTATAAGAGATGTCCTGGCTTCTAGGGGCATCATGTGTGATAGAATCTACCCTTTATGTAAATCTTAAGAAGAACCAATTCTACACCTTCTTAAAGATTGTGAACTAGCCCGAGATTGCTGGAGGACACTTGAGGTCCCCTCGTATTAGTTAGCACCTTTTTTGGATTTCTTGAGGAATGGTTGCAAGCGAACTTTTTAAGTGATGTGGGGCATAAGACTGCCAATCCGTGGAGCACACTATTCTTGTTTACCATTTGGTCCCTTTGGAAGAATAGAAATAGGATAGTTTTTGATAATGTCATCCCCAATTCCTCTCTCCATAAAATCTGCCTAAGCCAAGCTCTTCATTACTCCTTTTGTGTGAGCAAATCTAACCTCACAGCTCCGAAAGTAGTTATTCTGGTTAAATGGATTAAACCTTTGGAGGGTTGGCATAATTTGAGCATTTAATTGGGAGGAGATCCTTTCCTTTTATTTTTATTTTATTTCCAAATACCATATTATAAAATGTCAACAAAAATTCAATTTTTTTAAATAAAGTTAAACTGACGAAGTTTTATTGAGTTTGAAACACTATAAAAAAAATAGAAAGTAATTAACTCAAGTTATAAAGTCTCTTTTGCTATAAAAAAAATGTAAAGTCTTTTGTGAATAAGAGGTTTGAGATTCAAATATAGGGGTGTGCATGGGTCGGGTTGAGAGAATTTTTCGACCCAACCCACCATAGTGGGTCAAAAAAAACTCGACCCAACCCAACCCATCACATATGTCCAACCCAACCCAACCCACATGGGTCGGGTTGAACCCATGAGTTGGACATTTTTTTTATATTATTATTAAATTGAACCCATATTTTTTTTTATTATTAATTATATAATATATTTAAATATATATTAAAGAAAGTAATAGGATTTTATATTATATATGTTTGTAGGAATTGATGAAGTGCTCTATAGCTGGGTTTTAACTTTAAAAAAATATATTTATTAAATATATAATATATTTTAAATATATAATATATTTTAAATATATATTAAAATATGGGTGGGTTAGGTTGGGTTTGGCACGTTTGTAATTTTATGACCCAAACCCAACCCGACCCGCTACAAAAAAAAAAATTATAACCCAACCCAACCCACCAAGCCCTAAAAACCGACCCAACCTGGCGGGTTGGGATAGGTCAAGTCGGGTTTGGCGGGTTGGTGGGTTTTCTGCACACCCCTATTCAAATCTCACCTACACCATAAATTGATTGATATTTTAGCTAATTATTATGAAAATTATGTTATAGGTTGAAATTCTATTTTATCTATTTTTTTTTTAATTTTAAAAAAAATGTACAACTTGAGCAGTGCATTGCACAATATATAAAAAGGGCACCCAAACCAAATTATGAGAGAGGCCAACAAGTTGAAGGAACCTATACGAATTGGGTTGCATTATCCACAACCCTTTGGACAAGGTAATCAAGAAAAGAGTCAAGACTCTTGCAGCCCTAACCACACTTCATTTTTGTTATTCCAAAGTAACCAATTAAAGGGTGTACAAAAAATCTCAAGCCCAAACTCATGTAGAAAGTCAAACATGTAGTACATAACATCAAGAACATCCGTGAAGTTATAATGTGTACAAAGAAGATTTGACTTGAATGGTAGTAGCAGTAGCATATTTTGCAGAGTACCCGCTGCGTCTTTTTTTTTTTGGTGAAAAGGAATTCATTAAACAACTAAGAAGAGGACAAAAACTCAGGGCAAAGCCTGTTCAGATACAAACCAAGAAAATCAAAATCTAAAAGCTTAACTAAGTCCACAAGCGGACAAGAAAGAAAAACAAAATCAGAGGCTTGTTTTCCTCCCATACGTGCAAGGCCATCAGCACACCTATTGGCTTCGCGATAACAAAGCCTAAAGCGAACCTGAGGAATACGGGATACCAAGAGCTTGCAATCCTCCATGAGAGAAGATACAAACAGTTTAGAGTAATTTGGGTTGGCAATGGCCTCTACTATAGCTTTAGCGTCTAACTCCACACGGCAGCAAAATTATAGTTAAGACACACATTAAGTCCATCACGGAGAGCCCAAAGTTCTGCCATGAAGCTGGTGGTCACTCCAATCTTGTGAGCAAATCTGGCAATCCACTTACCTTCCTTATCTCGTATAAGACGTCCTCCCCCTGCTAGACCCGGGTTACCAAGAGAGGAGTTATCCGTATTTAATTTAACCCATCCACTAGCTGGTTTACACCAACGGACAGGTTTACAAACTCTAGTGATAGCTTCCTTATAAGGATTAGCGTAGAAATGGAACTTTAAGGCTCTGTGAGAAATATCCTTGGCTAAGCAAGGATTCAGCCTCTACCCCTTAAACACTACATGGTTCCTTTGTTTCCAAATCAGCCAAATAGCAAAAAGGAAAATTATACTCCATGACACAGCATGTCAACCACCAGTACGCTCATTTGTACCATTCACCTCCAGCCAATCCTGTAAGTTACTGCTAAAGAAGGAGTTGCTGCCCGGATTCTCACCTAGCTGATACCAGACCTGTTTAACCACTTCACAATCGCGAAGGGCATGTAAAATGGATTCACTATACGTGTGACAAAGAGGGCATTGAATATCAACCATCATGCCCCTTCGATTGAGACACTCCTTCACCCCAATGGTCTCATGACAGCAAAGCCACACAAAGGATTGAATTCTAGGCAAAATCCTAGCCTTCCAAATCCACTTACCCCTGAATGAAGCCGAGCTTCCTTAAGAAATTGTTAGCTTGTAAGCTAATCCAAGGTTAAAGATGCCATGCTCCGACTCCTTCCAAGTCAACTTATCCTCTCCACTGGATGCCAATGCAAAAGGCATAGCTTGAAGCTCCTGCTTGAAAGATTCAGGAAATTCAAAGGATGTGATAGACCAATTCCACCCCGCAGTAGACACCACGTCTTTAACCCTCAAGTTCGCAATCTCCTTAGTCATGGGCCCATAGAGGATTTGCCTTAAAGCTCCAAGCCTAGACCAATTGTCCAACCAAAAACTGAGGCTACTGTCTCTACCACAAGTCCACCTCACTCCGTTTTGAAAGACCTCAGATCCCTCTTTCATTGTTGTCCAAACCCTTGAGCACGAAAGCTTATCTCTATTTCTAGAGCTCAATCTTCGAGTGTTGCAATATTTACCTTTTAGAACTTTTGCCCAAAGAGACTCCCCTTCCGTATGGAATCGCCAATTGAGCTTTGAAAGGAGGGCCAAATTCCTGCCTTTAGCTGATTGGATTCCCAAACTTCCTTCATCCTTCGGCTTAGTGACTTTATCCCAACCCACCCAATGCATTTTCTTCACTGAATCAGTTGATCCCCATAGGAAATTCCTATTGACTCGATCAATGCCTTCAGTTATCTTATTAGGTAAATGGGCACATTGCATCACGTAATTTGGAATGGTAGAACAGACATGCTTCACAAGGATAGATCGACTTGCCAAAGACAAGAGATTTGCCTTCCAACCCGCCAATTTTTGCTTAACTCGCTCTAGCACAAAGTTGAAATCTTGTGAAGAGGACCCTGAGTGCTTAATGGGAATACCAAGGTATTTATCAAGATTAGGGGTTGATTAATAACCCAAAATAGCACAAAGATCCTCCCTGCTATCCCTGTCAACATTCAGGGAGAAATAGACCCTAGACTTTGCTCCATTAACAAATTGTCCCGATTTACTACAGAAAAAATCTAACACCTCCCTTATGGAAACACAATTCTCCAAATCAGCTTTGGCAAACAAAACTAGGTCGTTCGCAAAGAAAAGATGTGAAAAAGCTGACCCACTCCTGTTTGCTCTAACTGGCTGCCATTTGTTAGTATTACATTTCTCCTCGATGAGCTGGCCAAGGAAGTCCATACAAAGGATGAAGATATATGGGGAAATGGGGTCCCCTTGTCTAAGGCCCCTCGAAGGCAGAATTTGATCTAAAGCTCCCCCATTCACCACAATGGAGGTGGCAACCGTCGACACACAGCTTATCATCAGCTTTATGAGATTATGAGGAATGTTGATTCCAATCAACGTTTCTCTGATAAAACCCCATTCAAGTTTATCATATGCTTTTTCCAAGTCAATTTTTACTGCCATAAAACCATACCTTCCCCTCTTCCTACTGATCGTGTGAATAAGTTCCTGAACTATATGGCATTATCTGTTCCTCTTCTTCCAAGGACAAAAGCAGATTGAAGGGGAGAGATGAGCTTACCAAGAAAAGGCCTCAGCCGAGCAACCAATATCTTAGAGACAATCTTATACACTATATTGCACAAACTGATAGGCCGATAATTATTAAGAGTTTCCGGCCTAGGAATTTTTGGAATAAGAGTAATGTAAGTCCTATTTAACTCCTCAGGTATTTCCATAGCAGTAAGGATCTTTCTAACTTCTTCCACCACTGATTTGCCTACAATAAGCCAAAAACGTTGGAAGAACTCAGCATGAAGACCATCAGGACCTGGGGCTTTGAATGCCTTAAGAGACCACAACCCCGCCTTAATCTCATCATCTGAAACCCCTCTCTCAATACTATCGCGCTCCTCATCGGAGAGCTGAGCTTGCCAAGAAGAGCCAGCCGGGATATTAAGAGCAGAATAGTTATGGGAAGTAGTGCAAAGTTCAGAAAACCCAGTCTGGATAGCCTCCTTCACTTCCCTTTTAGCATGCAACCACTCCCCAAAATTGGACATAAGAGCTGTAATGGAGTTTCTTTTCCTTCTGACCAGTGTAGAAATATGATAGAAAGAAGTATTTCTATCTCCAAACAGCATCCAATTAACTCTGGACTTAAGTGCCCATAATTCTTCCTCTTGGCTGAGGACACAACATAAATCAGCCTGAAGCTTCCTTTCCAATTCCACAAGAGAAACTGAGGGGCAATCAGCTAGTGCCTTCTGAATCCCTCCCAATCTTGCCATAATTCTTCTCTTCTTCTCAAAGATATTTCCAAAATGCCCCTTATTCCAATCCGATGCATCTCTGGAGAACTTACTGATGGCTTCTTGAAGGCAAGCAACCCTTGCCCAAGCCTTTTGAACCACTTGGGGAAAAGAGGGATCCGATAGCCAGAAGCTTTGAAACTTAAAAAGTCTATTCTGTCTTGCCCAATTGGTAGTATTTGTTTCTATTCTATCTTGCTAGATGCCTTGTCAATTTGATTTCTGTTGTTTTTTTTCCATGTTTTTATTTTTTTTTATGGTTCCTTTCCTTTTTCTTTTTAGTCATGAAAGAAATGAATTCAAAATCTAACGATTTTCATCCAGCACCTAAATTATTTATCAATTATCACCATGCTAGTAGCCTAGCTAGAATTATTTTGGCCAAACCATATACAGTGTACCACCCGTAGCTCATTGGAAGCTTTCATAAGGGAACCATAGAGTTTTAATCTTTGTAATCAAATCTTGATAATTGTTCTTTATTATTAAACCAAGATACTAATTAGTTTTTAGTGCAAATAGGTGAATCAAACCTTTAAACCTCTTATTCAACAACAAAATATCCAAGTAACTAAAATCTGCTACCTTATGCTAGTTAGTGCGCATTTTATTCTATTTTGTTAAATGTCAACAAATAACCTTTCATTAGATTGAGCAAATAACGATGCCAAACAAAAGATTTTTAACATCAGTATTGTAAGTTTCATATTGATGGGGTTGGATTAAAAATAATGTTTAAAAAATAATAAATATGTTGGAAATAAAGGAGAGATAATACCTGAATTTTCCTTGGAAATTACACAATTTGATTTTACCAAAAAGAGGTGGCAGAGATGCAGTGTGGACCAAGTCACTGTCTTGAGACAAATTGTGCCGTCTACGGTATATCCGATGTAATCAGACAAATAGTTTCTGCACGTTGTCCCTAGGATACAACAGCCCAGTCACCTTTGCTGATTATCCTTGCGAGCCTACACTGCTCGTAGGATATAAGATCTCTATAGTACTTTCTTTTCCCAGAAAATTTTGTAAAGGATAAAATATTTTTTGTGAGTAGTAAGAAGCAAAAGATGGTAAGTGTTTAGAAAAAAAAAATTGTTTTTGAAAAGTTTGCAGCTTTGTAATTCAAAAATAAAAATGTATCTGAGACTTTTATTTCTTTTCATATATATATATAGCTAGACACGTTGCTTGTTCTTAGCCAAAAATAAAAACGTTTGCTATCTTTAAAACTTTAAATGATCATAAAAATATTGAAATCAATGCTTGAGTTAATAGCTTTCTTTATATATATATATAAACCGGTCAAAACTTTTTTTTTTTCTTCAAAGTTTGTACGTTGAGGCAAGTTAATAGACAAAACAAGTTTGTCTTTTTAGGGTCAATATGCCTTTTAAAAATGACAGCTCCTACTGGCTGTCCTTTAAATACTAAGTAATAATTTCCTTTGAAATTTTGACTATACACAATAATTACAATCAAGAATGGAAAGTAGTATATAATGCTACAATCCATCAACGGTAAATTATATAAATATATAGTTGTACAATATTTGATACTTTCTATCTATAACGTTACTATTAAATATATTAAAAGAAACGTTTTAAAGTAAAAGTTTATAAAGGAAAGTATACTAAAAGTTTGCCATATATGATATTAAAATTCACATTAATTTTCAGAGATTTTCTAATTAAAACCATTGACAATAGCTATTCAAATTTTGAATTTTCAAAATTTAGCAATTAACGTATCTGACATTAAGGGATAATTGATTTCCTCAATTCACATAAATGAGTATTAAAATAAATATGATATTTTTTATAAAAATACCCAACAATCCCCCACTTATTTTTATAGAAAATAAATAGATGGTAAGAACAATTTTTTCTGGGTTAAGTAGAACATTATGCATAATGAGAGTGCCAATGGCTTGAACCCTCATTTAGTGTTTCAGCAACATTGTTCCAAAGTTAATAGTGATCTAAGTCTTGAACTATATCTTTTTTTATGGATACAAAACATTACATCACACACATAATATTCCAGTACTCTACTACAAGCTTTTAAGCCAGCACATTACGGCCTTGTGCTTTATCCCAGCATTCATGAGCTATTTAGCGAACTAGCCCCATTCTCAAAGGAAGCGGCCTCACTTCCATGCTCACTTAGGTGTGGCTATCAAGGATGTTCTTGTAACTCTAACATCCCACTCATAAGAGCTATGGTCCACATTAAGAGTTTTAAAAAAATAAAAATAAAAACTCATCCTATATAACGTTACAAGATACATGCACACACACCACAGGGAGGGACATGAGTATTATTACTCATACATATATTTAGTGCATGTCAATCAAACTACTTTATGATTAGTTTTTCCCTTTGAACCTAGTTCTTGGGATTTCCGGTCTTTAGGTAGAGTATCCTCATAGGTAGTTTATTCTTCTTTGGGCTTAAGTCCCATCCCCCTCGATGCTATCCAGATCTTTTCTCTAGCTAGAGCTTTAGTTAATGGATCCGCAATATTATCATTTGTACTAATATAATCAACATTTATGGTACCATTTTTTATGTATGATCTTACAGTACTGTGTTTTCTTCTAATATACCTAGATTTACCATTATAGTATTTATTGCACACTCTACCAATAGTGGCGGTACTATCACAATGAATTAAGACGGGTGAAATAGGTTTCTCCCACATGGAAATTTCAGATAATAAATCTCGTAACCAACCCGCTTCTTCACTAGCTGAAGATATGGCAATTAATTTTGCCTCCATGGTGGATTTAGCAATAATCTGTTGTTTTTTAGATTTCCAACTTATTGCTCCACCACCTATAGTAAATACAAAGCCAGTGGTAGACAAAGAATTACCTGATAAGGTGTTCAACTAGCATCACTATATCCTTCAAGAACAGCAGGATATCTTTGATATAGCAAACCATAGTGGGCAGTTCTTTTTAAATATCTCATTAATTGAGTCATGGCATTCCAATGCTCAAAATTAGGTTTGCTAGTAAATCTTGCTAGAACTCCTACGGCATAAGCAATATCAGGTCTAGTACAATCAGTAGCACATCTAAGACTTCCAATAATACTAGCATATTCCTTTTGATTGTAAATATCATTTTCATCTTTAGTAGGAAAAATATGCACACTAGAGTCAAAAGGAATACTTGCAGGTTTACAATTAAAGTAATTATATTTTTTCAAGATTTTTTCTATATAATGAGATTGATCTATAAATATGCCATTTGAAGTTCTAGAAATTTTCATGCCAAGAATCACATTAGCTTCTCCTAAATCTTTCATATCAAAGTTATTTTTAAGAAGCATTTTGGCAGCATTTATAATATCCATATTAGGACAAAAAATTAGAAGATCATCAACATATAAACAAATTATAATATGAGCATCATCAAAAGTTTTATAATATATACATTTGTCACTTTCATTTGTTTTAAAACCATTAGAAAGCAAACATTGATCAAATTTCTCATGCCACTGTCTAGGTGCTTGTTTTAAACCATATAGAGATTTTAATAATTTACATACCTTATGCTCATTACCTGGCATTGTAAAACCTTCTGGTTGGTCCATGTAGATTTCTTCTTCTAAATCTCCATTTAGAAATGTTGTCTTTAGATCCATTTGATGTATTATCAAATTATGAATAGCTGCTATAGCAATCAATAATCTAATAGACGTAACTTTAGTAACAGAAGAAAAAGTATCGAAAAAATCAATATCTTCTTTTTGTTTAAAACCTTTAGCTACAAGCCTTGCTTTGAATTTGTCAATAGATCCATCAGGTTTTAATTTTCTTCTAAGTACCCATTTACATTCAATTTTTTTACAACCTGGAGGTAAATCTATAAGTTTCCAAGTATTATTAGAGATAATAGAATCCATCTCATCATTGATGGCTTCTTTCCAAAAACCTGAATCAGGAGAAGATAAAGCTTCCTCTAAGGAAGTAGGGTCACCTTGTAAATTATACACATAATATTCAGGACCAAAAACCTTTTCAATTCTAGGTCTTTTACTCCTCCTAGGTTCAAACTCATATTCATTAACATCTTTTGACTTAGATGTTGAACATTCAAAATTCTCTTGTTGTTCAAAACCCCCACTATTTTTATATTTAAATGGAAATTTATTTTCATGAAAAATTGCATCTCTAGATTCAATTATTGTATTATTATCAATATAAAAAAATCTATAAGTTGTGCTATTTAAAAAATAACCTAAAAATACACATGTAGAAGCCTTTACCCCAAGTTTAGGTCTTATAGGGTCAAGTAGCCTCACATATGCTAAGCAACCCCAAACTTTGAAAAAATTCAAATTTGGTTTATATTTTTTCCATAATTCAAAAGGAGTTAAAAAAGTCTTTTTATGAGGTACTCTATTCAAAACAAAATTTGCAGTTAAAACAGCTTCACCCCAAAAATATTTAGGAGCCCCAGAACTAACAAGCATAGCATTAGTTAAATTTATAAGAGTCCTATTTACGTTCAACTACTCCATTTGAAGATGGAGAATAAGGGGCAGTAGTCTCATGAACAACACCAAGAGATTGAATATAATTATTAAGACCAAGAGTATCATATTCTTTTCCTCTATCAGTTCTAAACCTTTTAACCTTTTTATCAAAAGTATTCTCAACTTCTTTTAAAAAAATTGATAACTTTTCAAAAGCATCACTTTTCTTTTTCATAAGATAGACATATGAATATTTTGAAAAATCATCTATAAAGGTTATGAAATACCGATTACCTCCACGTGTCAAATGTCCTTCAAACTCACAAATATCACTATGGATGAGCTCTAGTAATTCAGTATATCTTTCAATTGATTTATGAGGCTTTTGAGTAATTTTAGTCATGCTACAAATTTCGCATTTTTCAAGTTTAGGAATTAAACCTAAACCACTCATATTTTTCATATATTTATTATTGATATGACATAATCTAGCATGCCAAACATTCACACAAGAAACAATATAAGCAAAACTTGAATTTTCATTCATCTCAACATTAAGTTTAAACATGTCATCACAAGCATAGCCTTTGCCAACAAACATTCCCTTTTTAGAGAGTACATATTGATCAGTCTCAAAGACTTGTTTGAAACTAGCCTTATTCAACAAAAAACTAGAAACTAGATTCTTTATAATGTTAGGAACATGAAAGACATCTTTGAGAAGCACCTCTCCAATACCCACAACATCAATGGTATGAGAATCACCAAGCATAATTTTCTTTTTCTCATCTAAGATGGTGTAGGTCTTGAACCAGTTTTTATCATAACAAACATGTCTGGTTTCCCTAGAATCAATCCACCACCCTCCTAAGCCTTCGAGAATATTAATCTCGGTAACCATAGCCACAAGAGGCTCTTCAATGACATTGGCTTGAGCCATAGGCCCATGTTTTCAAAAACGACAATTTCTAGCCGAATGTCCAGGCTTTCCACATACAAAACATGCATAATTGCTATTATTAGTGTGGTTTCCATTATTTGGAACATGCTTAGGATGGTGTGCTTGGTTCTTTCTTTGATTAGAGTGGGTTTTATGTTGAGGCTGATTTCCATATGGCCTACGTTTGAAGTTCCTTTTCTTAGGCCTTACATAGTCATTATTTTTTGCATTGGCTTTTGGCATGTTTTCATTTGAAGAGATGAAATTTAACTTAGGACCATTTGCTCCATGGAGTTCAACAGTTTTGTCTTGGTTCCTTGCCTCTTCCTTCACTCTCAAACGGGTGATAAGGGATTCAATGAAGAGTTCCTTTTACTTATATCTCAAGACTTTGGCAAACTCCTTCCAAGATTTAGGCAGCTTGTCAATGATGGCTGAAACTTGCATTTGTTCATCTACACGAATGCCTTCAGATCGAACATCTTGTGCATTCATTTGGATTTCATAGGATTGTTCCACCACGGACTTGCTTTCAACCATCTAAAATCTGAAAAATCGGCTACATGCATATTTCTTGAATCCAACTTCCTCTGTATCATATTTTTGATTCAATGCCTTCTATTTCTTTTTGGCTGATTTGTAAGCTTGATCATAATAATCATACAAATCATCAGAAAGAAAATTAAGTAAATAATTTCTACAGTAAAGATGATCTTTATCCCATTTCTTAACATCTTTTTCATGTTGAGAAAGTTCTTCTTCAGTCAATTGTTCAGATTTCTTTTTTTTTTGGTTTTTCTCAGTTAACACATAAGCCACATTCAAGAGAGTAAGATAAAATAAAGTCTTTTGTCTCCACCTCTTAAAGTTAACACCATGGAAGCGGAATGGCTTATTAAGATCACCCGCTCCAGAGGAATTAGACATAACATTACCATTTTCCAAGGATAATTTTGTGTTCTCCATATCGATTTGTCTCAAATTGTTGGAAATAAAGGAGAGATAATACCTGAACTTTCCTTGAAAATTACACAATTTGATTTTACCAAAAAGAGGTGGCAGAGATAAGGCGTGGACCAAGTCACTGTCTTGAGACAAATCGTGCCGTCTACGGTATATCCGATGTACTTAGACAAATAGTTTCTGCACGTTGTCCCCATGATACAACAGCCCAGCCACCTTTGCTGATTATCCTTGCGAGCCTACACTGCTCGTAGGATATAAGCTTTCTATAGTACTTTCTTTTTCCAAAAAATTTTGTAAAAGATAAAATATTTTTTGTGAGTAGTAAGAAGCAAAAGATGGTGAGTGTTTAGAAAAAAAATTATTTTTGAAAAGTTTGCAGCTTTGTAATTCAGAAATAAAAATGTATCTGAGACTTTTATTTCTTTTCATATATATATATATATAGCTAGACACGTTGCTTGTCCTTAGCCAAAAATAAAAACGTTTGCTATCTTTAAAACTTTAAATGATCATAAAAATATTGAAATCAATGCCTGGGTTAATAGCTTTCTTTATATATATATATATATATATATATATATATATATAAACCAATCAAAAAAAAAAATTTCAAAGTTTGTAAGTTGAGGCAAGTTAATAGACAAAACAAGTTTGTCTTTTTAGTGTCAAGATGCCTTTTAAAAATGACAACCCCTACGTGGCTGTCCTTTAAATACTAAGTAATAATTTCCTTTGAAATTTTGACTATACACAATAATTACAACCAAAAATGGAAAGTACTATATAATGCTATAATCCATCAACGGTAAATTATATAAATATATAGTTGTACAATATTTGATACTTTCTATCTATAACGTTACTATTAAATATATTAAAAGAAACGTTTTAAAGCAAAAGTTTATAAAGAAAAGTATACTAAAAAAGTTAGCAATATATGGTGTTAAAATTCACATTAATTTTCAGAGATTTTCTAATTAAAGCCATTGACAATAGCTATTCAAATTTTGAATTTTCAAAATTTAGCAATTAACGTATCTGACATTAAGGGATAATTGATTTCCTCAATTAACATAAATGAGTATTAAAATAAATATGATATTTTTTATAAAAATATCCAACAAAATAGATAAAAAAAAACCCCCACAGACATGCCATCATTCTCATTGGTTCAAGATTTTCAATTGTAATGGTTGTTAGGGCTAGTTCCAAGGTGAAGGAGGTGCCCCACCAACATGACATTTGAGATTCATCAATTTACACGTGTACGGCTTAATACTTTTTTTTTTTTTTGAAAAGAGAAATTCCATTTCACTCAGCAACTGAACTACAACAATGCACAGAAAGCAGCCCAGAGCAGTCTAAATGTATCAGATTTCTCACAACAGGGGGAGACACACCCCTCCACACCTGATTAACATTATCAGTTTTAGCAAACCTGGCCAGCTCATGTACGGCTTAATACTTAAAGCTTAATATATACACACACTGAATAAATCCGGCCCAATAACTTTGGCCTTTGCAAAGGAGTAAGGTCCGGAAGAAGACGACAGAGATGACTATATATATATATATAGGGACTAGGATCCAGTGCGATACAACAATTCATCTTACTTTGTTTCACAATATTTTTTTAATTTTTTAACATCATAAATTTTTTTTAAATTCTTTTTAATTAATGGTTGAGATTAAAAGTTGTTTTTTTTACAACTATCAATCTCAACCATGCATAATAATTGTATTAGAGTATTTCACTTGATCTAAAAAAAAACAACTTTCAATCTCAACCATGCATAATAATTGTATTAGAGTATTTCACTTGATCTCAATCTTTTACATAGCTTATAGAAGCATATAAAGATCACCAAATTTAGTAGGAAAGAGACGGCCACCTTGTGTACTTTTCTTTTCCCAATGGAACGAAAATTGCAATAATTTTGAAAACTAGATAAGCCAGATTATTCATACAATTAACCATGTGACATTATACACCATATCAAAAATCCGAGGAGTTGGTCTCTGGAACTCTTTCACGCTAATTATCTAGAAAGTGTAAGATGGTATGTTTCCTGATACGATTACCTTTGGTTTCATATCTATGAATACTAAAAGTTCCACCCAATCTTTACTCGATCCACCTTTTTATATTTTTGCCTTGAAGAGGAGAAGGGATTTGCCCATTTCATCCTATCTTACCTTATACTTATCTTCAGTAGAGGACCATGTAACCAACCCATCAAAACCAATCCAATCCAACCCCACACATCGAGTTGGGTTGTGAGATTTATTTTTTAATAGTAGGTCCGGATAAATTTGAGTCATAAGATTCACAAATCTATCTAACCCGATCCAACCCACCTATATTCAATATATATTTAAAATATATTTAAAAATATATTATACAATTTCTTTATTTACTTTTTTGCCTCTCTTCTTAAATAAAACTCAAACCCTACGTTGTATAGTTTGTATTGGTTTGATATTATGCTCAAGATTATTTGATTATAAATTTACATTTATTTGTAGTGGAGACCGTGGGGTTGTTCTAATGCTCAATTTATTAATAATAATAATAATAATAATAATAATAATATTTGTTTCCGATCCACGTAAGTTGGGTTGGGTTAGATTGGACCCCTCAACGGGACCCATGCACACCATTGTTGAGTTTATATTTGTTTTTTATTGAATAATATTTAAGAGGAGATGGGATTTGCCTATATCATCCTATCTTACCTTACTCTATCTTGAGTTGTATTTGTTAATATACATGTTCTCTATTAGTATTACCAAATACTATCTCTCTCCTTATTAACCTCTCTGTCATCAATGTTGAAACTGCCTAAGATTTCAAGTTACTCTTATACTCTTAACTTTTTTTTGTTGAATCCAAAATCTCATCATAAAGCCTTAGGAACTACTAAAGCAAACTCCTTCAGGTTTTTTTTTTTTTTTTTTAAATTATTTTATTTTAATTACTCAAATATTTAGAAATTTTTTTTATATATCATAAGTTATGAAATAATAATCATTTTTAGAAGAGATTCATATATATATATATATATATATATATATATATATATATATATATATATATATTGGATTTCGATAGTGTCAAAAAAAATTTTGAATTTCGATTATAGTCTAATTTTTTGCCACGTGTCCATCTAAGTTTTTAATTTTTGTGACAAGTGAATTATTAGGTGCAAAAATGAAAGAATTTAAAATTAATTAAATTCTAAATATATATATATGAGAAACTGTAAGGGTGCGGTTTGGATCCTAAGCCCAAGAAGTAACAAGATTAGAGCCCAAAGAGCCGAACACAATGAATTTGTAGAGAGTGAGCTTAAAAACTAGGCTTTAATGAATTGAACAACGTTCACAATGGATTAAAGACAGTAAGAAAGCAAGTAAAAACAAGCGTTATGCAAAGAAATCATTCCTCGTCAAAATCTGAGGAGAGTAATTCTTGAATATATTTCTTCAGACTTGGTTTCAATTTCAGTTCTTGTTGTAACAGTGTTTTCTCCACCAATTTTCAGATGAACCTCCCCTTCTCCTGGAGGATATCTTACATTATATATCCTCCTTCCGCTAATCGTGGCCCTCAATTTGTTGATTTTGTAGGCCACTACTCGAGTGCTTGTCCCATCAGACACCCTCCCAAATCTTTTGTGAATTGCGGCAACCAAGAAAGTACTGTTTAGGGGTCTTCTCCACATAGTGTGATGCATTAAATGTGATGCCATCCCTCTAGTCACATCAAGGCTAACCCCCTCCCAAAAGTTCTTTCTCTACATTGTGGCCTCCTTTGGTGATGTGCCATTGACGTGGCCATGACTCGCCTCTCTGGCCTTACTATCCAAGGGTATGGTCTCCTTGGAATTGCACCGGACTCCTCAACCTCAGGTATGACACGTGGCATTACTACCTTATTAAGATTCTGTATCCCACAATAGCCCCTCAAAACTCTAGTTTTTTCCCCTTGTCCAAGGAGAAAAATGGGGTTTTGACCTTAGGTAATGGATTTCACACACTTCTTTGAATTTCCCACGTGAGAACGTCACTTCGCATGCCCTGTAACTGCTCCTGGTGCTTCGGAGTCTGTAACATCTCATTTAATACTCCATGCGACACCTTGTCCCCCACGTCCTACAATGAGATGGGGATCCTATGACTAGTATTTTTCCTCGAAATTTGGGCGAGGTAATCCCTGCCCAATTCTTCCTTCTATATAAGGTGCCTGAGGGATTCATTTCTCCCATTTTCCAAACCTTCAAACTTTCAAGAAGCTCCTGAAGTGACTCGTGTCATTACTTTCATAAGTTCTTTTATTCTTAGGTTTTTTTCTCCTCAGCCAGTCTCCTTGGCCTTTTGTTTTATATTTTCTTTCTTCACAAAAGTTCTTTTCCTTCTCCTTGGTCTACTTAGATGGGTAGGTTCGCCAACTTAGTAGATAACCCTGCAGGTATGGAGGGGTTTAGGGCCCTGTATCATATTCCCCGGGGTGTCTTCTTGCGGTATTACCCTCTAGGTGGGTGGCATACCCTCAGAAAGGAGGGGGAGGTCGTTATTCCCATGATCGCCTTCATAGAAGGGGGGATGAGGCTTCTCATGGGTAGAGTGACCAAGGACTTCCTGATCGCCCATAGGATATGCCCTCATCAATGCGCACCCAACCTGTTTAAAGTCTTAGGTATTGTAGACACTCTCAATGAGCAAATGGGGTTGGGCCTCACCTAGCACGACGTTGTTTGGATGTACAAGTGTCATCTGCTTGCAGACTCAGGTTATTATCTTAAGTCTAGGTCTTCTGACGTTAGGCTCATCTCGTTTCTCCCCAAGTCCAACAAGGGCATGGAAGATGACTTTCTGATCATTTCGGGTGAATAGCATGACGGTCTTCACTGCCCAACCTAGGAGGGAGCACCAGGTGGGGTACCCTAGGTTTAGGTTCTTTAACACGGGAATTAGTTTCATAGTTTGATTCTTCAGTTCTTTAGTAGTTTGTTTCCTTCTAACTGATGACTCGTTTTTCTAACTGTGGTTTGGCTTCTCGGCTTTTTTCGCAGATAAAAGATACGTGGCTCTTAACCTTAACTTTGTCAACGTTCCAAACCTCAATAGAGTGCTGAGGTCTGAGGTGTTCATGAGCAAGGACAGATAACTGAGGGCTGTCCACCTTATCCTTGACTTCAAACCCTTGTCTGATAAGTTTTAGGACGTGGCAATGCAATCAGAGCAGGTGATCCTCGGCTGGCTTGGATTGACGTTTTGGTGCTCGAATTTCTAGCCCGAGAAAGTATCGTGCGGGTCAAGTTGCCCTCCCATCGTTCTCCCTATGAAGAGGCGGTTCCAAGAGAAGAGACAACTTCTTCGCACCTGTCACTTAAGGCGGAGATAAACCAATTTCAGCTCGAGGAAGAGAGGGAGGAGCAGGGAGAGCCTGTGATTCAGGTCTCGATTAGAAAGATAAGTTTGACAAATCTTTAGGCGTTTGTGCCTCCGGACTCATTGTTACGCGCATACCCAACGGTTTGGAAGAAGGAGAAGAAGAAATGCCTTTGGAAAGGAAGAAAGGGTTAGTCAAGCCTCCGTGCACTCCTCGGGGTGAGGTCCAAGGGGTCGGCGCTCAAGGATGCCTCGAGCTCCGAGCTTCTTGCTCCTGCTCCTACTCCTCCTCCTCCTCCTCCTTTTCCTCCCCAGGCTCCTCCTCCTCCTCCTTCTCCACCTCCTTTAGTTAATCCCTTTGCGCTTGCCAATCTGAAGAAGAGGAAGAAGGACAAGGAGGTGGCCGAGGAGGGGGAGTTGGTCCCCTATAACGAGAGGGTTGCTCTAAAGATACCTAAGATGGCCAAGGGCGAAGGAAAGGCCTCTTCGGTTGAGGGTAAGGAGGCTAAGCGCGTGGCTGAGGTGCGCCCTCTAAATCCTATGTGGAACCCTTAGCTGGAGTTGGATGGTGTAGCGATACCCAGGAACTCCTCCATCAAGGAGATCCAGAGAGGGAACGCCCATTACATTGCCAACGCTCTAGAGCAACCCCTTTTGTTGCAGAAGGATATAGCCGCTCTGAAAAACGTGAAGCAACATGATCTATTTATGTCCCTGAAGAGGGACTTGGTCTTGGTATTTTCGATATGCCTTACTAACTTCATGACAGGGCATCTATTTCTTATTTGATAGGGCATTCCTTTGTCATTCTTATGCAAGCAATCCAGGAGCTTTTCATGGCCGAAGAGTGGGTGAAAGATGCCCAATTTGAGGCTAGACTTGCGGATAACCTCCGCATAGAGACCAGCAAGTCCCTGGCCACTGCCGAGAGTAAGAATAAGGAGCTGGCTCTGAAGCTGGCTATTGCGGACAGGCCAGCATGTCGTGGAGTTGAAGGCAGAGCTGGAGAGGGCTAAGGAGGCTGCTCGGGTGGCTCAGGCAGCTACAGATGCTTTAAGGCAGAAGTTCTATGATCTTGGAGTGCAGGAGACTAAGGCTCGCCTGGCTGATGAGTTGCCTAGGGTCTGTAGGGATTACTACCTCGAGGTATGGACTGAGACCCTGAACGTGGCTAGAGCTCTTGCTAACTCGGAGTGGAGGAAGGTTGCGAATGTTTATTATCCGGAAGACCTCCGAGAAGCTCCTGAGGCAGCTCCGGGAATTGGGACAAATGCTGCCCCTACTACAACTGCACCTAAGAAACTTCCAACCACCCAGGCCTTTCTTCCTCCTCCCGAGGCCGTCAAAGGGCCTGACAAAGCTGATGATGCAGGTCAGGGGGTGGAAGTGGCCAAGGGCAAAGAGGCTGGCCAAGGTAGAGCTTGGCCAGAGGATAAGTGCAAAGGCAAGGAAGCAGCTCCCAAGACAAAGGAGTTTGAGCCGGTCAAGTCTCAAGCCATAGTCAAGAAGAAGGCCACCTCGAGCAAGGCTGCTAATCCTCTCGTCTCCCAGCTAGTCAGCAAAGAAGATCCTCCTCCAACCAACACTTAGCTTAGGATTTTTCTCTCTTTCTTTATAATTTTCTTTTTGTTGTGGCAGTTTGCCATGTTTATGATGTATCTTTTTTTTTATTAATGAAAATACATTAACTTTTGCTTTATGACAAGTGAGCTTTCATTTTCCCTGCAATGTCTATCTTTGATTGGACGTAGTAACTGTTTTGTCTATTGCTGAGAGGTTAGATTGATAATGCTTCTAAGAGTAGAAACCCATACTTTAATGAAAAGCTAACAGTGACGAATTGTCGTTAATTCAAGTAAACCAAGCCCATGTAAATAGTAAGGAAAATAACTGTGCGTTGGTACTAAAAATTGTTTAATAAATAGGAATTTTTAAGTCTTTAAAGACAGGCGAAACACTTAGTAGAAAAAGAGGTATTTGAGGCCTCTCATTTTAAGAGTACCTTATAAATGTACCTTTAGACTCCTTTAATCAAAACTTAGAGTAAGTCCTTGTTTTCTCATGATGGTGCATATGCTGAGGACTCATCCTTGGTGAAATTGTGAGGCGTTATTTCTCTCAAGGCATGTGGTCTGAGAGACCAAACTTGACTAAGGTTCTGCTCAACCCTTAGAGAATTTACTGAGACGTTAATTTACACAAGGTATGTGGTCCGAGGAACCAGGCATGACCAAGGTTCTGTTTAACCCTTAGAGAATTTATTAAAGCGTTAATTTACCCAATGTATGTGGTCCAATGAACTAGGCATGACCAAGGTTCTGTTTAACATCCAAACTAGTAATAAAGAATATTAATTTACCGAAGGTATGTGGTTCGAGAAACCAGGCATGACCAAGGTTCTATTTAATATTCAGACAAGTAATTAAGAATGACACATAACATTGCAAATAAAAGCATGGCAGAGCTGCCTTTCATTAATAATAAAACATTCACAGGTTATTTACATTCCAAGGGCGTGGCACAGCATTTTCATCTAGATCTTTTAGGAAGTATGCACCTATACCAACTACCGAAGTGATACGGTATAACCCTTTTCAATTGGGCCCTAACTTTCCCCATGCTGGGTTTTTTTTCGCAGTCCCCACCACCTTCCTTAACACCAAGTCCCCAGGGGCTAACGGTCTTAACTTCACACTTGAGTCATACCCTTGTTTGAGTTTCTGTTGATAACATGCTAATTGAACCATGACGTTCTCTCTCTGTTGTCCAAGCTCTTTCCTAGTAAGTTGTCATTATTGTCTAGAGTGAATAAGCTTGTCCTCAGCGTTGGGAATCCAGTCTCTAGAGGAATCACAGGCTCGGCCCCATAAGTTATTGAAAATGGGGTTTTTCTTGTTGACCTACAGGGGGTAGTTCGATATGTCCAAAGAACGTGTGATAGCTCTTCCACCCATTTACCCTTTGCATCATCCAACCTCTTCTTGAGTCCACTCACTATGACTTTATTGACAGTCTTGGCCTGTCAATTCCCTTGTGGATAAGCCGGAGTTGAGTACCTATTCTTGATCCCTAATTCACAACAATACCTTCTGAAAGCTTTGCTATTAAACTGAAGTCCATTGTTTGAGATAAGGGCATAAGGAATCCCAAATCGAGTGACAATATGCTTCCACATAAACCTCTTGGCATCCACATCTCTAATATTTGCCAATGACTCTACTTAAACCCACTTGGTGAAGTAGCTAGTGCCGACCAAAAGTCATCTCCTATTTCTTGTTGCTTTAGGGAAGGGCCCTACGATATCCAAGCCCTATTGAGCGAAAGGCTAGGGACTGGACAGAGGGTTAAGCACACCACCTGGTTGATGAATGTTTGGAGCAAATCTCTAGTGTTAGTCACATTTCTTCACGTATTCTTGTGCTCCCTTTTGCATATTTGGCCACCAATATCCCTGAGTGACGGCCCTGTGACACAATGATCAGCCTCTTGTAAAACTTCCACAAATCCTCTCGTGTAGCTCTTCTAGTAGTGGCTCTATTGCTTCAAGATGAATGCATAGCAAATATGGTTCAAAGAAAGAGTGCTTCTACAATTTTTGATCCTTACACAACCAGAACCGAGGAGCTTTTCTCCGCACTTTATCGGCCTCCACCTTCTCCTCGGGCAAGACGTGATTCTTAAGGAATAGCACAATAGGATCCATCCAGCTAGGCCTTACCCTAACTTGATGAATTTGAGCCTTTTCCCGCTTCATCTTAGTGGGCTTACACAAATTCTCGACCAAGATAACCCGAGGTAGGGTCTGCGCCGAGAAGGTTGCAAAAGTGGCAAGGGAATCTGCATTCGTGTTTTTACTTCTTGGGATTTGCTGTAAGGCAAAAGACTTGAACTATGACCACAGGTGCCTAACTTGACTCAAATATTCTTGCATCCTCAAATCCCTAGCTTCCAATTCTCCATTTACCTGTCCAACAACCAACCTTGAATTTAAAAATACCTCTACTATCCTTCCTCCCATTTTACGGACCATATCTATCCCCACCAACAAAACCTCATACTCGGCCTTATTGTTCGTGGCCGAGAAGCCCAACCTCAAGGATTCCTCAATAGTGATCTTCTCAGAAGATACCATAACTAGCCTCACTCCAAATACCCTTTAATTAGCCGCATTATCAACGTATACCCTCTAGGTTAGAGGTTCTTTCAAGGGCACCATCCCAACTGATTTTTCATCCATATTTTGCTTTTCTCCTTCCTCTTCCAGTGGGAATTCAGCAAACTTAACCACCAAATCTGTGAGGATTTGGCTCTTAACAGAGGTATGAGACATATACTTGATATCAAAAGCCCTTAGGATTATCCCTCATTTGGCAATCCTTCCCGTGTAATCAGCTCCCTGAAGCAGGGATTGAAGGGGAAGTTGGGTTAAAACCACAACTGTGTGGGCTTAGAAGTAATGAGGGAGCTTACGTGTAGCATGCACCTCCGCCAAAATGGTATTCTCTAGTGGTAGATAACGAACCTCTGTCTCATGCAATGACTTGCTCACATAATAGACTGGTCTTTGCACTTCGTTCTCAACTCGTATCAGTACTAAGCTCACCATATGGGAGGCTTCTGCAATGTAAGCAAACAGAACCTCCTCCTCCTTAAGCCTAAACATAATAGGTGGCCAAGAAAGGTACTCCTTCAGCTGCTGAAAGGCCCTGACATATTCCTCGGTCCATTTAAATCCCTTCCACTTATGCAACAACCAGAAGAAAGGCCTACACATGTCTGCCAACTGAGAGATGAACAGGTTTAAAGCAGCAGTTATTCATATTAACTTCTAGACCTCTTTGGAGTTCCGAGGAGGGTGCAAATTGTTAATTGCCTTAATCTAATCAGGGCTGACTTCAATTCCACGATGAGTAACCATGTAACCTAGAAATTTACCCGAGCTAACTCCAAAAGAACACTTGGAAGCATTGAGGCGCAGTTTATGCCTCAGTATTTCAAAAATGCTCCTGAGGTCACCTACGTGCTCGGATACTACCTTACCTTTCACTACCATATCATCTATATAAACCTTAATATTTTTACCTAGTTATGGCTCGAACATCCTGGTCATCATCCTCTGGTAAGTAGACCCTTCATTCTTTAATCCAAAGGGCATTATCTTGCAGTGGTAGTTTCCAGTATGCGTAACAAAAGTCATTTTTTCCTGATCATCCAAAGCTAATGGTATTTGGTGATACCCTTGAAAGGCATCTAAGAAGCTCATTCGAGGATGGCACATAGTTGCATTTACCAACTGGTCTATCCGAGGCATGAGGAAGGGGTTCTTTCGGCAAGCCTTATTTAAATCCATAAAATCCACACATACTCGCCACTTCCCACTTTTCTTCTTCACCACCACTGTATTAGCCAACCACTCGAGGTAAAACACCTCGTCAATAGCCCCTGCCCGCTTGAGCGTGGTCACTTCCTCCCTGACAGCATCAGAATGCTTCTTAGATGAGCAACAAGGTGGTTGCTTTTTGGGGATGACAGATGGATTGACATTCAAGTGATGTAAAATGAAGTTCGGATCCACCCTAGAAGCTTTATAAATGCTACACGCAAACACATCGATGTTTCTCCTAAGAAATACTACTAGCTCCTCCTTATCCTGAGGAGGCAACTGAACTTCAATATGGAAGAACTTACCTTCATCATCACCAACAACTTTTTCTAGCTCCTCACATCTTGCCTTTCCTACCACCACTTCCGCGGACCACACTGGTACCTTTGATTGCTATAAACCCTACTCAGCAGCAACCGTGGACTCACTTTTGGCCTGATGCCTGACTACAGCCACCAAGCACTGCCTGGCCAGAGACTGGCTTCCAACCAGCTCCTTGACCTGATCCCCTAATGGATACTTTACTTTCAAGTGCAGGGTGGAAGGCATAGCCCCCATGGCGTGGAGCCAAGGTCTCACCACGATAGCAGTATAGGGGGAGTATGCATCTAACATGATGAAGTTCACTTCCACGATCTCTGACCCTATCTGAACAGTTAGCCTGATTTGGCCCTTCAGAAAGATAATCTTCCCATCAAACCATATCAAAAGGGAGTCATAGCAAGCCAATTCCTTAGGCCTCAGCTTTAGCCCCTTATATAGGTCTGAGTACATGATCTCGGCACCGCTACCCTGATCTACCAACACCCTTTTTCACGTCATACCTGCCAATCCTAAGCGTAACTACCAGGGCATCGTCGTGTGGCTGCAAGGTTCGACCATTATCCTCATCGAAAAAGCTCAAAGCCGGTCGGCCTCTAACCTACCCTTCTTCAGATCAAAGGGCGAGTACTCAGTAGATGGCCGAGCTATAGACATCACCCTGAATGACTGAGAGCCAGTCCTTCCTGGAGCAACAAGAATGACAATAATTGTGCCCAAATGTGGTATTGTAGAAGCATCCTTCTGAGCTCCCAATCCTGCCTGACTATCATATCCGCTAGGTTGGTACAAGAATTGCTTTAACTTTCCACCTCGGAACAACTGCTCCAGGTGACTCCACAAAATCCTACAATCCTCTGTGGTATGTCCTCTCTCTTGGTGGTATTGGTAGTGAAGGCTTTGGTTGCACCTCGTGGGGTCTCCTCCATCTTATTTGGTCATTTAAAGTATGGCTCATTCTTGATTTTTTCCAGGATTTGATGTATTGGCTCTCGGAACATTGTGCTAACCACTTAAGTAGTAGTAGAATCCCTCCGAGAATGGTTATTATTGTACCTGTCCGACCTAAAATCCCTTTAATCTGAGGGACCACCTTGGCCTTTCCTTTCCTTTGCTGCTGGTCCTCCTCAACCCATTTATACTCGTCAATATGGTCCATGAGCTGACAAACGCTCCTAATAGGTTTCCAGGTCAACGATTTTCTCAGATCATACTCGGCAGGTAGGCCGATCTTGAAAGTCCTTACAGCCACATCGTCAATGTTTCCATCTATCTTATTAAACATCTCACAGTATCTGTCAGAATACGTCTTCTGAGTTTGCCCTTCTCGCATAAGCATGGACAACAGGGAGTCTAAAGGCCGAGGAACTTAATGACAAGTAATGAAACGAGAACCAAAGACTCTTGTAAGCTCATTAAAGGAGCTAATAGAACCTTCCTTTAGGCCATCGAACCATCTCATCGCCATAGGCCCCAAACTAGATGGGAACACCTTGCACATCAAGGTCTCATTCTTTGAGTGAACAGCCATTCTCTGGTTAAAGTGGCTAACATGCTCTACAGGGTTCATCCTGCCATTATATATGGTGAATGTTGGTTGAGTAAACCGCTGAGGAAGTTTTCCTACCTCAATCCTACAGGTAAAAGGTTACTTAGAAATCTGATTCAAAGCCTTACTCATAGCATCGTTGCCCAAGCCAAGACGGACTTTTATATTTCTGCCTATCGTGGCACTCCTCATCACATGAAAAAGACTCACTAGGATGAGTCCTTGACCTAGGCCAGTAACTATTATTACTATCATCACTAAAAGAATGGTTAGAGCTCAAAGGAGTTTTTCTATGTCGCTGGTGGCGTAATCTCCTTCGCAAACGGTCTATCTCCAGCTATAGGCTTCTAGTATATTCTTCATGAGAGATATGACTCCTATCTCGAGATTGGCTCCTACTGATGTCTATGGTATGCACACTAACCTTCCGGTCCCTTCTTTATTCAAGGTTGAGAAAATGATCATGACGTTGGGAACCAACAAACTTTTCTCGGTGTGGCCCTAAATCTACCATAGCCGAATGTTGATCTCACTAAAGCTTAAGTAATTTTCCACAGGTGGCGCCAATTTTAAGGACGCGATTTGGATCCTAAGCCCAAGAAGTAACAGGATTAGGGCCCAAAGAGCCCAACACAATGAATTTGTAGAGAATGAGCTTAAAAACTAGGCTTCAATGAATTGAACAACGCTCACAGTGAATTAAAGACAGTAAGAAAGCAAATAAAAACAAGCTTTATGTAAAGAAATCATTCCTTGGCAAAATCCGATAAGAGTAGTTCTTGAATATATTTCTTCAAACTTGGTTACAATTTCAGTTCTTGTTGTTATAGTGTTTTCTCCACCAATTTCCAAATGAACCTCCCCTTCTCTTGGAGGATCTCTTACATTATATATCCTCCTTCTGCTGATCTTGGCCTTCCATTTTTTAATTATGTAGGCCACTACTCGAATGCTTATCCCATCAAACGCCCTCTTAAATCTTTTGTGAGTTGCGGCAACCAAGACAGCACTATTTAAGAGTCTTCTCCACATAAATGCGGCCAGGGAGTTTGGTGGAGTGCATTATATGTGGTGGCCACAACTTTCTTGTAAAAATGGACATGTCATCTTTTCCTAAAATGCTCCAATTCAAAAGAAAAATGCTCCCACATCCTCAATTACTCAGATGGTCAAATTAGTTTTCACAATAGTCTTTCCAAGTCAAACATATCAAAGGCACAAATAACCTTATCACTGATTACCTTTCTAGAAAGCCTCCAGTGCTTCATACCACAATAATTCCTTCACCTTTATGTGTATATCCAATAACAGATCCATCCTCATCCTCAGGCCCTTCTACTGCAGCCCCTAATGATATCCTTAATATGATAGAAACACTTCCCCCAGAAATAAAAGACCAAATAAAGACCTTGACCCTTCAAGCCAGATCCAAAAGAATCATTAGAGTCCTCCATGATTACCTCAAAGAACACCAACGTCATTTCCTTGCCATTTTCCCAGACATTGAGCAACCATGGAAAACTCCATTTGCATTTTGGCTAACAAACTAGACTATTGTACACTACCTCTACATGTGGTACTTACTCAACGAGTACTACTTGTGCCTCCATTTCGAACTAGAATTTTACTCATAAATTTTCCCTCGTGAAAATAAATATTTTCACAAATTCTGGTCTGAAATTCTGAAAAATGATGCTCATGATGGCCAATGGTTCAAATATCCCAAAATCCAACACTCCCGTTTTGGTCACAAAATTACTTCTGCATGCATAGTAGCCAAGCTAAATTCCAAAAATAATGTTCAGGCAGAAGGAATCCTCCACCCTCTAGCTATACATTGGGTGACTAATGCTGATGGTACTCTTCACACACAAGTGGACGTGTCTTGGATATCTTGTCACTATTCCCTCACAATGGCAGAATCTCTCAATTAGGGAATCTTCTCAGACATAGTACCAGCCGACCCAGATGTTTGCAGACAGCAATGGCCACATGAAGACCATTGGGAGATGCCTAATCCTTTAATTGGCTATGATGACCCTTACTTTCATAATCATGATCCAGATGCAGATGTTGATGAAGAATGGTTTCAAGGTAGAGATGGGTGGGACGACTAAAGATAGATATATAGATATATATATAAATATTCAAAAAAAAAAAAAAAAAAAGGCGTCAGAAGCCACTTTTGTTGATTTTTCCACAAAGCCACTTATGTGAACTTTCTTCCTTTCCCTATAATAATTTTTCCATATTTATTGTTTTAAGATCACAACTACCACTATTGCATGATGTTCTTCTCCTTTTTCTACAACATAATTATCTCTTGTCAGCAACATATCCGGAGAAGCATATCTGCTGCACTAGCATCCTTACTTCTAGAAGACATTTGTCACTTCAATCCCAGGACCCCCACTCCTCTGGACAAATGTCAGGAACAAGCCAACCCTTCCAACTCAACGATTATCTTCTGAATGTAAATTATTTGTGTAAATTATTGCCTATAAATAGGCCTCTTGTGCCATTAGTTCGCCAAGTTAGAGAGAGTTAGCAAGAAAAAAGAAAACCTTGTGTAATATTTCCCAGTTTATGTCTTCCAGTCCTGTAAGAAGCTTGTTTAATCTAATAATATCCCTCAGTTTGTTATATCTCGTTCTATGTTCTATTCCATGCTTTCATGTTATTTTGTATAGCATCTTAATAATATATGTCATTAATAAGCTTCCATGATCTTCTTACACTCCCATTGCCAGTTTGTCCTTGTCCTTGTCCTTTAATTGTCCTTGTCCTTTAATTGTATAATAAAAAGATTTGTTTGTCTCCTTTCCCTTCATTGGGCAAAAAAAAAAAAAAAAAAAAACAATTGTTGATGCAACTCCAGTCTATGGAGAGTTCATAAAAGGTGGCTACCCAAGCTCTTCCAATGCAAGTCTACATGCCTTATCAACCTCATCAATCATTGTATAAAGATCTGTCAATACCTTTAACCTCACCATTCTCCCCAGTCTCCCCCTACCAGAACTTCCAACCACTAACCATGGCACATCTTGCTCATAATCCTTTTAAACCAAGTGGAATTTTTCCCAACATAATAAGCCCAACATCACTCCAACTAGAACCTCAAACCAGACCACAAAATGAACCTCCTCTCATCAAAAAGGACAAAGAGCCATTATACCAACCACCAGATCCAACTATTGGTGCTTCTTCAAGACCCCCAGATATGAACATGTTGGCCATAAACTCTGATCCCCCAAGCCCGATTTCATCATTTCTTAAAACTCTAACTCTTCAAGCATCAACCGAACCTTTTGTCCTCCCAGTCATTGATGACACAAAACTAGACTTGTCTGGCCTTGAATTAGACGGAGTATTTATGAAAAATCCAAAGGTAGAAGAAGAGGATGAAGGATACCAATTATACAAGTAAAGGACAAGGACAATTAAAAGACAATGACAAACTGGCAATGAGAGTGTAAGAAGATCATGGAAGCTTATTAATGGCATATATTATTAAGATGCTATAAAAAGTAACATGAAAGTATGGAATAGAACATAAAACGAGATACAAAAAACTGAGGGATATTATTAGATTAAACAAGCTTCTTACAGGACTGGAAGACATAAACTGGGAAATATTACACAAGGTTTTCTTTTTTCTTGCTAACTCTCTCTAACTCTGGCGAACTAAGGGCACATGAGGCCTATTTATAGGCAATAATTTACACAAATAATTTACATTCAGAAGATAATCATTGAGTTGGAAGGGCCAGCTTGTTCCTGACATTTGTCCAGAGGAGTAGGGGTCTTGGGATTGGAGTGACAAATGTCTTCTGGAAGTAAAGATGTCAGTGCAGTAGATATGCTTCTTCGGATATGTTGCTGACAAGAGATAATTATGTTGTGGAAAAAGGAGAAGAACATCATGCAATAGTGGTAGTTGTAATCTTAAAGCAATAGATACGACAAAACTATTATAGGGAAAGGAAGAAAGTTCACATAAGTGGCTTTGTGGAAAAGTCAACAAAAGTGGCTTCTGACACTTTTTTTTCTTCAGTATTTATATATATCTATATATCTATCTTCAGTCATCCCACCCATCTCTACCTTGAAACCATTCTTCATCAACATCTGCATCTGGATCATGATTATGATAGTAAGGGTCATCATAGCCAATTAAAGGATTAGACATCTCCCAATGGTCTTCATGTGGCCATTGTTGTCTGCAAACATCTGGGTCGGCTGGTACTATGTCTAGGAAGATTCCTTGATTGAGAGATTCTGCCATTGTGAGGGAATAGCGACAAGATATCCAAGACACGTCCACTTGTATGTGAAGAGTACCATCAGCATTAGTCACCTAATGTATAGCTGGAGGGTGGCGGATTTCTTCTGCCTGAACATTATTTTTGGAATTTAGCTTGGCTACTATGCACGCAGAAGTAATTTTGTGACCAAAAAGGGGGTGCTGAATTTTGGGATATTTGAACCATTGGCCATCATGAGCATCATTTTTCAGAATTTCAGATCAAAATTTGTGAAAATATTTATTTTCACGAGGGAAAATGTATGAGTAAAATTCTGGTTCGAAATGGAGGCACAAGTAGTACTCATTGAGTAAGTACCACATGTAGAGGTAGTGTACAACAGTCCAGTTTGTTAACCAAAATGCAAATGGAGTTTTCCATGGTTGCTCAATGTTTGGGAAAATGGCAAGGACATGACGGTGTTCTTTGAGGTAATCATGGAGGACTCTAATGATTCTTTTGGATCTGGCTTGAAGGGTCAAGGTCTTTATTTGGTCTTTTATTTCTGGGGAAGTGTTTTTATCATATTAAGGATATCATTAGGGGCTGCAGTAGAAGGACCTGAGGATGAGGATGAGGATGGATCTGTTATTGGATATACACATAAAGGTGGAGGAATTATTGTGGTATGAAGAACTGGAGGCTTTCTAGAAAGGTAATCAGTGATAAGGTTATATGTGCCTTTGATGTGTTTGACTTGAAAAGACCATTGTGAAAACCAATTTGACCATCTGAGTAACTGAGGATGTGGGAGCATTTTTCTTTTGAATTGGAGCATTTTAGGAAAAGAGGACATGTCCATTTCTACAAGAAAGTTGTGGCCAAGGAGGTGAAACTAGAACTTTTCAATTCCATGTTTGACTGCCAAGATTTCTTTGAAAGTAGAATGGTAATGAAGTTCTGAAGACTTGAATGCACCGCTTTTATATCCACAAATATTTCTTTTGCCATCAATTTCTTCAAAGAGAGCTGCTGCCCAATACTCATCATTTGCATCTATCTGTAGAACTCGTTTGCCTGTTCTCGGAATCTGCAAAGGGGGAAGTTTTTCTGCTAATTTTTTCAATTGTTGGACTACTTCTGTATGAACTAGATTCCATTCTGGGGGAGATTTTTTTAACAATTTAGACAAACAATCCCTGTGTTTGGAGATTTTTGGAATGAAATCTGACATGTAGTTAACAATGCCAAGAAACTGCTGGATCTGTTTGGTGCTGGTGAGCGTATCTGGAAATTCACTAAGAGAAACTGCTATGTGGGGCTGCAAAGTGTACTTTCCATCTGAAATGTTTACGCCCAAGAAGTCAATAGAAGATACTCCTATAACCATTTTCTTTTCTGAAAGCATTATCCCTTGAGCTTTTACTAAATTGTAGAATTCAATAAGCAATTGTTCCTTGGATGCTGCATCTTTTGAAAATAGGAGAATATCATCTACATAGATCAATGCATTTGACAAAAGCGGTTGGAACAGCGTTACCATTGCTTTTTGGAATTGAAATGAAGCATTTTTAAGGCCAAAAGACATTACAGTCCATTGATAATGATGGTCTGGGATGCGAAATGCTATCTTGTATCTTTCTTCTGGATGGATTCCTAATTGCTAGAATCCTGCCTTGAGATCAAACTTTGAAAACACTTTGGCATGGGAAAGATGTTGGAAAATGGCACTTTTGTTTGGCAAAGGGAACTTGTCATCGGCAAGGAAATGATTAAGATCTTGGTAATTAATTACCAATCTAAGCTTTTCTCGAACTTGTTCAGCATGCTTGTTAACATAGAAAGCTTCATACACCCATGGAGAAGTTGTGGGTTCAATGAGGTTTTCTGAAAGAATGGTGGATAACTCCTGCTTAGCCAAGGACAAATGTTCTGGATTCATTCCTCTATGACTAGCTTTTGTGGGGCTAACATCTTCATTCTTTTTGAAGGGAAGGTTTATGAAAAAAGATGGATTTTTCCACAAAGGATTTGGATTTTTAAGGAGGAATTCAGAGTGAGTGATTGCACAACATTCATTGATAATCTGGTATCTCAAAGAGTCAAAGGGATTTATTGAGAACAAATGAGGTACCTGGGTTCAGGTGAGAAGGTGTTGTTTATGCAAAAGTCCTTTTGATGACCATTGGAGACTAGGTATCTGATGAAGGAGATCAAATCCTATGAGAAAGTCTCTGCTTGTGAGTGGGGATCCAAGGACTTGGTGTCTAATGGTAAGGGTTGGAAAAATTCGAATGCAAATGGACTTACTTTTCTGGGTAATCAGAAATGTTTCTCCATTGGCTGCTCTGAACATCTGATGATGGGGTAGCCAAAAGTTTTCGGGTAATATCTTAGGATGGAGAATTGTTGCTGCTGCTCCTATATCAAACAAGGCTATTACCGGGATGGGTCTGGAATAAGTATCAAGGAGGATGTGAACCTGAGCTATTGGTGTGAGGCCAATTAGTGGAGCTATAAGAGGCTGAGATGTGTATATAGTTTGGATTTCTGGGTTTGAATCATCAGTCAATTTGGTCTCATATTAAAAATATAGAATTAATTTCTACCAAAATATATAGACCAAATTGACAATAATCCAATATATATATATATATATATATATATATATATATATATATATATATATATATATATATCACATTTTGATTTCTATCTTTTGGGGCCAATGTCAATTTTATCCTACATTTTAGTAGTTGCAGTCAATTTGGTCCCAAATAAAAAATATTGGGATTAAATTGAATTCTACTAATATATGGAGACCAAATTGATAATAACCCAAAAAATGAGCACCAAAATAATACATTTTATTACCAATTCCCAAGTTTGGGTAGCATTGGATTGGGCGTCTATTGCTCTTGCTAATAAAAGCAAGAGAGGCTCACGACTTTTATTGTAAGAAAAATATAAACCTTTATTATGACATTTTCAATATTTTATTTTCGCCATGCAATCAATTTTGCAGACTACATAAATCTATCAACTCAGGATCAATCCAATTCAAAGAAGTTCTAAAGAAAAATAACTTAATCATGTATAGATCTCGTTATCACCTTATGCAAAGTTGACAACTTCATTCAAATTTCCTATTACAATTTTTTTTTTTAATATAGCCAGTAACAAGCCTATCAAGAAATTCTTCTTGAGATTTTTTTTTTTTCCAATTTTTCATATCCAATTTAATTCTTCCTTAAGTGGCCAATTTAATACATGTACAAATAATAACTATACTATTAAATACACTGTTTTAAGGTTTAAAGCATATATAAAAAAAATTCTTTGAAATTTTTTCTTTTAAACTATCATTGTTACCATTTTTCCATCCTTTATTAACTTGTTAAAGTACTCTAGTAGAACAAGTCAACAAAGGATGGAAAAATGGTAATAATGATAGTTTAAAAGAAAAAATTGATGAAAGACTAAAAGCAATTGAAAGATCCATCATATATACCCAAAATGATAGTTTGACAGAATTAACTAAAAAGATAGAAATTTTAAACACACTTTTTGAAATAGATATTACTGAGACATCAGATAATGAGAAAAATGACAGGAATATTAAAAAATACTATTTGTCATAAATGTAAAGAATACGGACATACTAAAAAACAACGTGATAGACATAATAAAATTGTAAAACGTATAAGTAAATTAGAATTTGAAAAAGACATAGTAAATGAATTAATAAAATATTTAACGTCACACGAAAAGAGATAGACCACGTAAAGAAGAAAGAATTAAAATCAACCAACCCCTTAAAAGTCAATAATAGAAAAAGGAAACAAAAAGACATAATAATGAAATTGATAGATAATTTACCCAACCACCTAAAAGATAAAAAAGACTATTTATAAAAATTAAAAGATTCTATAGACATACCTATTACTTATATTAAGTGTAGGAAATACGGACAACATATTACGAAATGTGGAAAAGAAGCTAAAAAGGTAAAGGAAAAAGAAAGGGCAAAGAAAGAAAAGACAAGAATGAAACAAGATGGAGTAGATATAAAACCAGTAACTTTACAAGACTTAATGACATAAGTAAAAATGGTAAAACAAGAAATTAAAGTGGATAATTCCACACACATAAATGAACAAAATATTGCTGAAATAATAAATCTAAAAGAATTCTCTAAACCCATGAGAGACCCTCCTCTATTAAAGAAAGATAATAATGATAGATAGGATTTCTTGAACTTAATTGATAGAGTAATTTTCCAAAAATGGCATACAGAAATCACCGTAGTAATAAACAAGGGGTTCTTTTTTATAGAAATTGCTTTAATAGACTCAGGTGCTGACATGAACTATATACAAGAAGGATTAATACCCTTAAAGTATTATGAAAAGTCACTTGAAGGATTAATTCAGGCCAATGGAGAAAAGCTCATAATTAATTACAAAATACCTAATGTTCATATATGTATGACGAAATATGTTTTGAAACTGTTTTTGTTTTAATTAAAGACCTTTCTTCTAAAATCATTTTAGCCAATCCTTTTATGACTTTGATTTACCCCCTTTTACCAACAAATGAAGCAACTAAAATTAATAAGGTAGGAAAAGACATTCATTTTGCCAGCCCTGAAAGAATATTATTATCTAAAAAAGATCACTATCTTAAAAGATATTAACAAAGAAAGAATCTATAGGATAGAAAAACATTTCGTACCCTTACAGACAGAGTTATCACTTGTTAACCAGTTGACAAGCAATGACATAAAAAAGCTTATACACGATATAGAGGCAGAGATTTGTTCTTATTCTCCTATTACTTTTTTGCATAAGCACCGACATATAATACAATTATTACAATTATCCTATGAGAAAAACTATACTAGAACAGATACAAAAGAAATTTCTATGCTTACAATTTCCTTTAGTCAATATGAATGGACTGACAGTTTGATAGATGTACCAAGCAAATTAATAATAAATGACATACTTACATCCTTTATAGTATCCTTAAATACTCACAAAACAGATGTTTTACTAAAAGAAGTCTTGACAAATACTCCTTTATTAATCATTAATTGTGGTATTTTCTTGAGTAAAGACAAATTTAATCTCTTAACAGACAGAGCTAATCATCCGTCTCTAATAGATTTTCCTATTATAGTAGTTGATGAAAGACTTTATGGAGATGCACTATTTCACGTATTCTTGCAGATATGATATATATAATAATACATACAAAACGAATAGAATCATGGCAGACTTTGTGAAATTTTTGGATTCCAGTTACTCCAATATTGACAGACTTCACTATGACTACTCTTATACCACTACTCGGCAAGAGCACAAAGATGTACAGAAGATTTTTTATATATATATATGCTTTAAATCTTAAAAAAAGATTTCTTTTAAAATATTTCAAAAGAATTTTACAAAAAGATATTGCCCAAAAGATTTTAAAAATGAATTTGAAAGAAGCTTTGCAAGAAAATATTTATTTTCAAAATATTATTTCAAGACATAATCTTTTTACCAAAACCCAATTGCAAACTAATATGGATAAAAGACCCTCCAAAACAGACAAAAAAGGAAAGGGCAAGGCATCAGTGGTGCAACCCAAAGAAAGAGAAATCCGAAAGACTTCGGATAAGCATGAAGGCGTCTCAATAGAGACAATATCCCTTCATGATACGTTGCTAGCAGAGGCAATGTATTCATGTGGAGGCAAAAGTGAAATTCTTCAAGAAGTGCTCTGTTCTAATCTCACTTTTAATGACGGAGAATTTAAAGACCTTCCTTTTCATATTAAACTACTTCTTGATAATTTACAGGCAGCCTTCACCCTCAGACAGAAACTCTTATTCCAAAAGACCCTATGTGGCGTTTGGTACGTGGGAATCTACATTACTCTTGGCATCTAAATGCCTAGGAATCACATTCCTAGGAATCACATTCCTAAGAATGTAGTTATTCCTATGTTTGGTTTTATTGGGAATATCTTAAGATTCCTAGGAATGTGAGATAATAATGTTTGGTTTATTCTCATGAATCTTAAATGAATTATTTATTTTTCCTATTCTATCCTTAGATTTGAATGTGAACTACCAAATCCTTAAAAAAAAAAAAAAAAACTTCCTCTAAATAAATAATGAAAAACCAAATATAAACAATTAATTATGAAAAATTCATTAAAATTATAGTCTAACATTTCAAAATGACAGGTATAATACAAAAATAACTATTTAAATTATCAAATACTTTTATTCTTAATAATAATTTTAAAAGAGTTTAATCCATAATAATTTGTTTTATATTTTATCTTAATTGATTAAATGATAATGAAAAAGGGTTAAAATTGTCAATCTATAAAAAATACAGTTTCCTTTAAGCTTGGAAATCTGGATTCCCACCTGTTTTAAAGGGAATCCACATTCCCACTGAGAGGGGAATCTAGATTCCCCTGGCATCTGATTCCTTAGCGTGATTTGCAACCAAACATGAGAATCTTTAAACATTCCTGGAAATCCTAAAACATTACCCCGTACCAAAAGCCACATTAAGGCTTTAGAATTACATCTTGTTAACACCAGTGCATTTATTGAAGCACTTGGTTGTCAACTCCCTAGCAAGGGGGTTGGAGATTCAAGCTCCATAAAGACAGAATTACGGTCTCTAAAAACCTATCTTATGAGAACAAGCTTTTCAAAACTCCACCCTGAGATTCAACAAAAAATGAGACTTGCCATTAGAACTTTGCCCCCTGAGATCCAACAGAATATACTAACTCACAGAGCCCTAACCAGTTCTTATAACAGATGGATATATCTTTTTAAACTTTTAGTCTCTAAAGCATTTATCAGGACAAACATGACAGATGATGTATGGCTATCCCATAAAGCCAAATGGTATGAAAGCTTTGGAGAAACAGAAAGAGTTTATGATGGTTAACATCCCTACCCGGGATTGCTTATCAATACTGAGACAGAGGATCCAGTAATTTGTGATCCTTCATGGTTGTCTGAAATGCTAGAAGCAGGGTTTATCAGCAAGTTAATCCTCACTTCTGCCACTTAGATTAGTTAATTTCCCAAAGTCATCCAAGAAGCAGTTGAACAGATTGGAGGACTTAATTATATGAAGCTTACTATTTGGAGCACACTCCCAGCCTGGGATACTAGCTCCTATATGGAAGGCAGGCCAGCTCACATTTTGGTTCTCATCAGTGATTTCAGTTGTATCCCTGATCTTTACTGGTATACAGGGGAAACTTATCTATCACTTGATAATCCACATGACCTAGCACAAGAATGGTCTAATTTCATGAGCAATAAGATTTATGAAGTACAAAAAGAATTAGACAATGACTTCCACTTATATGGCTATATTAACAGGATAGCTGTATATGAGCCAAGACCTTCAACAAGGAGGCTCATTGGAAAACGAAATATCACTAAGGACCACAGAATAATGACAAAGAATCATGCTCCTACCTTTCTTCCCATAGTATACTGCACTTTATGTGAAAATTATGGAACATTCCATGAGCATGAAACCAACTTTGACTTTGATTCGTTAGATTATGATAACTATGCAGATACAGATTGATAGTCAAACAAACAGGACAGTATATTTCCTCGGACAGATCCCCAGATAGACAAATGTGACAGATCACTATTCATCTCCACTATTCATTAGCATGCTTGACTAGCTTTAGACAAGAGACAGATACAAACAGATTTTCACTACTACTTACTAGCATGCGTATCCTGATACATTCTCAGACATACTACTGATCATAAAAGGTTCTACCAACAGACATAAATGGTTCTACCGACAGAATAACTTGAGTTAACTTTACCAACTCAAGTTACTTTTCAAGACTTACCAGGATTTATTTCGTCTATAAAAAGACAGACTCCGAAGACAGAAGACAGATTCAAGTTTTAGGTCCAAAATTAAGGTCCATTTTAGAGGTTTAATTCTCAAGTCTAAAGTTCTGAAAGAAGATAGCCCTCTCTCTCCCTTAGAAAGACTCTTGTAATCCTTCATCTCTTGTAATCTTGTAACCCTTCCCTTCAGTCAGATAATCTTGTAACCCTTCAGACATATTTTACTTTGTAATCTTGTAACTCTTCAGAAAGTGTTTATTTTCAAAGCTTGTATCAAAGACAGACGTTTTCAGTTTTTATCAAAGACAGAAGTTTTATTCAAGATTTTACTAGTTTTTGTTTTCATATTCCATACTTCTTTTTAACTTATTTTGAATATATCTATTTTGCTATTTTCTTCTTTATCATCTATTTTATCATTGTTTATGCTTCCATATTACCGTTGTGCTCTCTCCTGGGTAGCTTAAAAAAATCATCTTTGGTAGCCTTTTTATATCTATTTAATTTGTTCATCAAAATTTTTTCAATTAAAATATATTCTTTTTACATCTTGAGATACAAAATTACTAATTAACTTTTTTTCTTCAATTTTATTAAAAAAAAAATTTGAATTCAAGTTCTGCTAATATTTCCTTTTCAATTAATTATATGATAAATCTACTTACTCTTTCCTTCTTTCTTTCTTTTTTTTTTTTTGATAAATGATTCTACTTTCTCTTTCTTGTGACATAGTTTATCTTAATATAATTTTATCAATTTTAATTTTGAAAAACTTCATCATACAAAAGTAATTATAATTATAACATGTTTAGTATCATTTTGTGAGTGAGAAATGCATTTAGAAACAAATTGAATCATTTTATATAATTTAGTAGGTCAATTAGAGTATTTTCATCTATTTGTAAAACTTGTTTTAAACCTTCTAATAACTTTTTTAACAATAGAAAAGTATGTGCCTATGGCAAAGACTTTTTGTTTAAACTTTTTTAGCCTAATTACTTACGTTAAAATTTCATATAGACTAATTTTCTTCGTAAAATTCTAACTAATTTTCAATAAATAAACAAACGTACAACAAAGTAACAATGACATCCAAAAACATCATAAGATTTTAACTAATATTGGTCTTTCAGTTTTAGATATAGTCGTTGTGGACAACATCGGAGCCCACATTTCAGGTAATAAATTAGTGAGTAAAACTACTAATAATAAACAATATGATGCATTTATGTCAGTAATACATACATACATCCATACATATGCATTTATGAATCATCGGAAGCAAATGAAAAGAAAATCATCTAAAAATACCTTTGAAAAGAAAGGGATCAGGGAAGCCATATTTGTAAACAATTCTAACAGCAGCTATATCTTCACTTGAGCTTGGATGAACAATATGGAGCTCCAATTCATCAATAATATACAAATCAGATAAACAAAATAAAAATGTGTTAGAGTTCCAATTTTTTTTAAGTTTGGGTTTCGAGTTTGATACATGATAACTCAAATCTATGACAAAATAAATCAAACCAAAATCTATAAATCTTTGAGTATAAACCCATATATTAAAAAAAAAAAAAAAAAAAAAGGAAGAATATATACCTTGAGAGGAGTGTGAAAAGTAAAAAATAAAGAGGAAGAGTAAAAGCTGTATATAAACTGCTTTGAAACTAATGAGAGGTGAAAAAAGAAAAAAAAAAAAATTGAAGACAGGGTGGTAGATTTCATAGCAATGAGAGGAATACACGTGGTGAAAAATCTGGAACCTTATCACTTTAAGATAAGGGGGAAGATTTTCTACCAATAAGAGGACGACACGTGGAGTTACAGCGTTTTGATAAAAATTCTTTTGAGTTTTGAGTCGTTGGCCGTCTATTTCTATGCGTAAGTGTGTTGATTTTTTTTTTTTTAGAATTTAAATTTTGATGATAGCTCTTATCATCAAACTAAGATACCAATCAGTTTTTGGTATAGGCGGAGATTGAATCTCAAATCTCTTATACAACCATTAAAAATTTTACCAATTGAGCTAATTAAAATCCACTTAAGTGTGTTTATTGTTTGTAGTGTTTATGAGTTATGAGTTTTTTTTTTTTTTTTTTCACTTTTTCGGTCTTTGACCTAATTTGGTGAGTAGTTGTTAACTGGATTCAAATCAAGTGCAATATTTAGAGTATTACACCTGATGTAATTGTAATTAATGACTGAGACTGAAAGCCATTAAATAAAATATAAAAAATTAAGCCCAGTACGAGCACTGACACTAAAAGAATAAAACAATTAAAAAATTATAACTAATAAATTAATATTAACAAAAAAAAAAGAAGAAGAAGTAAACTAATCAATTAAAGAATTGTAAACGATTTGGAGAATTGTAGACTAATACTAAAAAATTAAATAATTGTGAACATTTGGTCAGTAAGGGAGTGGAATATAAACTAATAAATTAAATTAAAAAATTGTATAAAAAAATCAAAAGAATAGCTTAAAATGTCTTGTAAATTCAATAAATAAAAGAATGTAAAAACTAAAAGACTTAAATTAATAAATTAAAGTATTCAAAATAATAACTATGCAAATTTATTTAATAACAATAATTAATATATTTATTATATTAAAACAATATGTCAAATAAATTTATAGTTTATTTTTTATTCTTTTACTAATCCAATAAACAAAAATATGTAATAAGAAAACCACATGGGCCACAAAATTCATCTCCTACCAAGATTGATCTTCTCACAAAACAAGTTCTTTTCTCGTTGATTATGGTTCGAAGGAAGATTGTTCATATAAAAAATCTTGAAGCCACCGCTATGTAATCTCTCTTAAATTTCCCCAGGCTAGGAAAAACCTGCATGCTTCAATCCAAAAGATCAATAAGAGATTGCATTTATCCATTACCACAAGCTTTCCAACGTGGATCAATTTGGATCCATTTGATTGGACCTTTCTCAGAAACTTCAGTGTAAAGTAAATGGAATTTCATAATCTATAAGACATGAAAAGATTGTTCAAATACAATTATTATATTATTCATCATCTGATACATTATTGTCTGTGGGTATAATGTGACGCCCCTCGTAAAGGATTTATAGGAAACAAAGATTGATCTTAATAAGAGTTTTGATTTGGGAATCATGAACTTTGAAAAGTGAAGAAGTCTGCACTTATTTTATATTTTTAAGAGAAAATAAAATAAGAAATAAAAATCATTTTTATTTGATTAACTCAATAGGTAAAAAAAATAGTTTATATTCCACTGATGATGAGTTCAAGGTCAAATAATAGTTTATATTCCACCGATGATGAGTTCAAGGTCAAATTATGTTTAGAAAGGTGTGAGGCATCTACGCACGTCCGATATGTCATCGGTCTCTACTAATAAAAATGGGTTAGAGCATTAACATTAGTCCTTCTAAAATTTTCTTTTTATTTTACAATAAAAGCCTACTTTTTCTATTTTACACGATTACTTTGCAAAAACACCTACATTAGATCATCTATTATACATTCTATTTCCTTTAAATGATAATTTTTTTTATTTTACTTTTATTCTTTCCCCACCCCGCACGTCAGAACTCTCTCTCTCTCTCATTTCTAAACAGATGCTCTCTTTCTCAAATTTGAAAAATCTCAGATCTCTCCAATCAACTTCCATGGTTCATATCTGAAAATCAGATCTCTCTACCCAACCCTCCATGGATAAGCACTTGAAAATCAGATCTCTCTTTCTCTTATATTTCTTTAAATTTACTTCTTGTTATTGATCTAAAGTTTATATGGTGAATTCTTTAATGGTCCGTTTGGATTGAGGGAGAATGAGGAGGAGGAGTAGAGTAGAGTAGAGTAGATTTGACATAAAATTAGTCTATTTTCAGTCAATTTTATCCGACTCCCCTCCACTCCTCCTCTTTCTCCTCTCAATCCAAACAGGCCTTAAGTGTTCGAATTGGCTAGGAATGTGGCGAGAGACAACAAGAAGACTCGGATAGCGCTAAGAAAATTGGTGTTGGTTCCAAATGGTGGTGATTTTGCTTTTGTCTAAGGAAACCGGTGATGTTTCCGAATGGGGTTTTCCTTGGGTTTTCTGTTTGGTTTTGTTTTAGGTGGTGGTGATGGTGGGGCAGTTGGTTGGTTGCGGTGATCTTCCTTCTTTGTCTTCTTTCTTGTTCTTGTTCTTTTTCTTTTCTTTTTTTTGGACATTGAAGAGATCAAGAGAGTAGGAGAAGAGAGGTACAAGGATGGGAGATGAGAGAGAAAAAAAGATTAAAGAAATCGAATATAAAGCTACAGTAATCGTGTATGTTGTATATATACAGTGTTACAAACCCACTGATATGGGCAGTTTTTGAGTAAATATGTGTAAAACTCATTGCTTTTTCTGATTTGTACACACGGATGCAATTGCTCTTAGCTAGTGTTTAATTAATTATTCAATAGACACAATATTATTAACCCAATTTATTATATCAACTCAAACAAGTGATAAATTTTAAGGCATGACAGCTAGAGACTAAATCACGTAACAAGATAAACTAACAATAAGATCAAGCAATTGAAATAACAAAAAAGGCAAAGAAACTGTAGTGAAAATGATTTTAGGAGTGAGTCTTAGAGTCCATTTGAGAACAGTTTATTTAGCTGAAATTGAAAACTTTTTTCCTAAAAATACTGTAGATGAAACTAAAAGTTAGCTGAAATAGTACAATAGGACCCATGAATAGTAATAAAAAGTGCAATGGAGCCATAAATAGTAACAAATATAAGCTAAATAAAAATAAAAATAAGCTAAATAGTAAAAATAATGGGTTTTTAAGCCAATGTCAAACGCAACCTTAGTTGTGAAATCATCCGGAAATGGGGCTTCCATGTTTTTCCTCTCTAGTACACACCCTTTTTTTTTGAAAAACCTATTGCACTGGCCGTTTTGTTTGTACTAAACCCTTGAAAAACCTATTGCACTAGCCGTTTTGTTTGTATGAAACCTGATGGCACAGTGCAAATAGAGCATGCCCTTCTTTTGTTTGATTTGGCATTTTGAGGTACATTGTAGCACAATGTACACCTCATAAACTTTTCTGTTTTTCTCCTTTATTTATTCATTTATTTATTTATTTAATTCTTCTTTCTTTTTAAACCACTAAGATGAAAGAGTGAAAAAAATAATTTGAGAGGTTAAACTTAAAATAAAAACACTAATAGCTTAAATAAAAATGAGAGTTTTGGATAGTAAGTGAAATGAAATTTTTTGTATATTTTGAAATCGAGAATTTAATAAAATAGGTGGAGAATGATTGGAAACAAGAATAAAAAGTAAAATGAAAAACAAATTTAACACAAACAAAATGAGAGGAACGAAATAAGGTGTCTACATGATCTTACACCAATACTCTAGTTCAAATTGGTGAGGAGTGTGTTTGGAATTCCCATTTCATCTTTCATTACTTTTAAGGTAAAATATCCATATTTTCTTAATGTAGACACCAATGCTTTGTACCTTGTGTAAAGATAGTTTTCCGTATTTTCTAATATTTGGTAACATCGAAAAAAATAAGTCAACGGAAAACAATCTTTAGTTAACATAAAAATTATGACTTATTTTTAGAGATTTCTTTTCTCTAATTTTTTTTTGGAAAACAATTCTCTCTGACAGCAAGCTAAATAAAGGAAGTTAAGAGACTCATTTTCAACTTATTTAAGGTTGTTACCAAACATAGGAAAATGATATAGTTTTATAAAAAAAAATGTCTTTTGAAAAATGACTCATTTTCTAAAAAATATTATCGCTAATACAAACAGAGTGCAATTGTTATTTTCTCATATCCTAAATAGGATGGTTGATAAGTACTAATAACAGGCCCATTTGCTAACATATAGTGGATTAAGTAGTCCTTCCATTGCTAGGTGAAGTAAATGAATTATTTCATTGTCATGCAAAAGACAAGCATCCAAATGCATCCATATCAGAATCATCCAAATTTTACGAAAAAAGTGGAGTAAAAATGTGGAGAGAGAGAGAGAGAGAGAGAGAGAGAGCATCTTAAATATTTTCTCAGACAAGATGAAAAGAAGAGCAGATGATCCAAGAAAAGGAAATGTAAAATAACATGGAGATGGAATGTTATGATTGATTTTAAAATCATGGGCAAAATTGTAATTTTTACAATCCCCACAAATTAAGGGTATTCTGGTAATTTAGTTGGTTATTTAGTTATTACATTTTTTTTTCATTAGTTATTAATTTGTTAAAAATAATAAGTTATACACACATTTAGATGATCTTAAACGCAAGACCTCGCTCTCTAAAGTACTAGTTTAGTCATATTGAGGAATGAGGTTCCTTTCCTTTTTTTTTTTCTTCATTGCTTTCATGTGGTATTGTTCATATAGTCATTAAACGACATAAAATTCTCTCTTCTTTCTTCCTCAAGAGGTTGAAACTTGGTGCAATAGGAAGTGTGGGCAGATGATCCAAGAAAAGGACAAGTAAAATAACATGGAGATGGAATGTTATGATTGATTTAAAAATCATTGGCAAAATTGTAAATTTTAGAGTCCCCACAAATTAAGGGTATTCTGGTAGTTTAGTTGATTATTTAGTTATTACATTTTTTTTCATTAGTTATTAATTTTTAAAATAATAAGTTATACACACATTTAGATGATCTCAAACGCAAGACCTCGTTCTCCAAAGTACCCATTTAGTTATATCGAGGAATGAAGTTCCTTTCCTTTTTTTCTTCATTGCTTTCATGTGGTATTGTTCATATAGTCATTAAACGACATAAAATTCTCTCTTCTTTCTTCCTCAAGAGGTTGAACCTTGGTACAATAGGAAGTGTTTTCCACCAAAAACAACAAGCTACAAGTTCAATTCCAAATATCAACTTCCAATAAATTGGAGGAAAATTTGCTTATCATGACCACTCTTAGACCTGCAAAAGTGAGAGCTATGTGTTGGATACAATTCTTTTTTCCTTCTTTCTCAAACACAAAAAATCATGCCCTTAATTTTTACCTAACAAAACCCTAAAATCCCCCATAATTTCTTATACCAAATAGCCATAAAACAACTCATCAAACCGGATTCAGATCCTCTAGAGTTCCTAGGGTACTCTACTAAGTAGAGTTCATTAAATCCTAACCACTCTTTAATGATTTAATGGTCTAGATTTTGCCATGTCAGCATTTCATTAACAATCATCTTAATTGTTTTGTTTACAACATTATTTTATTATTTCAAGAATATTATTAATGAAATGCTGACATGGCAAAATCTAAACCATTAAATCATTAAAGAGTGGTTAGGATTTAATGAACTCTACTGGTAGAGTACCCTAAGAACTCTAGAGGATCTGAATCCCATCAAACCACCTTCTAATTCTTACCACAACCCATGATTCCATTTTCAACAATTCTAAACCCTAGATACACAAATTCTCTAAATCCTATGCACAACATAGCCATATTCTCCATTTTTTTCCCATGTCACCACTCGTGGGGTGGAACAGTTTCTAGACCTTACGGGAATTTAAAAGATTTCACATTGAGAGGAGCTAAATGAAATTAGTTAAGACTGTAGCTTGAAGAAATGTGGAGCAAGAGTACTAAGGAAAGAATTTGGATAACCAACCGTAATACAATCTTTGATGAGATACCTCAATATTGTTATGGAACCATTCAAAGAAAGGATTGCATATGGATGTTGAGTTCAATAACCAACTAGTGTTTGGTGGTATTCTACAAAGAAAAAGTTCAGTGAAAATAGATACTTTCACTTGGAAAGATGTGAATTTTAATGGCTCTTCTATAGGCATAATGTTGAATCATTGAAAATCTTCATTTTTAAGAAAATAACGAATATATCTTAAAATTGAACTGGTTGACACCTCCTAGTATGTTCATGACATCCAAGATTCAAACCTCATCTAGTCAAAGTCAAGGAAGAGATATATCCAAGCCCACGAGAATCGATATATAAAGGCTGATTAATCTATTTTCTTTAATTTATCAAATAGTATATTTTTCTTGTAATTGTAATGTGCAAAATGAAGGGTTTGGCTACTATTAGTAATAAGTATCTAATACCCTCTTTTACATCCACATAAAAATCCCCCTCCTTTTTTTAGGATAAATTACAAGTTTGGTTCCTAACCTTTACTCTAAATGTCAATTTGGTCACAAACATTTTAAATGTACCAATTTAGTCCCTAACTTTTTGATATTGTGTCAAAACAGTCTCTACCGTTAAGCGATAAATGAAAAATATTGACGTGATTAACAGTTAGAATAAAAAATTATTTTATGCCACATCATATGACCCACATGGAATAAACAATAATTAAAAAGAAAAAAACCAGTTTAGAATAAAATTGGATCTCAAAATCCCAAACACCCACAACAGCTTCATACTACCGCCACCAAGGATTCCGGTTTCCAAATTCTATATTTTTGTGCCATGTCCTCATTTCAGAAATGTAAACGTTGAACCCATATGTCAAAATTGAATAAGAACTCAAAAATTATCCAGCCAAGATAATCACAATCAAACTATTATCCCAAGCAAAACAAAAGACCAACGATATTTACAGCATAATAGGTTTTTTACTGACACCAACAATCGACCCATGATGAAAGCCACTCTACCCTAGTCTAGCAAAGAAAAAAAAACCAGCTAACCACGGCAGGGAATTTCATCATATAAACATATTAATCTAGACCCCAAATTATCTAACCGAATCCTAAAGAGTAGCCTTGCAATGTCCAAAAATTCCATTGCGTGGCCACCTAAAGAAATCAATACCTAACTCATCAACACATCAGAAATTTTAGAAAAATAGATGTCCAATTAAGGATAAAGTTTAGTTACAAAATTAATTGTAACTTAAGGTTACAAACTCACTCAATAAAATAAACATTACTACATATTTTGAAAATATAACCGTTGAATTGCATGTTCTTTATGCTCTTCATACATATGTCAAATTTTGTGTCAATCAGATAATATTTACTTTATGATCTATAAGTTTATATTTTATGCAAAATTTTAAATTACAAAAACTTGTAATTTTAAAATTTTATTGATGACATAGTTTTTGATCTTTAATTTTCTTGAAATTTTGAAAGCATGGAAGATATAAGAAGAAGATGTAATACAATGGTGGATTTGTCAAAATTCACCTCCAATAAAAAGATATTGAGTAAGGTTGTAGTATAAGGTTACAACCAACTTTGTAGCTAAACTTTGTCCCCCAATTAATCTTTGAGGTGTACTTTTGCAATAAGAAATTATTCGAAGTAGCAATTTCCCACTTTGGTTCATTGGCTTGTACCTTTGTGTCCATCGAGGTATGAAGAGGCTGGTACTCACTGAAGCTATTCAGGTTGTTTGAGATTTTGACTTTTGAGATCCAATTTTATCATAAACTTTTTTTTTTTTAAGTTTTCATTTTATTTTATGTGGCAGTATTATCTGATGTGGCATAAAAATTATCTTTTTTATTTTGGCTGTTAGCCAAGTTAACGTTTTCCATTTATCACTTAATGGTAAGGACTATTTTGGCACAATACTAAAATGTTAGGGACTAAATTGACACATTCGAAATGCTATGGACCAAATTGACATTTAGCGTAAAGGTTAGGAACCAAACTTATAATTTACTCTTTTTTTTTTTTTACTATTTCATCTCAAATCCTATTTTCTTTTCCATGCTGCAATCATAGTGTGTTGGTGAAATATTTTTCTTAAACCCTTCTTCTATACCAAATTCAAGTTTTCCTCACACCACACCACTCTAAGGAGACTTAAACCAAAAAAGAGAGACATATTATAAGTGCAGTCAAGAATCAAGACCAAACTAGCGAGGAATTAGATAGCTTCCCATCACCGCATGCAATTAATCTTGGTGAACCCTTTCAATTTTAGACTTAAAATGCAAAACATAGTTGCACCATATTTGTGGGTTTCAATTAACTCAACTAGTAAAGTCTCTGACGATTAAATAAGAGATTTGAAGTTCAATCCCCACCTACAATAAAAACCGATTGGTGTCATTACTCTTCTTCAACTAAAAGAAAGTTGGATGTCCTCACAACCCATAAAAACCCATCCCTAAACTCTTATCACCATCGAACATGTTGTGCAGATAGCACTTTAGGACTCAAATCAATAACAGTAAATAAGCGGAAATTAAATAACAAGCACACACAAAGAACACAGGAATTTACGTGGTTTGGCAAACTGCCTACTTCCACAGCGATGATGGAGAAATTTCACTATAAAAAATAGGGAGATACAATAGTGCACGATAACACTCTCTAGAAACCCAAATCCCAATACACCCTAACTTTCTCTCACGCACAAGACAAGAAAACACTATTCTTCTTCTTATGCGGCTGCTGCTAGGTTTTTAGGAATTCTCTAATTTTTCAATCAACTTTGCCGCACCTAATCACATATATATAGGTACATATGCTAAGTCGGCTAATGAGATTCCTATTACAAGTTGTATTCAGTTTACTTGTAATTGACTTGGGCTTGTGGCAATTCAAGCCACACACATAGGCCCACTTCATCAAATCTCCACCTTGGCTAGAATTGATCAAGCTACATAAGCAAACTCCTCCATCGCCTCCACCTTAGCCCTTAAGGGCTCACAAGCTGCAAACACCAATCAAGTCCAAGCATGCTTGAACTTGTCTGTTGGAACTGACTTTGTTAACATATCAGAGACATTCTCACTAGTGAGAATCTTCGACAAAGAAATATCATCAGACGAAACCCATTCTCTGATCTTGTGATACCGCACAGCAATATGTTTTGTTCTTGCATGATATACCTGATTCTTCACCAAATGAATTGCACTCTGACTATCACAATGTTGCACCATGCTATCATACTTGAAACCAAGCTCATTAACCAGTCCACTAAGCCAAAAGGCTTCTTTTCCTACCTCTGTCATCGCCATATATTCTACTTCTGTAGTGGATAAAGCAACTACATCTTGTAGTGTAGACTTCCAGCAAATTAGGCCACCAGCAAACCTAAACACATAGCCTATCATGGACTTTCTAGAATCAAGGTCCCCTACATAGTCGGAATCCACATAACCCACAGCTTCTATACTAGCTTTCTGATCAAATAGGATACCGAAATCACGAGTGCCTATAAGCTATCTAAAGATCCACTTTACTGCATTCCAATGCTCTTTGCCTGGATCTGCCATATACCTACTGACCACACTGACTGCATGAGAAATATCAGGCCTAGTGCACACCATCAAATACATAAGACACCTAACTGCATTCGCATATGGCACTTTAGACATATACTCTGACTCCTTATCTTAACTTGAACACAACTGTGAAGACAATTTAAAATGGGCAAAAAGTGGTGTATTAACAGGTTTTGCATCAAGCATACTAAACCTCTCTAACACCTTCTTAAGATATCCATCTGAGATAACCATAATTTACCAGCCCCTCTATCTCGGTGAATTTCTATCCCAAGGATCTTCTTGGCAGCTCCAAGATCCTTCATGTCAAATTCACTACTCAACAAAGACTTCAACTTCATAATTTCTTGATTACTCTTTGCAGCTACTAACATGTCATCAGCATATAAAGCAAGAAATATATAAGAGCCACTAGCAAGTACTCTAAAATAAATACAATAGTCATACTCACAATGGATGTACCCATGTGTGACCATGAATAAATCAAACCGTTTGTACCATTACCCGGGAGACTGCTTCAAGCCATATAATGATCTCTTCAATAGACAAACATAATCTTCCTCGCCAAGTTCTTTGAAGCCTTCGGGCTGTTGCATGTAAATCTCTTCTTCTAAATCTCCATGGAGAAATGTGGTCTTCACATCTAGCTGCTCTAACTTCATGTCATGCATTGTCATAAATCCTAAGATTACTCGAATTAAGCTGTGCTTCACAACTGGTGAAAAAATCTCATTATAATCAATTCCTTCTCTCTGTGAGTAACCCTTAGCCACTAACCGTGCCTTAAATTTTTCACCTTCCTTTTCTGACAATGCTTTTTTCTTGCAAAATATCCACTTGAAACCAATAGCCTTCTTTCCCTTGGGCAATTCCACTGATTCTCAAGTCTTATTCTTCTGTAGTGACTCCATCTCTTCTGACATTCCTACAAGCCATTTATCATTGTCTTTCCTATTTGTAGCCTCCTTGAAAGTGAATGGATCTCCACCGCTGGTTACGAGAGCAAAACTAACCATGTCTTCAAAGCTATATTTTTGTGTTACTTTGTGAACCCGCTTCTCTCTACCTTTAGCAATTGAATAAGACTCTTCTTGTTGCTGCTGTGGATCAATCTTAGCATCACCCTTATCACTAGGTGAACTATTCTCGTCAAACTCCACCTCAATAGTTAATTTCTCATGTGGGCTATCATCACATGTCTCTGCTTCATTCTGTTTCAACATAAAGGCTTAATCAAATATGACATTTTTGCTAGTCACCGTTTTCTTTGAGATTGGATCTCAAAGCCTGTAGCCTTTAACACCTTTTTCAAAACCAAGAAATATGCATTTTCTTGACTTCGAATCCAATTTAGAACGCTCTCCACTCTACACATGCACATAAGCTGGACAACCAAAGATTTTTAGACTCGAATAATCAACTGGTCTACCTGACCAAACCTCTTCTAGAATCTTGAAATCAATGGCTGATGATAGAGTTATATTAATAATGAAGCTTATTGTGTTAACTGTCTCTACCCAGAACACCTCATGCATCTGGCTCTTTCTGCTAAGGTTCTGTTCATTCTCTTTGCAACTCCATTCTGCTGTGGAGTTCCTTTAACTGTGAAGTGACGAGTAATGCCTTCTAATTCACAAAATCTTATGAATTCTTTATCTCTATACTCTAGTCCATTATCTGTTCTAAGGTATTTTATGTTCCTACCAGTCTAATTCTCAACTTGTGCTTTCCACTTTTTAAATATGCCAAATACATCAGACTTATGCTTCATAAAATAAATCTATACCTTTCTAGAGTAATCATCAATAAAACTGGCGAAATACTAAGCACCGTTATGAGAAGAAACTGATACTAGACCCCGAACATTTGAATGAATGTAGTCAAGAACACCCTTACTTGTATGAGAGATTGTCTTGAAACTGACTCTATACTGCTTCCCATGCACACAATACTTGCAGAAGTCTAGCTTGCATGTCTTCACCCCCTTCAATAAATTTCTTTTGTGCAACTCTAACATACCACATTCACCAATATGGCCAAGTCACATATGCCATAATTTTGTGTCATTAGTGTTGGATTCCACCGGAGTGGTGACTGCAACTCTTCCTACAACTGTGTTCCCAATCAATCTGTAAAGCGTGCTTACTTTCTGTCCCTTCATCACCATCAAAGCACCTTTGGTAATCTACATGATTCCACCCTTTGATGAGTATGAATAGCCCAAATCATCCAATACTTCTAAAGAAATTAAATTCTTTCTAAGATCTGGAACATGTCTGACATTACTAAGAGCTCTCACAACTCCATCAAACATCTTGATCTTCACGGTACCAATTCCAATAACTGGGCATGTAGCATCATTACCCATTTGGACCATACCACCGTTGTAAGGCTTATACGTGTCAAACCAATCTTTCTTTGGAGTCATATGATATGAGCATGCTGAATATAAAACCCAAGATTCCAATAAAACATTGTTACCTGATAAAACTAAAAGTAAATCTGCACCAACTTCACTGTCATCTGATGTTTCTTCAGCAACACTAGCTGATTCTGGGGGCTTCTTTCCATTCTTCTTCTCCTCTAAATGCTCTTTCAACTCTTTACACTGATTCTTGTAGTGCCCTTTCTTGCGACAATAAAAGCACTCTACATCTTTCTTTGCATGTAATTTAGACTGTGATCTACTCCTGTTGGAGTTCCGTCCTCTTGACCTGCTTCTACCCCTATTGCTTGACTTGCTTCTACCCCTATTGCTTGACTTAGACTTTACAATAAGTCCATCAGCTTGAGAATCATCACCATCTTGCTTCATCTTTATGTCTGACAAGAGAGCACTAGTCACCTCCTCAAGTACTATAGTCTCTTTCCCGTACATCAACGTAGTCACTAGATAATCAAAAAAAGTAGGAAGTGATGCTAATAAGAGTAATGATTTATCTTCGTCCTCAAAATTCACCCCAAAACTTGACAGTTGGGTGTTTAACATGTTAAACGTGTTAAGATGCTCCAACAGATCTGAACCCTCCTTCATATGTAAACTATACAGTTGCTTCATCACGTACAACTTATTCATCATATTCTTTCTCATATAAAGACCTTCTAGTTTTCCCAAACCTCCCTTTGCGGTCTTTGCTTCTAGGATGTTGTGAATGACATCATCACCTAGGTTGAGACGTATAGTGCTAGCTACCCATTCTGCATCCTTCATTATTTCTAGTTTCTTCTCCTTCCCAAGCAAGGCCTTGTGAACTCCTTATTGAATTAGGAGATCTTTCATCCGCCTTTGCCAAAGAGAAAAATTTCTCTTACCACAAAACTTCTCTACATCATACTTTGTGCTTGACATCTTCACTGTATTCAAAAGGATTGAATCCTAACCTGGCTCTGATACCACTTGTTGTGCAGATAGCACTCCAGGACTCAAATCAATAACAATAAATAAGCAGAAATTAAATAATAAGCACACATAAAGAACACAAGAATTTATGTGGTTCGACAAACTGCCTACCTCCATGGTGACGACGAAGAAATTTTACTACAAAAAATAGGGAGATACAATAGTGCACAATAACACTCTCTAGAAACCCAAATCCCAATACACCCTAACTCTCTCTCACCCACAAGACAAGAAAAAATTATTCTTCTTCTTACATGGCTGCTGCTAGGTTTTTAGGAATTCTCTAATTTTTCAATCAACTTTGCCGCACCTAATCACATATATATAGGTACATATGCTAAGTCGGCTAATGAGATTCCTATTACAAGTTGTATTTGGTTTACTTGTAATTGACTTGGGCTTGTGGCAATTCAAGCCACACACACGGGCCCACTTCAACAGGACATGTTGGCAAAGCATGAAAGAAAACCTAACAAACTCTTCTTTTTCATACTCAACCACTAACAAAAAGTGACCTTTGAGATAGAAATATGCATCTAGAAGGGATGAAGTAGAGCACACCGATTTTCATTGTCAATTGAACTAGAGAAATAGATAATGGATTTGGGTGGGTTTAGGGATTTTAAGGATTCAAGTTTGTGTGTGTGTGTGTGTCTATATATATATATATATATGTGTATATATATATATATATATATATATATATATATAAAGAGAGAGAGAGAGAGAGAGAGAGAGAGAGAGAGAGAGAGGTTGTTCTAATCGGGATTCTAATTTGGCTTATATAGTAAGGGTGATTTTGTAAAGGAAAGGGCAAAGGTAAATTATGACTGTCTAACGTAGTGTACCTTAAGTAGGTTAAGTGATAACTTTTAAACTACCGATAGTCTTAGTTAAAATTGGCCAAACCACAGGTGGGTATTATAGCAATTACTTGTAAAAAAAAATGCTAACAGATATATATCTTTCCTTTTTTAGTCACGTTTAATTTGGTTTATATATTTTGGTAGCAACCAATTTGGTTCCTACTATTTTCAATTTGCAATCAATTTGGTCATACCATTAACTCATTAACTGAAAATGTCTAAGCGAAAAACGGTGTGCACATTTGGCTTATAATTTAATGTTTAAAACAATTTAATTAACATTAAGAAATTACACCTTAGAGCATTTGCAGCAGGCTCAACAATGATTCTACTTTGCCAAAATATAGTGAATTTTCTTCAAAACACTCATGCATCAACCTTGTCAAAGCTAAAAAACCAAATTAGTTTTTGAACAGTGGCTCGTTGCTTGGAGCAAGCACAGTGTAACTCGCTATACCAAATTAATTCATTTTTTATTCTCTCTCTCTCTCTCATGAATAGGTGGGTTTCACTCTCTCTCAAGCTCAATTGCAATTAAAGCAAGCAAAACTATCTTGAGTTGATTGATTTCACCATCGTCATTGGCTGTCTAAGCGTGGGTTGGTTAATTTGGCAATGGGTTTAGAGTATTCAAGCTAATTAGATCATGATCTGGGGTGGAGGTGGTGGCTAGGTTGAGACTTGGTCAAGCGTGTGTTTTCATTGTGGGTTGCACTAGTGTTGTATCACTGTCATGGTCACCGTCGTGGGTTTGTGTGGGTTTTTTTTGGTTGAATTGGGTTTGGTTGATTTGTGGTTGGGTTGATCTCTGTTTCTTTTTTTTTTTATTTGGTTGTTGATGTTGAAATATGATTGTTTGATTTGGGTATGAGATATGACTGTGACCTGTGATTTTTTTTTTTTTTTTTGGGTACAATTACCAGAGTAGGGTTGTGATGGTTTAGGAAGAAATGAGTCTGATGCAAAGAAATAGTTATGATGCATGGTGTTGAAGCGGGGAAGAAGGTGAAAAAATATATATTAATTTGGAGAGAGAAATAATAATATTTAAATTGAATAGTGATAGAATATTGAGTTTAATGCAGTAAGATGTGAAGAGTAGATTAGTTAAAGTAACAAAAGTGGAGTATTTGGGGTCAAAATAGAAAAAACTCATTGAAGCTAACGCTAAATTAATGCTCTTAGCATTTTACTAATAAAAGAAGCCAAACCAGGAAAAAAAAAAAACCATAAAAAAAAAAATCCAAACATGATTTTCTAACCCAAAAAAAAACTTGGTGGGTACTAAGAAACAATTCGGCTTTTAAAAGTTGAGGTTAATGGCTGCTAGATAAGGAGAACTTGATGTGGCAGCAACGTTCTAGAGCATTGTTCTTAGTCAGGGGATAGCATCACCTGGTACTTCCATAATAAAGCTTCCCATCAATATAAGAGGAATCGCTTCTTAGGCCTCAGGAATGCAGGGAACGAATAATGCTCTTTTGATTCTCAAATTGCAGATATTGTGGAAGAGTATTACCAACCCTTACACTTACACATTTTATATTTAAAATATAATTACTTAGGTTTACAATTTAAAAATGTTATATCTTTCTATTAATAATAAAAGAAAAACTTCTAAACACATGAAATGCATGTGAAGTGTTAAATATTAGCATTGATACACCAAAGAAGATAATGGTCTTGCAGTATTGATGTGACTTCTAACGGTGACATGATTATATCGAAGAGTTTTGACAGTAGCAGTGGAAAAACAAAGAAGATGAACGCAGCGAAGAAACACCGAGGAAGATAAAGATTGCTCTTAATACACCGTAAGGACAGAAAACCATGGCCATAGAAAGGTGGCTCTGATACCATGTTAAATATTAGCATTGATACACCATGTTGAATATGCTAGTATAGATGCGGAAGCGAAAACATAAAGTATAGAACACAATAATACACGAGGGTTACGTGGTTCAGCCTAATGGCTTACATCCACGGAAGAAACCCTAAAGGGTTACATCAATAATAAATTAAAGTGTAGTACAAATCCTATATTACAATGAACTATAACATGTGTATATATAGTAGACTAAACCCTAGACTAATAGACTTCTAGTAAAAGTAGGAGACTTGGCTTGTACACAAAGTACAATTAGACTTGGGCTTATACTAATGAGTTAATATATCTCTAACATAAAGAGTCTATTATCTAATAAAAATATAAAATAAAGAAGAAGAAAAAACAAGAAATTGCTACGTCCATAACATTTTCATAACAAATTTTAAGTGATAAGTTATTACTAGTTTTAATTTGAACCCACCACTAAAATATTTTTTTTGCCCACCAATAATAGCAAGTAACAACTGACCACTTATGATTTGTTGTTTAGTGTTGTGAAAATGTTGCCGACATATTATATCTCAAAACATAATGTGAAGAATTGTGCAAGCTGAGGTTAAAATAGTAATTCTACCTTATCTACCCAATATTCTTTCTGAATTCTCCCATAGTTGGGGAGATCAAAAGTTCGAAACCTATGGACTGGTTGGTAAACATCTTATCACACCCATTTCCTTTCTTTCCCTTCTCTTTTATACCAAACAGATGAAAAGCAAATTTCTCTCAAATGATTTTCTTTCCTCCATTTCCATGCTTCCTAAAATCAGTCCAAGGACTCCAAAGTCCAACCAAACAGACAATACCTCAGAGCTAATCAATGAGGCAATTAAAGGGCTTGGGCTGGGGCCAGAGCAGGATGGGACCCAAACCATGTGAGAAACAGAGTCCAAAATTTATCTGGGCCTACAGTCCCAGTTTTGAAACTGGGGAAATTCCATTCAGCCCATAAAACCAGCATGGTTAATAATAATATCATCAGTTATAAAAGTGATGATCATTGATTATGTTGAGAAAACCACTTCAATCATTCATTCATGATTGTGAATACGGCACAAAAAGTACACTGGTTGTTACCCATTTGAAATGTAATTGTTGGACTCAATCTTGTCCAGATTGCTCACAGTTTACACAAGTCAGTTCATTTGGACATATGCTTGGCTCATCGATCAATGTGATCAATGGACCCAATTTCAGTTGTTTCTATCGAGGTAAATAGAAGAGAACTTGCATCACTTGGGCTTAATTTTTATGACTAATTGGTAATCACTATTCAGTAGCTGCTCTTTTGTACATCAAATTCACAGTATTTTGGTTCTAAGCTTCTAATTAAGGGGAAAATGTTAAAGATAACCCCCCTTTTTTTTAGATTCAGATAACCTTGAAATAGTTGTGTGATTATTCTCCAAGTCTTATACGTGTAGAAGTTCCGTCTGGCAAAAAGTTAAGAGAGGTTGCTGGTGGCATATACTTCCCCACAGATTAGACACCTAGCAAACACTTTCCAGCAATTCATGCCCAGTCTCTTCCCTGCTGACTAGGTAACTTTGTGGCATGGAGTGTCCTCCCTGATGTTGCATATCTTCCCATCTTTTCTTGATTTGATATGAACATGATACAAACGTCAGGCTTACTTTTTTGAGTATCATAGACAACAGTAGGGGACTGAGGAACACTGATTAAAAGAATGATCATGTTAAACAAAAAAAAAAAAAAAATCAATTGTAAGTTGTAATATACAGTTTAATTTGTGAAGATTGCTTGTGTTTTTCTTTTCAGGATATCTGTATACAAGTCTGGCTTTAATTTTTGAAAGATATCAAAAACATCATCTAATAAATTATTAAATGTATCAAAATTGTGTTCCATTGTAATAGAGTCACTCAAACTAATAATGAAGAGACGCTGGTCTAAATCGAAGAATATCTCTCATATTTCTTTTCTATTGTCTAAACTGATATTTCTCGATCTAATAAATACTCTCGAGTCTTGAATAAGAAAAAAAAAATCTTAACTTGTGTCCTTAGACTACTCATTAACAAAATCCATTAAACAAAAGATAGACTAAGAAAGAGAAGTGTGAGCACAAATGCAAAGTCAATCTGGACTGGGGCCTGGGGGTTATATGGTTCTTCAGACATTGGCATGAGGTTAGTAGAGATGTCCATCATGTTCTAGAATTTGAATTACCAGTTGATTGACATTAGGAGTAGTCAAAAGGGGAGGTTGAGACTTCAAGACTTTGTGAGGCTGCTTGGTTTCTGTATGGTAGGTTAGTACGTTGTTCTCATAAATATGCCTGCAAGTCAATTTACTCCACTGGTTCTGCGTGGTCTTTATTCAGATTAATTTTCGGTAGTTTTTTTTTTCTCCTTCATTTTATATATGTATTATTGTATACAATATCAATAGATTTTAACAACCAATAACATTTATGAACTATCTTTTAATTTCTTATATATTTGAGAAAGAGTTGTGATGATGGACAAGCCGGTTTGTCACTTTATAATGAGCGGAAATTCTGGATCTTCGATATCCATATATTTTTATATTGGTTGAAAATTTTAGCTAAGGTATGGGGTCAGCCAATTGCTCAATTATAAACAAATGGTGCCTGCCAATATGAATTATGAAGGATTCCAAAGAAAAGAAAAAAGAATGAAAAGATTGAAGACGACATGGATAAGTTTTGTAGCAAAATTTTCATTGCTTTATTAATTTTAGACAACTCTCAGACAGAAGTTTTGCCGTTTTGGATGAAAAAAGTGTTTCTCAAAACCCATATAGTTTTGAACAATGAATGATTGATATTGTTTATCCGAACCATACCATTGATGCTAAAAAGATCACTGTCTATTTCCATGATGCTTCATATTGTAAAGTTATAATTTACAACTATGTTTTTATATTTGAGCTTTCAGATATAGTTATAACGTTTCTAATTAGATGCATTAAGTTGGATTGATCAATTTATTTGCCTAAGCAGGATCATGATGTACATTAAGAACACGCTGATAAATTGTAATAGACAAGGTTGATTAGTAAAGTTATAATTAAACTTAGTTTGTCAGTGGATTAAGACGGGTGTGGCATAAAAAAAGATTTATACTTTAGCCAAAATCTACAAGTTCTGGCCACTTTGAAAGTGATTACAAACTCATAATTATTGGCGCGTTATGCTAGTGATTAATTTAACCAACTAGACTGCCCAACTTTGAAGCATAGTGAAGAAAAAACACATAATGTGGGTTTGATAGTGAATAACTTAATACTCATTGTAGCATCATATAATTGTTGACACTAAAATAATCATTATATGCAGTAAAATATTAAATAAAAAGGTGAAAAAAAGAAGTACGTGACCTAACATTCAAACAAAAATTCAATGAGGTTAGACAAAAAATGTCCAAATAAAATCCATCTTAATCCACCTTCACCGGCCAAAGTCCAAAAGGGCCTAATGGGTCCTATAATTTTTTTGGAGAGTCTAAGCCTTGGATAGGAACATATACCCGAATCCAAAGGTCCTTAAATAACACTCAATTTGGTCATATAAATCTCACCATCAATTGGGTCTTTTCATAAATTCGAATTTCTTCTTAACTTTATCAAGCAATTGGGGGGAAGAGAAAAAGATGATCAAGAAAGAAAAAAATGTCATGCCAACCCCTACTAGTCTTGTGACTCTTGTCTATGTGAGAGGCAAATAATACAAGGCTGAAATAACTATAGATATAGAGAAAAGGGAAAAATAGTGCTGAAAATGATGTTCCCACTTTGTATTTATAGGTAATCAATGATCAAAAAACTAAATGGGATAGACCCAGCTAGGCTTCTGGGACCTTGTCCAATGGTATGGGAAAGAGATTGTATAAATAAAGCTCCCCCACATATCTAAATAAGTCTAACGTATCCCCATTTCTCATCCCCAAGTTGTGTGGCAATGCACCTTCTTGATTAGGACACATATATTTTGATCATACATACTACATAGGCTTACGTTGTGTATGATGAGTTTTGTTATATTGCTAAGTTTTTTTTTTTTTTCCAATAATCATGACGTCATTTTTTTTGCAATACATACAGTAGTCATACACAAACAAAATTGCAATAGGAATATATTCTTTTTTATGATATGCTATAAAGGTACTAGCTTTAAGAACTGGTCTATTGAGTCTTGATGTGGAAATATAGAGCAGCAACACAGAAGATGAAGCAATATCCTACCCAACACGGCATTAGCGAATATGAACGGTTGATTTAGTGGTTCTTTGATTTATTTTATAATCTCAAAAAATGGATAAACTTCAAAAATCTTGGCCATACATTTTTAAATTTAAAACAAATTGTTAAACTTGTATAATTAAGCTTCTACTACACAGATTCAATTCAAATTGAACCAGTGCGCGGTTTCCTGGATGCACACCTCTCACTAACACACGTTTAAATGATTAATACAACCTTAACTCACAACATTCAAAAAGACTGGGGGGGAAAAAAAAAAAGGAACCTTATGCAAAATATCCCTTCCTAAAATATTGATAGAGAAAAAGAAATCAACAGAAGACCAAAACTTTGTAGGAGAGATGCTCAACATAGCGTTTGCAAATCAATTGAAGGCATATTGGTCAACAAAACTCACAAAAAAAAAAAAAAAAAAAAGACAGAACAAAGGATTCCTCTTTTTCTCAACTAATATTTCTAGTTAACCAAACACAAACAAGTTTGTTTATATATTGTCATTGTTTGAGTCTCTATAATTATTTGCTTCAATTTTTATTTCCTTACAAGTTTTTGGCCTCAAATATCCATCCTAAATTGCTAATTTTTAGCCATTAGAAATTCTTTGATTGGCGAGCCTCTAAAATTTATGACATGACAAGGGTTGAATGAATAAAAAATTATGACACTAAACTCAAAAATAAAGAAAGAGTCTCGTTGCACACGAAAAGCACATATATAATGCAGTTAGTAGATAAATGAGGTTCTAGATTCAAGTCTTTTAACCAATATTTTGAGGCTCCACTCGAGGGACATCAAAGTTAGGAAAAAAACAAAAAAAAAAAAAAAGAAAAGAAAAATGAATGATACCCCTGTTGCGTCCATTATATGTTGGATGTCGAGGAGTCAAGGAATGATGATTTGTGGTTGAGGAACACCCCCAACCACCTCTTGCAGTTTGCTTCTAATGTTACTCATTATCCACTATATATGTGAATGATATAAAAGATTTTTTCGAATTTATAAAAGGGATTTCTTTATCTCAAACATGGAAAAAAAGCATGCAATAGTGTATATTTCAAAGGTGGTTAGAGCATCCACAGCAGTGAAGCTAAAAATTTAGCAATTTAGCTCTACTAAAAGTTACTTTATCTATTTTACCTACACACATACTGCAGCAGTGGATCTATTTTAACTTTCAACACAATAAAATAATATAAACATCACAATAAAATAATATATCTACCACAATAAAATAATACATCTCACCACAATAAAAAGGTAATGTGAACACAAAATATAAAAAAATTAAATTTTAGCTCTCATGAATAGTGCACATCTATCTATAGATGTGCACTGTAGCAATGATAAAAAAATATAGATTTAGCTTCACTACTGTATGCTTTTTTTGGGTGTTTTGATGGAGTTAAAATAGCTATATAGCTATTTAGCTCCACTGCTACAAGTGCTCTTAATAGCTTATATTCAAGTGACGTAGAAGGGGAAGTAATGGTCCACTAATTACACATTACATAATAAATTTATTGTTTATTTTTACAATATTTATAAAAAAATTTCCAATATTTTTATGTGGCATTAAGTTGGATTGATAGTTGCATGTAACAATGAAAGGAGAAACTATAGTAGATTGTGCCTCATCAAGCAATGATGGGGTCATGCCAATATGTTTTTATTTTATACATAATGGTGATTTTTATTTTTTTCAATTTAGATAATTTATTATATTAAGCATATGAAAGATAATTGAGTACTGAATATTATAAATTGAAAGCTAACATGTATAAGAACTTTTTTTAATTATGCAAAATGCTATCTACTCAAGGTGACAGATGCAAATAATAAGATACAAATCACTTCATTAATTCAAGAAATTTTAAAAATTGGTCTACCTTCATACTTTTATAAATATTTGTAAATCAGTAGATTTATAATATATATATATATATATATATATATATATATATTATTTTTATACAGAATAAAGGATATTTAACCCCATCAGCTTTGAATGCCTTTGATGAAGGGCCACCTAATCTAACTTTCTCTCAAAAATTACAATCCTTAATTAGCTCTTACTATTAATCGGGGAGTTAAGTACATGAGAATGATGAGATTCATTTTTGTGATCAGTTGTGACTTGTGAGGGTTACAATATTCCGTTGCCTCAGCTGGACCGTAAAACGTGGTTTTTTTTTTTTTTTTTTTTTGAGTTAGTCAACTAATTAATGTTAAAATTAAAAATTATTGATTAAAGCACTAAACTTATCCACCTCCTATGTTAGGAAGCTAGTTTGGTTTAAAGTAGTAGTTTTAAACTTTTAAACTCATCATGATCAACGTGATATATAATTTAACCTCTAATTGGTTTTTATACAGAACCCGGAGCCTTTATTTTTCATTTCACATAAACTATAAGCAACTTTTAGGAGTTCAAACTTCAAAATGTTGAATAATAGTCATGAGAGAGAGAGAGAGAGAGAGAGAGAGAGAGAGAGAGAGATGAGAATGAGATTGATAACTTTTGTTCATCATTTCATTAACTATGCACATCTTTTATGGGGTTCAAATTATTCAATATGTTAAAGCAAGTCCAGGCTCCACCAAAAGTTAGGAAGTTTATGGGTGAGGGTACTTTCATCAATTCACAAAATATTAATAACTTTACAATCGAAACCAAACTTTTGCTCTTTATGTCACGAATTTTTACCATTATCTCTATTGCGTACTCTTTGAAAAAACGATTGGCAGAATTTACCTTAAATCATGTGGCAATTGATGTGACCCATTCTTCTCTTAAATTCAACCCTATTATCATTAATGCAGTGGTTTAAAATTTAAATTTGCAAAGGTTTTAGTACAAATCAACTTGATGACCATCCTCTTTTTTTCATAATTTACTGAATGTACAAACATTTGTTGATTGGCCATAGTGTAGGACCAAGCTCTAAGCCCAAAGGGAAAAATCCAAACTGACTGAAATCAGTCATTTAATTTGTAGAAGAAACAATGAAATTTAGTATCTAGGGTATGTGATTAATGTATGCAGTAGGGACATGCATGCCATGAATACCAATTATATTTTGTTCCATGGGTGGACGACAAGGTGACCAAATCTCAAGGTGATTAGAGAGCTAATATTGAGAGAAATATTATAAGTACACCTAAAGAAGATTGATTAAGTCCCATTGAATGCGTGCAACTATTTTAATTGAGTGATACTATGGATATTAGTAAAATATGTTATTATATAAATTTTATAAATTGATGTATCAACTTTAAATACACAACATAAATATTAGATTAATGCTATGATATTATGAATTTATTACATAATTCTTACAATATATCACTAATTATAAATAATTTATTAGGTTCTAAAAGTTTAGAACAATTGACAGATCATGAATACAAACTTATGTAGATATAGATTTTAGAGTATATAGGGTATATTAGATAATACTCAAGGTATTATAAGTCAAAACACAAGAAAAAGGAAGCTGTATGTTCAGGAATTAGAAACATGCTATGTTTGATCAATCGAAACTCTGGTTCGACCAATCAGGATGCAGTCCTGTAGAATTTTAAGTTCAGCTAATTAGCCCAAACTTGTCCGTTTGAAACTCAAATCATGATCTGCTTGTTGCAGTATTTAGAGGACATTATAAGCTAACCCTAAATGTGGTTTTTAGATAGAGAAGAGTGCTTCTTGTGCCTCCTATTGTAGATCTAGGGTTTTTGTACCCAAAGTTATCTAAAATCTTTTATTAGTAATATTCTTTGAAGAAACTGATGATCCGGTGTTGGAGAAGTTGTTGTCATCACTAGTCATCATAGTTGATGATCTAAACCTTTAAGTGTAGTTCTCAGAGTCACAAACTAGAGTGTTTACATGCAACATATCACGTGAGTAAATACTACTAGAGGTAAAGTAAATTTAGGGTTAAGTCTATTGCAAAAACTTTAATTCTATTAGTGAATTGTTGCCTTGTGGATTGTTTAGGTTAAACCCTCCCCAACTTTTTTACACTGAAACTAGACGATTTCATTGGTTTTCCGACATCATCATATTGTTGTGTTTTTTAATCTTCTGCTTTGTATGATATGATTTATTATTATTAACCTAGATCTGCTCAATTGACTTAAGTAACAATTTGGCTATTAAATTTGGTTTAACAAATTGTGTTTTTTAGAGGTCTAAATTTAACATAATTGATTAAAAAATTTACTATGTTATTATAGTGACATCAATCATATTTTATTATCAAAATTCTAAACATATTGAAAATAATTTTTAAACTTTTGGAAATGTAATTCTAAAACTTATCTATTATTGTTGTTGATCGGTAAGAATCACATTTTATCATCCCATCAGTTTATAAATTTTTGTAATAGAGATATAGAATTGATAGAATTTTTTTTCCTTATAATTTGAGGGTTTATTAGATTAGGAATGTAGTTGCCGACATTATTACCTGGCATTGAAAATTCAACAAATCAGGCACATGAACCTAGAAGGATTTTGACAAATTTGTTCTGTCAATAAGAAAAATACTTCACCAATCTTGTTGGTACGGTTTAGCGAAATGCATGGTTTAGTTTTGGCTTCGTCTATATATTCTTGAACAATAATGCCTGCCCTGTAGCAACAATTGGTGTCAATTTCAATAGAAATCTGAGACTGTGATGGAGTCTAGTTAATTTCTTTAATAGCCGGCAAGTTCCATCACACATAAATACGAAAAAAAAAATTGCACAAAAAAAAATTTAAAACCAAACAAAGACCAAAACTTTAAGAGTCAATAATGAATTTATGATTGAAATATTGTGGATGGGGGAGTGAATGATTCTAATTAACACTCCCATATTCTGTTCATCTCCCATATCAAATGTCTTCTGGTACATAAATTAATCTCCAACCAGATTTACTATTTGTTACCAAAATGTCAACAACAAAAACAGCTAATAATTAGTATGTTCCCACTTAGAAAGGAAAACATCTCATGAAATTTAAAATAGATTATGTGTCACATGCCACACCACACATCAGATTATAATTGGGAGAGAATTTGAGCATTTAATTGGAGGAAATTCTTTCCCTTTATTTTTCATTCTAAATAAAAATGTCAGTGAAAATTCAAATAAATAAAAAAATGTAACGGATGAAAGTTTTATAGCGTTTTAGATATGTGCCGGTTTCAAAATTGCTTATTTACATAGTTATGTTTACCAAAAGATATAGTTTTTAGTAACATCTATATTAAATGTGTTACAAAAAGCTAAAATCCTTTTTTTTTTTCAAAAAAAAAAAAAAACTAGATTATTTGTTAAAAAGTTGAGACAACAAATATTTTTTAAACAATTCCTAAACATACACACTAAAATAATTTTTTTTTCTTTCTAAAAAGTGCACTCACTTGAGCAGTACATTACACAATACAAGCTAGGGGGCATCCAAATCAAATTATGAGAGAGGCCTACAAGACAACAAATTGAGTGAATCTCTATGAATTGGGTAGCATTATTCTCAGCCCTTTGGACAATCTAATCAATAAAATAGTTATACTATTGCAACCCTAATTGTTATTCAACAGAAACCAACTATAAATAATGTTACAAAAAAATCTCAAGCCCTAATTCCTGTAGAAAGTCAATCATACTATGATGAACACCCGTGAAGTTATAATGTGTACAGCGACTTCTTCTCCACACTGCCTTTATTACTGGGCATACCCATAACACGTGAGTGTCCTCTTTGGCCAACCATGGGTAGGAAGAAAATTCAACTTGAATGGTAGATATTGGTTGCAATTTTTTTGCAGAGCTCCAGCTGTTTCTTTGATGCCTTGTCACTTCCATTACTGTATTTTTTTTTGTTTTTGTGTTTTTATTTTTTTATGGTTCCTTTCCTATTTTTCCTTTTGGGTCTTGAAAGAAATGAATTCAAAGTCTGACAATTTTCATCTAGCATCTAAATTATTTATCAATTATCAACATGCTAGGAGCCTAGATAGAATCATTTTGCCCAAACCAGAGCCACTATATGTCTATATATGGTGTACCACCTCGTCATATCTCGTCAGATGTTTTGTAAGTGAAGTGTCAACTCTCAATAATTGTTCTTTATCATTAAATCAAAACACTGATTGATTTTTTATGCATGCGGAGATCAAACTCTTAAATCTCTTATTCGACTACAATAAACTTCATCAATTGAGTTAATTAGAATCTATTGCCTCTTACTCAAGTTCGTGCACATTTCATGATTCTATTTTGTTAATGTCACTAAATAATCTTTCATTAAATTGAGCAAATAATGATGCCAAACAAACGATTTTTAACATCATTATTGTAGGTGTCCTCTTGATGGGGCTGGATTATTATTATTATTTTTTAAAATAGCCAAAAGACATGCCATCATTCTCACGCTATCAACTGGTTCAAGATTTTCAATATGTAATAGTGGATGGGGCTAGTTCCAAGGCGAAAGAGGTGCCCTACCAACATGACATTTGAGATTCATCCATATACACGTGTACGGCTTAATACTCAAGGCTTAAATAATCTTAATATACAGTATACACACAATGTAAATCCAGTCCAAATAACTCGGCTTTTGCTAAGCAGTCAGGTCCATGAGAAAAAGACAGAGGTGGCATATACTATATATATAGCTATCAAAAGCATATAAAGACCACCAAATTTAGCGGGAAAGAGACGGCTACCTGGTGTACTTTCCTTTTCCCAATAGAAAGAAAAATGGCAATAGTTTTGAAAAGTTGGAAGATAACTAGATAAGCCAGATTCAAACAATTAACCATGTGACATTATATTTATATACTTTTCTTGCAATTGTCATTATAATTAGAATTCCAAGAAATTGGTACCTGAATTTTTTTTTTTTATATACTTTTCTTGCAATTGTCACTATAATTAGAATTCCAAGAAATTGGTACCTGAACTTTTTTTCAACTAATTATCTAGAATGTGTGTAAGTTAGTGTGTTTTTTTTCATACAAATACTTTGATTCGTAATTATGAATACTAAATGTTTCACCTGGTTTTTACTCGACCCATATTTTCTTATTTTTGCCTCACAAAAGGAATGAGATATGGATGAGATTGGCTTGTTTTATCTTATCAACGGTAAATTATTATAATTTAATCTTTTATATACATGTATTATTAGCATCACAGAAAATACCCTCTTATTTTTGTCCTTTCTTTCTTGACCTTTCTCGCATTAACGTTGAAACTACCTTATTAAGAATGACAACTGGTCTCAACTCATCTCACCTCAACTTAAAGATCCTTGTTTTTAGCAAACTTAATTTTCTAACCTCTCAAAGAGGTAACAGGATGATGAAGACTCCATCATAAGATTCTCATTTCTACCAGATAAACAATATCCACTTCTTAGTGATTGCTCTTTATTATAAGTTTATCAACCTTCATATTGATTTATATATTTCTCCATTATATAATAAACGGGACTAAGGTCTCATACGAAGTTACAAAGTATTAATGTGTTGGCCACCCGAGCAACCAACAACCAATATGCCATCATCCTTTTTCCACGTGGCATTACATGATTGGGCTAGAAAATTATCCAAGACTTTCTAGCGGTTAAGCTCGTGAAAGCCTCGACTAGCCCACTAGCCTCAGATTGATACATCGATCTAAACTGTAACGTAAGACCAAACAACAATCTTCCAAAGCCAAAAAGGTGTTAAGCATTAGCAAGTAACCCAAAAACATATATTATATCAATTATTACAACATTTTTCCCCAACACAATTCAGAGAATCTACTATAACCTATTGTAATAATAATTAAAAAAAAATCAAAATCAAAAGCCCCACACGCACCCCTTCAAAAAAAAATCCCCACACGCACTTCGTCTTTTCCTTTTCCTTGGTCACTATTTATATATAAAACTTTAGCGAATAAAAAAAATGAAAAATGAAAAACAACTACAATGTACCTCACATTTATATATCCAACGAAACAGATAGTCCTTTCAAGTTTCAACACAAACCCCAAACCCAGCGCCAAAACTAAAACCACACACTCACTCTCTCTCTCTCTCTCTCTCTCTCTCTCACTCGTTCTCTCTCTCAGAGACACACAGACAGAGACACACACACTCACAGAGAGGGGAGACAAGACAAGCTTGGGTGAGTTGTCTTGGGGGTAGCTAAACATGGGAAGCAGCAGCGAATGAGAGTGAGTTGTGGTAGTTGCAGCAGACTAGCGGTAATAACAATTATTGGCAATCATGTCGATACTATCGTGCTCCTCCGACTGTTTATCCGATGACCTGCTTTGCGGCGAGCAAGGGTCCGGAATCTTGTCCGGTGAGTCGTCTCCGGCGGAGTACTCGTCGGACTTGGACTCCTCGGCTTGCAGCGAAGAGTCCATAGCTGAGTTCATCGAGGACGAGCGCAACTTCGTTCCTGGGTTCGATTACCTCGCTAGGTTTCGCTCTCAGTCCCTCGATGCTTCGGCTAGAGAACAATCGGTTTCTTGGATTCTCAAGGTCTGGTTTTTGCTTCTTCTTCTTCGTTTTTTTATTAAATGATCGGACTTCGAGTTCTGCGTTTTTTACTGTATTGCCACCCGACCGTTTATGTAGTTTTTACGTTGAGATCTGATTCGACCACCTCAGACCTCGGAGCCGCCGTCCGATGTTGGCGCATTTTAGCATCTGTCTCCGGTCTTGTTAACATACGCCGGGGTTTGCTAACTAATATTATTATTATTATTAAAAAAAAAACCTCCTTTCTTTTTGTTTTGTTTTGATTTTTTTAATTATTTGGTCGGGGAAATTAAATGGTCAATATACCACTATTTATGACGATGAGGTCGTTGAAATAAATGGATTCCTCTATTATTATTATTGTTAAATTAGTTAAGATGTTTTTTCAACGTGATATTAAAAATGCTATAATAATTATTGGAACACAGTTAATGTATACTTTTAGAGCACACATTATTGAGTTATAAAACTTTTTACATTTACTTTTTTATTTTTAATGTCACATTCAATCTCTATTTATTATAATGGTTTGTATGTTTTATACATTTTTAATTAGGCATTTGAATCTAGACGTTTTTCTAGAAACATATAAATGCTTATTCACCTAAAAGTCATTAGCAATATCATTATTCTTGTTTTATTTAAAGACAAATGAAAGATAAGGCTTTTGAATTAAATTACTCCTATCCTTTATGAGAGATGTGGACAATATGGACAATATTATTATTCGAATATATATTTATATATATATATATATATTTAAAAATCAGCAGAAATTAGGTTACATGAAAATAACAAGTGAATATTTGTATTGCGTTTTTGCAGGTTCAAGCATATTACGGATTCCAGCCATTGACGGCGTACCTCGCCGTCAACTACTTGGATCGATATCTTTATTCTCGCCGTTTGCCGGTAAACTTTCGTCAATAGGGATTAATATTATTTTACAATCTATTTCAATAAAATTAATATTTATCGCCGCGAGTTTTTAGTACCATGGTATGACTAGTAGTTATTACGCTTTATTCTTTAATGACTTTTCAAAGGTACAAAGTAATTATTTTTGACTTTTCAAACGTGACGAGGACGAAGTAGTGTGAGTAACGTTTTTAGACTTTATGGTATCCAATATCCACATGTCCAAATATATATATATATATATAGTGGTTTTTGTACAGTAGAGGTGTACGTACTCTCTTTTTCAGTCTTCTAGGTTAAGCTTATGATTACTTACCCAAAAAAAACAAAGGGTTTAAGATTTCGATCCAATAACCCATCCCAAAGGAGAAAAAAGATTACTATTAATTGTTTGGTTAAAACTTTAAAGTCCGACAAATTACTTATTCCTTATCATTTGTTACGCTTGACTTTGTAATAACTACAGTATAAAGTACGGTTTGCTACTTATGAAGCCCTTTTTTATGAACTTTGCTTGTGTTCTTTGTTGTTGTCCCGCACAATTCAGTGCACGTGGGAACATTGACATTTGTGCCACTATGTATATAAAAATGGAGTATCGAACAGTTCGATTCCACAATGCACAGGAATCTTTAATAAACCCATTAATTATAACTGTTACTTATACTATTGAACAAGCTATGCTATTCTTGTTTTTTGATTGCTAATAGTGTTGTTACTGTTTTAGCAAACAAATGGGTGGCCAATGCAACTGTTATCTGTAGCTTGCTTATCTTTAGCGGCTAAAATGGAGGAACCTCTGGTTCCTTCTCTATTGGATCTTCAGGTACATATATATACTAGTGTCTCTAGCTATTATTTTGTTCAATTATTTGAGCATAGTACTAATGTAAAATGCATTATAGGTGGAAGTTGCCAAACACATTTTTGAACCTAGAACGATTCAAAGGATGGAGCTTCTTGTGCTTAGTGTTTTGGATTGGAGACTACGATCCATAACACCATTCAGCTTCATTGCTTACTTTGCATGCAAGCTTGATTCGGCAGGAACTTATGCTGGGTTTTTAGTTTCAAGGGCGACTGAAATCATTTTATCTAATATTCAAGGTAATATATACTGATACTATTAGGTACGTACATGCATGCACACATGTACGTATACGTTCGTATATGGAAATAAAGAATAATAACGTATTGGAATTTGGGGACAAAAAGGGTCATTCTTTTACAATAAAATTGAAAGAATACTTTTTCTTTTTTCACGTGTCCACAGAGGCTAGCTTTCTCGAGTATTGGCCATCTTGCATTGCTGCCGCAGCCATACTTTGTGCAGCTAGTGAAATTCCAAATTTGTCTCTTGTTAATCCTGAACATGCTGAATCATGGTGTGATGGACTACACAAAGTAAGCATGTAACAATATTTATGGTTTAGGAATATTATAGATAAAACAATCTAAGTATATGTTAATTAATATATTATTTTGGATTTTGCAGGATAAAATCACTGGTTGCTACCAGTTAATGCAAGAATTTGTTCTTGACAATAATACTCGGAGGAAGCCCTCAAAAGTGTTGCCACAGCTTCGAGTTACAATTTGTGCTAGAATGAGGTCTAGTGATTCATCGTCATCATCATCGTCATCATCATCAAATAAAAGGAGAAAATTAAACAGCTATTTATGGGTAGATGATGACAAGGGAAACTCCGAGTAATGGGAAAAAAAAAAAAAGGTGGGAAAAAAAAAAAGCAAAGAAACCTCAATAGTTTTTGGAGGGTCTTTTTTTTGGAGATAAAAAATTGACTAGAGTGATGGGTGTAGATTATAGTATATATAATGTATGTATCAGGGTTTGGTGAGTTTGGAAAATTTTACTAATTTTTTGTTCTTAGTGCGGATGGCCATTCATTATTAATGGCTTTGCAGATTCCCAAGGGAGAAGGAGGGGAATCAATTGTTAGATAAATAAGTATTTTGGTGAATGGGAAAGTGAAGAAAGTTGAAGAAACAATGTTGTTTTAATAGTGGAGTCATGGAGTGTGAAAGAAGTGGGTGATTGAATTCAAAGGCAGCATTGATTATTGAATGAAAGGAAGGGTTTGGTGGGGGCCAAAATTTTATAGGTTTGGGATGATGAAAAAGATCAGAGGGGGTTTGGCAAAGATGTGAGATTCAAGTTTGAAAGTTTGAGGTGTGTTTATGGGGTTTATAAGTCAAGCTTCTCATCTATCTACCATCATTGCTTCAACTTCTGCGTCTTTTCATGATAAGGAGGAGATGAAAATGAATGAATGAATAAGAAATCAATCGGCTCCATTTTGTAGACTTTTTTTTTTCCCTTCTTTTGGAGTGGTATGTGTGCACACGCCTTAGTTGTGTAGCACACACGTGTGTATGTGTGCTTTTTTGGCGGGAAATGTCCCTTTTTTTTCTTTTTTCTTTTTTTTTTGGCCTTGAGCTTTTGGGCTAACCTTACTGAATGAGGGGTGTTCATACGTGTATATTGGTTACACGTGTGTATACTTTTTTTTTTTGTGAAATTTTTTATTTGTTTTTCTTTGGAGAGGAGAAAAAAAACCTCTTTCTTCATGGCCTAAGTTAATTAAGTTTGGCCTAACAAAATATATATACAAAAGGTCTTTGGGGCCTTTCATGCGTGTTGTATTTGATTCATCATCAATATAATAATTTGTAGATCTCTCTCTCTCTCTCTCTCTCGCTGTCTAACTGTGCATGGCACGTGATTGATAATGGAAAGTTTTGTAGTTTTGCCATTTGTTTTTATTACTGTATCAAATCACTTTTTATGAACCACTCTGGAATTTTGTTAGGCATAGCTCAGTGAAGTTGAAGTGACTCGATGACCCTACTACCAATAAAGACGGCTCATTCGGTGATTATGACTCCTTAGTCGGTAATCTCTCTCGTGAACTATTCATTGCTCTTTGTGTTCTTATTATTCCCCTTTCAGATGTCAGAATAAAATTCTGCCTCGCACCCTCAAATATCTCTACAGTGTCAAAGGTTTTTTTTTTTCTTTTTCTTTCTTGACTACTATACAAGAATTATCAGTCAGCTGAGCTACACGATTTTTGGCCAATTTCTGCGGTGTCAAAGAGTAATTTTCCTTTTTTTTTTTTTCAGTGGTTATATTAAGAGGTATTAATCAGGTGAACTATACAACTTTATTGATGATGAGATAGATAAACAATAGAGAAGCATTAGGAAAACAAAACTTTATATCATCTCGAAGCCAGGTAATCTTATAGCGAATGTATGTATATATGGCGATAATTAAGCGCTTAAAGTGGGTACAGTAGTGATAGATTCTCTGTTTGAAAAGCAAAGGGGGCTTGAAAAAGCCTCTTTTAAATTAGGGTTCCTAAACTACAAATGGGAAAAGACCAGCACAGAAGTTGTCATTTAGTCCCAGATCCCCGACATAGGCATATTATTTTTGCATGTAATAACATAGCACAATGGCCCATCATATGGCGCGTAAAAAGGTACCCCCCCCATGCATTTCAGGCATTTGTTATGCAAATCTTATCACCTCCAAGCGTGACAACAAATAGCCTAGCACCATTGGCAAAGCATCCTCCATCACATCATCGTATATATATATGTATCTATAACATTCATGCACATCAGAGTTATTATACATATATGCTACTGCTTCAATGGACCATCGTGATATTTGGTGACAATTTTAGTTTGGTTGGTACATTTTTTTCCTCCAATTTCTCTTGGATGGTTACTTTAATATGATTAATGATATATATGCCATCGAATCAAAGACAATTAGGACCACCTGATTGATACAATTCGTACACAATAATTTGAGGCCTGCTTAGAAATATTTGTAGGTGATCTATAATGATAAACACATACCTCACTTTATATACTTTGTAAAGAACTTTTAAGCTCGTTTCCAACAATGTGGAACCCATAATCCACCGTGTAGGAATCCACTTTCTTAATTTTTATGATAAATAATCTATTAGTTTAATATTTCCTTCTAATAAAAAAATTTGATGTGGCATTTCCTCAATAGGGCAGCTAAGTGGGAGCCATGAAGATTTGGACTTAACACTTCCAATCAGAAACCAACATCTCTTAGCTATTAAAAAGGTCACCCATTAAAATAAAACATGGATCTGGTTTGGTGATCAACAACTGATAAATCTGAATAGCCCACCTCGTGGTTGTTATATATGACAAAAGCTTGATAGTAATGAATAGATTGATTTAATTAAAGAACACAAATGTGACAGGCAATAAGACATTTTTTGGAATGCAATGACATGGTTACCTTTTAAAAATTGATCTGAAAATTCAACCCATAAGCCCACCTTATCTTTTCCCTAAAACAATACTATTTCCCAATTCACATATGCCTCTAGCAATAATTAAGCAAAGTGGGTAGCTAAGTCGTATATACCTACAACATGATCATATTTTATCATTGTTACTTTGATTTCATTGAAAAAATAAATTTAAGACATGGCCCCTATTGTAATAGTTAGTAGAGCACGTTCATTAATTGTAACAAATGTTCATGTCTTTGATATGCTGAAAACACATATGGCTAACTCTTGAGTGTAACTTTGACACATTTGGCATTTGATATTGCAAATTGGGGAGTCGGTGGTGACGTTTTGCCATCTCATTGGACAAGAAAAGATGGAACATATGAGAATTTGGATTTTGTCCGAAATTGGTTCCCACTTTTTTATCCTATAATCATGAAGGCCAAATAATAATTATACCATATGAGAGTTTGTGTAGCTGATGATTAATCTAGTAACTATAATTCGCCCATTATAGGCTTATAGCAGTGTACAAAAAGAATGACTGCTAATTAATAATTATCAGCTATTAGTTAAAACTCATTAAACATATTTTTATAGACCAATAAGATGACCAAAAAGGCATATACGGCTTCCCTATCTAAGCCCATGAAAGGGACGATATTGGAAATTCATGGCCCCTACTCATACTTTCCCTTGTCATACAATAAAAAATTTTCCCACTCACCTTCTTTTCTCTAAACGACCTGACTTTTAAAGGTGAGGAATCCTAAGTATAAACCCAAAAGCCAAATATTCTTTTTCCCTCCCAATAAAAAGACAGAGTTTAAAGAATAAAGAGCGTAAGAAGGAGAATATAGCTCTTTACCCAATTTTATTTTATTTTATTTTATTTTTTTTAATTTCATGTGGGAATTTTCCACTTTAGATGCCAATGACAAAGATAGAGGACCCCTAAGATTCAGCTTTTAAAGATGATTTTTAGTTGTAAAACCATATGCTCGTGGGGTTGCTGCAAAAGTCCATTGGCCCCTTATACTAAAGGTTCAAAAGCTAGAATGATATTGAATTCTCAGATATGGTTTGTGATTTTATGCTGAATGCAAGACAGTGCCACTCTCTTAAGTCCATGGGGTACTCAAATGTCCCCATGCCATGTCAAAGTTTAAATTGCTAAAAGAAAAGCAAAAGGAAAAGCAGCTGAAAAAGAAAATTTGGATCATATATACTCCCTTATACGTAAAAAGTTTATATCTTTGTCTCTTCAATATATATTATTGTGCCAATGCATGTATAACACGGTTGATTTCCAGTCAACAAAACTCAAATAAGAATGCTTTTGTTTACATAATGACATCCAAATATCCATTTCATTGCACTCTTAAATATAGATACAGTACTCAACATTGATGTATAAGTACATTTGGTAATCAAATTTTCATGTTGTAATATATATATTTAGCTAGTGCTACATGATTCTAGGAATTTTATATATATATATATATATATATATATATATATTCCCTTTGAGTGTTGGGGCTATAAAGGTAAACGTTTGCAAGGGGAGCCCGAATGTTGGCTTTTCCAACTCACATTCCTCTCTTTGGATGCCATGAAAAGAAGTTGAAAGGGTAAGATGGGAGTGGCAACTCTCGAGGGAGCGTGTATGTTATAGTGTTCTTTATTGCTTTGCGATAGTGCATGGACCTCCATTTTAAAGAGTGGAGACAAAAGAGTCATCGTTTTAATCATCAAAAATATGAAACCCAACTTCCCTAGTTGATTCATCTAACCTATACATATTTATTTGTTTGTTTTTTTTCCTAATTCACTAAGCATTTGATAGGTCATATGTCCGGAAATTTGGGAAGCTCATTTGCACATAAGACACTCCGTAATAGTCAAGGCGTAATACAGTTAACAAAATGTGAGAAAAATTTAGATACAATCTTAAGTTTTGTAATTTAGATTTTTCAATTGAATTCAATCAAATGATTGTATTAATTAATGAACTATATAGTTAAATTTAATTGTCAATAAAAAAAAATAACATTGTTTCTGTTATAAGAAATTATAACCAAATAGACTACCGCGCATTTTTGGTGCGATGGTTACTCCACAAGTATACATGATTATGGGGTGTAGGGAATAAGAACCGGAGTTCAAGTCTCCAGGAATGAATTTTATACACATATATACTTAGATTATGTTACAGTAAAAATTCTATCTTGTATAAAAATAAAAAATTAAAAAGAATTAAAACCAAATAAATAAACAAAATAAAGTAAAACAAAAGACCTAGTAAAGCAGGTTAAAAAACAAAGAGAAAAGGAGAAGGAAAAAGAAGAAGAAGAAAAAAAAAAAAAGAACCTAATTTTACAGTGTCATTTAATGGAGGTAAAAGCTCAAAAGAAAAGTTGGAACAATTTTTAACCAAAAAAACAAAAGTTGAATCAAAGCGGAAAGAGAAGTTTTAGCCGAAAGCCTTTTACCCAAATTGCATTTAAAAAAAGAAAATACTGGATTATGAAAGTACAGTTAAAAATGCTTTGATAAGATAGGTTCTGGAGTGAGTACGTGTTTTTAATTAATAGGAAATTATGCCTTTTATGAGTCAATCTATCAAATTAAAAAAGAAAAAGAAAAACAGACAAATTTTCAGCACTTTCTTTGTCTCATCAATAGATATCTTTGTACTGAGAGATGTAAGAGAGAAATAAATTTAATTAGTTCCTGTTATGTTTCATATAAATTCTAGAACATTTTGGTTAAACATCTAGAATCTCTTTACCTAAACTTCAAACATGCAATTCAGATATATTTTATATAAATGAAAAAATAGAAATAGAGAATTCATTGTATTGCATTCCACGTCAATATCTCACAATGGAAAAAAAAAATCCAACTTCTCGGCAATAATTTCAACAAGAAGAAATGCATTAAATAGATCATTCTTTCCTATATAATAAACCTAGTTTTTTTAAAAGGGTCATTTATTTATTTATTTTAAGTGTAGAAATACTATACATCATAAATTTTGAAATTCCCAAATAAATAAATAAATTCTATTAATCCTTACAAATCTCATACCAACTTTGGATCAGATGGGCAATGCTATACTTTTTGAGCAATGTCCCGAGCTCACACAAAAGGGGTCAGCTTCAATTCGGAGCATTGCTCTGAGAGTGTGTAAGTTTTTTCTGGATTAATTAAATTGCTATTGTTACATAATATATGTGTATGGAGATTGATTTGTTCAAAAAAAAAAAAAAAAAAAAGGAAGTTTCGTGGATTCCTCACTAAACTAGTGAAGGGCATTGACATGTTCTACCAACAAACCAACGTCAGCGAATTGGTAAAAGATGATTAATCCGATAAGCTCTTTTATTGTTCATTGTTTCCTACTTATTCTACAAGGTTGTAAAAGAGATATGGTCGCTTTAAAGTTTTAGCAAGTATTGAGCAAAAGGAGTGTCCTTGGATTTTAATTTAGAAATGCACACACTGTTCGCATAGCTTTAGAAAATGCTTAGCAGACACCCTTTACACACAACTTTTGAAATTTATGTAAAGACAGATTCATTTCACTAAGTCTTTGCTTTTAGTGACTGTCCCCTATAAATTATCTGAAGTTTATATGCCAAAACCAAACAATATATGTAAATACTTTTGGGATTTCTCTCTCTCTCTCTCTCTCTCCAGGGATTTTTTTTTTTTTGGTTGGATTCTCCGGAATATGTAGAAAATGGATTTAGTTCTGGTATTTAAGTGGGCTGAATGTCTAAATTTCTGGGAATTTAATGGACCACACAGCTTAAAGAGACCCATAGGATTTATACCTTGTCTTGATGGGCTCTACAGTTTTTAGTGACCCACCATAAAATACAACTACCCTCACTTGCAATTTGCAAACCATATACTTCTATATGCAATTTGTTAATGAGTGGAGATCTTTGATAGCTATGAGTTGATATCTCTCATCAACTCATAGATGAGTGATATATTGCAATTTATAAAAATAAAATTGAGAGCTATGAGTTGTCAAAGAACCTTGTAGTTAAATGTTATTTATTGGTCTATTTTTATAAGGAAAATCAAGGTTTAAATTTTTCTGCCTTCACTTGTTGTAACCCAAAAAAAACAAAAACAAAAACTTGTGAAGTATTGATATGTATGGGTACATAATACAAATACAATGTATATGGTTTGGATACGATGATATGTCAATTTGTTAGAATTTGATATGCAATATGGCATGAATTATATATATGTAATTAAATGATTTTGAGTGCATAATATGCTCAGTATTTTTGTAAAAATATTTATAAAATGCTAAAAAGCGTAAATTATGTATAGATAGTAACTTATAAAAATAATTTTAAAAAACTATTAGTTTTATAGAAAGGAAGAGAGAGAGAAATGCTAAACAAGAAAAGTACCATTGCACCATAAAATCAGTAATTAATACTGTACTTAATAGTATGATTTTCTTTGTTGGGTAAAAAATGATTACCGAGAGTCAATCTGTCAATCTTAATGAGGTTTTGGGTTTTGATCGAGGACTTTTAGCCCAGACCCAATTCATTTTGGGCCTAGCAAAGGGTTGATGAATTTATTGTCAGACTGGGTCCATCATGGTTTTGGGCTTCACAGCAATTTCCATTAGTTGCTGGACAGTGAGATCTTTTCAGGTTTTTGTGAGAGCCATTTTTGGACCAAAGTTTGGATGAGGTTCATTTTATGACAACTTCTATTGTGTATGAAAACATCTTATTTTAGACCCATTTGTGTTTTAATTGCTATGATACTAATTGAAAAAAAAAAATCTATGTAGATCCAAAGTAATTTATACAACAGAATAAACAAAACAAAAAAAATTGGATAGGGTTTCAACTTATGGCTTGCACTTCTGATGATTGTCCTCTTTATTATCAGACTAAGATACCAATCAATTTTTGGTAATTAATTTAATAAGTTTAGTATGAATTCCAAATACAAGCAGATATATTAACCACAAATACCATATACCAAATCTAGAGCAACAATAGTTTCAAAAAAAAAAATCTAAAGGAATAATAAGTGTTGGGCAAAAACAAATGCAAAGGCCCAAAGGGAAAAGATTGGGCTTTAGCAAGCTCACTATAATTAATTTATAGAGATAGGTATAGCAGGCCAACACATGGGTTTCTAGTCAAAAGGGCTAAAATCAAAGAAAAAATTTTGGAAAGAAACAAGAACTAACAAAAAAAAAAAAAAAAAGAGGAAGTAAAAAGATTGTATTAATGTCTCACTGGTCAATCGAGGGAGCTTGTTACACTTCAGGGTTACAATTTTAAGTGATTTCTCTCTAATCTCTAGGTTCTGGTCCTTATTCATTGGGTTCTCTCCTCCTTTTATAACGGTTGTCCTTTCATGCTGACCCTCCACCTAAAGGGTGGCTAATCTTTCTCAAATACTTGTCCTATCCCACCTTTGGAGGAAGTGCTGAGTGAGCTATAAGCTATCTTGGCTATGTTCAGGTGTCATCCAGCTATTAATGCAGTTAATATAGTTGGTGTAGTGTATTCAATTCGAAGGTGATGGGTGCTGTCGTTTATCTCGGTATGTCATGTTTAAGACATCTTCTTGGGTTGTTAAGGACCCTTGCCCAACCCCTCTCCCTAGTTATACCCAGTTTCCTAGCCTAGGGCCTGCTTGTTGGGCTCATACACTCCTTAGGCATGAGGTAGTAGAGGTGTTGTCCTCGGATTCCCCACAATAATATTTTTTTTATATAAATCTAAAGGAATAATAATAATAATAATAATAATGCAATAAAAAGTAAAAACACAATATAAGATTTCATAATAAAGTAAGAAACTTATGAAGAACCACTTCAATGGGAAAACCATTATTATAATAACTAGTCGCATATCCGCACGTTGCGCGTGCTAATTTTTTTAGAATGGTCTCATTAAATATTTTATTAATACTATAATTTTAGTTATTAACCATTCGTTTTTCATTAGTTTTTAAGTTAATAAAAACCTAAACTATACCTTTTTTTACCCTTACACACTCACACACACATATATATAGTGAATCTTTACCCATACCTTTAAGAAAATTCTATATATTCCACTTTTTTGGATGCGTAAAATTATAAACTACTACTCCATAATGATAATGACTAATTAATTTTATATATATTTTTTAGTGATCTCATTTGTAATGTTTCTTACCATTATTATATATTTACAAACTGATGATTTGCATAACAAAGACGATAAATGAGAAGTAACATTGTTTATTAGCTTTTTGAAAGTAATAGTGTATGAAAATTATATATATATATATATATATATATATATATATATATATATATATATATATATATATTATAAATAAGGTTAAATGAAATGTCAAAATATGGATTTTTAAATTTTCTAACTTTATTTCTTATGCAATTTCTACTACTATCAGAGAACATTTCTTTTTTAGTTATGATTAATATGGTTTCCATAGTTAGAGTTTGATTAGTTTTAAATTTAAATTTAGTACTATGATTGTATTTAATGTTTTATTGTTGATTTAATTTTTTAAGTGAACTTAACGATTTACGTTACTACACTGTAAAGTTTTTAATGTTCTCTACATGGTAATCTCTATTTTATTTTTTACTTCTCCTTACAAACTCTTTGTTTTCCAATCAACGATTACTAATTGACATTTGGTTTTTTTTTCTTTATCTACTCTTTATTACTTTGTATTGGTTTTTTTCTATACTATCTCTCTCTCTCTCTCTTTCTCTCTCTCTCCATTGGCAACCTATCATTTTCCAAAATTTGATGATGATTCTATGACATTAAATATGCATTATTAGTTTTTTATTTTTTAATTTAGTGTTTCTAACTTGATTTGTTTTGTATTTCATTCTTCTTTGATGCATTGGGTGTGAGAATGAGTGTTTCCTTAGCATTACTCCACTTAATGTGGACAATTTTACTTATTTAATTTAGGCAAAATATTATATTTTAAATTTTTTAGAATAAAAAAGGAGTGGAAATATAAATAATTTAATGATATATACAGGGGATGTGGCTGAATTTAAATGTTAAATAAAACGATATGAGAAAAAAATATATAAAAAAAATACATAACAATAAACACTAACTTATCCAAATAATTCTATGTAATATAATAATAGTACATTCTTATATACTATTTTTAATTATTTATAATGCAATATGATAATATTTAACAATCAAAGTCATAAAAAAAATAAAAATAAAAACTTTAAACACAAAACTGAATCCCATCAACCAAAATAGAGTTTTAAAGAATACAAAACTTTATCAAGCTAAAATAGAGATGTAATAAAAATAAAAATCCACCAAAAAATTGAGGGAGAAAGAGTGGGAAATAACCACTTTTTTGTGAGAGAAAATTATGTAAAAAATGAAAGAGTGAATGAAAAATTTATACTAAGAGGATGATAATAAAAAGAAACAAAATAAAGGAAAATAAAAGGAAAGAGGAAGAGTAATATCAAGGTAGAATATTTGGGGAGATGAAAAGGTAAAGAGTAGGAGAAAGGTTGGAAAAAGTGTAAATGTTAAAACAAATGAGTAAAATTTGATGAGCACAATTTTCTTTTATTTGAATTTAAGTAAATTATTACATTTTTTATTTTTTAAAACAAAAAGAGAGAGAAAATATAAATAATTTAATGATAAGGAGGATGTGGTTGAATTTCAATATTGAGTAAAATAGAAGAGAAGAAAAAAATAAGAAAAATTTAAAGATATAACAATACATACTAAATTATCCAAATTATGCTATGTAATGAAATACTATTTTATTTTTATCTACTATCTTTAATTTTTTATAATGTAATCGGATAAAATTTAATAATTAAAAAGTAAAATAATAATAATAAATAAATAAATAAATAAAATAAAATAAAAAAACACAAAACTAAATCGTATCAACCTAAATTAGAGTTCTTAAAAACACAAAAATTTATCAACTTAAAGCGGAGATGCAATAAAAAATAAAAAACCACCAGCACTAAAACACAAAATTAAATCGTATCAACCTAAATTAGAGTTCTTAAAAACACAAAAATTTATCAACTTAAAGTGGAGATGCAATAAAAAATAAAAATCCACCACACATTGAGAGAGAGAGAGAGAGAACCTTTATGTGAGAGAAAACTATGCAAAGAATGGAAAAGAGTGACAAATTTATAGTAAGAAAGAAGGGATAAGAAGAGACAAATAAAGGAAAATGAAGGGAAAGATGAATAACAATATTAAAGTAGAGGGTAGTGGGGAGATGAAAGGTAAGGGGAAAAGAAAGGTTGAAGAAAGTGTAAATATTTAAAAAATAAGTGAATGTAAAAAAAATTATAGGAAAACTGGAAATAAAAAAGAAATATATATATATATATATATAAATGTTAAAACTGACAAAGATAAATGAAGGGGTAAAAATAGGAGACGGGCATTCCCATAGAATTCGAAGGGACGGATATAAGGTAGACGGATCGACACCGTAGGTAACACCACTATGACGGTTAAGTTTAACTGAGCATCCGTCATGTACGGATTAATCGAAGATTCTAGATTGAGTATCATTTGATATGTTTTAAATCAACCTCTACTTTATCCCCACACAAGCGTACATATTTGGACTTCTTGTGACACACGTTTGAGAAGACTCCTATATGGAAAGGATCTTGAGGAGGAAGTTGTATCATAAAAGAAATGCAATTCTACCCAATATAAATACCCCAGAAACCCTAGATATGAAGGTACGCATAATATTCTTAACTCTGGCATTCTAGGGTTAAAGAAACAAAATTCTAACTTGACCTTCGGAGGGTTTTTGGCCGGCACCACACCGGTGCTCTCTTTTGGGTCCTTTGTTTTCTTTTTGCAGGTGTTGCTTTAGTTTGAGAAGTGTTTGCAACTCACTGGTGATATTTTCGGCATCATCAGTTGGCGCCGTCTGTGGGAAAGGAAGAAGAAAGTCTTCTGATTATTTTAGCCTCGCTCTATTCCTGAGACAAAGAGTTGTATGGCACTCATCCGATCGATGGCAACGAACAACAATCAAGGCGACGAACCACGCACCACCGCTCTAGAGAGGCAGGTCCAAACACTCGCAGCGGCGGTTGAGCGCCTCACTAAGCAGAATCATGATTTGGAAGAACAGTTGCGGCAAAGGACCGCGCACCCGAGTGCACCACAGGAAGACCAGGAGGGCGCTAGTCCGGAAGGAAGGAACGCGGAAAGACCTGAGGGCAGTAACGCTCCAACTAGACCCGAGCGACAAGAAACCAATCAACTATCTGCCTTAGACGCTGTACCGACTCCCATAGCCGCCAAACTGCAGGAGATGAGGGAGCGCATGAATGTGATGATGAGCGCCCTTAGAGGACGGGTATCCAGCAACTTGGACGACCTCGTCCATAGAACGGATTCACCATTCACAGCGTTGGTGAATTCATGCCCCGTTCCTCCAAAATTTTGCATGCCCCATATGGAGAACTACGACGGATCCAAAGACCCGTTGGATCACCTGGAGTCTTTCAGAACCCTAATGCATCTTCAGGGTGTACCAGATGAAATCATGTGCAGGGCTTTTCTCACCACCTTGAAAGGGCCTGCGAGGGATTGGTACAGTAGGTTGACGCCTAATTCCATCGGCACTTTTAAGGAACTAGGCGCACAGTTCGTATCACACTTCATTGGAAGTCATCGACACAAGAGGTCTATTGCATGTATACTGGGAATTAAACAACGAGAAGGCGAGACATTAAGGTCTTATATAGGCCGCTTTAACAAGGAATCCCTCTCGATAGACGAGGCAGATGACAAGATACTTGTGGCAGCATTCACAAATGGGTTACAAGAGGGTAAGTTCTTGTTTTCTCTATGTAAGAATGACCCAAAGACTATGTCCGATGTATATTACAGGGCGACGAAGTACATGAACGCGGAAGATGCCTTGCTGGCCAGAGACGACTATAAACCAGCAAAAAGGGAAAGACAGGAAGATACGAAACCAGATAATGGACGAAAAATGGCAAAAACCAGAGATCGACGAGAAGACCGGAGGTCCAAACCACCTTTGGGGAGGTTTACAAGTTTCACCCCCTCACAGCCCCAATTGACCAGGTGTTAATGCAAATCAAAGATGAAGGAACCTTGACGTTCCCAGGCAAGTTGAAGGGAGATCCGAGCAAGAGGCCACGAGATAGATATTGTCGTTTTCATCGTGACCACGGCGATGATACGACGGACTGTTATGACTTGAAGCAACAGATCGAAGCCCTCATCAGACAAGGAAGATTGCAGAGGTTCGTGAGGAAGGAGAGAACGAATCAACCCCAGGAACAGAATCCTAGACGGGAAAACGAACGTCCCAGACCACCAGTAGCAGACATACGGATGATAATAGGGGCCAGTACTTCAACGGGGTCATCTAAAAAGGCCAGAAAGACCTATTTACGGATGGTTCAAAGTTTCCAATCGATGGGCTCTTCACTAGAAAGAATACGACGAAACGGCTCCAGTATCGAGTTTTCTGAAGAAGAGGCCCGCCGCCTTCACCACCCCCATGACGACGCGCTTGTGGTTAGTATACAGGTGGGAGACTTCAACGTCCACCGAGTTCTAGTGGACAACGGGAGCTCAGCGGACATCCTCTACTACCCCGCATTCCAGCAAATGGGGATTGCAAAAGAGCGCCTGATCCCGGCATGCACGCCCCTCGTTGGCTTTGGGGGAACCCGGGTCCATCCTTTAGGATCCGTCACATTGGCGGTGACAGTAGGAAACTACCCACAACAATTAATCAAGGATGTTTCTTTTCTAGTGGTTGATTGCTCCTCAGCGTATAATGCCATACTCGGACGACCCACTCTCAACGCATGGAAGGCCATCACCTCCACCTACCATCTGATGATCAAGTTTCCCACTAAACACGGAGTTGGAGAACTGCGCGAAAATCAGGTAACTACACGGGAATGTTACGTGGCCATGATGGAGATGGACGACCATGTACAGGCAATGAACATCGAAGAACAGAGAACAGTGGCAGAACTCGTGGAGAAATTGGAAGAGGTACAACTAGATGATTCGAGGCCCGACCGGACCACCAGGATAGGAACCTCGGTCGACCAAACGGTTCGACATGCCCTCCTACTGTTCCTCAAAGAGAACCAAGACGTGTTTGCATGGAGCCATGACGACATGTCGGGAATAGATCCGACAGTCATAGTCCATAAATTGAACGTGTCACCTTCGTTTTCTCCAGTTTGACAAAAGAAGCGCGTGTTCACCCCCGAAAGGGATCGAGTCGCAGTAGAGGAAGTGCAGAAGCTACGGGAAGCGAACTTCATACGAGAGGTGTACTACCCAGATTGGCTGGCAAACGTGGTGATGGTCAAGAAATCAAACGGGAAGTGGAGAATGTGTGTTGACTTCACGGATCTGAACAGAGCATGCCCTAAAGACAGTTACCCACTCCCGCGCATTGACACCTTAGTGGACTCCACAGCGAGACATGAATTGATGAGCTTCATGGACGCCTTCTCGGGGTATAATCAAATCAAATTGGATAAAGGTGATCAAGAGAAAACATCATTTGTGACAAGCCAGGGGCTTTTTTGCTACAAGGTGATGCCGTTCGGGCTCAAGAACGCGGGAGCCACGTATCAACGATTAATGAACAAAATGTTCGCACACCAAATTGGCAGAAACGTCCAGGTTTATGTGGATGATATGTTGGTGAAAAGCGTAAAGGTGTCCGATCATCTGAGGGACCTCCAGGAGACATTCGACACTCTTCGGACGTATAGAATGAAGCTGAATCCAAGCAAATGCGCATTCGGAGTTACTGCTGGAAAATTCTTAGGATTCATGGTGTCCCAGCGGGGCATCGAAGTCAACCCAAAGAAAGTGAAAGCGATTATGGATCTATCTCCTCCGAGGACGGTAAAGGAAGTGCAAAGCCTGACAGGGAAGATAGCAGCCCTAAATAGGTTCGTATCAAGAGCCACGGACAAGTGTCTACCTTTCTTCAGAACATTAAGGAGATCTTTCGAGTGGACGGACGAATGCCAAAGGGCATTTGAAGAGTTAAAAGCATATCTCTCTGCCCTGCCATTGCTTAGTCCGTCCACGCCGGGAGATGAATTGTTCTTGTACCTTGCCGTCTCATCAGCAGCAGTAAGTGCAGCTCTCATCAGAGAGGAAGGAAAGATACAAAAGCCCGTGTACTTTGTAAGCCGGGCGCTAAGAGGTGCAGAGGAGAGATACCCACGGATGGAGAAACTCGCCTTCGCACTCGTAATTGCAGCTCGAAAATTGAAGCCCTATTTTCAAGCACATACGATTATAGTCCTGACGAATCAGCCCTTGCGGAGAGCAATGAACAATCCCGAAACTGCCGGACGGATGGCTTTATGGGCTATCGAGTTGAGTGAGTACGATATCCAATATCAGCCACGAACAGCTGTGAAAGGACAAATATTGGCAGACTTCATCGCAGAGTTTACTACACCTGAGGAGCAGGGGGCAGAAGAGACGCCCACATGGAGAATTCACATAGACGGATCCTCCAATAAGCGTGCAGGAGGAGTCGGAGTTGTACTCCATACCCCGGAAGGAGATAAGATTGGATGCATCATCCGTCTGGAGTTCCCCACTACAAATAACGAAGCGGAGTATGAGGCCCTGATGGCAGGATTGGAGCTTGCAATAGCGGCTGGGGCCAGGAAGGCAGTGATCTACTCCGACTCCCAAATCGTAGCTAGCCAAGTTAACGGGAGCTATGATTGTAGGAATGAATGAATGAGAAGGTACCTTGGGGAAGTGAAGTGTCGAACGAGTGACCTCAGATTCACGATAGCTCAGATCCCAAAAGAAGAGAATCAAGAGGCGGATCGACTCGCAAAGGCTGCTTCGGCCGAATCTATGATCGTCCCAAAGCAGGTATTGTCCTTTGTCCAACATTCATCGCTGCTAGATAACGTTCAAGTGCAGGAATTGAGCACTAAAGACGATTGGACGGTTCCAATTGTGGCATACCTCAAGGACGGCAAGCTGCCAGACAGGAAGGAAGACGCAAGAAAATTGAAGGTTAGGGCTGCCCGATTCATACTGATTAAAGACGTCCTCTACAAAAGAGGATTCTCCCGACCATATCTGAGATGCCTTGGCCAAGATGAAGCAGACTACGTGATGAGGGAAGTCCATGAAGGAGTTTGTGGAAATCACTCTGGATCCAGGTCTCTGGTACACAAGCTACTCCGAGCAGGGTACTACTGGCCGACAATGCAGAAGGATGCCCATATGTACGTTAGAGCCTGCGATAAGTGTCAACGGTTTGGCAATCTTATTAGACAGCCAACGGAGGAACTCACACCCATAACGGCCCGTTGGCCGTTCGCACAATGGGGGTTAGACATCATGGGTCCGTTTCCAATAGCGGCGAGACAACTGAAGTTCTTGGTGGTTGGTATTGACTACTTCACTAAGTGGGTGGAAGCAGAAGCCCTTGCCACTATCACGGAGAAAAACATTCGCAACTTTGTATGGAGAAGTATTATTTGCCGATATGGGATCCCGAGAGTACTCGTTTCAGACAATGGGAAGCAATTCGACAACGATGCATTCCGAAATTTTTGTTCTCAGCTGGGAATCAAGAATCACTACTCGTCACCCGCCCACCCACAGGCCAACGGACAAGTTGAAGTCACGAACTGGTCCTTGTTAAAGATTATCAAGACCCAGCTCGAGGGGGCAAAGGGCATATGGCCAGACGAACTACCAAGTGTACTATGGGCATACAGAACGACGACAAGAACGCCAACGGGAGAAACACCGTTTTGATTGGCGTTTGGTACTGAGGCCCTCATACCGGCAGAAGTGGGATTGACGAGCTACCGCGTGGAAAGCTATGACGAGAGCAAGAATATTCAAGCATTACGTCTAGAACTTGATCTTGTCGATGAAGTCAGGGCAACAGCAGTCCAGAGACTGGCGCGGTACCAAGACATGATGGCAAAGCATTACAACTCCAAGGTTCGGCACCGGGACTTCAAGGTTGGAGATCTAGTGTTGCGCAAAGTGCTTGGCGCTACGAAGGACGCATCCCTGGGAAAGTTGGGTCCTAACTGGGAAGGCCCGTACAGAATCATCTCATGGCGCAGAAAAGGAACGTACTACTTGGAGACATTAGACGGAAGGAAGTTGGGCCATCCCTGGAACGCGGAGCACCTGAAGAAGTACTACCAGTAGTGCAGCAATCACAAGATGATATACCTACTGCCTTATTTTCAATTTAAATTTAGACAGTCATAGTTTTTACTTTTCAGAACTCGTTTTCTTTTCCATTGACAGTTTGGTTTGTTACACTTATAAGAGGAATTTTTATTTAAAAAATACGAAATGCATGCTGTTGAAAAATCTACAAGTCCACAAAGTGGACGGATCATCCCAAAGGATGAAAGAATCTACGAGTCCACAAAGTGGACGGATCACCCAAATGGTGAAAAATCTACAAGTCCACAAAGTGGACGGATCATCCCAAAGGATGAAAGAATCTACGAGTTCATAAAGTGGACGGATCACCCAAAAGGTGAAAAGTCTACGAAGTCCACAAAGTGGACGGATCACCCAAAAGGTGAAAAATCTACAAGTCCACAAAGTGGACGGATCATCCCAAAGGATGAAAGAATCTACGAGTCCATAAAGTGGACGGATCACCCAAAAGGTAAAAAGTCTACGAAGTCCACAAAGTGGACGGATCACCCAAAGGGTGAAAAATCTACGAGTCCAGAAAGTGGACGGATCACCCAAAGGGTGAAAAATCTACAAGTCCAGAAAGTGGACGGATCATCCCAAAGATGAGAATCTACAAGTCCACAAAGTGGACGGATCACACAAAGGGTGAAAAATCTAGGTCCACAAGTGGACGGATCATCCCAAGGATGAAATTCTACGAAGTCCACATGGTGGACGGATCATCTGAAGGATGAAAATTTCACGACTCCATAAAGTAGACGGACCATCACAAAGTGCACGGGTAGCAAAAATACATTTGAAAGTCCAAACAAAGGACGGACGTCTAAAACATTTTACTAAAGACGGGTTACCAAAATAAGATAAACATGCGACGGATAATAATCAAAGCAAACATGCGATAAAAGATTCCATAAGTTAAAATTACAAACGACAGTTCAAGTTTGTTTACAACGGCAAAAATTTTTTATAAAGAATTTTTACAAGTACTACGCATTCTTTTTCGAGTTATCAATTTGACCGTCGTCTGGCTGACTTGGAGGATGGGCTTGACCTTCATCAACTGGAGCCGTGACGGCAAACACTTCATCGGTACTCTCTGACCTGATGGATTGTGCAAGTGTTTGCCCTTGAGCATCGATTGAAATATGGGAAACGTCCAAATCAGGGTACGACGACTTCACCTGACGGATGGCATCGTCAAATCCGTCAGCAAAAGAACTTCCCAGCTCTGACAGGAGGAGGTCGGAGTCACGATACTCCTGGACGGCTATCTCTTTCGCGTCATTGAATTTAGACTTTGTCTCCGTCAACTCCTTCTCTTTGTCCTTCAAAATCTCGCGCAGATGTTCATTCTCCTTTTCCACCTCCCCTCTGACTTGCTCCGAGTATTTGAGCTTTCTGTCCACATTGATCTTGTAGGTCTTCAGCTCATGTAGCTCATCCTCCACCGTCTGGTTCTTCTTTCTCAGACGGTCCATGGTTGTCTCATGATTGAGACAACGGCCAAATAAGCCTTTCATCATCAACATGGCCTGGAAGTAAAATACAGTGTTATGGTAATGACGGGTGGAAAAGAACTTAGCAAAACTAGTGGAAGGATTCAAAGTTACCTGTGCAAGGGTGAAAAGACCCGTTTCACCCATTGCCTCCGTTGTGTGGTTGCCGAGGTCCGCGTAATCGTCAGCTGTCCACATGGACGATACCTTTTCAAGGGCATAGCTGGAGTCTTCCCGAAAGAGAACGAGTGGTTTCTCCTCAGTAAGGACAGGACCCTTCATCAAGCCTTTGCCCTTTCCATGCTTGACGGGTATCTTCTCGGCTCCCAATGCCACGACGGGCTCTGGTGTGGTCTTTTGCTTCTTTGGAGGACGGTCCGTTTTTTCATGTTGAGTTCTTTTTTATGGTACAGGTGGGACCGTCCCCTTTGTTTGACCTCCCTCCTGTTTCTTCTTCGCTGCCTGTTGTTTAATGAAGGCTCTCCTCTTGGCGGCATCCATCTCTGCAAATCAAAGACGGATGAGAAAGGCCAGGCAAAATAATAATAAAGACGGATAGAGTTTCGACGAACTTACGTTTTCTAACTCTTGTATCGTAACGACGGGCGGAAGGTGAAGGATCAGGACCGTCACAATACCAGTGTAGAGTATCAAGTGTGACAAGTTGAGCCCCAGTCCTCTCTTGCAGTTTTGTCTTGTTAAAAAATTTTTCCAGAAAACTCCACTGCTCCAAGTTAACTTGTGGACGGTCCCGAGCTGCAATCAAAGACGGTTAGATCTTAAAAAATAAACCAACTTCGAAGATTGACTGGATGAAAACAAAAGGGATACATACCCGACGGAGGCATTATGCCCCATGTTGTGTCGATGGGCATGTAAGTTTTATCTCCTGGACGACACATCCATTCGTCCCCTTCCAAAAAGAAATAACGACTCTTCCAGTCTCTGTTTGAGTCTGGAGTATCACTGACAAGCCTCAATAATGGGCTTCTAGCCGCAAAACTATACATCCCTTTGGACTTGACAATCTCCGTTGGACGATAGCAATGGAAGAATTCTTCCACCGTCAACCTTCGGGAACCGTTAGACATTGCCCCATACAAAACTTCAACCCCAATGAACACCCTCCAGGCGTTTGGGGAGATTTGGGTGACGGATAGGCCGAGGTACTGGAGAAGATGATGGTGAAGAGAACTTAATGGAAATCTGAGCCCCGCCTTTAAAGCTTGCTCGTAGATCCCAACACCGTCTACCCCCCTATAGTAACATTTTTCGGATTTTTCGGGAAGACGTAGACGGATGTTTTCTGGTATTTGGTACTTGGTCCTAAGTGTGTTGAGTTGAGATTCAGTCATAGACGACCTAAAATCATTTACCGTCCAAAGAGGCAGCATGACGAACTCTCTAAGGCCATTTGAGCCTATTACTGACTGGACGGGGGGATCCACACCCTCCAAGCTACTACTAGACGACTCTGAACTCTCTGTCTCCAAACCACCATCAAGGGAAGAAGAGGTATTGGACGGATTCCTCTCTTCACTTGAAGTGTCAGGATCTCTTGGACCTGACGGAAACTTTTCATCGTAGCCCGCCCCCTCACGGACAAACGACTGATTACTTGACGCACTAGACATTACCTACATTTATGACGGTACAACCTAAGACACCGACGGGTCTAAAGAAAGCGCATATATGTGAAACATTGAAATTAAAAAGATAGACGAAGAAAGATTTGGAATACATACCGGATCGAGATGGTCTTTGACGATGAACGATGGACGGATCTGTTGAACGACTGGAAGGCACGATAGCTGTGACGGTTGCGCTCTGCTCACAAATTTTTGATAAGAAGAAAAAATGAAGGGAGAAATGTCTGGCTTTTTATAGAACAAAGGGCGCGGGATACGAAGCGACGCCTCGTTTTGGAGAAATAGCCAATCCACAAGGACCACGTGTTCTTCGTCAGAAATGCAGGCCACGTGTCATCCGTTATGGTATACTAAGACCATCCCCTCTCAATACGTTGATTTTAATCATTCCATGAATCCGTCAAGTTTCAAAGACGGATACAAGGACTGAAGGGGGCAACTGAAGGGGTAAAAATAGGAGACGGGCATTCCCATAGAATTCGAAGGGACGGATATAAGGTAGACGGATCGACACCGTAGGTAACACCACTATGACGGTTAAGTTTAACTGAGCATCCGTCATGTACGGATTAATCGAAGATTCTAGATCGAGTATCATTTGATATGTTTTAAATCAACCTCTACTTTATCCCCACACAAGCGTACATATTTGGACTTCTTGCGACACACGTTTGAGAAGACTCCTATATGGAAAGGATCTTGAGGAGGAAGTTGTATCCTAAAAGAAATGCAATTTTACCCAATATAAATACCCCAGAAACCCTATATATGAAGGTAGGCATAATATTCTTAACTCTGGCATTCTAGGGTTAAAGAAACAAAATTCTAACTTGACCTTCGGAGGGTTTTTGGCCGGCACCACTCCGGTGCTCTCTTTTGGGTCCTTTGTTTTCTTTTTGCAGGTGTTGCTTTAGTTTGAGAAGTGCTTGCAACTCACTGGTGATATTTTTGGCATCATCAATAAATATGTAAAGTCAATAATCTATATATATATATATATATATATATATATATATATTTGTAAAAAAAATTAGGAATAAATAATAATTATGTGGCAAATGACGTGGCGATGAGGTGTCATAACAAGAGTTAGTAGCAATAAATATCACGTTTCAGCTTTTAGTAATATATAGATATAGATATAGATGTATCTTAAGAACACAATTCACTATAAAAGAAATATTTTACCAGCTACTCACAAAACTTTTATCATTTAGTTTCAAATTTTTAATCGACATAACAACCAATTCCCCGATGTGTATCAAAGGAGTAACTAAATAGAATCATTATCATCAACGCATTCAAACATAATAAATCAACTACGTAAATTGAACCTTCTAAAAAAAAAAAAAAAAACTACATTAATTGAAATAGAAACAAAACTACTTACTTACATCAACACCTAAAAGGATTACAAAATACCCTAAACTAGAGATAATAGAAGTAAAGAAAGTAAGAGTGATTAGTTAGAGCCTGTTTGGATGAGTTGGTTTTTAGATCATATTGCTCAATTTTCATAATTGAGTTCTCAAAATATATGGGTTCCACAATTTTTTTTTTTTTGCATGGCTTGGTTTTCAACTCTTGTTTTCATCACTCAAAACTCAAAAATTTGAGTTAAAGTGACGGAAACAGGAAACAACAAAATGGTGTTTTCAAAAACTGAGATAGGAAACTTAGTGACACCAACGTAAATATAAGGACTTTGTGGGGCCTATAAATTGTGTGTTGTCATGTCAGTTCAGAAACCATGTGATATTATCGTTGCAAATTTGGGCGAAGACCATTTCTCATTTCCCTCAAAATATTTCAGCCAAAATTTTCTCTCTTTTTCACTTCCCTCTCTCCGTTTTCTCTCACATGTCATCTACTCCCTCAAATCTCGGCCTTCAGCGATCTAAACTGAAGTATGAAACCCAGCTAATTTCTCTACATTTGAATCGGAACTGGAATAGCGAGTGAGAGCTCTGTCCATTGCAAAAACCATTTGAAGTCATTTTTGTGATCTTCTCCCAGGTGCGGTGTATATCTCTATCTCCATTATATGATTTGGGCATTGTGGTATAATTTCTGTTTTATTGATCTTTTCCCACAGGTATTGGTGAGTGTGTTGAAGTGGGTTTTACTCCATGGACTCATCTTTGATCTTTCTTTCTTTTTATAATTTCTGTTTTATTGATCTGCACCTGGGTCTTTCTTTTCATTATTTGTGTTTTATTGAAGTGGGTCATACTTTCTTTCTTGTGGTATGAAATTGCATGTAAGAAATTAGTAGAATACAAACCTTTTGAGTCTTGAATTTATGTGACCCATGCGTTTAATTAATGAATTGAAATTGCCATTTGTTTATATCAAACTACCATTTGTTTAATTTATTTTCCTGTCTTTTGAGATTCTTTCATCATCTACAACAAATAAGATATCATGGCTATAGTTCAGTGGAAACAGAAGGACTTAATTATGTACACAAGGCTTATAGCCCTGCCTTCCAGTTAGACTCCATAGATTTCATTGCTACTCCATTGCTTTTGGTTTTTCATAGTTCCACTTGACCAACATTTCTATGTATATATGAATAGATTCCATAGGGAGGAGTATGTTGAATAGATATAACTCAACACAAGACTTAGAGCAAAACATTTTAAGTATAAGGCATATATGCTTTTGTTGAACATGATTTGATGATACTGAGTTCTATTACCTATGTTGAGAAACTATGATTTGTAATGTTAACTTCTTTCTTTACTAACCATATAAATATTGGAATAAGAAACGAAATTCACTAACCTTCAAAATGGCTGATCTTTGAACTTTTTTCACTAAGTTGTTGGCTCGTTGTTGGATTCAGATATGCTTTAGCGCTTGAATTCATATTTTGCAATTCAAAACTTAATTGAACAAGCTCTTTGCTAAGCTTAAAGCTAGTATTACTCGTAATGCATGTGCAAAATGAATTCACATATCCAAATGACTTTATTCCCAATTGGATAAAAGTTCCGAATCTATAGCTAAATATCATAAAGGCATCATTAAGCTAAATATTATCTTCTTTTGCACTCTACTCGGACAGCCTCAAGCTTAATTAGTGGAGCAAATACATTTTGATACTGCAAAAGAAAGGTAATATCATCAATGTAGTTACTTGCTCTATGTGAAAATCGGCAGGAAAATAAATTCAAATCAGTCCAACTTATATATCTGTCCTTGCATATCCCGTGTTTGATTAGGTAGAAATGAAAAATCATTTATCAAAAAAACATTAAGAAATGAAAACTTCCGTAAAATACTGTCTGGGTTCCTCTTCCAATAGAAATGAAGTGGCCAATTCATAGGACTATATATATATATATTAACATCTCCGCAATGGTGTTGGGATGTTTGTATTAGATGGCACATGAATCTTAAAATGCTGACGACAAAATGTGGCCTCCCCACATTGAAAAAATCTTCATTGACATTATGGTGGATGAACAACAAAAGGGGAATATGGAACATGGTATTTTTAAGGCTCCAAGCCTCCAACTTGGCTATCAATTACGAATGCCCTAAATGAGCAAACGGGGAAGAGTTTGAGCTCTAAGCAAGTGATTTAGAAGCATAATAGGCTTAGGCAAAGACAAAGAAAGTGGAGCCAGCTTTTGAGCCATACCAGGTTGGGGTGGGATGAGACAATCCCATTTACCATATCATAAGTGGATAGTGTCTCCCTTCAACCAGAGATATCATATTTTTTAGCTAAGTAATTGAGGTAAGACTTTTTGTAAGCCTAAGATAAAAATTGCCTAGAACCTGAAAAACTAATATAAAGCCAATTTAAAATACAAAATATGCATCAGATTTTCCTATAACTACTATTTTTCTTGTTTGTCTAACACTCTCTCTCTATTTTTTTTTCCCTTCATCTCTATTTTTTTAACACACAGAAATCTGTTTCAAAAACACAATTCTGCTTCAAAGGCAATGTTCATAAATATAATCTAAACTTAGGGGGCCCACAGATAATGATCAAAATCCTTAAATTTTAGTTTCCAATGGGAATATTTGTCGTGAATAACAGTGTTGCTTTAGTGGTTGGACCATCTTCCTCATGACTGAGGATAATAGTGTTGAGTTCATAGTTTTTAGTCAAGATTGAAATTAAAAAAAGAAAGTGTTTTTTTTTTTTATTATTTAAATTTGATGGGTATGTACTGATTACACCAATTTTTTAATGTGGTCTGCACCTATGTAATGTTAATGCCATTTAGTAATTCTTGTATATATATATAACATGCATTCACTATACCTTGCACTTGTAGCAGCTTTTGGGAATATTTTAGCTGAACACTTTATGTGGTAGCTTTTTATTCCTTTTGTCTTCTTTTGTCTTATGTTCCTTTATGTAGGTTCCTATTACTAATTGAGATATGCTATTCTTGTAGGGTCCTATTACGTGGTTGATTCGGGGTACCCCATTGGTGCACCATTTCTTCCACCACATAAGGCCACTTGATATCATGCTCAGGAATTCAGGAGGAGCAATAGGCAACCGGCATCGGGGAATGAGTTGTTTAACTATAGACACTCTTCATTGTGCATGGTAATTGAAAGGTGCTTTGGAGTCCTTAAGGCTCGCTTTCCCATCTTGAGTTGCATGGCGAATTATAAGCAATCTCGTCAATGTTTGGTTGTTTCTGCATGTTGTGTGTTACACAGTTTTATATGCATCAATAATCGTAGAGATGAAATGTTTAACTCATGGGAGAATCTTGACGTTAATAGAGATGATGTACAAGCTGGGAACAATGGGAATTCTCCTGAGTCGAGTGCAAATGCTGAAAGGAGGCATGTGAGGGAGATGTCTGATGCGGAAAAGAGGGCAATGGGTGACTTTAGGGATGATGTGATTGCCCGAATGTGGGAGGAGTACACGCAATGACGAGGTTGATGGTGGGCATGTATACGGATTCACCGTTTTTTGTTGGACTTGTTGTATAGAGTTATTACCTCCGCCTATGACTTTTTGCGGGGACTTTTGTATAAAGTTAGGTACCGTGACTAGAAGTCCCTTAGATACATGATGCATTCTTTTGGATATTATGATGCATTTTTTTTGTAAATTTACATTAACTGTGAACATGATTACATTTTATGGTTGAATATCAATAACCCATTGACATTTCTGATGCAATTCCTTTTGGCAATGTAAAAATAGGTATATCTAATACCTATTGGTAATGTAAGTAAGTACAGGTGGACATGCTTATATGCAATTGTGTACTTCCTTTTTGCAATTAATCCTTTTATCAACGGCCATATAATTGTGTGTGTGATATGGTTACAAGTGGACAATTATATATTCTTGTGATATTACAAGTGGACATGCTTACAGGTGGACAGTCATATATTGTTGTGATATTGTGTATGTGATATGCTGATATTATGGATTTTATATTCCACCATTTTTGCTTAAGAAGATTGGAGTTAATACGAATATAGAATATGAGTATTATGGACTACTATGGATTTGATATGCCACAGTTTTAGAGTGAATACTATTACTCATTTCCCACTAGTCATTCATCCAAGGAAATCAAAATACATTCCCCTCAATACTTACTTTTAGGGACCCACTTTGGCGTATCACAAATAATATAATTACAATTAAAATGCCCGTAGTTTTCAAGACTATCTTGAATAAAGTTGAACACTCTCAACATATTATAGAAGTACAATGTCATACATACCATAAATTTTTATACTTACAATACAAAAAAAGAAGAAGTTGTACCATTATAATACAAATGATCTCCAATGTAATAATACAAGCCTGGCTTATTACACACAACCAACTCATCCAGGCAAACACATTTGCCTACTTCTAACATCCCCAAACCTAGTAGACAAAATAAGCAGTACTCCAAACATCACCCATGATATTACTAACGCTATCTTGAACTTCTCTGCTTTCTCTTTAGAAATCTTGCGCACAACCTTGGCTCTTTCAGCCCTTCATTTTGTAGCTTCTCCCATGGCACGTGCTTGCTTCAACTCTTCATTAGCAACTTCCACCTCGTGCTCCAATCATTGGAATTTTGCTAACACAATAGGTGTTATTGCTGCACCACGCGTGCAAGTGTTGGTATCCAATTATTTGAAGAACTTACATGCATGGTCATCACCTTGTACAATCAAATAAAGCACTTAAATAGCATTTCAACAAATTGGTGACTTAGAATGTGTTTGGATTCAACTGAAAAGGGGCTGCGTTTTGCGTTTCAAGCCTTTTTTTTTTTTTTCCAGCCGCAGATGTTGACTTGTCTTCCGTGAACAGTGCATCCGTGCACTGTTCACGGACCCACAAATTTCACTTTTCAGCCACTTTTTCATTAAAAATGAGTCCCGCGGTACTATTCACACATTTTAAAATTATTTTGCTACAGTATTTTCAGTTTTCAGTTTTCAACAATAAGTTCTATCCAAACAGACCCTTAATGCACATAATCAATGGTTTACTAATTCTGGATGTGGTACTTACTAGTGACCAATAGCGATAGCCATAAAACCTCCTACCAAAAGTATGAAGTTTCAGGAACGTCCTAAGGGTGCAATGGTCTAGGTCACACAGATGTCCACTGGTACTGGAGTAATAATTACTTGTTTCTGACATTGGTAAGAACCTGCCTCTATATCAATCACCAATACAAGAATACTTGAAAGATTCTATACAAACATTCTATACAAGCATGAATAAAGCAATCTAAATCCGCAGTAATAGGTTCTCCAATCAAATTGGACTTACATAAATAGAGAGCCATACGATTATTATAATGTTTTCTCTAGCTAAAAACTTTTTCATAAATAGAAATAGCTGTTGTCTTCCTCTACTAGCTTTTCTGTCCAAAAATCAAATTCTAATACACCTTTATACTAGATTGCAATAATATGACACAACAAAACAATGTCAGGAGATTCCAAATTCAATGGTATTGCTATAAGGAGGTTCCAAATTCCTACCCCACTTGTTGTAAGGAGGAAAATTCACATGGGGTGAGGCATATAGAGAAAATGGAAACTTAGAACTTCAAAACTGAATTTTACAAAACCATGCAAGTTTAATATATTATGTTTGATAGGAATTTCAGCAACCAAATAGAATTAGGTAAAAAATTATTAGTTTGTTTTCCTGATTTTTTTTTTCTTGATTTGTTATATGGTTTTTTGATAGAATGTCCTTGGAAATTGGAGTTCGAAACTTTATGCCATATCCTTACTTGCTTCTATTCAGAGTTATGTTAGTCTATGTCCCATAGCCACTTGAAAAGGGATGTAACCATCCATTGTAAAAGATGCCACAACTTACAATAGAGATGTTAAAGTCTATACAATCTAGAAGAACAAAATAAATGTAATCCTTGAAAACCCAAATTGCAATCCAAACCTCCCAATAGCCATAACCATGCCATTGTCCAACCCAATCACATTTGATCTACCAGTACACCCTGACCCTAGAAGAATTTCCAAAACACAATTACCAGATTCAGCAATCCACACATCCACTCATATACATGGTTTTGCTACTTGTTAATGTCAATTTCAGAAATTCAATTCAATTCAATTTAAAGACCCAGAATTGGATTTAATAGGTTATATAGAAACACAAAATCCCATAACTAATCTAAGCAAATATTTTTGATAAAAGCAAAAGCCAACAAACAAAAGCTCAAAATTTAGCTTCAGTAACCAATTAGGTATGTCAAAAAAAAAAATATATAACTATCCTTTCTTTTTCCTTTTTCGTTGGGGGTAAAATTTTACACGAACTGAATCAAAGTCCTGAGCTATCTCAAATTAGATCGAAACAGAGCAGGGGAGACAGAGAGATGGAGCAAAGAACGTCAGATAAAAATACCTGCTTTGTTGTGGGCGTGCGTCGATGTGGGCTGCATGGATGTGGGAGGCGAGAGGCGAGAGGCGAGAGGTAGAACACGGTGACTCAGTGGGAGAAGTAAAGAAGAAGATGGGCTCCCATGGTGACTCGGTGGGAGAAGTAAATCAGAAGAAGATTTTTTTGTTAATGAGACGTGGGTAGCAACAGTAGGCAACACTAGGTAGTGTTAGTGTGTGGAGTCCATGGTTTTGGCAAAAAGTTGTAGAGATATTTAACTAAGTTATGAGTCCAAACAGGTGTTTTGCAGTTTTTGAGTGAAGGTGAGGTTTGAGTAGGGAGTTATGAGTTTTGGGTTTGAGTTATAATTTTTGAAAACTGAGTTATCAAAACTGAGCTATCTCTAAACCAAACGGGCTCTTAGTGTCCTTTGTTTCTAGATGTGACCCACTGCTTATACTTGAGACTTAGACAATTAATTACAGTTACTTGTGCCATGTAGTGCATCATCTTTATTAGTTATTTATGACTTTCACCGTGTTACCATCTTCTCTATTTCCAACATTTAACTGCCAAAGGCCTTGTAGCTGAATTGACACATTCTCATGTACAAAGTGCTTGGGAATTCATGGGGAAAAATGTTCGAGTTGCGGGGTTAACAGTATGTTGTAATTATCTCTAAAAAAAAAAATTTAACTTTTTTTTGGTTTTTTTTTATTTTTAATTTTGAAATTATTGTAAGTATGGCTTCCCACTACTATCACTTTTAATAGAGGATTGTTACATTAGTAGTAATGCATTAATCATGCTACCTTTCAAACATTTTTAGTTATGTATGACTTTCACCTATGTATCATTTCTCTAATAATACTTGTCATTTCATTATAAAACAGTATTATAAAAGAAATTTAATTATAAAACATATACCTTTTCAAATAGAGAATTCTCTCATTTTCACAATTAAAATTTTATTTACACTATTTAATAGTGTCCTAAATTTTTTTTTATATAATATAAGTATCTAATAGCTTATTTAAGTACAACATCATAATTTTTATTATATTTCTATAAACTATCATTTAAATATATATATATATATATAGAGAGAGAGAGAGAGAGAGAGAGAGAGAGAGAGAGAGAGAGAGAGAGAGAGAGAGAGAGAGAGAGAGAAGTAGAGACACAAAGTGTTGATGTGGTGTGGTCCACATTAACATCTAAAAACAATTATGGAAGAATATTTGTATTTTTATTTATCAAATGATATTTGCTTTTTTTTTTAATAGGCATCTATACCAATCATAATATCATGCAATTTTCAAATTTGTAAACATATATTATACACCACTATTATTGTCTTTATGGTTTGTTTATAGTGGATTGCAGTTAGCTCAATTAGCAAAAATTCTTATAATTAAATAAAAGATTTGAGATACCGATTATTAAAGTCTTTGATAATTGTTTACAGTGTCTTGATCTGATAGTAGCCTACAACATATACTAAAACTATCTTTAAAAAAAGAACAAAATTTCTTTCCAAATTAGTTTGAAGAGAAATCCTACAAACTTCTTATATATTTTTATATTGAACGTGAATTTTAAAAATTTAACCGCTGGATTGCATGTTCTTATTATATCCTTTATGCTTGCAAAATTTCAAGAAGATCAAAGATCAATTGTTATATCAACAAACAAATGTTAAATTTTTAAGTTTTTGTGATCTAATATAGTGTATAAAAAATAAGTTTACTAATTGAATAGTAAATAACATCCAATTGAATAGTAAATAACATCCAATTGAATAAAATTTGATATGCATGTTAAAAACATAAGGAACATGAAATTCAATGGTTTAATTTTCAAAATTCACATCTAAAAAAGAGATATATAAGAAGTTTGAAGAGTTAATCTCCAAACTAGTTTGGAAAGACACTTTGTTCATAAAAAATGGTTTATAAAATAGTAAAGAGTAAATGCACTTTTAGTCTCTACATTTCGACATTTTTTCATTTTGGTCCCTACATTTTCATTTCACCACTTTTAGTCCATAAACCAATTAACACGTGTTGTTTTTGTCATTTCCGCATCAGTCAACAGATGGAAATCTCTGAGGTGGCTAACAGAGGAATTTAAATAATATTAAAAATCCACTGTGGCACTTGTCACCCTTGCCACATGGGTTTCCCACCCCTTTATTTCACACGTGACCATCACTATCACCTAAATCCCCCAAATCAGTACTAGAAACCCTAAACTCCCAAAATTTGTGCTTGGACCTCCACCCGCACTAAGCCTCATCTCTCCAAACCACGATCAAAACAAACAATCTTCAAAGCCCAATGGAAGCAAGCTCTTCAACAAGTTCCAGCGTGAGGAGGAGAGCACCAATGAGGTGCTATTGTAATCAAAAACCTGTTGTAGTTGTGTCATGGACAGCAGAAAATCCTGGCAGAAGGTTCTATGGTTGTCCAAACTACTGGGTATTTCAATTTCAGTAAATTTGTTGAGTGAGTATTAGTTAATTTTAGTATGTTGTTTCGATTTGTTGCTACAATAGTCTATGGATTTTCATTTTTCATTTTTTAGAGCATTATCTGTGTTTTAGGTGGGGCGAAAGTGTGGGTTCTTCTAATGGCGTGATGATGAGATATGTGATCGTGGTAAGGTGCTTATCCCACAGCAAAGACAAAGAATTATCACACTTAAGGACGAGCTTGCAGGCTGCAAGAAGAGAGAGAAGTTTTTAGTTGTGGTTGTGGCAATGTTAGTGGTGATATTTGTAGTTCTATGTTTGGTTAGGTAGGGGTGGAAATAACTTGTGTGGGTTGCTGTGGTTGGTAGTCTATGTAGGGTTGTAGTGTTAATGTATAGGAGGTTGGCAGTGTGCTCAATTTTGGTAGAATTAGTTATTAGCAATGACACACTTGTTGCTTATTTTGTACTCTTTTTGTTGTGAAATAAATGAATACCTTTCATTAAATGTGTGGATGTGTGGATTGGAAGTTTGAAATTGCAGGAAGTTATGTGCTGCTGTGCTGCTTGTTGGGGCATTAGTTGTGTCATAAACTTACTTTCATAATGACTCAGCATTTTGGCCTACTAATTCAGTATCACCAATATGCTTTTCCCACACATATTGACAATATACATCACACACAGAATCAACCATTATCTTCAACAGAGGAAAACAAGGATCATATTGGAAGCCACAAAGAAACACATACTTATATAGGGACCAACAAACAGTCAAAAGTCACTAAACAAACAAAATAAAGTCAAAAACCAAGCAATGAATATACAAAGCAAAATTGTGGCCCCCTACGCATTATATAAAGCTAGCTATATATAAGGACATAGACAGAGAGAGAGCTAATACCTGTATGTTTGGTTTTAGTTCACAGAGATAGAGATCTCACTGCTTTTCTTTTATCTGTTATTCTCGCTGCTTTTCTTTTCTCTACTATTCCAAGAAAATGGGGGTTGGCTTTGGCTTTAGAAACTGTGATGGATTCACCACAAGAAGATCTCAAATTAGTTGTTTATTTGCACATGGGTTTAGGTATTTGCATTTCTGGGTTTGTTTGTTTGCGATGGTGGTTTGTTAGTTTGCTATGGTGGTTTGATGGCTATCATAGATCGAGAGAGAGGTGGAATGATTTTGGGGGTTCATAGAAAGAGAAGGTGGATTGATGATTTTGGGGGTTCACGTGCGCCATAGGTGGTGGTAGTGATGGTCACATGTGAAATAAAGGGGCGGGAAACCCATGTGGCAAGGGTGACAAGTGTCACAGTGAATTTTTAATATTATTTTAATTCTTCCGTTAGCCAACTTAGAGATTTCTATTTGTTGACTGATGAAAAAGACGAAAATAACATGCATCAATTGATTTAAGAGTTTAAAGTGGTGAAATAAAAATATAGTGAACAAAATAAAAAAACATCAAAATGTAAGTAGTAAAAGCCCATTTATGCGGTATAATAACTATTAAAATCCGTTAACTCCCTCTCAACAGCACCAAATGACAATGGCACTGTATCCCTCCATTCTCACACAAACCAATCTATTCTCTCCCGCCAAACCAAAACCACTGTCTTCAACCTCAAAACCTCTTTTCCCGCGCACCCCCTGCCTTATCCTACGCCTTCATTCCCCAACCCCTTCTTCCTCCACATTCTCAGCAAAGCCCATCTCCCGAATCTCCCTCACAACCTCTCTAAGAGCCTCATCTCCCCAGAAGTACGTGTACCCTGACCCCATTCCTGAATTTGCAGAAGCTGTAAGTACTTATATATCTTTAAGGGTCTGTGTCAATGTCGGTGACATTGAGTTTATCTATATGCACGTGAGTTTTCTTGGCTTACCAATTTCACAACTTGCTTATTTGTGCGACTGTAACTGATAGACACTTTCTATCCATTACTAATTACATAGACCTGCCACTTTTCGTGGATCATAAGTAAGTTATGAAATTCAGTGTGAAAATGGGCATATGTAGTAGTATTATAGTATATATTCAGGGTCTGTGTCTGTGACTTGTGAGTGTATATATATGCATGTTTTTGTAATTTCTATATTGTGTTGTATATTTATTTACTTATGTAGGAGATACGAAAGTTCAGGGCTGAGGTTCTGAGGAAGCTTTTGAAGGATAAAGACATATTCGGGGATGAACTTGATGCGGTTGTAGATGTTTGTGCAGAGGTATTTTTTTTACTTCGTACGTACACCAAATGTTTGTTCGGGTGAATGTTGTTAGTAGGTGTCGGTTATTTTAAGCATTTTGTGGAATTTTCTTTTTGGGAGAAATAAATGTCATTAATTGGTGCCAAATTAATCAGCTGCATTGATATTATGTAGGACCATGTTTTTAGCCAGCTGATTTAGCCACTCATGAATCAAGTATTACGTGAGCACTAACTACTCGAGAAAATGTCTGAGTCAAGGATGTTGTAAATAAAAGATTTTGTCTTGACTGATTAACTTATAGGAATTTCTCTTAGAAGCTTGTCTACTGGTGTTGACCAAGATGGGAACATGTACTTGTGTACTTACATAATAATTCATAAATCCCTTACTCATGATTGTACTTAAAAAGCAAGACTCTTGACCATCACCTATAGCTGATATCCTAACATAAATTGAATCATGCACTAGTGTTAAGATAATACCCTCAATCGGCCAATGAGTTCTGGCTCAAATGACATTTTTTCCCTTTGTGAGCATAAGATGGAGGGTGAGGTCATGAATTTAAGAACTACAAGTATGTGTAACTAACCAATCTAAAAAGAATATTTGTAACATGATATGTGGTTCTAGAATTGACAATATTTGTAACTTGGAATAGTTTGGATGATTCTCACTGAACCTAATTTAAATATACCTTGATTAATTTGAATGAAACCACTTGTTAGTGAAATCATCTATTCAGCTGAGCTGGGGAATATCAAGTTACCAAACAGTGCTACTGGTGGCATATTGCCTCTAAGTTTCTTATTTTGCTTCTCCTCTATTATAACTTTTTCTTTTTTTGCTTTCAAAAAAATTCATTTGCCACATTTAAACTCCTATTCTAAGCATGTGCAAAGAGGTGCTGTTAACTAGCTAAATTTATTTGAAAATAGGAGAAGCCATTGGTGTACTTTGGAACAGCAATAATGTTGACAACTAGGAAGTGGGAAAGACTGTCAGTTGATGGCTTAAATTAGCAGATCCATAAGCACGGTACCTGCACAATATCGGATTAAATTCCGTAGAATGCCTAGTTGACTTTGTTTAGGTTTTGTATTCCAATTCTATTATGTGTGTGGCACTTCTTCTTTACCCTAAGGGACTTTACACTTCTATTTATTGATGCATCCGGATAGAAAACCAGTGGTGGAGTGTGTAGCGGCTTTTAGTTATATGTTCATAGAAAAGCCATAATTTTTGTATATGTAAGAGAGAGCTCTTTGGGTGTCTTTGGGGTTTGCATTTTGTGAGAGTGCTTCAACACTACCTTTGTAATCTCTATATTTGTTAGTGAAATTTCCTCCTTATTGCCGCCCATGGATGCAGATGTAAGGCTGAACCACATAAATTCTTGTTGTTCTTCTCGTGTGTGTGGTTGTGTCTTCTTTTCTTTGTTTCTATTATTTGTGTTTGATATCTTTCATAAGCCCATCAATCTAGTGTGGGAGTGCTTTCTAGAGGCTCTTTTGCAAAAAAAATTAGTATCAAAGCTAAGTTTCGCTGTCTAGGTGTTTGGATTTGCTCTCTTTGAAGATTTTGCTGATTGGTTTGTGGATCTGAGTATTGGGAAGAAAAATGTTAGGTGAGTCCTATACAAAACCTTCGGCAATAAGGATTACTGTCTCTATTGCCAAAATTTTAAGGTAGAGAAATTTGATGGAATGAACAATTTCAAGATGTGGCAATGCAAAGTTATGGATGCTATCCAAAAAGAGTTGGATATTGCTTTGAAAGACAAAACTACAGAGATGCTAGAGAAAGATCAGGAGAAGATCAACAGACAGGTTTGCGGCACCATCCAATTGTGTGTGACCAAGGATCAAAAGCATTTTGTTATGAGGGAGACAAGGGCCAAGAAGCTACGGAGAAAATTGGAGGACACATGCATGACCAAGAGTGTAGAGAATTGGTTATATATAAAGAAAAGATTCTTCTGTTTCTAGTATCATGAATTTATTTCTATGTATGAACATGTTAACTAGAATTTCATCATCAACAATGTGGTTTTAGCACTATGTGGAGGAAGTGGATTTTCTCATGCGTTTCCATTATCTGTTTCTCAATTTTAGTAATTGGTATCCTGAGTGGGTTCTTCCACAGCTTTCGGGGCCTAAGACTGGGTGGTTTGCTATCTCTGTTGTTATTTATAATTGTTATGGTGGCATTGAGTAGGTTGATGGAGAAGGAAGTTGGTGGGGATTATATTTCGGGCTTTATAATTGGAATTTAATTGATACTATGCTCATGATTTCACATATACTTTTTGCAATTGATACATTAACTGTCTGTGGGGCTGACCTAGACAAGATATAGCACTTGAAAGGCATTTTTGTGTGATTTCAGGCTTATTTCTGGATTAAACATAAACCTGGGTAAATAAGAATTGGTTTCGGTAGGTCATGTGCCAAATCTAGTGGCACTAGTTGACATCTTTCCATGTAAAGTGTCGTCACTAATGCTGGCATACTTGGGCCTTCCCTTAGGTTGTTCTTTCAATGATAAGTCTTTATAGAATCCTTTTGGAAAAAAGAAAATGGAGAAATGCCTGGTTGATTGGAAACAATGCATCTTTCCAAGAGTGGTAGAGTTACACTAATTAAGAGCACTTTATCCACCACCAACCTTTTACCTATCTCTATTTTCGATTCTCATGGGAGTTGCTCTCTGTATTAAGAAGTTACTAATGGGTTTCTTATTGGGTTGTTGTGAAAAATTGGTTTAAGCAAGATTAAAGAAGAGAGAAATCAACACAAAGATTTTATGTGGTTTGGTAGTGTGGCTACATCCACATGAGCAAATGGCTATCAATCTACTATTTAAGAAATTAGGGTTACAACCTTGTTATATATAGCATAGCCCTACCTGGTGCAAATCCCTAAAATTCCCTTGATTTTACTGTACTGTACTGTACCATATACTCAACCTGCAAACCAAGTCTAATGAAAAGTTCATGGTCTTATGTGCTTCCATCTGCTCCGCTTTCCTGCACCCATACAGCCTTTGGGCTAGGGCCCAAAAACAAATATGAGCCAACTCCAACAAGGGTGGAATTGAAGATGAGTTCAAGTTTCCTTTGGTTAATTGGAATTTGGGTACTTATTCAAAGTGGAGGATTGGCTATCATGAATTTAGTCTTGTTCAATCAAGCATTATTGGGGGAAATGGCTTCAAAAGTACGCAATTGAGAGAGAGGCTTAATGGATATAGGGTGGTCGGTGCTCAAATAGGGTGAACCTATGGAAGTACATAAGGACAAGTTGGGTGATGGTTCTTGCATAAATTTCTAGTATGACTAACCGTTGAAGGAGAGGTTGCCATAACTATTTCATATTGCACATGATAAGAAAGCATCAGTCACCAATCATTTGATTTTTTTCTTGGAGTGCTTGTCATTAAAACATTAATTTTTTGCTGGATCAATCCAGGATTGGGAGATGAAATCTGCCATATGGGGCAGATACTCTGTGTTCGACTCCATCTTCCAGGAATTTCTTCAAAGTCAAACCCTATTACAAAATGCTACATCCTTCAATCCGATAGTCTTTTACTTGGAAAAGTCTAGGGAAGCCTAAAGTCCCAACCAAGGTAGCCTTCTTTCTATGGACAACAACTTTGGGAAAAATCCTAACTGTTAATAGTCTCAAGAAGTGGTGACTAATTTTTATAGACTAGTGTTGTACGTATAAGTTGGCAGAAAAAACTACGTGCCACCTACTCCTTCATTTCCTTGTTATTCAGCAGCTTGGGACCTTTGGAATCTGGTTTTCTTTTTTTGTAGTTCACTGGGTTATGCTGAAAGGAGTTGCGGAGCTTTTAACAAGTTGATAAGGCAGGTTTGGTAGATGCAGCAATATAGCAATTTGGAAAGTGGTCTGTATTGTCACATGTGGTGCATTAGGAGAGACAGAAATGCTAGAAAGTTTGTTCAAAATGAAAAAATACGTTATTGTTGTGAACCTTTTATTCCTCATATCATTATTTGAGTTGCGGAGCTTTTAACAAGTTGATAAGGCAGGTTTGGTAGATGCAGCAATATAGCAATTTGGAAAGTGGTCCTGTATTGTCACATGTGGTACATTAGGAGAGACAGAATTGCTAGAAAGTTTGTTCAAAATGACAAAATCTGTTATTGTTGTGAACCTTTTATTCCTCATATCATTATTTGAGTGGATGAATGCTTCTAGTCTATTATCTTTTGCCAATATGCCTAAGATGCCTGATAGCTATACTTTCGGTACTTAATGTTGGTGTCCCTTTTGTGTACATCTAGTGTACATGAGTTATACCTTTTGCATTTAATCAAATATTTAATTTAAAAAAAATGTATGAAGTTTATGAACATTTGAATGATTATAACTAAATACTAGCAGGTTTGAAAATTTTAGATGTTGAGATCAATGATATTGATAATAAAGCTCTGTTTTTATTAAACTCAATACTTGATACCAATGATCATTTAATTACTACACTGTTGTGTGGAAAGGATTTGATTGAGTTTGATGATGTGTTTGATGCTTTGACTAATAATGAGTATTGTAAAAAAGATAAGCGTGCCAATAGAGACATAGTCTGTTAGAAGAGGTAAATCTCAATTCAAAAAAAAAAGAGCCACTGATAAAGTTGGAAAGGATGAGTGTGCCTATTGTCATGGCAAAGGGAAATAGGAAGAAAGATTGTATTGTATTGAAAAATAAGGACCAAAAGGATTCCAAGGCAAATGTATCACAGGGTAGTGATGATGGTTCTGATTAAGCACTGATTGCTTTATCATTTGTTTGACATTCAAACGAGTAGGTTATGGATTTGTATATATCATATGTGTCCCAATAGGAAATGGTTTTACAACCTTGATGAATTGGAGGGTGGTTTAATGTACATGGGTAATGATCAAACCTGTGAGCTTTTGGGAATAGGTGAAATCAAGTTGAAATCGCATGATGGAAAACAGTTTGTTCTTTGACTAAAATTCAGTATGTACTGGACTTGAAGAAGTGTCTCATCTAAGTGGGTTTTTTCGGAATTCAATGGCTTCAAGATTATTACGGAGAATCTGAAGGTAATATCGGGTGCATTGGCAGTGATGGGGCTCGCATGTCAAAATAACTTGTATTTCCTCAAAGGGAGGACATTTATAGGTGGAGCAGCCACAGTTGCTGATAAAATTGCGGAGTTTGCTTCAGGCACTTCTAGAATTTGGTAAATGCATTTGGGACATGCTGGTAAGAATGCTTTGCAAGGCCTATGAAAGGGCACCAAGACTTGCAAATTAGGTTTTATGCGTTAATTGCTTATAGTTTGCAACTTTGTCTTGCTTTATGGGGAGAAAGCATTTTTCAATTAGCATCTTGTTAGTGACAAAAAAAATAGTGGATTAAGATTTTATATTATTCTACTTTCAATTTGGTTAAATGCACTATTGAGAAAAAAGTAGATTTTGTATCTTCCTTTCGTCGGGGTCTCGTTCCAGTCACAGAATTCTATTTTATGTTATATGTTATCTCTTATGGCTAGTGGTGAATGCTGGTAATCATCTGCATCTGAGTCATAATCTAAATTTTCTAGTCATTGTAGCTTGCTTAAATCAAAATGCTCCAAATCTCAGTTGGGAAAGTTTTCATGGTACTGATTCAATAAGTAAGAATTTCTTCCCTTTCTTTTCTTTTAGGAGGCCTGGCTTTTGAGTGGACTTGAAAATCGTTCAATAATTGACCCCCAAAAGAAATATCTGACTTAACCACAAAATAGCACTGATTTACCAGACAGATTCCATCAAATTGTTCTAACTTTTTGTGAATGTTTGGCCCTATTATGGCTATGTTTTGACATGCTACCTGTATGCGTGATGCTTTAAGCTGAGAGTGAAATATTCAATTTCAGTTTGATTTTATTTTTGTGCATTAGCTGATGTAATTATTGGATAATTGCAAACCAGATATTTGGTGAATTTTTGCACAAGGAATATGGAGGACCCGGAACATTATTGGTGGAGCCTTTCACAAATATGTTGGTTGCTCTCAACGAGAAAAGATTACCTGGAGCACCTTTGGCTGCAAGAACATCCTTGTTATGGGCTCAAAACTATGTTGATCAGGACTGGGAAGTTTGGAACTCAAAACTACTAATTGATTCCTCTTCATAATTTGTATATTTCTAAAAAATTAAAATTTTCTCGTTATATTAAATTCCTGATCAATTGTCACGAACTCATAGGAAAGTTGGGGCAAGATCTGTATCCATCACAAAATATTACTTGCAATACAAAGTCAAATTTGTTGCACCTTTTGTAGCCTATACAGATGTCTTATTACTTAAAAATGGTTTGAATTTGGGGCTATGGTTGATGATGTATTTGAAATTTTGCTACCTCCATAAATTTAGTGAATCTTTTTGCTCGCTTCAGAGGTGCATCCATCTAGAACATCTGGGAATGAAAGTGGCAGTGGATTAACAAACTGCATGTTACAGCTGAATGTTGAAAGCACAAATCATATCGTAGCCTCAGAGATACTCTGTAACGAGGGGCGCCAAGATTTTGACCTTATTGCAGCAGGATTCATTGGTGTTGTCCTTGTTCTATGTCTTTCATGTCTCATCGCCTGAAAATTTTTGGCATGGTTATAGGATAAGTACTCAATGAATGAAAGATATGTACTTTTCAAATGAAAGATGAAAACTTTTTGTAGGTGATGTCTCTTCTTATCCAGTTGCTGCTCTATTGTGGATAAAAACATGAGCACAATCTCTGCTTTTCTCTTTGCTATAATGTTTCTTTTTATTAGATTTTTAAGCATGAAATAGATATAGAATGGAGATTATTGAAACCTAGTCACTGATTTGTTATTTTATTAAAATCATTTCTTTGATAATTGAATGACATAACAATATGTTTGATGTACTTCATCCTTTCAATTACTGGATTGTGTCATTGTGTGTATGCTTTGACAAGAAACATAGATGTTCCATGCTTTTTGACGGCTCATATAAACACAAATAATTCAGGCTGAATAGTAGTGGATACGGCAAATTCACCATTAGAGATTGACACAGTATTAAAAACCCTATCATTTAAGACTACCTGAAAATGAGGCACAGCCAATAAAACTTGGATGATAATGGATTAATGATTGATACCTGGTATGTCTTCTCCTTGTCAGGCTTCCCTTCTTCCTCACAACCCAAATTTGGTCTCTCTGGCCTTGTCTGTGACTTCTCAGCTGTTTCCGGCTGCTGCTTCTTCATTTTAGCAGACTTCTTTGCCCGCAACACATTCAGAACCTCTGCAACCAGCAATAAACATCAACAACTTTTAATCAAAACAAATACAGATTCTCCAAAACCAAGTCTCACACTTAACCAAAACAGCCCCAACTATTTAAGTTGACCAAGCTAAACACAAACCATACCTTGTGTAGTGACAAGCCGATAAGCATGGCCAAGAGTAAGAGTATCATTAGACCTTAGAAGCTTAACCCGGGTGAACCTCACGGCGGCCTTCTGCTCCTCCTCCTGATTCCCTTCCTCAGAAACAGGCAAAGGGATGATCAAAGAAACATAGTGACCAGGGTTCATTTTCATCACCTCACTTGCACTTACTGGCCAATACAGCCTATCTATCCTCCCATTTGGGTGTTGTATAACTAAAGCTGCAGCATCTATAGCTTGGCAATTCCCCATCTCTCACTCACTTTTTCTTTCTCTTTCCCTCACTATAGACAGAGAACAAAAAAAAGATGAAGATTGATTGAAGAAAGATAAGGAAGAAGAGAAGGAAGGAGGTGGAGTAAGCAGTAGTCTCTATCTATACAGCTCTCACACCCCTCTAAACAGATATGTAGAAACAGGTCTTACTCACCAGGCCGTCCCCAACTAACTAATACTACTACACATGTCAATTTATATATATATATATATCAAATTGACATTAAACGGCATGATATAATAACATTAACATGTTCACTCACATTAAACAAATAGTGAGTTTAGTAAGATGTGTATCTAATCAAATATATATGATATAGTAACATTTTGTTCAATAATATAATTGTAATTAAGTATCAAACTATGCATTGGAGTACTATATCTTCACAATGACAATCTTTAGGCACCGGCACTTTCAATGCAGGTGTGAGTGCCACGTGGAGAAATGTAAGAAGGTGATAAATTGGATGTACTTGCTCGTCGGTGTCCACGGGGTCAGGGTTTGGACTATGAAAAAAAAAAGATGGCTTTTAAAAAAAAATGGTCGGTTAAAGGATGCCTTTGGAGCATTTGCTAATTGCCCATATTGGAAAAGTCTTGATACTAGTTTCACACTTGAATGAAAAAAAAAACTGTAAAAAAAAAAATTATTTTTTCTTTTTTTACAAAAAAAAAAAATTTTAAAATAACTCTTAAACCAATGCTCTTAGAGTATCCCATCAACTTTTTCCTTTAAAAAAAATCTTAAACATTAACAATGTTACTAAAATAATTTTTTTTGCATTGCCTAACCAAACAAAATGCTAAAACCAAAACCAAAGCGTACGTGTGAATGAGATTCTTTTTGGGGTGGACAAGGACACACAGCTCCACCTTATCCGCATTTAACACATAGTTTTGGCACTTGGATTCTCTCGAAATTGTTGGCCCTTTTTTTTCTCTCTTGGTAATTTAACTTTTCACACACACATGACCCATCAAAAGATTCAAAACCCACAAAAGTACAATACTTCTATCTCGTGTGTAAAGGGCAGTAGTATTATTTGGACTGCAACCGAATTGGCTCGAGGGTCAGGTCAATGGTCTTAAATGCTCCATTGAAAATTTCTAAGAGCCTTGCAGCCTTGGTGGCATTGTCAATATTTTGTCCATGAGAGAAAATTGGGTGAATGTCCTATCACCACACTTGTACAAGGAAGAAAAAAAAGGAAGAGGTTAAATTGCCTCTTTGCTTCTTCAAACATTGGTTTGTTTGATTTGCTCTCTCATATTTAAAACGTTTTTTTTTTTCTTTGAGAAATCATATTTAAAACATTCAATTTTAATTTTAGCTTCCAAAATTTCAAAACGGGAATAATTTGGTCCCCTCTATCTACTTTGCTATTTACATGACTAGCAGGACACTAAGGCTCCCCATTTTTTAAGGTCAAAGAGAACAGGTCATATTTAAGGAACCAAAATAAATAATCTCATATTTAAAGGACTAAAATTGAATCAACACCATAATTAAGGGATCAAATCGAACTTATCACAAATTTTTAGTAGTTTTTTTTTTTTACTAAAAGAAAAAAACTCCATTTGGTTACAAGAATTAAGAAAAAGAAGAAAAAACTGTTTTGCTTCTTTAACAGGAGATAAATATCAGGGTAAAGTATCTTGATGTAACTCTTTAACTCCAATGATTTAGGATTCAACCTTGAGAATGTGCCAATGTTTTTTTTTTGTTTTTTTTTTTTTGTTTGTGTATTCACCCCATTCATCATTCATTTTCTATATTTGAAATATTTTACTTACTGTACTTAGTGGCTAGGCAAATAAAGTACCCACTATCCACGTGCGGAATATTAAACTCTATTATGCACAACTTTTTTGGAAAGGTTCAAAGTCCAATATGTGATTTAAGTAAACTCAAAGTGACATCTTTAGCAAATATTTAAAGATTTTTCTATGGCAAAGCTTTTTCAATTGTATAAGCAACAATAACGATCTGAACTTTGTTTTGAATGCCAGGCCCATAGTCTTCTTCTTTGTGTTTGTTTGCGGAAAGTGATGTATAGACTAATATCATTGGAACATCTTTGTAATTAAAAATAAGTACTATTAAGCACTAACACAAATAAATCATCAAAGCCAGCAGCCCAATTTTGATTCTTCTAGGTGCATTTTTGAAGGCAAAGTGGCAAACTCTGACTGAAAAACTCACCTTCCACAGTCACAGTGTCGGTTTGAGCCCCAGATCATGAAACACAAAGCTTGTGAAGTTCAAGAAATTAGATGTACGATAAATTTATTTAATAAACCATTGTTGGGGTTATGAGGAAGGATCTGATAGAATTCAGAGACAGATGACAAGCTTCTGAAGATTTTTTTACTCCTGAAAATCTGGTTTAATTACCAAACTTATTAGAATCCCAAAGTTTGAAAATTTTCTTCCTAAGATTTAAATTGTGGTTAACATATCTGATTTAATGTCAGTCTATGTAAGCCATGTGATGTGTTGGGGATCCTAGTGATACTTATTTAATGAAAAAATGGACTAATAATGGGTCAAACATGACTCATGTAGGGGACTACACACTTCGATATTATATGGAAAAGTACTTTAACGGCTTAACCTCTTATGGCAATATGGGTGTGTGGCCACCTTTGATTAATTTTAAACAAATAATTGGGAGGTATAAGGGTCTCACTTGTTGTATTAGTCTGACAGCTTTAAATATAGAAGTCGATGGAATTCAAAGTCTATTATGTTCTGCTTATGGGGGCAACAGATTTTGGTCTTGTATGTCTGTACCTTGGCTGCTAAACATTCTAATTTCTAATTAAACCTTTCCTAGCAAACAATGGTGTCTGAGGTGCTCTTGTTAGTGGGGCTATTGTTCTTGATGTAAAGGACATGAGTTTAAAGTTGCTTTCTCCACATTCTTCCCCCATGATACAGAATACAAACTGTTCTTATTGTCTACTAATAGATTAATTATGTTAAAACTTAAAAAGTGTCAAACATCCAAGAGGAAATAGAGGAAAAAAAAAATGAAAAATACATAATTTAGTCAACATTCATGTACTGTACAATTCATTAGGCTGAGCAGGTTTAGCTTTAGTTTTGTAATATTGTTATAAAACAATGAATAAGACTCATGTTTTTTAGGAAAATTGGACAGTAAACAAAGGTGTTTGATACTTGATCCTTTGAGAGAAGTGGTAACATGTGGTGGCAACTTATATCCTTGCCGGCCGTACATGCTATGTTCTGCACTAGGTGTTTTCAGGCAGCAACAAATTGTGTTGCCATGTTTTGGTGCATGCATGTCTACAAGTGAGCTATTGGAGGTGGCAGAAGCTATGTCGGCCCTTCGAGACGGCCGCTTCTCCTCGATCTCAACACCACACCTAATTGTTTCCTCTTTGATTTCCTTTTGGATTGTTTGAAAAATAGTATCTTTAACCGTCCATTCATCAATTTGTTGCGAGACTTGATCTTGTTCAATGCCTTAAATATTTTCTTTAGAATTTAGCTTTATATTGTTAACCCCCAAATCTATGTGTTCTCTTGATTCGAGAACTTGGAATTGATTAAAACAATTTCTCAAGTAATAATCTTGATTTGGTTAGTCAATGATAAACTTTTCAACATAATCGTCTTAGTGCCATCATTTTTTTTAGCATTTTAACTTATTTACTTATGTACAACTTTTTATAACCTTGCATACAAGTATATTTTAATCTACTTTTAGAAGGAAAAAAAAATCAATCCACAAAAACCCAAATAACCAAGTGCCAAACATGTAATCATCACTAGTATAATAAAATATATCATAATAATCACCGAGGAAAAAAAAAAAAAAACTAACCAACGCTTTTTGTTCTTTGCCCTGAATGAGTTAGATTTCTAGCTTAAGTTTTGGTATTGCTTCCACACAATTCTTCATGATATAAATCCTTGGACCAACAAACAAATCTGGTTGTTGGTGGGATCATAAGGAAAAAGTTTGGCTTTAAACATATATAGAGCTATCTTACTTCAATCTACTATATGGAAATTGAAGAGACCATGCATATATAGTTTAAATCACATGAATAATCTTATAATTTACTACCTAATGAGTTGGAAACAAACATGTTTAAAGCCAAATTTTGTCCAAATTGTAATGTCATCACCCTTTGATTGAGGGTCATACCATTGTTGTCTTCAAGAGTTCGAACTCAAGATTGACCATAGACCAAGCGCCTAACCATTGGACCACTCCTTGGAATGGTATCACAAAATATTTTCTAAAAATATTATATTAGTGGTTAGGACTAAGATGGATCCTACCCATAGATGAAAAAGAAAAGGTATACAATGCAATGGATGATTAAGGTCACACAAAGTTTGGCTCCAAATATGTTTTGAGCCAAACTTTGTCCAAATTGTAATGCCACCCTTTGATCAAGGGTCATTCCGTTGTTGTCTTCAAGAGTTTGAACTCAAGACCGACTGTACACCAAGCGCCTAACCATTGGACCACTCCTTTGAATGGTATCATAAAATCTTTTCTAAAAATATTATATTAGTGGTTAGGACTAAGATAGATCCTACCCATAGATGAAAAAGAAAGGTAAACAATGCAATGGATGATTAAGGTCACACAATTTAAGATTGAGGATGTAGGCTGGTCTCACTTTAACTTCAAAATTTTATTTGGAACTAGTTCACTGAGTGGGGAAAAGAAGAAGAAGAAATTCATTAGCTCTTGTGAAGAATGATTATTATTATTATTATTTTTCAAAGGCAGAGAAAGAACAAAAGATTCAAGGACTCGTCAAGAGCAAGTTAAAGTGCAATAATCAATCAATGGTATATTCTCTCTACTAGCTAATGGAGCACTTATGGTCCTTAACTAGATAATGCAGCATCTCCATTTCATTTTAGCAAGTGGGATTAAACTTTTTCAACTTAAAAAAAAAAGAAAAGAATATATCTTTAGCAAAGATGAATGAGATTTGTCCTACAAAGGCTACAATACATATCAGAACAATATGAAAGATTGGGAAAGGTTTATTAGTCACTAAAGCTCTTTGATTAACAAACCAATATCCTTTGATGAAATCTATGCTTTTTTTTTCCCCCTTTAATATAATCAGAATAAAATATGATCTACCATTATGTCCTATTCAACTTTCTAAATCATGATGGAGTCAAAAATATATTTAGGTGATCAGCTCGAGAAATTTTTTTTTGGAATTTTGTAGATGCCTTGTAATCAAGTACCAGCAGTTCAAAATCTTCAAATTAAACACATAAAGAGTAAACTGTGATGATTGCTTAGTCAAAAGGAACATTTGTAATAGATTGCGTTTGAGGACCTGACTGGCTCTCTTGTGAGGCCCCATTCTTCTTAAAGATGGGAAAAGCACCACCACAATCATTACAACAACAACTATAGGTCCAAAACAATGTTAGATAAGTAGTGCAAATTTTAAATGTCTTACCCAAGACTATCAATATTAATTTTTGAAACAGATAGATAACTATGATATGACTGTAAAGGTGAAAGATGGATGTTAGTGACACACAACCTTTACGATAGTAATAGCACTCCTATCAGGTATGGGTATTTATATAATAGAAAAATGATCACATTTTAACTAATTAAGTCCAAAATTTATCCATATTAGATTATGTTAAGTTGTGTAAAGATACATAATTACTATAGTAACTGTGTAAATTTATATTAATATTATTTATTTTGCATTTAATATTTTATTCTTCTTTTACGTATCCCGAAAATAAATGAAAAGAATTAATGATGGTTATTGTGTTTATAGAAAGAAAAATAATTAAAAATTTTGATATTTTAATAAAATTTAGTGTAAAATAAAACGTTTGATGTGCGGTGTTTTGAAATGCGAGTATGTAAAATAGAAAAAATAAGTTTTTATGTTAAAATAAATATGAATTTTGGCACGAGTTAGTGTGCGTTTGGCATGGCTTAATTTTGCCAACTTATTTTACTATTTAACTTATTTTTACTACTATTCACAGGTCCTACTGTACTTTTTGGTACTATTCATGGGTCTCAATGTACTATTTCAACTAACTTTTACCTTTATTTACAGTACATTCAGCAAAAAGTTTTCAGTTTCAGCAAAATAAGCAGATTCCAAACAGACTCTTAATGCGAATACTTTTAAGTGCTGTATAAATAATTTAATTTGATAGTGCTAAATGAAAATACTAAATAGATCTAAATTATTGGTTAGGTAGTAGAAATATATGCGTAAAGTTTCAAGAAACAGTTATGCAGACAACATTTTGTGTTGGTCGCCGTTGTCACATGTATGATTTTGGATTTAATCGCATAAAAGATAAGGCTGCCTTAAGCTTTTCAAGACACCTTCAGGATTTAGCATAAAAGACAAAGGAAGCCTTAATTTTTTAGGGTCACATCTTCATAATGGCCTAATTCCTTGCCTTAACAGGAACAATTAGAACTCAAGTATGCTATGGATTTGTTGCACTATCAACTTATGCTTGATTGCAAACCTTTGCCAACTCCATTTACTATCACTCTCGTCTTAGAAAAACTAATGGAACATCTTTGTCAGATCATTCTCCCTATAAAAATATTGTGGGTGCTTTACAATACTTGACCTACACACACCCAAACTTGGACTTTGCTGTTAATCATGTTTGGCAATTCATGCAAAATCCAACACACCTTCATGTGGTTTTTGTTAAGGAATTGTTGATCAAGGGATTGTCTTCAAGTCTGGTCCTTTGACTCTTTCTAACTACACCAATGTAGATTGGGATGGTAATCGCTAGTAACCCTTCTAATTTTCATTCTACTTTTGGTTATGCTGTGTTTTTTAACCTAATTTATTGATTGGTTTGCATCGCCTATAGTTAAGTATCTCGGGTTCATATTCTATGTTTTGTTTTGTTTTGTTTTTTTTTTTTTTTTTGAGGGAAAAAATGTAGAATCATGGAAGTAAAATCACATTTTATTGGGCAAGATATACCATGGGATTCCCTCATTGGCTTGCGGCCCTGGTTCTAATGAGTTTTGCACTACTCAAATCCAAGCACTATGACGAGGTAGACGAGGTGCTTGCCCACTAGACCCCACATTGGGGTTAAGCAAACCATTAAAGTTAATTTCACAAATATATAGAAGTCAAGTTAATCTCCGGTGATGACCAACTTGTAGATGTTTTCACAAGAGCTTCACCTCTTAGCATTTCCAATGGTTAAAAAATAAGCTTTTCCATTTCTATGGACATTTGTTAGAGACCAAGGTGGACTCGATCAAGTCAAGCCCCATGTGAATGGGTTAAGTCATGTTAAGTGCCTCTTAAAATGTGCAATTTCAACTAGTCATTCGACTTCCTAAATTAAGGGTTTCACATAAAATGCCCACTTATTTATTTATTTTTTCTTTAAAAAAACAAATCATTTACCCCTCAATTTTTTAGAATTTAGGGGGCCTCAAGCCTAGGCCTAAAAATCCTGTTTGCATTGATACTTCATTGAATCCTTTAGTTTAATCCCCAGTGCCATCTGTAGTAACCACTTGAGACAGGTCATTACTAATTACTTTTAAATTAAAATTCTTTTGCTTATAGGCTAGAAATCTCTCTTTTATCTTTTTAATTTTTCTTCTCTAAAACAAACAAATTGTGAAACTTAAATTTAAATCATTTGCTTATAGACCATGAAGCGTCACTGTACGAATAGACATTTAGCCCAAAATGAAGAGGACTCTTTACGAGCAAGCCGAACTGAGAGTGACAACTGACTCATTTGGTTAGGTATCTTATACAAAAGAACCCAGATCGAATCTCCTGTATATCAGTGACAACATAGATTTCGTTTTTTTGAAGTAGGAAACATAAATAAAAGAAAGGAAAGGTCCCCTCTCTAGTTGTATCACCAATAAATTCAATATGCCTCTAATGGGAATAAAAATAAAATTAAAATTAAAAAATGAGATATAAGTAGACAATTCAAACAAGGCAAGCCCACAATGATTTTGATAAAAAGAACTGGGTCACCAATGACAAATTATTTCACAAGAAACATTATGCTCAAGCAACAAACATATTTTAATTTAGTGGATAAGGTTCATACTTCATACACAAAAAATTCACAAGCAACAACAGAATTGTCACGAACACATCCATGCATATCTTCACTTCTGTCTTGCTCCAAACTAAATAAAAAAGTTAAAAAGAGTCTTAAGACAGAGACATTCACAAACAAAGACAAACATGCCCCACTAGACATTCAGTAAAACGAACTTTGGCTCACTTGCAAGTTGCAACCCCATTCATCAAGTGGTCTCGTTCCTCTCCAGAGCTGCAATGAAGTGCAAATGTGAGTGCCAATAGAGCCATAAGCATTCCCCTAAACTGAAATGTTAATAGGGAGAGAAAGAGAGGAGAGAAAGATTACTGTTGTAATTCAGAAGCTTCTCAATGAGATCTACATGAGTCATAAGCATTCTTCTGCAGCAGTAACGGACCAACCCCAATCCATCAAGTGCATCTCTGCATACCACATAATTAAACATGAGTGCCATCAACTAATATCCGCTGCAAATTCATGCTTATAATCAAAACTAATACCAGGTAACACTGTCCACTACCTGTCAGATCATACTCCAAGAATTCAAAACAAAGCATATTTCTTAGCCGGTCAAATTATATTTGTTATTGTATTATACTCAAAAGAGAATTAGCCGGTCAAATTATATTTGTTATTGTATTATACTCAAAAGAGAATACACACGTGTTCCTAAGCACAGGTACAAATGACTTGAAAATTATGCCCATATTGATCAATGATGTATATGGACCCAAACCAACTGCAAGTGCATACAAAATCTCCCCTTTTCACATATGCTTTCAAATTCTGATAAATTTTAAAGTGCCTCTTCCTTAACAAATTCACCTAATTGTCTCAAGCATTAAACTACAAAATCTCAATAATATCTTACGATGTCAAAGACAATTTTGCATCATAATTAGGGCTGTCCAGAAGGATCCGGCAACCCGACCCACCCGAAGAACCGACCAGATCCGACCCGAATCCGGCCGACTCGATTGCTCCGGCGGGTCGGCAGCGGGTCTTCACCACCAGAAACCGATTTCCGGCGGGTCGGTTTCGGTTTTCCTCCCCTAAAACCCGAAAAAACCGAATCGACCGAGAGATTTCCAGATCCCGGCGAGATTTCCAGAATCCGGCAATCTTTTCCAGAATCCGGCGACTTTTTTCCAGAAACCGGCGACTTTTTTCCAGAATTCGGCGAAAACCCCAGATTTCGGTAAAATATTTCCTTAGATCCGGTGAGATTTTGACTGGATCTGGCGAAATCTCATCAAATCCAGTGAGATTTTCGCCGAATCTTGCGAAATCTCACCGGATCTAAGAAAAATATCGCCGGTATCTGGAAAACTTCGCCAGAATCTAGGTTTCTTAGCCGGATCTGTGTTTTTTCAACGATTTCTCGTCATCTTCTCAGATTTATGATTCCGACCGACCCGTCCGCCACCCATTGATGATCTGAACTGCCCGACCCGATTACTCCGGCGGGTCGGCGGCGGGTGCGATTTTTCTCCACCCGATTCTGGCGGGTCGGTTCCGGGTTGGGCACAAACCCGACCCGGACCGACCCGTGGACAGCCCTAATCATAATTACCGACAACTACACTACCCTACACTTAGAGATTCACATCACCAAATTAGTCTCACAGTGATCAAAATAGATACTTTATATTCACAACATATAATCACCACCCTTATTTTCTTATAAAAACTTGACAATAATAATAGTCGCCACTCTTATTGTTTTGATAATTCAGCTTTTCATTGCACTAAGAACACAGTTTAGAACTCAGGGCTATGCTGGCATCATGGAAGCAGCAGAACCCACACAAAAGAACACAAATGGACAATCAGCTACAAGACACAGGTGTACAGATTGCACTTACACAAACTACCAGAACTAAAGACTGTTCTAACTTCAGTAACAATACTCAAAGCTATCTAATAATACCCTAATTTGCACAGAGGATCTTGCTTAGGATTGAGTTGTTCACCTTGCTGCCGCCCTCCATCCTACCCCTTACATCCCTTTTGATAATCTTATGACCTGTTTGGATTGAAGGGGAGTAAAGTAGAGTTGGCCGGAAATTGCACTAATTTCCAGCCAACTCTACTCTACTCCCCTCCCTCCCCCTCAATCCAAACAGTTCATTACAGATTTGTTCCTCAGTCTGAACCCTCACCCCCATAGATTCTAATATTGCTTTGAATCCACAGGTGGTAAACTGTTGCCCACCAAACCAATTCGCATATGTGGCTTGTAGATTAGCTCCTTTCAGATGAACTGTTTCCAGCAATCTAGATCATCCCAATTCTTAGGAATTCCAATCACTAAGCAAAGGGCCATAATCTGCTAGTGAAAGAACAAGCAAAGAATAAATGGTCTCTACTCTCTATGTACCTCCTACAGAAAATACAGCTACTGCCTCCATTAAAACCCCATTGCACTGGCCTAATTTTGGTTGAGAATCTATCCCTCATAGATAGCCAGCCAATAAAGTTATGTTTTGGGATTGCATTAGGGAATCAAACAAGATTCCACCATGAGACTTCAGCCTTATAACTCCTAGTTTTTGCCCATGTACAAAGTACAAACTTGAGCAGTCTAGCTATCTAGCTATATGCCTGAGCTTGAGGAATCTTAACATTCCAAAAACATTTTCCTTTTAATAGATTCTCATGAACCCAGGCTATGGGTGCATATCTGTTCAGGTGGTTTCAATATAATTGTGCTACCTCTTTTTCCTTTACTAATATTGCCAAATTTCTATTGCAACTTGGTATTTGAGTTGTGAATATATTGAACTAATGCTTTTATTTGATGCTGAACTTTCTATACCTTTCCTCTATAGATGTAACTAAGGTTCAAACTTTTTATACCTTTCCTCTATAAATGTAACTGAGGTTCTCTTTGTGCTGGAACTAACAGTAAAGAGAGTGAAGGTACTACAACCCCAAACAGTAGAGTTATGCAATTTTTCATAACAGATACCAGGTTTGCCATCATGATTTTTATTAGAAACATAGTTCTTCAGGTAGAAAAATGAGCTATAAATACTGATCAGTATGTATGTTAATTCCAATTTTAAATATTCCCTGTACAAATTTTGGTGACCATCCTAAAAAACCTATTTCTAAAGCAACAGGGATTTGTGTTTGTGTGAATTGCTATTATTGTGGTATTAGTTCACTTCCTGATATCATAACAATTGAATTAACAGCCAAGCCAATGTTTGTAATTCTAATGGTTTCAATTGCTTTTGTTTCTCATTCTAAAAGTTAGCTTCTAATTAATGCGAGTCTCACAATGTTATTTACTATGAATATTCTTTGATTGTATTTTTTGCATGCTTGACATGTGTTACCAAACACAAATTTAATACGTTCAGCAGAAAAATACAGGAGCAAAAAACAAGCTTCCAATAATACAACAAGATGTTATATTTGTTTAATATATCATCTATTTATCTGCATTTTTCGATTTCTTGTTACTATTACAGTTTTTAATCATATACTGATATAAGCAAACTCTTAACAATATATCCCTAACAAATAAGCAAAAAAGTTCTTACCCTTCGGAGTAATCTGACTGGAGAAGGTCAAGATACATGTCCCATTTGTTTCCAATCACCTATACCAAAAAACCAAATTTTAAGCTTAAGTAAGAGTATGTTTGGTAACTGTCCCCCCCCCCACCCCACCCCAATTAACAAATAGAAAACAAAAACAAGTTTTACTTGAAAACAGCTGTAGACTTGTTTTCAGTTTATAGTTTTCAAAATACAATGAAACAACACACAAAGTAGTTTGGAAAGCCACACTTTAATGAACCGGCGATCTAATTCGAACCACACCGAGAACTTAACACAAATTTTACTCTCTTTTTTTCCCTTTTTTTCTCTGTCAACATAAAAAGACCCAATTTTTCTTCTTCTTCTTCTTCACATTCCAAGACTCATGGTTCTCTCTCTCTCTCTCTCTCTCTCTCTCTCTCTCTCCTTTCCAAATTTCCCTGTTGTTTTTTGTGATTGAACATATCTACTCCACCTTGACTGTTCACAGTTCAGCCACTTGCCTCCATGTATTTACAGACCCAAAATTGGTGGACTATCGAAAATTTTAATGGGGGCCAATAAGGAGGTAGTGAAGGTCAACTTGGATGAACCAAGTTTATGGATTTGGAGAAGTTTGAACAACTGGGGTTGTTGGAACATGAACAAAAAAACCCTACTTTGTTACCAAAAAAAAAAAAAAAAAGCCCTCCACAATCACACACACCACCAAACAACAAAACCTCCGAAGTTTTGTTCCTCAAAAACAAAAACCCATCATAGTCACAGTCCTATATATGATAATAAACTTAAAAAAGTTGCTACAATAACAACGAAAGTAAGTATGAGAATAAAGTAAGGTACCTTGCCGCAGGTAAAGCAACGAACTGGAATTATCATCTTCGCGCTTGCCTTAGCTGCTGTCTTCTTCTGCTGCTGCTGCTCTCTCTCTCTCTCTAAAGAGGGAATCGGCCTTTTGAATAGTAAACTTTGTCTTTGTATTTGTTTCGGTGAGAGGGCACACATAAATTTACTTCTATGTCCCGATTGGATGGCGATACCGGATATTTTGCGGGTGTTTTTTGTCTTCTTACAAATTTTTCCTAGGTTACCTTTTTGACCTCTTTTTTTTTTATTTATTTAATTTTAATATTAGCGAAAATGAACTTTTAGTCCCTACATTTTTACTCCCTACATTTTGATGTTTTTCCATTTTAGTCCTTATATTTTATTTTTACTACTTTTAGTCCTTAAACCAATTTACGCTTGTTATTTTCGTCATTTCCGTCAATCAATCGACGAAAATTGTTGAAGTGGTAGCCGGAGACATTAAAATATTATTAAAAATGTCATGTCAGCAATTTTTTAAAAAAAAATAATTTGTCAATTTTAACTATAAAAAAAATAAAATCAAAAACAAAAAAAATCAAATGCTTATGAACACAATAACACAAACTCAAAAAATCAAAGAACACAAACCCAACAAATCGAGAAAATCAAATGCCTATGAACACAATAACACAAACCCAGAAAATCAAAGAACACAAACCCAACAAACCCAAAAAATCAAACTCAAAAACACAAATCAAATGCCGAGGAAACCCAGAACACAAAGATCACAAACCCAAACCCAACCCTAATCTCTAGCAAACCCAAAACACCACATGTCCCATTTGACTGCTCAGCTCTGACCACCTCTTCCTCCTCTCACCACCGACCCAAGCCACCGATACTTTTCTCCTTCTCATTTTTCTTTCTTTCTTCCCCCACTCCTCACCGGCCCAACTCCCCTGCCCCAACACTGACACATATCGCCCTCGCCGCCGACCCAAGCCCCAAGCCCCAAGTCCCAAGCTAACCCAATCTGACCCATCTCGCCCTCTCTTCTGAGCTCAACCCCAGCCACCCTAGTCCGTCTCAACCCACCTCACCCCACCCCGATCTCAACCCATCCCACCCCAATCTCAAACCCACCCAACCTAGACCAACCTCAACCCACCCCAACCGATCTCAACCCATCCACCAAACCCCGATCTCAACCCACCCAACCCAGACCAACCTCCACCCACCCCAGCCGATCTCAACCCACCCACCCTAGACCAACCTCAACCCACCCCACCTCGATCTGAACCCACCACAGCCACTGCACCACCAGGTACCACGAGTGAGAAACGCGAATGAGAGAGAGAGAGAGAGAGAGAAGAGAATGAGAAAGTGAGATCGGAGAAGAGAATGAGAAAGTGAGACGAATGAGAGAGAGAAGAAAAACTAATTTAAGAAAATGAGATGAAGAGAAAACACTAGAGAGAGTTTTTTTATCTTAATTTTAGTGATTTTTTATTTTATTTCTGTTTTTTATTTAATTAAAATTGATAAATTATTTATAAAAAAAATAGATGTTGACGTGTCATTTTTAATAATATTTTAATGTCTCCGGCTGCCACCTTAGCAATTTCCATCGATTGACTGACGGAAATGACGAAAATAACAAGCGTAAATTGGTTTAGGGACTAAAAGTGGTAAAAATAAAATGTAGAGACTAAAATGAAAAAACGTCAAAATGTAGGGACTAAAAGTGTATTTACGCTGTGGGGAGTAAAAAGACCCTGATGGGAATGTGGGCCTTTGGGCCATGCTAAGGAAGGCCGACCTGCTCTTGGGCTTAGAACTTGTTAGTACTACGGGTCGGCCCATACGCCGAGGATCCGAGGATCTAGCCGAGGGTGAATTTCCCTTCGGACGGACACCGGAGAACCCGGGACTTCATGGTAAAGGTTAGGGAATGACACGGTCAAGACCAATGGTTAAGAGGGAACCCTTGAATGTCCTACACCGATGTCGAGAAATACCAAAGATAAAGGCTGCCACCTCCACATTAAAGACCCCGCACCTACCACCCCGGCCTCATTAACGGGGAAGTGACACCGAACGAACGCTGGAAGGGAAACTTCTGGTTACTATTCAAAGGCATTGAGAAAAGAAATATCTAGGCTAAGGGGGAGTTGGGGCAACACGTGTACAAAGTATCAAAAAGAAGAGTATTTAAGGAGCAACCTAGAATAGAAAAGGGGGACTGACTTTTTTGTAATCCAAAAGGAAAAGAAAAAAGAGGAAGAGATAATATAAGAACAACTCCCGGCTTACGTTCGAGGAGGTTGATTTACAATATTCCTTGTTGTTTCCAGGTGTTTGCAATCTTTGGCTTGTCATTTAATCTTCACACACTTCTGACCTGGGTTTCAAGCCCACACTCTACAAATTCATATTGTATTGGGCCTGAGCCCGTAACTGTTCTTGGGGCCAGGTGCAATTGTGCGCTTACAATTGGCGCCGTCTGTGGGAAATCTAGTCTAGAAGAGGTAGGGATATTATGGCAGGCTTAGGCTCTTACCATGCAGAGTCATAGAGATCACAACCGGAGGACCATTTCGAGCGTCTTGAATATCGAAGGGATCGTGAGGGAAGCGTCCACACAGAGTACCCAGGCGACAGCCATACTCATGGTGGGGGTAGCACCACTCACGAGGAGGGTTTTAAATCCATGCAGAAGGAGATTAATCGGTTGAAGAGGAAGTTACGCCGTGCTAAGCGTAGGTTTTCACCGTCCTCATCTAATCCTTCCTCAAAGGAGGATAGGGGAAGGGGCTACAGCTCAAGGTCGCGCTCTCCCACCAGTGCAACGTCCTCCGGTGAGGAGGACGACCAGCCAACTCGCAGGCGTAAGAGGCTTCATTCTAGGGGCTTAGGCAACGACGCTATGAGTAGGGCGTTGCACCAACTCTCCAAGTCTCCATTCATACGGAGGATTGAAAAAGGAAGGCTTCCCAGGAGGTTTACCAAGCCCACCTTTACCATCTACAATGGCCGGACTGATCCGGTGGAGCACGTGAGTCACTTCAACCAGAGGATGGCAGTGCACTCTCACAACGAGACTCTAATGTGTAAAGTTTTCCCCTCCAGCTTGGGACCTGTGGCTATGAGGTGGTTTAACGGTCTCAAATCGGGGTCTGTAGGCTCATTCGGGGATTTAACTAGGGCATTCGCTTCGCGGTTTATCACGTGTAGCAGAGTCCCTCGGCCATTGGACTCGCTGCTATCCATGGTCATGAAGGAAGGGGAGACGCTGAAAGCATACTCCGATCGATACTGGGAAATGTTTAATGAAATAGATGGTGATTTTGATGAGGTGGCGCTTAATACCTTTAAGGTAGGTCTTCCTACTGACCACGACCTAAGAAAGTCTTTGACGAAAAAGCCCGTCCGCAGCGTACGCCGCCTTATGGATCGTATTGATGAGTATAAAAGGGTAGAGGAAGACCAGCAGTAGGGGAAGGGAAAGGAGAAGGTTATCCCGCAGGAGAAGGGATTTCGGGCCTGGACGGATATCACAACAACAAGCCGAGGAGGGATTATTTCGGGCAATCCGGCTCGGCGGCACCTCGAAGACTAGTCAGAATACTGTGTTCCGAGAACCGGTGCATCAATTACTGTGAGAAAGTTCGTAAAGAGCCCTTCTTCTGGGGACGCACAAGAATGGCGAGGGGACCCTGCGAAAAGAAATCAAAACCTCTTTTGTCGGTACCATCGGGATGTGGGCCACACTCGAGAACTTGTCGGACCTTGTGGAACCATCCGGAGCTACTGCTCGTCGGAGGGAAAGTTGAAACAACACTTGTGTCGGCCCGGCAGGCGGGTCGGTCAAGTTGGCTCAAACAACCGGAGGAACAATTCATCTCGGCCAAAGATTAGGAACAATTAATGTTATCTTCGTTGCGGTGGTAGGACGGCTTTAGGTCCCACTAGGGTGATGGCGGTTTTCCATCCTCGGGTTGAGGATGTGGCAAAGTGAGCCGAAGAGGTTGAAGGCACTTTGCCCGTCCTAGGTTTCTCCGGGAGGATAAGGTAGGGACTATCCGCCCTACGACGATGCTCTTGTGGTCACCCTCGGGGATAGGGAACTATGATGTGAGAAGGGTGATGATAGACCGGGGCAGCGGTGCGGATATCATGTACCACGATCTATTCAAGGGGTTAAGGTTGAAGTTGGAAGATCTTACTCCTTATGATTCGCCGCTCGTAAGTTTTGAAGGAGAGCCGTTGTGTCGAAGGGACAGATTCGTTTGCCCGTTCAATCCGGCTCAAAACGGTTGATGTGGACTTTACTGTGGTTGATGCGTACTCTCCATATACAGCCATACTTGCCAGCCATGGCGCACGCTCTTGGAGCCGTCTCCTCTACCTTGCATGTTAAAGTCAAATTTCCCTCGGGGGAATGTGTCGAAGAGGTCTTCGACAACTAATCGGTGGCCGGGCAATGCATATCGTGCATCTGTCCCGCATCGACAGTGCCGAATCTTCGGCTCGATCACCAAAGGTTTATAGCAATTAATCGCTCCCGGTTCATACCGGGATGGCGACAGGAGAGGAGACATATTGTGAGGAGTTAGAGAAGTTTCAAAAGGCCGATGACCCGAGAGAGATTCTTCCAAGTCGGTGTACTTTTGCCACACCAAGAGAAGATGGAATTGTTAGAATTCTTGAAGGACAATGTTGATGTTTTGCGTGGGATCCTTATGAAGCTCCGGGCGTTGATCCGAGCTTCATTTGTCATCACTTAAATGTCAACCCGGCTATCGTTCCGAGAAGGCGGCCACCTCGGCGATCTTCCCGGGAACATTCCGAGGCTGAAGGAAGAGGTTCTTAAACTTAAAAGTATTGGTGCTATCAAAGAAGTTTTCTACCCCGAGTGGTTGGCCCATACGGTTGTTGTCAAAAGAAGAATGGAACGTGGAGGGTATGTGTGGACTTCATTGATCCGAACAAGGCCTCGTCCTAAAGATTCGTTCCCAATGCCACGTATTGATCAACCGGTGGATGCCATCGGTCGGACATCCTCGGATGAGTTTTTTGGACGCCTTCCGTGTTGCCACCGATTCCCTTGGCATTAGAGGATCGGGGAGAAGACCGCCTTCATTACACCGACGGGAATTATCATTATAAGGTCATGCCATTCGGCTTGAAGAATGCTGGGGCTACCTATCAAAGGATGATGACCAGAATGTTCGAACAGCAAATGGGGAAAACCATTGAAGTATATGTCGACGATATGGTGGTGAAAAGCAAAACAATACCCTCACACGTGAAAGATTTGGCCGACACTTTTCAGATACTGAGAAAGTACAAGTTGCGCCTCAACGCCTCAAAGTGTTCTTTCGGCGTGGGGTCTGAAAAATTTTTGGGATACATGATTACTCACAGAGGCATAGAGGTGAACCCAGCGCAGGTCAAGGCTATTCAGGACTTGCATCCTCCTCGGAACCCAAAAGAGATTCAAAAGTTAACGGGAATGATTGCCGCCTTGAATAGGTTCATATCTCGGTCAGCTGACCGGTGTCGTCCTTTCTTCCAACTGTTGAATAAGTGGAAAGGGTTTCGATGGACCGAGGACTGCGAGTTAGCTTTTCAACAGCTCAAGAAATATCTTTCTCGGCCACCCATTCTGTCTCGTCCGGAGGCACATGAGATTTTGTTTGCTTATCTGGCAGTGGCCGTCCACGCGGTCAGCCTGGTCCTGATAAGAGATGATAACGGGGTGCAAAGACCGGTATATTATGTTAGTAAGTCTTTAGGTGATGCCGAGGTGTGTTATCAACCCTTAGAGAAAGCGCTCCTAGCCGTGGTTCATGCCACGCGAAAACTTCCCCATTATTTTCAGTCTCACACAGTGGTTGTTCTGACCCAATTGCCCCTCAAGGTAGTACTACGTAGTGCCGACTACTCGGGCAGGATAGCAAAGTGGAGGACCATCCTGGGGGCTTTTGACGTTAAATACAAGCCTCGCACCTCGGTGAAGGGCCAGGTCCTTGCTGACTTGGTGGCAGGGTTTACTGAACCATTGCTAGAAGAAGCTCTAAAGGAAGCACACATGGATGCAAAATCAGTTGGAGTGATCACGGCCGCAGTGCCCTCGGCTTGGAAAGTGTATGTGGATGGGGTCGCTAATCGCAGGGTGCAGTGTTGGACTTGTTCTAATGTCCCCTGAAGCAATTGTCTTCGAAAAATCTTTAAGATTGGCATTCTCGGCTACTAACAATGAGGCCGAGTATGAAGCAGTTTTGGTAGGCATGCAGATGGTACGTAGAATGGGTGGAAGGGAAATCCATATGTTCTCGAACTCTCAGTTAGTGGTCGGCCAAGTCATGGGGACCATGGAGGCTAGAGACCCCAGAATGCAGGAATATTTGGCCCAGGTCAAACGTCAACAAGCTGAATTTGACTCCTTCGCTTTAACTCATATCTCTCGGAGCGGAAACACCCATGCAGACTCCTTAGCCACGCTGGTAACTACCTCAGCTCAAGGTTTACCTAGGGTTATCCTCGTTGAGGATTTACTAGAACCCTCTGTTGTCATTGCCAACACACCTCGCATCCATCTAATAAGGCCTGGACCTAGTTGGATTGACCCGATCATATCTTTTCTTAGGAATGATGTCCTTCCTGAGGACAAATCTGAAGCAGATAAGATACGCCGAAAGGCGCCGCGTTTCTAGTTGTCCGAGGACCGAACCGTACAAACGATCCTTTTCGGGACCGTACTTGTTGTGTGTACACCCCGACTCAACGGAAGGGCTTCGGAAGAACCGCATGAAGCGGATTTGTGGCAGCCACACTAGGGGAAGATCCTTAGCCCACGAGCTCTAACTCGGGGTTATTGGTGGCCCAATATGCAAAGGGAGGCTCAAGACTATGCCGGAAATGCGATCGGTGTCGAGGTTCGCCCCTAATATTCATCAACTCGGAGGAGTTCTTAACCCCCTTTCCGGTCCCCTTGGCCACTTCGCACAGTGGGGACTAGACATAGTTGGGCCATTCCCGAGGGCAACAGGCAACAAAAGATGGCTTCTCGTGGGAACGGACTATTTCACTAAATGGGTTGAGGCCGAGCCCTTAGCAAACATTAGAGATGTTGACTCCAAGAAGTTTGTCTGGAAAAACATCATCACTAGATTCGGTATACCACACACACTCATCTCAGACAATGGTGTTCAGTTCGATAGTAAAGCTTTTAGGAAGTATTGTGGTGACATGGGTATCATAAATAGATATTCCACTCTAGTTTATCCTCAAGGAAATGGGCAAGCCGAGGCCGTTAACAAGGTCATTGTTAGTGGGCTGAAGAAAAGGTTGGACGATGCGAAAGGCAGATGGGTAGAAGAGCTCCCTCATGTTCTGTGGACGTATCGGACCACACCGCGCAGGTCCACTGGAGAAACGCCATTTTCTATGACTTATGGGGCCGAGGCGGTGATACCTTTGGAATGCGGTTTTCCTACCCTAAAGACAAGTTCTTTTAGCCCGGAGAACAATGATGGACTCCTGGAGAAAGGTCTTGATTTACTTGAGGAACGACGCGAGGCAGCTATGGTTCAAATGGCTTACTATCAACAGAAGCTAAAATGAGGATATGATGCCCACGTGAGGCTAAGGCCACTTGCACCTGGTGATCTTGTGCTAAGAAAAGTTGTTGGCACCTCTAAAAACCCAGCCTGGGGTAAGCTAGGACCCAACTGGGAAGGCCCCTATCGCATTGTGTCTGTAGTAGGCATAGGGTCATATCGGCTAGCTGACCTAGACGAAAGAATTGTACCACGCCCATGGAATGTAAATAATCTTAGAAGGTATTATTATTAATAAAATGTGTTTTTGTCAGTTAACATTTCGAAGTTATAAGTACCTCTGACGCATGCAGTTACAATTGATCTAAATAATCAAACAGAAACTTGGTTAAGTGTAGTCCTCGGACCACAAACCTTGTGGAAATTGATGTCTTCTCATTTGTTAAACAGAACCTAAGTTATGCCGGGTCCTCGGACCTCCTACTTTGGGAAAATTAACAATTGAAGCTACTGTTCTAAAGAATCAAACAGAAACTTGGTTAAGTGTAGTCCTCGGACCACAAACCTTGTGGAAATTGATGTCTTCTCATTTGTTAAACAGAACCTAAGTTATGCCGGGTCCTCGGATCTCCTACTTTGGGAAAATTAACAATTGAAGCTACTGTTCTAAAGAATCAAACAGAAACTTGGTTAAGTGTAGTCCTCGGACCACAAATCTTGTGGAAATTGATGTCTTCTCATTTGTTAAACAGAACCTAAGTTAAGCCGGGTCTTCGGACCTCCTACTTTGGGAAAATTAACAATTGAAGCTACTGTTCTAAAGAATCAAACAGAAACTTGGTTAAGTGTAGTCCTCGGACCACAAACCTTGTGAAAATTGATGTCTTCTCATTTGTTAAACAGAACCTAAGTTATGCCGGGTCCTCAGACCTCCTACTTTGGGAAAATTAACATTTGAAATTACTGATCTAAATAATTAAACAGCAACTTGGATAAGTCTTGTTCTCGGACCGCAAACTTGATTAAAGTTAATTCCTCATTGCGCCTAGAAATTAGTACATTACTGTTTGTTAGATCGGGTTTTAAAGTTCTATATCTTTAAGTGTTAAGCAAATTTATGTAAGGAATGGTCCTCGGATCTTACATCCTACTAAAAACAATGCTACACATTATAAGGTTTTAATCGTTATATGAGGTCTCTCTTTTTTAACCAAGGCATTGTTTAAACATATTAGCCACATCACTTTTTATTAAGTTTTTAATAACACGCGAATGACTGCGTGGAGGTTATGATTGTGTAATACTTGGAGTTAGATTTGTTTGTTCTGTCCCTTTTTGACTACGTATTAATGGCAATCTTTATGACAAATACAAAAAGAATAAAGTAAAATGGATGCAACATAAATGAGAATCAAACAAAATACTTCTTCATTAATTACTTAAATGTACATTACATATTTAAGACAGATGTAGAAAAAGAGAAGTCCTAAAGCTAGGTCCTAAGCTTTTGGAGGAGGGTCTTGCTGAGAAGTACTGGTGGCCTCGGCTTCCTCTCAACTCCGGCTTCGAAGGGAGTCATGACTTGCTTTCCTTTGTCTGTCTTAGTTGGAAGGACGTTGGGTTCCACCTTCGGCTCAAGTCCTTCTCTCGCATCCTCGCCTCCTTCCTTTTCTTTGTTGGAACTGAAGGTTCCGTAGGATCTGGAAATTAGCCGTGGGACCATCGGAGGCAAAGCGGGGAGAGTTGAGTCGGGGGTAGGAGTAGCAAGCAAGAGCCTCTTCAATCCTCCCCGTATCTCCGGGGAAGCCAAACGTTCTCGGACTTCCTCGCATCCGAGGATAGAGGAACTCGGCTACGTTTAGGGCTTCCCCGGACTACGACGGTACTCCCCGCACAAAGCCGCGAAGGCCTCCGTCACTCGCTCCTGTTTGCTACCCCTTCCTCGTAGCTCGTACCGCTTGGCGCCCCGTAGAGAGCGATGGAATGAGTCGGCTTCTTCCTTCATCGGTGCAAGTTCCTTCTCCAAATCCGAGCGTTCCCTTTGGGCTCGGAGAGCTCATCATCTTTTTCGTGAAGGAGCTTGCGGCGCCCTTCTATCTCGGGTCTTCATAGTCTTCAAGTTTGACTCGACCCCATTTTTCTCTCTCCTCGGCTCGCCCACCTCAAGTAAGCTTCTCATTTTCGGCAAGGGGCCGTGCCCGAGGACTTCTCGATCTCCATCCTAATCTCCCGCTCGATTCGGCCTTCTTCCGAGTGTCTTCTATGAACTTCTCGGCTACAAAGACTTCCCCGAATGGCCCGTAACAAAGTATGAGGGAATCGGGAATAGTAAAAAACTTATGAATATTGTTAAAAGTGGAATCTTCCTAAAAAGAGGTAAACTTACAAGCGCTAAGTCTCTTTTTAAAGAGAGGAATAGTTGTGGTTGGATCATTTTTTCCAAGGTTTCCATGTCATTGGGCGCAGAAAGAGGCGCTCCAACACTTCGGCCAAGTGGGGCGAGCATGGCCTTGTTGAACCGCCTCTTATACCGGATTGGCGGGGAGATGGGTGCACCGTCCAATCTTAAGTCGGGGGACCACGTGGTCGGTGCTCGCCGCACTTCGGCCACGTTCTGATTTCCCCGCTTTCAACCGAGCCGGGCCTACCCTGCCTTTGTCCGGCTTCTGGCTGCTGAACCAGTGGGAGTTGTTGTCATGGTTTCTTGGGGTCTTTGCTTATAGTCCCCTCGGCCTCCCCCTTTCTCTTCTTTTTGGGATCCTCGGCTGGAATTTTTGGCTCAGCTGGAGGAGGGGGAGGTGACAAAGTTTGAAGAGCTTGGGACCCCCCCGTCTTTTTCTCCACGACCTTAGCAGCTCTATTGGTTAGGAGACCCTTCATTCGTCCATATCTTCCTCGGATTCGTCCTCTCGGCCGGGGCGACGACTAACCCCGCAATTCCGAGGCCTCGGTGGCTTCTTCCTCCTCGTCAGAAAGCACTACGAACTGATTCCCTCGAGGTCTTTCGGTGTCTTCAAATTGAAATTGATCTATCTCTTCGTCTAGTGTATGAGAAGAAGACACCTACTCTTCTGGAATAACAGTTGCCTGAGAGTGCACAACGAGGGGAATTGCCGCTATGGGCTGGTTGTACAGGCAGGTGTGAGGCGTCGGGGAGATCGCGGTCGTCCAAAAGTTGGGCCGGGCTACGTTTATTCTCCTTCGCCTTCGGTCCACCGCGACTATGGCGTTTTCTATCCCCGGAAGTCCGAGGAGATGGGAGTGTATCCCGAGACCGGGTGAGCGCCCCTAAGTTGTAAGTCCTCGCCGACAAACACCCTGAGCGAAGCACTCGGTTTAGATCGGCAACACCGCAAAGGGCTCGAGTTGGACGCACGTGTTGCTTATCTGCAAAGAAAGACGTGAAGGTGAACAACATGGTCAGATTCGCATAGCAAGTGATAAAGTTAAACAAATATAAATACATGTTAGTGTGCATGTTTGTGAGTATTAAAGGAAGTTGTGAGATGGGGAAGTTAATCCTAAGGTGTCGCACCTGGGTCTCCCCACTCAACTGGGCAGTGGAGGCCGTCGTGCCAGTTCCCAGAGACGATCAGGTAGTCGTCCTTCATGCCTTTGTTGGATTTGGGCAGACAGGAGATTAGCCTAACGACACTGGAGCGAGATTTAATGTAGTAACCTACATTGGAAAGTTTATGGGATTCGTATAGAAAGACGACGTCGTGCCAGGTGAGGTTTAGACCCATTTGCTCGTTTAGAGCATCGACACTACCCAAAACTCTAAAAACGTTTGGGAGGCACTGATCGGGACACAACCGGTGGTTGCAAAGGTACTCCCTAGTTACAGGTCTCATTGGGAGAGTCATCCCACCCTCTATAAAGGCTATCATTGGGATGATAACCTCTCCCTCTTTTCTAGAACCAGCCACGGCTTCTGCCGGGCAATATTCTAACCCTACATCGCCGGGAATGCGATACTTGGCTCTGAAGCCTTCCATTCCAGCGGCGGTGTCAACTAGACACTTAAACCTACCCATTAGAAAAGAACGAAAGACTAAACTCTAAAGGGGAGAATATCTACGAGGACAGCCGAGGACTATATCCGAGGAGAAAAGGTTAAGGATAGAGAGAGCAAGAACTTACAAAGTTGAAGGTGTGCAAATTTCCACGGTTTTCTGCAGGTAAAGTATGATTGTTGATGTTTTGATGGGATTAGCCCCTGGGGAATTAAATGAAGGCGCCGGTTCCCGAAGCGTCACGATGTACGGAAAAGCGGCCTCGAAATTATGTTCGTCCCGCCCAAATTTTCGTGGAATGATAAGGACCGTTGGATGCTCATCTCACCGTTGAACGTGGGGGACAAGGTATAACTTACGGTAATAAATGCGCGCGTTTTGAAAATAAAACCGCCATGTGGCATCTTCTGGGACGCAAAATGATTTCCACACGTGCAATTATTCACAAAGTGTGTGGAGAAAGTTCTCGTCGGATCAAAACCCTATTTTTCTCCTCGGACGTTGAAAATTAGAGTTTTGAGGGGCTATTGTGGGGAGTAAAAAGACCCTGATGGGAATGTGGGCCTTTGGGCCATGCTAAGGAAGGCCGACCTGCTCTTGGGCTTAGAACTTGTTAGTACTACGGGTCGGCCCATACGCCGAGGATCCGAGGATCTAGCCGAGGGTGAATTTCCCTTCGGACGGACACCGGAGAACCCGGGACTTCATGGTAAAGGTTAGGAAATGACACGGTCAAGACCAATGGTTAAAGAGGGGGAACCCTTGAATGTCCTAGAAGCACCGATGTCAGAGAAATACCAAAGATAAAGGCTGCCACCTCCACATTAAAGACCCTGCATCTACCACCCTGGCCTCATTAATGGGGAAGTGACACCTGAACAGTGGAAGGGAAACTTCTGGTTACTATTCAAAGGCACTGAGAAAAGAAATATCTAGGCTAAGGGGGAGTTGGGGTAACACGTGTACAAAGTATCAAAAAGAAGAGTATTTAAGGAGCAACCTAGAATAGAAAAGGGGGACTGACTTTTTTGTAATCCAAAAGGAAAAGAAAAAAGAGGAAGAGATAATATAAGAACAACTCCCGGCTTACGTCCGAGGAGGTTGATTTACAATATTCCTTATTGTTTCCAGGTGTTTGCAATCTTTGGCTTGTCATTTAATCTTCACACACTTCTAACCTGAGTTTCAAGCCTACACTCTACAAATTCATATTGTTTAAGGCTCATTGGACCTGAGCCCGTAACTGTTCTTGGGGCCAGGTTCAATTGTGCGCTTACATACGCCTTTAATATTTTATTACTAATAACCATGGTTTTTGTCCTCTAATTCCACTCGTTGAAGGCTTTTTTGTTCCTCCCACCCAAAAAAAAATAAAAATAAAAAATTGTATGAGGTGGTGTCATGAGACTTATATCTCCCATACTTTCTCATCCAACACACTTTACATGATTAATTAATTTATTTACACGGTTAACTATCACTTAAATTCACCACATTTTTTTTACTTGAAAAAAAATACTACTATATATAATATTTTCATAACAAATTTTAGACGATAAGTTGTTACTACCTTACTAGTTTAAATTTGACTCAATTACTTAAATTAACTTTTTATTTATCAGTAATAGACTAATAGTCAATAACAATATGACAACTTGGATTTTTTTTTTTTTTTTATAATCTTAAATATTATTCAATCAAATTAAAGTACAACAAGGGAAGAACAGTCAACCTCACAAACCGTACTTAAGATATTTGGAAGACCGAGATTATTGAAACAAAACGACTAGAAATTAGAAAGGGAGAGTTTAGTAGCAGCATGTGATGCTGCTTTACATTCTCTCTTGACCCAATTGAAAGAACAAATAAGAAAAGACTCTTTGAGACTAAGTATGTTGCTGATGGACCAATCTGGGGCGGTTGGTGAGGAGGAGTGGAGGACAAAGGATCAAAAAAATAAAATTTCGTGTCTCCCTCAATGGCAATGTGGGGCCATTTTTCATCCTTAGCAAGCTGGATAGCCCAAAGAATGGCTGCTGCTTCTGCTCTAAGGGGGGGGCATGTAGGAATAGTTCTTGCTCAAATCTTCTGGACTTTACATTTGTAGTCTCTAGTCAATTTAGATTTGTTGTGAAAGTATTATGGACATAAAATTTCTATATATATATAAAAATTTCTATTATGCATAAAAATTTCACTTTAATGTGATAATACATATGCACTATAATTAAATAACATTTTTTCAGTGTCCAAAAGATTAAAAATCCAAAAAAATTTATAAATGAATAAAAAAAGATATCTATTATTGTTAAATTAAAAATTGTCCCAAAAGTTTAATATATTAGAAAATGGTAAAGTCAATCATTTAATCACATAATTTTAACACTTGCCTTTACGTGTGGGATCAAACTCTCTTTTAATAGGTGAGGTCTAACATGTGAGATTTTAAATGGACGGTAGAGTGGAGAAGATAGAGATTGAACTCGTGACCTCTTACTTTGATATCATATTAAATTATTGATTATTCCAAAAGTTTAAATTATTGAAAAATGGAAAATTTAATCATTTAACTAGATAATTTTAGCCACATAATTTAACAATTATTCCAAGGTAAAAATCCATTTATAACATGACACCCAATTTGTTCTAGAGAATATTTATAATAAAAAAATTTTAAAAAAATCCATACCATGGATCTCAAATCTATACATGAAGTAAACATTATGATTAGCTCTCATTGTGAGCGTATCCAATAATTGCTACAATCATCTCTTAGAAATCTAAAACAACTACTTGTCTCTACTATATTTTTCATAACTTAAGAGTGTTAGTTCTCTTGCTGGTGAATGATGAATCCATTTTTGGCAAAAAGCAATGTTTTAGAAGAAGAATCATTTATTAGAAAAGGCCCCAAGGTCATGAATTTGTAGATCAGAGTATTTGTAAGTAGTCTCCATGTGAATGCGACTCCTCCATTGTTAGGTTCCTATGGTTATGTAAAAATGCATTAGTTCTAATTGGAGGCAAAGATAAACCTTATAATGGTTTGGTAGTTGGTCATACAAATACACTTCATAATCTACAATAGATGATGAGTTAAAAAAATTGAAACTTTCTACCAATACAAACTTTGAAACCTAAAGACTAGAATATAAAATGGATTGAAGGAAAGACTTTCTGTTATGAAGTTGATTGTCATTCTCTATAATGATTAATGATATGGATGTCATTACTCGTTATGATACCAAATGAACCTCTTAGTCATTGCTATGCTACCAATGGTTGGTATTTTTTACTCGATCGCAGGTTACCAAATTATATGAAAACAATATGGCTAACCCATTACTAACTAATAAAAAGTTACACTTATATATTCAAAGTTAATATCTGATAAGTGACGTTATTACATGCTGACGGCACATTAAGAAGTTGACGGAAATATATTATCCGTCAGCCAGTGTCATTGACACCTCTTTTGACGTTCAAAGCCACACCCCTTAAGTGGCGACGTTAGGCTAAAAGATCAAGATAGCGAAGCCAAGATTGACGGCCAAGCTTGTGAAGGTCCCTAGCCGACGGTATATCTGGTGACGTATCCAGGCTGACGGCAGTATAGGAGGTGCACGTTGGTTGACGACCTTGGTAGGAAAAAAGCTGAAGGAGTAATCCAACCTCCATTCTTAATCTATCTTGACTTTCCACATACGTGAATATAAGGAAAGTTCTTTCGCTACACGTTCGGTCTTAGTCAAAAAGATCCCTATAAGGAAAAGAGTTCTATACGATATGCAAAGATCCGCGAATTGCTCTCCTAAAAGGAAAGTACTTCCTCGCCAAGGCGTTTATTTCGGCTCTACACCACTATATAAACCCCAGGAACCCTCATGACAAAAGGTACGCACAATTATCTCAACTCTGGCACTCTAGGGTTTTTTAAGAGACTCTAACTTGATCGTCGGAGGGTCTTTGGCCGGCACCACACCGGTGCTCTCTGTCGATCACCTACTTTCTCTTCGCAGGTGTTGTTTCAATCGGAGGAGTACTCGCAGCTTACTGGTGATTTCTTCGGCATCATCAGTTGGCGCCGTCTGTGGGAACGAAAGACATTCAGCCTTGCTCTATTCCTGAGACAAAAAGTTGTATGGTACTCACTCGATCGATGGCAACAATCAACAACCAAGGCGACAAACCGCATGCTACAGCGCTAGAAAGGCAAGTTCAGACGCTGGCGGCTGCCGTCGAGCGCCTTACTAAACAGAATCACGACTTAGAAGAGCAACTACGGCAGATGACCGCGCACCAAAGTGCACCAGGGGAGGACCAGGAAGTAGCAAGCCCGGAAGGGAGGAATGCCGCCAGGCCTGAAGGTAGCACCGCACCAACAAGGCTGGAGCGGCCGGAGACAAACCAGCCATCTGCCTCGGACTCCCTACCACCTCATATCACAGCCGAGATGCACGAGATGAGGGAACGCATGGATGTGATGATGAACGCCCTTAAAGGACGGGTGTCCAGCAACTTGGACGACCTAGTCCACAGGACGGATTCACCTTTCACAGCATTGGTGAATTCATGCCCCGTTCCTCCAAAGTTTCGCATGCCCCATGTGGAAAACTACGACGGCTCCAAAGACCCGTTGGACCACCTGGAGTCTTTTAGAACCCTGATGCATCTTCAGGGTGTACCGGATGAGATCATGTGCAGGGCTTTTCTTACCACCTTGAAGGGGCCTGCGAGGGATTGGTACACCAGGCTGACGCCTAATTCTATCGGCACCTTTAAGGAACTAGGCGCACAGTTCGTGTCACACTTTATTGGAAGTCATCGACACAAGAGGTCTATTGCGTGTATACTGGGCATTAAGCAGCGAGAAGACGAGACGTTAAGGTCCTATATAGCCCGCTTTAACAAGGAATCCCTCTCGATAGACGATGCGGATGACAAGATACTTGTGGCAGCATTCACGAACGGGCTACGAGAGGGTAAGTTCTTGTTCTCTCTATGCAAGAATGACCCAAAGACTATGTCCGATGTATACTACAGGGCGACGAAGTATATGAACGCGGAGGATGCCTTGCTGGCCAGAGACGACCATAAACCCCGAAAAAGGGAGAGACAGGAGGATACAAAACCCGATAATGGACGAAAAAGGGGGAGAACCAGAGAGGGACGAGATGATCGACGACCCAAGCCACCTACAGGAAGGTACACGAACTTCACTCCCCTGAATGCGCCCATCGACCAGGTGCTGATGCAGATTAAAGATGAGGAAACTTTGGCCTTTCCTGGAAAACTGAAGGGAGATCCCAACAGGAGACCAAGGGATAAATACTGCCGATTTCATCAAGACCACGGCCATGACACCGCCGATTGCTACGACCTGAAACAGCAAATAGAAGCTCTCATTAGGCGAGGGAGGTTACAGAGGTTTGTCAACAAAGAGAGGGCGGACCCGCCACAAAATCAAGCCCCTCGGCGAGATAATGATCGCCCCAGGCAACCCGTAGCAGAAATAAGGATGATTGAAGGAGGCACCGCGAGGGCCGGATCTTCCAAGAAAGCCCGAAAGACATACATCAAAACGGTCCAGAACGTCCAGTCGGCAAGTCCTGCGCTTGGAAGGTCACGGATTGGAAATCCCCCCATTGAATTCTCGGAAGTAGACGCCCATCGCCTTCACCATCCCCACGACGACGCTTTGGTTGTCACCATACAGGCAGGGGACTACAACATACACCGAGTTCTCGTAGACAACGGTAGTTCGGCAGACATCCTTTACTATCCTGCTTTCCAACAGATGCGAATTGAAAGGGAGCGACTAATTCCAGTTAATGCCCCACTCATTGGCTTTGGAGGGGCGAGGGTACACCCACTTGGCACTGTCACTTTAGAGGTAACCGTTGGAGGCTACCCACAGCAGATCACCCGGAACATAACATTCCTGGTAGTCGATTGCTCGTCGGCTTACAATGCCATCATAGGACGTCCAACCCTCAATTCATGGAAAGCTGTAACCTCGACATACCATTTGATGATAAAATTCCCTACTGATCACGGAATTGGAGAATTGAGAGGAAATCAGGTATCCGCACGAGAATGTTACGTGGCCATGATGGAGATGGACAATCACATTCATGCCATGAACATAGAGGAACGTCGGGTGGCGACAGAGCCCGTCGAGAGGCTCGAAGACGTGCATCTCGACGAAGCCCACCCGGAGCGAACGACAAAAGTCGGAACCTTGGCCGACCCGGCGGTACGTCAGAAACTTGCAACTTTCTTGAAAGAAAACAAAGATGTATTCGCATGGAGCCACGAAGACATGCCGGGAATCGACCCGTCTACCATGGTGCAATGTGCTGAACGTGTCGCCATCTTTTCCGCCCGTCCGACAGAAGAAAAGAACCTTTGCCCAAGAAAGAGACCAAGCAATAGCAGAAGAAGTCCGCAAACTGCAAGAAGCGGGATTTATCAGGGAAGTGTATTACCCCGACTGGTTGGCGAACGTCGTAATGGTCAAAAAGAACAACGGGAAATGGAGGATGTGCGTCGACTTCACGGACTTAAACAAAGCATGCCCCAAAGATAGCTACCCCCTCCCGCGGGTCGATGTCTTGGTGGATTCTACGGCCAAACATCAACTGCTAAGCTTCATGGATGCATTCTCCGGGTATAACCAGATTCGAATGGCTGAGGCTGATCAAGAGAAGACTTCGTTCGTAACAAGCCAAGGCCTTTTTTGCTACAAGGTCATGCCCTTCGGCCTGAAAAACGCTGGCGCAACCTATCAGAGGCTCATGAACAAGATGTTCGCACAGCAGATTGGAAGGAACGTCCAGGTGTATGTCGACGACATGCTGGTCAAAAGCCAAGAGGAAGAAGCTCATCTGGAGGATCTTAAGGAAACATTTGATACTCTTCGCTCCTACAAGCCAAAATAGTCCAAATTCCAAGAGCAAGCAAAAAAGAAGATGGACGGGCTGCAAGCCAAAATAGTCCAAATTCCAAGAGGAGAAAACGAACATGCCGACCGACTTTCCAAAGCCGCATCTGCGGAACCTATGATCACCATCGACAAGGTACTTTCTTTCGTTCAGTCCTTACCGTTAATTGACGTTGTCTGCATACAGGAAATTGGTTCCGAAAACAATTGGACCACGCCCTTGATCTCCTACCTAAAAGATGGCACGTTGCCTGATGAAAAGGAGGCTGCCAGGAAGCTGAAGGTCCGGTCTGCACGTTTTGTCTTGATAAAGGACGTCCTCTACAAAAGGGGCTTTTCTCGACCATACCTAAGGTGCGTGGACCCCGAAGAAGCAAGCTATATTATGAAAGAAGTACACGAGGGGATATGCGGCAACCATTCCGGGTCACGGTCATTGGTACAAAAGTTGATTCGGGCCGGATACTATTGGCCAACAATGCAAAGTGACGCCCAGGTTTATGTGAGAGCTTGCGACAAGTGTCAAAGGTTCAGCAACATCATTCGGCAACCGGCGGAAGAATTGACCCCCGTAACTGCCCCATGGCCATTCGCCCAATGGGGGTTGGATATCATGGGACCATTCCCGATAGCAGCGAGGCAGCTGAAGTTCCTCGTCGTCGGCATCGATTACTTCACCAAATGGGTTGAAGCTGAAGCCCTAGCCACAATCACTGAAAAGAATATAAGGGGTTTTGTATGGAGAAACATTGTTTGCAGGTATGGAATTCCAAGAGTCTTAATTTCGGACAACGGTAAACAATTTGACAACGACTCCTTTCGAGCCTTCTGTTCAGAGTTAGGAATCAAGAACCATTATTCCTCCCGGCCATCCTCGGTGCAAAACGGACAAGTAGAAGTCACCAACCGATCCTTGCTTCGAATCATCAAGACTCGGCTCGAGGGGCAAAGTGGCGTATGGCCCGAGATGCTACCCGCCGTGTTATGGGCATACGAACGACGACGAACCCCTACAGAGAAACCCCTTTCCACTCGACATACGGAAGTGAAGCGGTCATTCCGCCCGAGATAGGACTCACAAGTTATAGGGTGGCCAACCACGACGAGGGAAAAAATGATCAAGAGCTTCGTTTACAACCGGATCTAATTGACGAAGTAAGGGCGGTGTGTACAGAGACTCGCGCGATACCAGGACCTCGTAAGCAAGCACTACAACTCCCGAGTCAAGCACCGAGACTTCAAAGTCGGAGATCTTGTTTTGAGGAAAGTAATGGGCGCAGCCAGAGATCCCACACAAGGAAAGCTCGGCCCGAACTGGGAAGGACCCTACAAGATCGTATCATGGTGAAGAAAGGGCACCTATCACCTAGAGACTCTTGACAGGCAAAAACTGCGACACCCATGGAACGCCGAGCACCTCAGAAAGTACTACCAGTAGAGAAGATAGCAAGCAGAACGTTACTCCTCATTACCAGTTTATGATCCTTAATTATTTGTTTTAGCTTATTCTTGCCTACAGTATATTGTAAGTCCAAAGGGCTGAAAATTTATCTTTCCTATTTTTTGAATAAACTTTTGCTTATGCACTCATCATAATAAGAGGAGACTCACTTAGAAACGACTAGTGAATTCTTTATGTCTTGAAGAAAACAGCAGGTCCTCTACAAATAAGTCCACAAAGTGGACGGCCTACATCTAAGTCCACAGAGTGGACGGCCTATTTCTAAGTCCACAAAGTGGACGGCCTACATCTAAGTCCACAAAGTGGACGGCCTACAAATAAGTCCACAAAGTGGACGGCCTACATCTAAGTCCACAAAGTGGACGGCCTATTTCTAAGTCCACAAAGTGGACGGCCTACATCTAAGTCCACAAAGTGGACGGCCTACATCTAAGTCCACAAAGTGGACGGCCTACATCTAAGTCCACAAAGTGGACGGCCTATTTCTAAGTCCACAAAGTGGACGGCCTACATCTGAGACCACAAAACAGACGACCTGCTGCTAAGTCCAAAAAGTGGAAAATCCCATTGCTGAGTCCACCTAGTGGACGGCGTCATAAATAAGTCCACAAAATGGACAGACTTACACCTAAAATCCACAAAGTGGACGACCCCAATCTAAGGACAACAAGGTGAACGACCTTTAATGCTAGAAGGCCTTACCACCAAGTGCATAAGATGTACAAGGGCAATAAAATGCTGATATGTTCCCTCTTGGGCTCGTCACTTTGCCATGATGCAACAGCGTGACGGTATTATGTTCAAAGCTGACGGTATTGTTCGTAGAAATGATGGGCGTATTGCCAAATGGATACATCGAGCAAGATTAGCTGGAATAGAAGCTGACGCCATTAGGAAACTAACAGGCATACAGTTAAGTTGTCTAACGACGTCGCCCATGAAACTGACAGAGTGATAAAAACGACCCCAAGTTTTCATGGAGATGAAGCTGACGCTGTCATCAGTTCAAAAATTGAATTGAAAAAAAAAAAACCCATCACCCTTAAGCTGACGAGCTCATCGCGAACATGATTTTGACTTATAATAAAAAATACGACAGATACATGGCAAACATTAATCAATGCCGTCACTCATGAAGCTGACGGTTTGATAGAGCAGCTCAAAGTCCGAGTCAGACGGGGTTGTAATAATCGATGCCGTCAAAAGATTGATAAGCGAAAATTTTTAAAAGATAGTGGACAGACTGACGTTGTTTTCTTTGTGGCATGAAATAATTAAAACAACGCCGTCGTCTAGAAGCGACGGGATCATTATGATTTTAACATAGAAAGAAAGAAACATGCTTTGAACATAGGGCAAAATATTAAGATTAACATAAACACTGTCTTTACAAAAGCCCAAAAAAGCGGGCGTCAAGCGTTAAAGATCGTCTACACTTCCCTTAAAAAAAATAAAAAAAAAATGCTCAAGTTCATGAAGTTGGGGGATCTTGAGGGCTTCCGTCATCATTAACAACAAAAGGCTGAACGGAGGGGTTGACGGTACAGAGATCGTTGCTGGAAGGATTTGTGGGAGTAAAGTTGACGGGCTAGTCTGCGGCCGGCTGAGCAAGGACAACACTATCGTCCCTCCGATTAGCATCGTCACCTTCCTCATTGACGGTGTCTCCTGCGGGGGTTGACGGGATAGATTCGTCCATAGAAATTTTCGACAAGTCCAAGTCAGGGTAAATAGATTTCACTTGCTTCAAGCAATCCTCAAACCCGTCCCCATAATAGGCAGCACAAGCGTCAATAAAAGATGACGAGTCCTTGAACTTCGTCACCGCGTCATTCCTAGCCGTTTCCACCTGGACTAGGATGGACTTCAACTCTCTCTCTCTGCCGTCAGCTTAGCCTCTTCTTCCCGCTCACGACGACGGCTTTCCTCCGCCAGTTTTTCCTTGAAGTCCTTCAGCTCCTCGCCCAATATGCGGTTCGCATCCCTATACTGCATCTGGCCGTCAGTTAGGAACTTGACACGCTCTTGCAGACGGGTAATCACCCCTTCCTTGGCAGAGCACCTGCGGGACAGAGCCTTCATGCGAACCATGGCCTGGAAGAAAAAGGGGACAAGACAACGTCAGGGTACAAAAATAGGTCGGACACCAAAGTAGAAAGCGAAGCTTACTCTGGTAAGGTCAAAAAGGCCTGACGCCTTTATCTCATCAACAGCCTGCTCGGCACAAGGGTCCATTTCCTCATCCTTCAAAATGGACTCCGTCACCTCTACAGCGTAGTCCTTGTGGGTCAACAGACGGCGCACGGATCCTTGGACAATGGGCCCTGACAAGGTCATCGGTCCCCTGCCTGCCCCATGAGCAGACCTAGGAGGTGACGGCCTTCGAGAAGACTTGTCTCCAGAAGTGGGGGCAACCTTCTTCCCCAGACGGTCTTCCCTGCCGTCAGGTTTTCTCTTGGCCGCGGCCTTCCCAACGGGCCTAAGGGCTGACGGTGGGGTTAAATCGCCCCCAGCCTTCTCTTGCTGTTTTTTCTTAGCTGCAGCTGCAGCTTTGACCCTTTGCTTAGCTGACTTCATTTCTGCAAAGAATAAGGGTTAGAAAGAAACAACGTCAGGATAAAGACAAGAAGTTGAAGGACACTCACGTCGGCGAGAATAAGCGTTCAATTTGCAAGCCTCCTCCGTCGGTTCAGGGCCACCACAATATAAGTGAAGAGTGTCTAACGTGATTAGATCCCGACACTTCCTCTCGTCCAAGGGAATGGCCGTCACTTGACGAATGAAATCCTCTTGCTCCGCGGTGATACGTGGACGGTTGTTAGCTGCAGTGAAAAGTGACGGGTTAGGACAGCAAATAAGTAGACGAAGCAAGAAGGGTCGACGGGATTAACCTGAATCTCTAACATATGCCCATGTGTTGTCAAAACCATTGGGCATTGTCTCCCACTCCTCTGGACGACATACCCAATTCGTTCCTTCTACAAAGAAGTATCTACCCTTCCACTTCCTATTGGAGTCAGGCATATCGGACACTAACTTCAACTCCTTATCCCTTACTGCAAAATGATACACTCCTTTTGACGAGGAAATGTGCTGAGGACGATAACACCAAAAGAACTCGTCCAAGGTCAGCTGACGATTCCCACCACTCAGACGACCCCACAAGATCTCGGCACCAATGAAGGTTCGCCAAGCATTGGGGGCAATCTGGCTGACGGATATCCCAAGGAAGTTAGCCAGCTGACGGTGTAATGCCGACAGCGGCAGCCTTAGCCCGGCCGCGAACATGGCGTCATACATGCCGACGTCCGCAGTTCGTCCGGAGTAACACTTCTCACCTTCCTCAGGAAGACAAATGGGAATGTCGTCTGGTATTTGATAACGGGACCGCAAACTTTTAAAAACGTTCTCCGACATCGTTGGGAGAAAATTGTTGACGGACAACTCTGAGGGTAAGATGAAAGGACGGTCATCACCAGAGGATCCTGAGGTGCTCTCTAAGGCTTCCTCATCGCCGTCACTCTCACCCCCGTCACTGATACTTGCATTTTCGTGAATCCCCTGGTCTTCATCGTCTACATCACCGCTCACCCCACTTCCTCTAGAACTCTCTACTTCACCGTCAGAATGAGTTGACGATTCTCTTTCTGACGACCAGGATAGGCCCTCTGCGGGCTCACGACCTGACGGGAAAACTTCGTCGTAACCCGCTCCGTCGCGGATCGACGATTGATCACTCGGCGTCTCCCTAGACATCTGACTACCTACAAACGACGGGTTTCTTTCTAAGATCCTAGGCAGACGACTTCACTAAAGGGCGACACTATGAAATGTAAAAAGTAAACTAGCGAAAACTTACGTGTGGGAGGACGGTCTCAGGAAGCTGACGGCTGCGCGATTGACGATGTGATAAGGCTGGCAGTGACGGATTCGTTCTCTCAAGATGGACAAGGCGGAAAAAGTGGGAAAAAGGTAAATAGTGAAGTATATATAGGAGAGAGGAGGCGCGGAAGACGAAGCGACGCATTTGTTCAAACGCGGAGCCAATCAGTCAATGACATGTGTCCCACCATTTAATGAACATGGCACAAATCACCATGCAAACACCATTTCCCCGGTAACACCAACTCCATGACCCACCGCCCATAGCTGACGGGATAATGGAGTGGGGGGCAACTGATAAGTGACGTTTTTACATGCTGACGGCACATTAAGAAGTTGACGGAAATATATTATCCGTCAGCCAGTGTCATTGACACCTCTTTTGACGTTCAAAGCCACACCCCTTAAGTGGCGACGTTAGGCTAAAAGATCAAGATAGTGAAGCCAAGATTGACGGCCAAGCTTGTGAAGGTCCCTAGCCGACGGTATATCTGGTGACGTATCCAGGCTGACGGCAGTATAGGAGGTGCACGTTGGTTGACGACCTTGGTAGGAAAAAAGCTGAAGGAGTAATCCAACCTCCATTCTTAATCTATCTTGACTTTCCACATACGTGAATATAAGGAAAGTTCTTTCGCTACACGTTCGGTCTTAGTCAAAAAGATCCCTATAAGGAAAAGAGTTCTATACGATATGCAAAGATCCGCGAATTGCTCTCCTAAAAGGAAAGTACTTCCTCGCCAAGGCGTTTATTTCGGCTCTACACCACTATATAAACCCCAGGAACCCTCATGACAAAAGGTACGCACAATTATCTCAACTCTGGCACTCTAGGGTTGTTTAAGAGACTCTAACTTGATCGTCGGAGGGTCTTTGGCCGGCACCACACCGGTGCTCTCTGTCGATCACCTACTTTCTCTTCGCAGGTGTTGTTTCAATCGGAGGAGTACTCGCAACTTACTGGTGATTTCTTCGGCATCATCAATATCCTTTTTTGTTAATTATATTAACACAATCATATTTTTCAAAAACAATGTTGGAAATAAGCCAAAAATAGAACTATAAAAAACACAATTTAAATGAAATGTTAGGTTTTGTAATGCCTTTAAAGATTTAAAACTGCTAGTGTCAATACGTGCCATATATTCATCATAAGCATCCCATCATTTTCTCCATCGGGTAAAAAACAATTATAGTCATGAACATATATTTTAATCTTTTGATTGCAATCATGATCATAAACTTAAAACAACACTATAAAATAAAACTAACAAACACATTAACTTGAAATACTTAAAATTTTGGATTAATTTATAATTGATTTTTTAGTCATGAAACGTAAATTCAAAATGGAAATTAAATTAACAGCCACCATGGAAGCCAATAGGATAAAACAACACAGAAACTAACATCAAAATGAACACAATTTTTTAAGATTGAAGTAAAACAAAATAGACCGAATTGGACTAAATTGGACCAAAATGGATTGAATGAACCAAATTGGACCGAAATGGAACCAAGTGGACCGAAATAGAACTAAGTGAACCAAAATGGATTAAAGTGGACCGAAATGGATTAAAGTTGATCAAAATGGACATAAGTGCTATGCTAATGTGGCTCAATAAGAGTGAAATAATAATAAATGCTATGTTTATCTTTTAGATATTATATAGATATGTTTCAAATTCAATAATGTACTTTAATGGGTCTTTATACTTTATTTGTTCAATTGCCTTACAATAACAATAATAACAAAATCTTAATCCCAAAATTTTGCCTTACAGTGTTTATTATTGTTTTTATCTATATTTTTAGTCTACTTATAAATCATTCAAATTCCATTGATGGTATCTATATATTAAAATAAAAAAATGTTTTGTGGGGGGCTTGGGCTTGGGTGATCAGTACCCCCCCCCCCACTAAACTTAGGCCCAAGATCGACTTGAGTAGCTAAGGCTAGCCTAGGAGATTGAAGTTGGCCCAAACCCTGTAGGAATAGGCCTAGCCCAACGATAAGTATGTCAAGGTCTAGAGAGTATTGGTCGAGGAATTCCACAGTGTTTGGGCTGATTTAGGCCCACTACCGATTGATAAGACGGTGGGAGATCAACAAGGAAGTGGTTTAATTTAGGTCGAGCCTTGAGTACCATTAGTGACTTCGGGGAGTTCGCTACCGAAAGCCATTTAGTGTCAGAAACAAGTTTCAAGAGAATCTTCTAAAGACATGATTGTTTTCTAGGGATTCTAAGCGAAAGTAGGATTGCATGGGAACTAGTGAAAAAGTAATGATTTGAATCCCACTAAGGGGAGACTATGTAAGGGAGTGAGGGTAGACAAGAAGGGGTTGGTTTTTTTTGGGTTGGGGAGAGAAAGAGTGAGAAGAAAAAGGGGAGAGGGAGAAGAAACAGAGGATGAAAAGGAGAAGGTTAAGAGAAAGTGAGAAGCAAAGTCAAAGGGTAAGGGGGTGTTGGGCTGGAGACCATAGGGATAATAGAAATTGGACTATTTAGGCTGCGATTGAAGCAAAACCTGTAGGACTGTGAGAAACCCACCAATAAATAAATTGGGAGCCCAAATCCACTATCCTAAACAATATCATTCACAAGTTTGGGGTACCACATGTTTAATAAGTAATTTATGGTTTTTTAAAGACCATAAGAAATATTTCTCATTAAATATGTTGCACCAACAACTCAAATTTGTACCCCCCCCCCCCCCTTGAACCCCCAAGCACTGAGTACCAATTCACCTAAAGCGTTGTCAGTATAAGTGAACTTTTGTAATTGATATCGACATTAAACCATGAAAGAGTGATAAGCATGAATCTCTAGGGTTGTTTGGGAAATTGAGAGTGCATAAGCTTAGGTCCAATATCAATGTTTTGTTTTTACAAACAAATTTTTAGTTTTTAAATATTTTTTAGGGTAAAATACTATTTTGGTCTTTAAATTTTACTAAAAGTTTATTTTTCGTCCCTAGACTTTAAAAAGTTCTTTTTTCATTCCTAAACTTTGTAAAGAGTTTTTTTAATAGTATAGAGACAAATAAGGGTGAAAAAAGAACTTTTTCAACAGTTTAGAGATGAAAAACAAACTTTTAATAAAGTTTAAGAACATAAATAAAATATTTTCAATAGTTTAGGGACGAAATATAAACTTTTCAATATTTTAGAGGTGAAAAATGAACTTCTTAAAGTTTAGGGATGAAAAACAAATTTTTTGTAAAATTTAAGGACCAAAATAATATTTTACCATATTTTTTAAAAAAGAATTCTTAAGACCAATTTTCTCTTTATACGAGTATCTATAACATCTGCGTAACACTAACACATGAACCTTTATCCACCAAAACTTTTTTTACCAAACCTTACATTTTTAAACCAGTCACTCTATATTGAGCTAACCAAATGAGATTTATGTGTTACAATATGTTAAAGGTATTTTGATGTTGATTAATTAGGCAAATTTGAATCATGAATGCAACCTTGGAATTAATAGCGACATGATGAACTTGGTAAGCTAGAAAGATTTACCAAAAAAAAAAAATACTTGGTAAAATGTTTTTGCCAATTGGAGCATTAAAAAATTTTGAAAAAATTGGGGAGAGTTAAAATAAAAAATTCAAAAAAAAAAAAAACCCAACGTATTGGTTTGGAGGAAATTCCTCAAACCAATTACGTGACGATGGGTAAAATCATTCATGTGTACTTTTAATAAACACATGATCTATTTAATTTATTTATAATTTATTTAAATAATACATGTGGATAATTTTATAAGTTGTCCGCTAATATATAAGAAGATGAGTTTTGCATGTAAATGTTATTTAGGGTCCGTTCAGTTAGAGGAGTGAAAAAGTGGAATGATGGAAAATTGTGGAAGTATAGAAAAGTGGGAGGATAGAAAATATTTAGTTTTTCCTCTTGTGTGTTCGGTTGGAGGGGTGGAAAAATGAGAGGGTAGAAAACTCTTTTATTTGGTTGGAGAGAAAAATGGAAGGATGGAAATTGTAATTTATATAAATTAACTATTATATCCTTGTTACATAATGTGTCAAAAATAGATTTATTTGTACTCATTAAATAATATAAAATTTACCACATCATATATATAAATTTATATTGTTATTTTTATTATTATAATGTAAAAATTATAATAGTGTACATATAAAAAGAGAAAAAATAGAGGAAAGTGATCAGGTCAAATTGGAAAAAAAAAAAAAAAAAGAGGGTCATAGGTCATGAATGAGGGTAGGTGGGAGAGGGCATTTGTGTAGAAGTGCTTTGAAAGCACTTTTCTCTCCAGATTTTCCTCCCAATTTGGGAGGATAAAAAATGTGAGCCCGAGTGAGAAAACTTTATCCCGAGTTTTCTTTCCTTCCTATTTTCCTTCCCCAATCGAACAATAAAAAACGACATTTTTCACTTTATTTTTCTCTCTCCATTTTCCATCTTCCCTATTTTCACCCCAAACGAACACACCCTTAAGAAAGACAAATTTCCCTCATACATTTGTGTAAAACTTTCTCATGCATCACGTGGGCTAAGTCTAACAACTAATATTGTAATTTATGTTTAGATTATAATGATATAGGCTGCGGGTTTTAGCTCAATGCCTCAGTGGGCATTAGGCATCTCATTATGAAATGAGAGATGGGGAGATCCAAACCTTACTCATTGGTTAAATCCCCATTACAAACAAAGCTCTTGCCAAAAGTTTAAACCTTACACATCTCCATAAAAGGACACATGAAATACCACTAGAGCCATAAATCTAGTATTGTACTGAAAGAAAGATAGCAACTTAACATTTTTGCCAGTGCAATACCATTTTAGGTGGAGCCTGAGGGAGGAATACTCAAGGGAGGCTGTGAAAAGAAGGTATTCATTAGTACTGCTAAGTTGATTTATATAGTTAAACAACTCAAGATAAAAGAGAAAAATACGATCGATGTTACATAGTGTGATACCCACAAAGTGATATTGGAGGAGCATGATTTGGTTACAAGTCAAAACTACATGCCCCAAAGATCAAACAGATGGGAAAAACTTGTTCAGATTGAAGGGCAGCGAATAGAATTCCTCACTTCTTGTGTCTGTTTTGAATGACCGGAACCTATCCCACCAATGCATGCCTCTATCTTTCCTGGTTTGATTGTCTTTCCGGTGCAGTGTGATGTCAAGGAAAAAGGCCAACAAGCCAGCAACAAATGCTTCTGATGAGAAGGGCACGTTGATCATATCGTTGAACTGTGAAAACAATAGAGACATTGATTAATACCCACACAACCAAGGAAGAAAATTCTTTTGATTGGTCTTGAAAGACGATAGAAGTTATATTAAGCTAGATACAGGACAGAGAAGTTGTGTACCCATCTTGCTTCAGTGTGGACAGGACCATAGCCTTTAACAACTGTATATTCATTGAAGTATTGAGGTATTGATAAGCCCATGTAAATAGAGAAGCCTAATACAAACTTTGTTCTGAAGCTGTTTAAATTGCAAAACTGAAGAAGACTGATGCCTGCTGAACCTGCTCGTGTATTATGAAAAAGTATTAAACAAATTATCCTTGAATTGAATTCTAATGATGATTTAAAACCTGCTCCATAAGTAAATAATACCTACCCACATAGGCAAAGAACAGGCAGTATAAAGCTGCAATGATTGGTGCTGGGATTGAAGCAAAGACAGCTCCAAATTTTCCTGTATAGAATGTATATGTTATGTTACATGCAACAAGGAGACAGATTTGAGTGTGAATTTCTCGCATGAATTACTCACCAAGGATGGAAAAGAAGATCATGAAACCAGCTGATATTTGGACAACCCTTCGGCTACCAACACGTGTCAATGCTAATAAACCTGCATTCTCACTAAAAATAACAAAGAACAGTATAATAGTTTGTCAAAAATTGATAGATCAGAATATTTCTAAGGATTTGGTGATTTGAACAAGATTCTTACACAGAAACTGATGACCCAATTCCAGTTCCAAATATCCCAGAGAACAGAATGCCCACTCCCTGATGTTACAAAAATAATAATGTAAGTGTTAAAAATGACAAAAGAAAAAAAAATGCTTTAGATATGAAGTCAACCAGAAAAAATATTGTCACAATTATATAGTCAGATCTCATAGGCTAACAATATAATTTTAGTAAATAAGCAGGGCAAACAAAAGCTCTTGGATATTAAATTGGTGCACGTTGATTTGTGCATCCTGTAAACTATATAAGAGTAAACTAGTAAAATGAGGGTGAAAATTCAAGGCAATCATAACATGTTACCTGCCAACCAACACCACGGCTAAGAATAGAAGGTGGCAGTGGAGTTGCACTTGCATACCTTGACACAGCAATGAAAGCACCTGTGGACTGTTCAAACATAAAATCATGCAGAAATTAGCAAAGTTTATACAGTATAGCATATCAATATAGTAAGTTTCCCTTCCTAATGAAACAAACCATTAAGCACACCAGAATTGAATAATTTATAAGAAATTTCTTGTAATCAAGCATTAAATTAATCTCATTATTATATTGTTGAGAACATCAATAAGCATAGCAAAATTATAGTCATTCTATGCCTGTAATATAGGGGAAAAGCTTAATTAATTAGACTTTTTTTTTTTGACAATCTAATTAATTAGACTTAATAACTATTAAGACGGCACTCCACCTTCAATAAACAATAAAACAGCAGTGTGCTACTGGGCAGTATATTACAAGTAACAATGGACTCATGGAAATATATTGGACAAGCACAGAAGTAAACAAACCTCTACAAGAGCAACAAATGAAACAGTCATCATAGCAAAAGCTTCTCCTGCATCAAATGTGGGAGCTCCCCATTGAAAAGGATATGGAACTCTTATCCTGCACAAAACAGTGTTTGACAACAATAAGGCACAGAAATCACCAAAATGACACCTCATTGTGCCTTGTCATCTCAGATGCACAGGAAATATTTCAATTGATGCATCTCATTGCAAGAGTCAGATGCCAGTGTTGTAAAAAGAAATATCTAATTTGTTCATGTGTAACAACTCTAAGCAATGTCTGAGTTGAAATCCAGGAAAAACATAACATCATAACTAAGATCCTATATTTCACATGTGAAAAACAACTACAAGAGCCTTACCATGGAGCAGCGCCAATAATTCCAGCACGATCAGTTCTACAACTTATTTGAGTTTTAGGCCCTGTATTCTTGTAAGCCCCACCCACAGTGAGCAGATGAGCATAAATCCAAACAATCGCCACCGAGAATATAACAGCAAAGCGATCAAAGACATGCCTCTCCCCACGTATCAAATGAGGTAAATACTGCCAATCATTGATATTATGTTTAGAATGGTTGCCTACGCTTAGAAAAGAGAAATAACTGCAAATGATGAGTGAAGATTACCTGTGAAAATAGTATCAGAATGATGAGTTGTGGCAGCCCAATCTCCACGCATTTTGCAAGCTAGACACTCAAAGTCAATAGCATATGAATCAGATACAATTTCAACAAGATATTAAGGAGGCAGAAGGCAAGGGGGAGTGGAAGAAAGAAGTGGTAATGACATTTTTGTTGGAAATAAATAGTTACATACCACAGGAAAACCAAACTCATATAGCCCGAAACCTGACAAAGCAACTAGGGGAACAGCAGCAATTGGACTTAGGAACCTGGATAAATGTAGAGAAACATTAACACAGACCAACATAATTTCAGAGGAACTTGCAGCATGAAAAACAAAATTAACAACCAAATTCACCAAATTTTGAATGTTTTTGGGTCAATTTAAGTTGTGTTTAATTGAAAATGTCATTGAGAAATTAGAATCACGGAATATTTATCACAACTAGCAGTTCATACTAGCTCACATGGCACTTTCTCCTCCCGAGAAAAGATGGAGGATAAGGCTGTGGGTTCAAAATCCACTGGATCCTTAACTTACCAGTAAAAAAGAAATAGGAGTTGACACTTGCACCACACAAAGGTTATTTTGAAGGAATAAGACTAATCTAAAACAAGTGCTAGAGGCAACAACTATGGACTTTAGTATATAACAGCAGCTTGTGCAGACAGGCCAATGAAGGACCACTGCAACTGCAAAATCTAGTAGATTGCAATCATATTATAAAGTACTAACCAACCTTGCAACATTACGCCAAAGTCCACTAAAGCCAATTACGATCTGGAGAGTCGATGCTACAATAAGAGCACCTTGGGTTCCACGCATTATCCTTTCAAATTTCTGTTTATACATTACAAATCAGCTAAACCAGGGTCATGATATAAAAACCATAGTGGAGCAGTAACCAAATTCGTTGGGATTCCAATGGACAAACCTCCTGTGGATTTAAAACATCACTGTATCGACCAGCCAAAATGATTGAAATGGTTGCTGGCACAAAGGTGTAAGAAGCTCCGATCACAGCAGGTAGGCGAGTCCCAAAAAAGGTTTGAAACAATGTGTTCAAACCAGCCACAAATAATATTGTCTGAATCATTTTTGCTTTCTCCGCCTAAAAACAAAAAAATTGCATTCTTAACTATGGAGCACAGCTCATATAAATCGAAAACATCCATATAACAAAACAAGAAACATCAAAATTGTTGTCCAATTATGAATGTCCTTGTCAAGACTTACATTGCCTCCTCCCATCTGTGGAACAAGAGATGCCGGGATCAAAACAGTTGTGCCAAGCATCACCAGGTAATGTTGGAAACCAAGTAGAATTGCCTCGGCTACATTTAAAAAACCAACCCCTCAATTCAAAATAATTACATTTTTTTTTTATAGAAATGAATGCTTGTCAAAAAAAAAAAAAAAAACAGAATAGTGCATAGAAGTTTGTTATGTATATACAGAACAACAAATTTCAGAACTTTGTTAGATTTATCAAAAGAGTTCCATTAAAAGTTCACAACACCAACAAATACAGAATAATGCACAGAAGTTCCCTGTGAACATCACGATTAAACAATAAATTCATGTTTGCTGAAACTAAAAGAATACATCATTGATAGTGTATATACACTACATGGAATCTCTCAAATCAATGAGTAACTAATGTAAACAGGGCACAGAATCAACAAGACTCAACAAAAGAATAAACTGGTCAAAAAGAAATTGGAGAAACTCACGCCATGGTGGAGGACTAGTTATGCAGAAAGAAATATTTGGTAGCTGATCTTTGGATGGATGTGGCTGTAGCTCTTCTTGTTTTGGTGGTGGTGCAGCTTGTCCACCTGCCATCTTTGTTTCTCTTCTTCTTTACTTTTCTTTCTTTTCCCTCAAAAGACATAAACCCAATAACAAAATTAGTCCTTTTTATTACTTACACACTTCAAAACCCAAATCTCCAAATAAAAAATCAAACTTCAAAAAATTCTCCCACTTCCAAAAGAAGATAACATGAAATCAGAAAATCTTCACGAAAACCCATATGTCCCATACCCCAAAGAAAACCTCTACCATTCCAAAACTAGCTTAATACCAAGACCAAGAAATACTCACTTACAAGGAGTGTGCTGTGTATAATAGGTGTAGTAGTAGTAGTAGCAGCAGCAGCAGCAGCACTTATCAGAATCCAAGCGTTGCAGTGAAAAACACTCAACAAGCTAGAACAACTTGGGAGAATCAAAAGGCTATGTTTTTAATGTGATTACATTATAACATAATGCGTTAGTTTACAGCCCAAGATAAGAGCCACTTGGTGAACGTAATTGTTAAGAAGGAAAAAAAAAAAAAAAAAGGAAGAAAGGAAAAAAAGAGAAAAGCAAAAGGAGAGAGAGATAGTGTTTGTGTTCCCTCCTAAAGTGAGAAAGAAACCAAAATTCCTTCTCTGTGACCCAAAAGAATCTCTTACTTCATTCTTTTGTAGGCTTAAGCTCCATTTTTTTTATATTAGAGGCTTCTTTTTCTTCAATCACGTAAAGCTAAAGTTTGTATAAAACTAATAAAAGCATCTCCACCGTCACCTTTACCAATCTGTTACCATTTTACTCACCACTATTTTATTGTATTACTGTCACTTTAAAAACAGCAAAAACCAGAACCTTTTGTTCTGTAGCCACGTCCTCTGGACTCTAGTTACTACCTACGTAAAAATAATTAAATATAACAGTATTTTTTATATTAAAAAAGAAAAAAAAAACTTTAAAAATTGGGTCTGTTTAATGTTGAATTTTATAAGGTAGTTGATTTTTTTTATATATAGTAAGTTGAGTTATTTTCAATTTTGAGTGTATTTTTTTATTTGCAAAATTTTAAAAAATTATGGTTAAATTGAAAAAGAATATTAGTCAGTACTCTAAATTTCTAATAAATTAGCATTCTAAATTTATGCATTTGATGCCCTTAACCAATTGAGGTTTTAGGGGGGGGTTCAAAATACCTAAAGACTACTTTTTTGGCGTAAATGTACCGTCACCCAACTAACAGAAAATGCTGACGTGGCTAACGGCACAATAAAATAATAATTAAAAAATCTATTTTGACATTAAAAAAATTACAAGTCAGCGTTTAAATTAATTTTAATTAAATAAAAAAATTAAAAACAAAATTATTCCGTATGCATCAAAATCAAAACTCACTAACAAACCTGAATTTTTTTCATACAAATTAGATCTGTCGCAACTAACACTAACCCAGCTACCCATATGGCAAACCCAGTACAGTTGCAACCAAGATCCGGTTTTCATGCTATCACAGCATTCGTGGGTTTGGATCTAATTGTGGTGGTGCGGTGCCCGCTCTGTCAGATTTGCACAGACGAGAGAAACCAAACAATAGGAGAAAAGAAAAAAAAAGTGAAGTGAGGGATTTTTGTGGTTTAGGTTGAAGATTGAAGGTTAGAAAAGATTAGATCTTTGTTGATTTGTGTGATTTTTTCAAGCGCTTCGACGACGTTGACGAAGAGGGAGAGTTCGACGAGCCGTCGGATCTGGGTTTGATCGAATTTGGGTTTAGAGCTTCTCCGCCTCTCTCAAGCAAAGCGAAGCCGATACGATCTGTGTGATTTGTTCAAGCGCTTCGACGGCGTCGACGAAGAGGGAGAGTTCGACGCGCCGCCGCCACTGGGTTTAGAGCTTCTCCGCCTCTCTCACGCAAAGCGAAGTCGATACGATCTATATGATTTGTTCAAGCGCTTTGATGGCGTTGACGAAGAGGGAGAGTTCGAGCAGCATAGCTTTTTCGATAGGAATCTCGGTCCGCTTCCGTCTCGGTGGAAGGGAGCTTATTGGTAGGTGCTGGGTTCGATTGGGTTCATTGGTTGGGATTGCAGGGGTTTGTTGTTGTTGTTGGCCTAATTGGCGTGGGTTTGTTGTTGTTGGTTTGGGTGTGGTTCGGTCTGATCTATTTTGTTATTGTTGATGTTCATGTTCTTGATTCTGGGTTTGATATTCATGTTCTTGATTCTGGGTTTGTTGTTCTTTGATGTTCATGTTTGGGTTTGATGTTTATGTTCTTGATTCTGGGTTTGTTGTTGTTGATATTCATGTTCAATTTTTTGTTTTTAATTTTTTTTATTTAATTAAAATTAATTTAAACGCTGACGGGGTAATTTTTTAATGCCAAAATAGATTTTTTTAATTATTATTTTACTGTGCCGTTAGCACGTCAGCATTTTATGTTAGTTGGGTGACGGTAAGGACTTAAATTTCACGCGTTAATTAGTTTAGGGACTAAAAGTGGTAAAAATAAAATGTAGGGACTAAAATAGAAAAAATTTCAAAATGTAGGGACTAAAAGTGCATTTACGCCTACTTTTTTTAGGATTTACCAAAACTTTGCAATTTCAAGTCAAGACTTTAAAATAAATAAATCTAGGAACAAAGTTTTGTTCTACAATTTGTTAAAATGATAGATTGTTGAAAATAAAAAAGATGGCAATAATGAATCTATGTGAAAATGATTATATACCATTCAAAAAAAAAAAATCTTGTCATTTGAACAGATCTGAGAAATAGTTTTGAAAAACAGTTAGGTATTTACATCTATGGCCATATTGTTTTTAGAATACAATATTATTATTTTAAAGTTTAATGATTATATTATCTAGCTTATCTTTCAAGTAAAATACACTATGGAGCCCTACTAGTCATTGAGTTTACTCCAGCTACGGAGTGGAGGTTTCGGATCCCGCAATAGGAAGCGTTTGGGAAAAAAAAATTATGCCCTTAGCTCAATTTTTGCTAGCGCACTTGCAAAATTGGGATAACAGATATGGCTCACCAGTTCTCTTGTTTACAAGTTTGGTTTCAATGGGTAGGACGCTACTGTAACAACGCCAAGTGAGAAACACTAGCATTTATTGTGACCTAAAATCCAAAGAACAGCGATGTGGCTGTGACTGCTTATGTTGCAAGATCCTGGTAGTGATTAGTCCATTGCTTCTCTAACTTATTGTGAAACGTATACACAACCTCCCACTATGTCTCAATGTCTTTTAGCTTCAAGGCCTTGCATGACACTTGGTTACTGAGCTGTCCCTACAGAGACACGTCTTGTACAACCTTGATTTGAAACTGCACTTCTGGTTCTGGTGTAAACCTGGAATCTTCAATGCTCACGCCCAAATTTGCATCTACATAAAATATTGGTACAAACATTTCAGCAGCCAGTTTTTCCTTTTTTGTCTTTCTTGAATTCAAATTAATGGTTAAATCAATCAATCAATCGTCAATAAAAAAAAAAAAAATATATATATATATATATAAATAAATAAATGGAAACCTCGAACAGAAAAATATGAGGTTCTGTCATAAGACACACTTTATGAAAATAATTAAAACACTCTTAAGCTACATTAGAGATAAGAATAAATTTAAAAATAGACTCTTTATTTCCTTTGGTTCAATCTTTTAAGACAATTTTTTGTTATATGTTTTATGGGCAAATTACAATTTACATGTGGTTTGACTGAAATTTAAGTTGCCTAAATATAGTTTAAAAGTTGACACTTTACCCTACTTGAGGTTTGATCAAAATTTAAGCTGCCTACCTGTGGTTTGAAATTCCATGATGAAAGTGTTCAAATGGATAGTTTTTGATCTTATTTAATCATGTATTTTTATGTTTATTGTGTTTTTGAAGAAGAGAGACATAAAAGTGAAGTAAAATTACATATTTAGTTTTGTTTTTAACAGAGGTGGGTTATAGAAATCTACCTGAGCTAACCTCAGGTGCATAAAGTGTCAAATTTTAAACCACAGGTAGGCAACTTAAATTTCGACCAAACCACAGGTAGGCAACTTAAATTTCGACCAAACCACAGGTAGGTAAATTGTGATTTGCCCATGTTTTATTCACTGTTTTAAGACTAATATTTGTTTTTTTTTTTTTTTTTTGAGAAAGAATATTTGTTTTATTTGGTTCAATATTTCAAGACTTTTCATCTCTTTTACACATAAAAATCTCTTTGCATTTACATTCACTATTTTCACTTCTGCTCTTTTATATATATATGTTTAGAGCCCTTTATGTCATCCCATCTCAAATACACTCAGACAAAAAACGATGTCATTTATTATCAATCTTTCAACGACACCTACATAACTGCAACATTGCAGTACCATTTTATCTTAACTTATATGAGTAGGCTATGACCAAGAAAGGGGCCTTGCTTTTTTTATTCAATGACAGTAGCTTACAGTTTTGATATTACAGTCAAACATTGTGGATTTTGTGAAGCTCATGATTTGCTATGAGTATTAGGTGTTTGGAATTTTGGTTTAGAAAAGTCATAAATGTATTTGTTTTAGAACTAAATAATTTATTATTTATGAAGTTGGCTTTTAAAAAAAAAAAAAAATTTGTGCTAGAACTCATAATTTTTAGGATTTTTTTACTGCTATTTTATGCGGTATGGGCCATATAGTGATAAAAATAAAAATCAATAATGATTTTAAAGTATTTTCAGTTTTTTTTTTTTTAAGATACGGAAGCCTAACTAAAGATAATTTAGTTTTGATAAATGGATATGTTTTTAACCAATTTCTCTTTATTTATTCATGTTCTCTTTATGTTGATACTTACAAATGATTTTTTTAATTTCATTAAGATAAGTTTGCGATTAAAGTCTTTATATTTGATTGTGAGAATAATGTGATTGAGGAAGTGTTCGCGAAGTTGCTTAAATTTATATAATTTTAGGATATAAAAGTATTTTATGCTTTAAATTCTTATTTATAGGTTTCAAAATCATTAAATCAGTTTAAACAATAAAATCTACTTTTCACAGTAAATATTATAATCTGTTATAGTCTTATAGTGTTATACATAATTTTTTTTAATAAAATATGAATTAAGAAAATCATATTTCAAAGTATTCAATAATATTGTGAGCAAATATAAATATTATACGATAAAAAATAACTATTATATGTAGGTCTTAATATAAATAAAAATAATTTCAAATGAAATTGTAAAATAATCTGCGCATCACCTAGTTTATGTTAATTAAGATGCCAAAGATAATGCTCCACTTGGTGACCAAAAGAAGATGTCAAAGCTATATATTGTCCAAAAGAATACTGACACACGTAGTGTTATTGTATGAGTCAAACGTTGGCTGGTCGTGTAGTCCATAAGACACCAGTTACTAGTGGTGTAGTCAATAGGACCCCATTAATTGGCTAGTGCTGAGTGGTACAAGGCTGCTAGAGTCATCACGGAATAAAACACAAGATGCTTTCTGTACGTTGATATATTACACTCCTCTCTTATGAAACTGAGCCCGTCTTGTTTTCACGTAACAATAATAACATTTCTACTTTTCTAGGATTTTAAGAGGGTGTTTGATAGAGTAGTTTAAGATGAGATTTTTATAATTTTTTGAAATATGTTTTGGTGAAAAAATGTGTGAAAATGTATGTAATGTTGTTTAAAATGTATGATGAAGCAAAAGTTCGTCAGTCGATGTGAGTTCATCCAGATGGTGCCAGTCACACTCCTGCGTCACGACGAAAGCAAGAGCTCCTTCAAATGGTCACCGGTGTGGTGCCTGCCACAACGCCTCCGATGTCAAAGTCAGGGTAGAAGAAGGTTTATAATAACAAAATAACTCAGTATCTTTGTAATTGTGTTTGTCTATGTACCTTGTGTTGGAGGTGTGAAGGCTTTTATATACTTTCTTCTGGATTCCAGCCGTTGTGGCATTAATACCTTGCTTAGTAACGTTCCTAGCCGAGTAATGGATCTTCAATACGCCCCCAACGGTCTACCTAGCTGGTGTTGTAACTGCCCAAGGTATACTGGCGGCATTGAATGATTTTGGTATCCTCGTCAGTGACGTGGCGGTATTAGGTTCGTTAAAGGGAGCGGTGTCGTCTGCAGCATTGAATTCGTCCGTGATCCATTTCGTCAGTCCCATCAGATGCCCCCGGATTTTGCAGTCGTTGTGACATGTCATGTCGACCACAGAATGCGAAAGGTTTATTAAATTGCAGGCAACTCTTGGGATTTCGTGCCGTATTAAAGGCGTAGTGACGGCGCCATACTGGTCGTGGCCACGTGGCGCTTAATGGTGGGTGCGGTTACTGTTCCCATTGTATGACCCTTGGGTTTCCCGCCGATTTTCGGTTTTTCTGGGCTTTGTTTTAAAAACTCTCTCTTTTCTTTTCATCTTTTCAAATTCCCTGTTTGTGCTCTGAGCCTCCCTATCTCTCTGATTTTTCTGCAAACAGGTGCGCATTTCTATCACTCCAATTTTTCCTGTAAGCTAGTACGAGGTGGGGTTTCCTACTTTCTCCATTTGAGGTATGTCCCTCTTTTCCCCTTTTGATTCTTCCTTTTTTTTTTTTTTTTTTTTTTATAGCTTATTTGGTTTTTTCTATGATTGGTAGTTCTATGGTTTGGACTATTTGCCCCTCAATTTCTTTCCTTTTTGCACGTTTAGGAGGGTTTCTAGGTGTTTTTCCGAATCTTGAGAATTTTGTTTTTGAGGGTAATGGTCTGGGCGTTGTTGTGGCCAATTTGTTGCCCTTGCTTCGTCAGTCCGTCAATTGGTTCGAGAATTTGTCGAGGGAGCGGGTAAAGATGTCCGAGGTGAGGACTAGTGAGCTCGAGACTGGGTTGTCGTCTAGTGACGACCTAGTGGAGGGAGATACAGCCGTTTCTACCTTTCGGGAAGTTAGGGTTTTCCACGCCCTTAGAGAGGTATGTGGGCTGGATTTTGAGACGTTAGGCAAATTTAGGGATAGGTTTCAATTCCCGGAGCGGGTTAGGGTCCGTTTGCCCAATGAGGAGGATCAGGTGTGTCATTCCTTTCTTGGAGAGGTCTGTTTTTATGAGTCTTCCTTTGTCTGTGGCCTAAGGTTCCCAGTCCACCCTTTTTTTATAGAGCTGTTAGACCGCTACGGTATTGCTCCAGGGCAGCTCATGCCCAACTCCTAGAGGATAGTGGTCAGCTGTATGGGGATATGGCTGGCCGCTACGGATGGTGGAGAGCTTAAAGTGGATGAGCTCACCTATTTGTACTGTTTGAAGGAGTCCAAGGAATATGGGTACTATGAGCTAGTTCCTTGGGAAAGGAGGACAGGATCGTCCGGAGTTTACCTTCGTCTTTCAGGTATTGGAAGTCCCAGTTTTTCTTTGTGTCCAGGGATGATTTTGAAACTCCCTCCGGAGGGGTTTTGGGTGAACTCCCGAGGTTATCTTGTCAGTAAGGGACCTCGACCTTAGGTGCGTCATTATTTCTTCTCGTCATTTGAGTTTTGTGGTGTTTGCTTTTTCCGTTTTTTAACTCCTCCGTCCATTGTTTCGTGCAGTCAAGAAGCGCCCTAAGTTCAAGAGCAGGTATAAGGAGCGAGTGGAAAAGGCGATCGAATATGTGAGGACAATCAAAGATTGGGACGATCTGGTGGACCCAAGAACTCTTGCATTCTATTGTCTTGGCCCAGAGCCTTCTGCTTTTGTCTTGCGTAATCTCAGGATCGAGGGAAAAAAGAGTAAGTAGATGTTTCATCTGCATCGGGTTTTCTTGCATATATATATATATATATATATATTTTACAAGTGTTTTCCTCTTGCAGAAATGACGACCAAGTTCAACAAAGGCATGTATGATAAGATGCGGGCCAAGAAGGACGAACCATTGTCCCATCTCGAGAAGAAGGTGGTTCGCGTCACAGGGAAGGGCCCTCCCGTTACTTCAGCCACTTCAGTTACCCACCTCGTCTCCGAGACAGATACGACGAGGTCTGCTTCTCCTGCCGCCTCCATTGAAGAGATTCCTACCCCTGCCTCAAAAAGGCAGCGAACCTCAGACAAGGGGAAGGAGAAAGCTGATTCTCGTTCGTCCACGATCTGGGACGATGAGAAATTGGCAATGGACAGGGCTCATGAGATTGTGACGGCGGAAGACTTGAGGACCTTTTTCGGGCTCGTCCACAAAGGAGTTGGTGGGTCGTCATCTCCACAAGCTCGTCTAGGTAACGTTCTTGTGCCAATTTTATTTCTTTATGTTCGTCTCTTCTTCCTTTTTTTTTTTTTTGAGGTTCAATCTCCTTGCATGTTCTTCAAGTGTTGGGAGAGGGCATTCATCTTTCCTCCAAGTATCTTGCTCAGGAGGCCAAGGTCGAGTCCGCGCTATCACAAATAACGGCCTTGGAGGTGGACAACTCAAAGCTGAAGAAGTAGCTGATAACTTCTATGGGTGAGGCCAATCTTGCCAAGGAAGAGGCCAAGAAACTTAATGACGACCTCAGAACTGAACGGCAACTGGTTTTGGAGAAGGACGAACAACTTGCCGCTGCCAGGGAGAGGGTGAAAGGTGTTGCAGCTAGGGCCATAGAAGGCTTCCAGCAAACTGAAGAGTACAATTCCGCGCTCTTCAGTTGGTACTTTAAGGGGTTCGAGCTGTTGAGGAGATATTTGATTAAGCACCCCTCTGGAGTAAACCTGGAGACGCTAGATATGGAGGAGGTAGACAAAGAGATGGCTGCTGACGAGGCTGCCCAGCAGCCGGCCCCTGAGACCAGTGTTCCTGCGGATGTCCCTCCTACTGACGATGTTGCTGCTGACACCTGAAACTTATGATAATTCCTTCTTTCTCTCTTTTTTTTTTTTTGGGTACCCTTTGTATTTTGGGCTTAAATTTCATAAAAATTTTATTTTTATCTTGAAAACACTACTTTTGGGTCCGATGTTTCAGGACTTTTGGATGGAAAAGTAATTACTTACTGTTCTGGTTTTTATAACTGCATGCGTTCTTGCCTTCATGTGGTTATGTGTGGTATGTTGCACTTGTTCGCGCTTTTTCGGGGGTTTTCCCCCTTCCAATTACTTAGGCTTTTTTGAGATAATCTCTTTATCTCGTCAGTAATGTACATCCGTCTTGGCGGAATCTTATTACTTAGGCCTTTTTTTTTTAGATAACCTCTTTATCTCGTCAGTAATGTACATCCGTCTAGGCGGAATCTTATTACTTAGGCCTTTTTTTTTAGATAACCTCTTTATCTCGTCAGTAATGTACATCCGTCTAGGCGGAATCTTATTACTTAGGCCTTTTTTTTAGATAACCTCTTTATCTCGTCAGTAATGTACATCCGTCAAGGCGAAATCTTATTACTTAATCATTTTTTATTCTTGTAACTCGTACTTACGACCTGGCCTGTTAGCACGAATATATTAGATAAACAATGCTTTTATTAATTTCAAGGAGTGAATACATTAATTTGTTACATCCTTTGGTGGTACTTCTTCAAGTGCTCAATGTTCCATGGTCGAGGGAGCCTTTTCCCGTCCAAGGTCTCCAGGTGATAACTGCCTTGCCTGGAATAATGGGTAACTCGGTATGGTCCTTCTCATGTGGGGCCGAGTTTTCCTTGAGAAGAGTCTCTAGTCGCTGTAGTGACCTTGTGCAGGACGAGGTCGCCTATATCGAGTCGTCTAAGTCTTACCCTCCTGTTATAGTATTCGGTCATTTGCTGTTGGTATTTTGTCATCTTGTTAGAAGCTTTGTCTCTTACTTTGTCTAGGCAGTCCAGGTTGACTCGCAATTGGTTGTTATTATTTTCTTCGTGGAATGCTTCTCGTCTGATGCTGGCTACTCCTACTTCGACCGAGATTACTGCTTCAGCGCCGTTTGTAAGCCTGAATGGGGTTTCGCCCGTCGGGGTTCTCACCGTGGTTCTGTAGGCCCATAATACATTGGGCAATTCTTATGGCCAGGCACCCTTCGCGTCATCCAGTTTGGCTTTAATTATCTGGAGCAATGTTAGATTCGTCACTTCCGTCTGTCCGTTCGCCTGTGGATGCCCTGGGGATGAGAACTGGTTCCTGATGCCGAGGCCGGAGCAGAAGTCCCTGAAGCCTTGGCTGTCAAATTGCCGCCCATTATTTGATATGATCATCCGTGGGATCCCGAACCTGAAGACTATATTTTTCCACACGAAGCTTCAGATTCGTGCCTCGGTGATGGTTGCCATTGCTTCTGCTTCAATCCATTTTGTAAAGTAATCAATTGCAACAAGTAGGAATCTTACCTGACCTTTACCTGGGGGTAATGGTTCGACGATGTCGATTCCCCATTGCGCGAATGGCCACGGGGATGATATTGTTGTCAATTTCTCTACTGGAAGTCGTTGGACATTCCCAAATTTCTGACACTTGTCACAATTCTTGACAAGTTCTACTGCGTCAGCTTGGACAGTTGGCCAGAAATAACCTGTTCAAATGACTTTGCTTACCAAGGACCTAGGGCCAGCGTGATCTCCACAAATACCTTCGTGGATTTCTTCCAGGATGTATCTGGCTTCGTCTTCATCGACACACTTCAAGTAAGGTAGGGAATGGCCCCTTTTGTATAGGTGGTCATTTAGAATCGTGAACTTGGTCGCTCTCTGCTTGATTTTCCTGGCCTCCTTGGCATCCTGGGGGAGGTGTCCGTCTTGGAGGAAGGACACGATCGGTGTCATCTAGCTGTTTGAGCCCTGGATTGCGAACGTCGGGATTTCTTCAACGCTGGGGCGTTTTTGCATCTCCATGCTTAGCTCCGTGCTCGTCGTTTCTTCCTCTAAGGAGGCCATTTTTGCGATCTCGTCTGCTTCCATATTCTGGCCTCTTGGGATCTGTACAAACTCCAATTTGTCAAACTCCCGGGCTAGATGTTTCGCCATCTTGAGGTATTTCTACATTCTTTCCTTCTTTCCTTCATACTCCTCTCTGATTTGTCCTATTACTAACTTCGAGTCACTCTGAACGAGCAGATTTTTTGCTCCGAGTGCCTTCTCGAGTCTCAGCCCCGTCAATATTCCTTCGTACTCCGCTTCGTTATTGGTGGCTGAAAATTTAAGTCAAACTCCATACCTGAGCTTTTCTCCATCGGGGGTGATTATGATGACCCCTACTCCTCCCCTCTTTTGGGCTGATGAGCCATTAGTCTGGATTGTCCATTGTTCTGCTTCATCACCGCGATCGTCATCTTCTGGAAGGGTGAACTCAGCAATGAAATCTGCTAAAGCTTGCGCCTTGATGGCTGTTTTGGGAAGGTACTCGATGTCGAACTAGCTGAGTTCGATTGTCCACTGGACCATTCTCCCTGCTGCCTCAGGTTTGTTCATGGATTTCCTGATCGGTTGGTCTGTCATTACCAGGATGGGATGTGATTCGAAGTATGGTCGCAGCTTCCGTGAAGCCACTATTAAAGCGAATGCAATCTTCTCAATCCTGGGATACTTGGCTTTTGCTCCTTGGAGGGCTTGACTGATGTAGTAAACTGGAAGCTGCTTCTTATCTTCCTCTCGAATCAGGGCTGCGCTGACGGCAGTGGCTAATGCCGCCAGGTATAGATAAAGGTTTTCTCCTTCCTTTGACAGACTTAGAAGGGGCAGATTGCTCAGGTAACGTTTGAGCTCTTGAAATGCCGCTTTGCATTCGTCAGTCTAGGCGAAAGCTTGCTTCAATGTCTTGAAAAAGGGTAAGCATTTGTCTGTTGCTTTGGAGACGAACCTATTGAGTGCAGCAATCCTCCCTGTGAGCTTTTGGACTTTTTTGACGGTCTTTGGCGATGTCATGTTGAGTATTGCTTGTACCTTTTCCGGATTTGCTTCTATCCCTCTCTGGGACACCATGAATCCCAAGAATTTTCCTGATGCTACCCCGAAAACACACTTACTAGGATTCAGCTTCATCTGATATTTTCTGAGGGTGTTAAATGTCTCTTCCAAATCATCTAGGTGCGTCAATTCCTTTTTGCTCTTGACGAGCATATCGTCCACATATACCTCCATGTTCCTGCCAATCTGCTTGCTGAACATCTTGTTTACTAATCTTTGGTATGTTGCCCCTGTGTTCTTCAGTCCAAAGGGCATTACCTTATAGCAGTAGAGCCCCTGGCTCGTGATGAAAGCGGTTTTTTCTTGATCTTCCTCAGCCATTTTTATCTGGTTGTATCCTGAAAAGGCATCCATGAACGTTAGTAGCTTATGCTCGGCCGTAGAATCTACCAGCTAGTCTATCCTAGGCAGGGGAAAACTGTCCTTTGGGCAAGCCTTGTTTAGATCCGTGAAATCCACACACATTCTCCATTTTCCATTCGTTTTTTTCACCAGCACGACATTGGCCAGCCACTCGGGATAATAAACTTCCCGAATGAAGTCTGCTTGCAATAACTTGTTAACTTCGTCGGTGATCGCTTGGCTTCGTTCGGGGGCAAAGACTCGTCGTCTCTGTTGGATGGGATTTTCCCGGGATCTACGTTCAACTCGTGCTGGATGACCTGGCATGATATGCCGGGCATATCCTCGTGACTCCATGCAAAGACATCCAGGTTTTCCTTGAGGAATTGAATGAGTTTCATCCTCATCTCGGGACTTAAGGTTGTTCCTATCCTCGTCGTCTTGGCAGTCTCTCCCTCGACGAGTTCCACTGCTTCCAAAGCTTCTACTTTGTCTTCTTTTTCCTTCTCAATTGTCCACGTGTGGTTTTCCTTCGCAGCCAGTACAGCCTGGTAGCATTCCCTAGCTAGGACCTAATCCCCTTTCACTTTGCCGACACCGTCCTCAATTGGGAATTTTACCTTTAGGTAGTAGGTGGACGTGGCCGCCTTCCACCTGTTAAGCGTGGGTCTCCCAATGATTACATTATATGAGGATGGGCAATCTACCACCAGGAAGTCCAATTGACAGGTCTGCTGCTTCGGGTAGGTTCCTATTGTGACTTTTAGCGTCACTATGCCCTTGGGGTACACCCTGTCCCCGCTGAAGCTGACGAGGGGGGAGTCTAAGGGGCACAATCTCCCAGGATCTAGTTTCAACTGTTGGAAGGTCGGTAAATACATGATGTCTGCGGAGCTGCCGTTGTCTATAAGGATCCTCTTGGTGTTAAACCTTTCGATTGTGAGCGTTATAACCAAGGGGTCATTATGCGGCTGCCTTACTCCCCGAGCATCCTCTTTGTTGAAAAACATGTCCTGGTTTGTCCGTCTCTGCTTGAATGGGGGTTCCATATGGACGCTATTCACTTGTCTCTGGCATTTTTTCTTGAGGGACTTGTATGATCCCCCCGTGAATGGCCCTCCTGCGATCGTATGTATCTCCTCGATCACATCCTGTGGTGGTTGGGATGGACAGATCTCATTCTTGGACGAGGACTCGCGTTGGCTCTTGTTGTCGTCTATGAACCTGCTGGACTTTCCCTTCTTCACGTACTTCTGCAGTTTTCCTTTCTATATCAACTCCTCTATCTGTCCTTTCAGGTCTCGGCAATCCTTCGTGTAATGGCCATGATCCTTGTGGAATCGGTAGTATTTGTTCTTGTCACGCACGGTAGGGGAAGAATGTAAAGGTCTCGGCCACTGAAGGTAATGTTGATCCTAAATCTGTGTCAAAATTTTGTCAACAGTCATAATTAGAGGGGTGAATTTTACCGTTCGTGGAGCTTTGTCGTCCTTTCATTTATCTACGTCACTTCCTCGACGGCCTGAGCGTTCCCCCTTTTGCCCCTACGTTCGTCTTCTTTCCTTTCCTCCTTTCTCGGCCTTTCCTTGTCCACAATGGCTGCCAGTGCGTCCTCGAAATTCATGTACTTTTGGGCCTTCAGGAGCATCTCGGCCATCGTCCGAGGCGGATTCTTTGCCAGCGAGACGACGAATTCTCTGGACTTGAGTCCCGTTTTAAATGCTGTCAGTTGTACCTTGTCGTCTGCGTCATCCACTTCTAAGGTCTCTCGAGTGAAGCGTTTCACGTATGACCACAAGGTCTCTCTCTCCCCTTGCTTAATAGTGAGTAGGTGATCCGCTGGTCTCTTAGAACGTTGCCCTCCGACGAAATGGCACAGAAAGGCGTTACTTAGCTGTTTGAAACTGTCAATGGATGAAATGGGTAGTCTCATGAACCACTCTCTTCCAGCTCCCTTCAGCGTAGTCGGGAAGGAACGACACATTATTTCATTAGGGGGCTGTTGAAGGCCCAGTGTTCTCTTGAAGGTATTAAGGTGATCTTGGGGATCCTTAAGCCCATCAAAAGGTTCAAGTTGAGGCAACCGAAACTTTGCTGGTACTGGTCGTTCTAAGACTGCCATGGTAAAGGGAGAATCCGTTGCCCTGACCATTCTATCTAGGTTCCGATCCGTCTTCTCCTTGATGGCATTTCTCAATTCGTCCATCTCCTTTCTTATTTCCTGGAGGAGATCAGAATGTTGTTCCTCTGGAGTAATGGTCCTTCGTCGGTCAGTTCTCCCGTGGCTGTCCCCTTTATCCTCTTGGACAGCTCTTGATTGGTTCTCCTCCTGTTGAAGCCTTTGTCTCATCTCCTGATTCTGCCTGGTGAGTTCTTCGACAGTGGTCGCAAGAGCTTGAACTTGCTGAGCCAAGGCTGCTGAGTCTTGATTGGATTCCATCTAGATATTGAAGTTGGTAGGGACTGTGTTTTCGAACCGTAGTACGAGAATGTCGTCCCCATAGACGGCGCCAAACTGATGAAGCAAAAGTTCGTCAGTTGATATGAGTTCGTCCAGATGGTGCCGGTCACACTCCTGCGTCACGACGGAAGCAAGAGCTCCTTCAAATGGTCACCGGTGTGGTGCTTGCCACAACGCCTCCGATGCCAAAGTCAGGGCAGAAGAAGGTTTATAATAATAAAATAACTCAGTATCTACTGTAATTGTGTCTGTCTATGTACCTTGTGTTGGAGGTGTGAAGGCTTTATATACTTTCTTTTGGATTCCAGCCGTTGTGGCATTAATGTCTTGCTTAGTAACGTTCCCAGCCGAGTAATGGATCTTCAATATGCCCTTAACGGTCTACCTAGTTGGTGTTGCAACTGCCCGAGGTATTACTGGCGGCATTGAATGATTTTGGTATCCTCGTCAGTGACGTGGCGGTATTAGGTTCATCAAAGGGGGCAGTGTCGTCTGCAGTATTGAATTCGTCCGTGATCCATTTCGTCGGCAAATAGTCCAAACTTTAGAACTACCAATCATAGAAAAACCAAAGAAGCTTAAAAAAAATAAAAAAAAATAAAAAAAGAGAGGAAGAATCGAAAGGGGAAAAGAGGGACATACCTCGAATGGAGAAAGTAGGAAACCCCGCCTTGCACCAGCTTACAGGAAAAATTGGAGAGATAGAAATGCACACCGGTTTTTAGAAAAATCAGAGAGATAGGGAGGCTCAGAGCACAAACAGGGAATTTGAAAAGATGAAAAGAAAAGAGGAGAAAAGAGGGAGTTTTTAAAACAAAGCCCAGAAAAATCGAAAATCGGCGGGAAACCCAAGGGTCATACAATGGGAACAGTAACCGCACCCACCATTAAGCGCCACATGGCCACGACCAGTATGGCGCCGCCACTACGCCTTTAATACGGCACGAAATCCCAAGAGTTGCCTGCAGTTTAATAAACCTTTCGCATTCTGTGGTTGACATGACATGTCACGACGACCGCAAAATCCGGGGGCATTTAATGGGACTGACGAAATGGATCACGGATGAATTCAATACTGCAAACGACATCGCTCCCTTTGACGAACCTAATACCGCCACGTCACTGACGAGGATACCAAAATCATTCAATGCCGCCAGTACTACCTCGGGCAGTTACAACACCAGCTAGGTAGACCGTTGGGGGCGTATTGAAGATCCATTACTCGGCTGGGAACGTTACTAAGCAAGGCATTAATGCCACAACGACTGGAATCCAGAAGAAAGTATATAAAGCCTTCACACCTCCAACACAAGGTACATACACATACACAATTACAATAGATACTGAGTTATTTTGTTATTATAAACCTTCTTCTGCCCTGCCTTTGGCATCGGAGTGAAGGAAAAATTTTGGTTTTGTATCTCATACAAAACACATAGCGGAAGCAACAAACAAAGATCTATTTCATTCATGATTGATAACGTGCACTATGTAAATTTCAGAATTTAAGAACAAGATGGCGTACCTTGGTGTGGAGAAATTCAAAACAAAGATTAGAAGCACTTGGGAACACTTTTAATCTTCACTCCAATTCCACTTTACGCCCAAGATGTGTGGTCTCTCAATCAGTTTTTCAAAGGGAGAATGAAAGTGTGTCTCACACTCTCTTACACACCGTTTCTTATTTTTTTTCTTTCTCACTAATAAAAATTCTGTATATTTCTCCCTTTATAACTAACTGATTATCTAATTGGGTTGACCTATTGGGTCTTTTCAATTGGGCTTTAGTGTGTGGCTTGGAGTGGAACCAAAAGGGACCAATAAGACACTAGCTCCAATGGGCCTTGGGCTTTTCCATCAACTCTTGACAAGTCCAAAGTTACTATTAATTATATTTAATACCACTATATAAATATAATTGCACTCTAGACCTTATTAATAAATTATATCCCAAGACTTTATTATACATGCAACCCCTTCATAAAATATTCGTAGTAACACAAAGTCATAAATGTAGACTGCCACTTTGTAAATTACTACATTTTATCCTTGAGTACCCGGTTTAATCCTTTAATGTTATTCATTATATATTTATGAAATCCAATTTCATAAATATATACTTTAGTAATTTCTTACTAAAGTGGTTAGGCATAACTCTCTGAATAACTGAAACCATTAAACTTATCTCAAGGGAATATTTTATATCTCCATCAAGAGACTATGAATTCCATCTTGAGAATATATGTTCCATCAACACTAAATGTGGCTGCCCAACATACTGAGGTTTTGACCGTCACTTCAGATCTCACTCCTGATATATCAAAGTAACCTACACCTCATGATCAGGTCCATTATTCTCTCAGGATTAAGAGTTCATGCAAATAGAAGTTGTGAGATTTATTATTCATTTGATAGTCATTAGGAGAATAATAAATCTCACATTGGTCCTGTTCAATATGTTTTAACTCTTAAAACATATCAACATATCAACTAGAAGTCTCCACTTCCATGATCAAGACAAATCATCTTAGTTGACACATTGTAGTCTTCGCAGATGAAATGCCCAACTTCATCACCGACTACGAACTATAAATTTTGAGTTTACAAAGAACTTGTGATCTACATCTTCTGTGACTTTTCACATAAATCACATACAATGCATCTCATGGACTATATGATAATGTCTCATATTCATGTTACCATTATTTTAGATAATAATAAAATAACTTTATCAATCACAATATTAAGTCATACATCATGTCATACATAATGTCATACATAGCATCATACAATAGGATTTAAGGGCACTAATCCTAACACGGAGGCGTTGTGACAGGCACCACACCGGTGACCATTTGAAGGAGCTCTTGCTTCCGTCGTGATGTAGGAGTGTGACCGGCACCATCTAGACGAACTTACATCGACTGACGAATTTTTACTTCATTAATGTAAAAATGTGAGTTTAAGATGGGAAAACAAATGGATCTTAAGCATTGTGGCCAATCATATCTGACGAATTTATGTGTTTTTTTGTTTTTGTTTTGAGAGTGATGAATTTATGTATCTATTGATGCAAAATGACACGTTATTTTCATGCTTGGTGAAGCTTTAGAGATAAAAGCATTCTTATCAAGAATCTCAAAAAATTTAGTATTTAACATTTCAAAAACCTATTCTATTTATTTTAACAGCTCATTTTATAATACACTCAACATTAAATGTTTTATATTTTTTACCACTTCATTAAAATATTAATTTTTTATTATTTTATAAAAAAATGAGAAAGAATGTGAGAAAAAAAGATGAATAGTGAGGAGAAAAAATATTTTAATTAAAGTAGTATTATAATATTATTATATTTATAAGATTTGAGCTACAGTAGACTGCTATCTATGATAATCTATTATAGCTCAAATGCTAATAATTTTAAGAATAATATCTTTGTTGGAGCATGTTTTTATGAAATAAAATGCTAAAAAATATCATTTTTAATTTTTGAAATACTTGATCAGAATGCTCTATTGAATTCCACCGATATCTAGAACTGTCTTTTGTATCTGATACCTTTCTGTTCAAGTAAACTTAGTAAGGTTTTATTCCTTACCCCCACTCTGACTCGGCCCCTCAGCTTCCTTTCACAAACCCCAAAACATGATGACTAAATTAAATAAATTGATCAACTTTAGAAAAGAACATAATGAAAGAAAGACAACATTTACTTTTCCTTTTTTTTTTCAATTAAAGAAAGACAATAGTTTTCAAATACTTTGCTAGTTTGATTGTCATGCAAACACAGGAAGCAGATTTAAAGATAATCTATGTCTTGGATACTAAGGTAAGATTAGAACAAAAGGAGGCGAGGAGAGAAAATGACAGGAAAAAAAAGGTGGTTGGAATATACACTTTGTTCTTCTCATCTTCCTCTATTCAAAACATATGGTTTGTTTGGTATGGCCATCAAAAGTATAGCTTTAATGGTAAAGTTTTAGTTGTAGTATTTTTGCAATAAAAAGCTTAATGTTTTAGAGTATTTGACAAATTACGGTGTAAAAATACATTGAATGCTTCATGTGGAAGTCTAGAGGCATAGAAAATGTATAAAAATAGTTTTAAGGATAAAACTTCAAATTTGAGCTTTTACTAAAAGCTCGTTTTAGGATTTTAAAGCTCTTTGGTAAAATTATCTGATAAGTATTAGTCATGTAAAAATTCTTCATTCGTCTCTATCCTGAAATGGATAAAGGGAAGGTTGAAGAGCAAGTTGGAGCAGTTCCCAAGACAAGGGAGTGAAATCTTTGTCCTGGCTACACCAACCCATGATCATTGATCGTAGGTGCAAATCTCGAAGTTCTCATCTATGATCCGAACTATTACACCCATCAGCTATCACACCCTTACCAGGAGCATTTAGGGCCATAAATTTAGCAATATAATTCAACAAGGAATTATTTTTTTTATTTTACTTTTTTATTTTATAATACACCAAATATTAACGGATCTATATTTTTATTTATTTAATTAAAATAATATAAAAAATTTATTAAAAAACCGTGTATATAGATCCAAAAGATTTTTATTTATTTATTAAAAAGTAGGAACACAACAATTTAATAATTTTATTTATTTATTTATTTACTTTTACATATGAGCTACCGTGTATCGCCAAAAATAGTTGTCTACATATATGGTTTTGGCTTTACTAATATAGTCACATTTTGATATTTGGTGGTGTTAAAAATAACAATATAACCTTTTAACACTACCAATACTAGTGCTCTAAGAAAAGTAGAAATAATTGTGAGGATGATGATTTAAACTAAACTCTATGTAAGTACCAAGTCCATACCATATCAAGGTATGAGAGAAAATTGATTATAAAAAAAAAAAAAAGAAGTATGAGAGAAAATTCCTAATTACTTGATTATCCATTATTCTAGTTTTGTGCCTTGGTTGACACTATACTAATGTCCCCCCTCCCCCCTTTTTTTTAGAAATAATTACAACATGCTACTAACTCCGCAGGTCGAACCATTTTCCTCCTAAACCCCCCAAGCACTTTGTACATGGGGAGGTGCCAAACACTTTGTATACTAATGTCCCTTTGATTTAATGTTTTTAACAAAAAAAAAAAAAGCACAATAAGTTCTATGTTAACCAAATTTGCCAAATAGCACAATTTAAAAAAAAAAAAAAGGAATATAACATCCAAACAAAGTTATTTAGTTATATAGCACATTTTTAAAATTTGAATTTGTCAAACTCGAGTTCCAAGCAACACTAGTTCTAATTGTGCGAAATTAAACCCACCACCAGCAACTCTTGTTCTTAATATCTCCTGCACCTCTATTAGTGTAGTCTTTTAAGGCTACATATAATGTTATTTGGTTCACATCTTTTTTTTCCTACTAATCCCATAGGGGTTAAGAATGCACATTATATTTTCTAAGTTTGAGATCATTTTTAAATCAACTCCTACTTTTCAAAACTTAAAATTTACATCGTCGTTTAACATAACGATGTCAATATGTCCCTTACATTATGCTTTGTCACATTTTCATCATTAAAACACCTAAAAACGATATTTTCTTTCCCTTCTAATTTCTCTTTAAAATGATATTGTTTGTAGATAAATTAGCAGCAAGATTCTAACAAATTTTGATAGAAGGAGAATATTAATATTTTTGTAAACTCAAAGGAATAAGTTGTAAATTTTCATAGTCAGTGGACTGATTTAAATTCGACCTCAAACTTAAATGATGCAAATAGTATTTTTACTATTTTATCTTGAATTCATAACTAAAGTTTGCTGAGGAGTTTCCCAACTCAAAATGAATTTGAATTGTTTATATGTCTAAATCACTTTTTGTAAAAAGTATCAAATTGACCATTCCTAAATTACTTTTTCATAAAAGGGCCACTATAATCTACATGTTCTCAGGACTTTCTTTTCCCACTTTCGAGCTGTTGGCCAAAACAGTAAAGGTCTTGGAGGAGAAGATGGCAAGAAGCACCATAAAGTATAAACCTATAGCATAGCAAAAACATTACATTTTACATGAATGCACCACATTTTGGGTATAGAAACGCAATCATAGACATACTCCAATCTTTGCTAAAGGCACGCTTTAAAGTCACTTTCGGCTGTATGTTATTTTGACAATTGCTGTTCACTTTTGAAGACGTGTTAACAAGATTCAAATCCTAGCCAAATGAAAACAAAAGCAAACCTCCAAATTCAATTTTTTTCTCTTTTAATATAATAGTAGAACCTCTTATGATGATGTTGGCCACACCATGTAAACAAAATACCAAAACACAAAGGATTGTTGGTAAACTAAACGCTAATTGATTGTTTTCAAAACTAAACACTAGTCAATAATTTGCACTATTTCCACGGCCTATAAAAATCATTATGCATTATTATTAGGACAATTAGTCTAGCTTTTATGATGTCCAATTCATGAATGATTCGATTGTGATAGTTTAATATTTAACGAAACAATATAAAAATCAAGGATGATGATGATGCATCATCAAATCAATCATAATTCATAAGTGCTTATTAGCCAATTAAATTGGTACGTGGGGGATACGAGGCAGTAAATTCTAGCCTTATTTTGTTGTCTTGTGGGCAAATATTTGTTGAATTATTGTGATTATGTTGACATTCATTTTGTCACATGGCCCAGTGTATTTTTTTCTGGGCTAGAGCCGAACTTTCATATCAACATGGACCCCACATTTTTCAGATCCAAAATTCGGTCAACGACCAACCCTTCCCATAAGAAAAACACAAAGCAAAGTCCCTACAATGTTGAGGCAGTAAGATTTAGCACAGTTCATATTAGTCACTCAAAGAAAGGCCAGCAATTCTAGGCTTAACTTTGATAATCCAGCTTTTGTTTTTCTTGGGCTAATATATATATATATATATATATGAAAAGTCTCTCGACACAAGTTTCCCCTACTGACTTTGTCACAATTTTGTCACACTATCAATGTGTTTTTGTATCTTGTTTCACCGACTTTGTCACACCATTTATGTGTTTTTTGTTTTTTATTTTATTGTGGTGAGCCTAGTCAAGCAGAGTCTCAAATGTTATATGAATAAGTCGTGAAATGGTTGTGATTTTATTTTGGTGGCCATAGTATATTCTTCTCTTGCTCCACCTCTCCAAGAAAATTTAAAAAAAATAAAGGTCAATCTACAGTTTGGGCCTTCCAACCAGGCATCAACATGACCCGGTTTTACAAAGATGTAGTATTGATAGTTTGAACTCAATTCTTTGAATGCTGCCCACTTTTACAATTTCTGAGGAGATTGTTTGTCTAGCATAATTTTAACACTTACAAGGAAACAAGATTTTGGGTTTTAAGAAAAAACAAACAAAGCTAGATAGCTTGAAAGTCGAAACTCCATCATTGAGTTCAAGTCACCTATATTATCAAATTTTGGCACCACTAGTGATTGTTCCATCTCGCATTACATATAGCTAATCTCAACTCAAAAATTTGAACAAGTCATAGCTTAAGCTCAAGTTTAGGAGTCAAACATTTTGTAAGCCTGGTTGAATAACAGGTGAGCATGGATTGATTACAACTGTATAGTATGACTTATGATACTTAAACTGGGTGAAAAGTGCAAGCCATATTCTATACATTTGGTTAAGGGGGAAAAAAGGATACCAAATACTGTTGAATGTTGAATCTGCATAAATTCTTTTTCACCTTTTTCGTTGGTTCCTTCAATACATGCCAGTGTTAAAAAATATAAATATGAAAGAAATAAAGATATAGATGGAGATCTCTAAAAATAAAAATGATGATAATTTGCTTTTCTTTTTGGATCCTCGGTACATAGAAATTCCTCCACCTATACTTTCTTGAGAATAGAAACTTTAAATTTCAGGTACAAAGTGCATATGCGCACAAATCCCATTGCCTATTACACAGGTTCCACTTCCAGCTACTAATAATTCAGTAAGAAAAAAATCTAGTACTACAAACTATTACACAACTTCTTTGTCACAATTGTAATGTGGTAGAGTGAGTAATGAAGAAAAAATGATGGGTCCATGTGTAAGTGATAAGTAACTGCTCAACGTCTGTCACAGTGCCAAGTCAGAATTGTAACTAAAAATTATGGAATGGTTTTTAGTCCTAGAATCACTCATTCAGTAATCCCTTAAAACTTTTAAGTAGCACCAACTACCATGCCCTTGACATAATATTTCTGTGGGGAGGCACGGGTTAGCTTAGCATGAATATTATCTAGGGGTGTACAACAACACCTAGAAGAACTGTATGTAATACAGGATACTGCATCGAGTATCCATCCTCTCTATTTCAAGCATTCATTTTTGGAATTGCTCATTGTCATTCCCAGAATAGGTTCTTAGAAGTACATAGCCTTCAAATCCATTAAATCCCACAATCCCAAAAGTTTATCCATCGAGTATCCATCCTCGATGGATACAGGATACTGCATCGAGTATCCATCCTCTCTATTTCAAGCATTCATTTTTGGAATTGCTCATTGTCATTCCCAGAATAGGTTCTCAGAAGTACATAGCCTTCAAATCCATCAAATCCCACAATCCCAAAAGTTTATCTTCAATATGAAAGATATCACATAAGCAAAAAAATCATTATGATTTTCCAGGTCCACTCAATTTTACTTGGTCGTTACTCAATCATGATGATTTTGAAAACCAAACAATTAATTTTACTATAGGCTATTAGACATCTAATACATATGAGCACATTGCTGTAGAAAACCAAACAATTAATTTAATCTCAAAACGGTCAATAAACCAAGACCAAATGCATCATGCAACTGAAGAGTTAGAGATGGCATAATGAAGGAATAACTACATATGAAAGATATGTAAACCTGAAATTCCTTGATTAAAGCAAGCATCAAATTGTCTGGGAAACTAGATAACATGTTCCTCTCAGATAAGGCTTGGTACAAGTGAAGTATCCAGCATGTTTCATCCCACAACGAACATTTCAAAGCTCCCATAGGATACTATCACTGACCACCACCACGAGCATGCAACCTCTTCCTCTCTAACTCAAGCTAGCAACGGAAAATAATCAAATCATCGATTGATTCAATTAAAAGAAAAATATGTTTATAATTTCTGGATAAAGTTCTCAGAAAAATCAAATATGGGAATCCCTATAGTGCCCTACCACTTTCTTCACCCGGTCATTGGCAGCAGGAGTTCCTCCACTAACAGATTCAGGGAGATATGGACTGCTAACACGCACCTCATTCATGACAACTATGACAGTCTTGTCCCAACGCACTGGAAGCCTGATTAAAAAAAACCAATAACATCAATTGCAGAAAAATTGATAATAAATTTAGGAACCCTATGGCCTTAAAACCCTTGATAGTCGCTCTTCAAGACAAAGACACAAACCAGCAGACTGAATAGGGCAAGAATGGACTCAAAACGTGTGAACTTTGTTGCTTTGTGTACTTTTTGTCCTAAAGAGTAACAAATCAAGCATCTAAAACATTAGGGTTCCCAAATTGTGTCACATGTGTACTTCTGTGAATGGTAACAGAGGCAATGTTTTCACTTTACTTGTATGCACAAGGAGGTAAAGTGTATTTTACCCTATATCAATCCCAGAAAGCAGAAAGCAGAATTCTACCCAAGTGAAACTGTGAGGCTACCAAGCAGCTTATGGAATCAAATCCATGTTGTGAGATTTAACAACATTTAAAACTGTGAGACCACCAAGCAGCTTATGGAATCAAATTCATTTTGTGAGATTTAACAACTTTTTAATGTAACATTTAGCTTCACATCCATGCTTGCATGCAATTGGGATCAGTCTCTCAAAAAGTTTTACAAACAATGATAGGAAGTCACTAAATTTGTGGTTTTCCAGATAAATACTAAATCTGAGAAAACTCAAATCCTTGTACTCACAGTTCATGGTAACGTATGAACCCAGAGGTAAATACTTTCACCACGTGTCATTATATTCTTAGAATTCAAAGTCATAAAGTGTTACCAGAAACAGTATATGGGCCAGGGAAAGTAAAGTTGCAGATTGAACAAGGGTGTTTTTGAACAACTAAGCTAATGCAGATCCCTCTGGCATGGCTCATCTCTGAATAGTCTTTTGACTTCAAAATTAGACATCTATAAGCAGCATTTTTATAATTTTAATTTAAAGAACACACAATCTGGTCAGTATAAATGAAATAAACTATATGGGATAGGAGAATTCCATATATATAGCAGAGGGTAGTCAATTTTACCAACATCTGCAAAAATGTTCACATCTGCAAAAACTTCATGAATTCAATCATGGAGCTCAATCTAATAAGAAGTGAGGGTTGGGGTGGGGGGAGATACATATCTCAAATTCAAATATTGCCAAAAAATGGAATAAAGAATTACCTAAACACCATTCAGCAATTACAATAAAACAATTTTAGTGCAATGCCAAAGGTCTCAAGTCATCAAACACATAAGAATGGTATGTCTTGAGAATGGAAACACCAAGGAAACTTCCAAGTGTCTGCTTGACACTAGCTTTTTCCTTTAGTTTTAGCTTATTTGTTTATGTACAACTACTTATCAAAAAAATTTGTTTATGTACAGCTTCTTTCTAGATACAACAATACTTTAACCAACTTTCAGCAAATAAGAAAATACATTTTCAGCAAAAAGCTACATCCACATGCACTCGTTATGATCATAATGAAATATTCCTCTTAAACCATGATTTGGCAAGACAAAAACATTGGTTATGGCCTTATAGTTAGGGATGACAATGGATCAAATTTAATGGGTGTTCCACCCTGATCCGACCCTAATAGAAAGGCTTTGGGATTTTTCTTTTCAAATGGGTATGGGTTTATATTTTTAAACCCGCTAGGGCTTGAGTTTTACCCTTATTTACCTGAACACAAACTGACTATGTATTTAAATTACAAAAATACTCCATTATTAATTTTATTTACGCAAAATTTAGGGTTTGTATAATAATAAAGTAAGAGTGCCTTTCTTTCTCTCTTAAGATAATAGTTAATTTACTGTAAAAATTCTTACTAATGCCTGAAACTAGATAAATAATATTTTAGATATGTTTGGTTAACACGACCTAATATGAATCGTTTGACCCGACTCATGGTTTTTTTCAACTATAAATGGAATGGCATTGGAATGAAATTCTTAAAATTTAATAGGGTTTGGTATATAAAATATTTAGAGGCTTTTAAATTTGGAAAGGCCCTTTTAATCCATACCAAGCCTATAGCCAACCCTATTTTTAGTGGAGTTGCCTCCACCAAGAAGTTCTTTCTGCAAATTTCAATACACTATAGTCACCATACTAAAAGAAATCTGTGTAAGACACTACAAAGGTTATTGTGGGTTTGTATAGAGGTTGAAGGATCAAAAGTTTGGGTAGAACTGGAGTTACAAACAAATGTTGTTACAGGCAAGTCTGTTTGATCAAGTGAAAATTAAAATACTTGAGCTTCCATCACTTTTTATTAGTTTGAACCAAACACAGAACAAAAAGTTCCCACAGATTCAAATATCCTACACCAAGTTGAATAAAATCTCTCCAAACTCGATCATTAATCATTGCAAGAAACAAAAATAGTGCAACACCAAAAGGACAAATTCATGGTGAGAATTGAACCAAATACTGGATGTATAAGAAAAACAAATTGGCTTTCTTTATTGAAGCTAGTCAGAATGGTGGAATCTAGATTTGTCAGCATCCACATTGCCCAATATTAATCTGCTAAACTAGGCAGCAACAGACAGCTTTCATCAAAAAGCATTAAAAAATCATCCAAAAATTAATTGGGATGTAAATAGTACATACTGCAACTTGGTCTTCTCACTTTAGTGTCTTGTCACATTGAGATAGAGTAGGGGTTCACCTATATCAATCCCTTAACCTTAATAGCCAACAAGGCACTCTTGCTTTGCACAATTATCTCAAGCTTGGCATCCAACAAGTCAAATTATCATAGCAAAGTCTGGTTATTTTGTAAATTTAATTCTCCATTAGCCAATTTTTCTATTTACATAGGGGGCTTCGGCAAGGGGATCCTTTATCCCCATTGTTGTTTGATATTGTGATGGAGGCATTAAGTCGTATGTTGGATGTGGCTGCCTCCACTGGGCAATTCTCAGGCTTTTCTGTGGGCAATACGGCTGGTCCGTCAGTGATGGTGTCTTACCTTCTATTTGCAGATGACACTTTGATTTTTTGTGATGCTGAACCTTCTCAGATTGCTAATTTGAGGGCGATTCTTGCTAGATTTGAGGAGGTGTCTGGGCTTCGTATTAACTTAGGGAAATCTGAGCTGGTACCTGTTGGTGGCGTATCCAATTTGGAGGATTTGGTTGGTTTGTTGGGGTGTGGGCAGTCTTCTCTGCCCTTGAAATATTTGGGCCTTCCTTTAGGTGCAAAATTTAAGGATTTATCTGTTTGGAACCCGATTCTTGAGAGAATGGAGAGGAGATTAGCAGGTTGGAAGAGAATGTATTTATCTAAAGGGGGTAAGGTGACACTCATTAAAAGCTCATTATCGTCTTTACCTACATACTTTCTTTCCTTACTTCCTTTACCGGGGAAGGTGGCCAAGCGTATGGAGAAATTACAGAGAGACTTTTTGTGGGATGGGATTGGTGGTGAACCTAAAATGCATTTAGTTAATTGGGCCAAGGTTTGTAGGCCTTTGCAGGATGGGGGGTTGGGTATAAGACAGTTGGGTAATTTTAATTCTGCCTTACTAGGTAAATGGTTGTGGAGGTATGGAACCGAGACTGATGCGTTTTGGAGGAGGGTTATAGAGGCAAAATATGGGAATATTTGGGGTGGTTGGTGTTCGAAGAAAGTGACAAGTCCCTATGGGGTAAGCTTGTGGAGATATATTAGAAGTGGCTGGTTGAACTTCTCTAAACTCCTGGTTTATGATGTGGGGGAAGGTACTAGAGTGAAATTTTGGAAGCATGTGTGGTGTGGGGATTGTACTCTCCAAGAGGCCTTTCCGGAGCTTTATTGTATTAGTAGGTCCAAGGACTCCTCAGTGGCTGAAGTTATGGGGTGGTCTGCTGGGAGGTTTCACTGGAATGTGCTATTTCGTCGTCCTCCACAAGATTGGGAAGAAGAAGCCTTTGATCGGTTTATGGGGCTACTCTACTCCTCGTCAGTGAGAGGGTTTGGACCAGATAAGGTTTGTTGGAAGTCTGCAAGGAATACAGGATTTGAGGTTAGAGATTATTACAGCTCCTTCTATCCTCATATTCCTGTCTCCTTTCCATGGAAAATGATATGGCAATCGAAGGCTCCTCCAAGGGTAGCCTTCTTTTCTTGGTCTGCTTCCTTAGGTAAGATCTTAACAACAGACAATCTTCGTAAAAGACGAGTGATTGTGCTTGACTGGTGCTTTATGTGTAAGAGGTGTGGGGAGTCGGTGGATCATCTTCTACTTCATTGCACCATAGCTTGGGAGCTGTGGTCTCTGGTTTTCTGCTTGTTTGGTATTCAGTGGGTTATGCCTCGTACTGTTCTTGAGGTGTTTGAGGCTTGGCAAGGAAAGTTTGCGAGACATCGTCACATTGATATTTGGAAGTTGGTACCTCACTGCTTGAGTTGGTGCATTTGGCGAGAGAGGAATGCTAGAAGTTTTGAGGGTTGCGAACGCTCTTTGTTGGAGATTAAGTCTTATTTCTTACACACTCTCTTCGAATGGAGTGTGGTTTTTTCTCATTTTTCCTTTTCTTCCTTCTCTATTTTTCTTGACCGTTGTTCTCTTGTTTCATGATTTCTGCATCATTAGTACATCCCCTATGTACTCGGTTTGGCAATTCCTTTATTATTATTAATAATACTCTTACGTTATTTATCAAAAAAAAAATAAACAACAAAAGGTCAACACTCACTTAATATAAGTCATGATATGGCATTTGATTTCCCTCCACTCTTACCAGAAACACGAGGCATTGGAAACTTATCAAAGTGGAAAGACACCTAAAAAGCCCATAAATACTAGGCTACAATAAACTATTATAATTTTATAAATACATAACTCCTAATTTCTTACAAATTTCAAGAAACAAACTCAACAGATATGCACTAATAACTTACTTTTTTTTTTTTTTATAGGTAACAAAAAGATTCTTATCAAGGAAAAAATAGCCAACCCGAGTACATTGGGCATGTACTGTGGGGGCAAAAATCAACCACCAAAATTACAACGATCAAGTAAATCAGGAAGAGAAAAACAAGAACAATGTGACAAAGCCACACCCCAAACAAGGAGAGTATGCAAGAAGAAAGACTTGATCTCTAGTAAGAAGCGCTCACATCCCTCAAAGCATCTAGCATTCTTTTCTATTCAAATACACCACATCAAGCAATGTGGCACAAGTCTCCAAAAAAACTATATTGCGATGTCATCCGAATTTACCTTGCCAAGGCTCAAACACCTCAAGTACCTTAAGTGGCATAACCCAATGGAGTTCAAACAAACAAAACACCAAAGACCACAACTCAGAAGCTATGGGGCAATGAAGTAGAAGATGATCCACGGACTCCCCACACCTCTTACACATATAGCACTAGTCAAGAACAATAATACTCCTTTTGAGAAGATTATCAGTTGTAAGAATCTTACCTAAAGAGGCTAACCATGAAAAGGAAGCCACCCTTGGAAGGACCTTCGATTGCCACACCAACCTCCAAGGGAAGGAGATAGTAGGGGGTAGAAAGAAAGACAGAAACTTTTAACCTCAAAACCTCTACTCCTTGCTAGCTTCCACAAAAATTAGCAGGGCCAACCCCCCGCAATTCCTAGAGTAAACAATGTCCATAAACCGATCAAAAGAGACTTCCTCCCAATCCTGCGGTGGACGATGAAATTGAAAATTCCAATGAATTCTCCCACCAGTCTAACACATAACCTCTACCATTAAAGAATCCCTTGCCCTACTAAGGCAGTAAAGATTTGGAAAAGCCTCTTTAAGGGTACAATTCCCACACCACACATGCTTCCAAAACTTCACTCTAGTACCATCCCCTACATCAAACCATAGGGGTTTAGAGAAGTTTAGCTAGCCACTTCTAATAAACCCCCAGGGGCTAACACCATATGAACTTGTCACCTTTTTCATGCACTAACCACCTCATTCATTCCCATATTTTGCCTCTATAACCCTCCCCATAATGCGTTTGTCTCTAACCCATATCTCCACAACCACTTGCCCAACAAGGAAGAGTTAAAGCTTCTCAACCGTCTCATGCCTAGCCCTCCAACTTGCATTGGCTTACAAACTTTAGCCCATTTATAAGAAGACAGCCAATTCAATTGACCACCTGCTCTTATAGGTTGTTAAGTAACTTTGGACTTTTGGCATATTGTTCTCATCTGAGGGTTTGTTAAGTATTGCCAACATTGATGCAATATATTTAAAAGGGTTCCAGGTTGTTACCACCAATACAAACAATATGGGTGTTATGTGTTCTCAAAAGCAAAGAAATCTAAGAAGAATTATGAGACAGAGAATGCAATAGACAAATGATGATGGTTTTATCTCCCATTGTTTTTTCTTATGGAGTAGGATGGTAAGTACATATTCATGTATCAGCAAAAATAAACTTTTACTTTCAACAAAATGAGTACATATGCATAAATTTCATCTCCACCTCATCACAAAAAGACAATGCACATTGGCAACAGGCATCTACTTTCCTCTCCATTTCTCTTAACTTATAAATCATCCTCAATTCTTCCTCTTTCTTTCCCTTTCTCTTCATTTTAAAAAATTCAAAGGAAGAAAGTGTGTCTATACAATGAAAAAGGGGGCATACACTTCTACCTTTCAAGCTACCATAGGCTCTAAAGTATTGTAAATTTAGTTACTACCCAAGAGGTAAACTAAAATGCTAAAACAAGCAATGGATTTGATTGGTAAACACGCCCATCAACTCAGCCTCCACCTTCTTTTGACAGGGGCCATTTCAGGTACAGCTCATTGGCTAAGTAATGGGCAAATTATGCTCAATAAAATGCAACAAATAGTAATAGTAACATCATACAACTGCTACCAAATTGAATAACAATCAGATCCTTAAGAAAAAAAAAAAGGGTTAACAACATACGTTTTAGATAAGGCATCAAAAATATTCTGAGCCTCGCTGGTTACACCTACACCTCTTCTCTCTGCCTCAGCCTCTGCTTGCCTACAATCAACCTCATCAAAGATTGAAAATTTCAAAGTACATCACTTTACAATCCAACAAAATTAGCACAAAACACACACAAACACATTAAAAAACTAGATTTCCCAAATGGGATTATGGTGCAAATTGCAACAACAAATAAAAGAATGACCCACCTAATGGCTGATTCTTCTCTAGCTTGCAGACTATTCAGATCGAGGAAACACTTCTTGTTATCAAGTGGGTCTTCAGCTTGACCCAAGAAAGAAAACTCTTTTACATAGTTAGCCTTCAACAGCCTTATGTTTCGACGAGGTCCAGGTTTCGAACCCTCTTGTGGGCACCCCAACAGAACACAAAAGAAACCAAAATTAAGGAAAAAAAAAAGTTTTACAAATCAAAATCAAGAATCAAAAATTAGCTTTTTTTTTTGCTTTTTTTCTCTATAGCGTTAGAGAGAAAAAAGTAAATGGATGAAAGGATATGAAGGACGAGGATGTTGGAGTGGCGGTCAAAGGTGATGACTTGGGCTTCGAACTCGTCACCCAAAGTGGTCTTGATGGAGAGCAAACAACCTACGGCGAAGTCCTCTGTGTGGTTGTTGGTGGTGGCGGTGGTGGTGGTGGTACCATCCATGGCCATCTGGTTACTACTGCTCATTCTTCTCTGCCCAAGAAACCTGAATCAGTGTTGTTTGTTTTTTTTTTGAGATTTGGGCTTGTTTTGGTTTCGAAAATGGGCCGATATTTTTTTAAGTTCAATTCAATTACAAATGGAACGTAGGTCTTCTACAATCTCATCATTGTGTCAACCATTTTTATCACGACTCTTGAATCCTTGATTGATACGGTAAATTACGAGTCAATGAGAGTGACTCTTAAGTAATCTCTTATTACTATCACTTCACATCTTGACGTGGCAAAGGGTCGGTCGAATTCGGGTTTGGGACACACAGTTACATGTCAAAAAAAGGAGTGGGTTAGGAAGTTGGTTAGGTAAATTGGATTATGGGTGGGGGTTGAGTTGACCCATATTTTTTATATAATTTATTTTTTTGTAAAAAAAAAACATGTATTTGTCATTTAAAAAGTTACACAACAAATTACTTTGATATAAAATGCATTATTTTAAATTTCCCACTCATATCAAGAATAAACTTGATGTGGCAAAGTGTCGGGTCGGGTCGTGTCGGGTCGGGTCGGGTCGAATTTGGGTTTGGAACACATAGTCGTGTGTCAAGAAAGGAGTCATTTTAAGTGGGTTAGAAAGTTGATTGGGTCAATTGAATCGTGGGTCGAGTTGAGTTGACCCATATTTTTTAAATGGTTTTTTAAAAAATTGATATAAAATGCATTATTTTGAATTCTCCACTTATATCAAGAATAATCTTGACGTAGCAAAGGGTTGGGTCGAATTTGGGTTTGGGACACACGGTCGCGTGTCAAAAAAGGAGTCATTTTAAGTGGGTTAGAAAGTTGGTTAGGTCAATTGGATTGTGGGTCGGATTGAGTTGACCCATATTTTTTATAAGGTTTTTAAAAGAAAAAAAGAAAAAAAAAACAACAACAACAACAACAACAACATGTATTTGTCATTTAAAAAGTTACACAGCAAATTACTTTGATATAAAATGCATTATTTTGAATTCGCCACTCATATCAACAATAAGCTCAACTAAACAAATTAATACTTGTTTAATAATTTTAAAATTATACAAATCTCAACATTACTACTAAAACAAAATAGAACAAAGGATAAGTAAAATAAATACACAAGATTTATTTCTACACAATATCGACATCCCAAACATAAAACAAAATTACAAATGCTTATTGAGTAACTAATTTTACAAAGAATAAAAACATATATGAAATTTATAATCTTGAAAACTAATTTTATAATTTATTATCAATCGTGGTTGGCACTTTATTTCAATTTGAGAATATGCATTAATGTTTGATTGTTTACTTATTTATACATAATCTCTTTTATGAATATCATGTCACTGTTAAGCAATATAAACTCTAGAAAATATCATAATTTATTTTGAAAAATCATTTATTTTAGACATGAATTGTTAAAAAATAGGCGTAAACATTCATTATTTATATTAATTTCATTGATACTTTGGCTTCACTCTTTTCACACTTATGAATGTTTCTCATACATGTCTATAATGAATTGTTAAAAAATAAGCGTAAACATTCATTATTTATATTAATTTCATTGATACTTTGGCTTCACTCTTTTCACACTTATGAATGTTTCTCATACATGTCTATAATTTTAAATATATGTTTTTAACTCTACTATAACCAATTTTAAATATATGTTTTTAACACTTATGAATCTTTCAATTCATTTGCATGCAGTTATGTAAATGTCTCAATTATTTCTTTAAAACTTACAACAAACAATTAAACTAATATTATTGTAATATTATTATTTTTACCAAAAAAATGTTTTAAAAAATGGTACGGGTTGCGGGTTAGGTCATGGGTCGGGTCGCATTGACTTGCAAAAAAACGAGTCGGGTCATGGGTCAACTTGTTTTTGCTTCGGGTAAAAAAAATCGAGCTCGGGTCAGGTCGAGTCAGGAAATTCTGACCCGTTTTGCCATGTCTAATCTTGACTTATTATTTTTTCTCTACTATTTATAATATAAAAAATCAAAATTGTGGCAAAAAATTGTCCATAAATTTTCTCAACCAATATGAAAATGTAATTCCCATTAAAAAAAATTTAGAATATAAGATAGGTAAAATTTAAGTATTATACGGCATTATAAGATTTTATAATCATTTTACCTTTCTCTCGAAAATAAAAATAGAAAAGGTTTTTAATTTAAATTCAAAATTTTAAAACACTTGTATTCATCAATCATATGGTTTTCAATTGAATTTTAATTCTATGTTATATGTCTCATTTAAAGTTTTTTTAATTTTTGAATCAAGTGAGCTAATGCAGTACAAAATACAAGGAGTCCAATATAAAAAAATCATATAAAACTTGATCATATATTTAATTATATTTCTAAATTAGAAGAATAAAGAGTTTAAAATACTATACTTTCCAATGACGTCATTTGTTTGTCTAGTTAAAAATAATTCAAATTTATTAACTTTTTACATAATACTATGAACAGTACATATTTATTAACTAGAAACTTATATATATGGTGTGTGTGTGTGTGTTTTTTTTTTTAATTGTATCTGTCTAAACTAAGCATATATTTAGGGTCCATTTGGATAAGTTGTTTGTAAAGGTTCGTTTTCGAAAAAGTAGCGGTTTTAAAATGTACTTTTTGAAAATGGAATTTTAGAGTGTTTGGCAAAATTTGTAAAAGTGTGATTTTTCAATTGTTGTTTTAACTGCAAATTACCAAAAAGACCTATATACACCAACATTTTTAAATTCAATCTTATATATAAAATTAAAGTATTCCATTTATTAAATTCAATCTTATATATAAAACTAAAGTATTCAGTCTCAAAAAAAAAAAAAAAAAAAGTATTCCATTTATTAAATAAAAAAAAACTATATGTGGAGGGTGAAGACACCACTCCACATGAAGTACTTCACCTTACAATGATTCCTTATCACCTATACACCTTTCACTTTACCAATTTCATTTTACTCTTATAGTCCTACTTCTGCACTCATCCTTCAGTAACATTAGCAGTAATCCTCACCGATCAAATACCCATCCTTTTGTTGTTGTCCATGATACTTTCCATTTGAGTCTTGAAGAAAAGAAAGAAGATGAATATGAGTGCTTCAGCTTATTGAGGATTTAGCATGCTATGGCGAGAGTAAGAGAAGAGCAAAAACAGAATGGAAGGTGAAGCAAAGGTGAAGGTATGATGGAGGAAAAAATGAGAAATATTTATCTAGGTTCTTTGTTCAAGTTTGATGGGGGTATTTGTGGTAAATTGTACTTTAAAAAATGCATTTTATAGCACCTCGGAATGGTGTTTTCAAATTTTGCTAGAAATAGTTTTGTTTTGAAACCGCGCGCACAAACGTTAGAACATGCATAGCCAAACGGGCTGAAACTGGCGTTTTGAGTCCAAAACGCCCATTTTTATTTTTAAAACGCAGGCCCAAACGAATCTTTAATGTCAAAACTAAGAGAAAATTCAATTAAAATTTAAATTGGAGTCTAATGTTGTGTCATGACTCAAGTGTCCAATTTTAGTTTTTGTGCCAAGTGAGTTAATTGAATGCCAAATCCAAAGAGTCTAACATTAATAATCATAAAAATAAAATCAACATACTTTGGCTTCACTCTTTTCACTCTTATGAATGTTTCTCATACATGTCTATAATTTTAAATATATATTTTTAATTCTACTGTAACTAAATTATCTTGGCATATACTTTGTTATTTGATATCTAAAATTCTTTATTCATTACAGAATACCTCAATCATTAATCTTTCAATTCATTTGTATGCAATTTTGTAAAGGTCTCAATTGTTTTCTTAAAACTCACAACAAACAATTAAACCAATATTATCATAATTTTATTATTTTTTACCCAAAAAGAAAGTTTTAAAAAATGGTTTGGGTTGCGGGTTGGGTCATGGGTCGGGTCACGTTGACTCGCAAAAAAAAAAGTCGGGTAACGGGTCAACCTATTTTTGCTTTAGGTCAAAAAATGGGACTCAGGTCAGGTCAAGTCAGAAAATTCTGACTCGTTTTGCTATGTCTAATCTTGACTTATTATTTTTTCACTTCTATTTATAATAGAGAAAATCAAAATTGTGGCAAAAAATTGTCCATAAATTTTCTCAACCAATATGAAAATGTAATTTCCATTAAAAAAAAAAGTAGAATATAAGATAGGTAAAATTTATGTATTATACAGCATTATAAGATTTTATAATCATTTTACCCTTCTCTCGAAAATAAAAATAGAAAAGGTTTTTAATTAAAAATTTTAAAACATATGTATTCATCAATCATATGGTTTTCAATTGAATTCTAATTCTATGTTATATGTCTCATCTAAATTTTTTAATTTTTGAATCAAGTGAGTTAATTCAATGCAAAATACAAGGAGTCCAATATAAATGAACTATACGAAACTTGATCCTATATTTAATTGTATATCTAAAATTAGAAGATTAAAGAGTTTAAAATATTGTACTTTTCAATGTAATTTGTTTGTCTAGTTAAAAGTAATTCAAATTTATTAACTTTTTAAAATATCATCATTGTCTACGTACATCACCCTTTGCCCCCATAATCCTAGAGACCTCTCTGTCTCTTGCGCCTCAAGACCCAAAAACTCTACCCCAATCAAGTTCAATCATTAAGGGAAAGTGAAGATAGAGTAAAGCAAACAAAAAGAAAATACAAAACACGCATGTTCTTGTATACAAATATATGTACTAGTTATAGATATATGAAAGTTAAAAAAATCAACAATTAATTATAGGCTATATATTTTCTCCAAAAAAAAAAAAAAGACTATATACTTATAGTTGCATGAATTTATGAAAATTTATATCTATATGCATACTGTAAGTGCACAATTGCACCTGGACCCAAAGACAATCACGGGCTTAGGCCCAATGAACCTTAAACAATGAAATTTGTAGAGTGTGGGCTTGAAATCTAGATTAGAAGTACTGAGAACTTAATAACAGGCTAAAAGTTACAAACACTTGTAAATAATAAATGATAATTGCAAATAGACCTCCTCGGACATGAGCCGGGGACTACTTCTGTATTATTTCTCTTTCTTTCTTAAATGTTACAATTCTTAATTTCTTTCTTCGTTTCAGACCCCCTCCTTTTTCTTTGGCGTTCATACCCCTTAAATACTTCTTTTCCTCATGTTTTATCCACATGTTGCTCCAACCCACTCCCTCCTAGATATTTCCTTTCTTAGTGCCTTTGAATAGTGACCAGAAGTTTTAGTTCTACTGTTCAGGAGTCACTTCCCCATTAATGCGGCCAAAGAGGTAGGTGCAGAGTCTTTAATGTGGAGGTGGCAACCTTTACTTTAGGTATCTTTCTAACACTGGTGTACCTCGAAGGTTCAGGGTTTCCCCCTTTTAACCAACAGTTTTTCTGGAATATTGCCTTGACCTTCATGGTGAAGCTTCGAGTTCTTTTGAGTCTATCCGAGGAGAAACTTACCCTCGGATGTGTCCTCGGACCCTCGGCGTATGGACTGATTCGCAGTACTAACTGATTCTTAGCTTAAGAGCAGGTCGGCCCTCCTTGCTACAGCCCAAAGGCCCATATGCCCACTTGGGTCTTTTTACTTCCCACAATAGCCCCTCAAAACTCTATTTTTTACCATCCGAGAAGAAAAATAGGGTTTTGATCCAACGAGAACCTTCCCCACACGTTTTGTAAATAACCGCGCGTGTGAAGACCGTTTCGCGTTCTAGAGGATGCCACTTGGCGGTTTTATTTTCGAAAACACGCGCATTTATTACCGTAAGTTACACCTTGTCCCCCACGTTCAACGGTGAGATGAGCATCTAACGGCCCTTCTTACTCCATGAAAATTTGGGCGGGACAAGTGCAATTTCGAGGCCGCTTCCCGCACGTCGTGACGCTTCGGGAACCTGCGCCTTCATTTATTTCTTCAGAGGCTAATCCCATCAAAACATCAGTAATCACCTTTTGTCTGCACAAATCCGTGAAAATTCGCACAACTTCAAATTTGTAAGTGATTACTCCTCTTTCTTTAACCCATTCTCCTCGGATCCTGTCCTCGGCTCCCCTTCTAACTGTTTTCCCTCTTAGAACTTAGTCTTTCGTTCATTTCTAATGGGAAAGTTTATGTGTCTAGTTGATACCGCCGCTAGGATGGAAGGTTTTAGGGCCAAGTATCGCATTCCCAGCGACGTAGGTTTAAAATACTGCCTGGCAGAAGCCGTGGCCGGTTCTAGGAAAACCGGAGAGGTCATCATCCCAATGGTCGCCTTTGTAGAAGGTGGGATGACCCTCCCAATGAAACCCGTAACCAGGGAGTACCTCCGCAACCACCGGTTGTGTCCCGATCAATGCACTCCCAACGTTTTTAGAGTTTTAGGTAGCGTCGACGCTCTAAACGAGCAGATGGGTCTCAACCTTACCTAGCACGACGTCGTTTTCATGTACAAGTGCCATAAACTTACCAATGTAGGTTATTACATCAAATCTCGTTCTAGCGTAGTTAGGTTAATCTCCTGTTTGCCCAAGTCTAATAAAGGTATGAAGGATGACTACCTCATCGTCTCTGGCAACTGGCACGACGGCCCCCACTGCCCAGTTGAGTGGGGAGATCCAGGTGCGACACCTTAGGATTTAACTTCCCACCCTATAACTCCCTCTATCATTTAGGAATGTGAATTTGCATTTACTTGAGCGTCTAACTTTGATTTATTACATGTTCTACGAATCTGACCATGTTTGTTTATTTGGATGTCTTTCTTCACAGATAAGCAAAACGTGTGCCCCCGCTTAAGCCACTGCAACGTTGCAGATTTGAATCGAGTGCTACGCTTCGAAGTGTTCGTCAGCGAAGACTTACAACTTAGGGCGGCTCATTTGATTCTAGGGTACAAACCTATCTCCTCGGACTTTCAAGAGATCGAGAACGCAATAATTGCGGGTGACCGGAGGCGAAGAAGGATTCACGTAGCCAGGCCGCACTTCTTAGCTGACCACGACCTTCCCGACAACCCCAACACCATTCTGTACAGCCGTCCTATCACGGCAATCCCCCTCTCAACACACTCCCAAGCAACTGCTGTCCCGGAGGAGCAGGTGTCCTCTTCACACATACTAGACGACGAAATAGATAACTTTAAGCTCGAGGACGTCGAAAGACCCCGAGGAAACCTATTCGTCGTACTTTCTGACGAGGAAGAAGAGCCCACCGAGGCCTCCGGAATTGCAGGGTTCGTTGTTGCCCACCCCCTAGACAAATCCAAGGAGGACATGGACAGACTTCATGGCCTTCTGACCAAGAGAGGCGAAAAAGTCGCCCAGAAGAAGGCAGGAGGGTCCCAAGCTCTTCCATCCTTGCCACCTCCCCCTCCTCCAGTCGAACCCAAGCTTCCAGCTGAGGAGCCGAAAAAGAAAAGAAAGGGGGAGGCCGAGGAAACTGCTGGCGAAAAATAAAAAAGGCCAAGACAACAGCCGCAGCCAACTCAGCAGCAGAAGCTAGATAAGGGCAAAGGTAGGGCTCGTTCAGCCGAGAGTGGGGAGATCAGAGATATGGCCGAAGTGCGCCGAGCACCGGCCACCTGGTCTCCTGACCTAAGACTGGACGGTGCACTTATTTCCTGCCAGTCTAGTATCAGGGAAATCCAACAAGGCCACGCCCACCACCTGGCCGATGCGTTGGAGCGCCCTCTTCTGCTGCCCAAGGACATGGAAACCTTGGAGAGAATGAGCCAACCTCAACTATTCCTGTCTTTAAAAAGGGAATTAGCCCTGGTAAGTTTAATTTTTTATGAATATTCCCTCCTTCATAATACTGGATTATTAATGAGTGACCTGCTATATCTAATTCTCTAACACTTTATGTAGGCCGTTCAAGAAGTCTTTGTAGCCGAGAAGTTTGTAGAGGACTCTCGGAAGAAGGCTAGACTGGAGCTTGACATTCGAATGGAGACTGAGAAGTCCCTAGGCCAAGCCCTCGCAGAAAATGAGAAACTCGTCTCTCAGGTGGCTGATCTCAAAAGAGAAAGAGACGGTGTCGAGGCCAGCCTGAAGACTATGAAGACTCAAATAGAAGGGCAGCGCAAGCTTCTCCGTGAAAAAGATGACGAGCTGGCCCAAGCCCAAAGGGAGCACTCAGATTTGGAGAAGGAGCTTGCGCGAATGAAGGAGGAAGCCGGCGCATTCAAACGTTCTCTGGAGGCCGCCAAGCAGGCGAGTTATGAGGAAGGGGTAGCTGCAACAGAGGAGCAGCTGACAGAGGCTTTCGCGGCCTTGTGCCGGGAGTACTGTCAACAAGTCTGGGGGGAAGCTCTGAATGTAGCAGGGGTTCCTTCAGCCTCGGAGCTGAGGAAGTCCGAGAACGTTTGGCTTCCCCTGGACATACAGGAGATAGAAGAGACTCCTGCTGTTGCTCCTGCCCCTGAGGCAACTCTTCCTGCTTTTCCTCCTATGGCCCCAAAGCTCGTTCCAGATCCTACAGAACCTTCAGGTTCCAACAAAGAGATGGAAGGGGGTGGGGATGCCGAGAAAGGCTTGAGCCAGACTGTGGAGCCCAATGTCCCTCCAACAAATGCAGCAGACAAAGGAAAGCAAGTTCTGTCTTCCTTTGAGTTGGAGCTAAGGAACACCGAGGCAACCAGCACTTCTCAGCAAAACCCCGCTCCAAGAGTTTAGGGACCAGCCTAGGACTTATCTTTCTTTGTAATCAGAACTTAGCATGTAATGTATGCCAGAATTATTAATGAAAGACAATTTTTGTACAACTTTCTATCATGTTGTATTTGTTTTACTTTATTGTTTTTGGACTTGTCGTAAAAGTTCTCATGAATACATAGTTAAAGGTAGGTCAGAACAAACAAATCTAACACCAGGGATTGCACAATTATAACCTCCACACAGCCATGCGCATATTTTCTTGGCAAAGTAAAATACTTAAGAACCTGACAGAGAGTAACTTAGTCTGGATATCAAACAATGCCTTAGTTAAATAATGTCTTAGTTAAACAATGCCTTAGTTAAACAATGCCTTGTAATCTGTGGTATTACTTTTAGTAGGATATAAGGTCCGAGGACCATTCCTTACAAAAATTTGCTTAACACCTAAAGACATATAACTAAAAATCCGAATTAATGAATGGTAAGATACTTATTTCCACAAAACGTGTAATAGGAATAAGAACAGTGACAAGATATTAAGAATAGTAACTTTAACTGTTAATTTTCCCAAAGTAGAAAGTTTGAGGACCCGGCATACCTAAGGTTCTGTTGAACAAATGATAAGATATCAATTTCCACAAGGTTTGTGGTCCGAGGACTACACTTAACCAAGTTTCTGTTTGACTCTTAAGAATAGTAACTTCAAATGTTAATTTTCCCAAAGTAGGAGGTCGGAGGACCCGGTACAACTAAGGTTCTGTTTAACAAATGATAAGATATCAATTTTCACAAGGTTTGTGGTTCGGGGACTACACTTAACCAAGTTTCTGTTTGACTCTTAAGAATAGTAACTTCAAATGTTAATTTTCCCAAAGTAGGAGGTCCGGGGACCCGGCATAACTAAGGTTCTGTTTAACAAATGATAAGATATCAATTTCCACAAGGTTTGTGGTCCGAGGACTACACTTAACCAAGCTTCTGTTTGACTCTTAAGAATAGTAACTTCAAATGTTAATTTTTCCAAAGTAGGAGGTCTGAGGACCCAACATAACTAAGGTTCTATTTAACAAATGATAAGATATCAATTTTCACAAGGTTTGTGGTCCGAGGACTACACTTAACCAAGTTTCTGTTTGACTCTTAAGAATAGTAACTTCAAATGTTAATTTTCCCAAAGTAGGAGGTCCGGAGACCCGGCATAACTAAGGTTCTGTTTAACAAATGATAAGATATCAATTTCCACAAGGTTTGTGGTCCGAGGACTACACTTAACCAAGTTTTTGTTTGACTCTTAAGAATAGTAACTTCAAATGTTAATTTTCCCAAAGTAGGAGGTCCGAGGACTCGGCATAACTAAGGTTCTGTTTAACAAATGATAAGATATCAATTTCCACAAGGTTTGTGGTCCGAGGACTACACTTAACCAAGTTTTTGTTTGACTCTTAAGAATAGTAACTGCAAGTGCCAGAGGTACTTATAACTTTGAAATGTTAACTAACAAAAGCACATTTTATTAATAATAATACCTTCTAAGGTTATTTACATTCCATGGGCGTGGTACAATTCTTTCATCTAGGTCAGCTAGCCGATACGACCCTATGCTTACTACTGAAACAATGCGATAGAGGCCTTCCCAGTTTGGTCCTAACTTACCCCAAGCTAGGTTCTTAGAAGTGCCCATAACTTTTCTTAGTACAAGATCACCAGGCGCGAGCGGCCTTAGCTTCACGTGGGCATCATATCCCCGTTTTAGCTTCTGTTGATAATAAGCCATTTGGACCATAGCTGCCTTGCGTCGTTCCTTAAGTAAATCAAGACCTTTCTCCAGGAGTCCATTGTTATTCTCCGGGCTAAAAGAACTCGTCTTCAGGGTGGGAAAACCTGATTCCAGAGGTATAACCGCCTCGGCTCCATAAGTCATAGAGAATGGTGTTTCTCCCGTGGACCTGCGCGGTGTAGTCCGATATGTCCACAGAACATGTGGGAGTTCTTCTACCCATCTGCCTTTCGCATTGTCCAACCTTTTCTTGAGCCCACTAACTATGACCTTATTAACAGCCTCGGCTTACCCATTTCCCTAAGGATAAGCTGGGGTGGAGTATCTATTTATGATGCCCATGTCACCACAGTATTTCCTAAAAGCCTTGCTGTCGAATTGAACGCCATTGTCTGAGATAAGTGTGTGTGGTATACCGAATCTAGTGACGATGTTTTTCCAGACAAATTTCTTGGAATCAACGTCCCTGATATTTGCTAAGGGCTCGGCCTCAACCCATTTAGTGAAATAGTCTGTCCCCACGAGAAGCCATCTTTTATTTCCAGGTTGATGAATATTAGGGGCGAACTTCTGGCATTGATCACATTTTCGAGCATAATCTTGAGCATCCATCTGCATATTGGGCCACCAATAACCCTGAGTTAGAACTCTGTGGGCTAAGGATCTTCCCCCGGTATGGCTCCCATAAATACCTTCATGTAGTTCTTCTAGAAGTACTTCCGTTGATTCAAGGTGCACACACAACAAGTACGGTCCTGAGAAGGATCGTTTATACAGTTTCTGATCCTCGAACAACCAGAAACGTGGGGCCTTTCGACGCACCTTATCTGCTTTAGACTTGTCTTCAGGAAGGATGTCGTTCTTAAGAAAAGATACGACCGAGTCCATCCAACTAGGTCCAAGCCTTATTAGATGGATGCGAGCCGCATTGACAGCGGTAAGAGTTGGCTCTAGCAAATCCTCCACAAGGATAACCCTGGGCAAACCTTGAGCCGAGGACGTTGCTAACATAGCCAAAGAATCGGCATGGGTGTTTCCACTCCTAGAGATGTGAGCTAAGACGAAGGAGTCAAATTCAGCTTGCTGACGCTTGACCTGGGCCAAATATTGCTGCATTCTTGGGTCCCTAGCCTCCATGGTCCCCGTGACCTGGCCGACCACTAACAGAGAGTCCGAGAACGCATGGACCTCCTTCCCACCCATCTTATGTAACATGTTCATGCCCACCAAGACTGCTTCGTACTCGGCTTCATTATTAGTAGCCGAGAATGACAGCCTTAGAGATTTTTCGAAGATAATTCCCTCAGGGGATATCAGGACAAGTCCGACACCAGACCCTCTCTGATTAGCTGCCCCATCCATATACATTTTGCAAGTCGAAGGCACTACGGCTGTGATCACGCCAACTGATTTTCCATCCATGTGTGCTTCTTTTAGAGTTTCTTCTAGTAATAGTTCAGTAAACTCTGCCACCAAGTCAGCGAGGACCTGGCCCTTCACCGAGGTGCGGGGCTTGTATTTAACGTCAAAGGCTCCCAGAATGGTTCCCCACTTTGCCACCCTGCCAGAGTAATCGGCGCTGCGTAACACCACCTTGAGAGGCAATTGGGTCAGGACCACGACCGTGTGGGACTGGAAATAATGAGGAAGCTTCCGCGTGGCATGAACTATGGCCAGAAGTGCTTTCTCCAAGGGTAGGTAGCGCACCTCAGCCTCATTCAAAAACTTACTAACATAATAGACCGGTCTTTGCACCCCGCTTTCATTCCTTATGAGGACCAGACTGACCGCGTGGACGGCCACTGCCAGATAAGCAAACAGAACCTCGTCCGCCTCGGGGCGAGACAGAATGGGTGGCCGAGAAAGATACTGCTTAAGCTGTTGGAAAGCTAACACGCAATCCTCGGTCCATTGAAACCCTTTCCACTTGTTCAACAATTGGAAGAGAGGACGACACCGGTCAGCTGACTGAGATATAAATCTGTTCAATGCGGCAATCATCCCAGTCAATTTCTGGATTTCTTTTGGGTTCCGAGGCGGTTGCAAATCCTGAATAGCCTTAACCTGCGCTGGGTTTACCTCTATGCCTCTATGAGTAATCATATATCCCAAGAACTTTCCAGACCCCACGCCAAAAGAGCACTGTGAGGCGTTAAGGCGCAACTTGTACTTTCTTAGCATCTGGAAGGTATCGGCCAGATCTTTCACATGTGAAGGTATTGTTTTACTCTTCACCACCATATCATCCACATATATTTCAATAGTCTTCCCTAGTTGCTGTTTGAACATCCTAGTCATCATTCTTTGGTAAGTAGCCCCAGCGTTTTTCAACCCAAATGGCATGACCTTATAGTGGTAGTTCCCTGTTGGAGTAATGAAAGCAATCTTCTCTTGATCCTCCAACGCCAAGGGAATCTGATGGTTACCCTGGAAGGCGTCCAAAAAACTCATCCGAGGATGTCCGACAGTGGCATCCACCAGTTGATCAATACGCGGCATTGGGAACGAATCCTTGGGGCAGGCCCTGTTCAAATCTGTGAAGTCCACACATACTCTCCACGTTCCATTCTTCTTTTTAACCACAACCGTATGCGCCAACCATTCGGGGTAGAAAACTTCTTTAATAGCTCCAGCCCTCTTGAGTTTGAGCACCTCTTGCTTGACGGCCTCGGAATATTCTTTGGAAGAACGCCGAGGTGGCTGCCTTCTCGGAACAATAGCAGGGTTGACGTTTAAATGATGACAAATAAAGCTCGGGTCCACGCCGGGGGCCTCATAAGGGTCCCACGCAAAAACATCGATATTGCCATTCAGAAATTCCAACAACTCCATCTTCTCCTGGTGCGGCAAGCGTATGCTAACTTGGAAGAACCTCTTTGGATCATCGGCTATCAAAAACTTTTCTAACTCCTCACAATGAGCCTCCTCCCCTGTCACCACTACAGGTGCATTGGGAGCTGTTAATTGCTATGATTCTTGGATGGGCAAAGCTGATGACTCAACTTCTGTTTGATGAAGCACTGCGGCCGATATGCATTTCCTGGCCACCGATTGATTGCCGATGATTTCCTCAACATATTCCCCAGAAGGGAACTTAACCTTAACATGCAAGGTAGAGGAGACGGCTCCTAGAGCGTGCAGCCACAGCCTAGCAAGGATAGCTGTATACGGGGAGTACGTGTCAACCACAATGAAATCCACCTCAACCGTTTCTGAACCAGATTGAACGGGTAGGCGAATATGTCCCTTCGGCACAACGACTCTTCTTTCAAAACTTATGAGTGGTGAATCATAAGGAGTGAGATCCTCCAGCTTCAACCTTAGCCCCTTAAATAAATCAGGGTACATGATGTCTGCACTGCTGCCCTGATCTATCATCACCCTCCTCACATCATAATTCCCTATCCTAAGAGTAACTACAAGAGCATCCTCATGGGGTTGGATAGTCCCCACCTTATCCTCCTCGGAAAATCCCAAGACGGGAAAATTCAGCTTCACCCTCTTCGGCATGCAGCCTGACTCCTCGGCCTGAGGATGTGAAACTGCCATCACCCTGGTGGGACCTGAACCGGTCCTGCCAGGTGCAGCAAAAATAACATTGATTGTTCCTAACGCCGGCCGAGATGAACCGTTCCTCTGATTGTTTGAGCCTGATTGACTGCCCTGTCCACCAGGTTGACACAAGTGCTGCTTTAGTTTTCCTTCACTGACCAGCTGCTCCAAGTGGTTCCAAAGGGTCCGACAGTTCTCGGTAGTGTGGCCTACATCCTGATGGTACTGACAAAAGAGGTTCTGATTCCTCTTCGCATGGTCTCCTGCCATCTTGCCAGGCCATCTGAAGAAGGGCTCCTTACGAACTTTCTCCAGCAACTGATGTACTGGTTCTCAGAACACAGTGTTCACGGCTTGAGGTGCTGCCGCGCCGGACTGCCCAACGTAATCTCTCCTCGGCTTGTTGTTGTGGTACCTGTCCGACCTGAAATCTCTTCTCTCCTGCGGGATAACCTTCTCCTTACCCTTTCCTTGCTGCTGGTCTTCCTCCACTCTCTTGTACTCGTCAATACGGTCCATGAGGCGACGTACGCTGCGGACGGGCTTTTTGGTCAAAGACTTTCTCAAGTCGTGATCAGTAGGAAGACCTACCTTAAAGGTATTGAGCGCCACCTCATCCAAGTCACCATCTATTTCATTAAACATTTCCCAGTACCGGTCGGAATACGCTTTCAACGTCTCCCCTTCCCTCATGGTCATGGATAGCAGCGAGTCCAATGGCCGAGGTACTCTGCTACACATAATGAACTGCGAAGCGAATGCTCTAGTGAGCTCCCCAAACGAACCTATAGACCCCGATTTAAGGCCGTTGAACCACCTCATAGCAATAGGTCCCAGGCTAGAGGGGAAAACTTTACACATCAGAGCCTCGTTATGAGAGTGCACCGCCATCCTCTGGTTCAAGTGACTCACGTGCTCCACCAGATCAGTCCGGCCATTGTAGATAGTGAAGGCAGGCTGGGTGAATCTCCTAGGAAGCTTCCCTTTCTCAATCCTCCGTGAAAATGGAGATTTGGAGAGTTGTTGCAATGCCCGACTCATAGCATCGCTCCCTAAGCCCCTAGAAGGAAGCTTCTTGCGTCTGCGAGCTGGCTGGTCGTCCTCCTCACAAGAGGACATTGCGCTGGGGGGTGAGCATGACCTTGAGCTATAATTACCTCCCCGAGCTTCCTCTGAAGAAGGATCAGATGAGGACGGTGAAGGCTTACGTCTGGCGCGGCGCAGCTCTCTTTTCAAACGACCAATCTCCTTCTGCATGGCTTTAGCACCATCCTCGTGGGTGGTGCTACCCCCGCCCTGAGTATGGCTAGCCCTAGGGTATTCTGTATAGACACTTCCCTCACGATCCCTTTGACGCTCAAGACGCTCGAAATGATCCTCCGGTTGTGATCCCTGTGATTCTGCATGGTGAGAACCTAGGCCTGCCATCGTATCACAGCTCATTTTCTGACTAGATTCCCACAGACGGCGCCAATTGTAAGTGCACAATTGCACCTGGACCCAAAGACAATCACGGGCTCAGGCCCAATAAACCTTAAACAATGAAATTTGTAGAGTGTGGGCTTGAAATCTAGATTAGAAGTACTGAGAACTTGATAACAGGTTAAAAGTTACAAACACTTGTAAATAATAAATGATAATTGCAAATAGACCTCCTCGGACATGAGTCGAGGACTACTTCTGTATTATTTCTCTTTCTTTCTTAAAGGTTACAATTCTTAATTTCTTTCTTAGTTACAGTCCCCCCCCCCTTTTTCTTTGGCGTTCATACCCCTTAAATACTTCTTTTCCTCATGCTTTATCCACGTGTTGCTCCAACCCACTCCCTCCTAAATATTCCCTTTCTTAGTGCCTTTGAATAGTGACCAGAAGTTTCAGTTCTACTGTTCAGGGGTCACTTCCCCATTAATGCGGCCAGAGAGGTAGGTGCAGAGTCTTTAATGTGGAGGTGGCAGCCTTTGCTTTTGGTATCTTTCTAACAGCGGTGTACCTCGAAGGTTCAGGGTTTCCCCCCTTTAACCAACAATCTTTCCGGAATATTGCCTTGACCTTCATGGTGAAGCTTCGAGTTCTTCTGGGTGTATCCGAGGAGAAACTTACCCTCGGATGTGTCCTCGGACCCTCGGCGTATGGACCGATTCGCAGTACTAACAGATTCTTAGCTTAAGAGCAGGTCGGCCCTCCTTGCTACAGCCTAAAGGCCCATATGCCCACTTGGGTCTTTTTACTTCCCACACATACAATAACATAAATAGGTCGAGACACAATATAGAGTTTTCATTTGAATTTTGACACATGAAATATTTATGTTATCCTTAACATGGAAACTAAGTTTGTTTTTTTTCCTATTTATTTGTTGTATACTACCTGAGAAATACTCAATTAAGGGTGTGTCAATTCAATGAAAATTGATTTCTAAAAATACTTTTTGAATTTACAAGTGTTTAGGATGAGGAAAAATGTAGTCAACTAGAAATTGTTTTTCGGTTGACTGTAGAATAAAGACACTTATGGTAAAAATTGGTTTACGTTTTCATTTTTCGTAAATCCATTTCCACCTCATTCAAACCAACCTCCAACCCCCTATTGTTTACCACCCAACCAAAACCCCACTAATGTCCCCGGTTTCCGATGGCCAACCATCATTGCTAGTGGGCACAGGTGGTCACTTGCCACCGCCACTGTTGGTCTCCTATCATGAATTTTTTTATTTAAAAATTTCATTTTTTTATTATATTTATGCTTGGGAGATGAGTAAATGTAAGAAAACAGTAACAAAAAAAATATGTTTTCCATACCATTTTCAAAAACACAACAAAATACTTAAAAATAATTTTATGGTCTGAAAATATTTTCTACCGAACTAAACAAAACCTCAATTATGAAAAGCTGAGAACATGAGATGTTTTCAAAATATCGAGTTTGAACACTCAAAATTGAGAATTGTGACTAAAACACTCTTTGTTGAGCATTGTAACCAAGCTTATGTTTTTTTTTTTTTACCCACAATTTGTAGCACTTAAACACCAAAAACTATGACCTAAAGCTCTAAACTCTACTTCACATCCAAAAAAAAAACTTTACTACCAAACAAGCCTTAATATTTCTGTAACCACCCATTAGTAATTAATGGAATCAGGAATTGTTGTTTGGGTAGGCCAAGCTTAAACTATGGTATTGCAATTCATGAAAAACTCATAATGAGAAGAAGCAGGAGCAGAAGAAGCAAAAACAAAAGAAGAAGATCTAATACTATATATTTTAATCAAATTAATGATAGTTTAGTATATTGATATGTACCTGAAGAGTGAAGAAAAAAACTGTGTATTTTAGTATATTTTATTATAATGACAGTTTAGTATATATTATTTTAAAAAAATTTAGCTCCTACAGCTCCTTGCGTGGTCCTTCTCAAAAAAAAAAAAAAAAACAGAAAAAACATGGCTCTGCTACGGATAAGAAGCATAAAGAAGTTTTTTTTTTTGGAAGTAAACAATAGAAACTTTATTAAAAAAGAAAACTATGAAACAATGTAACAACACCTGGTTCCTAACGTGGTTCTTCTAAAAAAAACTCCTAACATGGCTCTGCCATTGAGAAGAAGCAGAAAGAAGTTCATTTCTCTTCTTTTTTTTTTTTTCTTTTTTTTTGTGTTGAGGTAAATAATAGAAACTCTATTAAAAGAGAAAGCTATGAAACAAAATAACAACACCCCAGGGCTCAGGAGAGGAAAAACTAACCCAATTCATTTGATTACGAAGAAGAATAAACCTGTAATGTGAGGGAGTTTCAACTTTGTAGCAAAGAAAATGAGTAAAGAAGAAAAAGAATTTCAGTGAAAATTTTTGTCTCAAAAATTCAATGCTAGTCAAAGAGTTTCACAAAGTGTGAGTTGCTTTTTGCTGAAAACTGATATGGTGATACACTAAGAGATATGGAATTTTTCCAATGAATATATATTATTCTATTTTATATTAAAAATTTTCCGATAAGTGGAGGTGTGAAAATTGATATGTTGACACATAAAGAGATATAGAAGTTTTCCAACATAAATATGTTTGGTAGTCAAAGAGTTTCACAAAGGGTGAGTTTCTAGGAGATACGGTTTTTATGTTATTCAATTTTAAATATAAAAGTTTTTAAATAAGTGGAGTCGCGAGGAACGCAGATCCCAAACATCAAAAAAAAAAAAAAACCAAGAAGAAAGTAGAAAAAAGAAGAAGAAGAATTTAGTACCTTTAATGTGAGGGAGTTTCAACTTTCAATAGCAAAGAAAATGAGTGAAGAAGAAGAAGAAGAATATAGTTCAGTAGCAAATAAAATGAGTGAAAATTTTTGTCCCAATAATTCAATGGCAGTCAAAGAGTTTCGCAAAGTGTGAATTCGTTTTTTGCTGAAAACTATGTGTGGCATTTAAAACATATTGACACACTAAGAGATACAGTTCTATATTATTCTATTTTAAATATAAAATTTCTCAAATAAGTGGAGTCTAAAAATTAACAAACAGGTTGTATGCAAGTGTAAATTAAAAGCTAAGATAAGGGGAAATTGGAGAACAACTGAAGTAGAGAACGGCAAATGGAACAAGTATTTTCTATTTATAAAGGAAGTGATGGCTTAGCTTTAAAACTAAGTTATTAGCTTTCTTCTGAAATTAGGGGAGTGGATAAGATAGAGAGAGTTGGTATTTTATTTATATAGAAACCATTACATTCTGTATATTATCCATTTAGATGTATTTGTACAAAGGAAAAAAATAGGGAGTAAATCATGTGTAACTGCCATTAGACTTTCAATAAGAAATAAGGACAGCTCCTATGGTATTTTAATTTTTTTGGCTATCTACCTTCTACAATTTAGGTGGTTTTGAAATAGAAATATTTTCCTCCTAATTTTCAGCCTCCTGAATTTCAACTACACTTTTAGATAAGCCTATTCAAATAAGCTGGAATGGATTTGGGTCTGATCTCTATTTGAAATTCAAAAGGAAGTTGCAGAGGATGTTGACCTTGTGTTATCTTCTGCACCTGTTTGATTTTTTGGCTATAACTTTCAACATAAAATTCTAATTGATTCAGAATTGGTATTTTAAGAAAGGAAATTTAATTCCCTACAACCTTTCTAGAAATAGAGAAAACCAAATTTCAATGTTTTCTAGGCAAAAAATGCGATTCAACTTGCTGCTGAAAATTGTAATGTTTTATGAACATTCTTTGAAGGGAAATCATATTAATTCCGATTGGTAATATTCAGATTCCAATTAATACCAACAGTATTAATCATATTTCAATTATTACCGACTAGAACTAATAATTTCTCAATTAATACTGGTCAGTACTAATTAGAAAACTCAAATTATTGATTGGTAATAATTGGATTTAGCCAAAACTTTTATTTTTATTTTATTTTTTGAAATTTGTCATGAAATTGGCTTCTCCAATGTATCTTTCTTTTCTGCAAAATGTCCAACTTGTTTTTCAAAAGAGCAGATAAGGTGCCAGAAAGGAATTTATCACAATCTAATTTAAATCTCAAATTTATAATCAGTTGTATAATGTATGCATATGAATACCCTTTTTCTTTTTCTTTTTTTAATTTAAAAAATAAAATAAAATTCAACCCAATCAAAAGTATACTTAATCAATTTTAAATTATTTCTTGTTGAAACCAATCAAAATTAAGTATTTAAAATCAGACGTGATAAGGCCCATTGTGTAGGAGCGTCACGACCATTGAAAACTGTTTAGATGATAACTTTTGATCAAGTAGTCTGATCGAGTCCTATGACATATTGTTGTGACCGTAAGAGCATCAAGATTTGTTTTGTATCACAAACTTGAAGATCTAAATGTTGAAATTACGATTATGCCCTTGGTGAACAATTATTGTTTTGCCCTTAATATCGGTTAAATCTAAGTTGTATAGTATGAAACTTGAAACTAATTTAGAGCAAGATTAAGCTACAAACTTTTAGAAAAATAAAATTTCCTATAATTTGTTGACTAGGTTACATTTTGCAAGTGTTAACGAAGAAAAAATGTGTGTAATAGTGAAATGCAAACATTCTAAGTTGGAGTAGTGCTCATCCTTTAGAGATCATGCCTAGCATCACCTGTACCTCCAGTGCCTGAAAATTGATGAAACATGAAGTGAGGGTACTTATTAGAACCTTCAATCATATCCACCACATAAGACCTTAAGTGCTTCAAAACAAATATGTTTTAGATGCAGAGCTAAGAAACATACCTTTCTTCATTCAATTATCTTTTTTGCACCCTTGTAGTGACATTTGCTCAAGCGCCTGAGCTTAGCAGTTGAAAATGAAACAAACAAAAAATTATAACTAATAGCGATTAGAATCATAATTTTTTTTAGAATGATGGATATACGCAATACTTCTTTAGGCAATTTGATTTAATTTATCAATACCTGATAAAAACCAGCAAATAATGCATGTGTATAAATGAAGAAGGAAACCTCTTGGGAAGTTTGAATTGCTTAAGGAGTGATACCATATTAGAAACAGAGGAAAAAGAGAGAGAATGAAAAACTGAATTTCCTCTTTTGATTTCAAGAAAATGAAAGTAGTTACAAAATAATTATCACTTATGCCTTTTATACACACAAACAGATGTTAATGGAAGCTAACAAATCTTTCTACCAAAATAACTAACTGGCTAATTATTAATACATCCAATTACAATTTGACATCTATCACTTCTATTTCCTTCTTCTTGTTTCTTTGACACGTGGGGACAACTGTCACTTCTTCTATTTCCTTCTTCTTGTTTCTCTGAGATGTGTACTCCTCTTTAGTCATTCCTTCTTTCTTCTTTCCTCTGTTTTCTTTCTTCTTTACTCTGCTTGTTCCACCATGTTGACCTTCTTCAATTTTAATACTCCCCCTCAAGTCCTGAACTAGAAGATCATGGACTTGAAGATGAGTTTCAGTCAACAGCTCTGTTGGCAACTGCTTTGGCATGAAAATATCTTGCAAACCCAACTTCTGTGTCAATCTTATGAAAGAATTGAAGCCTAAAGCTTTGGTAAATACATCAGCTACCTGAGCATTTGAATTCACATGATTACAAACCTACACATGCACTCCTCAAAACATCTTGCACAAACAATTGTTAATGACTACCTAAAAAAAATGTTTAGGAAAAAATCAGTGTGGGTTTGGTTTTTTTCTCTACTGAATAATGAATGGAGTAAAATCAAAGATGTAGCAATTTCCCATTCATTAGAGATTCATAGTATTGTTTTTTCTTCAAATTTAGAGTTTTAGTTCATTCTTCAACACAGTCTGAAGTAAAATTTAGGAACGTAATAGGGGACATGTTGTTGAGATTGATACTTGGGTGGAAGCTGCTGGAAAAAATGGAATGTGCAGGGATTGGATAATCTGAGATTATCACACCTAAGAGATCATAACTAGGGCAACAAGGTGCAGCGTCTTTAGGTTGTAAGTCTTTTAAGTACTTAACAAGTTTATCCTATGTAATCTCCATGTAGCACTTGGGTGATCATGAGCCAAGAAACAAGAAGGTTATCTAAAAAATTCACTAGGAATCAACTAAACTAAATTTATGGATAAAGGAGAAACAAAATGGAAACACTCTTCTAACATTCTCAACCTAATAAGAAAATAATGAAAATATTAAAAAGATTACCCGGTGAAAATTTTATGATTTCATAAAAATTACCAGAGTTGGCCTCAATGATCACCATCCTCAGTGCCTCCACGGTACCAATGTATTGAATCTCCAATAGTTGTTAGTGGATTTGTTTCATTAGTGGCCAAAATTGAACATTTTTCGAGTATTGTGAATGAATTCAACAGTGACATCAACCTAGGAGAATTATGTGGGGTAGAAATTTAGGAAGAAGTTGGCATTGAGTGATGGATATCTTGAGGTCTAAAATCTTGGACATGAACTTCTGATTAAATAGTATATGCAGTTCTATTATTCTTAAAGACATGGTTGGCAGATAAGACAAAAGGTGATGATTCTTGGAGTTCAGATGCATGATGATTCTTGAAGACATGGTTAAACTCCTGCATATGCATTTTGTTTTTAGTTTCCTCCAATATTTCAATAATTTTCCTTATAAAAAATTGATATTTCTAGTGCTCTATTTCTTTAGACAAAATAAAAAGGCAATAAGAATAGTGTAGTAATTTGATCATATATACTATTTGTATATACAACTTTGAAAATTTCATGATATAATGACCAATATAGATAGACATATTTCATGCCTACTCAAGAATGCAAATATCGTTTGATAAAAAAAATGCAAATATAGTTTGACAAATAAAAATGCAAATATGCTTCAATAAATTATTTTTACATTCTTAATTGTGTGTTATTAAATTTGACCAAGAATACAATATTTCAAATCAGTTTTTTATAATATAAATCTTAGAAAAGCAACATCAAAATTGCATTATAGTTAAATAATTAATGCACCACTCAAAATAATTAATGTAAAAATCAATTGAATATATTTATCCTATTAGTAATCTTTTTAACTACATATAATAGTCTTTTTTTTATATGAAAACATATAATAATCTTTTTAATATATAACAAGAAGAATAATTATATAAAATGCTTTTTTAATATATAATACAAATAAGAATGTCATATTCCAAATAAATTATTATTATTATTATTATTATTGTTATTATTATTATTATTGTAAGGACGCGTTTTGGATCCTAAGCCCACAAGGTAATAGGATTAAGGTCCAACGAGCCCAACACAATGAATTTGTAGAGAGTAGGTTCAAAACTAGGTTTTAATAAGTTTGATAACAATTATAGTGGGTCCAGATGACAAGAAAACAAAAATAAACAGGTTTTATTCAAAGAAAATCTTTCTCAGCACAGTCCGAGGAGAATAGTTCTTGTATATATCTCTTTTGAGTTTGGTTACAAGTCCAGTTCTTATTGCTATAGTGTTTTTTCTCTAGATTCTCCAATGGATCTCTATATAATGGTGTCTTTCTTTCTTATATTCCCTTCTTTTGCTTCATATCCACCCTTCACGTGTAGGTCAAGTTGCTTGCTTTGATCCCTGTCCCATTAGCACATTCCTGAAGTCTTTGGAGATAGCTGTAAGGCTGATATCACTGTTCAGATATCACATCTACATTAATGCGGCCAGAGAGTTAGCTACAGAGCATTTAATTCGGTGGTAGCAGCTTCCCCTTAGATATTTCTTAGCTTTCTCTTGTCCTATACTCCTATTCCCTCTTGATGTTTATCCTTACTAGTAGAATCACCTGGAGTATTACCCTTGATGGCAAGTCAAACCTTTTGACCTCTGCTTTGCCAAGTTAAGGAGGAGTTTCTCTTCGGATTACCTTCCTAAACCTTCATGGCCAGAACCTTCCATAATTCACTGATTTGTACTTCTTCATTAACATCTACTTGTCCTCGGACTACTATATGTCCTCGGACAAGGCCCACGATCCAATATACATTCATGGGCCTTCTATCCTTACAATAGCTCCTCGAAATTCCCTTCTTTTGCTCCTTGGAAAAAAGGAGAATTTAAATTGGGGACAAATTTGCAACAATCCTTTAGCATCATTTGAATGGAGGAAAATACTGTCCAAGTACAACGATTTTTTCATGCCTCTAAGCCTTTGGTTATTCAATCAACTCTCCATTTATTTTGTTGTTTCTTCATTGTGCTACAAACATATTTCCAACATGGATGTTAAATTTTCAAATAGTTGTTGTTGGTGCCTTTCACATCATCAAAGTTCACTAAAAGTAGCGAAAGGCCTTATAAAGCAAACCACAAGAGTGATAAATGCCTCATAAATCAAACTACAATGAAGGTAAGTATCACAAAATAATGCATAGGATAGCATTTGCAAAGTTGATGTGCTGAAAGAAGTGGTGGTAACAGATTTTGGTGTTGGTGGAGTGGGCATTCTGGTGGTGGAGTTCTCAAGTTTTAAGGGCTTGGTTGGTCTTTTTATTATATATATATATATATATAACTGAAGCATTTGAATTTTTATTGACCTTTCCAGAACTTAACAACAAGTGAAACTCTATTTATCTAACAAGTTCAACTTAAACTCAAACTCATCATTATCAGTTTTTTTTAAAACAAAATTATTTTTGTTTAATTAATCCAAATTTAACAAGAATTCAAACTCTATCTCTCTAAGAGCATCCACACTAGTTCCTGTAATCTTCTAAACTAGAAAAAACTACCAATTTTACACATTTTGAGCAAAAAAACACCTACATCAGTGGGTGTAAAAATGGATAAAGTTGTGCAAATCCATCCATGAGCTACAATAATCGTGTATATTTACACGGTTACTGTATCTCATTTATCCATTATTCTATTAATTTCCCGTTCGCTTCTTTTTTTTTCTGTTTTTTTTTTTCTCTTCTCCGTGCTCAACAAACCCAGTTAATTCTCCTCTCCTCATCTTCTTCTTTTTCCTCAGATGCATACAAACACACTCATACACAAACACATCCACACAGAAAAATCAACAGAGATACACTTGCTTAAAAAAAAAAACACACAAAGAGACAAATTGGTCGGTGCTTATGGATCGGAGATGGGTCTTGCCTGATTGGAGCCTGATCGGAGCTAAGGAGATCTCAAATTTGATCGGTGCTTGTGGATCGGAGCTAGGGAGATCGGTCGGTGCTTATGGATTGGAGATGGGTCTTGCCTGATCGGAGCCTGATTGGAGCTAGGGAGATCTCGAATTTGATCGGTGCTTGTGGATCGGAGCTAGGGAGATTAGTCGGAGCTAGGGAGAGACCGAGACCACCACAAACGCCACATTCCACATGATGTCCAGAGCCACCACGGGCTTCGAGTACCTCCAGTTGGCCCTGCGCTCCTCCAGCTGCTGCGCCGCCATCTCCCGCACTAGCATGGACGGGCCGCGACGCCCCGCGGCCCAGGAGCAAGGTCAGAGTGGTGGATCGTGGGTCACGGTGTCGGAGCTGCCTTGTCGTGGGTCTGATTTGGTCGGATCTGATCGTAATCGAGAGAGTTGATCTGAAAAAATGGGTAGATATGGGTAGAGAGTGGGTAGAGAGATGTGTAGAGAGTGAGAGAAAAAAATCAGATAAAATGGGAAGAGAGAGAGAGAGCGCGCGCATATTAAAGGGGGTGGTTGAGGGGAATAATAAAAAAATTTGAGAAAATTGATTATTTAATTAAAAGATGTGATAGAATAGATGAACTGATGTGGGTGTTTTGTAAAAGTAGATGTGTAAAATAGAAAAGGTAGATTTTTAGTGTAAAAATGGATGTGTAAAATGAAGGAACTGATGTGGATGCTCTAACAAGTCCAACTTAAACTTAAACTCAAACGTTGATAATTTATCTTCAAATTTGCGAAATTAACCATGAACATTATAAAAGTGCAAACCCCAATATTTTTTTTATAACCGAGTAGAGGTATGAGATTTTCTTCTATTATTTTCTTCTCCTCTACTTTGTTAAAAAAATATATATATTATTTTATGGCTTTTTATGCATTTTTTAATAAGTAATTTCCGTATATGAATCACCAAACTCTCTTTAGCCATTTTTTACAAGATAAAAAATCTTGCAATAATTGAAATTTAAGGTTGCTGCTACAACGTATGTCTTTGCTTCACCTCACGATATGAAAGAATGTTAATTTCTTGGGTTAGAAAACTTATATACGATATATTAAGGGGAGGTATGGCTTTCATTATTTCAATGTGGGCTCCTGCTCAACATTTTATAGCATAGGCCACATGCTGATAAGGTTCGTTTAAAGTTTAAACCCGTTGCCCATGTATTAATATATAAGATTTGTTACGTCCATAATATTTTCATAATAAATTTTAAGTAGTATGTTATAGCTGGTTCCAATTCAAATCTACCATTTAAATTACTTTTTTACCTACTAGTAACTCGTAACAATTTACTACTTAAAATTTGTTGTAAAATATCATGGATATAACATCCATCATATATATGTGTGTGTTTTATTTTTCTTGTACACACAAATTTTCGATCAAGTCAGTTTAATGTAATTCTAGATAAATATTTTACATTAATTCATGTGTAATTTTTCTTGGGATAGGAATGTGTAATATTTCTTAAAATAAATTTAAGCTCAATTAATATTTTAAATCAATTTTTTTAATTAAATAAATTAAAAGATAACAAATCAGAGTAAAAGTGTAACAGAAGATATTTGTGGGCACTGCCAAACCTGTCCATAAACAATCATTCATGCTTTATGGAGCTGTCCTGCACTCTCGGCAATTTGGGAAACTGATTCTTTTTGGTTATTTCGTCAAAAAAAAAAAAAAAAATTCAATATTTTTTTGGAGCTGGTGCAGTTTGTTATTGAGGAAGGAAAAGATTTATAATGTTTTGCCATGTTAGTATGGACTAATTGGCATCGTTGAAACCAAATCAGGATCAAGCATGTGTGTTAGGGATATTACACAAATTAATAATGGAAGAGCAAGGTTAACACAAAAGACAAACAAAAAATAGATAACTTGGAGACACTATATTGTTTTCCTTAAACAATATTTGCCCCCACACTAATGTTGCTAAAAGATTATCGCAAATTTGTCCTCAGGATACGACCAAGATATTGGATTCTACAGATATTAATTCGGGAGAATGACCACAGGATTTCTTGTGTTTCTCTCTAACTTACTATTTTGTGGAGTTTCATAAAACCGTTAATAAGGCTTGAAACCGTTAACAAGGCTTAAAACTTCTTTAACCTTTCTGAATAGTCACTAGAAAATTCTGCAGAAAATATTGTTTCACGATCTTCGAATTTTCACTTAGAAAATTCCAGAACTTGAATTTTCACTTTATGAAACAAAATCCTTTGAATTCAAACATCATTATTACAACCTATCCTTGTATATACCTATATATACAACAATGTGGAGTTTCCTACTAGTTAGGTTATGTCCCAAGCATCCCCGATGCTCCATGAGTTCTATCGGGCTCAACTAGCTCTTCCTAGTTGACCCCTTCATCAAACGCAAACCCGGGTTCATTGGCAACCTCCACCAGATTTAGTTCTCAAAGTGAACTTCGATGGAGCTACTTTCAAAGATATTAGTATGGCTGGGCTGAGTGTAGTGGTTCGTGACTAGTAAGGACAGGTCTTAGCTTCTTTGTCAGAGAATATCAAATTACCCGCCTCCACAGATGATGTTGAAGCTTTGGCAGCAGCCAAATCTATCCTCTTTGCTTATGATTGTGGCTTTTCTTTTATTATTCTTGAGGGGGATTTGAAGTTGTTATCAAAGCTCTACAAAGCTACGAGGACTCCTTTGCTTCCCTTGGACACCTACTCTCTTCTTTAAAGAATACTATATATGCCTTTGATTTTATTTCTTTTTCTTATACTCGCAGAGCAAGTAATTCTATAGCTCACTACCTAGCTAAACATGCGAGATATGTTAGTGGTATTTTAATATGGATAGAGGGTGTTCCATCACATCTTTTAATTGTTCTTGCTGATTATGGCTAATTTTTTCAATAAAAGTTCAAGGTATTTCTTCTCAAAACAAAAAAGAGTATATGTGTATAACAATAGGTTTAGGATCACTTTTTTTTTTCTTCTTTTTTAAGTCCAAAAAACATAATAGGGTTTTCATTGCAGGAAACCCAAAACTCATCAATCTTTGTAATTAGATAGTTTTTAATGTTTTACTTTCAAAAAAACTTCTCAAATTTATACAAATCCACCAACATTTCAAACAACATAAAAGTTGGACCACCGTCTAAAAACAAGGACTGTAAAGTCCAAACAATTCTTATTTAATACCAAGGGTGCATTTGAGATCCGCTTAGAACATTCATAGTAAAGATGCTAAAATAACTCAAAGGATATTTTAGCATCTCATCCAACAAAAAAGGCCCCACAGTAAAGTTGCTATAGCTAAAATCTGTAGTTATATTTTACGTTCATGCTACAATGAGCTGTTATGAATAACAGCCCACTGTAGCAAGAAGGTAAATACAAAAACCAATTTTTTAATCACCAACGTTCTCTTTTTTTCTCAGACTCTTCTCCCTTCTCCTTCCTCTCTCACTTCTCTCTTTTCTCTTCGCTCTCTCTTGTGCCTTTGTTTGTGCTTGGTGGTTCGGCGATTTAGTCCGGCAATTGTGGTTAAGAGGTGAGATCGGATTTGTGGGTCTAACTTGTGGTCAAGAGGTGAGATCGGATTCGTGGGTCTAACTTGGTGAGATTAGATTTGTGGGTTTGATTTGGTGAGGTCAGATCGAATTCGTGGTTGCTGGGTTTTGGTATGGTGGGTGGGTTTTGTTGGTTGTGATATGAGTTTGAACTTTGTGGTAGTCGGATTGGTGGGTGGGTGCGGCATTGGCGTTCTGGGTTGGTGTTATGGTTCATGGGTACAGTGGTGCGTTTGGCCGAGCTCGATGGTGTGGTCGCGGGTCTCAAGTGAGGTTTCGCGGGTTGCAGATAGTGTGGCTGTGGGTTTCAAGTGGGTCTTAGACGGTGGTGCATTTTTTATTGAAAGTACTATAAATAAAGGTAAAAGTTAGTTGAAATAGTACAATGGAATCTAGGAATAGTACAAAAAATACAGTAAAACCTATAAATAGTAGTAAAAATAAGCTAAATAGTAAAATAAGTTGACAAAATTAATTTTTGCCAAACGTATTCTAATATAAAAAATAAATATATATATCAGGGGTTCATAGTAAAGGCCTCACGTCCACCAATTATCAACAAACAAACAAACAAAAAGATCTCACGTCCAGCTTTGCATTCATGATTGCATTTGCATCAACTTCTAACTCTTACATATTTTGTTCCAATCCCAATTTGGTTTCAACCTAAAAAACTCGACCAAATAATTTGAATAGAAAATATAAGCAACTTTTTTCAATTAAAGTTGGTTATTTATGGGATAGGCCAAACAGATTATCACCAGACAATGAACTGGCACTACACACACTCATCTTTCAAAATCCATCAAATGCCCAATATCTTACTTGTCTAAACTTGTTTCTCTCACTAAATGGAACTTGGCTCTTCAATATAAGTTTAAAATAGTTCTATTTGGCCATATATTTTGTGAAACTTTATTGTTGAGCAAAAACAGCCTATATTTGAATGGAAGTTACAAGGAGGTGAAGGCTTCTCCGTTAAAACTGGGGCTATGCATCAAACCTCCCTACCAGGCAAAATTGACTTAACCTAACCCAACCCAACGTCTTTAGTTGGTTTTCATAGGTTGGTGGGTTGGGTAAGGTAAAAATATTATTTTGAGCTTTAGGTCGAGTGTAGTTTGGGTTGATAGTTTTTCCAATCTATTGAATCCAACTCAATCTGCCATGTGTATAATTTGGAAGGTACCAACCAATTGAAATTTAAAACTTTGGGCCAAAATGGTATTAACTTAAAGTTTTTTTTCTTAAACAAAAATTTTAGAAACAATATTAACCCTATAAGGTTAAACATGGTAGTTTGCATATAAAAAAAAAATTAAAAAAACCTTAGGTATAGTCAAGGAGATTAGGTTCTCACCAAGTTTAACAGTTTAAACATGTGCACCAACCAATAAAACCTAAGTAATATTTTTTTAATGACAATTAAATTTAATATAAATAGATGTTTTATTTAATTGAGAAATCTATTGTACAACACAACCTTATTATTTCTTAGTTATTGTTGGGTCATTTGCACACCTATAATTATTGGGTTATTTGCATTTCCCCCTTAAGTGTTTTTTTAATAATTTCATTCTGAAATAGTACTATTTCAGAAACAACAAGGAATAGTATCGCTTTTGACAATAATAATAATAACTAGTTGCTAATCCTGTGCAATGCACGGGAAATCATACTTTTGCTTTGAATTTATTAAATTTTATTATAATGAAAAAGTATATTTACTAAACTATCTACTTGATTATCAATTATTTTGATTATAAATTATTAAGCAACAAAATTTGAGTAAAAGATCAACATCAATGCCTAGGAATTCAGTTTATTTTTTTAATAGGTTATACCTAGGAATCATAGCCCTCATTGATCTCAAGAACTAATAACAACTTGAAACAAAAAATACCAAATTATAGAAATTTACAGATATATTCACCAAATGTTCATTTTGTAATCTATGACTATTAAAATAGGGAAAACCCTCATTCCTCCCTACATGAATAGATCAAAACATTTAAAAGAAAATAATTGAAGTAATTTCAAATTTCTCTAAGACATTTTGTCAAACACCTTTAATGGTAATGATGAGGCTGAACTCTCTTCATGTCTAAAAGGTTCTAGAAGTCCCAGTTATTAGGGCTCGTTTTGTAAGAGAATTCTAGTAACGTTATTATTATTTTGTGGAAATACGTATCGGTGAAAAAGTGTGTGAAAATACGTGTAATGTTATTTAAATGCTGAAAATTATTATTTAAGCAACAATAACAAACACACCCTATGCGTTATGTGAGGGCAAATATAAAATTCAAACGACAAATTGTAGGCATGAAGTCGTAAACTAAATAACTGAATTCTTTTGATTGGAGTACTTAGACTTTGAATATATTTAAATATTTATTAATTAGAGTTCATATAATTTGTTTAAAATACTTAAAATTATACGTGCATATATTTTAACTAATATACCTATCTATTAGTACTAAAATTTCAGCATTAATAATAATAATAATAATAATAATAATAATAATAATAATAAACGTGGTGATATAAAAAATGGACTTGGATGATAATAATAAAAAAACTAATAATAATAAAAAATAAACACATTATTTTTATTAACAAATGAAAGCATGTATAATTGAAATTTAAAATTTCAAAAAGTTGTTTCTAGTTTCAAAACATTACAGTAAATTCACATGAGATGTCAAGCGGCTCATAAACCAAGAGCCCACAACTACCACATAATATAAAAGAAAAATAAAGGATGGTAGTATGACTTAAAACATGAGAAGAAGGAGACAAAATAGAAAGGTAGGGCAGACTGAGAAAACTGGAGTAGTATAGGGAGATGACCGGTGACGTGAGATGACAAGAGGAAAAAAGTGATAACAACGGCAATGACGTGAGTTTTGCCACTAAACTTTTTTTTTTTTTCCTTTTTCTTTTTCACTTTCGAAAATTTCTATCATGCACGGCACGCTATCGATCTCCTTAGCTGTGGCTGGTGAGTAAGGATCCAACAAAGATGTGGCATTCTCTCGAGAGATTAATAAAGGTTCAAAAGTTTCAGTTATATAGCATTTATAATAGATCTGTTTTAGAAGATGTCTGTTGGTTTGTGGGTATGGTGGCTATGGTGGATTTTAATTGAGGAATCTGTGGGTATGGTGTCTTTAGATGCTTTGCTGTTGGTTTGCGGTGGGTCTGATCGTTAGGGGAGCTAGTAGAGGAGGAGCATGGAGGAGCGTTGGGTTGGGGGAGCTGGTAGAAGGAGAGAAGGCAGGGTGTGCATTTTGGAGAAAGAGAAGGCAGAGCATCGGGTTCAGGTTTTAGAAAAGTTTTATTATGTTATATATATATATTGTGCTGACTTGAAAAATTGTGAGAAATTTAGAGGTTTCGGTTATATATATAATAATAATAATAATAATAATTAGTCGCTAACTCGTGCGATGCACGAAAAAACTATTAATTCGGAAGAAAAAAAAAATCCAACAATGTGTAAATAGACATGCTGAAAAAAAAATTAATTAAAATTAATCCAAACAAATAATTAATCAACCAAAAATATAGTTTTTAATAAGAAAATAAAAAATCACATGAACCTATATAAAAAGTATTTAAGGTGAATAATTAAAATCAATCTACTGAGTTGTAAATACCAAAAACCCCAAGACTTAAAACTTCAAAATTTATGGAATCCTCAAATTCTACTTCAGAATCAAACCAAATTCAACAAATTTATACAGATTATTAACATTTGAATTTGAGTTTGAGTTTAAGTTAGACTTGTTAGAAAAACAGAGTTTCACTTCTTATTAAGTTTTGATTAAATAAAAATAATTTTATTTAAAAAAAATGATAATGATGAGTCTAAGTTTAAGTTGGATATATTAAAGAGATAGAGTTTCACTCCTGATTAAGGTTGGACTAAAAAAAAAATTTTATTTAAATAAAATGATAATTTTATTTAAATATTGTACTGACGTGAAAAATTTGTGAGAGTTTCAGAGGCTTCAGAACCAAACCAAATTCAACAACTTTATATAGATTATCAACGTTTGAATTTGAGTTTGAGTTTAAGTTGGACTTGTTAAAGAGATAGAGTTTCACTCCTAATTAAGGTTGGACTAAAAATAATAATTTTATTTGAATATTGTGTTGACGTAAAAAATTGTGAGAGTTTCAGAGGTTTCGGTTTTATATTATAACTAGTTGCTAACCTGTGCTATGCACGGGAACCTACCTATTTGTGAGGTAAACTAAAATAATTTTATAAAATCTTAAATTGATTAAGAAACTACACCATTACATGATTTGCTCTTGTATGACTTCAATTTTTGTTACTATTTGATAAAAAAATCATTACTTGAACGTGCAATGGCTTATAAAAAAAATTTCAGACAATTTCAGATACTACAAAAAATAACTTTAAAATTCAAATATTAAAGAATCAAATGATTCACGGCTTAGAAATTATTGAAACAAAACAAAATATATATATATGACTAAAAAATAGAGAAATATAAGAAAAAGATTGGGTTACGTTCAAAAGAATAATCCATGGTTCTAAGTTTGCACATTATCATAAAATATCACGTTAGTGAAATATAATAATAATAATAATAATAATAATAATAATAATAACGTTTGAGTTTGAGTTTAAGTTGGACTTATTATAGAGATAAAGTTTCACTCTTTATTAAGTTTGGATTAAACAAATTTAATTTTGTTTAAAAAAAATGATGAGTTTGTGTTTAAGTTGGACTTATTAAAAAAATAGAGTTTCACTCCTTGTTAAATTTGAATTAAACAAAAATAATTTTATTTAAATTAAATGATAATTTTATTTAAATATTATACTGACGTGGAAGATTTTGAAAACTTTAGAGGCTTCAGTTTTTAATATATAATAATAATAATAATAATAATAATAATAATAATAATAAATTTTAAAAAACATAATAGGGTTTTTCTTGCAGGAAACCCAAAACTTATTGGTCTTTATAATTAGATAACTCTCAATCAAGAGAACTTCTCAAATTTATACAAATCCACTAACATTTCAAAAGCATAAAAATAGGACCACCGACTAAAAACAAGGACTCCAAAGTCCAAACAACTCTTATTTAATACATGATTTTACATTTGCATCAACTTCTAACTCTTTATATATTTTGTTCCAATCCCGTTTTGGTTTAGATTTACCTCTCAATTCTCTTTTCTCTTGTATAAATAATTAACGTGGTGTGTAAATTGAGTTATAACAACAACAAAAAAATCTCGCTTCCTCTTCTCCTCTCTGACTGATATTGCCATGGATTTGATACCATGCATCAAAGAGTTATTGGCAGCTCTGTTGCCTTGGTGTCTTCCACACAGTAAGAGACACAGTAAGAGGTCCAATCTGTTAGACCAAGGCATAATAACAACAACTCTAGATGATCTTCACGACAGTGTATTAGTGGAAATTCTGATTCGGCTACCTTTAAGGTCGGTATTTCAATGTAAGTCCGTCTCAAGTCGCTGGTTCTATTTAATCTCTACTTCCTATTTTGCTAACCACTTTAATAGCCACAGCTCTTCAATGCATCCACATCCGCCCTTTACCTTGCTCATCCAGAGAAATTGTGATCTCTTCTTAACTCTCAACAAACCCGAATTCAAATCCTTTAAATCGCCAAATTCCATAGCAACGCCAAATCCAGTACACAACAGTAACAATAAGAGTGTTGTCATTGTTGAAGCTTCGTGTAATGACTTGCTTTTATGCAGCAGTAGCGAGTTTAAGCCTCCATATCAATTGACATTTTATGTGGTAAATCCAATTACTAAGCAATGGGTGGTACTCCCTCCTGTACCTTTATTTGGTATTGATTACCGGGTCGGGTTCATATGCCGCTATGACAATAATGACACCCTCAATTATAGGGTGGTATACATTCCTCCATACGATGCAGAGTCAATGGAAATGGAAATTAAAGTAGAGACATTCATATCTGAAATGGGTGAATGGAGCGAGTCAATGGTGTTGTGTCCAGGTGACTTTGGCCGTCGTGGTGTTCCTTATAAGAATTTGCTTTTTTGGTGGGATAATAGTTGTGGACGCCTTATCTGGTTCGACCCATATAACCGTGAATGCTATCGTTTCTTTGAGCACCCTATAAAGTTGGATCCATACCACAGTATCAAATGTCATGGAGTGTATGTTGATTGCTTGCGTCAATGTCAAATTATAAAAAATCCACTTGGAGCGTGTCACGGTTGCTTGAGGATATGTCAAATTTTAAAGAATCCACAAATGATTTTACGCCTTTGGGAGCTCAAAGACTATGATGATAATGGAGGAGGTAAATGGTGCTTGGAGCACGAGATGCATTTTGATGAGATGGTTTTGGAAAAATATCCTCAGCTCAGAGAATACATAAATAGTGATTATTGTCCAATGTTAATAGCTTATCATCCAAACGACAGGACGTCGTCTATATGATTATTAACTTTCTCAAATTTTGGATGCATGGTAATGATGTACAACAACTAATGGTTATATCATGCAACATGCGGAGAAAAACATTGGAGGTGATCTATGATAATACATTCATGCCAAGAATTCGTAATCTTATTATTTCTTACCGCAATTTATTCGATGTTTTCACCTTTGTGCACATGTGGTGGCCGACTCCAATGCCTTCACTCTCATAGAATGTCATCTACTTATGGTTCGCTTGCTTCCATTTGTGTATAATGATTTGTCTATATTTATTTATATTACTATTTCTATGGATAAAACCATAATCATATTTATATATATTTTATGGTTATTTGCTGATTTCTTTTTTATCTTTGCATTACCAAGTGTGTATCTTAGGTATTAGTATTAATATTAGCATTGATTGTCACCTGTAATGCTAATTGTCTTACTCGGATTTCGCCTGCACATTGTTGGGAGTTTACTTGGCGATGAAAAAAGCGTAACATATGTGCAACAGTAGGGTGATAAAAATCCCAGTTCAGTCACTCAACTAACCCACTCGTGGAGTGCTAGTGGTATAGACGTATAGTAGTAGTGAGACTCCCCGCCCCTATCTCTTAAACCTGAAGGAAGGTATTAATGTAGGCTTTCCCTCTAATAGAAAATCCACCATAGGATAATTTTGTCCCTTGAAAAGCAAAAAGTAGGCCCTTTCTTTTTCAATAATGAGGACTAGATGTAATGCTGAAGCCGAGTATTGTGCAGTGGCATCAACTATTAGTGAACTTGTATGAGTTGGATCTCTCTGACTTGATTAAATTGGGATTTCAATCACAGAGAACCCTATGGACATGTTCTGTGAGAATCAGAATGCTACCCACATAGTCTCCAAGTAGGTCTTGTACCAGAGAACAAAGCTGTAGAGTGTGTGCGAGAACTTCCTTAATTATATTCAGTTTTAGAGTCATCACCAACCATTGGTGTGATTGATCACCTAAGTCTAATCAATTTTATCTTCTAAATTAACTATGAAAACCCTAAAGCTCCTAAGCTAAACTAGGAAATAAAAGAACGGCTCGAACCGGAAATCATAGATTTAGAAGGTCAGTTATGTGTGGGAAATGTGTTAAGGATCCCACACACCTATCCAAAAGGATATTACCTCATTTTGAATTTAATCTTGAAATTGATTACCATTTAAAAAACAATTTAAATACTTGGCATTTGGTTTTAAAGAGCCTTTAATAATAGTTAATTTATTGTGAAAATTCTGACTAATTCCTAAACCTAGGTAAATAATATTTTAGATATTCAATGTTTGGTTAACACGACCTAATTCAAATCATTTGACCTGACTCATGGTTACATAAACAGGTGGGTTCATGAAGAGTTCGGGTTTTCAAAATATAAATAGAATGGCTTTGGGATGAAATTATTAAATTTTAAAAGGGTTTGGTATATAAAATGTTTAGAGGCATTTGGACTTGGAAAGGCTCTTTTAATCCATACCCAGCCTGTTGCCATTCCTATTCTTAGTGGAGTTGCCTCCACCAAGTTCTTTCTACAATTTTCAATAGACAAAAGTAAACAAACTAAAAAAATACCAGCGCGGGACACTATAAAAGGTTTTGTGGGTGTGTTATAGAGGTTGAAGGCTCAAAAGTTTGGGTAGAACTGGAGTTACAAATAAAATTTGTTAAAGGCAAGTCTGCTTTATCAAGTGAAAATTGTAATACTTGAGCTTCCATCACTTTTTATTAGTTTGAACCAAACGCAGAACAAGATGCTTCCACAGATTCAAATATTCTACACCGAGTTGAATAAAATCTCATCCAAACTCGATCATAAATCATTGCAGGCAATAACAATAGTTTAACATTAAAAGGACAAATTCATGATGAGAATTTGAACCAAATACTATATGTATAAGAAAAACAAATTGGCTTTCTTTATGGAAGCTGAATTAATCTGCTAAACTGGGCAACAACAGACACCTTTCATCAAAAAGCATAAACAAAACAAAACAAAACAAAAAATCACCTCAAAATTAATTGGGATGTAATTAGTACATACTGCAACTTGGTCTTCTCACTTTAGTGTCTAGTCACATTGAGGGAGAGTAAGGATTCACCTATATTAATCCCCTAACCTTAATAGCCAACAAGGCACTCTTGCTTTGCACGATTATCTAAAGCTTGGAACAAATCAAATTATCATAGCAAATTAGGGTAATCTCATAGATTTAATTCGCCATTAGCCAATTTTTCTATTTACTTAAAACAACAAAAGGTCAACACTCACATAATATAATTCATGATATGCCATTTGGTTTCCCTCCACTCTTTTCAGAAACACAGGGCACTGGAAACTTATCAAAGTGGAAAGACACCTACAAAGTCCATAAATAGTAGGCTACAATAAACTATTATTATTTTATAGACACATAACTCCTAATTTCTGACAAATTTGAAGAAACCAACTCAACATATATTTACTAATAACTTATTTATAAGAAGATGGCCAAAACAACTGATCATCTGCTCTTAGTTTGTTAAGTAACTTTGGACTTTTGGGCTGTTGTTCTCATTTAGGGGTTTGTTAAGCATTGCCAACATTGATGCAATATATTTAGAAGGGTTCACCAATACAAACACTATGGGTGTTAAGTGTTCTCAAAAGCAAAGAAAAACAAGAATAATTATGAGACAGAGAATGCAATAGACATATTGATAGTAGTTTTATCTCCTCTTTTTTTTCTTTTTTTCTCCTGGATTAGGATGGTCAGGGCATATTCATGTATCAACCAAAATAAACTTTTACTTTTAACAAAATGAGCTCCACGCATCACAAAAAGACAATGTACATTGGCAATAGACATCTACTATACTCTTCATTTCTCTTAACTTAGAAATCATCCTCAATTCTTCCTCTTTCTTTCCTTTTCTCTTCATTTTCAAAAATTCAAAGGAAAAAAGTGTGTCTATACAATGAAAAGGGGGCTAGATCCTCAGGAAAAGAAAATAGTAAGACCTAGTGCTTTGCATGTTACACCAGCTTGAAGTACCATATCAGAGTAAAAAATAAAAAGGCGAACTCAAAGACTGATTAAAAGAGCGCACGACTCAAACATGAGCAGAAAATAAAGTCTTACTCTGAAGTATAGTAGACTAGATTAGAAAGCATTCAAATCAAAAGTTGGAAGAACAAAGTACGTTTTGCATTATCCCATAAGCCACCGATTACATCAAAATCAACAAAAGCAAACCACCATTATCTAATGAATCAATCAATATCAGAATGAAAAATATATAAATCACAAAATCTATTAATAGAACGATGTTGGTCAGATTAAATGGTCTTATAGACCCAATGGGACTCTTACCAGGAGGTAGAGGAGTAAGGGTTCAAGTGGTAATCAGCTCCAAGGCTGCAATCTCTTTGTCCATAGCATCCCTCCAGTGAGAATGTTTTACAGCTTGGTAAAAGAAGTCGGGGTCTGAGACTGCAGGTTGAAGAGCTAAGACAAAAGATTGATACTTTGGGGATAGGTGATCATAGGAAAGGGAAGGAGCAAGGTCGTAAGGCTGACCTGCAAATGGAATAATCTTTCAAGTAATTGGGTGGTTTAAAGACTCGAATAGGTCTCCTGAGAGGTAGTGAAGGTGAGGAAGGAACAGATGGAACTATGGGAGAACTAGATACAGAGTGATCTGCAGATGGTGAGATTTGCAAGTGTTCAATAAGAGAGGGAGAAGAAGTGATAGGAGAAATATCAGGAAGGGGAGAAGAAGGTGAGAGAATTGGGTCAGATGTAGGAACAAGAGCAACATCATTAGATGTTCAAACTTCTAAACACCCAAATGCACCCAACAAAAGCAGATCACTAGCCATCGTATATCCATCCAATAAAAAAATAAAAAAAAGATTTTGATTTCTGTTCAAAATTTTAAGTGCTCTAGATAACCTCTAATTGTGCTCTTACCGGCAGCTTTAAGAATAGCTGGTTTCAGTTGAAATTAAATCCTAAAAAAAAACCAAATGTAAAGGAACACTTTTAGACAAATCTTTTCATCAAAGCTCAACACATATGTCATTTAAGTAATACAAAAGCGGGTGACAAGCATTTAGCTTAATCGCTATCACCACCGGTCCATTCAATTCAGTCCTTGTCAACATGATTTTCTACCCATTTGACTGCTATACGTGCAGCGTTTGATCCTCCTGGAAATCCTGTTCACTTATAATATCAGCCACGCCAATAAACAGAAGGACCAATAGAGTTCCAGGACCACCATATTGAGTGTGTAAAAAGTTTTTTAATATCTTTCCAAAATATTATCAAGTAACATAGTTTAGTAACAATTTACTTCCACAAATCAAATGATCACATTCATCAGCAAAGATACAAGTTAATAGAAAACCAAAAATTCATCCGCAGCAGAATAGGCTATGAAAGTAGAGGCTCAATATTCCTATTTTTTGGTTAGACAAATCAGGGCTAATGAAAAAGTGGGTATATCCTAGTGAAATGCTGTAAGGAGAAGTTGCTGTCCTCTAGAGATCATGTCTGGCATCACCCGTACCTCCATGCTTGAAAATCAATAAAACATGGACGCATAATATTTAATACAACCTTCAATCATCTTCACCACCCTAAGACCTTACCCATCAATGAGTGCTAAGGAAAAAGTGCCCGAATATAAATTTGTTTCAGATGTAAAGCTGAGAAACATACCTTTCTTCATCCCATTGTCATTTCTGCACCCTTTGCAATGGCATTCACTCGAGCACCAAAGCTTAGCCTGTTGGAAATGAAACAAACAAAAAATTATAACTAAGAATGCTTAGAATCATTTTTTTTTTTTTTTGGGAAGGATGGATATGTACCTCATAACATTCACAATTCTTCTTCAACCACTCTAATTTTATGCAATTGCAGCCCTTTTTAAGCTCCAAAGGGTGATGTGTCTTCTCATGATTGTCAGAAAATCCATGACCAGATTGAATTAGCTTTCGTGTTAAATATATTAACAACACGATGTGTTATATCATTTGTATATGCTAGGGTGCATGAGGAAAGGGAAGCATAGAATAGGAACTCCAAGAACACAAGGGTTACGTGATTCAACCTTGTCGGCCTACGTCCACAGAGGTATCTCTTATGGGTTACATCTTTATTATGTAAGAGTGTAGTACAATAACTTGTATTACAATAAACCCTAACATGAGTATATATACTAAACCCTACGGTACTAGTACAAGTAGAAGTGGACTTTGACTTATTACATTGGGCTAATATGTCTAATATATCTCTAACACCCTTCCTCAAACTCAAGGCGGAAGCTTGATGAAGGCTTGAGATTGGATAAGCATAAGAAGATCCCTTGGAGATGCCTTGAAGAATGCCTTTAAAGAAATCACGATGAAGAATGTGCCAATCGATCGATTTCGGAACTTCAAATGAAGTAACAGAGTCCAAAATCAGAATTTACGCAAATTACTGAGCAAGATAGGCCATTTCAAAAATTTTGACTTTTGGTCAAAGGTCAACACAATAAGTCAAAGTCAATGGTCAACACCGTCAATGGTCAGCACCGTCTAGGTCAATTCTAGGTTTTCTGGGTTGGGTCAAAGATTGGGCTGCAAAGTCATTGACGTCATATGATGATGTATCAGTGACAAGGACTATGGTTGACGTGGCTATGCTTGCATGTCTAGTAAGGTGGCAAGATGACGTCATCGAATGACGTCAATCTTGATGTCAACTAGTTTTTCAGCACATGGCGCGTATAGGTGTGTGCAATAGCAGATGACCTCTGAATTTCACCGCTTTGTAGATCGGTGAATGTAGAGGCCAATAGAGCGGTGCGTGCAGTGGATAGATCAGTTGAGAGTGAAATCCATGAGAGACGCGTAAGATTGTTGCCTGAGCTTTAGCCACATGTGGAAGTGCGTGCTTATTCCGATGGAGATCGGATTCTTAGGTTTCTGTCACGGGATGCTGTGGAGCACGTCTATGTGGTTGGTTTCAACAGGCAAAGGCTTGATTTGCACAGATCTGTGATTGGAGGGGCACGGCTTTCTTGGCTTGTGGATCTTAGACATGGGTGTGAGTAATGGTGGCTGCATAATTGCATGGAGCCCAGATCCGAGAGGCAGTAAGGCAAGCGGCTGTGATGGAGAGGGTTGATCTATGTTGTTGTGCACATGGGAAATTTCTTTGCTGTGTAGAGATGCTTGTTTAATGCCAAGAACAAAGTTTGACTTTGATATCATGTTAAATATATTAGCGACGCGATGTGTTATATCATGTTCTATATGCTAGAGTGCATGCAAAAGGGGAAGTATAGAATAAGAACTCCGAGAATATGAAAATTACGTGGTTCAACCTTGTCGGCCTACGTCCATGGAGGAATCTCTTAAAGGCTACATCTTTATTATGTAAAGGTGTAGTACAACAACCTATGTTATAATGAACCTTAACATGAGTATATATAAGCGACTAAACCCTAAACTACTAGTACAAGTAGAAGTGGGTTTGGACCTATTACATTAAGCTAATATAACTCTAACACGTGCTTTGTCAATAGTTTCTACATGCTACTATTTTGTCACCCTAAGTAGGAACACCTTCCTGGAGTACAGTAGCTTCCCTCGGTGAAACAATTGCAATACCTAATAAAAATCATCACATAATGCATATGGATAAATGAAAGCTTAAAAAAGTAAAATGCAAGTGAAGAAATGAAACCTTAAAAAGTATACGTACAATTTCAAGCATTTTGATTTTTTACAATTGCAACACTTGCTACTAGAAGAACCAAGAAGAAAGGGAACCACTTGGAGAAGTGTAACTGTAAATTGCTCATCTACGCATTAGAAGAAATCCTATTAGAATATATTGCAGAAATATTTAAGGAGATATAATTACAAATCTACACATGCACTCCTCAAACACATCTTGCACAAACAATTGTTAATGACTACCCATAAAAAAAAAATGTTTATTAATTTAGTGTCTAATTTATTTTTGGCTTGTTTTTGTCTCTACTAAATAATGAACTGAGTAAAAAAAATAAAATAAAAAAAATGCAGCAACTCTTCTAACATGTCTCAACATAATCAGAAAATAATGCAAATATAATAAAGATTACCCAGTGGAAGAAGAAAATTTTTGATTTCATGAAGATAGTATATTATAAGTTTCTACATGCATGGTAACATTTATTTTCTTTTTTAAGAGTTGTTTGTTTCTTCCAATATCTCAGTGGTAGTACCCGTTGAACAGTTCTTTGAAGAAAAAAAAAACTATCAATTTAATATATATTTTTTAGCAACTTTAGACACGATTAAATTGGTTTCTTTGTATTAATACCAATATGATCTTGCAAAAAATTATGCAATATTAACCATGTTATTGGCATGTTAAATGTCTTTCATGCAAATTATGGCAACATTTCCATGAATATTTTTCATATGCGTAGAGTATTTAAAAATAAAATTAAAATTTTAAAATTTTGTAAATTCTAAACGGTGTCATTTCTATTAAATACTTTAAAATTTTATAAATACTTTACTTAATATTTCATAAGCGATACATAAATTAGAAAAAAAATCCAACCTTTTTATAGAATTTAATATATTAATTGGACTATTAATTTTCATATTTTTATAAAACATATTTTAAAACTTTTTAATTCTAAAAATATTGAAACAATTAGTATCATAGTAAATATCATATTTTAAATGGTCACTATCTCTCTTGGTAATGTTAGACAACAATTCTTTTGAATAATGAATTTTTAGTAATGAATTTGTCTCAAAAACTATTAATTATAATTATAATTTTGATAGAGAGAGAAATGAAGAGTAAAATTTTTTACACTCTTAAACTACCACAAATATAGTAAAACCATGATTTTAAAAATCGGTCTGGACCAGCCGGTGTGACTGGTTGAACTGAGAACCGAAGGCTAGTTTGGTCCGAAAAAAGGCCAAAAACCGAAAAAAAAAAAAAAAAAAAAAAAAAAAAAAAAAAACCGAGAAAAACCGGTAAAAATCGGGAACCGGAGACAAATCCGATTTTGTCCCCAATCCCATTTTTTAAACCATGAGTAAAACGTATTAATAAAATGTTGAACATTTGGAAAGAATATAATATTTTAAAAATAATTTATGTTTATTAAAATTTTTTGCCTTAATTAACAATTTTACATCCTAAGACAGATAGGCAAGACATTCCATTGGCTAATAGAAGATGTCTTTTTTCTTTTCTTTTTTTCTTAAGTGAGAGGCCTTACTTTTTCTTTTCTTTTTCTTTTTTTCTTTTTTTGTGCAATGCTATAAGACAAATAGATATGATATATTCTATTTTAAGATCCATCTTCAATTTGGAGGCTTAAGTCATTGCTTAAATGGCCTAATAATTGAGCCGCCCTGTTCTTTATGTTTTAGAAGATAGTCCTAATAATGTGGATTATTTTGCAACTATTATTTATGTTTTAGAAGGTAGTCCTAATAATTTGGATTGTTTTGAAGGTTTCAACAAATGCACCATCCTTAAGTGCACCATTCTTGGTTCAAAAAATGTTATTCCAAAAATATTATTTTGGTTTTTGTTATTTTTTTTCTTGATCAACTAGTTCTTTTTTTTTTTTTTTTGAGAGAGTTTCAACCTATGGCGTCCGCTCCTGATGATAACTCTATATCATTAGACCAAGACACCTATTAGTTTTTGGTGTAGGCAGGGATTGAATCCCAGATCTCTTATACAACTATCAGAAACTTTACCAGTTGAGCTAACTGGAACCCACACTAGTTCTTCTTTTTTCGGTTTGATTTCTTGGGCTTCTTAGAGCCTTTTTGCCTTTTTCAATGGTTTACGTATTATGATGCCACGTGGCCTACCTCAACAAGAACTAAACACCTGAGCTATTCTCACATGGATAGCATAAACTTGAAGGAATATATATATATATATATATATATCAGGGTCGGCTCTAAGGTACAAGCGAATGAACCAAAGGTCCCAAAGTAGAAAAAGGCTCTCAAATTTTAGTTAATGGGGTTATTTCTTTTATTGTAATAGTATTAATTAAACCTAAATATTAGCCAATAAGTAAAATAATATTTTTTTATCAAATGAAAAAAGAAAGAAAAATAAAGAGAAAAATGTTACGTTCACAGTATTTTTCACAATAAATCCTAAGTATCATGTTGTTATGGCTGTTATTGGTGAACAAAAAAGTAATTTTAGTGGTAGGTTTAAATTAGAACTAGTAACAACTTAACACTTAAGGATTTATTATGAATGTAGCATGTTAGGATCATATTTTCTATGTAATTGGTTAATCATTTGACAAAATGCACTTTACTTGTAATTGGGTAGATCTAAGATGGATTTAATATATCAAGAAGTATGTTGATCAAACATATCAAGTGGTATTTTTAAAGTCATGAAGATTGATTGAAGAAACAAGTTAAGAAAAGCTATTTCATTAAGTCTTGACAAAAGCTCGACCTAAGCTCGATAGATACTGCTATCGAGGTTAAATGAAGAAACTTGACATAAGCTCGTTCTATCGAGAATTACGATTTCAGAATTTTCAGATCTGGAATTCAGTCATGATGTCTTATTTTATTAGGGTTTCTTTTCTCACAATCCTAGTCATATATAAGGCAAATTTTAAAAGCTATCATATACGAATATAGAGATCTAGAACTCATATACTAAACGCATTAAGATTTTGTAACCAAGTGCTTCCCAATCTTCATCGTTTATGAAGTGAAGAACTTTGCAACCAACAACAATCATTCAAGTTGCTAGAGTTAGTCACGTACTAAGATCCGTGCAAAGGAGTTAGTCATAGATTGAAGATTTGTGCAACAAAGGAAAGAAAGCTACTACAAGATCAAGTCCAATTAGGTATTGGAGTAAAGGTTCAACTGTAGATTGGTATTTTGAGATAAGCCAGGGTAGTGGTAAGATTCCTTATACTTGTAACTGCTTGATTATTTACTAGTGGATTCTTGGGAGTGGTGACCTTAAATTCACCCGGTGAGATTTTTGCCTTGTGAGAGGTTTTGCTTATTTGTTAACAAATCACTATGTCATTTTATTTTCCACTACATTTAGTTCATTTGGTAATTTGTTAGTGCCTCCACAATTTGCATAAAATTTGACCTAATTAAATAACTTGAGTAATTGGATTAATTAACTGTGGTCAGTCTATCTTAACCTAACATAGCACTTCTCAAAAAAGAAAAGAAAAGAGCATTACACAAAAAAATTCCAGAACATTTTTCAAAATAATTGAGTTGGCAAACTTTTACAATAGCAACTTTTATTTGTTTTTATCTAGGTTTACTACTAACATCACATTTTTACTTACCACTATCAATCCGCCACATCAACAGGTGTAGAAAGTTGCTTCTCAAAAAAAAAAAAAAAAAAAAAGGTGTAAAAAGTTTTGTCAAATATTTTGTCTATAGATTCTCTAAAAAAAATTTCGTGGTTAATTAGTAATTTTGCATCTAAAACAAAATAATAGAATTTAAGTTATATTAAAAAAAATTTAAGTCATATTTAAATATATAAAGGGCCTCTATTTAGTTTTCCCTCAAGCCCATATATATATATATATATATATATATTCTCTTCTCATCAACAAAGTCTTTCCTTTTTCATCTACTTATGTTATAATTTTACACTGTTATGAATTTGCTTTCACAGGTTTACATAATTTTTAGCAACCATTATCAGTGTTTGATAATTGTTGCAGAGATTGAAAAAATTTTGGGATCAGAAGAAATATAAATTCTGCAACAAAATGTGAAACCTAACTAGGGAGAATATCGACTGTTAGTATTGAAAACATAGAGCATATTTCCCTCTTTCCTCTATTTACTAGGAAAATGCAGTCTCTCCTGCAGGTTAAAATTTCTCCTAGTTTGCAAAAAAAAAAAAAAGTATATATATGAAGCACAATTTTGGAACTACTTTCTACTTCTTACACAAATTTACGTTGAAAATGAAATTTAATATGTGGTTTGTAGTGGATTCATCTCATTTCAATCTTTTGGATTCTTCTGCCCCAATAATTTAGTCAACATGGATCCCACACCATACTCTTGCACCATCATTTATGTCCTGCAGTTTTGAATCATCTTGCTCCTTTGCTTGACCTCGTTAATCTATTAGCAGATTTTATTTCACCAGTATATGTGGATACTACCCATTGATAGAATTTGAACCCCTCTCTCTCTCTCCTTAGGGTGATGCATAGGGGTGGCAAAATAAGTCCAAACCCATTTGTCCATCCAAACCCACTCATTCTAATTAAACCCAAGCCCACCCAATTATTAGTTGGGTTAAATAGGCATCGACTCAATTAGACCCAGTAATTATTGGGTTTTAATGAAAAACCCATTGAAGCCCATTTAACCCAAAAACAACTCACCCAAATTCAACCCAGCCCTTCCCACCCAAAATAATAATAATAATAATAATAAAAAGAAAAAAAGAAAAAAGAGACCCAGCCCTCAGAGTCTCAGACATTTCAGAGTTTCAAGAGAAAACATTTTCCCTCATGAAAATTACGATTCCATTTTCAGAGTTTCATGCATAAGTCTCCATGATCTCATCAAAGTAAAGTAATTAAGTAAAGCTCTTAATCTAATCTTAGGGTTCATCTAAAAAGCAATTTTAGAGGCTGAGTATATGAAATCGGCAGATACTTTTTGTTGCATCTGGAAATGTGAGGAAACCTATTTGTGCTTGTAGATCAGTGCTCTATGAAAATTGTTGTGTTAATTAAGTTCTGCCTATGGTATTCCACCTTAACAGAATTGGTTACCTACAAACAATAGGGGTTAGCAGCCTAGTTCAAGAAATGTTAGAAAATAAATGAAATATACGAAAATGATGGTAAAGGTTATAGTTTCAGCCTTTCAGGTACCATTGCTGTCAGTTTGTGAATACTATAAAATAAACATTGTTGTGTTATTTTTTTATTCATAACCACACTCAACAAATATATATATATATATATATATATATATATATATATATATATATTAATAACCACACAAAAAGGGTTTCTATATGAGTAAACATTCGGTCAGGCTGTAGCGTAAAACTATTGTTTTATGCCAGCCAATAAGAAGCTGCCACGTCATTTATTTTAATTTTTTTTTTCTCGCTCATTCAATTCACTCTCTCACTCTCTCCGAACTCTCTCAAAGTCCTTCACTCTCTTTGAACTCTCTCTCTTTGTTTCTCAGTCTCTGACTGAAGCTTCTCAATCTGACTTGTCATGGAGCTGAAGAAGTAAACGAAAACCAAGCCGGCGAGCATGAGCTTCGGGTCGTGAAGCAAGGTCTTGCCTTTGACGATCTTCTTGATCGCGAAGGGGATCCAAATCAGGGTTGTGACCACGATGAAGCCCAGTTGCCTGGTGGAGAGGAACGGAGGCCAGTGAATCAAACTGACGGCGAGCTTGGTCATGGCCTAGACGAAATCGGCCATCGACTCGGCGAGTCACGAGAAATCGCCCTGGTCCGATTCGGAGCTGGGTGGCGTCGAAGAAGATGAGGAGGTAGTAGGGTCTTGGGGTTTTCGTGGAGGTGAGGTAGCGAGAGACGGAGTGGTCGTCGAGGTGGATAATGCCCGATTTGGATCGGGATTGGAGCTTCGAGACTCGGTCTGAGTCGGAGGAGCTGGTTGAGGTTGAGATGAGAAGAAGGGAAATGAGGAGAAGGAGGGGGAGAGAGTGTGTGGGAGACATGGTTGTGGGTTTTTTGGGGTTATAGAGAGAATCAGTTTGGTTTGTTTTTGTTTTGGATCTTTGGATTTTTGTTGTGTGGCTTGGTGATGGTGATTGGATCTTTGGATTTTTGAATGGGTATATGAATTTCATTGATGGTGGTTGAATGGGATGGTGGCTGGGTTTTTGTGTAGCTTGATGATGGTGGTTGGATGATGGTGGCTGTGTGGGTTGTCTTGGGTCTGTGTGATTAAACTAGGATATGAATTGCTTTTCAATTTCCCCTTTGGCTATAAATTTTGGCGTTTATGTCCATCCAAGATAAAAAGAAAAGCCACTTTTAAGTTCGCCACGTACAGCTCCGGCGAACTCGATGTGTGGTGTGGTGGAAGTTTGGGCAAGCTTCGGTCTGAGCTATGAGACTGAGAAACAGAGAGAGAGTGAGGGAGTGAATTGAATGAAGGACAAAAAAAAAATAAAGGAAGACGTGGCAGCCTCTTACTAGCTGGTGTAAAACAATGGTTTTACGCCACAACCTGACCGAATGTTTACTATTATGTACTAATTTTGAAAGTTTATCAAAAAATGTACTAATTTTGAAATTTTGATTCACAAATAGTTGTATTTTAATTGGTTAACATTTAATGGTGTACTTGCATCGGATATTGCTATTTTAATTTCTAATTGCAGGGGCTTGATGACTTGTGACTACGAGAAAGTATATAGTGTTTCAGGAACTCCACATCAGCACTTACTTGGTGTTTCTAATCCTAATAAAAAAGTGACATCTGTCTAAAAGAAACAGATCAGTATACTACACCTTATACACCTGAAAAGACAAAAATACCCCTGAAAAATTTCAAACCCCCGCCTTTAACACCCTTTTCCCCTTCTTCAGCAAAATCAAAACTCTCTCTCCAATCTCTATTTCTGCTTTTTCTCACCGCACCACCGTATTCTCTCTCTCTCAACTCCAAAGCTCCACATCCACTGCCTAGCGTTGCCGCTGAATTTTTTTTCGAAGACTCGCCCTCTCTTGCTTTTCCCCTTTTCGCAAAATCAAAAAATTTTCATCTCTTTCTCTATCTATTTCTCTCGGCACCACTAGAGCACACCAGCACCTCCTTGACTCCATCTTCTCTCTCTCAACTCCAAACCTTGACAACCGCTGCCTAGCATCGTCGCTGGTGACCGACCTTTGTCTCGTCAGAAAAACGCCCAAAACTGTCTCTCTTTCTCGTTGTTTCCAACCACCGACGGCAGAAGTTTTCTTGCCGCTTCTAACACCTGAATTTGCAAAGAGAACCAGTACAATCAACTTCTTCTTCGAGAACCCAGTTCACTTCTCAAGGACAACGGTCAAAAGCACGATTCCCATCCAAGCTCTCGACCCTCAAAGAGATGAAGAAACAGAGTAACCAAACATCAATGACAAAACCGGTGCTTTCACATTCCAGGTCACTCTCTTTCTCTTGTATAATTTTCTCATACATGTCAAATTTACCATTTTTCTTTTGTGGGTAACTTTATATTTGGCCAAAATGTCTTTTTTCGCATAGTCCATAATTTTACTAAATTTTTTGTGAATTTTAAGAATAATTCTTGCATAATATTATGCTACTTATAATGGGTTTGTGACATATTTTTACAAATTTGAGATATTACAGCAGAATGATATGTGTTAAGGTCACCATGTTTGTTCAGGTACATTGTGCTTCTGTCCCACTTTTCTTGCTTCACTCTATACTCCACCAATAAAAACTTGCCACATGTGCACTTAAGTAATTAAATACTATCATTATTGACTTATTAATGCTCCCGTTATTAATTAATAGTAGTATTTAATTAATTAGGTGAACACGTGGCAAGTTTTTATTGGTAGAGTATAGAGTGGAGCAGGAAAAGTGGGACAGAAGATTTGGACTCGTACATTGTAGCTAATGATTTGGATATCAAGAAACTCTTGTATTCCATAGTCAGTTCTACCATTTTTGTTAGCAAATTCCTGAATTAGAGAAGATATGAACTTTAGGTAGATGCATGTCTTTTGAGTTTAAGTCCAGTTAAAGAGCATGTGTAGACATAAAATGTGGCCCAACTTGTGATGCGTTTAGCTATTATTTGGATATCTATCTTGCTTTTGTTAAGATTATTGATGAGAATTAGCTATAACCTGTTCTACATTGTCCAAAAGTTTTTTTAAAACTCTGGTTATCTATGTTTATTGCTTCCTCTATTGGATGATAGGATAAGTGCTAATCTGATGGAATTGTTGAATATAGTGGTGAGTACCTTTTTCCCCCAATCAGGTTCAACTTCACTGATCATGTCCCTTCACTTGTCTTAACCAGTGTTGATAAATTTTCTTCATCATCCACAGTCCACATGAATGAGTTATGTCTTGAAGTTGTAACTTATTTGGTGAGGCTGCTTTGAAATTAGGGAAAAGTGATTCCAAAAGGTCTAGCATCATCATTGGTTCTTTGTGTATATTTACTGCCTTGGTATACTATGAGTATAGCATGAGACTGAATAAACTTTGCTGGATCTGATTATTTACTTGTCCAGGTTAGCCATGAATGCAGGGCAATTAGCTACTAGTTTACATTGAAAGGATTCTTTTAAAGTATAGTTTTCTATATTCCTAATGAATAAAAAAATAGTTTAGATTTTGAGTTTATTTTTAATCAGGCCATTGGTTGGGTGCATTTGTCTAGCTTTCCTTTTTATATCGTACACTGAGTAGATGTAAACTGGCAATGCCTGTCCGCTATAATATGCCATGTTATTTTTTTTTCAATGTCTTTACAACATAATACAAGATTAACATGTAGATGGATGGATGGGAAATTTTTTTATTGATTAGACATATACTATTTGTGATTGTAAAATTCCATGTCTGTTTGGATGTGAAATTTTTATTTAGGTGCCTATGTTATGACACTTGTTTACTGCCTGCCTTTAAGCCATTAATAATTATTTTCTCTATTGCTTTAGGGTGGAATGCCTGCATTGCTTTAGTCGCTGGTAACTGTGTTGTGTGGTAAGTTATATGTCCATTTCCTGACTTTAATTTTTTATTTGTAGGTTACTCGCACCCAGTGGGTTTTGATTTTTGAACCCATGAGTGCCATTGAGCCAGAGCTCATTGATCTATCTCCTGATTTAAAGGCTTATACTTACATTCATTTCACTTATTCTTTCAGCCATGATTTTCTATAATACCAACATATTTTCTTCCGAAATTCAATTGAGAAGATAAATGCTTAGCCCACTTTTCTTAGTTTATTCTATTGCATCTTCTGCACTTGAATAATGGCTCAAACTATTTACAATGTTTTATAAGCAAAAGGTTCAGTTAATGATCCTTGTATCATAACTCTAACATGATATCCAAGTTTTCCATCTTTGAGTTTTTTCACTTCTGCACTCTTCAAGATATCACACAGTTTGTATTCCCACATATTAGTTTGCTATTTTTTATGTTTCTTAGCACATTGCCTGCTTTGTCTTTTTCTTTGTACTTTTTCATCATAATGGCAGAGGAGTTTTATTTACCTATCCAAAAAAAAAATCTGGTATTGTTGTTGGCTATACTAATTATTAAATTTTTGTTTCTTGTTGGATTATTGTAGGGGGTTGTCAACTATGTAAGATTTTTCATTAAAGTGATGAAGATGTCAAATATGAAGCAATGGGATAAATTGAAGCTCTGAAGTATCAATCAATGATGGATAATTACACAATAGTTGTGAAGCAGCTAAAGTAGGCATCAATAGGGTCTTGGCTATTTTTTGTAGTTTGTTTTGGTGTGTTTATGCATGCTGGCAAAACAAAAGCAGCCTATATGTTGTTACCTTGATGTAACTTTTTGAATATTGATGCCAATAATAGTGATGTATTATAAAATTTATCTTTATGTTAGCTTTTGGTTCAATGAAAATTTATCTTTATGTTAGCTTTTGATTCAATGAAAATTTACCTTTGTATAATCATTGGGTACCAAAGACAAACAGCACCATTAATTAAAGAAGTTGCATTTTCTATAATCTAAATTATAGGTATTACAGCAAACAACAACACTATATATAATCTAAATTCCAGAATTGTGTCCAAGAAAAAAAATCTTGCTCAAGCTTTGATAGAATAAGTATTTCAATTTGCAATGACATATTTTCAACTTTGACAGAATAGGTATTCCCATAAGAGTTTCTATGCTATTGATGTAGCAACATAGTAATGTTGCAGGTACATACTCTAAAGCTGCAGAATTATATTAAAGACCAACAAAAAAAAAAAAAAAATCTAGAATTATTTGCAGGTACATACACTATATCACCTAAAGCTCCAAAATTATCACCACCAAATGTATGTGGATTACATAAAACAGCAGCAACTCCAGCACTTGTAGCAGCAACCCTTGCTTCTCCATCCCTTGTGGTAGCAGTGGTGTCAACAACCTTCACACACAAAATGAACCTGCCATGCTTCTAAAAGTCTTCTTGTAAACACAACCCTGGAAAAATAAAAATAAAAACAATCCCCTTCTCCCCCCTGTAAGAAATCTATAAAAAAAAAATAGTCTGGTTCCTATGTTTACAAATCCCATATAAATACATCATCTAATCAACATTCTTTAGGTATAACAACATATTGCCATTCACTATATTATCAAAATAACAACAACAAAAAAAGTCTAGCACTAAAATATTGTCATTCATTATATCATTCCCTTAACTGAAATAATATAACACCTGCAACAATCTAGCATTGCAATTCCACCACCATGCACATATAGAAACTAATATATAAGAATAAAAAGTACTCTGGCATTAAAAACTTTTATCATTTGCATATAATTAGTCCTTAACTAAAAGTTACTCAAACATATACAAAATCTATCATGTTTGAGTAATGTCATTCGTTACAAAAGCTTTACAACATGACAGCTATAATTAGTGTTTGACTAAGCAATCACTTGTTCAAATTTTCAGCTATGTTATCTATAAAATTTTCAAGTCAAATATACTATCTAAGAGGTTCTTCCACTGTGCAATAATGACCAAAATGCTGTCCAAAGATGCTGTCCATGAGCTGTGCAGTATATTGTCCAAAATACCATCCAAAAGAGTTTTTCTTCATACTTCAGAAATTTTTAGTAGGGCCCTAAAAAAAAGAGAACAATATTAGGGTAAAAAACAAAAAAACAAAAACACATATTAAAGCTTCTCCCCCTCTAACATAAAAAGTTTAAGGTTTACATGAATAGCTGAAAAAGAAAGAAAAAAAAAATCTAACAAATAAATAATACCTGAAAATCAAGCACAACCATCAAATACATTAAATCAACTAATAAACAAAGAAAGAAGCTTATAAAACTACATCATACTAACCACTTTTAATTTAATCCAAAAGAACAATTTTTTGAAAAAAAAAAAAAACCTTTTACTGTATTATTAGTGCATCCATCCTCACTAAGCATTTTAGTAAACAGTAAAAGTTCCCTTTTTACAAAAGAATGTATATGTCAATTTAAAAATAAATAAATAAAAATAAAAAAACAGGACACATATGTAAACAGAAAATTCAGAAAATAAAATGAAAAAGAGTGAGGAGAAACCTTCTTGCAAAGTCAGAGTTGAAAGCAGCAAGAAAACTTTCGGCATCATGGTTGGAAACAACGGAGAGACAATTTCAGGCGTTTTCCGATGAGACCGATGATGATCGGCGATGCTAGGTAGCAGCTATCTAGGTTTGGAGTTGATAGAGGGAAGATGGAGGTGTTGGTGACTGGTGTGCTACGGTGGTGCGAGAGAAACAGAGAGAGAGGGCGCTTTTCGACGAGACAAAGGTCGGTCTCGTCGGAGCTGATGATGACCGGCGATACTAGGCAGCGACTGTCAAGGTTTGGAGTTGAGAGAGGGAAGATGGAGGTGCTAATGAGTGGTGACTGAAGTGGTATAGTGCGGCGAGAGAAACAGAGAGAGAGAGAGATGAAATTTTATGTTTTGGAGAAGGGGAAAAGGAGAGTGGCGGGATGGGGTGAAAATTAGAGGGTATTTCTGTCTTTTTGTTTAATGTAACCTGAGTTAGTGAGGTGTATAAGGTGTAGACAGATGTCACTTTTTTATTGGGCTTAGAAACACCAACTAAGTGCTGATGTGAAATTCTTAAAACACTATATACTTTCTCTGTGACTACACGAAAGAGGTTGCAAACAAGAGACCAATATGGAAGAATATGATAGTTGCCTCTATATATGGTACTTAATGTATTTGGGTATCCCACGAGAGTGTTTGGTAAATGCTCTATACGTATATCTCATAATGTAATCTATATGTAAACAGTCCATCATATGGATTACATTATGAATTATTTTAGAATCACAACTAATTCTACATCTATTTTCACAACAATCTTATGTGATAGGGTGTGATTGATCGTTTGTCACTTTCATATGAACTTGTCACTTTTTCTACCACTCACAATTTGCCACATCAAATAATTGTGAAAATTGAAGTGGAATTGGTTGTGATCTTGTAATTTTCTTATAGGCCATTTAAACACATCCAGTACCATTTTACATTTAGTGGTTTTCGGACGGAAATATACTACACATCAATAACTTAATTATAGGGGTCATGACTTTGACAAGCACTAATAATATTTTTAGCTTAACACATTCACATTTTACGGATTCTCCACCATCTGTGCCAAGTTGATAATTCAAATGGGGATATACAACAAATTAAGAGCTTAATTATTGAACCATCAACCATGACCTTGACAAGTAATCTATATATATATATATATATATAAGTAGAGACCTCACATTAGAGAGTATGAGATTGTGTTGTGTAGTGCATTCCTTGAAGTTCTCTTTATTTAGGGTTCTAAATCAACAAAGTTTGCATTTATATCAAAGTATTAGTTCATTAAAATTAGCCAATAGAGTAAATGCTTATATTAATTATCTATAGTTGTACATTAATTATATTTATCGAATGAATTTATATGATTATTTTTATACTCTATATAAGAGATAATTTTTAGCTGGAATGATAATAATAAAGTTAGAATATGACATTCTTACTCATGTAGTTGTTTGACAACAATTGACACAAAAGCCATAAAAATAAATCTTAGTTCTTTAAATTTCCTAACTTCTTTTAGTCACATGTAATATATATATATATGTGTGTGTGTGTGTGTGTGTGTGAAATAGAATAAATATATTCGTTTTGTTATAACATAATGAAATTTTAATATAATATTTCTAAGATTTATATGAGTTACAAATTTATTTATTTTTTATGTGAGAAACAAGTGAAACACTATATTATGCAACAATTGAAGTAATGTCCAATAGAAAGGGGAAAAAATTTGGTAGCACACAATCAAGAACGTAAAAAATAATAATTGAAGGATATATGCATTTTTTTAATAGGAATGAAACGTGCTTATCTATATTAGAATATATAGTGTGATTTCTATTTTGTCTATAAACTAACTAAAGATTACAATATTTTAAAAAAGGAAATTTATTCAAAAAAAATTATACTTCAATAACTAAGGGGTCTAAATCATGAATGTATTGAGGTGCCAACTAATTAAGTTACAAGATTCTTAAGAAACTTATTAAAGTATTGGAAAAAACTAATAATATGTTGCACCACACATCAAGCAGCCATTTAACTAGTTATATTAATTTTTAAAACATAATTAGAATAGAATAATAAATAAAAAGTACATTCTTTGTTTACGATATTCATCTAACAAGTAATTATAATAGAACTTATTTTGCTGAAACTGAAAACTGAAAACACTGTAACGAAATAATTTTAAATGTGTGAATAGTACCGTGGGACTCATTTTTAATGAAAAAGTTGCTAAAAAGTAAAATTTGTGGGACTCATAAACAGTGCATTTGTGCACTGTTCATGGCTGAAAAGTCCAACCTTGCGGCTGGCTTAAAAAAAAAAGAAGCAAAACGCAGACGCAGCCTATATAAGCTGTATCCAAACTCAGCTAAATGGTTTTTCATATGAAACAAGGACAACTTTGTATGAAGGGATTGAGATTCAATATTTTGTTATAATTCAATGAGAAAATAACCCACTAATCACATGAATGCTAAAAATTTTGTTGTGCATAGTCGATACATTGTAGATTATGGTGCTTGTTAGGTTGTTCCTAAATGTGGAACGGCTTTGGAAACCTTTTCTTTACCGAATATGACTTCTAACAATGACCTTTAAAATACATTTCCCATTTTAAATCTGCTCAGCAAGTACAAAATTTCTGGAATTCCCAATTTTTGCCTTTTCAGCTCAGGTCATCGCAATGAAAAAATTGAGTCTGTCTCTGGGTACCTAGAAGATCCTCTATTGTTATTGCTAAAATAGCCTCAAATTTGTCAAATAAATCTTTGAAGTGAGGTCCTTACTAGTGTACAATATCAAATTCATCAAATGGCTTTTCTTTTGTGGTAAACCTTGATAGAAACTCAATTGGCATCTCTCCCAAATGACACTTATTTTCTCCTTAAAAGAACGAGAAAGATGAGGTTTTAATCGTAGTTTCAAAATTCAGTATGTGCATACGCAAGTTAAGTTATCGATAATTAAAGGGAAAAATGGGGGTTAAGGCCAAATGTGAAACTCAACATCAGAATAGCACATTGGGTTAGAAAATTCGCAGAAAACTCTGATCCAACCTCGCCCCTACTTCCAAAAATCTCAGAGCAAGAATTCATGCAAGCTATACGCCTAGCAGCTACAGTCCTAATCAATGGAGTAATAACATCTGACACAAAGCAATGAAAAATAAAGAGATTGAATCAGGTGAGACTCTGCCACAAAAATACTGTAGACCATAATTTGTATATGAAGAGACATGTCTTAAGCCATTTAAACTGTTCGTTCCAGCACCATTGGCAAAAAGACAATCAAACTGAATTGCATCCATAGAAAACGCAGCACAAATACACTTTAAATAGTTCCCACACATCAATGAATCAGTACATTCCTCATGCTGAAAGGAGGCACATTGGAGTAGCCAAAATTTGCCCATCACTTGGCCGAGTCCTCGTGCAGTATTACATACTCTCGGCTACAAAAACCAATATAAATATATATAAACAAATTAAAATTATGCAACAGGAACGGTTCAGATTACTACAGTAAGGTCAAGAAACCATAACAGCAGCAGAACACAAGAAAGTCTTAAGTGCAGTGACTCTAAAAAAATTCTGACAGTTCAATACACATTCACATGACAAGCAATGAATAAATCAATTTTCCCAAACACACATGACTAATAAGTTCCCATGTTTAAGGAAGAATTTTTCTTTAAATGAGTTTAGTACACAGTAAGATAGTGCACAAGGATGCCTATCAGGCAGAAATGCTCAAACTTATTCACCACATCAGAATCCAATATAAAAAGCTCAACACTCTTTTATCCAGTCTTTACATATTTCGAAGCTGCTCATTCTAGTTACTTCTTTCTATAAAAAAATTTAAATTTCTGAACAAGAAAACGATTAAAACTGTCATAACTCATAACACACACAAATAAGGTCACAGGAAAAACCAGTTCTGGAAGAGGAGGAAGAGAAGGAAGGGGTAGATTGAGCCTACAAAGGTTTCTGGAAACAAGTGCTCCCTCTTTACAAGAAAACATGCTTTTGGGGTCGTCACAAAAAGAATTCCTTTGGCAGAAAAACCACAATAATTTCTATCTTTATCTCTTAGAAAGGAGATAGGAACCTTTTTTTCAAGGAAACAAATCATTGCTTATAATTAACACCATAAATCTTTATGTTATCCTATGGCCAAGAAAAATTCAGCTTTGCTTAAGCAAAAAAATTGAAATGTATTCAACATTTTCCAGTTGTCCTTATTCCTCTGATTCAACATAACAATATGACCAAATTCATCTTCTAAGAAAATCAAACCCCTAAAATTTAAGGTGAAGGAGATCAGGAGTTCCTTTACAAGTCCAAAACTACCTAATATAACTACTAAATGAAAAACGAAACTCATCAATCCCACAAGGAAACAACTGTTTGCATACAAACAGTACTATTTCTAAGAACCATTGTAAATAATTTTTTTTTCTGCCTGGATAAACTCCAATGATAAAATAACACTCAACTCAGTTACCCTCATGCTGCACAATATTATATATCTAGAATTTGACAAGTGATGAACTAAGTTTTACTTCCCTTTTCTTTACTTTCAAGAACAAACCCAACTTTGTTGTGTGAATGTGAGAGAGATGGGCCACACTACATTTAAAGGAAGCATCATAATTCATCACTTGAACTTTACATGCTTTTAGATTCCACTCAATTAATTAGCTTTGATCACAGATATCTCATTTTCAATATCCCTCCTCTCTTTTTTACAGTTTGTATTTTCCATCAACACCCACCCAGCTTCTGTCATAAAAATCCAAATGTAAACCAAAACAAGATTTCTTAGCTAACAGTAATTGGGTAGTCCAAAGTAAAACCACAAACCTACAGCTGAAATTCCATACTTCCCTGGGTACAAATATGAATAGATGACTTGCATATTGCTGAAGAGACTCAAAAGAGTTGTCAGTATAAGAGTCACAACAACCCATATTTAGACCAAGAATTACCTAAATATTTCAAAGAACATCACCACATCTAGACACAGGAATTACCTCTTCCACCTTAATCTATTCAGCAGACTATATTCCCAGTACTAAATACGGAAGAGGGGTGAGGGAACCAATGTTTTCCTTCAATTAGAAAAAAGTTGTAGAGATTACAAATCTTACGTGAAAATGGATGAATTTTTATTTGGACCATTTTAGAAAGGGGGGCAAAAAAGTATAACGTGTTTTTAAGCAAATATCAAATCATTTTGAAAAAAAATAAAGTCACAAACTACCACTAACACATTAAAACAAACATTCACATTCAATTGCAAATTTCATCATCAAATTGAATAAAATAATACTAAATGAGATCAAAAGCATATCTTAATTGTTAAATAGTGGCCTACCTACTATTACCAAATCTAACAGTGTCTTTTTCTATAAGTTCATAATAGCGTTGAGGTTCAACAGCATTATCCTGCAAACACAAGAGAACATGTTACACAAAATTGCAATAAAAGATGAGCAAATTTCAATTAGTTAACACTATTCACACCAAAAAAAAAAAACATAAAACCAAAATATATATATATATATATATATATAAAGAAATGGAAACAAGATACCAATATGAGCAACTTACATTAATATAAGTTTTATTTGTGCTTCCAAGGTCCATTAAGTAAGGCCTGCCATGGTAATAAAAAAGGCTCTTAGATATTAGATCAAAGATATTCCTACTACCAAAAAATAAATCTCTATCCAATGAATTAAAGTAATCACATATCAGTTTTAGTCTTACCTTACTTGCTTTGATACTGCACCATCAGGTTGCTCCTTTTCCACTTGCCTAACAATTTAGGGGGCAAAAGTTAAAACAGTGTTCAAAAATTTCAATTAAAAATATAAAACTGCTGAATATGAATATACCTGAATTGAATAACGGCATGTTGCTTGCTGCAGGATGGGTGGTCTGTTGGAATGTCTGCCACCCTTCGTTCCCTCCCAAAAAGATAACAACTTTGACGATGTATATAAAGAGGCTCTGTTGAAGATATGCACTTCTTAGAGCACATAAATAGCAAGGAACTAATAAAAACTTATTTTTGATCATTAAGAATATTTATCACAAACATAAGTTAATAATGCAAGAAGAATGAAAGGACTTATTACATGCAAAACAAGAAAATATCTTAATGAAAAAATGTGCTTGCATCATATGGAACATGATCAAACACAAAGTTGTCAATGAAAAGAAAGCAGGATAAAGGATTAATCCTTTAAGGCTAGGAGAACTAAAATTGACCAGTCAAAAAAACTTTCCTCTTACGGAAAAGCTTTTTTTTTCAGTTACAATTATAAGGGTCCGTTTGGATAGAGCTTATTGCTGAAAACTGAAAACTGAAAACACTGTACCAAAATAATTTTTAAATGTGTGAATAGTGTCGTGGGACCCATTTTTAATAAAAAAAATTCTGTAAAGTGAAGTTTGTGGGTCTCATGTTCACGGGACCCACAAATGTGCTGAAAAGTCAGCAAAATGCGGCTACTGTTCATGCACAGTGCATGAACAGTAGCCTTTGTCCCCTGACCCGTACAGCAGCAGAAGAAGAAGAAAAAAAAAAAACAAAAACAAAACACAAAACGCAGCAGACGCGGACGCATAAGCTGTATCCAAACTCAGCTTAAGCAATGAAGTTTCACCTGATTTCACAGATGTTAGTGGTATAAGATACATACACGTACTTTCCATTTATAAAAAAAGGTAATGTTCAATATAGATGTTCCCTAAATTATGAGAATATAATTTAAAAAAATTATAGTGATTGCTAATTATGTCTCATCCACAGGAAGGACATTTTTTTTTTTTTTTTTTTATGACAAGGAACCCCCTCAAGGTATGGGCCAATGGGACCACCCCTGAGGGGCAAACCCCAAGTGCCTACACATCCCCACTGAGCAGGCATCGGGTAAATCGCAAAATTCCTCAGCTAGGAGTTAAATTAGAGACTTCTGGGTTTACAGTTAGTCCAGGAACTCTCTCTTACCGTTGACGCCAGGGCACCCCGAGTGGGGGCAGGAAGGTCATTTAAAATAATTCGACAGAATCTTCAAACCTTGATGACTCTAAAGTGAATGAACTGAAAACCGGCCTAACCAAGAAAAGGAATAATCAAGAAGGGAAGCAAGAACAAGGAGAGAGCACTTGGAAACTTGCATATATAAGCTCTATAAGACTTACCATTTAGCACTTCACCACCCTTGAAAACATAAAGCCGCCATCTTACATCAGGTTTTCGTGCCTCTGGGGGTTCATTGAACAGAAGTGTCACACCTGACAAAGTAACACCTAGTTAGAAAAGGATATAAAATTTAAGGTAAAAACCATTTTTACATACAATTGAACAATTGAAGCACACAGTCCTTTACTACCACGCAAACAACACAATGAGAATAGTGTATCAACTTCTAGGAAATAAAAATATCACCTTTGACTCTATTGGTTTCTGCAGCAAGCTTTCCTGATAACTCAAATGAAGGTTTTTGCTGCAATAAAGGTAACAGTGATTAAATAGGATTATGATGCATATCCTTTACCCTTTTTTTTTGGCTAGGTAAAGGGGTTAGGAGGATTCAATCCCCAGACGTGCCCCACCCAAGGGGGCAGACATGCTGGTTGGTGTATGGGCCATTGGCCTTTACCCATTTAAAACAACAAAATTTGCACCATGATAAGACTACTCAGAATTCAAGGATAACGAAGACCTGGTTTTGCCACAACTTGTATTCAGGTCAAGAGGGATAAGTTAGAACAGATAACCAGAAAACAAACCATAATCATGGCATTATGACAAAAAACAATAATCAAGCTAAATGATACCTTTTCCTTTGCTTCCAAGGCCTCCTGGGCAGCTTTCATCTTAGCAACTGAATCATTCTCATTATTCCTGCACAAGCAGCAAGCAATCCCCAGTCAAAAGCTATGTCAAGGGTGATGCAGGACAAGACCAGAACCAAAACCAAGACAATGACTAATAGATAGGCAACCATCAACACCTAAGCCTGCTTGGAGTCAGCAATCAGCACTAAGCAAGAAAGGGACTCTAAGAATTTAATACAATACGAGCAACCTAATTAACTACTAATACCTAAAATAAAAATATAATTGATCAATAAAAATACAATTGACACCAAAATTATATAAGAATAAATAAATAAATATTTTTTTGCACTCTCAGCATCAAAGATTGATTTCAATAATAGTAGTGCATTCTTAATCTTGAGAAAGATGAAAGAATAAAAAAGAAAAATAAAAGTAAACAAAGACAAAGTTAAGTCTATCAACTCAGATTTAATTTACTTATGCTAAAAGGTGCAAATTCAAAAGGCATTTTTGGTGTAATTGGAGTGAACTCAGATCCTTGAACTACAGAGCAGCAGGTTACATCTTTTACTTTCTTGCCTTTCTTTTTTTTACATTTTTATTTTTAAGGACATCAGTTAAGTGATTCTCAAGATTTGCTTCAGAAATTTCTTTTTTCTTTTGGAGCCAAATCCTTCAAAATTCTTGTAAAATCTCATTTCATCAATTTTATTCTATCTGTTCTTTGCAGCTGCTGTGATTTTTATATTAATTCTATTGTTTATCAGCTATACATGATTGTCCCTTGTTGGCAGGGGAAAGAGAAAGCTGAAATCCAGAACCAAGGGTATAATACATAACTATGATGAGGAAACTGAAAATTTCACATAACAGGGAACGCTATGCATAAATTCCTTATCTTTCTCCATCCATTTAAAAAGAATCAATATGTCACAAATATAAGGAAAAGATGGCATTATTCCAATGCAAAATTCACCACTTCCATCACATCATAGACTGATGAAAGCTTACTCAATGAAATGGGGCAAGTTGGTCAGGCTGCAGTTTTTCAAGATTTAGGAATGAGAGAATCTCAGCAGTGTTAAAGAACTACCATTGAGCTGCTTCTTTAAAATCTTCTTAAACCCACTTTATGAAAGTAACTAAATACCAAACAGGCTGCAGGGTAGCTTCTGCTTTTTGGAAGCAGAAGCAATTCTGAAAAAGCTGGCACTACAACTTGGTAACAACATAATGATTCCAATGGACTGTATCAATCAACATACACCTAAAGTATATAATATGGCTAAAATACCAAGTTACAAGATTACTTTGGACATCATAAGTGACTTCTTTGTTTTTTTTTTTTTTTAAATTCCTCACCTTATATCATTAATGTTTCCATAGAAAGTAAAGTCTAAACTAGAGATAACAAGTTCCTTATTGAAGCTAAGTAAAGAGTTTGCAGTTCATCAGCAGCTTACCGCTCTTCAGATCCTCTTAAGTTTGTCACCTGAAAAGGTTTGACCAATGATATCACAGTCAGTCACTTCATAAATAATGCAATGAAAAACACTATCCACAAATATGCATCACTAATCATATGCTCAGAAATCAAGAATCACAATTTCTGAAATACTTTGATAGTTAATTTAGTTTTCAGCTATGACTATGAGCATTGGAGAAATGCATGCCAAAATTAAAAGAATAAATAAATGTAAAGCTCAGAGGTCAAGCTGAAATTAATCTGGAAACTCTAATTCAATCTTTCCAATTTGAACTCATTAAAATTGTTCTAATATGAATTACATTTATGATAAAATATGATTTCCTAGTTTCACAAAAATAAATAAATAAATAAAGGCACCATTAAAACTTTCAGTATAACAGGCATGCTTCTACTTTAATCCTATTTTCTTTACAACCTCTCCCAATTGCCTACCTTCTTGCGGGTAGTTAGATTGGGGAACAAAAACCATCATTTCATAAAATCAGGTGACATCATCCAACTGACTAGAAGGTACTATATAGTCTACTAGTTACACAGTAATTGCTCCTTACTATGAATGGAAGTCCACAAGAGCATGAATTCAATTCAGATCTATATTATACAGGTAGTACCCCTAAAAAAATTTACATATAAATATTAATATAATGAGTTTGTGAATGTTCAGGAATCAAGGATCATCTGCAAAATAACTTTCGCCATCTTACAATGAAAAGCAAAACAATTTTCTTGCATTGGTTTTCCTGAAGTGAAAAATATCATAAGAAAACAAGTAAATGAGGAAAGACATTTGAAGGGGTGGATATCACCAGACACCTCGTCACGATCTCTGGAATCAGCAGCTGGTTGAGGCGATTGAGATCTGTGCCTGCTCTTGTGATGACGATCTAATGGAGAAGTAGACCGCTCATGTCTTGATCTTGAAGACTTGCTATCATCTCTACCTGACCTCTCTTTTCTATCGCCCTTAGTTTCCCTATCAGAACCCCTTTCCCTAAGTGTCCCTCTATCGCTCCCCCTACTATGATTACTTTCACGCTCTCTCTCAACTTCATTATCATCCCTCCTCGACCTCCTCTCTTTTCTCTCAACCCCACTTTCTCTCTCAGAACCCCTTTCCCTATTTGCCCCCCTATCACTCCCCTTTCCATGATTTTTTTCATGCTCTCTCTCAGTTTCTCTCTCAACCTCATTCTCATGCTTTGTTGGCCTTCTCTCTTTTCTCTCATCCCCAGTTTCCCTTTGTCTCCCCCTATCACTCCCCCTGCCATGATTCTTTTCATGCTCTCTCTCAGTTTCTCTCTCAACCTCCCCTTCTTCTTGAGCTCTCCTCAACCGCTTCATTTGGGGAGAAGGAGAGCGAGCTCTCTTAGTTTCTCTATCAACTTCCCTTTCAGCCTGAGCTCTCCTCAACCGTTTTGTTTGGGGAGAAGGCAACCGAGCAACAGGAGAACTTGAAGGTGCCTGCTTTGGAGACTTAACACGACCAGAATGTTTCTCTCTTGCATCCGAACCATTTCTGTGGGAGCTCCTATGTTGGGTGGGTGATCTTTCTCTTCGAGATGGACTCCTCCTATAAGGAGACCCCCGTCCCCTAACCAGAGATTCCGAATGATTGGATACATCACGCCCCATACTTGATCCACAATGTACTACCTACTGAAAATAAGTTCAACATGAAGTCACAAAAATGCAACCATTACCCTTCAAAACAAGCATCTAGACATTATACTTAACATAAGTGAAAGATAGCGTTTGAGATAGCGAGAAGTCAGAAGTGTGTTGTTTGAGATAGTGAGAAGTGAGTTGTCTGTGAATTAAACAGTGCTTTTAGGTCTCTATTTGTGACCAATTTTACTAGACATTTTAGTGTTACCAACTTTATTAGGAATTCGTCGGCTTGTAAGACTAATACAGCAACAAGGCATGTTTGGCCTTAGCTACTTATTCGGTTTTATTTTGAGTAAAATGTTTGTTGGTAGGAATGAAACCATTACCAAACAGGCCCTTACATGCTAAATCTGTATTAGGAAAGAAAAGCTGGTGAGTCATGTTAATGACAAAATAAGATTATCTTCATCTATCACGTGATAAGTTTAAAATGCTAAGAAGCTCAAGGCTCCAACAGTATAGCTTATGTTCAGCTTTTTAATACCTCAACAAGTATATACAGTGGATGGCGGTTATTGCATGTGAAGAAAAAGAAACAATTAAAAAATTAAGAAAAATTTATATTTTAGTTAAATAGAGTGTAGAATAGATAATCTGACGTGTGTATCTTTGAAAAACAATTAAGTAAAATAGAAAAATTAGATTTTTATTCTTAAAATAAACATAAATTTTTGTACGAATTAATGTGAATGTTCACTTGGTTTGTATAACACAAATCTGATCCAAGACAACTCCAATCACACTCCCACATGGCCAATGCCCATTGGTCACCAAAACTAACTGGACTGAAACCACTAAAATTGTCTATACACTCTAGCATTCCCCAAAACCCCTCAATCACTGTGAAACCCACAAAAACAAATACACACACATTCAAACTACAAGAAAGCCCAAACCCTATCACCACTGAGTTTGACGAGTTCACTCCAACTCACTCCGATTCTCCTCACTCACTCGATAAATTTCTCTTTCACTCCTTTGTTTTCCTCACCAAGTTTCATTTTCCCTAAATACTCTCATTCTTCTGTGTGAATTTTCTGTTGAAACTAGCGGAGCCTTAACCCTTAGGGTTTTAAATTTGTAAATTACGTGTTTTTTTTTCCCGAGAAATTTTGTGCTTTGACATTGGGAATGACAAAATGTAGGGTAATATTCAGAATTTAATTTTTACATTATTTTTTATAATTTCATTTTACAGTGATTTTAGAAATTTAGTGATGAATTAATTAGGTCTTAGTTCAACTTTATGGCTTAGGTGATGTAAGCCCAACATTATTTTCGAAAGCAAAATGATTGATAACTTTAGCTAACAACCAATGTGCAATGGAAAATAGCGTGCTCAAATTTTTGAAAATATTTACTTTGGGGGTTGTTTTTTGTATTGTGGGTTGGAAACTTATAATGGTCGTACCCAGTGCACAAAGCTTCGACTTTTGGGTTGAAAACTTATGTGATGTATAATGTCTAGATGCTAGTTTTGACAGGAAAAGGTGAGCGAGTTCTCTCAATTTCTCTCTCAACTTCCCTTTCAGCCTGAGCTCTCCTTAACCGCTTTGTTTGGGGAGAAGGCGACCGAGCAACAGGAGAGCTTGAAGGTGCCCGCTTTGGAGACTTAGCACGACCAGAATGTTTCTCTCTTGCATCCAAACCATTTCTGTGGGAGCCCCTATGTCGGGTGGGTGATAATTCTCTTCGAGATGGACTCCTCTATGAAAATACCCCCACCCCCTAACCGGAGATTCCTAATGATTGGATACATCACGCCCCATCCTTGTTCCACAATGTACTACCCAACTGTAAATAAGTTCAACATGAAGTCACAAAAATGTGACCATTACCCGTCAAAACAAGCATCTAGACATTATACATAACATAAGTTTCCAACCCAAAAGTCTAAGCTTCGTGCACTGGGTACAAGTTTCCAAACGAAAAGCACTGTTTAATTCACAGACAACTCCCTTCTCACTATCTCAAACACTCAGTAGCTGCAAAAACAGATAACACAGAGACTCCCACAGATTCAAGTGTTCAAATTTAATTCACAATCACCCTCAGAAAAGAAAAAATAAAAAATAAAAAATAGGCATAATCACAGATTCACAAACATTATGGAGTGGGGAGAGAGAAAAATCATATCAAAATCAAAGTTTGGTTTTGAAGTTGGAAGGAGAGAAAAAAAAAATACTTGAAGCGGATTGATGTTCGGGATGGAGGCTGGCGTCGGAGGTGGGGTTGGCAGATCAAGCGGCCAGCGGCGGCGGTGACTGGTGGAGTGAGTCGCTCACCGTTACTCTCTTCTCTACTCTCTCGGTCTCTCTCTCTCCCTCGACTTTCTCTATCTCTTCTTTGAATTTTTCGGTAAATTCCACTCAGGTAGAGTTTGGATACACGTTTTCAAGTTTTGCGTTTTGCGTTTTGATTTTTTTTTTTTTTTTTTTTTCTGCTGCGGGGGGGACAACGCGCACTGTACGCGTAGTGCGTACTGTTCGCGCACTGTTTATGTACGTTTTTAGCAATTTTTTATTAAAAATGGATCTGCAGTACTATTTACACATTTAAAAATTATTTTGCTACAGTGTTTTCAGTTTTCAACAATAAGTTCTATCCAAACAGACCCTCAAGGTTGCGTTAATCCAAACAGATCCTAGACTTTTCAACGCTGGTCAATTTGGTCCCAAGCCAACTTAGAGCATGTTTGAGAACAATTTATTCAACTAAAATTGAATATTTTTTGTCAAAAGTAATGTAAATATGATTAAAAAGTAGTTGAAATAATACAGTAAGACTTATAAATAATATTAAAAATTACAATAAGACCTATAAATAGTATCAAAAATAAACTAAATAATTACAAAAATAAGTTTTTTTTAATAAAGTTACCAAAAAAAGCTAAATAGTAAAAAAATCTAGTTTTTTAAGCCAGTATCAAATGCAACCTTAGTCCGTAAATAGTTAGTAATATTTTGGCGTAAATGCACTTTTAGTCCCTATATTTTGACCCGATTTCTATTTTGGTCCCTACATTTTATTTTTACCACTTTTAGTCCCCAAACCAATTAACGCGTGACATTTAAGTCCTTACCGTCACCCAACTAACAGAAAATGCTGACGTGGCTAACGGTACAGTAAAATAATAATTAAAAAATCTATTTTGGCATTAAAAAATTGCCATTTCAGCTTTTAAATTAATTTTAATTAAATAAAAAAATTAAAAACAAAAAATTGAACATGAACAATCCCAGAATCAAGAACATGAACATCAAACCCAGAATCAAGAACATGAACATCAACAAAAACAAAATAGATCAGACTGAACCACACTCAAACCAACAACAACAAACCCACGCCGATCAGACCAACAACAACAACAAACCCTGTAACAGTAAGGTATACAAGAATGGATCCTTCCCCGCTTCGATAATCCCCAACAGAATTTAATGATTCTTTGCGAATCGGACTCAAAGCTGTACGAATCAATCAAAATTTGATTATAGAACCCCAACTTTCTAAACAATACCAAAAAATGAAAACCACACAAAAATGTGAAAAACAATCTATACAAAATCACAGGAATCCAAGACCTAAAAAACAAAATCTTTTCTGAAATTTTTGATAATATGCAAAACCCAGAACCTAAAACACAATGAAAATTAAACTCTTCAATCTCCCGGCTTCTAAGATGAAATCTTTGTTGTTAGCATTCTAACTTCTAACATCTAACAAAGATTCAAGTCCCAAACCCCATTAGAAACAAAACAAACCACAACACAACACAAAACTCTCTTCCATCGAGACAGAACCGGACCCTAACTTCACGCTCGCCGGAGCTTTCTTCTTTGCCGCCGGAGACTTCACACTCTTCGGCTTCGATGCTTTCTTTGCCGGCGCTGCCTTCTTCGACGGAGTTGTTCTCGTTCAAGTCCTTGCCACCTTCGCCTTTGGCTTCGCAACTGGTTTTGCCTTCGCTGCAACCTTCGTCTTTGGCTTTGGCTTTGGCTTTGCAGTCACGAACTTCGCCTTAGGCTTCACAGACGCTGCGGCTTTTGCCTTTGGCTTTGGCTTGGTTGAAACTTTCTTTGCCTTGGGAGCCACTTTGGTTGCCTTCGGCTTTGCAACGGACTTAGGCTTCGCCGGAGCAGAAACGGTTGAGGACTTCTTCACCGGAGTGGCAGGAACGAGCTTGAACGAGTTTTTCACCTTGACGAGCTTTCCGGAGGCGACGAGTTTCAGATTTGAAAGCAAGTTTCAAACACAGATCTGAAAGAAAGTTTCTAGAGGTGACGAGTTTCAAACACACAAAAAATCAGTTTTAGATCTGAAACTTTTGAAAAAGAAACAGTTTTTTGTTTTTAATTTTTTTTATTTAATTAAAATTAGTTTAAAAGCTGACGTGGCAATTTTTTAATGCCAAAATAGATTTTTTAATGCCAAAATAGATTTTTTAATTATTATTTTACTGTGCCGTTAGCCACGTCAGCATTTTCTGTTAGTTGGGTGACGGTAAGAACTTAAATGTCACGCGTTAATTGGTTTGGGGACTAAAAGTGGTAAAAATAAAATGTAGGGACCAAAATAGAAATCGGGTCAAAATATAGGGACTAAAAGTGCATTTACGCTTAATATTTTCTCAACTGTTTTAAGGACCAAATTAGTTAGTTTTGAAAAGTATTGAACCTAATTAGCATTAATGGATACTTAGGGACATGAATGGAATTTATTCTTTTTTTTTTCTCTCTATATTAGGTTAAGTTGTAACTGTGGGTTTAATGTTGAATAGGGCTTTTAATATTTTAGGTTGGGCTGGTCAGGCAAGGGGCTATGATTTTGAAACAGAGAGGCTCAATCCTAAAAAATTCTAAACATACCTAATAGTTTTTTTTTTCTTTTTCTTGGGCCAGGGGGGCCTCGACCCTTTCTTAGGTCCGTCCCTAGATAGAGTGGAATGCAAAATTTACAAGCAATAATGCTAAAGATGGGCTACATTAGACCAGGACAAGGAATTAGGCAAGGAAGTTTTGTCTTCCTACCCGTTTCTCATTCAAAGCCTCATATTTGCCATATTCGACAAATGCAGTAGAGGATGGTTCCTCAAGTTCACAGATGAAGAAGTAGTTGAACGCGCTGTTGTTGAAATAATGGAGGTAGAACTACCAAAGATTGAGGTTGAAGATGACGGATTGAGATCAGGTGGATATTGCACCTGATGCAATTACTATTAATGGTTAAGATTAATAGTTGCAAAAAGTAACTTTCAATCTCAATTATTGATTAAAAAAAAGTTAAGAAAAGTAAAAAGTAAAAGTTTAAAATGTGAAATGTGAAAAAAAATTTGTGAGAGAGAGAAGAGTGAATTGCACCCCCTAGGTATTGCACCGGATCCTAATTAGAAGATGACATACTAGAGCTTCCCAAGATTTGCTCTGATACCATGAAGAAATCATCTTTAAGTTCTTGAAACTAGGCTAGTAATGGCAAAATAGTAGAGAGAAAGATTTAGAAAGAGAGGAGAGAAGATATTTTCTTATACAAAATGTAATATAAACTCAAAGAATAATCTACAACCCATCTGTGACTATATATACATATCTTAAGCCTTCTATCACATGATCTAATTCACCTAAACTGATTCAGTTAGTAAAAGAAAATGACAGCTAAGCTAACAAATTTTGGTACCAAAATCCGGAGGGAAAATTAGTTACAGTTTTGTTATAAATCAGTTATTCCAAACGACATTGTATCGAAGACTACACGTCATGTATTAGACTTGAGCTAGAAACAGCATTGTGTTGAGTAAGTGATCACACAAGTGATTTTAAGAGCTAACGTTTCGCATGTGTCTTCATCAAACCAAGGTCCCAATGTTTTTCTTTGGTTGTAAGTGAGATTTGACAATTTCAGATTTTATTAATTAAGTAATTGAAACTTATGATAACAACATTTCCTTTTCTTTTTTTTTTTCTATATATTTTTATATGTCCTTTTTACTGCTGAAGATTAGTAGAGATATTAGTATTAGAAAAAGGGGTTTCAGAAAAGGTTACTTTCCAAACTTTTTCTTTATCTTTTTATTAGATGTAAATTTTGAAAATCTAACTGTTAGATTATATGTTCTTATTATATCCTTTATACTTGCAAAATTTCAAGAAGATCAAATATCAATAATTATGTCATCAATCAAATATTTAAATTTCAAGTTTTTATAGTTTAAAATTATGCATAGCAAATGAGTTTATTGATCGAATAGTAAATAACATCCAACTTAAATGAAATTTAACAGGCATATTAAGAACATAAATAACATGCGATCTAACATTTACATTTTCAAATTTCATATCTAATAAAAAGATATATGAGAAATTTGAAGGGTTTCTCTATAACTAAATTGAAGATAAACTTTGTTCATTTTGCTAATATCTACTTTTCAATTGATTATATGACTAATTCACTTAATCTTTTTTGTGACATAGTCTATTAAAATTTTTTATATAAACTATTGTAACGAGTTTTATTAATAAAATTCTATAATAAATAAATGTATTTGGAAAAGATTTATTTTTTTATTTAACCAAGATTTGTTATATTCTAAATTTAAACATTATTATGATTGTTTTTTGTGTTATCTCTCTATTATACTCTTCCATTAGCTTCTATGTATTTTACTATGAATTTCTTATGAATTTGTGAGATTTAATAAAAAAAATTTATTATATACTTTTCATTTTCATAGCAATAACTTTATCTAGAAATTTTATTTTTTAAGTCAATCAATTTTTGAGTCAATAAACTTAGAGGGTGCTTGGATAGCTGATGCGTTTTGGGTTTCAGCATTTTGGGCTTTTTTTTTTTTTTCCTGACCAATACATTGTTTATGGGACATGAATAGTGCATCAAGACAAATTAATAGTGCACTGTTTATGTGAACAGTAATTAGAATATATATTTTTTTATTATTTTCAATTTTCAGTAAAATAAGCGGTATTCAAATACTCCTTTAAATGTACATATTAAAAATAATAATAATAAAGTCGAGTACATGCATTAGCATAAGTCTCAGTTAATCTTTATTCTTCATTTAATTAAATCTCACACCGCTCACACTTTTGCTTACTCGATCACATCACATCCCCTCTTTCTTCTAGTTTCGCCGCCATTTTCTTGTTTTTCTTTGGCTGCCATTTTCTTGTTTTTGAAACAGCGACTTCAAAAAGAAGTATTGAAGTACATAAGAAAGTCTTTGCTTCCAAGATATCAGATATCTGGAAGGTTTTAAAAGAAAACAATGTAGGGTCACATCATTTCGTCACTTCTGATTGCAAGCCTTTTGTGAGAGTGGCTTCCAAGTTCCATCCCAGACCCTTATGGTGCTTCATAACTTGATTGGGTATATGACACCGCCAACCTCTTTCAAGAATTGCGACAAAAGTCCGGATAGATTCTGTTTTTGATTTAATAAAGCAAAAAACTATTTCCAAGAACGAATCGTTCGAGCTATCACTTGCATCTTCATGTTCCAAAGAACCAACGCGGTGGAAAGATGTCAGAAGATTTTAGCAAGGAATTTGATTCCATGTTGGCCCTTGGCAAGGGTTGTAACAAGCGAGAAAATAGCTAAGGGATGGAATCTTATAACTTCACAACTCAAATTGCCTATTGTTGGAAGGGTAGTTGGATTCCGTGAGGTGATGTTCATCCTAAAACCAAATTTTATGAAGAGATAGATTACTAAGATTTCAAGCCAAGGACAGAAAGATTTCGAGGGTGTTTGGTAGAGTAGTTTGAGATGGAATTTTTGTAATTTTTTTGAAGTTTTTTAAAATACTTATAGGCGAAAAAGTGTGTGAAAAAATTTGTAACGTTGTTTAAAATGTAAAAATCCCTTAAGTAAGATATCATAGCAACACAATTGTAATTGCATATGTGGTCAACTTTTGTAAAGTTATGGTTATTCCCAAGACCAAAACTTATGAGGAGATAGGATATTATGAGTTTTTATATGGTAACATTTCTTTTCTTTTTTTTAAGAGTTGTTAGTGTTTTTTCAAAAAATATATATAAATATTAGTCAATAAATAAAATAATTTTTTTTACCAATGGGAAAAAAAAAATAGAGAGAAAAATGCTAGGTTAACAACATTTTTCACAACTGTTTGATTATTATGGCTGTTATTGGTGGGTAAAATATTAATTTTAATAGTAGGTTTAAATTAGAACTAGTAACAATTTAACATTTATAATTTGTTATGAAAATGTTATGAATGTAACACTTCTTTAAAAAGAAAAGAAAATAGCAATACACAAAAAATTTCACAACATTTTTCACAACAGTTGGCAAACTTTTACTAGTTTTCGTCTAGGTTCTCTACTAACGTCACATTTTTTACTTACCATTATCAATCTACCACATCAACATATGTGAAAAGTTTTGATAAATTTTTTGTGTCTGTAGACTTTCTAAAAAAAATTATGCTTGATTAATTAGTAATTTTGCATCTAAAACAAGATAATAGAGTTTAAGTAATATTTAATTTTTTTTAAGTCATATTTAAATATATAAATGACCTCAATTCAGTTTTCGCTTAAGGCCCCAAAATCTATTAAGCCACCCCATGTGTGTGTGTATATATATTCTCTATCTACAAAGTCTTTATTTTTCATCTACTTATGGTATAATTTTACACTGTTATGGATTTGCTTTCACAGTTCTACATAATTTTTAGCAACCATTAGGGTGGTACATTCTGAAATTGTTGAGTTCTTGAAACTAGGCTAGTAATGGAAGAATAGTAGAGAGAAAGATTTATAGAGCGAGAGAGAGAGAGGGAAGATATTTTCTTATACAAATGTAATATGAACTCAAAAGAATAATCTACAACCCATTTGTGACTATTTATACATATCTTAAGCCTTCTAAGTTCTACCATGTGATCTAATTCACCTAAACCAGGGAAAATCAGTTATTCCAAACAACATCGTATCAAAGACTATGCGTCCTTTATTAAATTTGACCTAGAAATAGCATCGTGTTGAGTAAGTGATCACACGCGTGATTTCAAGTGCTAATGTTCACACGTGTTTTCATTAAACCAAACGCACAGTTTTGAGCAATCTGTTTGTCGTAAATGATGATGTGTTTGTGTGTCTTCTTGCTTAGACGAGCAACCTACGGTGAAGTCCTCAAGGGACAAGGGTGTTGTTACTTGTTGGTGCTACCATGATACCATCAATGGCCATGAGTAAAACTACTCATTCTCTCTATCTAACACAGCTGAAACCTGAAGGTGCTGTTTAAGTGAGGGTTTTTGGGACTTGGGCTTTTTTTGGTTTTGAATGTAGTGAGATGTCCTAATTCGGTTCAATTGCAAATCATATATTTATATAAAGACCAAACAATGAGAAAATTCAGTTATGTTCTAAATTTGAAGTATAATTTTGTGTGATGTGTCAAATTAGTTTATTAATTTTGGTGAAAATATTTACCACTCATTGCAACAATCTAGGATTTTTTTTTATTTTTTTTTATTTTTAAGAATCATCAAGGATTTTGTTAGTTTTATATTAAAGTTGACACCACTTTCAATAAGAATTGTTTTTTAAATATAAGAATTTTATAGCATATATTGAACTTTACGTTTTAATTTTTTTTTTATTAATTTAAGACAACTAAACAACTCTTTCTTAAAAGAAAAAAAAAAAAAAGCTTATAAAAAAATTATCATTTGAAAAAGGGAGTATTATTTTGAATCTGAATTGAGTAAGATAGTTAAAGAATAAATTCTTTCTAAAACTACAATTAAAAAAATTAAATATTAATTATAATAAACATAACAAATCATTTACGGAAAAATTGAAATTTAAGAATAAAATTTAAAATGAAAAATGGTTAGCCTTTAAAAATTGACCTATTAATTTTTTCCCCCAGTGCACCTACTAGGAATAAAAATATAATGATTAAAACCATAATTTATAAAACTGACTCTAAAATATAAAACAAAGACCAAAATTGTAAAGTAGACATAATAAAAGAAAACCAAATAATACTACAACAAAGGCCATACTATGGTAGTCCAAACACCAAAAAAAAAAAAAAAATCCAAACAAACAAACAAAATAAAACGGGAATTTCCAACAAAAAAAAAAAAAACGAAAACAAAATATAACGATATAGTAATACTAATAATCTACTACCAATTAACTAGAGGTAGAGCTACATGATATCAAATTTGATATTCCAACGGTACAATAAAAGAGTAATTTGATGCCAAGTGTCTCTATATTTTAAATCAGTTTCAATCTGTGTTAAGTATCAATTAATCTCATTTATAAAATTTTGAACGTATAAAACTTCAAAACTATGTAAAACTATTTTAAGTTCATCTAAAAACTTAATCAAAAACTACTTCTAACTCATTCTATTTAGGTTCCATTTGAAATTTCTTCCAATTCCTACATAAGCTAAATATGGTTATTATTATATTTTGATAACTCTTAAAAAAAACTCGAGTTCCACACACAAAAAAAAAAAACAAAAAATTCTAAGGCTAAGTTCGCTATAACTCGATTGTCCAAAATTCGAGTTTTACATTTATAACTCAATTTTTAGAAAATCAAGATTCAAAACAGAGATATTTCCCTAAATAGTTTTAGATAGATGACATTTTGCTAGAAAGTTTGTAAAAAACGAATAAAAGCTCATTTTGGCCCTAAAATTAGTCTAACCCGTCCATTGCCTCCCCGCTTAACAGTAATTACCAATTAGTGCCAAAGGAATATATTTTGATGGGAATATTGTCGGTATAGCCTAATTATAAAGTTGTACTGATACCAATCGCTTTACTGTCCCTTTCAAAAGAGGGACCAAGACCCACTACATAAATGATAAATGTGGACTCTTCCATGTTAAGCTAAATAAAGTTGCTTTGGATCCTAGAGCTAGGTCTTAACAACTTATGAAATAACGACTTGACCCCACAACGATTATAATAGAATATAGAAAACAAAAGGGCGTTTAGTTTTGACTTTTTGAGAGTTTTAAACTCACAAGTTTCATTGGTACAAATGCGAAAGCTATCCATTGGCTACGCTTAACTCACTTTATAATTCCAAAAAAAAAAAAAAATCAATTTATAATATTTTTTTTTTCAAAAGAAAAAGAAGAAGAAGAAGAAGAAGAAGTAAATTCACAAAGGGTCATTCCAAGAAGGCTTAAAACTCACAAGGCACAGCAGAAGAGTTGGTAAATATTCCTTAAAAAAATTGATAAATTACCACTCAACCAAATTCTAGCAAGAAAAATAAGCCATTTACTCCTTGTATTTATCTTTTCTTGGGGGTGGGTGGAGGTCAAACATTCTCTGGTTTTATGATAAAATTTAATTATTAACATCACCATGAAACTTGTTTGAATTTAGTCATTCTTAATGAAGGACCACACCTACTCTTGATTTGATCAATTCAATTCACCTATAATAGCAGGGAATTGTCAAAATTGAATGCTTTTCTAAGTTTTCTTATTGTAAAGAATAGTAAAAGATTGTATCCAAATGAAATAGAGGATCTGAGGCTTGATGATTCAACAGCCTAGCAGCTAATAAAACGATAAAAAGTTGAGAGACGAAGATAGAAACTTTACATACAAAAAGAACTCCTTGGAAAATAAAATTGAAGGGTGCAAGGCTAGCATGTTGCTGGGGATTGTGGCCAAACTTTACATTATGGATCCATATAAAAACAATAGAACATCCAATTGTCTTTAAAAATTCCTCTACAACTTTGCATTTAAAACATTTGTACAAAAATTAACTATCTTCCAAAAAAATCGTTTTCCTTTGACACCATTAAATGTATCTTCTTCTCAATTCACCTCACCAATTCTCTCTCCTAGTCTTCCCATTTTCTTTCTTTTTACCAAAAGTAACAAAAGCAATAAATTATTTCTCTATTCTTCTTTCAGATCTCTTCCAGAGCAACAACCACCACCCAATTCGATATACAACTCATCCACCTCTCTCTGATGGACCCTCCCATTTCTTCACTACTTGTAGCAAAATTTCATTCCATGTGTCAATAGGCCCAGGCAAGCACCAATGCACACAATCATTCTGCACTCGATCTGTCACCCCATTAGCAAATGGAAAAGGATGCATATATGGCCCCGGGTGCCCATCTGGCCTCAACAATGATAATTTGGTCACATCTAATGCCTCAACTCTAAATTTTGCAAATTGCTTAGCGTTGTCCTTTGCTGCATTCACTTCTTCTACCTCAATTTTTCTCATATCAGCATCCATTCCTTCAAGCTGCTTCTCACTCTCATTATAAGGCTTTTTCTTGGGACAAGCCCCGGCCTTATCCCAATCGCCTTCAAAATGTGAAGGCGAAAATGTAGTCACAACTACATCAATTGCATTACCATTAGACCCTCTCCTTTCAATTATGGTCTTAAGGGTAGTTCTAAGAGCCTTTCTTAAAACATCATAAAATCCAATCTCAGTGTGATTGAGACCAGGACAGTAATGACAGCCTAACACTAAATCACCCTCATAGTACACCGCTGGGTGTAGAAACCAATGCCCAATTGATAAAACAATCATGCTTATATGATCCAAATCACTTGCCCACCTTTCATCAACATGATCTAAATATAACTTGTTATGATCAGGCCCCAATTTTGACTTTTCAATACCCTTAACTAGAAATGGTGACCAATACACTGAGATATTAGCATTGTGAGAAGGAAAATGCCACCTCCGAAACTTGTTCTCCTCCCCATCCTTGTAAACAAGTTCAGGCACAGAGGCAGTGGATAACATGCAAAGAAGGGACTCTAATTGGTTCCTAGCCATGGAATCACCCACAAATGCAATATGCTTGTTCCTAATGAGTTGAAGAAAAGTGTTTGGTTCAAACCTTGGTAGTTTACATTGCTTGGGTTTCCACCTCCAATAGAGGTAGTCAAAGTCCGGCCTGCCATGATTGAAACAATTCTGGCCATCTTTTATGGTACCACATGTTGTACCATTGTATAAAGGTCCCAACTTGTCAGGGACCCATTTGCCTGAAGTGTACTCACATGGAGTCTCATCAGCTCTTTCCTCTTCTGCTACAAAGAACAACATCGTATTGAGTCTTTGTTAGTCATAAAATCCCAATTCCAAAACGCAAAAACAAAACAAAACCCAACAAAAATTTCAATGGTTTAAACTCGAAAACAAAAATAAAGAATGCATGTACCTTTATGGGGAGACAAATGAGGAGGAGGAGAAAAACGAGGAGGTGGAGCAAGAGAAAGAGTAGAAGAGGAAGTGATGATTATGGGGGTGGTATTGGAGAACTGATCTCTTGAAGATTGAGGGAGTTGAAGAGGGTAAAAGTAAAGGCGAAAGATAACTATTGGGAAGAAGGCATAGATAGTCCAAGGTAAGAGCTTTTTGGCAAGGGAGTAGTGAGTTTGATCTTTGAACGGAGTTGTTAACGTTGTACTACCCATTTCATAGCTATCTTTTCTCTTGCTTTTTCTCAACTCTTCTGTCCCTTTTTTCTTAGGCGTTTTAAGAAATGAGCAAGCCAGCTGAGGAAGACACGAAAAATATAGTCTTTTTTTTGGTTGGGTTGGCAGAGAGAGAGAGAGAGAGAGAGAGAGGGGGGGGGGGGGGGGAGGCTTTTATTTCTAACTATTTCCGCTTTGCAAAAATTACTTCACACCTTTTTTGTTGTAATTCTGACGCATCATATTGTTAGTAATTAACCATTTTAATTAATCATTATTTATATATGTTAACGGATTATTTTTTCTTTACTAATTGTACACTGTTATGTCATAATCGTAATAAGAAGTTATGAAAATTTTTATAGAAGACATGAAAAATATAATCTTTTTTTTGGTTGGGTTGGCAGAGAGAGAGAGAGAGAGAGAGAAAAAAGGGGAAGGCTTTTATTTCTAACTATTTTTTCTGGTAAAAATTATTTCACAATTTTTTTGTTATAATTATGAGGTATCATATTGTTAGTAATTAACCATTTTAGTTAATCATCATTTATATGTATGAACTTTCTATTTTTTTTTTAATCATACTCTGTCATATCATAGTTGTAATAAGAAGTTGTGAAAAATTTAGTGGTCCTAAATTTTTCCTTTCTTTCTTTGTTTGTGAGGGCAGGTGAGTGAGTCAAAATCACATAGAAAAGCCAAATTATCTTTATGGTTGGCCAACTAATATTAATATTAATCAAACACAACCTTGGTTTATGAACTTATATGACTGTTGTCTTTTGGAACATGTGGCAGTCTAGCAGAATTGCCTTATTTTAACTTCTTGTTTTTTTCTTTTTTGTACGTGCAAGTAATGCCTCCCCTCTAATCAATGGGCTAGTATGTCAAAACCCAAAAGTACCCTTTTATTATATGGGACATAAATCATGTAACTCTCATTGTAAGGATAAAATCGTCTATAAACCTAAAATTTGTACTCCACAAACATGGCAATTATTTCTGTCAACCTCTAATCAACTCTCAAGGAAAAAGACGCTCAATTAGAAAGAGGAGCTACGTGGACATCAAAGGACAACCCATTTAATTAAAAAATACATACATAGCCGGTGAGCTGTGAAAATTAGGCCTCCTCATGTCTTGAGACTTGAATGATGATTGATCATTGAGGACCGAAATGACAGCAACAAAGTCATCAACACAGCCTTGCTTGTTTCTTGAAAAAAAGAAGAGAAAAAAGCCTTGCTTGTTTCGGCATGACATTTTTCCCCCCTTGGTTAGATAAAGATTTATAAATTCGAACCACTCTTTTGTCTGTAAGTTCTAAGTTTTAAATCATCAATCATTTCTTGGACCACACAGTGCAAAAAACTAGTTATCTGTATGATGATGCAATTCAATCTTTACATCATTAGAGGCAGTAAAAGCTTTTCTAAATGCAACTTTCTTGACATGACATGCAAATAGCACTAAGTAGATGCTAACAAATCGTGTTTTTTTTTTCTTTTTTTCATCATTTCATATGATAATGTCTCGGTGATTCATCATCTATAGGTTTCCTTCATACTCAAATGAATGATCTGGTGGCGCTGATGTGATGCTGTCTTATGTTTCTTCAATACTTGAGTCAAATCTGTAGCATCTTTGTAAAGTAATTCACTTGTACCTGTTATGACTGGAGGAGCTTGGTATATACTATATATGGTGATGAATTGAGCAGTCGAGATCTTGCTAGTCTTGATTCTTCGCTAATTACATGATCAGCTCAGGTGAAGAGATCACATATATGCATTGTCCTGAGGGGATCGTGCTTATCATGGTACCCTATCATGTGATTGGGGTGATATGTTCTCAATTAAGGAGTTATTTGTCTTGGGATCATCAATATATAAAAGCAAGAAGTTATGCAGAGAGGATGAAGTTTTGTCATGTTACGCTCTCTTTTAAAAGATAATTTAAATATTTTAAAACTACAAGATAAAAAAAAAAAAGGGACTCTTTGTAAGACTCTTTGTTTTTGGTTTAATATTTCAAGATAAACCTCTTGTACTTCTACCCTTTTATATATAAGAAATATTATCTTCACAACATTTTCATAATACTTTACAACAAATCTTAATTAACTGGTTGTTGGATATTATGGGTGGGTAAAAAAGTAATTTAAGTTGTAGATTCAAATTAGAATCAATAACAACTTATCGCCTATGATTTGTTATGAAAATGTTGTGGATGTAACATTTTCTTTATATATAACCCACAATTTTTTATGCCATCTCATCTCAAATACATCACAACCAAAAATAATATCATTTATCTTTAACCTTTCAATGATACCTACTTAGCTCCAAATTCATCACTTCATCTAATCTTAACCCGGATGAGTTGGCTATAACCAAGAAAGAGGGGTTTATTTATTTATTTATTGAGTGATGCTAGTTTATGGTTTTGATGTTGAGGTCAAATGTTATGGGTTTTCTAAAGGCTATGATTGAATTTGGATCATTAGATGGTTGGTGTGAGAAATCCATAAATATTTTTCTTAGAACTAAAAAAAAATAGAAACAAACCTTCCAATTGATTATTGATGAGATTAGTTGTTTTTTTAATTATGTTTTAGAACTCGAAATTTATAGGTTTCTTTGTAGTTTTTTTTACTTCTATGTAGTGCAATATCAATATGAATCATGATGATAAAAGTAAAAGTTAATGATGATTTTAGAGTGTTTTTCATGTTTTTTTTTTTAATGTGGAAGCTTTGCTAAAGGCAATTAAATCTTGATAAATGAAAAAAAATTTGACCATTTTTTCTTTATATTATTACATTCTCTATATGCTGGTACTTACAAATGATTTCTTTTTGTTGAGATAATGAAATAAGTGTTTGAGATTTGGGGCTTGGTATTTGGTTGTGAAAATGAAGTATTTGAGGAAGTGTTTGAGAGGTTGCTTGAATTTTTATAATTTTAGGATATGAAAGTATTTTTTGATTTGAATTTAAATTTATAAATTTCAAACCTCAAAATCATTTAATCAATTTAATAAATAAATATTACAAATAATATAATATGTTAGTCTCCTACAAATGTCAAAAAACTTGACTATTCCAACCTCAAAATTTTAGATTAGTAGAGCAAATCCACTCCATCTTTGAAAACCAATTTTATGACAATTTTTTTATTACAAAATATGAATTAAGAAAATTGAATTTCAAAAGGCTCAGCAATACTGTGGTAAACATAAATATTATATAATGAGTATTATAAATAGGTCTTAAAAAACATAAAATTATTTCAAATGAATTTGCAAAGCATCCATTCATCGCGCAAGAAAATATCTAATTTATTCTTAAGTAAAGATGATTACTAGCCCATCATTATATAACCTAGATGTGATATTTAGGAAGTTATTTCTAATAAGTGAATATTTGTTCCAAGGGTAAAAAATGGGAGATTTGAACTAATATTCTTCCCTTCCTAAAGCATTATCCCTAGTGGATTGTGCTGCCTTTTAGGATTAACATTTAAAAATTTATATATCCGAAAAAAAAATCAATTCAGATTAGCTCTAATTCATTTAGAGCTAATCATTAGAGGAACTATAAGTATATAAGTGAAGCAATTAGGCATTTTAATTGATGTAGAATAGATAGCACATGGCCAGAGAAATGAGAGTGCCTGAAATCAAAGCGCAAGACCAAGGGGTACTAATAGAACCCATAAGAGTGATGGTGTCGAAATTTGCTTGAATTTTGATTGAAATTCATCACTTTGCCTTGAACTGCACTTTAATTTTGGTGAATTCCTTCATTAAGGCTTTGGAAACATCAAATTTGCCCTCTTGCGTAACTTTTTTGCTCAAAAGTCAAAATAAGGTCTTGCTTGTTTTGGATGACTCTTAATGTCCATAGTTTATGATTTTGCATTTAACCCAAAATTTTCATTTTTGGCGAAAATCGGTATTGTGCCACCTAATCTTGTGATTAGTGCGAATTTGGGTTTTACATGTTTTTCTCGTCGTCCTAAGGTTTTGTCTTTTTAATGTTTATTTGTGATGCAACCTCCAGACGTAGTCAAACTATAACTCAGATCAATAGAATTCAGAATTTTTCTCTATTGTTTTTCTAGCGGATTCCAAACCTATTACCTTGTAAATTCAAGGAATCTCTCATGGATTTGAGATTCATTACCCGAAACAAACAGTTTAGTATTTGTTCCAAAAAAAAAAATATCGTGTATGTTTTCTTCAGACTTTCGCGACATCATTTATGGCCTAAACTAAATTCACTACAGCAATATTCATAGGCTAATTATGTGTTTTTGCATTCCATATTGTTTGATTAGCTTCTAAATAGGTATTATAAGCTCTAAATTTTACGCAAATTACACTAATATAGGAATCGTAAGCAATTTTCAAATGAAAGCAAGCCATATATGCACTATACCAATTTGTACTCCAATAGTTAAGGTAAGTGGGTAACAAATTATTCTCATGATTTTAGTAATAAGCTACTCTTTGCTAATTGCTAATGATCCAAAATGCTTGTGATGCAGAGGGAGTTTGCATGTGATGATATGATGCTAGAGTCGTATGTTGGTTGGGTTAACACTTGGCAACCATTCTTTTCGTCGACATTAATAAATGATGATGTAAGCGGCATGATTTTGGCCTTTAGTAGTTATTACATTCATAATGCAGAGATGTATATGCATAAAAGGCCACGGAATGCTTACTCTTACAAGACGTCCCACCTAAAAACGGCACAAAGAAAAGCTAATAAAGTCAAACAAACCACTCATAATCATGTGAAAGTTTTTTTTGTTTTTTGAGAAAGAAATCATGTGAAAGTGAGAGGCCAAGAAAAAAAAAAATATATATATATATATATATATATATATATATATGAAAAATAATGATTGTGCAGTATACTTAAAAATTATACACAAAATACTTTTTTTGTGTGTGCAATTTTAGTTTTATTTATTAAGCCATTAAATAGGTAAAAAATGTTCTCATATTAGATATTAAAGTGAAAAACATAGATTAAAATTTTCTTTTTACACTTTATTAAAAATAAAATAAAATAAAATAAGAAGAAGAGAAATTGTTTTCTTTTTTGATGAAAACTAATTTAAATAAGCTTTGGTTGAACCTACCTTAAGGAGCGTTTGCGATCATCCCCATTATAAGATTTGTACAACTAACCGTCCTTTATCCTTTCATTCAAGGGGGTAAAAATTAATTTCTTTTAGCTTATATATGTTACTAAATATTCATTGTGTAAAATAAATAAATATTATAAATCATTATTCATAAAAATATAATATTATTATGTTTCACCAAGTAATTTTTGATTTATCCTACCTATATCATGTCTATACTTGATCACAATGTTGGATTCCTAAAAGAGAAATGTATTCATGTAGAGTTTTATTCAATTAAGAATATGATAGTAGAGTTTTATTCAATAAAGAAAAAAAAATTTCTCTCCAAACTTCAACGTACTTTTATATCTTTTTATTGCATGTAAATTTTGATAAATCCATTATTAGATTATATTTTTTATTATCTCTTTTATCCTTGCAAAATTTCAAGAAAATCAAAGATCAATAGTTATGTCATCAATCGAATATTTTTTTGTAGTCTTAAATCATACATAAAAAATAAGTTTATGAATCGAATGGTAAATAACATATGATTTGAACGAAATTTGACATGCATATTAAAAATATAAAAAAATATGCAATTAATCTAATTATTAGACTTTAAAAATACGCATTAAAAATATAAAAAACAAGCAATTAATCCAATTGTTAGATTTTTAAAATGTCTAGTCAAGTTTATTTTTTAGTAAGAATTTGAAAAGTTTCGAGAGAAATTTTATCCTTCAATAAAACATGTTTATTTTGAAAAGTAGCCGCTTTGATTGTAGTAACCAATGGGGAAAACCCTTTGGACTTTCTTATCATTTTTGTAGTCATTCACATGTGTATTAATTTAATGATAAACACAACTCACTAGGTGAATAATTGTTTCATTTTCATGATAGGTGCATTGGTAATAATTATGAGAGTGCGAAGGTTGATTAAAAAACTAAATAGCTAAAATGAAGTTGAGACTTGAGATAGATCTTGGTACTTGTTATAAGTATTCAAGCCATTGAGATACTACAAGAGCCGGTGATGAGTTGAAATATTATTAGTTTAGTAATAGAACCAGTTTATGGATGGTAAGTGATGAGTTGAAAAAGAAGTAATAAAAAGCACCACAATCTTTTTTTTCTAATTTAATATTAACACGATATATATAGCTAGCTAGGTAAGTTTATTCTCAAATCATCACCTACACTTGAATACTTCTCCTATGGGCCGTATCAAATGTATATCAATATTAGCAAGCTCTTATTAGACTTCAGAAATATGAGAATATGATAGATAGTGGAAAGTCCACATTTTGTAAAGTGCCCTTTCATCTTAATTAAAACTATTATTTGGAATGCGATATAGGCAAAATGATATTATGTTTTAAGTGTGTACATCCAGCTTCTGATAACACGTGGGACTCAATTGTAGATTCAACGTATTGTACGTGAAAGTCTGGGTATAGACACTCAAAACATGATACACCGTCTTGGTAATATAGAGCTTTTATTTTTTATCACGTGTAAACTGTAATGATGCTTTTTAGTATTAATAAATCTGGCTTGGTCTTCAACTTTTCTGCAAAACCATCACAAGTTGTCTTCTTTGGATTCTCATCCAATTTTTACGTTTTGGAATAATTACATTGGTTATCGAGCATTATTTTCTTAGTATTTACCTGACAAGTTAGCCGATTGATCACATGGTAATCTCCAAGCATCAACGCATATTCAAGAAGTTTTTTTCTTTTTTTGAGAGAACATATTCAATTAGTTTATGAATGTAAAAAGTAAAAACATAAAATTTAATAATGTAGCTACTACTCCTACACATAATAATAATATAGCATCCAAATCTTGCTGGAGAGAGCTTGCAGATCTCTGAGCATGTGACATTATTGAATCTATAATGATTTATGGATGTTTGAATAACATGCTTAGAACAGCTAATTTTCATACAAAATTAACCTTAAACATATCTTAATGGGTCATATAATTAATAACTCAATTTTGATTAAAATACTTCTAAAAACTTTATAAACAAGAAGATAAAACGCTCTTTTAAAAAAATTGACAATTACAACAATAAAAAATAAAAGTCTTCCAAGGACATGTGTCATGCCCTTAGCCATACCTTAAATAGATAAAAAAAAAATGATATACTAAAAAAAAAAGTCTACTATTTTTTTTTAATAACACGACCTTCGAAGGCAAGATTCTTTGAACTCACCTAAAAGAGTAAACTTCGGATACATAATCTCACACCCAAGAATCATGTCTTGCGCGAATGAGGACTCGAACTAACTGGTATATTTGATTTGATGAGTTAAATTTCATAAATCAATCTCTATAAAAATGCAGCATATAATCTTGTGTCTCCAAGCAATGAGTTGTTTAAAAACTTTACATTTTAATAGGACTAGAGATCATGATTAAATTTATTTCACGAAGAGTTGTATAAGAGTTTGGGATTAATTATGGGACACCACCCTATTTATGTATTGGATAAAATTGTATTGCAAAAAATGTTTATACTAGATAGTCCCATGAACATGTTGACTATAAAATTTGCTTAAATGTTATCAAAAGTCTTGAAGGTTCCAGGAAAAAAAAAAGAAAAAAAAAAAGAGTAATCGTAGAACAGCATAATATTTTAAAAGTTTTAGTGGTTTTATAAATATGTGTCGTCCGTACATTGAACCTAGGAGAGAACATGGCCACTTGGATGCACGGCATGCTTGGCCAGTGAGCATGATGACCAGAATGAGTGGTCACCAGCTCACCTCCCAGAATGGAATAACAAAGAGGTTTAGGGACCATTTTGGGTCTTTTTCGTATGAGTCAACTACAACTAGTAAAAATTTTTATGGTTGTATAAAAAATATAAAGTTTAATTTTTTATTATATCATAAATTGATTGATATTTTAGTCTAATGATAAAGAGTATCATCAAAAGCGGACGCTATAAATTAAAACTCTCTAAAATATACTACATAAAAAGAACAATAGACACAACTCACTCACACTGTGTTTGTTTGTTTTTTTTTGTTTTTTTTTTTTTTCTTTCATGAAAAACGCTGTGAAAACAACGTAACTCTAACAATCCTGCCCATGTTTTAGTCGTACATAGTGTTCTTAATGAACAAGTGGAATTGTGGGGAGACTTTCCTTTGAATATGACAACGTAGCGTTGAGAGTAGGCGTGTATAATTTAATCCTTATCATCAATCGTGTATCCCACACACCCCACAGAATCATTGCATATTTTTTTGAGTTTTCTCCATTTTGTGAAAACCCAATACCAATAGGAACAAACAAAACAATGTTTTTGCACCTTCGAATGTGTGTTCCCTTGGATTAGGGAAAAAAAGGATTGGAAAAGTCTTACGATTGTTCACCAATATTCTAGACAATACGTTTACACCTAAAAATTATATAATTTTTTTTTGGAAGCACGATATTTTTATTTGATATAGTATTTCTTCCTCTTAACATAATAATATATTTTATAAATTTAATTTATTGCAAAATTCATCATATTCATACGAGAAAGAAAGTGGAGAATCATATTTGTGTACCTCAAAAATAAGCAAAAATTTCCCAAGCTTTGCATGAGAAATAAATTTGTGGTTGATTGTGCTAATACATGCCATAAAAATTCTATAAATTTAATTCCATGTGGCGTGTTTTCATTTGTTAGCCTGCACCAACTGAAGTGTAAAAAATGTAGGGACGGGTCTGAATTTGCACAAAAAAAATGTGCTCAAATCACTGGACCTCTTTAAATAAAAATATAAAAATAATAATAAATAATCACTCTTTGGACCTGCCATCACATGGGTTGCCTCAAATTGGATTCACTCAGCAAATTGGACTTTTATTGATCACTCGAATTAGCGATTGTATAATAGAGAAGATTATATTTTAGCCAATCAAATCTAAAATTTATCTACATGATCAGGCAAAATTATGTAAAAATACATAATTTTACAGTTACCAATTTACATTGAAACTATTTAATTTCATTAAAGGAAAAAAAAAGTAGATTTCATTAAAGGAAAAAAAGTAGATTATGGTTGTTATGTGTGAAAAAAAAATAAAAATTTAAAGAAATCAAGAAAGTTTGATATTTAATGAAATACAGTGTAAAATAGATAATTTGATGTGAATGTTTTGAAAAATGAATTTATAAAATAAAAAAGTAAGTATTATGCTAAAATAGACAAACAAAAAATTTAAAAGTGTCATAATATTTTTACATACTTTTATTTTCAATTGCGGTGAATCTTTTTTTTTTTTTGAGAAAATTTTATAATTTTGTTTTAAAATATAGTAGATAAAAATGAAATTGTAAAATAAAAAATTAAGTATTATGCTAAAGGACAAAACTTAGGTACAGTAACTTAGGTGTTGTTCCGCTCTTAAGATTCAGTCATGTGGTTACTTAATTAAAAAATACACTTCTATCCCATGAGAAAAAATTCACATGACAGAATCTTAAAAAGAAAATTAAAGGAACAACACCTAAATACTATACTTAAGTCTTGCTTTATGCTAAAATAGACAAACAAAAAATTTAAAAGTGTCATAATATGTTATATGTGTGTGAAACTCCTTTCTAGAGATTTGAACCATGGTCATTGCGCCTCCACACCCCACAAACACTTATACTTATAAAGTGATCCACAAACACTTATACTTATAAAGTGACCAACATACCAAAAGGGTGGATAGAAATAACTCTTTACTTGAAATTTATAAAGATCTGGTTTTGAGTGGAAAACGCCCGATATTAAGGATTTGACAAGCCATTTTTTAGGATACAAGACTATAGGGTATGTCAATTCCCTTTGGAAGTCCAGGCCTCAAAGGGTAAAAATTACGATTGGGCAATTTGGGCACTCAATTTGTCAAGGCCCACGCTCACTTCAAGTTCTGGTGGACATGATAAAAACACAAAGTTCAGCCCATCCCCAATTAAAACAAGGGTTGACCAGCTCATGATTATTTTTATAAATTTTATATACAAAATTATTTTTATTTGATATAATAATAATAATTATTATTATTATTATAATTATAATTGATTTTTAGAATATGAAATTATTCCTTATGTTTAGTTGCTTTGATAACGATCGATAAAAAAGCTATAAAAAATTAAAATTTTGTGATTCACTAATATTAGTCTTAACCATTTAGATTTCTTAACTTCTTTTGGTGATATATATATATATCTATCTATATATATATATATATATATATATATATATATATATATATATATATATATATCCAACATTGTACTATTTATTCTATGTAATTAAAAAATTAATAATAGGATAAATAAATTTATTTTGTTATATTAATGATTTTAAATTGTGCATAATGAATTTTGATATTATTTTTATAAGATTTATATGAGAAACAACCGATTTAAAATATGATATTTTTTCTCAATTTTAGTCACTTTTGCAAAAGTTGAAGTAGAGTCCAACAAAATAATAATAATAATAACAACACAATCAATAATGTAGAAAAAATAAGGAGGATATTTGCATTTTTATTTTGTCAAAATGATTTTTGCATTCTTGAGTAAGTATGAAACATGTCTATCTATATCAGTCATTTTATTATGCAATTTTCAAATTTGTAAATACATATAATATGGTCAAATTACTATATTACTCTTATTTTCTATTATATATTATTATAAAATAGAACACTAAAATATTGCAATTTTTTTTCCAAGAAAAATAATTGAAATATTGGAGGAAACTAATAACAAAATATATTGCACATTGTGAAGGGAACTAAACCAAATTTTTTCTAAAATTATACCCTATCTAGTCCTGCTTTCCTTCCGACCGCCTTCATGCTCATGAGTGACGAATACAACTAGATTCCATTGTTGCAAGAGTTATTACCTCCCATATAAAATTCAACATTTCTTTCTGTTCGTGTTCATTGCAACTTTGCGCGAAAACTAACAATATAGATTGCATGAGTTACCTTTTTATTGAACAATTTTGATATTATATCATCAAAATGATAAAAAGAAAAAATATAGTACTTTTCCCAAATAGTTAAGTTGCAAGATTAAAAGGTGTCAGACATGAAATTAATAATATTAACATGCACTCATATTAAATCCAGTTATCAAAATTTATTGTTTCTTACTATCAATTATGATAATTAAATTGGGTTTGGATTCTTAGCTACATGCATGTCATTTTACAAATGATATCACAGTAAATTTCATTTGAAAATATAGAGCAAGTTGCTGTATTTGCCAAACGCCTTGTAGCTGAATTGACACTTCTCATTGCACAAAGTGCTTGGGGTTTAGGGGAAAAAATGTTTGAGTTATGGAGTTAACAGCACGTTGTAATTATCTCTTAGAAAAAAAAAAGTTGCTGCATTTGCTTCCTTTTGTCAAACCACGAATATCTCACTGAGAAATTGTGATTGTTATCGTTGAGTTTATACCAATTATTGATCTTTTACCATTGGACCTAAAATTAAACAAATTTTTGGAACTATTTTGTTTTTTATTTGGCTTATTTTCAAATGTACTTTATTTTGTTTTAACTTATTGTTAGACATTATGTTTTCATTTTAGCGTTAGATCTCTGTTCTTTACTTTAGTTTTGGATATAAATTAAAGCTTATTTATTATTTGTACTTACTTCTTGAATTTTAGGTTTTGTTCCTTTTTTATATGAAGAAATTGAGAAGCCAATTTACAACTTTTGGTGGGACAGCTCCTTTGAGTTCAACAATACTAAAGGGAGAACAAAGATAAAAAATTTATTCAAATGATTCAACACTATTTTTTTTTTCATAACACACACATTCAAACCAACACTATTAATCAAATTGAAGAATCATAATATATAAAAAATACTATAGTTTTAAAATTTTTGTAATAAAATATTAAAATGGTTAGCCCAACTAATATGTTAAAATCATGAACAATATCACAATCAATTTATGGAGCAATTGTTTGATAATAATTATGTGAATGTAATCTTAAATGATTCAGATTCCAAGAACACCAAGGCCAAATCAAGTAGTTTGGAGAAGTTTGGACTTTGGAGCTTTTTTTTCCGGAAATTCTATCAATAAATTATGTAAATGTAAAATCCATAAGATTAAAGATAATGTTGTGAAGGGTTGACGTGATGCGTTTCCTTTGATTTTTTTTTGAGAACCTTTGAAAGTTTATTAGCTGAATTAGACCTATGTTATTCTTATAGAATGGAGTAATAAATGTACTGTTACAAAAATGTTTTGGTTTTGCATTTGATGAGATTAATTTGAATTTACAACAAATTATAGTGGAATTAGGTATTGTGCTAAGTGTTATTATTAGTGGTGCTAAAAAGCAATATTGTTATTATTAACACCACCAATTCTAAAATATAAGCTGGAATGATGGAGTTAAACTTAAAAAATTTAGCTCTTCATCTACAGTGCATAGCCATTTATAGTTGTGCATTGTAGCAAGAAACTTAAAAAAAAAAGAAAAGAAAGTATTTTATTAAACCTCCCATCAAAATAATGTTTTTTTTTTCATTACACAAACTCTCTTCTAACCAAGCATCAGGCATGTGTCAATGTGATACTCCCTTTGCATGTGTTTGGTTTTTACCTCTCTCTCTCTCTCTCTGTCTACTTTTTTTTTTTTGTTCTTCTTCACTGGTTTTTTTTATGGGTAATGGTTACAGTGGTGGAGTTGTGGCTGTGTTAGTGGTTTTCATGGCTTTGATGGTGGTTGTGGTTGTGTTTTGGCTGTTGAATGAAATATTATTTTATTGTAGTGTTTAAATTATTTTATTGCGTTAAAAGTTAAAATAACTTTTTGTAATGCTAAATAGCTAAAAAGTAGCTCCACCAATATAGATATGCTCCAATGACCTAATTTGAGGTCTCCTTCCAAATGAGCAATTCACTATAACGGCAATTGTAATCTTTTTATGTTATATGGAAAGCCAAGAATTCTTGTGTATTTGGTAATGAACAAGAAAACCAATATATTTTGCCAAGATGAGGCCAACTAGCTCACATTGAATACTCAAAAGCAAAAAGAGAAGATAAGACATGGTTAAGGCATCGAGTGCAACATATTTGGGAGTGCCCACCCATGCACATATGCACACCTAAAAGATCACATGAAAACCATATGTTGAATATTTATTCCCATTGCGTACATTATACGGAATGAAAAGCAGTAGGGTTGTAAAGTTTAGGTTTGTTCATTTAAAATGTTATAAAAAAAAAATTTGTTTATTTAATTTTATTTCGAACGCAAGTTAAGCTTGACCTCATCACTAAACAAAAATATAAGTTAAAGTTTAGTTAATTTTCTTGTTAAACAAGCTCGAATTTGTCCATTAGTTATTTGATTTACCTATTTTTTCCCATATATAATAAAATTATAGCTAAAATTTTTTACCCATCACAAATATATGAATCTTTTACCCTGGACAATAGGTTAATATTATTAATAAATTACAAATAATACTTTGATATAATATTAAGTATTAATCTATCTACAAATTTATACAATCCAATTTCAAAGTCTATATAAGTATATTTTAAACAAATATACATATATAAAATTAATTACGCACAACTTATTTTGTGTACAAATTGTAACAAAAGTTGTTTGTTTTGTTATGGTCTTTAGCGTTTTTAGTTTTACCTTATTAAATTTAATATCCATAATTAAATAGTTTCAGCCTTATGTGGCTAAAACTAGGCATGAGAATTTGGAGTTTGGATGAGCCAAAGCAGTTTAGAGTTTAGACGAGGATGTTGTTTGTCTCATCAACTTGGAAAGGCCAACCAGGCACTCACTCTCTCACCTCCGTTCTATGGCTGCAACAGTTTCACTCTCTTTCTCCTTAGATCCACAACCACAACACCACTACTTTTCCCACTTCAAACCCCACCAAACTCTTCCTTTCACTTCCTCACCTCTTTTCCCCAAATACCCACTTCTTACTATTGCTCACAGACACAACCGCTACGCTTTCAAATCCTCTTCTTCTTCCTCTCCCTCAACTCCTTCAACAACAGCAACAACAAGCTCTTCTTTTCTCGAAGACCCATTTCGAACAGGTCGGTTTCTGAGCAATGAAGAGCTTGAAAAGCTCAAACTCCTCGAGGATTTCAGGTATTGTCAGGAACTGGAATCTGGGTCATTGTGGATTCGGGTGATGAGGGCAGAGGAGATGGACAACACAGTTGCTTTGCTCGCTGAGTCCTTTGCTGAGTCCATGGTTTGGCCTTCTGGTTACCTTTCGTTGTTGAGGTTCTTGGTGAAACAGTACTTGGTTGAGAGACGAGCTCTAATGCCTCACACTGCCACGCTTATTGGGTTCTACAGAGAGAAGGAAAATGAAAGACTAGAACATGAAGAAGAAGAAGAAGAAGAAGAGGAGGAAGAGTTGGCGGGGACTGTGGAGGTTTGCTTTGATAAAAGGGGTGCAAATGCTTCTCCTCCTACGCCTACTCCTCCTAAGAATTCACCTTATATTTGTAACATGTCCGTGGATAAGCCACTTCGCAGGTGTGTTTTTGGTTTTTGGATTTCCACTCTTGCTATTTTTCTTCACCAATTTCTTGTCTTTTATCTCTGTTTTTGTGAATTCAGTGTTTAAGACACAAAATTTACTTGTTGGGGTCTTATGCTATGTTGAAGTCAACATCACGGTTTCATTAGAGACTTATTGTTAGCTACTAGTATAGCAAGTTATATTAAGATAAATAAATAGAGTTAATTGGTCCTATTGATGCTGTTATGATGCTAGGATTTGTGCTTGTCATTACGGCTGTCCCGATGTCATACAGCTAGATGGTCAAGATTGAAGCTGCTAATGCAGATGGTATAGTTGCCTATTATACTCTAAAAGTACCTTGTATAAGGTTTTCATGGTTTCTTAATCCTTGTCTAATTGTTGTAAACATTATATTATCACAATGATGGCATCATCATGTATGCCACATGCATGTTAAATTTCTTCTTATGTAGATAAAACTAGAATTGTGCTTTAACTAATTTGTTGCTAGTCAGGCATTAGAAGCTTTACCAATATTTAAATCCATGTTACACCCATAACATGTTAATTGTTGAATGATTGACATCCAAATTTCTTTATTTATGGAAACCATACTTAATTTACCAACATCCAGAAGTTTATCGTTTGGTGAGGAGTGCTTCAATGTTGGCTACAAGGACCCAATTCCTTCAGATTTCGGAATTAGGGTATAGAATATGGTTCCCCAGTGTTTGATGTGGAAAATATCGAGGGAGAGAAATAGGATGGTTTTGAGGGGCAATAGTTATCTATAGAGAGACTGAAATTCCAATTTGTTGGGTCTCTTTCTATGGGAAGTCTTTGGATGGGTTGGATCTTCAAATATGTGTGATCTTATATTGGAACTTCTGGATATGTAGCTACTTTGGTCCAATTTTTCCCTAGACAAGAGCCCTTTGCTCAGTGGTATGTCTGCTCCCCCTTTAAAGAGTGCATGGGTTCAAAAAAATGAGGTGTCATCCCCTTAGAGTCTTGGACCCTTTATGTCACCCAAAAAAAATAAAATAAATCCAATTGTTCCCTATGTGTCTTTTTACAATATTTTATTTTACACAATTTCTTTACCTATCAAAAACACCCAGAGTTTTAACATTTAATTTGGACATCAGGAGACTGAAAGTTGAAAGACACCAGAAAGTAAGATTAATAGTTTAATACAAATGAGAAGAAATATAATGTATATAGTGGCTTTACAGAAAACTTATGGGAAATCACATGAAATAGTTTTTTCCCATATCTGTCATTTATTACCGTTATTCTAGGAGTAATGGTAGCATATGAGCTAGTCATTTCAGCTTTCCTGATGTCGTACAGCCAGATGGTCAAGACAACAGCTGCTAGGCAGAGTATAGTTGTCTTTCTATTATACTCTAAAATTACCTTATACGAGATTTGCTTGGTTTCTTAATCCTTGTCTTGTTATTGTGAACATCATTCCAGCACATTGATGGCATCATCATGATATGTGACATACATGTTAAATTCCTTCTTCTGCAGATAATAAAACTAGAATTCCCCCATAACTTCCTAGCTGCTACTCAGGCATTATAAGCTTGACCTTTGTGGGAAATCTTGTTACACCCGTAACATGATGACATCCAATTTTCTAAAATCTTGAATCATACATAATTCCTCAGTATCCAAATTTTATCATTCGGTGAGAGGAGTGCTTCAATTTTTGCAACAAAGACCACGTTCCTTCAGAAATAGGTTGTGGAATATAATTCCCCCTGTGTTTGATGTGGCAAATGTAGAAGGCAGAAATAGGAGGATTTTTGCCAAGAGATGTCTATAGAGAGATAGAAATCCCAGTTTTTTGGGTCTCTTTCTATTGGATGCGTTTGGATGGGAGTAGATCTTCAAATATAAGTGCTTCCATAGACTCATTGTTACTGTTGAACTGGTTGGGGAACTTTTTAATATATAGCCAGAATAATCCATTTTCTCCCTCGCCAAGTGCCCTTGGATTAGTGGCATGTCCGGTTCCCTCCTATGAGGAATGTCTGGCTTCAAATCCTGGGAGGGCCATCCCCTTTAGACCCTTCACCTAACCAAAAAGAAAACCTCCAACTATTCCTTTTGTATCTTTGTACAATCTTTTATTTAACACGATTGATTTTACTTATAAAAAAAAACTCCAGGGTTGTATCATTTACATTGGATGTCAATTGTCAAGAGGCTGAAAATTTGAAAAATACCAGAAATTAAGATTAGTTCAAATGAGAAACAGAATGCATATAGTGGATTTACGAAAAATAAATAAATCTTATTTTAATTTTATCTGAATATGGAAAATTTCTGAAATAAAATTTCTTGATGGATTGTACAGTGAAAGGCAGTAAAGTTATACTTGCAAAGTGATGCATGATAAAGTTAGTCACGGTATCCTGTACAAAAATAAAATTTTCTTCTATTTGTTATGAACTGTAATCTTAATTTAAACTTCTCTGGACTATAGTACTAATTTAAAAGCCATAGCATTTCAGGTTTCTAAGTTTATGTTTTTTTTATCTTTCAGGAGGGGCATTGGCTGGCATCTACTTAAAGCAAGTGAGGAATTAATTTCTCAAATGAATTCCACAAGAGAGGTGTACTTGCACTGCAGAACGATTGATGCAGCTCCATTCAACATGTACATAAAAGCAGGTTATAAGGTTGTGAATACGGATAGCATTTTCATCCTGTTGATGTTGCAGAGGCGTAAGCATTTGATGTGCAAGAAACTTCCAGTTCTAAGAAGCCCTTTTGATATGTCAGATTCTGATGAGGAATAAATATGTTGAATGGACTTGTGGATCATAACGTATATCCAAGAGGTACAAGCAATTACTACCATGTATTATTCATATTCCAAAAAATCTCACATCTTCCTGTGCAACATTTACTACTTTCCTCTCTCTCTCTCTCTCTCTCTCTCATACGCACACATGCATGTGACTTGATATGGTATATTCCCATCACTTCTTTCCATTTGATATCTAGATTGTATTTAGCAAGATATTTATTTAAGTTGTAGTTGTGATGATTTGAGATATGAATCTTTTTCTGTTATGTTATTTATATTCCTTTCTGGGGCTCTTTTTGGTTCTTATTTTGCAGGATATATGCCAATGAGGTTGCGATCATCATTCAGCTGGGTTAGATTTTGGCTAGGAGGTGAACCTGATGTTCGAGCTTCTCCTTGCTTATATTATATTATGTGTATGTAGAGTTCCATTTTGTTGCAGGTAAATTGCATCAGGCATCTCTATTTCAATGTGATCTTAGTCCTGTTGTTGTTATAAAAAGAACATGTTACAGTTTTGACACATAATTTATATTTTGTATATATTTGATCTTGAAATTTTAATATAATTTTTTTTTCTCCCAAGCTTCTAACACTAATACAAAATCAAGCATGAATAGTGGTACTGATTTTTCAACTCTTCCTATTACTTTGCCAAAGTTGATGTGATGGTTGAATCATATTTTGCATTGCTGAGTTTGAAATACACATAACTGAAACTAGAAAATATAGATTGTCAGCAGTTTTTTGTTATATTTTTCTGTAAAATTATATGAATTCTAATATCTCATCAATGATTTTAAGTATGGATGTTTAAATTCTCTTTTGAGATTTGCTAATTAATCTGAGAGCACCAATACAGGCAATTCTGATTTAAATAGTTCTTATTCCAGGTCCAAGATTATTTCCTCAATGGAAATCTTATAGCGTTCTTTGGATATTTAGCATATAGTTTTTGATCTTGGTCTATGGCATATAGCACATGCCGAAAATAGAATCAGTGCATAGCATATAGAAGCAAATGTCAGTAAATAAAACATTCCAAAACAAATGGTAATGGTAGCTGACTAGCAGGATACTGGATATGTTAGGAAGTAATACCTTCTTATTGTTGGTTTACTGCCTATGTTCACTTGGTAATACACAACAAAGCCACCTTCCACTTGATCTTGGGTTGTGTTTTATGTGTCTGATAACATGGTTCAAGTGCCTTTTGTTTTTGGTCAGGGATCCTGACCAAATAATTTTGAGTTCATATTTTTGAGCTTGTATGATCACAAGCTTTCTTGGTAGGAGAAATCGTTAATAGAAGAAGAAAAACATCTTTTTATTTACATAAATAGTTGCACCCTGCTGTAAAAACATCTGGTTTTATTAGATCATTCTCAGAGTATGCATAGCCATGCTCATGCCTTTTGAATTTATATGAATAATCACTTGTAGTTCTTTTACACATTCTGCCATTGGGGGTCGCTCACTACTCTCAGTACGGACACAGCGTGATGCCAGGTTTGCAAACATGGCTATAGACTCCAAGGTGTATGAACTTCGGCTCAGCTCAGGATCTATCACCTTACGCATTTTCTTCCGATCATTCAGTATATGCCTTACCTGAAATAGAAAGAAGCATACTTATACCATTGTCATTTTTCAATTGCTAACTTCTTGGAGATTGAGAACCAGAGCCAGTTGCAGCGAGAGGAAAATTTTCATACCTGTAGTACAAGGTTTTGATCATTTGGTCCTTGGTTCAAGTCCACGGCTCGGCGTCCAGTCAGAAGCTCCAGAAGAACCACTCCAAATGCATAAACATCACTTTGTAGAGTTAGCTTTCCTGTCTATTGTCAAAGGAGGCAAATTCGATTCTCAGGGCCCTCTTGTTAGACAAATCCAGTGGAGAGAGAGAGTAAGAGAGAAAGAGAGGTAAAAAAGAACTTAACTTCTAAGGCAAGAATCTATACAAATGATATTATTAAATTGTAAGAATGGACAGGTGCGATATTTTAGAGTTCATAATCTTATAATATGAGATGGGTAGTGTTGAGGGGGGATTGGAATTCCACCTCATTATGTAGGAAGTGTTTTCCGTTTTTGGCTGAATATGTTGGAAGTGTATCCAATACAGTAAGCACATCAAGGTATTATATAAACAAATATAATTAATTACTTGATTTAGATTATGTGAATAGGGTATATTGGGACATTGGTATTCAGTGAGTCTATGTAATAGGTGTATGGAACACTCTTCTCATTTCATATGTATGTGGGGACGGATCTAAAAAAAAAAAAATCCAAAAATCATTTATATAATATTAACAAACTATCAACTAAGATAAATACACAAAATTATTGTTTCTTAATACATTTAGATGCAATCATCTACTAACAGAGGAAAAAAAAATACAAAACACCATTGTATTTTTAATACATTATAGTGCAATCATCTACTCAATTTATAGATTTACTAGTTTTCAATTTATAAATTTATCTAATTTAAAAACATTAATTGTTGCATTATGAGCTAGCAATATGGGGCAGTGGCTGATAATTTTGGAGGGGAGGGGGCCAACTATATATATATAGAAAAAAAAAATTATTTGGGTCGGGGGCCTGGGCCCCTTTGGGAGCCCTTTTGGTCCGTCATTGCATGCATGTGAGATCTGCACACATGGATCTAACATGCATGGGAGAGTGCTGTTGCAAGTTCTTGTTAGACGTGACACAACCACTTATGGCTGGTTTTCAACACATTGATATGGCATCAAAACTTATCAATTAAGGCATTTTTATTTTATTCATCGCATTTGATTTGGAGAAGTTGGGAAATATTCGTATTAAAGTTTGACATGGCATGCATGAAAATCAATGTAAAATCTAAAAAATGGGGTACTAAAATAGAAAATAAAAAATATTCTAAACCTACTTAAGTTATGACACCCTATTTTCTGCTCAACTGGCATAATAGGTGCTTTCACAATACACGAGTCTACAGATTATGCAAAGCTGCATGCACTACATGCATGTGTATCTTCTATATTGTCTAGTGAGTTTTGGGTTTCTACCATAATATGTGTATTGCAATATTTTTTTAAAATTTTTTATTCCTAATTTGAATTTGGTTGCAGACCTGTGAGCAATGAGTTCTTGGAGGATGTATGAAGATTAATGAAACTTTATATGTGAAGGCAAGAGAGAAAAATCTATAATGAAACTTTTTATTGAAGCTTTTGAACATATATTACGATGAAAATTTGCCGCATTTTTCAGTCACATAGATGCATACCGATGTGTACTCAGGATCAAAATAGCCAAATGTACCAAGCACTCTAGCGGTCACATGCGTCTCGTGGCCCTCTGGCATTAACTTGGCAAGCCCAAAATCAGATATCTGTGAAAATTATTAGTCAGTCAATCTTTGGTCACAATCTTAATGGCTGGCCTAAAAGGCTCAAGAGTCCAGAGAAAACTTAGGTGGTAGGTATATACATTTTAAGCACACAAAGGAGAAACAAAAAATAGACACCAATACAAGAGTTTTATAGTTCAACTGGGATTTCCTAATGTTTCATCGAAAATGCGTATTTTTCAAAAAGACGCTAATACATAGTAATCATGACAAAATTCTCTCAAATTTTACCTTGGCCTCAAAGTTGGCATTTAAAAGAACATTAGTGGACTTGAAATCTCTGTGAACAATTGGAATCCCAACAGACGAACTTGAATGGAGATAAGCAAGTCCCTTGGCTGCTCCAAGTGCCACTTTGAGCCGTGTAGGCCAGTCCATTTTTGCTTCCCCAATTCCTAACATAGAGTTGCAGATTAACCAAAAGTTTAAGTAAAGACATTTGACATGAGAATTGGGTTCTCGAATTAATTTGAAACCAACCATTTAAGTGATCTTCCAGGTTCCCATTAAGCATGTATTCATACACCAGAAATCTGTGCTTCCCATCAGCGCAATAGCCTATCAAGGAAACCAGATTTGGATGGTCGAGTCTGCTCAAGATGTCAACTTCTACCCGGAACTCGCGCTCCCCCTCAGCTTCTTTAAATGGCGGCAGCTCCATTTTCTTAATTGCTACAACCTTGGTATTCAAAAGAGAAGCAAAAGTTGATACTAGAATGCCAATATTATACTCCTTTTTGCTTTATCTGTTTTCCTAAATGATATAAGATGTAAGATATGAGCTTATGAAATCTGTTTCATAATAATTATTCTTTATCATCGACTAAAGACTTTAATGCGCTTTTTTTAGTGTAAGCGGATTCATACTTCGACAATAAGAGACTATTAGTAAAGTTAATGATTTATACATTTTCAACAATGCAATCTACGTGACTTTTTCTTTACATTGAGTGGGGAAGATATTACCTACCCCCTCCCTCAAAAAATTTCCAAAAAAACGCAAAGCTAACCATTAATATATCTTATGTTAAGAAAGAAACTTGCAGAACATACCTCTCCTGATTGCAAAGTGCCTCTATAAACTCGGCCAAATCCTCCTTTGCCAAGCAAATTCTCTTCGCTGAATGAATTTGTTGCCTCTTCCATTTCCCTGAGTGTGAAAACTGATCCATGGTGCCTTTTGGTGTGTTGGGGGGTTTGATCTTCAAGTTGCCAAAACTCCACAGGTTTATAAACCCCTGAAAAGTTGAAGACACGAATGTTATAAAACTATATTGTGGAGAAGCAGCAGTAGTAAAAGAAGTGAAGAACATACAAGGGTCTGTGTGATCTTGAGACTTGCTTCTCCGGCGCTTGTTCCACGCTGAAACCAATCCGAAAGGCATAATGGCTTCCTACTCTTTCTGGAATTTGATATAATTCTCTGTTTAAGGATTAAAATGACAGATAATATCACTTAATGAAACGGACAATTGGATGGAGAAACTAATTAGTGCCATGACACCATTGGGGTGTCACATTTACACTAGACAAAAAGACAGCAGAAAATCAATGCAGCCTAATTGGAAGTGAGTTCAAAAGTCTTGCTCAAACCAAAAAAAAAAAAAGGTGAAAATTATATGAGCAAAAAATGAGATTGGATGGTATGAGAAATTGAGAATACTCTCAAGAGTACGTGTAGAGCAAGTGAAGTTAGATAAAAAGAATACTCAAACAACACAATGTTCCAACAACTTGGATTGTGGGAGAGAGAGCTAGAGATGTACTTGAAGGTAAAGAAAACAAAAAGAAAGGAAAAAGTAGGTATTGCTTGCTTACCTTTGGATGAGAAGTGGTGGGGGAGTTTTGTTTGATAAGGAAATAGAAGCTGCAACCTCTACTTCCAATCTTTACTTCTTGATTATTTTGGTGAAAAAAAATTGATGGCTGTTGTGAGGCCGTTTTCATTCGTTTCCATAACCAACCCTTCATTTTCTCTATGACAAACAATTGAAAAAAAATGTTTATTTTTATTACTCTTTGAATATGACAACGTAAGAAGAGGGTCAAAAATGATTTCATTAACAATTTACACATCGATTTCAATCTTCTAGTTTGAAGTCACCAAAAAGCATAAAATATTGGTGGTTAATTAAAGAGCTCTTAAAATTCACACCAAAGTGCAACAAAACATATAGCCTGTTTTTTTTTTTTGGGCTTTCGTAGAAAGGAGGACATTGGATTTGTCTGGTTGCTTATAACATTAATGTGGGTGATTAAAAAGCTTTCTTTAATGGTTAATGGTTAATGGTCTTCTTAGGATCATTAACGATCAATTGGTACCGAGGTTAGCACTGAACATAGGACATGCTTCTAGTTAAGGATGGAACTACACAAATACTTGGGGGCTCATGGCTCCCTAAACTTTCTAATATTTCAAGCTTTGTCCTTCTATTTCAATTTAATTTTTCCACTACCTAAACTTTCTTAATTCTCCTTATTGGTCCTCTTAAGTTTGTTTACTTCTATAATTTAGTTTCACTCCCCAATCTTGAAATTCTAGTTTTTCCCATGCTTGTAGTCTTCTTTACAAAGCTCCAGGCTTGTGGGAAGGGTAGATTATATTTTGGTCCTTAAATTTCTTTTATATCTAATACGTTGATGCCTCCTTACCTCCTTGGTATACTGTAGTGGTTTTGGATCGTAGAACCCTACTAACCAAAGACTGAATATATATGTATATATGGAAATGAACATATGTTGACAAGTTTGCAAAAATCAATAACACTTTCTTGAAAGCTCCCATAAATTGCTTTTAAAAATTTTATGGGATATATGCCATAGGTACGGCCCACCGTGTGTTATCTAATTGTACGGCTCATGTATGTCTTTAGGACATATGTTAGTAACTATTTTAGGAAAATTTTTATTGAAATTTGTTAAACTTTTTGACAATTTTTTCAGTTCTTAATAATTTTTTTTAAAAATGGATTGTTAAATATTAATGTATACCCTAAGGGCATACATTAACCATACCATTTATGTATTACTAAATACTAACTATTATATATACCTCTTGAGGGCGAAAAAATCGTTTACTAAAAGAACCACTAAAAACACACAACCCCCACCCCCCCCAAAAAAAAAAAAAAACCAATGACCACCCTTTTGGGGATTACGCTGAATGCACATTTCATTAATTCATTGAGTGCAACTTTTCTTATTGTGATGAATGCAAATATGGGAACTGGGACCATAGTCCATGTATTTCATAGTTCTACAGCCTTTGATGTCAATGTACGAAATAAAAGGAGTGATAAATATAAATTTGGAGATTAATGATCAATTACTATTTACTCTACAATTAATGATCATGCGGACATCTTTCTGTAAAACAACATAGTTTTCACTTTTCAATCACGGGAACTAAAAATTACATTTCTTTCAGTTCTGGATTATGGATCTACAATAATGTCATTCATGCTACATAGATGCCAGTATTAGTATAGATGCCAGTATTATTAAAGATCAAAGGACTAAATAAATAAATATAGCTTAAACAACTTCATTTGCTAAGATATTTGGATTACAAATGGGTTGGAGTGACTGATTTTGACAAAGTGAGAAACTAAATTGACAAAAATTAAATTTTAAGCTCAAATTTATCAAATCAATATATATATATATATATATATATATATATATATATATATATATATATATTCAAGTTATACCTGGTATAACTCTTGTAAAGTTAAAAATTTTTTACGCCGTAGATTTTCTGAAAGATCTAACGGTTAAAAAAATATCATTAAATGCTATTACTTTCCACTTTATTCCTAATTAATACCAGCAATTTTTTACCATCGCACACCCTTGGTGCGTTGGTCACTCCACATATAAGTGCTTGTGGGGTATGAGGGGCAAGGGCCGGGGTTCAAGTCTCCAGGAGGGAGTTTCACATACATATACACTTAGATTAGGCTAGAATAGAAATTCTATTTTGTATAAAAAAAAAAAAAATACCAGCAATTTTTTCTCTTTCCTTATTTAATGTTTTATTATTTTTCACTTGATTAAAGGCAGACGCCATTTTCAACAACCTAGAAACCATACTAATCTACTTCAGGGCCAATGCACAATAGCCAAAGCTTTTTGTTGGGATGATTCTTATTCTTATTTTTGCCGAAGAATCAGCTCTCTATGGTCTCATTGTTGGCATCATCCTTTCTTCTTGAGCTGGTCAATCCAGAGCTGACTGAAACTAAAAGAGCACATTCTTCTGGGTGGTTGCAGTTGTGGTTGTGTGGTTTATTGCTATTAATTTGGAAGTGTTTTTTTTACTAGAGATTGTTGTGGCTGTGGGTGAGTGCAATTGTTCTACCAATATATGTTTTAGGAAGTTGCCTCGCTATGGTGATAGGATATAGAATTAGAAATTAGTTTCTACTCTTAAATTTTAATTGAGTCTTTTCTTATCTTTGTGATTCGGCATTGTGAGGATTTAAATTTAAAGTTAAAGTTGCATAGAATTATTGTATTATCATTTTTAAAATGATTTGTCCTCGTGCCATTGTTATCTTTATAAAAAAAAAGGCAAAACTTATATACAGTACCTTAGCTTCCCTACTTAAAATTTTTACATCTTTCCAATTTAACAACCCAAGCAAACGGCGTCAAAACTAAATTTTTTTTTTCCTTCTTCCTTCTTTTTCCTGTACTGCAACTGCAAAAGAACCCATGGCTTCAAATCTTTCAAGTGGTAGGATCTATGCCTTTCGCTGAAAAATAAATAGATATCATCATCCAAACAAAAAAGCCCTAACAAAAAAATAAGGAAGATGGGAAAAAAAGCAGAGAGCTTCCTTCAAATCAACCACCCATGACCCTTCTCTTCCAAACCCAAAAAAAGAAAAAAAGAAAAGAAAAGAATATCTCATATCTCTCTCTCTCTCTAGACAAAATAATGAAAGAGGCTGTGACAATGGCTTTGTGGTCATGAAGAAATCAAATTTTCTAGCACTGGATGTGTTCATTTGCACAACAGATCCGTACAAGGAACCACCAATAAAGTTGGTGAGCACAACCTTATCAATCATGGCTTTTGACTATCCAACATAGAAGATTTCGGTCTATGTATCAGATGACGGTGGTTCACAGCTCACTCTCTTTGCTAGTATGGAAGCTGCAAAGTTTGCAAGTCATTGGTTACCATTTTGTAGGAAGGCGAACATAATAGATAGAAGCCCAGAAGCCTATTTTGCATCAATCAGAGGCAACTGGAGATTTGAAGTAGTGGGTTCTCTTGCAGTTGCAGTACAGGAAAAAGAAGGAAGAAGGAAAAAAAATTTAGTTTTAACGTCGTTTGCATAGATTGTTAAATTAGATAGATGTCAAAATTTTAAGTAAGGAACCTAAGGTACTGTACTTAAGTTTTGCCAAAAAAACAAAACCATGGCCAAATCAAGTGGGTTGGGTGGAGAGAGTTTAATGACTCATTTGAAAAGTGGGTTGTTGAAAATGGCAAATGCCCTTTAATCAAGTGAAAAAAAATAAATAAGGAAAGAGACAAAAGTGGAAAGCAATAACATTTAATGATGTCTTTTTTAACCATTAGATCTTTTAGAAATCTAAGATGTAAAAAAAATGTAATTTTACAAGAGTTACACCAGGTGTAACTCCACCACTCAATATTTTTTAATTGGATTTAAATTTTGACAAATCCACCGTTAGATTATATTATCTTTGTATATATGTATATATATATATATATATAGGGTTGGGTTCAAGTTACACCTGGTGTAACTCCACCATTCAATATTTTTTAATGGGATGTAAATTTTGAAAAATTTACCGTTAGATTACATTATCTTTATATATTCTTCATGCTTACAAAATTTCAAGGTGTTCAAAAATTAATAGCTATGTCATCAATTAATTGTTTAAATTCAAGTTTTTGTAGTTTAAAATAATGCATAAAAAATGAGTTTACAGATCGAATGGTAAATAACATCCAATTGACATAAAAATTAGCATGAATGTTAAGTACATATAGGAAATGTAATTCAATGGTGTGATTTTCAAAATATGAATTTTATAACAAGTTATTAGGTTGTGTAACATTGCTTAGAGTTACACCAGGTGTAACTTTAACCTAACTCATATATATATATATATATATAGAGAGAGAGAGAGAGAGAGAGAGAGAGAGAGAGAGATTTCATGTGGAAGAGCATGATGTTTTACCACATAATGCATTCTTTGAGATTATCTTTATTTAGTTCATTGAATTAACCAATGAAGTAAATGCATATATTGTGGGTTCCAATTAGCTCAATTGTTAAAGTCTTTGATGGTTAAATAAGAGATCTAGGGTTCAATCCTTGCCTACACCAAAAACTGATTGATGTCTTGGTCTGATGACAAAAATCGCTTATTAGGAGCAAACGTCATAAGTCAAAACTCTCTAAAAAAGAAGAAGAAGAGTAAATGCATAGATTAAATATCTATAGTTGTAATTTTTTATATTCAATGAATTTATATGATTATTTTTTATAAAATCTATATAAAAAACTATTTTTATTTGGAATAATAATAACTGATTTAGAATATGATATTCTTTCTCACATTTAGTTGCTTTGAAAATGATTGACACAAAAGAAATAAAAAATTAAATATTTGTGAATTCACTAAAATTAATCTTAACCATTTAGATTTCCTAACTTCTTAATTATAGTGACATGTAATATATATGAACCAACATTGTATTATTTGCTTTATGTAATTAAAAATGTCATTAATAGGATAAATACATATTTTGTTATAATACCTATTTTAAGTGGTGTATTAATTATTTAAGTATAATGAAGATTTCGATATTATTTTTCTAAGATTTATATTCGAAAAAATTAATTTAAAATATGATACTCTTGCTCAAATTTAATTGCTTTTGAAACATTTGAAACAATGTCAAACAAAAGGAAAAAGAAAATGGCATACAATCAAAATGATATTTGCATTCTTTTTTTTTTAATTTTTTATAGGGATATTTGCATTCTTGAATGGGTGTGACACATACCTAAATATCATTTTTTTTTAAATTTATAAAATAAAAAAGAGGAGGGAAAAAAAGAAGTAAGAATTCTTTAGGGCCCGTTTGGTACATATGTTTAAAAATTGAAAATTGTTGTTTGAAAACATTTGTAGAAATACGTGTGGGTGAAAAAGTATATAGAAATACGTGTAATGTTGTTTAAAAACTGAAAATTATTGTTTGAAAACACAAACCAACACCCCCTTAATACTTCACACAGCACTAGAAAATTTTTCAAGAAAGAAGGCATGGTTCGAACTTGAGCGAATCCTCCTCCAACCCCACACTTCTAAAGATTTGTCCTAATAGCCAACAAACCTTTCATTTTTCTTGTGATTAATATATATATATATATATATATATATATATTACTTTTTTTTTCATACAAGATAGAATTTTTATTCTAGCTTAATCTAAGTGTATATGTGTGTGAAGCTCCCCCCTGGAGACTTGAATCCCAGCCCTTGCCCGCCACACCTCACAAACACTTATACTTGTGGAGTGACTACTGTACCAAGGGTGCGCGTGTAGGATAAATACATGTTTGTATCTCATACAAAACATACGCAGCGGAAAATTAACGGATCTACTTCATTCACAATAGACAACATGCATTATGTAAATTTCTGAATTCAAGAACAAGAGAACGTACTTTAGTGCGGTGAAATTCAAAAACAAAAGACTAGAAGCACTTGGGAACACTTTTAATCTTCACTTCAATTCCATTAACGTCCAAAAAGTGTGGTCTCTCAATTAGTTCAAGGGAGAATATAAGAATGGTTTTTTCTTACACATACACACCATTTCACAAGAGTGTTGTTAGCTATTTAAAAATTTTGTATGTTTCTCCATTTGTATCTAACTGATTATCTAATTGGGCTGGCCTTTTGGGCCTTTCCAATTGGGCTAAATGTGTGGCTTGGAGTGGGACCAAAAAGGACCAATAAGACACTAGCTCTAATGGGCCTTGGGCTTTTCTGTCAACCCTTGACAAGTCCAAAGTTATCATTAACTATATTTAATACCACTATATAAATATAGTTGCACTCTAAGCCTTATTTATAAATTATATCCCAAGACTTTATTGTACATGCAACCCCTTCATAAAATATTCGTAATAATACAAAGTCATAAATATAGACTGCCACTTTGAAGATTACTACATCTTAATTTCTTGAGTACCCGGTTTAATCCTTTAAGTTATTCATCATATATTTATGAAATTCAATTTCACAAATATATACTTTAGTAACTCCTTACTAAAGTGATTAGGCCTAACATTTCGAATAACCAAACCCATTAAACTTATCTCAAAGGAATATTTTATATTTCCGTTAAGAGATTATGAATTCCATCTTGAGAATATATGTTCTATCAACACTAAATGTGGTTGCCCAACATACTGAGGTTTTGATTGTGACTTTGACCTCACTCCAGATATATCAAAGCAACTTACACTTAATGATCAAGTCCATTATTCTCTCAGGATTAAGAGTTTATGTAAATAGAAGTAATGAGATTTATTATTCATTTGACAGTCATTAGAAGAATAATAAATCTCACAGTGGTTCTGTTCAATATGCCTTAACTCTTAAAACATATTAACATACCAACTAGAAATTTCCATTTCCTTGATTAAGACAAATCATATTAGTTGATATGTTATAGTTTTCGTAGATGAAATGCCCAATTTCATTACCGACTACGAATTAAAATTCTGAGTTTACAAAAAACTTGTGATTTATATCTTCTATGACTAAATCACATAAATCACATACTATGCATCTTATGGACTATATGATAATGTCCAAATATTTATGTTACCATTATTTTTAGATAATAATAAAACAACTTTATTAATCACAACATAAAGTCATACAGAATGTTATAAAATAGGATTTAAGGGCACACATCCTAACAGCGCGGTGGTGTGTTTCATTTTTATTATATCACCCCTCTCTAATATCCTCTCATTCAACATATCATTAAATTTTATTCACTAAATTTATTTGTGAAAATAAGAATTGTATCTTTGAAGGTGAAAGTGGTATTTATGAATTTATTTAAAAAAGTTCTCTTATTTTAGATTAAAATGCTTTCTACTTAAAGGATTACTAAACTATATTTTTTTAATGCTTGTTTATGTTTTTATTATTTTCTAATAACCTTATAAAAATTATAAAAATTCATTTTAAAGCTTTTTTTTTAAATTTATGCATATTTTTATTCATTTTTGACAATATTTATAATTTTAATATCTTTATTTGTGTTTTAATTAATTATTAAATTAATTATGAAATCATTGCAGTTCAACCTTAGTCAAACTTTAAAAACCTTGAACTCTCTCCTTTACTAGTTTTTTGAACGGTCCGGATCTGAAAACCATGATGGAGATCAAAGTGTTCTTTGCTTAGGATGTTGGTATAAGGGATATGGCAATCGAGAGTGATTCCAAGATTGTGTTTGACGCTCCTTTGGGTTTATGTACCCCGCATATGATTGTGTATTTGTGTCCAGTATTCTGATAGGTGTAGTCCATAAACTTCAGAGCTTAGCTCGTCTCCCATGTGAAGCGGTAGGGTAATAGACTTGCACAAAAAATAGATAGCTTTGATAATTATGAAACTTGAATAAAAGAAAATCCATCACTGATTGAGTAAGTTATTACTCGTGATTTATTGAATTTATTTTCTTCATAATAATAAGTTTTTCATTAAAAAAAACAAACTATGTGTAGCTTTTGAACTTTTTAAGTTCTAAACATAATTATGTATGTAAATGAAGTATTTCCCTATGGGTATTTTAATAGAAACTAGCCACACAGTTTTTTTTTTTTTTTTAATCCCAAAATTTTTCATTAATTATAACCCGAGGCTTATGTGTTTGTCCAATGAATTTTATTTATTTGCCCATCATTGAAATAAATATTAGTGTGTTGAAACTCGGCAGCAAAAAAAAAATGAATCAACCCATGAAATACTGACTTGGAAGTTGTTTCAATGTTCATTTATTGGTGCTAGGTCACATCACAATCTTGTTTATTTTGGGATTGGCATCCGCATAGAATTTACTGGACAAATATTGTAGTTTAATTACCAGATTTAATTCCATTTAAAACTTATGAATGCACAAAAAAAAAAAAAAAAAAAAGAGATGGCCAAGAAACTAAAGCCAGTACAAGAAAACCACTACACAAAGGTCACTTTACAATGATAGAACTATGGTACTCGAGTGAAACCAAGTTAATAGTCTGATTGATAACATCTTATTTAGCTGAAACTGAAATTTTTTGTTAAAAGTATAGAAAAGAAGTTAAAAGCTAGCTGAATCGTATAATGAGACTCATGAATAGTACCAAAAAGAAGCTAAAAAATCAAATAAGCGAACTTTTCATCACATTCCAAACAAACTTTAAATATACTATCATTTTTCCCTATGCAGGGATGGAGTCACAGTACCCCAATACAAGCCATTAATTCATCTTATGAATTCCAATCCTATGTGATTATTACCAAGCCATTAGATTAGGCTAATACTGCAAAGAACGAAGGACAAAATTATTAAAATTTCTGCTGCCTCTAGTGAAGTAAAAGTTAGGAGATTATTAAATGTTGGATTTGGTTTAGATTTAGTGCATTGGTGCATTGAACCCGGTCATATGGTGACACGTGTCCAAAAGTCGATACATGTCACCTTCTCAACTGGTCGAGTGTCATTGGACACTGGACCTATGCCTGACCTTTAAATGTTAACCTTTATTATTTTACTAATCAAAACTTCAATTTAAATATGAAATGTCGACAAAGTAGCAATTTAGCATCATAGGTCTAAAAAATACAACAAATTGAGAATGTGATATAGGAAAGCCTAATCAATTTTTTAGGTCATGCACACATAGTGACATAGATGACATGTTGACAAGGCAAAAAAAACAATATAGAGACACAATAAAATTCACAATATTCTCAAATTAGTCTATCTTTATAATAAAAGCGGCAATGCCGCTACAGTGCTTTTGCACTGTGCATCACTGTAGCGGCAACAGTGTTTTGGTTTAGTGAGTTTTTTTTTTTTTTTTTTTTTTCTTTTTCGAGTAATCGGTTTGTGTAATGCGCGCACAATGCCTCGGCACTATGCATCCAATGCAAAACACTGTGTAGTACTGTAGTTGCAACAGTGTTTTGGGTTTTTTTAGTAATTGTTTGTGTTTTTTTTAAAAAAAAAATTGTTGTAAGCCGACATTTATATTGTTATACTGACATAACAAATTTCACAATATTTTCACAATTACTGACGTGTCAATTTCTTACAAGTCGAAATAAAATAATAAAATATGAGACTATAGCCAACCAGAAACTAAAAATAAATATTTTAAAAAAATTTACAACACTTATTGTTATCACAATACACTGTAGCACTGTAGCTACAACAGTGCTTTGATTTAGTTAGTCATTTTTTTTTCAGTAATCGGTTTGTGTTTTTTTTTTTCTTTTAAATATTGATGTTAGTTGACATTTATATAGTTATACTGACACAACAAATTTCACAATATTTGCACAATTATTGACGTGTCAATTTCTTAAAAGTCAAAATAAAATAATAAAATATGATACTGTAGCCAACCACAACTAAAAATAAATGTTTTAAAAAAATGTTACAACACTTATTGTTATCACAATATTTTCACAATTGTTGAGATCTCAGTTTCTTATAGATTAAATAAAAAAATGCTAAGTCCACAACATTTTAACATTAATTTCTATAGTGCCTAAAGTTTTTTTTTTTCCCAGTAATCGGTTTGTGTTTTTTTTTTCTTTTAAATATTTATATAAATTGGCATATATATTGTTATATTGACACAACAAATTTCACAATATTTTCACAATTATTGAGGTACCAATTTCTTACAAGTCGAAATAAAATAAAATAAAATATGAGACTGTGATCACAATTGAAAATAAATATTTTGAGAAAATGTTACAACACTTATTGTTATCACAATATTTTTATAATTGTTGAGATCTTAGTTTCTTATATATCAAATAAAAAAAATGCTAAATCCACAATATTTTAATATTAATTTCATAACAAATCATAGGTAAGATATTATTGATAGATAGCACTGGAGCTAAACTGCTTTTGGTTTATTCAACTGGCACTGTAGCTAAATTTTTTTTTTCATTGTGTTTTTTTTTTTCTTTGAAATATTTATGTAAGCTGGCATATATATTGTTATACTGAAATAACAAATTTCACAATATTTTCACAATTATTGACGTGTCAATTTCTTATAAGTCAAAATAAAATAATAAAATATGAGATTGTGACTAATCACAACTGAAAATAAATGTTTTGAGAAAATATTACAACACTTATTATTATCACAATATTTTCACAATTGTTGAGATCCTAGTTTGTTATAGATCAAATAAAAAAAAATGCTAAGTTCACAACATTTTAATATTAATTTCTATCGTGCCTAATGTTTTTTTTTTTCCCAGTAATCAATTTGTGTTTTTTTTTTCTTTTAAATATTTATGTAAGCTGGCATATATATTGTTATATCGACACAATAAATTTCACAATATTTTTACAAATATTGAAGTATCAATTTCGTACAAGTCGAAATAAAATAATAAAATATGAGACTGTGACCAATCACAACTAAAAATAAATATTTTGAGAATAACAATAACAATGTTATCAATTTAAAACCAATAATAAGTTGTCATTTAAAATTTGTTCTAAAAATGTTATGAATATAGCATTTCTCTCAAATAAAATAAAAAAATATCTATTCAGATACTAAAAATGAAGATATTGTGAAAATATTGTGATATTTTGTTGTATCCTTAGACTTTTTTTTTTTAATATAGTCAAATTGGGTGAGCCAAAATTCATGGTTTTACACACAAAATCTGTATTAATTTTCTCACTATTGGAGCAGTACGTGCCTTGCACGTGCAGCCAACACTAGTCATTTAAAAAATTGTAGATTATGGTGGGTCCATGTGTGAGGTGATAGGCTAGTTTAGAAATGTTGTGTAGAAGAAATTAAAAAAAAAAAAAAAAAAAGTGGCACTATTAAGACAAGGATCATGATATTCTTTCTGTTGCTCAGTGTGTGTATATATATATATATACACACACACACACACCACTAATGATTTTTTATTTTTCCTTTTCTCTATCAACTTTTTCTTCCACATCATCTTTTGCATTTTTTATTTATTTATAAAATTTAAGGTTTTTCATTTACATTATCTTATCAAATAGTTTTGACAGAGAGTAGTGTTCTTTGACATAGTTTATTTGGGCAAATTAATTTTATGGGTTTGTTTAAATATGAGAATTTTTTTACATGTCCGTTTCCAGACACCTTATTTTGTTTTCTACTAAAGATATTTTTGCTAAAAGTGTGCTAATGTATATTTCTATTTTGAAAAAGTGAAGTTTTAATAAACTGTACATAAAAGATAAAATGCAAAAAATTAGCTTATAATATGTTCCCAAACATACAAATATGTGATGTTATAATTTTTTAATAATAATATGTATAGTGTAAACATTGAAAAACAATGAACTTTAAAATAAGTTGTACTTAAATTATTAAACTAGCTAATAATGATTAAACTAACAAACATGACTAAGTAAAACAAAAGGAAGTACTAAATTTGATTTGTTGTTACGCTGAATAATTTGATGTTACAGTTTCTTTAAACATAGCCCAGCCATCGGTAGACTGCAGGTCTAGTTGCTGGTACACAATCACCATGGGCAAATACTAAATTTAACATAATATACCAAATATGAGATGTGAATTAGTGATTCAAGTGATAATTCGGCAGTAATGAAATCTTTTGCTACACCTTGTGTATTTGGTTCCAACTTCACCTCCCTCCTCTTCTACTATCTTACCTAAAAAAAGTTGTTAGCGCAGGACTTTAGCACTGGAAATTTGCTTGATTACTGGGCGTCTGGGCCACACATATACCGTAAGAGCATATAGTATGTGAAAAATATGGGCCTTGTTGGTACACAATCACTATGGCCGAATACTTAATTTAAACATAATATACCAAATTTTTTTATTTGAGATATGAATTTTAGTCCATGTGAAAATCGTTTCGATAGAAATTCAAGTGATAGCTCAGCAGTAACGAAACCTTTTGCTACTTTGTATTTGGTTCCAACTTCACCTCACTCCTCTTCTACTATTTTACCTCCAAAAAAAAAAAAAAACCATTAGCATAGGACTTTAGTACTAGAAATTTGCTCGATCATTGGGCCACACATATACCTTAAAAAGCATATAGTATGTGAAAAAGATGGGCCTTGTGTTATCATAGTCCACGAAATGAAGACAGAGATGCGTCTACACCCCAAAGAGCAGAAGATTTGCCCAACTCCATTTAGGCCTTTGATAGTTGATACAAGGATGGGCCTTTGCAAAATGCTAGAAAGAGATGATATAGCAACCAATAAATAAAATGCAACATACAAAATAATTTCATAACAAATCTTAAGTGACAAACTAATATTACTCAATAAATATATACAACTCAACTCAACTCAATTCATTTTTTTTAAAGCCAATTCAATTAAGATTTACTAATAACTAATAGGGGTAATTTATAAGAAAAAAAATAAAATAAAATGTTGGTGAGTTTTGTGTGTCGATAATTCGATGTTTTAATAGAATAGATGAGATTTGCATTCTAGACATCTTCTTTGAAAACACCAAGAGAGTATCAGGTGAGCTACAAAACTTTTGGCAAATGTTGGTGTTTTATGTGTAAATACAAGTTTGAATAGCCAAGAATCTTGTAGCTCATTACAAAACAAAAAAAGAGTAATACTAGGACCACAACTTTTGACAACTTGCTCACGTGGCAATGGCAAGTTATGAGTGGTAGAGTTGTGAACCCGTTACTTTTACTGCACCACTCACGCTTTTGAATGTGAAGGGACCGATGTTAGAATTATGGTTAAAATGGTTTAAATTAAGTGTTTAGTCAATGTGACTTTTTTAGGTTGTTGGAATTGGAGCAATGTCACATTTTTCACATGGATCTATCACTGATATTACTTTTATTTATGCAAAAAGTCATGAAAACTGTTGAGTGTTTATACTTTTTAAATTAATTTTAGTATCAAAGCGGTTGATTTTGAGTTCAAACCATGTCTCCATTCTACGTCTTGCATTGGGTTTTGCATGGGCTCTTGTGAAATATGTATGCATTTGTGTTTGTATGTTTAGATGTTTGTGCTAAATGTATGTATGTGCGTGGAGTATTATGCGTAATTGCCTAATTGGGTGCATGTATGAAGATTATGAAGCTTGAATTGTATGGGTATGTGAAACTGTAGTTGGGATATTTGGGGGCAAGTAATTGAAGTTTATGGTCTTTTAAGTTTTAAAGGTTTTTTTTTATTAGGCAATGTTGCATGAATTACACCTTGATAAATGTCGTTTTTTTGTTAGTAAGTTACACAGACAGCCAATGCGTTTTGAACCTATGAGCCTATGACTTTACACTATCCATTCTTATGGGATGAGGAAATGTCATTTGAGTCCAAGCTAACTGGCTTCAAGTCTTTAACATGTCGGTTTTGTTTCAAAGATTTATGTATTATTTATTTGAGATGAGTTGTATGTGTATGTTACATTGTTTTCCTTATCATTGCCATTTTTTTTGGGTGGGCTTTCCTTGTGAAACAATCTTTGGCATATAGTAATTCTTCAATTGTGCTTTGTTCACCTGGTAGTACCATCTGGTATTGACTTGCAATGAATATCATTTGTGGATTGGTGGTAATGGAGTTTGCTTAGTGCTACTCTTTGATTTATAAAAAAAATTTGTTTTGTTTTGTTTTGTTTTTTTTTTCCTGGGATATTGCTGTGGCTTATGTCGTAGTAAGTCAAAGACTTAAACTGTGTCCTTCATATTTGCCCCTAAACATTGCTGGTCACCCATTGGACCATGTGCATCTTTTCACTTTAAACCGTGTTTTTCTACAGGGTCATTCCAAATCGGCAGCACCAGCCTGGAGCATACAGACTATATATACGTGGAACTCCTCAAGCGACATGCGCTGTCATTTGCATCTCAGATTCTCAAATCCATGGTCCAAGTTATCACAAGGTTCAATTTTTTTTCTTCTTATTTTGTTGTGCAGAGATGACTTGATGATCTCTTGCTCAGTTTTATGGTCAAAACGTACTGTCACTGGGCTTATTATAATGTTGCAAAATCCAAAAATAATGTTGGCTTCAAAAATTTAACAAAGAAAATTAACGTTTCATGATGCAAGAGTGTTAAATTAGAAAGATTTTTGTGGTCTGTCCTTCTAATGTTGTTACAGATTGCTAGTTTTCCAGTAAGGTGACTTGCCTTATGCAGTAGTGGCAGTTTTCTAATGTCACGTGCTATTAATATTTGTTTTTCATGAAAATCATGCTTCTTATAAAGAGGTCTGTTCTTCTCAATTTTAAGTCATACTCTATTTTGTTTGCAACTCTACTTTAGGTTGACGAATCATTGTTGAAGGGAAATAAAAATGAATATGACGGATCTATGTGGCTCATGAAACCGAGGAGCACGGATCCACAGTGGATGGATGGATACAACACAACATTCATCCTTCCAGGTTTGACTCCAAGGATCCCTAAATGGAATTTGCGTTTTACGATTAAGTCTGATGTGGCTTTTGCTTGATCTCCATGCAAACGTATATAAGGAGAGTTCTTGCGTCACACGTTTAACCATAATCAAAGGACTCCTATATGGAAAAGAACTCTAGAAGGAATGTAAAAGGAAAGAGTTTCAATCCTAGAAGGAATGGATTTCTTGGCTAAGGCACAAATGTCAACCCTACACTACTATAAATACCCCAAAACTCTCATAAATCAAGGTACGCATTATTCACTCAACTCTGGCACTCTAGGGTTGCAAAAAATTTCTAACTTGACCTTCGAAAGGTTTTTGGCCGGCACCACACCGGTGCTTTCTGTGAGGTCTTCTCTTTTCGTTTTGTAGGTATTGTCTCGGTTTGCGAGAGCGTGCAGCTTATTGATGATTTTTCGGCATCATTAGTTGGCGCTGTCTGTGTGGAATAGCGAGAAATCAGCCTTTGCTTTATCCCTGAGACAAAAGTTGCATGGTACTCACTCGATCGATGGCAACAACCAACAATCAGGGTGACGAACCACACAACATGGCCTTGGAGAGGCAAGTCCAAACGCTCGCGGCAGTGGTCGAACGCCTAACCAAGCAAAATCATGATTTGGAGGAGCAGTTGCAGCAAAGGAATGCGCACCTTGGCACATAGGAGGAAGACCAGGAAGGGACAAGTGCTGAAAAGAGGAATCAGGAAGGACCTGAAGGTAGCCACGCTCCGAGCAAACCGGAGAGGCAGGACACTAGCCAGCCATCTTTCTCGGACACTCTCCCTCCTCACATAGCCGCTGAGATGTAGATGATGAGGGAACAGATGGATGTGATGATGAATGCCCTCAAAGGTCGAGTATCCAGCGACCTCAATGACTTGGTCCAATGAACTGATTCACCTTTCACAACACCCGTCAGTTCATGCCCCCTTCCCCTAAAGTTTCTCATGCCTCAGGTGGAGAGTTATGACGGGTCCAAGGACCCCTTAGATCACCTAGAATCTTTCAAGACCATAATGCACCTTCAAGGTGTGCCAGATGAGATCATGTGCAAGGCCTTCCCCATTACGCTGAAGGGACCTGCGAGGATATGGTATAGAAGACTGACGCCCAATTCAATTAGCACTTTTAAGGAGTTAGGCGCTCAATTCGTGTCACACTTTATTGGGGGCCATCGGTACAAGAAGTCCACCGCGTGCCTGATGAGCATTAAGCAAAGGGAGGACGAGACGCTGAGATCGTACATCGCTCGCTTTGACAAGGAAGCTCTCTCAATCGATGAAGCGAACGATAAGATACTTGTAGCAGCGTTCACAAACGGACTGCGGAAGGGTAAGTTCCTATTCTCCCTATATAAGAATGACCCGAAGACAATGTCGGATGTGCTTTACAGGGCAACGAAGTACATGAATACAGAAGATGCACTGTTGGCCTGAGAAGAGAAGCCCAGAAAAAGGGAAAGGCAGGAAGACGCACGATCGGATAGGGGGCGGAAGATGGCTAAAACTAGAGAACGACGGGAGGATCGACACTCCAAACCACCTTTAGGAAGGTTCACGAGCTTCACCCCGCTTACTGCCCTAATCGACCAAGTATTGATGCAGATTAAGGATGAAGGAGCCCTGACATTTCCTGGCAAGCTGAAGGGAGATCCTAATAAGAGACCAAGGGAAAAATACTGCCGTTTTCATCAGGATCATGGCCATGACACAGCAGACTGTTATGACTTGAAGCAACAAATAGAAGCTCTTATTAGACAAGGAAGGCTGCAGAGGTTCGTTAGTAAGGAAAGGACAGATCCACCTCAAGACCTAGCTCCCCGATGGGAAAACGAGCACCTAAGGCCCCCGATAAGAGACATAAGGATGATCATTGGGGGCGCAGTAGCGTTGGGGTCGTCCAAAAAGGCCCGCAAAACATACCTAAGGATGGTTTATAACGTCCAGATGATAGGTGCCGTGCCAAAGATGAGATGGATCGACAACCCAGTCGTCGAGTTTTCAGAAGAGGATGCACAGCGTCTCCACCACTCGCATGATGATGCGATTGTTGTGACTTTACAAGTAGGGGATAACAATATGCACCGGGTCTTGGTTGGCAACGGAAGCTCGGCTGATATCCTTTACTACCCTGTATTCCAACAGATGGGAATCGGAAGAGAGCGACTGGTTCCAACAAACGCACCCCTCGTTGGTTTCGGAGGAACAAGGGTCTACCCCCTTGGCGTTATCACATTGTCCGTGACGGTAGGAGATTACCCCCAACAGAACCAGTGGAAGAGTTATTAGAAGTACCCCTTGACGATTCTAGGCCCGAACGGACCACAAGGATCGGAACCTTGGCCAGCCAATCAGTTCGACATGCACTTGCATTGTTCCTCAAGGAAAACCAAGACGTTTTTGCATGGAGTCACGAGGACATGCCGGGGATTGACCCGTCAATCATGGTCCACAGATTGAATGTATCACCCTCATTCTCTCCCGTCCGACAGAAGAAGCGAGTGTTCGCCCTTGAGTGAGATTGAGCCATAGCCGAGGAAGTACAGAAGTTACGAGAAGCAGACTTCATACGTGAAGTGCACTACCCGGATTGGTTGGTAAACGTCGTAATGGTCAAGAAGGCCAATGAGAAGTGGAGAATGTATGTCGACTTCACAGATCTGAATAGGGCCTGCCCCAAGGACAGTTATCCACTCCCTCAAATTGATACATTGGTAGATTCCACCGCAAGACATGAACTTTTGAGCTTCATAGATGCCTTCTCCGGCTACGACCAGATCAAGTTGGATGAGGCTGATCAATAGAAAACCTCGTTTGTTACGAGTCAAGGGCTTTTTTGCTACAAAGTAATGCCCTTCGGACTTAAGAATGTAGGAGCCACGTATCAGAGATTGATGAACAAGATGTTCGAGCACCAAATTGGGAGAAACGTGCAGGTTTACATAGATGACATGTTGGTGAAAAGCATTCGGGAGTCCGACCACTTGAACGACCTCTAGGAGACTTTCGACACTCTTCGGTCATATAAAATGAAACTGAATCCGAGTAAGTGTGCGTTTGGGGTAACCGCAGGAAAGTTCTTGGGATTTATGGTGTCTCAAAGGGGTATCGAGGTCAATCCAGAAAAGGTGAAGGTGATAATGGAGTTGGCTCCTCCAAAGACGGTAAAGGAAGTACAAAGTTTAAACGACAAGATAGCGGCCTTAAACAGATTCATATCTCGGGCAACAGACAAATGTCTCCCTTTCTTTCGCACGTTGAGAAAATTATTTGAATGGACGGACGAGTGCCAAAAGGCATTTGAAGATTTAAAGGCGTATCTCTCTACTCCACCGTTACTCAGCCCATCCAAGCCAGGGGAAGAATTATTCCTATACCTTGCCATCTCCTTAGCAGCTGTTAGTGCAGCTCTTGTTAGAGAGGAAGATAAGGTATAAAGGCCCGTATACTTTATAAGCCAAGCACTCAAAGGAGCAGAAGAGAGGTACCCACAGATGGAGAAGCTCGCATTTGCATTAGTAACTGCGGCACGCAAACTAAAACCATACTTTCAAGCACATACCATAAATGTCCTAACGGATAAGCCCTTACGAAGATCAATGAGTAGCCCCGAAGCTGCGAGCCGAATGGTGTTGTGGGCGGTCGAGCTAAGTGAGTTTGAAATTTGGTACCAACCACGAGCGGCTGTGAAGGGACAAGTGGTAGCGGATTTCATCATTGAGTTCACCATGAAAGACCAGGGGGCAGAGGAGACTCCTATGTGGAGGATCCACACAGATGGATCTTCCAATAAACATGCAAGAGGGGCCGGAGTGGTACTCCACACCCCGGAGGGAGATAAGATCGAATGCATGATCCGTTTGGACTTCACCGCGACCAATAACGAAGCAGAGTACGAGGCCTTTGTCATGCAGGACTGGACCTTGCAACAGTAGCCGAAGCTAAAAATGTGGTCATGTACTCTAATTCCTAAGTGGTGATCAATTAGGTTAATGGAAGCTACGAGTGCAAGAATGAAAGAATGAAGAGATATCTCGAGGAAGTGAAGGGTCGAACGAGTAACCTTCAAATCAGGTTGGTTCAAATCCCAAAGGAGGAGAACCAAGATGCCGACCGACTTGCAAAAGCAGCTTCCGCAAAACCTATGATCGTCCCCAACCAGGTATTATCCTTCGTTCAAATATCATCTCTATTAGATAGTACTAGCGTACAGGAGGTAAGTAGTGAGCACTGTTGGATGACTCCAATAGCCATATATCTAAAAGACGGCAAACTGCCAAACGACAAAGAGGCCACAAGAAAGTTGAAGGTTAAAGCTGCCCGGTTCGTTTTGATTAAAGACGTCCTATACAAAAGAGGATTCTCCCAACCTTACCTAAGATGTCTCAATCACGAAGAGGCGGACTACGTTATGAGGGAGGTCTATGAAGGAGTTTGCGGCAACCATTTTGGATCTAGGTCTTTAGTGCACAAGCTACTTCGTGCAGGATACTATTGACCAACAATGCAGAAGGATGTTGACACATATGTCAGAGCCTGCGACAAGTGCCAACGATTTGGCAATTTCATAAGGCAACCAACAGAAGAGCTTACCCCTATGACGGCCCCATGGCCATTTGCATAATGGGGATTAGACATTATGGGCTCGTTCCCAATAGCGGTAAGGCAACTGAAGTTCTTAGTAGTTGGCATTGACTACTTTACTAAATGGGTGGAAGCGGAAGCTTTGGCCACTATCACGGAGAAGAATATCCGAAGTTTTGTATGGAGGAATATTATTTGCAGGTATGGTATTCCGAGGGTGCTAGTTTCAGACAACGGAAAGCAATTCGACAACGACACATTTAGAGATTTTTGTTCCCAGCTGGAGATCAAGAACCACTACTCGTCACTCGCCTACCCGCAGGCCAATGGACAGGTTGAAGTCACGAACCGGTCCTTGCTCAAGATTATCAAGACCCGGCTAGAGGGGTCACAGGGCATATGGCTGGATGAATTACCAAGTGTTTTATGGGCATACAGGACAATGACAAGAACACCAACAGGGGAAACACTGTTCCGATTGGCGTATGGTAGTGAGGCCGTCATACTGGCAGAAGTGGGGCTAATAAGCTACGGGTTGGGAACTACGACGAGAACAAAAATGACGAAGCCATGCGTATGCAGCTCAATCTTGTGGACGACAGCGAAACAGAGACTAGCGCAATACCAGGACCAGATGGCGAAGCATTACAACTCTAAGGTCAGGAACAAGGACTTCCAAATTGGAGATCTTATCTTAAGAAGAGTACTCGATGCTACAAAAGATGCCTCCCAGGGGAAGCTAGGACCTAACTGGGAAAGACCATACAGGATCGTTTCATGGCATAGGAAGGGAACGTACTACCTAGAGACACTAGACGGGAAAAGACTAAGTCATCCATGGAACACAGAGCACCTGAAGAAGTACTACCAGTAGACGAAGAACGAAGACGACCGTAATATCACCCTCCTCATTTCTAGTTTATCTTTTCCAGTAGATAGTTGTAGTTTTTATTTCCTACAAGTACTTTTAGAGCCTAAAAGGCGATTTTCTTATTTTTTATGAACAATATTCTACCTATCCATTATAATAAGAGGAGTTTATTCAGAGCATATGGAATGTATTTTTCTCAAGACCATATAGTGGACAGATCATCCCAAGTAGGATGAAATCTATTAAGTCCACATACTGGACGAATCATCCCTAGGAGGATGAAGATTTATCAAAGTCTACATACTGGATGGATCATCCCAAGAAGGATGAAAATTTACAAATCCATATAATGGATGGATCATCCCAAGTAGGATGAAAATATATCAAGTCCACATAGTGGACGGATCATCCCAGGAGGGATGAAAATCTACAAAGTCCATAAAGTGGACTGGTCATCCTATAAAGGACAAAATTTATTGTCCACATACTGGACGGATCATCCCAAGTAGGATGAAAATATATCAAGTCCACATAGTGGACAGATCATCCCAGGAGGGGTGAAAATCTAGTCCATAAAGTGGACGGGTCGTCCTATAAAGGACAGAATTTATTGTCCACACAGTGGACGGATCGTCCCATAAAGGATGAATTTAGTCCACACAGCGGACGGATCGTCCAATGAAGGATGAATCTATCAAGTCCATAAAGTGGACGGATCATCCTATAAGGATGAAATTCATTTGTCCACAAAATGGATGGGTCGTCCCATGAAGGACAAAGTTTATTTAAGTCCACAAAATGGACGGATCATCCTATAAAGGATGAAATTTGTGTCCTCAAAATGGACGGATCATCCTATAAAGAATGAAATTTATTAAATCCACGAAGTGGACAGGCTGTCCAATGAAAAGCAAAATTTATGAAGTCCATAAGGTGGACGGGTCCTCCTACGAAGGATGAAACTTATTCAAATTGACAAGTTGTCCAATAAGGGATAAAATTTTTCATCCATCCCCGCACAGGACGGGTCAATTTTGGCAAGCATGTCTTGTTCAACATAATAAACTACGAATAGCACGATTAAAGATCATAAAAGCTTAAAAAAGAAATGCTTCAAAAAATCTGATCAAAAGTACAATGTTAAAAACATAAGACGACGGACTGAAATGTGTTCGATAAATTGTTTTCCCATACATTTTAAACATAAATAAATAAAGTTACATATTACTCTTGGGCTACGACGGTATCCTCTTGGTCATCAGGGCCTTTGGGTGAGGGTTGACGAACATCATCAACAACGGATACCTTCTCGTCAACCTTCCGGGCCTCACCACCATTTTGTTCTCCACCAAAGAGCTCATCGATATCTTCTATATCAATGGGACGAGCTAGAGTCTGACCTTTTGGATCAATGGAGATATGTGCAAGATTCAAATCAGGATACGAGGCCTTCACCTGATGGAGACAATCATTGAACCCGCCACCAAAAGAGGAACCTAGTTCGGCTAGGAGGGTGTCGGAATCTCAATATTCCTTGATAGCATCTACCTTTGCCTGACAGATATTGTCTTTGTTAGCTTTTACTATCTCCCTCAGTAACTCCACCTCTTTTTCCAATTTCTCATGAGCCTGCTCGGACAGTTTTAGCTTCTCTTCGTGACGAACCTTCCAAAGTTTGAGCTCATCAAGTTCCTCCATCGTCGCCTTTGACTTTGCACGGATGCATTCTAGCGTCTTTTCTTGAGCAAGGCAACGGTCCATTAACCCTTTAGCCATTAAGACCGTCTACACCCAAAAAAAAAACAATGAGTAAGTAAATTAATAATATGACAGAGCAGGTAAACGACGGGTACTAACTTGAGTAAGGCTATACAGAGCCGTCTACCCTATTGTTTCTGTCACATGATTACCCAAATCCTCATAATCCTCCTTTGTGATGATGGAGGTCACCTGAGTAAGAGCGTACTGTGGATCTTCTCGGAGCAAGATGGGAGGTTTCTCCTTGACAGGATCAGGATTGGTCATTAAACCATTACCCTTGCCCAACTTAGGGGGCAACTTCGACCCACTGGATCCTTGAACGGCGGCCAACCCCGTCACCACCTTCTGCCTTTTTGAGTGACGATCAACCTTCTCTGACGGCCTCTTTATGGATGGATGGAACGAACTCGTCTTGGAAGGTGCGTTACCCTCTTATTTCTTCTTGACGGCGGCTTGCTGCTTGATGAGTGCCCTTCTCCTAGCGGCATCCATTTCTACAAGAAAGGTGACAGATAATAACTAGAGGTACAAATTATGGTAATAAAAAATAAAAACGGATGGCACATAAATAACTTACGACGGCGGATTTGATTATCGTATTGACAGGCAGCGTTGGAGGGTTCAGGATCGTCACAGTACCAATGTAGAGTATCCAACATGACCAACTTAACTTACATTCTCTCCGAGAACTTGGTGGTCTGGAAGATTCTCTCTAAGAAACCAAATTGTTCAGTTGTAACAGGTGGACGGTCCCTAGCTGCAAAGTGAGCGGTTAGAATAAACTCCAATGCTTGATAAAAACTTGTAAGTAGGACGGGCTCATATCGGACGGAGGCATTATCCCCCAGGTCTTATCTACTGGCATGTATTCATGGTCGTCAGGAAGACACATCCAATCGTCCCCCTGAAGGAAGAAATATCAACCTTTCCAGTTGCGATTGGAGTCTGGGGTCTCGGACACTAGCCTAAGCACCGGACTCCTCGGCACAAAGCTATACATGCCCTTCTACTTGGTAGTCTCAGATGGATGGTAACAATGGAAGAACTCTTCCACTGTTAATCATCTCGTCCTGTTAGACATCATACCATACAAGACCTCAACACTTAGAAAAACCCTCTAGGCATTTGGTGAGATTTGACTGACGGCCAAACCTAGGTACTGAAGGAGGTGATGGTGCAAAGCACTTAATGGGAATCATAGACTCGCTTTGAGCATCTGCTCATACACACCAACGTCTTCAAGACCCTTGTAATAGCACTTCTCAGACTTAAAAGGTAGACAGATGGGGATGTTATCAGGAATCTGATACTTCTGCCTAAGCGTATTAAAGTGTGATTGCTAGATGCCGAAGATAAAATCGTTCATCGTCCACAAAGGAAGCATGACAAATTCCCTGAAACCATCAGGGCCTATGACGGACTGGATCAGTGGATCTATACCGTCTAAGTCATCATTCGAGTCATACTCTGACCCATCCTCATCCTGCCCTTCATCTTCCACATTGGAAGGAGAGCTGGTTGATGGTTCCCTCTCGCTAGAGGTATCCTGGTCTGCTTGACCTGACGAGAACGCCTCTTTGTAGCTTGCTCTCTCATGGACAAAAGACTGACCGCTTGACGCTTCACTAGACATCTGACACCTATAGATGATGGGTAAAGGAAACCTAAGACTCTAGTTCTATACTAATGACGGACCAACATACAAAATAAAGAACAGAAATTAATGAAGCAAAGAAGGTACTCACAGCTGGATAGTACAAAAAATCAACAGACGAACTGAAAGGACGATTAATCGCAACTTACTGACGCGATGGATCACACAAAGTGGACAGTTGCGCTCTGATCAGCCTAGATTTTTCCAAAACATAAAAATGAAAGGGATGGACAGTATATATAGAGGGAACGACGTGGAAGACGAAGGAATGTATCGATTCCAACAAGCCACCAATAGAGTATCGCCACGTGTCCCTGATGCATTTATGACTCTGTTCCAACCTGTCAATCAGAACACGCCTATCAAGGGTCAAACTAACCGTCATTCCATGAGCCCATAGAGAATAGTTGACGGTTTCATGGAATGAGGGGGCAATTGAAGGGAAATAAAAATGAATATGATGGATCTATGTGGCTGATGGGTTATAGCTGGCGAAACCGAGGAGCACGGATCCACAGTGGACGGACGAATACGACATAGCATTCATCCTTCTAGGTTTGACTCCAAGGATCCCTAAATGGAATTTGCGTTTTACGATTAAGTTTGATGTGGCTTTTGCTTGATCTCCATGCAAATGTATATAAGAAGAGTTCTTGCGTCACACGTTTAACCCTAATCAACGGACTCCTATAAGGAAAAGAACTCTAAAAGGAATGTAAAAGGGAAGAGTTTCAATCCTAGAAGGAATAGACTTCTTGGCCAAGGCACGGATGTCAACACTACACTACTATAAATATCCCAAAACCCTCACAAATCAAGGTATGCATTATTCACTCAACTCTGGCACTCTAGGGTTGCGAAAAAGTTCTAACTTGACCTTTGGAGGGTTTTCGGCCGGCACCACACCGGTGCTCTCTATGAAGTCTTCTCTTTTCGTTTTGTAGGTATTGTCTTAGTTTTCGAGAGCGTGCAGCTCATTGGTGATTTTTCGGCATCATCAATTGTGTTTTTCAAAATTCTATTTTGGGTTAATACTTATTGGTGTTGTATTTTTGAGTTCCTCATCACAAGTAGTCTCTCTCCCTCTTATCACTTTGGTTTGATTTTTGTTTGAGTTAGGACTTAGTTATTTTGGAAGTGATAATTGAATTTGAATAAGAAATTAAAAAAAAAAAATTCAAAACTTAAAACTTAAAACTTTAGTTGTAAAGAAAAATATTTGCAAAGAAAAAAGAAATAGGAAACATATCAAATCGGTTCTATTTTGTCCATCTGGTCTACTTCGGTCCATTCTGTCCACTTCGGTCCATTTGGTCTTATTTAGTCCATTTCAGCTCACTTCGGTCCATTTGGTCCAATTCGGTGTATTTACTTAAGAATGAAAAAAGACAAGTTTTGATTGAGAGTACTATCAATTATTTGAATAATATCAATTGTAATTATAGGATAAGTTTTTGTTATCATAATAATTTTTTTAAGAAAATGAGAATTTGAATAATAACTTTAAAATTTAAAAATTTTAGTTGTACTAAAAGAAATTAGAAAAAAATAATGCATAATAACAATATTTAGAAGAACATGGACCATTTCAAAAAAGAATAATAATATCAATAAAAAACATAAAAAGTTATATATTTGTAAAAAATAGAGTGATGAAAATTATTTTTTGAAAATTTTAATTTTTAGGAAGAACAAATTATATACAATAAAATTTAGAAAATAGATTATACATATTTAGTATAAGTTTGTTATGAGTTTTGATACCATAATAATCTCCTTTAATAGTGTGAATAATTTATTTGAAACTTAAAAGGTTTAGTTGTAGAAAAAAAGAAGAAGAAGAAGCATACTATAACATAAATTCGAAGAATATAGACCGCCTTATACGAGAATAATACCAATCAAACACATCCAAAATAATAGAATGATATATTAGTAGAGATAGAAAGATGAAAAATAATTTTAGAAATTGTTTAACTTTTAGGGAGAGCTAAAATTATCTTCAACAAATTATACATTATATTATAATTACAAAATGATTATCTATTCCCACTTATTGCAAGGGTATGTGACTAGTTTAGGATAAATTGCTAACAATAGCCAATAGGATTCAACTATGTTCTATCAATTTTACCAAAAAAAAAAAAAAAACACTTTGTTCTATCAAATTTTATTTAGCTAGCTAGGATCAACCCAATTTGTTAAAAATGGGATTTTCCAAGCTTGCTAATTTACCATCTCACATATGAAGACAAATTTCACTTGCAACAAGTTGAATCCTAGATTTCACATATTGAAATAAGAAAAAATATAGTTAGATTATAATGCACCAATTATTGAACTAGAATAGCGATGAAAGATAGAACTATTAATAGATTCCACATCTTTCACATATATTAGCATGCAATGAAACACATGATATGAGATGACAACTATAAAAGTTAATAGTGGCAGTAAATAATTTAGCAAATATGCAAAGGTGGAAGTGTTGCAATACCTACATATTGCACCTAATGCAATTACTATCAATGGTTGAGATTGATAGTTGCAAAAAACAACTTTCAATCTCAACCATTTATTAAAAAAGTTAAGATAAAAGTTAACAAAAGTAAAAAGTAAAAGTTTAAAAAGTAAAATGTAAAAAAAATTTGTGAGAAAAGAAGATGAATTGCATCCGATGCAATATCCTAGGTATTGCCGCAGATCCTAATCCGTTCTTTTAACAAATTTTTATTACAGGCTGAGAATGATCCAATTTATGAGCCCCATGCTCTCTGGTACTCTCCAGAGAGCATGTGCAATCAGCAACGACATTGCCTATAGTAAGACTAAACAATTGGTTTTGCATATGGCTTGATGTGTAAAGAAATTCTTACGTTCATTTTATACTTGGCATAAAAAAAAAAAAAAAAAACCTAACTGTATCCTTTTCGAAATCCCTAAACACAAAATTAAGGCCTTTTTTCCCAATTCAAATACCATAATTCCATTCAACCAAAATTATATGCACAGCAACAGTTATACAGTTACAGGTAAACGATCCAACTCCTCATTTCTCAACCAACAACAGAAATTTCAATTACAAATACAAAAATAAAGAGATCGAAATCAAGATCAAAATGTACCGAAGGTCAACAATCACCGTCGATCTCCACCATCACGACGTTCCTTCTCAATTTCTTGCCTATGTTTCTCGGCGAGCTTATCGAGAGCCGATTCCACAGCATCTTGACCACCAAGAAGCAACCGGGTCACGATTTCCGGGTCGGTCTCGAACCGAGCAGCTTCGAACTCCTTCCGGGCGTTCTCTCTCAGTATGTCTTGCCACAGGAAGCCCCGCGAATCGGTCCACGTGAAGAACCGGGAAGCCCTAAGGATGTCCCTGTAGAGACTCAGTGCCTCGCGCCGAGTGCTGGTGAGTCGGCGACGATTTAGCAGCTCGGCCTCATCGTCGTCAAGAGTAGGTTTTTGTTCCTTCGCCAGGTGACGGTCCAAGAGCTCTTCAAGGGTGTCAGGTCCGTTGTGCAAGAGCCGGCGGATACAAACGACGTCGCAGCGAGCTATGAGGTTGTTCAAAGGAATCATCGACATGCTTCGCCATTTTTGCAGCTTCGTAATGGCTATCATTCTCACTCTCTCTCTCTCTCTCCGATTGCGTTTGAGCGATAGTATCAGACACAGCTCACACAAGTAAACAAGACTAAACAGACCGTGAGAGAGAAGAAGAAGAAGAAGAAGGAGAAGAAAAAGGGTGTCAGTCCATTTTTAGCTCTCTCTGTGAGAGAGAAGAAGAAGAGCTTTTATTAGAGAAGGCCAAGGCTTAGATTGGTGTGCTGTGTGAATGTTATGGGCAGTACTTCAGGTGTGTGAGACCTTATTATTATTTTTATAGGAAATTCATATCTATGTCTTAATATCTATATTTAGTTTGGTTTACAGTTTGGCAATTGTCTTTGTTGTTGTAATTGTAAAATGTGTTGTGTTTGGTGTCTGGAGGAATGAGACACAGACAGTGCTTTCTTTAATTGAAGAACCTAAGACATAGCAACCTAAATTTTGTTTGCCTTTTTTATTTTGTAGTTAATAAAACTCAACTGGTTTGGGGTCCAAAATAAATTTGGCTATCACACTGAAAGAAACATGAATATACAATACCACTAACTTCACCCACGTTTTCTCTCTTTGCCTGTTTTTAGTTTACTTATGATACATTCGTGATTCATAAGTTTGTGATGGAAGGACCTTCAATTATTGCCCAAAGAACGTGCACCTGCCTCATCTGCAAAGGATGAGAATGAAGTTTCACTTGTTTTGAGGGGTCCAAATCATTTTGTAGCTCCATCCCTGCTGTTGAGTAGATGAAAATATTATGTTGCATACTTGTTTGACATAAATATGTTGCCAATTTGAGAAGTCCATATGACAGAGGAACTGGTTAAGGGACTATTTTTTTGCAATAATTTAGTGAATTATAAATATATTACTTGTTCCCTGCTTTGTTTTCTGTACACTTGTTGGATGTGTCTGATACAGATCTGACAAAAATATATCCGTAGTAGTACAGTTGGAAAACACAATTTTGGTTCTATTCTATGTTTTGTGTATCAACTTTCTAATTGCTTTTGTTTTTTTGGAGGGGAGATTTTGAAACAGGAGGCTACTCCTACCAAGAGACTGCTCAATGATCTTTTGAATATGCATGATGGGTTGATGATGAAGGCTGGCTGAAGGAATGCAAAAAACACATGGTTGACACTTTCCAGTAGAGGATCTATTTAGCATTCTTGTTCCAGCAGGAAAAGAAATTAACAAGGTATGCTTCAAATATACACTTTATATGTTTTACGGCTTTAGTTGAACTACATGATAGCCACAACTAGCATGTTTCTTGTAGAACTCCAGGATCTTTTGTAACAACCCCTCCTCCCCCTTTTATCTTGAATATCTAGATTTTAGGCTTTAGTCCCAACTCTATGATTTTAGGTTTTAGTGTCGACTCTATGGTGCCTTTTCTTTTAGTCTCTGATATCTTCTGCAAATCAAGTTCACAGGACTAGTTGGTTTGCACTTGGGCTCCCTATTGATTTGTTTTTAAAAGATGCTATAGATAAATCACAGGAGGCGGCAACTAGTGCGTTTGAAATTTTTACTGGTAGGAGTCAATCCTTGTATATCAGTGCTTCAGTCTTGATTTGCCTGGAGTGGATGATACTTTAGTTCTTCTAGCAGTATTATTGAACCAGAGTAATTGTTGCAGGTTTAGTAAAGGTTCTGCAGGCTATTAATGGTACCACATGGCACAATATATCTTTAGGTTTATGGGTTGCAGCTCTACGGCTAGAGCAAGGAGCAGAATTGATTCAATATTTTTATTGGAAATAAAATTATTAAGGGAAGAGACCGGGAAAAAAATAAAAAACTAATTAAAGTCTCTTCTTCTTTTCTTTTTTTGGGCGCTTGGGGGTTGGGGTTATACTCTCCACATGGCTTGTACATATGTTGCATAAATTTGAAAAGAGAGAAAAAAAAAAAAAAAATCCAACTTCAAGCCATTGTAATATCTTAATTAAACTTGGCCAGGCATTGGAAAAGTTATTGGTTTTGAAATTAATTTTTTTTTATAGTTTAGTAAGCTGTTCATGTACCATATATTGTATAACTAATACTTGAAATATGAATGGAGAATGAGCAAGAAACCTGATTACTTATTAAGCAAAGGAAAATGTTGAGAACTGATAACATTGGCTATTTGGAAAGAACTTTTGTACAACAGAAGTTAAGCTTTGATTTTTAGGACACTTCTTCAGTGGTAATTAGGAATTAGGGGTGGCAAAATTTGACACGACCCGCGAACCCGACACGACACGACACGACACGAAATTAGCAGGTTATGGGTTGAGACTTAATGGGTTCGTGTCATATTCGGGTTGACATGTCTAACCCGTTTAATAAATGGGTTGGGTTAGTGTTGAACACATAGAACCCGTTTGACCCGTCTGACCCGTTTAATTAAATGATATTTTACCAATATACCCTTCAAACTCTTGGTATATAAACTTATTAGTTGTTGTGATTTATTCTCTTTGACATATTGTGATTGATTATTTGTGATATTGGGATATGTTTTAATTTTGAATGATTATTTGTGATGCAGTTACTCGTTAGTTCTGAATTTTATATTAAAAATATTTATTTGTTTGTTTTTTCATTAATTATTATTTTTCATTTTGATAAAAGCTGATAAACAGGTCGACACGACTGACCCGTTTAATAAATGGGTCGTGTTAGGGTTGAGGAATCTTGACCCGTTTAATAAACATGTTGGGTTAGTGTTGACCTATGTAGTCGAATACTCATGACTTGACACGACACGAACCCGACACGCGAACACGAATTGCCACCCCTATTAGGAATGATGGACACTTGAAAATGAGTTTGCAAACCTTTGTTGATTCTTTAATGGGAAGTGCCTTTGTTAACCTTCTAGAAGGTGCAGAGTTGTCAACAAATTGTGTTGTTCCCATCGATTTTTTTTAAACTACTAAGTGAATCTTTTCATAATTCTTTCACCATAATGGTTCATATTCCATGGTGCCTAAAACAAAATTTATATCTAAAATGCTAAACTACTATAATTTCACAAAGACACGTATCTGCTGGAACTCTTGTCTGAAAATTCAGCTTTTACCAATTGTGAGACCCATTTTTACTTTATTCTGAAGGTAGAATCAGAGACTAGAATGCAGGTTGTTCTCATTAAGAATCATTCTTTAGATTCCCCTGTGGTTCTATATAACTTCTTTTTCTAGATATTTGCTTAGATCTGTTTTCATCTTACTTCGTTTTAAGAGAGGGATTTATGTGAGGGTCCTGTTATCTATGCCTTGCCTAGATACATGATTTAAAAACCGGACTGGATTGGCCGGTTCAACTGGTTGAATTAGAAACTGAATCTAGAATTGGTCCAGTTAAAACCAAAAAAAGGGGCAAAAAACCATTCAAAATCGAAGAGAAAAAAATCTGTCAAGAACCAGGTTAAAAATTATAAAAATATGCACCAATTATCTATAAAACTTTATTGACAACACAAGTTGAAAATTATAAAGTTGAAAGTCCAAAAAATATTTAAGAGTGAAAATTTTAAAAGAATTTTAGGAAAAAAGAGAAGCAAAATTTGAAACTAATTTTTTGTGAAAATGTCAAAATTAAAACTATTTGTTGGAAGTATGAATTGAAAACACTAAAAATTTTGAGAATGCTTGCAATTGGCATATCATACAACCATGTTAGTCAAGAACTGAATAACTGGTTTTAATTGTTTCTAGTCTCCTCTCTCTATATATATATACCCAGAAAAAAAAAATCATTTTGACTTTATTTATTTTCAAAATACAGTCCGTCCTTCCATGATCAAGTTTTTAAATTAGGTATATTTTCTTGAGTGTTACCTTAGGACTTAGGTTTTTATGTTAAACTCAACAACTCAAAAAAAAAAAAAGAAATTTAACTCAATTTTAAAAATATCACCATATTCAGATATATATATATATATATAACTTCTATATGATTTCTGTTTCTAAATATTTGCTTTGATCTGCTTTCAACTTAATTTTAGGAGAGGGATCTATGTGAGGGTCCTGTCACTTATGCTTCGTCTAGATACATGTTTTAAAAACTAGACCGGACGGGTTGGTCAACTGGTTGAATTAGAAACCAGATCTAGGACTGGTCTGGTCAAAACCGGCAAAAAACTAGTCAAAATTGAAAAACAAAAAAAAATCAGTTAAGAACCGGATCTCTTTTTCAGTTCTTTGATCGGTCCAATTTTTAAAATCATATGCTGTTGATAATGTTATTATGGTAGAAGAATGTGAACTTATTGATGAAAGTGACACAGTCCTACCAATCAAAGGATGGTAAAAATAGGTTCCGTGAAAGTGTGGCAAGAAGTAATAGATGTAAAGTTGATACATGTTAATGGGCCTAATTTTTATTGGGTTCGGTTAATGTGTATCCTTAGGGCGCACATTAAGCCATCCATTTATGGTAAAATTTTTTCGGGAATTAAAAAAGCTTTCAATACTTTTTTAATTTCCGAGAAATTTTTTTTTCCAAAAATGAATAATTATTGTGTGCCCTTAGGGCACACATTAACAAAATCCATTTTTATTTATAAAAGAATGTTGGCGAAAATGCACTTTTAGTCCCTACATTTTGGGTCAATTCCTATTTTGGTCCCAAAATTGATTTCTTTGCTAATGTCATCCCTAAAAAGAGAAAATCGTTTTTAAAATGGTCCTTTCCGTCAGGCTAGAAACGGAGAAATCTTACGTGGCTAACGGAATGCCCTATTTGCTGCCGTGGCGCTGACGTGGCTATTAAAATATTATTAAAAAAGATTATTTGTCAAATTTTAAATGTCATGTCAGCATTTTAATTTTTTTAAATAAAGCCACGTCAGAAATTTTATATAAAAAAGAAATTAAATTAAAAAAAAAAACCTTAAATCTAATTTAATTAAAAAAACAACTTGTTTCTCAAAAAAAAAAAAAAAACTAGGTGTTCTTCCCCATCAAACCCAGGAAGAACTCAAACCCACATTCCCAAAAAAGAAACCCACTTGAATTACAGAAAGCCAAACTGAAAGGAGTATAACCCAGAAACAGCTCCCTAAAGCTAAATCACAATGACCACAAATCAAGTAAATCTGATTAGAAGTGGCCAAAAAAAAAAAAATTAAACAGCAATTCCCATCGTGACCAGCGATTTGGGTTAGTTGGGGCCAATCTTTTTTTTTTTTTTTTTTTTTTTTTTTTTTTTTTTTTTTTTTTTCTCACGATTTCTCGGAAACCAAACGATGGGGAGAGCTTGAACGCCGCAATCTAACCATCGGCGAGACCAAACCTCAGTCGCGCCGATCGATCAGCGGTCGCTTGACTCAACCACCCAACAAGGACTGCAGAAGTTGTCGCCATTGAGGAGTTTCTTCAGGTCGTCGGAGATGTACCATTGGGTTGGAGTCCATTGCCACTGCTACTGTTAGGATTGGTGAAGGCAAAAGTGAATGGGTTTCATTTTGGGTTAGAGATGGGTTGTGGCTACTATTAGTGATGGGTTTTGTTTTGAATTTCAATTCACAGATCTGGACGTGATTTTCTGGATTGTTTGTGGAGTTTTCAAGGAGGATGTTGTGTTTGGTTACCCAAAAAGTGGAAGAAAGAAAAGGAAAAAAAATGAATTACAGATTTTTTTTTTTTTTTAGGATAAACTTTAGAGAAACAAGTTATTTTTTTAATTAAATTAGATTTAAGGTTTTTCTTTAAATTTAATTTCTTTTTTATATAAAATTTCTGACGTGGCTTTATTTAAAAAAATTAAAATGCTGACATAGCATTTAAAATATGCCAAATAATCTTTTTTAATAATATTTTAATAGCCACATCAGCGCCACGTCAGCAAATAGGGCATTCCGTTAGCCACGTAAGATTTCTCCGTTTCTAGCCTGACGGAAAGGACCATTTTAAAAACGATTTTCTTTTTTTAGGGATGACATTAGCAAAGAAATCAATTTTGGGACCAAAATAGAAATTGACCCAAAATGTAAGGACCAAAAGTGCATTTTCGCCAAGAATGTTTCTTGAAGACCCATCTTTGCATTTGTATAATTGCAAATCCACCCAATTGTTGATTTTTGCATTCTTTCTTGGAGTTTCCTGTAGAATTAAGTCTTTTTAAACAAAAAGATTAGGTTGATCATGCTGAGTTGGGTCGCTTCTGTTGGACCTGAAAAAATGATGTCTCTTTCTTATTTTGTGTTCATCTTAGATTCTTTTTTTGGGTAATTTTTTTTGCTCTTTTAAATCAGCTCAAAGGACTTATATTCTATTTTCCTTGCTTTTTACTGTCTATCTTCCATGCAAATTTGGTTAGACTTTAGAGCTCCTCCCTTATATTCCTGATGGGTCTGGATATTTGTCTTTGTGGTATTCTTTTGAGGCTTCTTATGTTTTGGTTCCTTTTTTTTTTTCCTTTCAGCTGGAAACATTCATTGTTGAGACTAATGGACACATTGGTATATTATTGGCCACGTCGAGGATGAATATGAACCTATATTAGATACTTACAATAATGAAGGGTAATTAATGTGATGATGTATTGATGGATATTATGAAATTTTGTAAAATTCATTGTTATTGGGAATTTGAAGTCCCTTACTCCTTAGAGATATCAATTCCAAATTTCCAATTTCTTTTTAGGGTTTTTGTGGATGTCTTATAAATAAGACAAGTTATACACCTCACTTTAGTCATTTAAAATGTTGTAAATGAATATTGTTGATACGAGTATTAAAAGAGAGTAACATGAAAACCTTGGGCACAATACATTTGGTTTGAGGAAAAATATAATTATGTTAATACAAACCTATGGATATGAATAATACTTGCAGGGTTTGTGAACGAATATTGTTGATACAATTATTAAAAGTTCAAAATTACCTTGGATCAATATATTTGGTTTGATATGAAATGTGCTTATGTTAATACAAACATACGGTAATGAATAATACTTTGTAAATGAATATTATTGATATAAGTATTAAAAGTTCAAAATTAGATTATTTTATTTTATTTTGAACACAAGTCGAACTTGAATTCATCACAAATTTGAATTACATAAACAAGTTTTGATCCAAAACCAACTTTAATTTTTTGAATCCATTGTTAAAGAACAAAAAATGAAAAGAAAAAATAAAGGTGTCTCCTTGCTTTAAGAGTTTTAAAAGAGACTTTTTTACTGATTTCATTTATTCCAATATGAATATCTTTTTGTCTAATTGTTTCATCCTTGGGATCCGTTATAACTTGATCGAAGAGTTTTAAAAGAAAGATGATCAAAGTCGCTATATTTCTAAAAATAAAAATAAAAAGAACTCTAAAATAAATAAATATTATTATTTGGATAAAAAATAGAATAAAAAATAATTCATAATTCATAATTCATAATCAAATTATTCGAATTCTTGTATTTGTTGAAGATCTCGAAGACCCATATCATAGGAAGGAACAACTCGATGATCCGCAACAAAGAGAAGAAGAATGAAATGTAAGAGAACCAATAATAAGAAATAAAAAAAAAGCCTTAAAAATATAATCGTTTGCCTCATGAGTCATGATGTTTGCAATAATGCAATAATGTATACCGTAATTTGTAGCAAAATTTAGATTGAAAATATATGGCTTCAAAGAAAAGGAAATGCAAACATATATCTTCAAAAGAATATATATTTTACAGATTTGGAAGAAAAAAAATCTGATACAACCTTGATATTCAAAAGAGAAGCAAAAGTTGATACTAGAATGCTAATATTACACTCCTTTTTGCTTTATCTATTTTCCTAAACGATATAAAATATGAGCTTATGATTATTCTTTACCATCAACTTGAGACTTTAACGCACTTTTTAAGTTTAAGCAAAATTCATACTCAAGTTTTTTATTTGACAACAAGAGGCTATTAGTAGAGCTAATAATTTAAAATTTTTCAATGATGTAATCAAGTGAACCGTGAGTGGAGAAGATACTACCTACCCCCTCCCTCAAAAAAATTTCCAAAGAAACGCAAAGCTAACCATTAATATCCTATTATAAGAAAGAAACTTGCAGAACATACCACCTCTCCTGATTGCAAAGTGCCTCTATAAACCCGGCCAAATCCTCCTCTGCCAAGCAAATTCTCTTCACTGAATGAATTTGTTGCCTCTTCCATTTCCCTGAGTGTGAAAACTGATCCATGGTGCCTTTTTATGTGTTGGGGGGGTTTGATCTTCTAGTTGCCAAAACTCCACAGGTTTATAAACCCCTGAAAAGTTGAAGACATGAATGTTATGTAATTATATTGTGGAGAAGCAGAAACAGTAAGAGAAGAAGTGAAGAACATACAAGGGTCTGTGTGATCTTGGGACTTGCTTCTCCGGCGCTTGTTCCACGCTGAAACCAATCCGAAAGGCATAATGGCTACCTACTCTTTCTTGAATATGATATAATTCTGTTTAAGGATTAAAATGACCGATTATATCTCTTAATGAAACACACAATTGGATGGAGAAACTAATTAGTGCCATGACACCGTTGGGGTGTCACATTTACACTAGACAAAAGGAAGAAGCAGAAAATCAATGCAGCCTAATTGGAAGTGAGTTCACAAGTCTTGCTCAAACCAAAAAAAAAGGTGAAAATTATGAGCAAAAAATGAGATTGGAAGGTATGAGAAATTGAGAATACTCTCAAGAGTACGTGTAGAGCAAGTGAAGTTAGATAAAAAGAATACTCAAACAACACAATGTTCCAACAACTTGGATTGTGGGAGAGAGAGCTAGAGATGTACTTGAAGGTAAAGAAAACAAAGCATAAGAAAGAAAGGAAGAAGTAGGTATTGCTTGCTTACCTTTGGATGAGAAGTGGTGGGGAAGTTTTGTTTGATAAGGAAATAGAAGCTGCAACCTCTACTTCCAATCTTTACTTCTTGATTATTTTGGTGAAAAGAAAATGGTGGCTGTTGTGAGGCCGTTTTCATTTGTTTCCATAGCCAACCCTTCATTTTCTCTATGATAAACAATTGGAAAAAAAAGTTTATTTTTATTATCAACTATTTACAATTTACACATAGATCTGTGGGACCTAAGATTCCAATCTTCTAGTTTGAAGTCACCAAAAAGCATAAAATATTGGTGGTTAATAAAAGAGCTCTTAAAAGTTCACACCAACTGCATTCAACAAAACATATAGCATGTTTTTGTTTTTTTGGGCTTCCGTAGAAAGGAGGATATTGGACTTGTCTGGTTCCTTATAACATTAATGTGGGTGATCAAAAAGCTTCCTTTAATGGTTAATGGTCTTCTTAGGATCATTAATGGTCAATTAGTAACGAGGTTAGCACTGAACATAGGACATGCTTCTAGTTAAGGATGGAACTACATATATACTTGGGGGCTCATGGCTCCCTAAACTTTCTAATATTTCAAGCTTTGTCCTTGTATTTCAATTTAATTTTGCAACAACCTAAACCTTTTTGTTTTTTTAAGAAAAAGACCATCACGGCTTCTTATTCAAGAACTTCAAAATCATAAACATGAAAATTATAAAGACGAACAAACTCCATCTAGACTAACAAAAGAAAAGATAATCTCACCTTCTTGACTAAAGCATGAGTCAAAGCATTGTCTTCCTAAACATATGAGAGAGAGTGTCTCTAATCAGATGACCAAGGGAGGAGTGTAACAGAGTCCTATATCCAAGACCAAGAGCATTAATGGATATCTCGGAATCACTCTCAAAGACAGAGTTGTAAAGACCAATCTCATGAACAAGATGGACAACTCTTCTTCCTGCAAGAGTATCCAAAATAAATAAGTAAATAACCACCGAAGAGGGGAAAAAATCGTTAATGATCCTCTTAAGTTTGTTTTCATTTTATAATTGATATTACTTTCACCCCAATCTCAAAATTCAAGTTTTGCCATTGTAATCTTCTTACAAAGCTTAGACTTGTGGGAAGGGTAGATTAAATTTTGGCCCTAAAATTATTTCTTATATCTAATATGCTGATACCTCCTTACCTCCTTACCTCCTTGATATACTGTAGCGGTTTCGGATTGTAGAACCCTATTAACCAAAGACTAAATATATATATGGAAATGACTGTATGATGACAAGTTAACAAAAATCAATGGCACTCCTATCAAAAAAAAAATCAATGGCACTCTCTTGGAAACTCCATACCCATGTTAAGAAGTAATCTGTTAACAAGTACTCTTAGGAAATTTTTTAATGGACAATTTTAAGAAACTGTTAACACTATTTTCATAAGAAATATAAAAAATTGTAAAAAAAAGTTAGTTAATTTCTTCTTCTTCTTCTTCTTCTTTTTTTTTTATTTTTTATTTTTTTATTTTTTTATTTTTTTAAGTTCATAATCCAATGCTTTTAGAACCACTAAAACATCCCCCCCCCCCCCCCCCCCCAAAATTCAAAACCAGTGACCTACCTCCTTTTGGAGATTATGCAGAATGCGCATTCCATTGATTCATTGAGTGCAACTTTTCTTATTGTGATGAATGCGAATATGGTACCTGGGACCATACTTCATAGATTTAATAGTTCTATGACCTCTGATGTCAATGTACAAAATAAAAGGAGTGATAAATATAAATTTGGAGATTTCTAAATTTTAGATGATCTTTTTTTTTTGAGTAAACAGTAATGTTTATTAGAACACACACAAAAATAATAATAATAGTGTTTTAAATTGGATTTATAATACATAACTAGAGTACAACTATAAAAAGGTCTAACCTTTATAGTTGTAGATTGGAGTTATAAACAGCGAACATCTTTTTGCAAAACAACCTAAAAACACAATAAAATTCACAATATTCCCAAATTAGCCTACCATTTAAAAAATTGTAGATTATGGTAGGTTCATGTGTAAAGTGATTGGCTAGTTCGTGAATGTTGTAAAATTGTTGTGTAGGAGGAATAAGAGATAAATAGATAAATATCAAATAAGAGATAAAAAAAAGTTTGGTAATCTATTTTTTTTTACCATTTTTCATGTTTAATAGAGTGACGCTAAGAAAAATTAAAAAAATCATTAGTGGTGGTGGTGGTGTGTGTGTCTATACACACACACACACACACACACACACACCACCACCACCACCACCACCACTACCACTAATGATTTTTTTTAAGGGTATTTTAGTGTGCTGGTACCTTCTTGCTCGTCCCCATGATTGTTGGGTTTTACATTCCTTTGACATAGTTGTTCCTCCAGGTCGTGGTTTTGCATGGTGAGGCGTTCCACGACTGCGGCTAGAGTCTGCACCTGTCTTTCAAGGGTGGTAGCGCGTGGTTTGTCTCCTTGGTTGTTGGTGGTAGCCATCAAGCGAATGAGTACCATACAACTCTTTGTCCGGTAAGTGGTAGTACAACTTCTACTACAATGAAGTTGTTGCTACACGTTTCCTACAGATGACACCAACTGATGATGCCAAAAAATCATCAGTAAGTAGCACAGTCCTCACGTGCTCTAGACAAAACTTGCGAAACAAAAAAGAAGAAGACCTCACAGAGAGTACCGGTATGGTACCGGCCAAATACCCTCCGAAGGTTAAGTTGAGAACTTTTACAGCTCTAAAGTCCCAAAGTTGGGGTAAATTATGCATACCTTGATTTGTGAGGGTTTTGGGGTTTTTTATAGTAGTGTAAAATCGACCTTAATTTCTTGGTGGGGAGGGTATTTCCTTGTAGGGAAGATCTTCATAAATGCTCGTATTTCGTGGGATCCTTTCCTTGTAGTGATTCCTCTGATTATGGTTGGGTGTAGAATGCAAAATATTTCCATTTTAGGATTCTTGGAGACCACTCAAGCCACGTAGGTGCCACGTAGCTTCAACAATCTGTCTCCCTTGGATTCATTTCTGTTGCATATGTCCACATTAAAGGCTCCGTCTGCTCCAAGAATTCTGTCCGTTAAAGACATGACTTCGTCTGCAGGGCCTTTGTCTTGTTGGGCAGCCCAGACCGTCTCTCTTGGTATCACCGTCGCTTACACTTGGGAAATTGAATCTGTCTAGTCTGGGATTTATCCCTATCAATAAATGTCGTTTTTTTTGTTAGTAAGTTTGATAGACAGCCAATGGGTTTTGAACCTATGAGTCTACGACTTTACACTCTATTCATTCTTATGGGAGGAGGAAATGCCATTTGAGTCCAAGCTCACTGGCTTCAAGTCTTTAACATATCGGTTACGTTTTGTTTCAAAGATTTATGTATTTATTTATTTGAGAAGAGTTGTATGTGTATGTTACATTGTTTTCCTTATCATTGCCATTTTTCTTTTGGGTAGGGGGCTTTCCTTGTGAAACAATCTTTGGGATATAGGAATTCTTCAATTGTGCTTTGTTCACCTGTTAGTACCATCTGGTAATTGACTGGCATTGAATATCATTTGTGGATTGCTGGTAATGGAGTTTGCTTAGCACTACTCTTTGATTTATAAAAAATTTTGTTTTTGTTTTTTTTTTTTTGTGTTTTTTGTTTTCCTGGGATGTTGCTGTGGCTTATGTCGTAGTATGTCTAAAAACTGAAAATTTGGTACATGTGTTTAAAAACTGAAAATTGTTGTTTGAAAACATTTGTAGAAATACGTGTGGGTGAAAAAGTGTGTAGAAATGCGTGAAATGCTGTTTAAAAACTGAAAATAGTTGTTTGAAAACAACCACCAAACATCCCCTTAAACTGTGTTCTTTATTTTTGCCCCTAAGAACATTGCTGGTCACCCATTGGACCATGTGCATCTTTTCACTTTAAGCCGTGTTTTTCTACGGGGTCATTCCATATCGGCAGCAAGATTACTTGATGATCACTTGCTCAGTTTTATAGTCAAAACGTACTGTCTTTGGGCCTATCATATGTTGCAATATCCAAAAATAATGTTGGCTTAAAAGTTCAACAAAGAAAATTAACGTTTCATGATGCAAGAGTGTTAAATTAGAAATATTTTTGTGATTTGTTCTCCTAATGTTGTTAGAGATTGCTAGTTTGCCTGTAAGGTGACTTGCTTATGCAGCAGTGGCAGTTTTCTAATGTCACGTACTAATGATATTTGTTTTTCATGAAAAACATGCTTCTCAAGAGGCCAGTTCCTCTCAGTTTTAAGCCATACCCTATTTTGTTTAAAACTTTATTTTAGGTTGATGAATCTAGTTTTAATACATATTGGTGTTGTATTTTTGAGTTTTTCATCACAATTAGTCTCTCTCCTTCTTATAGCTTTGATTTGATTTTTGTTTGAGTTAACACTTAGTTATTTTGAAAGTGAGAATTGAATTTGAATAAGAAATTTGAAACTTAAAACTTTAGTGGTAAAGAAAAAAAAGAAAGGAAACATATCAAATCGGTCTGGTTTGGTCTACTTTGGTCTATCCGGTGTACTTTGGTCTATTTCAGTCCATTCAATTTACTTTGTTCATTTCGGTCCAATTTAGTCCACTTCAGTTCATTCTAGTCCAATTCAGTCTACTTCAGTCTATTCAGCCCATTTAGTCCACATCTATCCAATTCGGTATATTCGGTTCATTCTGTTCATTTCGGTCCATTTGGTCTAATTCAGTCCATTTCTGCTCACTTCGGTTCATTTGGTCTAATTCGGTGTACTTACTTAAGAATGAAAACAGACAAGTTTTGGTTGAGAGTAATATCAATTATTTGAGTAATATCAATTATAATTATGAGATATATTTTGGTTATCATAATAATCTCCTTAAGAAAATGAGAATTTGAATAATAACTTTAAAACTTAAAAAATTTTAGTTGTACTAAAAAAAATTAGGAAAATATAATGCATAATAACAATAGTTAGAAGAATATGGACCATTTCAAAAAATAATAATAATGTCAATAAAAAAAAAAATATATATATATATATATATTTGTAAATAATAGAGTGATGGAAGTTATATTTTGAAATTGTTTAATTTTTAGTAAGAACAAATTATGTACAATAAAATTTAGAAAATAAATTATACATATTAAGTATAAGTTTGTTATGAGTTTTGATATCATAATAATCTCCTTTAATAGTGTGAATAATTTGAATACTTTATTTGATACTTAAAAGGTTTAGTTGTAGAAAAAAAATAGCATACTATAACATAATTTTGAAGAATATAGACCACCTTATATGAGAATAATACCAATTAAATACACCCAAAATAATAGAATGATATATTAGTAGAGATAGAAAGATGAAAAATAATTTTAGAAATATTTTAATTTTTAGAGAGAGAAAAATTATCTTCAACAAATTTTAGATAACAAATTATACATTATATTACAATTACAAAATGATTATCTATTCCCACGCATCACGTTGATTTGCGACTAATTTAGGATAAATTGCAAACAATAGCCAATAGGATTCAACTATGTTCTATCAAATTTTATTTAGCTAGCTAGGGTCATCCCAATTTGTTAAAAAAAGGATTTTCCAAGCTTGCTAATTTACCATCTCACATATGAAGACAAATTTCACCTACAACAAGTTGAATCCTAGATTTCAAATATTGAAATGAGAAAAATATAGTTAGATTATAAGGCCTACTATTATTAACACATAGAATATGGCCTGATTACTATTGTCGTTTTCTTGGGATATTGCATCTTTTCACTTTAAACTGTTTTTTTTTTACAGGGTCATTCCAAATCGGCAGCACTAGGCTGGAAAATACAGACTATATATGGAACTCCTCAAGCAACATGCATTGTCATTTGCATCTCAAATCCATGGTCCAAATTATCATCAGTAAGGTTCAATTTTTCTTCTTCATGAGAAAGGAAACATATCAAGTCGGTCCTATTTGGTCCACTTTGGTCTATCCGGTCTACTTCGGTCCATTTCGGTCCATTCAATCTACTTAGTTCACTTTGGTCCACTTTGATCCATTCTGGTCCACTTAAGTCTACTTCAGTCTATTCAGTCCACACTGTCCAATTCGGTATATTCAGTCCATTCTATCCACTTTGGTCCATTTGGTCTAATTTGGTCCATTTTAGCTCACTTCAGTCCATTTGGTCCAATTAGGTATATTTACTTAAGAATGGAAAAATGCAAGTTTTGATTGAGAGTACTATCAATTATTTGAGTAATACCAATTGTAATTATAGAATAAGTTTTGATTATCATAATAATCTCCTTAAGAAAATGAGAATTTGAATAATAACTTTAAAACTTAAAAATTTTAGTTGTACTGAAAGAAATTAGGAGAAAATAATGCATAATAACAATAGTAAGAAGAATATAGACTATTTCAAAAAAGAATAATAATATCAATAAAAAAACATAAAAATTATATATTTGTAAAAAATAGGGTGATGGAAATTATTTTTTGAAATTGTTTAATTTTTAGGAAGAACAAATTATGTACAATAAAATTTAGAAAATAAATTATACATATTAAGTATAAGTTTGTTATGAGTTTTGATATCATAATAATCTCCTTTAGTAGTGTGAATGATTTATTTGAAACTTAAAAGGTTTAGTTGTAGAAAAAAAAAAAAAAGCATACTATAACATAATTTCGAAGAATATAGACACCTTATACGAGAATAATACCAATTAAACAGACCCAAAATAATAGAATGATATATTAGTAGAGATAGAAAGATGAAAAATATTTCTAGAAATAGTTTAATTTTTAGAGCAAAATTATCTTCAACAAATTTTAGATAAAAAATTATACACTATATTACAATTATAAAATGATTATCTATTCCCACACATCACATTAGTTTGTGACTAGTTAAGGATAAATTGCTAGCAATAGCTAATAGGATTTAACCATGTTCAATCAAATTTTATTTAGCTAGCTATGGTCAACCCAATTTGTTAAAAATGGGATTTTCCAAGCTTGCTAATTTACCATCTCACATATGAAGACAAATTTCACCTACAACAAGTTGAATGGTAGATTTCACATATTGAAATGAGAAAAAATATAGTTAGATTATAAGGCTTAATATTATGAACACATATATAGAATATGGCCTAACTACTACTGTTGTTATTGTTATTATTATTATTATTATTTTAAATTTATTCAATATTGTGTTGGATATCAGATTATAATGTACTAATTAATGAACTAGCATTTATAGCATCCACATCTGCAATGAGACACGTGATATGATAAAGTTCAACAGTGGTTGTAAATAACTTAGCAAATACATATAGGTGGAGGTGTTGCATATATATTATTTTCAGAAAAGAAGGGATGGATTGGGTGGAACCCAATTCCCAAGAGCTAATTCCTTTAAGCAAACATCAACTGTGCAATCATACTTAAAAAAAAAAAAATGCATGTTATTTGAAGTTTTGAACATATGTTATAGACTGATCAGAACGATCCAATTTGTGAGCCCCATGCTGTCTCGCATTTTCCACGAACCTGTCTTTCTTAAATAAAAGAGAGAAGAGAAGAGAGATACTTCTGGTTGATGTGGACCCCCCGACGTAGAAACAAAACAATAATAATGGCGAAAAAAAAAAAGAAAAAAAGCAGGGAACGAAAAGGAGGGATGAATCGACTCCACGTGGAATAGGATTTACTTGCCAACGGCGTTGAAGGTTCTTGAATTTCTTTTTATATTATTCAAAGTTAGAATAACTATTGGGGAGACAGGGACTTGGCTACTATGAACGGGCCCATTTTGTTTTTTTTCAAAAAAAAAAAAAAGGGAGTCCACTCAGAAATACGATTATGACGGGATGAAGCGTCATTTTGCGGAGGGATGATTGGTACAGCGTGTTGACCAGAAACATCAATCTGACGACGGGATGGGGCGGCAGCTGATTCCTCTTCCTTTAGTATTTTCCAAATGTTCTCCACAATTTCTTCTATAAACTCTGACTCTAGACTGCAAATGCAAGCGAAACCACAATTTTTTTTTTTTTTTTTAAGAATAGAGTCAGCGATCAACTGATCATATAATAAAGCGGAAATGAGCTATGAAAAATGGAATGAAATGCCAAATATCTAATTGCCTATTCATTGAAATTAAATTTAATTGATTTGCAGTATTTCCATGGCAAACTAGAACCAACTACTTCCAAGTTCCAAGTAACTAACAACCAAAAAAGTTCAACATTATAATAACAATATGAAAATTTGGATGTTCACTAGAAATACTAGTAAAACATAAAACTGAAAATTACTTAAAATATTTTCTTTTATATGTTATGAACTATTCATGTGGGGAGCAATGAGGTTTTCCCCTATTTTAATAGTTATAGATTACAATCTGTACGTTTGGTAAATATATTTGTGAATTTCTATAATTTGGCTTTATGTTTCATGTTGTTATTAGCTCTTAAGATCGAAGAGGGCTATGCATTCCTAGGTATAACTTATTAAAAAAAAATAAAGTGAATTTCTAGATATTAATGTTGATCTTTTACTCAAATTTTGTTGCTTGATAATTTATAATCAGAATAATTGATAATCAAGTAGATAGTTTAGTAAATATATTTTTCATTATAATAAAATTTAATAAATTCAAAGCAAAAATATGATTTAATGTGCATTGCACGGGTTAGCAACTAGCGTGTGTATATATATATATATATATATATATATATATATATATATATATCAAAACCCAATTAATTAAATACTCAATATATTTAAATTTTTTTGGTAATGATTTTGCGTAAAAAAACAAATTATATTATTTATTGTCTTATATTATTATACTTCAAAATAATTTTTTAATTTAAATTTATAATACGTACACGTAATAAAATTTGATCAATCAAATAAGAAAGTCAAGATTATAATAACAATATGATGAAAACATGGATAGTAAAACATCATACTAAAAAATAGTGGCTTCTAATCGAAAAGGACGTCAACTCCTATAAATTTGAGAATTCTCATCATCCAAACACATCCACAACGGTTTATGATAAAAAAAAAAATGCTATCTAAATGGTGAACCCAACTAGGAGATCATGGATCTGCACCTAGAATAAAGTCACCTTGAAGCTCACCGATTTGATCGATTAATCATGTGACAATCGTTTCATAACAACCAAATCTTTATTAAAGGACCTTGGTTTACCCATTATCATTCTATCCGCATTTGTCTCTCCCTCAAACTCAAACAACAATTTATACTTCTATATCACAGATTTGGAAGCCCTTTCAAGTTCTCCAATAAAGGGTTAAAAGTCCTTGCTACCGCATCTAAATTCAATGCCCTTCTAGGTATGAAGCAACAATATGCACATTGCTATTTTGCTTTGATGGCTAGATCAATTTTACACCCTTTCCCTTACCAAAAAGGAGAGCTTTTCCCTATTTTTGCCAATGTCTCCATACAAACACACCATCCTCCAACTAATATGTTATCAGACATAGCATTCATTCTCCTTCCTATAGCACAAAGAGAAACAATTCTCCACACACCAAGGAGAAATGTAGGTTCTACACAAGCCTACTTTTTATGTGATGCCGTTTTGGCAATTGAAAAAACAGAGAATGATAAATGTTATATTTAGTACTTAAACAAAACTAGCTGGTATTGATGACCACTAATCAATGCAATGCACGAGAAGGTTTAATATAGAGTAAACTACATATTTGGTCTCTAACTTTTACGTTGAATGTCAATTTGGTCATTAACCGTTTAGATATATCAATTTGGTTTCTAGCCTTTTGATATTGTGTCAAAATGATCCCCTACTGTTAAGTGGTGGATGAAAAATGCTTTGATCTCTAACTTTTTGGTATTATGTCAAAATGGTCCTTACAGTTAAGTGGAGAATGAAAAATGCTGACATGACTAATAATCAAAATAAAATATAGGTTTTAAGTCACATAAGACTACCACTTGGACTAAGATGTCAGCCTAATAAATATATAAAAATACCCCAACTTAAAAAACTCGAGAGTTTGCCTTACCTCCAGCTACTTTTTTAGCTGAATTCTCCTTTTATTATAATGAGAAACTGTCATATTACCTACTAACTAGATACAAAGTGGAGATTAAAATTCACTGCTGTCTATTTAAAATAAAAGGAAATCTCCTGCTAAAAAAGTAATAAAGATAAGTTAAACTAAAAACTAAAAACTCTACTTTTAAAATATTATTTTGTTCATTATTTATAATCTTTCTCCCTCTGTCTATGTTCCTTCCGACCCAAATTGTCCCACTAATTTTTATCTTCCCCTCTCTCTCCCAGATCAATCCCTTCATATACATGATACAACCCAAATCAACATCAACAAAACTTAAACTGAGCCAAAAAACCCAAATCCACTCCTCCACCTTTCTTCAATTAATAAACAACCAACCAAAGGACCAAACAACCATGGAAGACCCATCATCAAAGGTGACAGCCATGGAAGACAGCCAAACGGCTAGAGGACGAAAACCGTCTCCCTAATTCAAGGCGGTGGTTTACAGCGGCCAAACGACGAAATTGAGAGGTGGGTTTTGTTGTCAGAGAGAGAAAGAGGTGTAGGAGAAGACTGAACAACCAGAGAGAGAAAGCGGTCAAAGCGCGAAAGGTAATTTCTTTTTATGGATTTGAGGATTAGGCGATAGATTTTGGGGATTACAGTTATGGGCTTTGGAATTTATGGGGTTGATACGATTTCTTGTGTGACGACACAGTTTGTTGGGTTGTTTCAAGAATTGATGGTTGTTGAAGACCAAATCCAACCTTTGGACTTCAATTACACAAGTGTAGATCTTCATGCTATAATTAGTTGTTCTTGCTTCTATAAGAGGCCATGTTGATCAGAACCAAGCCAAAATGACGTTTTTAGAAAATAGAACAACACTAAAGTATAAAAAGGACATTCAGCCTCACATTATTTATTTATGGTTGACATAGCGGTCCAAGTAGCAGTCATATTTGGTCTAAAACTTATATTTTATTTCGACAGTTTGTCATGTCAGTAGTTTTCATCAACTACTTAATAGTATGGATCATGTTGACACAAAATCAAAAAATTAGAGACTAAATTGACACATTTAAAAGGTTAAGGACCAAATTGACATTCAACTTAAAGGTTAGGAACCATCTATGTAGTTTATCCTTTAATATAATATGATTTTTTGTTTAAATAGAAATTTAATAACTATTAATAAGTATTTATTATTATTGTATTTGTATATGAAACTATATATTTGATCATTTAAAGAAAAATATTATATATGGAACATATGATCAATCAAAATTAAATTGTTTTATATATATATATATATATATATATATATATATATATATATAATCGCTAACCCGTGCGATACATGAGAATGCTATTGAGTATGAGATATGATTTAATCTTGATTTAATTTACTATAATCATCATATCATTATAATTTAATAGGAATACTTTGCCAAATATTTAGCAAAATATAAAAAATGTTGTAAGGTTAAAAGAACCATTAGTAATAAATTGAAAGACAAAAAATTATTTTCATAAAATTAATGTGATTTTTTTGCAACTTTAATTTCAAATGTGCCAATTGATTTTTAAAAAACCACATAGTCCACAAAAGAATGAAAGCTAAAATCAAATAAATCCCAATTTTAATGTCTAAAAACCTAAGAATATTTATTGAAAGCTTCCTCTAACATATAAATGCTAATAAGCAAATATATCAAAGAATAGTACATTGTCTTCCTAAAATATATGACTATAAAACAACACAAATCAACTAATAACAACTTTGAATTTCAATCCTCTTTCAAACTTTTTGGGGCTTGAATGTGTACTTTTACGGTCAAGTCCCGCAATTTTTAGGTAACAGTGGTTGATCTATGAATGATACTTTGGCAGGCTTTTTTTATTGAAAAAAGAAAAAAAATGGAAAGGCAGCCTTATGGTCAAGTTCGTTTAGATAGAATTTATTGCTAAAAATTAAAAATAATTATAATAAAATAATTTTTAAATATGTAAATAGTATTATAAGACTTATTTTTAATAAAAAAAATTGCTGATATTTGTAAGTATGATAAACAGTACACAAATATACTAGTTACACAGAAAAATCAAAAGTTACTTCACTATTCATGAAGAGGGCATAAACAGTATCATAACTGACAAATTTGTAAAAAAGAAGAAAGAAATGTGAAACGCAGCCAAATTTAATCTGTATCCAAACGGATACTAAACATCACTGCATGTGATCCATATATGTCAACTACAAGTGAAGTCCACTATAAATCCAGATTTTGCGTGGGCTTGTTTACCTGGCATTCAATGAGAGTGCCAGATTGAACCAAATCAAAAAAGCGAAAACAGATATATAAGAAAAAGAATACAGGTATTAAAACAGAAGTTAAAAACATATTTTGTAGGAGAGGCATTCCTATTCCTCTCCCAACTCCTAAAGCCAAAATGAATTAATGGACACAATTTACGGGAGGAAGTGGAGACTGCTTTTGTTTTCTTAATCTTTGCGTTGTTTCTTAATTTTTGCGTTGTTCAGAGTTCAATAGCTTTCACGTAGGGTTTTTGGGTCTTTGGGGTTTGAAGAGAAATTTCTATATAGTCGAAAATTAGGGCTGGAATGAATGAAAAAGAGAGAGGCGAAGCTTGCAACGTAAATAATATTAGAGCATCCACAGCAATGAAGTTAAAAATTTAGCAATTTAGCTCCACTAAAAGTTACTTTATCTATTTTATCTACACACATGCTGCAGCAGTGGATCTATTTTAGCTTTCAACACAATAAAATAATATAAACATCACAATAAAATAATATATCTACCACAATAAAATAATACATCTCACTACAATAAAAACACCACAATAAAAAAGGTAATGTGAACACAAAATAAAAAATTAATTTTTTTTTAGCTTAACAGACATCTATCTATAGATACAGTAAGAATGGTAAAAAAATATAGATTTAAATTTCTGACGCTTCTTTTTGGTGTTTTGGTGGAGCTAAAATAGCTATATAGCTATTTAGCTCCACTGCTGCAAGTGCTCTCAGAGCGACAAAGTCATATGTAAATAATCTTACCGACAGGGATTCAAATGATAGCCTGCCAAGCTTGCAACGTACGTCAAAGCAACCTTCCAACTGTCCACCTTGTCTTCAGGGCCATTCCGTAGCGCCTCTGCGAAATTGCCCTCCTGTTTTCGCACCTCGGATGGAGACACATCGTAGAAAATAGGGATCACCCTTTGATTGAACACCCTTTTGCATTCCATGATCTTAACCAGCTCATCCAGGCGCCAATTCGAATTACCATAGTTTTTAGAGAACACCACAACTGCAATCCTTGATTTCTCGATTGCCTTCATTAGTTCAGTCTGAATAAATTCCAATCTATACACGCGAATCCCTTTACGGTCTAGAGCGACAAAGAGATGGCAGGTAAAATTTTTGTGGGTATCCTCACTAAAACTAACGAAGACCTGATATTCATAGGTCAACGCTGGGGAGTTTTCTTGGCCCACGGAATGAGCCATGGTTCCAACACTAAGACCTAATTGAAGTGCGCTGCCTAAAATCAAGAAAAGCAAAGGAACGAGCACAAATAAGGATGGAGGACAGGGTCGAGCCATGGTTGAAAGTTGAACACACAGAGGAGCAAAGGAGCAAAGAAGCAAGATGCAAGAACCGGTTGTTTCTTTGGGATCTCTCTCTCTCTCTCTCTAGATTTTCAAATTCTCTCTCTTTCTTTTTGCTGTCTTCTGCAACGTTGTAGGTAGTGTACACAAGTGTGAACTAGTGTGAACCTAACTTTAGGAGCAAAACACCTTTTTTTTTTTTTTTTTTCGTTTCTTACTTTTACAAAAACCATCATGAGAAAAGAGAAAACTTATTTTAATTATATTTTTTGAAATGGGGGAAAGTTGAGTGCATCCCTTCACATACACATAATATATAGTGTCTGTTTGGATATAATTTATTGTTGAAAATTGAAAACTGAAAACACTGTAACAAAATAATTTTAAAATGTGTAAATAGTACCGCGGGACCTATTTTTAATGAAAAAATGGTTGAAAAATGAAATTTGTGGGTCCGTGAATAGTGCATGAATGTACTGTTCACTTAAGACTTGGTCAACAACTGCGGCTGGGAAGAAAAAAAAAAAAAAAAAGGAGCCCAGACGCTGAACGTGGACGCACCATCCAAACACATTCATAGGGTCTGTTTGGATAGAGCTTATTGCTGAAAACTGAAAACACTGTACTAAAATAATTTTTAAATGTGTGAATAGTGCCGTGGGATCCATTTTTAATAAAAAAAATTTTGTAAAGTGAAGTTTGTGGGTCCCGTAAACAGTACACAGGACCCACAGATGTGCTGAAAAGTCAGCAAAATGCAACTACTGTTCATGCACAGTATCATGAACAGTATCCTTTGTCCCCCTGACCCGTGTAGCAGCAGCAGAAGAAGAAAAAAAAAAAAAAAAAAAACAGAAAACAGAAAACGCAGCAGACGCGGACGCAGCAGAAAACGCATAAGCTGTATCCAAATTCAGCTATACTCTCAAACAAAAAATTTGACTTCAAATCACGATTTTAAAGTAAAAAATTGTAACTTACGGTCATAGTTTTGCCTTTTTTTTTTTTTTTTGTTGAAATTAATTGAATACACTTGTGGAATGTTACATGGAATGATGTTGGGGTTAATTGTCCAAATTTTAAATTTTAAAACAAGAAAAGCAAAGGAACGAGGACGGAGTAAAGGAACGAGCCATGGTTGAAAGTTGAAAATGAAGCAAGAAAGACGCACTGTGAAATCAAGAAGAAGAAGTGGTTCACAGAGTCACGGCGTGGGTTTGAAATGATAAGATTGAAGTGGGTAAGGTGAGATAATTATTAGAATTAAAAAAACAGTAAGGCAGGGTAGTCACGTGGGTTGGAGTGAAACGGTGAATTGGAAAATGGAAAATTCTTGGAAAGTACAAATGCCCTATGATGCTTGCTTATTTACAAAATGACCATTCCGATTTATTTATTAGTTCTTTTTAAAAATACACTATATAAAATTTATTTATTTATATTTATTACAGTATAATATATATGTATCAAGCAGTAACTCCCGAATGGGAAATATTTCATTCTTATAACCAATTTGAAAAGATCTTCAGAATAGAATTCAAAACTTTTGTACTAGTGTAAACTTGACTTTAAGAGCAAAATGCCAAAAAATCCTGCCCTTTTTTTTTTTTGTTTTCTTTTGCTGTTTCTTACTTTTACAAAAACCAACTTCAGAAAAAAGAAAAATCATTTTAATTATATTTTTTGGAATGGGGGAATGTTGAGTGCATCCCTTAATGTACACATACTACATATACTCTCCAAAAATAAGAAAAATTATAACTTTAAGTATCTGTTTGGATACAAATTATAATTGTTGCGTTTTTGTGTTTTTTTTTTTTTCAACGTACATGAACAGTAATTAATACTGTTCAGCACTGTGTGAGAGATAAAGTTACTGTTTATGCATTATTTACGCACTATTCATAGGACCCACAAACACTTTATTTAGAAAAAAAATATTAAAAATGAGTCACACGGTATTATTCACACATTTAAAAATTATTTTGCTACAGTGTTTTCAATTTTTAGTTTTCAGCAATAAATTCTATCCAAACAGACCCTAATTCAAAATTTTGAAGTTACAAAATGTGACTTAAAATCATAGTTTTGTTTGTTTTTGGAAATTGGATACACTTGTGGAATGTTACACAGAATGATGCTGGGTCTCTATCTCCAGTAATGAACTTGGCTAGCACATACACGCTAGAGAGAAACCCTGCCGTGGAGGTTGTTTTGACAATTTTGTATTGGAAAAAAAAATGCTAAAATGCAAAACCCATTATCTACAACTACATTTCACCATGATCAATTTCAATCATCCAACTTTTTTTTTTTTTTTTTTTTCATTTCAATCATTTAAGTTTCAAGTTTGTTTAATTAAGGCATCTTTATCAAATTTTGTTATATATTGCAGTTAATTTTCCAAATTTTTAATTTTTCCTTCAAAAACTTTAAATTAAAAAAATTCCAATTAATAATTGAAAAACATTTTCTATATATTTTTTTTAATTTAACAGAAATCGAAAGAAAATGCTTAATTGACTAAACTTGAAATTTAGAATACTAAAATGAAGTTAAGTGAAACTTAAATGATGAATTTTGCATTTTAGGCTTGAAATGTAGAGAATGATAAATGCTAATAAGTATGTATTATGCACATTAAATTATACAACACTAGTATGTAATATGAAGTTTTATAATTATAATAGCTATTAAGAGATATTTATTATAAAATATTTGTGTTCAAATAAAATTTAAATTCAATTAAAAAAAATATAAATGCATAAACGAGAGTTTTTTTTTAATAAAAAAAATGTAATATAATATTTACCTATATTGTTCCAAATGCAAGCCTGCCAAGTCTGCGGCCTCCGTCAATGCAGATCTCCAATTGTTAACCTTGTCTTCAGGGCCCTTCAAGAGCGCCTCCGCAAAAATTCCCTTCTGTTCTAGCACCTCGGATTGAGACACATCATAGAATATAGGCAGCACCCTTTGATTTAAAAGCCTTTTGCATTCCATGATCTTCACCAGCTCATCAAGGCACCAATTCGAAGTAGCATAGTTTTTCGAGAACACAACAACTGCAATCCTTGAAGTCTCAATTGCCTTCGACAACTCAGGTCCAATCTCTCCCCCTCTTGGGAGATCTTTGTCATCTCTATACGCACCAATCCTTTCATGGTTTAAAGCAGCAAAAAAATGGCTTTTAAAGCCTGTGCGGATATCGGCCCCGCGAAAACTAACGAAGACCTCATATTCATGTGTCAATGTTGGTGTTGATAAAGATGGATTAAAGTTTTCTTGGCCCTCGGAATGAGTCATGGTTGCAACACACAGAACTAATTGAGGTAAGACCAGTAGTGCGATGCTTAAACTCAAGAGCAAAGCAGCAAGGGCCGATAAGGATGGAGCAGAGGGACGAGCCATGGTTACAACACACAGATGAGCAAAGGAGCAAGAACAGGTTTTTTCTTTTTTCTTTTTTCTTTTTTCTTTTAGCTTTCCGAGTTTTTTTTTTTTTTTTTTTTTTTGGGTGTGTTAAAGCTGCAAGTCTACTTCAGCAACAGAGCACAGGGCAGCAACAGAGCATACGGTCGGCATGACATGCATTAGTCATCAGGACAGGCTGCCATCACGTGTAGCACAGAGTGCACTACATCAGAATAGTGTGCCAACACAAGAACAGATACAATCCAGCGCAGCACAACTTATATTACATCATCAGGAAGAGACTAAAAGGGTAGTTACAATGGGATTGACACGTGGCATCATAGAGGATTTGCTAGAATCAATTCCACATTATGATCAGTTGATAAATTCTATGGTCTGATCTATGTACACGTGTAAGGTTGAAGTTGGAAGTTAATTGTAACAATTTCACCTGATAATGTGGAGTTAGTTATTTTTCTGTTTTAGTCTTAACTTGTATATAAGATAGGATTAGAAGCAAATTGTATTGATTCGTTTTCATTATCAATAAAATCACAGTTTCTATTTAGAGAGAGAATGCAATCTTTTATATTCTGTGTCGTGTGCAAGTTTTCCAGTGGGACTTTTTGACTTTGTGCACGCTGTTTTTTATTTTTTCTAGTTTTGCACAGCTTTTTCTTTTGTTGTTACTTACTTTTACAAAAACAACGCGAGGACTAAGAATTCCAAAAAATGTTTATTGTAATCTGTTGATTGCTCTTTTACTATTTTCATTCTTGCTTTTTCCTGTTTATCTGGTTGGTCATCGTTGATGAAGGGAAAGTGGATGAAATGGGTTTTTCAAAGGCAGCCCAATTAAAGTTCCAAACCCGTGGATCCCAGGCTCAAGCCCAAATCTTGTCTCTTAAAACCCAAGCCACAACCCATTCACTATCTAACCCTTTTTTTTGATAGATTTCTCCAGCAATGAAACTGTATTTACACAATTTTCATATACAAGTTGCTTTTCCTTAGCCGCAGATTTTGCTTCTTCAAGTTCCAGCTCGATTTTCTTCACTAATTCACCAAGCTTATGATTCTCATTTTGCTCAGCCCTGCCCTGAAATAATGAAAGGTCATATGATTTAAGCTCCAACTGTGCTTTAAGGTCGGAGAACTTTTTCTGAACAGGCATGAGCTGTGCAATCTTTGATTCAGCCTCTGCCAAATGATGAAGTTGCCTTAACAAATCACCACCACCCTTTCGGCTTCCACCAGTCAAAAGACCACTTGCCTTAACAAATCACTATCTAACCCAAAACACTTTATTGAAATTTTTTATAGTTTTCATGAACCATATATCGTATAACTAATTATTGACAATATTGGCTACCTGGAAAGAACTTTTGTACAACAGAAGTTAAGCTTTGATTTTTAAGACACTTCTTCAGTGGTAACGAGTTTGCAAACCACTGTTGATTCTTTAATGGCAAGTGCCTTTGTTAACCTTCTAGAAGGTGCAGAGTTGTCAACCAACTGTGTTTGTTCCCGTTGATTTTATACTAAACTACTAAGCGAATCTTTTCATAATTCTTTCACCAGAATGGTTCATATTCCATGGAGCCTAAAATAAAATTTATATCTAAAATGCTAAACTACTATATTTTCACAAAGACCCGTATCTGCTAGAGCCCTTGTCTGAAAATTCAACTTTAACCAATTGCGATACCCATTTTTTACTTTTATATAAAGGTAGAATCAGATACTAGAATGTAGTTGGTTCTCATTAAGAATCATTCTTTGGATTCCCCTGTGATTCTATATCATTTCTGTTTCTAGCTATTTGCTTTGATTTGCTTTCATCTTACTTTGTTTTAGGAGAGGAATCTGTGTAAGGGTCTTGTCACCTATGTCTTGCCTAGATACGTGTTTTAAAAGCCAGACCGAACCGGCCAGTTCAACATGTTGAATTAGAAACTGGATCTAGAATTGGACCTGTTAAAATTGAAAAAAATGGCAAAAAACCAGTCAAAAAAATAAATAAATAAAAATAAGTCAACAACCAAGTTAAACCGAAAACCAGTTTCTTTTTTGATTTTTTCACCAGTCTAGTTTTAAAACTATATGCGATTGATAAAAATATTTAGTATTCTCAAAAGAAAAAATAGTAGGTTAATCCTACATTGAAAAATGAGGGTGAGTAAAAGAGGTTTAAGCTTGTGCTGTGTATTCAAGAATTAGGCCATTTTGGATATACACCATTCTAAGTTTCTTTAAAAAAAAACCTTCTTCCTCCTCCCGTGTGCGTGTGTTAAAAATATCTAGTATTCTTAAAAAAAAAAAAAAATAAAAATAAAAAACGGATAGATGTAAAGTTGATACATATTAATGGGCCTAATTTTTATTTGTAAAAGAATCTCTCTAGATGGCCCACCTGCATTTGTTTAATTGCAAATCCACCCAATTGTTGATTTTTGTAGAAATAGGTCTTTATAAACAAAAAGATCAGGTTGATCATGCTCAGTTAGGTCACTTCAGTTGGACCTGAAAAAAATGATGTCTCTCTCTTATTTTGTGTTCATCTTAGATTCTTTTTTTCGGTAATTTTTTGTTTGCTCTTTTAGATCAGCTCAAAGGGCTTATATTCTATTTTCCTTGCTTTTACGATCTATCTTCCATGCAAATTTGGTTATTTGGTTAGAGCTCCTCCCTCATATTCCTAATGGGTCTTGATATTTGTCTTTGTGGTATTCTTGTGAGGCTTCTTATATTCTGGTTTGTTTGTTTGTTTGTTTGTTTCATTTTTCTTTTCTTTCAGCTGGAAACATGCGACATCTGATTGTTAAGGCTTTAATCACAAGGAATTTGATGAAAAGTTTTTTTTGGGGGTAAATTCTAAGGGACACATTGGTAAATTACTGGCCACGCCAAGAATGAATATGAACCTGTATTAGATACTTACAAAAACGAAGGGTAATTAATGTGATGATGTATTGATGGATATTATGACATTTTTTATAAGTCATTGTTATTAGAAATTTGAAGTCCTTACTCCTTGGAGATATCAATTCCAAATTTCTAATATCTTTTTAAGGTTTTTGTGGATGTCTTATAAATAAGACAAATTATACACCTCACTTTAGTTATTTAAAACATTGTAAATAAATATTGTTGATACGAGTATTAAAAGTTCAAAATTACCTTGGAACTATAACTATATATATATATATATATATATATATATATATATATATATATATATTGATTGATTGATTGATTGGAACATTATATTTGGTTTGAGATGAAATGTACTTTTGTTAATACAAACATATCGTAATGAATAATACTCGTAAGGTTGTAAACGAATATTATTGATACAAGTATTAAAAGTTCAAAATTAGTTATATTTTATTTTATTTTGAACACAATTCGAACTCGAATTCGTCACAAATTTGAATTACATAAACAAATTTTGATCCAAAAACAACTTTCATTTTTTGAATCCATTGTTGAAGAACTAAAAAGAAAAAGAAAAAAGAAAGGTGTCTCCTTGCTTTAAGAGTTTAAAAAATATATATAAAAAAAAATTAAAAAAAAAAAAGATGATCAAAGTCACTATTGTAGGAGGCAAAATTTTTAAGCCAATCATAAAATGCCACATCAAAATTTAGTAGCAAATTCTAAATTAATGTCATTAAATTAAATGATGACATGTGTCATTCAAATTGATATCATATTGGCATATAAAAATTTGCCACGTGTCATTTGACCCACAAGATAAAAATAAATTTCTTATTCAAAATTTATGGATAATTTTCTTTATTAAAATAAATAAATATAATAAAGATAAATTTTATATTCAAAATTGATAGATAATTATCTTTATTAAAATAAATTAAATAGAGATAATTATTTATCTTTGTTGATTATTATCTTTATCAATATATGATATAGATAAATAGAGATAATTATCTCTAAGAAAAATTTGGGCCAATCAAAAGTCTACTACATATTTTCAAGCATATCAATTCAAAGTGGAGCTTATCCTCTGAAATCACTATAAATAGAGGACTTCCCCTCTCAAAATTATGTCTCAAGAATCTTTGAAGAACTTGAAGCATATTTGAAGAACATTCAAAGGGCTTAAAGAACTTGAAGGACAACAAATCTCTAACAAGCTCAAGGCTAAAGAAGGCTAGAGATTCGTTGTGAAGACCATTCAATCCATCTTCCAACCAAAGTCAAGAAGATCTCTTGTTCGAGTTCTTTGAAGTTCTATTGGAATCAAGCTAAAAAGCCTCCATAAACCTCTTTGAAGCTCAACAGATCAAGCCTCTAAAGCTCCGAAGAACTTCAATCTAAGAGCCTTCACATTCAAAAACTTGAAGAACAATAAATCACTAACAAGCTCAAAGCTAGAGATTTGTTGTGAAGACCGTTCAATCCATCTTCCAACCAAAGTCAAGAAGATCTCTTGTTTGAGTCAAGTTCAAAGAAGATAGAATCAGAGGGTATTCTTTTGTAAAAGAATTGAATAGAGATTGTACTCATTATTCATCAATACAAATTTATATTTGCAAACTATATTTCTTTTCAATTGTTTGATTTTCTGCAATTAGGAAATTTTGTGTTTACAACTATATTTCTAAAAATAAAAATAAAAATAAAAATAAACGAGCTCTAAAATAAATAATAATAATTATTTGGATTAAAAATAGAATAAAAAATAATTCATAATTCATAATCAAATAATACAAATTCTTGCATTTGTCGAAGATCTCGAAGACCCACACATAGGAAGGAACAACTCGAAGATCAGCAACAAAGAGAAGAAGAATGAAATGTAAGAGAACCAATAATAGGAAATAAAAAAATGGCCTAAGGACCCACATCATAGGAAGGAACAACTCAAAGATCCGCAACAAAGAGAAGATAAATGAAATGTAAGAGAGCCAGTAATAAGAATTTAAAAAACAAAACAGCTCAAGTATATAATCGCTTGCCTCATGAGTCATGATATTCACAATAATGGATACCGTAATTTGTAGCAAAGTATAGAGTGAAAATATATGGCTTAAAAGAAGAGGAAATGCAAAAATATATCTTCAAAAGAATATATATTTTACAGATTTGGAAGAAAAAAATCTTATAAAATACATCAAAAAAATTAGAAAATATATTTTACTTAACAGCTATAGGAAATAGATTCACATGCTCTTTGAAGTATGAGCCAAGTGGCCCAAGTCCATGTCTCTTCTACTGTTCTACATTTTAATTCTAAGAGGACAAAATTTGGTAACAAACTTGGTTGTAACTTAAGGTTACAATTTCACTTAATATTTTTTTTATTAGATGTGAATTTTAACTAATCCAACATTGGATTAAAATTTTCTTAGTATATTCTCTGTGATTGCCAAATTTCAAGAGGATTAAAGATTAATAGGTATGTCAATATGTTTAAATTCAAGTTTTTGTAATATAAAATTATATATAAAAAATAAGTTTATGGATCGAATAATAAATAACATCTAATTGACATTAAATTTGAAATTTATGTTAAAAATGTAAACAACATGTAATCTAACAGTTAGATTTTCAAAATATATAGTCATGTTAATTTTTTTGAATGGAAGTATAACAAAGTTTGTAAACTTTGTCCATTCAAAAATGTGTAGTGAACAAAATACTATTTTGGCCTAAAAATCTCACCAATATTAGAGAATTAGTGTAAGTGCACAATTGTACCCGGACCCAAAAATAAGTGTTGGGCTCAGGCCCAATGAGCCTTATGCAATAAGATTTGTAGAGTGTGGATTTGAAATCTAGGTTCGGGATGTTGGAAGTTTGATTAGTAGGCTAGAGTGTCATAACCTATGCAAATGGTGAACGAATACAACAAAGAAACCTCCTCGGACGTTAGCCGAGGACGATTTGTGTGTATATATATATATATATATATATATATATATATATATATATATATATATATATTCTCTTTCTATGCCAAAGTTTACAACTCTTGGTTCCTATTTTCTCTCAGCAGAAAGTGTTGATTCCCTTTCTCTTTCCTTTCTCGTTTCCATATATACTTCTCATTCACTGGTTCATCCACTTATCATACAAATCTTCCCCTTGGATCCTTATCTCATCCACCACCTTCTTGAGGTCTTCAAATCATAGCAGGGAGGCTGAATCCTACTGTTCCTAGGTCACTTCCCCATTAATGCGGCTAGGGAGGTAGATGCAGGGTCTTTAATGTGGAGGTAGCAGCCTTTTCCTTAGATATTTCTCTCACATCCTTGCTTCTAGAAGGTGCTTGGATCACCCTCTTATCCATCAGTTTTTTCCAGAATTCTGCCTTTAACCCGTTTAGCAAGTCCTAGGGTCATTGTTGGGCCTGTCCGAGGAGACATTCCTCCTCGGACAACTCCTCGGACCTTTACAGTGCAGAGTGACTTGTGGGTCTGGAGGCCCTGATCAAAAACAAACTGGTACCAGCCAATCAAGCCCAAAACCCAAATGTTTATTCAAGAGTTTTTACCCCCCACAATAGCCCCTCAAAACTTTATTTTTCCCACCCATCCGAGGAGAGAAATAGAGTTTTGATCTTACTAGAGTACCTCCTACACGCTTTGTAAACCGCCACGCGTGTAGGGGTCCTTTCGATCCCTGAAAACGCTTCTGACACTTCGAAACCCAGAACGCGCGCATTTATGACCGCAAGTTACATTCTGTTCCCTACGTTCAACGATAAGATGAACATCCAACGGTCCAGATTCCCCACATTAATTTCGAGGCCGCCTCCCGCACGTCAAAACGCCTGGAAACCCACGCCTTCATTCATTTCTTCATAAATCAATCGTATTAAAGTGTCAATCATCACCTTTTCTCTCAAGAAGCTCGTGAAGAATCGTATAACCAACACCCATAAGTTTTCGCTCTTCTTTGTTCATTCCTTCTCGGCTTTTGTCCTCGGCCACCATTTAAATTCCTTTTCTTCCTTTAACTTTCATTTTCGTTCTCACCAAATGGGTAGATTTAAGTGTTTGGTGGATTCTGACGCCGGTATGGAGGGTTTTAGGGCCAAGTACCATATTCCTAATGACATAGGCTTGTGATACTGTCCAGTAGAAGCCGTAGGTAGTGCTAGGAGAGACGAAGAAGTCATTATTCCCATGATTGCCTTCATAGAAGGTGGGATGACTCTCCCCATGAGAAATGTGACTAGTGAATACCTTCGTAACCATAGATTATGCCCAGAGCAGTGCGCACCAAACGTGTTTAGGGTCTTAGGTAGTGTTGACGCTTTGAACGAGCAAATAAGTTTAAACCTCACATGGCACGACATTGCCTTCATGTACAAGTGCCACAAACTCAAAAATGTAGGATATTACATTAAATCCCGATCTAGCATAGTTAGACTGATCTCCTGTCTTCCTAAATCCAACAAAGGCATGAAGAACGACTACCTCATCGCCTCAGGAAACTGGTTTGACGGTCCTCACTGCCCAGTCGAATGGGGAGAACCAGGTGTGAATCCTTAGGAGTTAGATTTACTAGTCCATGATTCAACCACGTTACCTTTACTATTTTTAACTTTTATTGCATATTGTTCCTCTTTTTCTTGATGTTTATCATTAGTTTGACCATATTCTTCTTCTCGGATGTTTCTCCTCACAAATAAACAACACGTACGTGCACGCCTCAGCCTCAGCAACGTTGCCGACCTGAACCGTGTCCTTCGCTCCGAAGTATTCGTCAGCGAGGACCTACAATTGAGAGCTGCCCACCTGATACTGGGATACGACCCCATATCAGTGGACTTCTAAGAAATTGAAAACGCCATCATTGCGGGAGATAAGCAACGCAGAAGTATAGACGTGGCAAGACTAGGCTTCCTTTTCGACCGCGAAATTCCTGACGATCCCACCACCATTCTATACACGCGTCCTATCGCAGCAATTCCTCTCTCGGCATAATCCCAGACAACCGCCGTTCGAGAAGAGCAAGCGTCCTCGCACTACTCGTTGGACAAAGAGATAGACAATTTTCAACTCGATAACGTCGACAGGCCTCGAGGAAATCCATTTGTTATTCTCTCGGACGACGAGCACGTGCCCACCGAGACTTCGGGGATACAAGGTCTGGTGATTGCCCAGCTTGACTCCAGTTCCGAAGAAGAAGAAGAAGAAATGGATGCGCTAAAGCAATTGATGCACAAGAGGGGCGCGAGAGTCTCTAAAAAGGGAGCAGGTGGGTCGCAAGTCCCTCCGTCCTTGCCTCCACCCCCTCCTCCCTCCGATCCTAAGCCTCCCGTTGCGGAGCCTAAGAAGAAAAGGAAGGGTGAGGCCGAGGAGGCAAATAGGGAGAGGTAGAAGAAGCTAAAACAACAACAACAACAACCCCAGCAACAAAAACCCAACAAGGGCAAGAGACGTGCCTCTTCGGTAGAAAGCGGGGAGAACAGGGACCTTGCCGAGGTGCGCCGTGCATCAGCTAACTGGTCTCCCGAGCTTATGCTGGACGGGGAACCAATCTCTTCCCAGTCTAATATTAGGGCGTTCCAACAAGGCCATGCTCTCCATTTGGTCGATGCCTTGGAACGTCCCCTTTTTCTGCCCAAGGACATGGAAGCCTTGGACAAGATGAACCAGCTCCATCTGTTCCTTTCGCTAAAAAGGGACTTGGCCTTGGTAAGTATTTAAGTCTTATCTTCACCTTATTTTTTCATCACACCTTATTGTAGGAGACATTTTTATGCGTTTGATGTTTTGATATTTCACCACAGGCCATCCAGGAAGTCTTTGCTGCCGAGAATTGGGTGGAGGATTCTCGGAAGAAGGCTGAACTTGAACTGGAGCTTAGGCTCTAGACCGAAAATTCCTTAGGCCAGGCCCTTGCGCAGAATGAAAAGCTAACCACGCAGCTGGCGGAGCTAAAAAGGGAAAAGGATGGTGCCGAGGCCAGCCTGAGGATAATGAGGATCCAGGTGGAGGGGCAACACAAGCTTCTTCGTCAAAGGGATAAAGAGTTATCCAAAGCTCAACAGGAGTACTTCGACTTGAAGAAGGAGCTTGCCAGAATGAAGGATGAGGCTCGTACCTTCAAGGACTCCATGGAGGCCACGAAGAAGGCTGCTTTCAAGGAAGGGGTAGCGGCGACAGAAAACTAGCTAACAGAGGAGTTCGTGGGGCTATGCCGAGAATATTGCTAGTAAGTTTAGGAGGAAGCCTTAAATGTGGCAGGGATTCCCTCAACTTCCGAGTTGAGGAAGCCCAAAAACGTTTGGCTTCTCCTAGACATCCAAGAGATAGAAGAACTTCCTCCTGTCACCCCTGCCCCTGAGACAGCACCTTTCATACTCCCTCCTAAGATTTCAGAGCCTATTCCTACTCCCACAGAACCAATGAGTTCCAACAAAGAAACGGAACAGGGTGAAGGCGTCGAGGTGGCTACAAGTCAAAGTACCGAGCCTAATGCCCCCCCATTAGTGGCAACTGACAAGGGAAAACAAGTCCAGTCCTCTTTTAAAATGGAGCTAAAAAGCACAAAAGCTGCCAACACTTCCGAGCAGAACCCCCCTTCTAAGGCTTAGGGTTTAGGTTATTTAGGATTTCTCTTTTTATCGTGTAACAAATTTTTGAATTTTTGCTTTGTATGTACATTGACAAAAATTAATGATAAACTATTTGGTTTGATTTTCATTTACCTTGCAATTTTTAGTATAATAATGCTCATCAGCACAAAAATGAATGAATGGAACAATTAACACCACTTGCAATATTTTAATTTGTCATGACTTTAAATAAAAGCACACATACTTAGCTTATATTTTGCAAATCAGGACCCACGAACAAAACTTATGTGAAACAACAATATACAATCAAAAACTTAACTTAGAATTTAACTTGGGACATAAAGCAATCAAAGTGTTTCACCAACTCCTCAGCACTAATGTCAAATGTTTTTTTTTTTTTTTTTTGCTAATGTTCTCAAAGTGAAGGATTCAAAGACCCGATATAACCCAATTTCCTTTCTAGAATAAGTAGAATGCCAATTTTTACAAGGCATGTGGTCCGAGGACCATGCATGTCCCAGTTTTTATCTAATACTTAGAAATTGCAACTTGAGATGTTAATTTCTCCAAAGTAGAAAGCTTGTGGATCCGATATAACTAAGGTTCTGTTTAACAAATGATAAGATATCAATTTCCACAAGGTATGTGGTCCGAGGACCATCCATGACCAAGTTTCTGTTTGATACTTAGAAATAGTAACTTAAGATGTTAATTTCCCCAAAGTAGAAGGTTTGTGGACCCAACATAACTAAAGTTCTGTTTAACAAATAATAAGATATCAATTTTCACAAGGTATGTGGTCTGAGGACCATCCATGACCAAGTTTCTGTTTAATACTTAAAAATAGTAACTTAAGATGTTAATTTCCAAAGTAGATGGTCTGTGAACCCGACATAACTAAGGTTCTGTTTAACAAATGATAAGATATCAATTTCCACAAGGTATGTGGTCCGAGGACCATCCATGACCAAGTGTCTGTTTGATACTTAGAAATAGTAACTTAAGATGTTAATTTCCCCAAAGTAGAAGGTCTGTGGACCAGACATAACTAAGGTTCTGTTTAACAAATGATAAGATATCAATTTCCACAAAGGTATGCGGTCCGAGGACCATCCATGACCAAGTTTCTGTTTGATACTTAGAAATAGTAAGAAACAAGCCCAAACACATATTAATAATTTGAACCACGAACGATAAAAGTGCTTTTTATTAATAATAATACCTTCGTAGGTTGTTTACATTCCAGGGGCGTTGTACGATTTTTTCATCTAGATCAGCTAGTTGATATGATCATATGCCTACTACGGAGATGATTCGATAGGATCCTTCCCAATTTGGTCCTAGCATTCCCCATGCTGGGTTTTTGGCAGTACCCACAACTTTTCTCAACACTAGATCTCTAGGCGCTAGTGGCCTTAACTTCACATGGGCGTCATACCCTCGTTTAAGCTTTTGCTGATAATAAGCCATTTGGACCATAGCGGCCTCTCGCCGTTCCTCAACCAAATCCAGGCTTTTCTCCAGGAGACCATCGTTATTTTCTGGACTAAAAGAACTCGTCCTTAGCGTGGGGAAACCAGATTCTAAAGGTATCACTACTTCGGCCCCATAAGTCATAGAGAATGATGTTTCTCCAGTGAATCTATGCGGCGTAGTCCGATACGTCCATAAAACATATGGTAGCTCCTCTACCCATCTACCCTTCACGTCATCCAGCCTCTTCTTGAGTTCACTAACTATGACTTTGTTAACGGCCTCAGCCTGCCCATTTCCCTGAGGATAAGCTGGGGTGGAGTATCTGTTTGTAATGCCCATGTTACTACAATACTTCCTAAAAGCTCTACTATCAAATTGAACGCCATTATCTGAAATCAGTGTGTGGGGTACCCCAAATCTAGTGATAATATTCTTCCAGATAAACTTCTTGGAGTCAATATCCCTAATATTTGCTAAGGGCCCAGCTTCGACCCACTTGGTGAAGTAGTCGGTTCCCACGAGTAGCCACCTTTTGTTTCCCATAGCCCTCGGAAAAGGCCCTACTATATCCAATCCCCATTGAGCGAAAGGCCAAGGACTGGACAAGGGATTAAGGAATCCCCCAGGTTGATGAATGCTGGGAGCAAACCTTTGGCATTGGTCACACTTTTTCGCGTAGTCTTGAGCTTCCCTCTACATATTGGGCCACCAATATCCCTGAGTCAGAGCCCTATGGGCTAAGGAAGCTTCCACAAATTCCCTCATGCAATTCTTCCAAAAGTACCTCCGTTGACTCAGGGTGTACACATAATAAGTATGGTTCGGAGAAGGAGCGTTTATACAATTTCTGATCCTCGGACAGCCAGAAAGGGCGCCTTTAGACGAATCTTATCTGCTTCAGACTTGTCCTCGGGAAGAATGTCATTTTTTAGAAAAGATATCATAGGGTCGATCCAACTAGGTCCGGGCCTTATTAGATGGATATGGACGGCACTTGCAGTGGTCAGAGTTGGTTCTAGCAAGTCTTTGACGAGGATAATCCTTGGATAAAACTGAGCCGAGGATGTCGCCAAAGTGGCCAACGAGTCCGCATGTGTGTTTCCACTTCTAGAAATGTGAGAAAGGATAAAAGAATCAAATTCGGATCGTAAACACTTGACCTTGGTCAGGTACTCTTGCATTTTTGGAACTCTAGCCTTTATGGTCCCCGTTACTTGGCCCACAACTAACTGAGAATCAGAGAACATATGAATGTCCTTTCCGCCCATTTTTCGTACCATATTCATACCAACCCAGACCGCTTCATACTCGACCTCATTATTAGTGGTCGAGAACGCTAATCTTAACGATTTTTCAAAGAAAATCCCCTCAGGGGACACCAAAACAAGTTCAACCCCAGACCCCCTTTGGTTGGCTGCCCCATCAACATACACATTCCAAGTCGGTGGTCCTTTGCTTGTGATCATCCCAACTGATTTTTCATCCATGTGTAATTCCTTCGCAGTTTCTCCTAATGATGGTTCAGCGAACTCTGCCACCAAATTCGCGAGAACCCGACCCTTCACCAAGGTGCGTGGCATGTATTTGACATCAAAAGCTCCCAAAATAGTCCCCCACTTAGCTACCCTTCCCGAGTAGTCAGCACTTCGCAATACTGACTTGAGAGGCAGTTGGGTCAAAACCACCACAGTGTGGGACTGGAAATAGTGAGGAAGCTTCCGCGTGGCATGGATTACAGCCAGAATTGCCTTTTTTAAAGGCAAATAACGCTCTTCAGTTTCATTCAAGGATTTGCTGATATAATAGACCAGTCTCTGTACCCCGTCGTCGTCCCTTATAAGGACCAAGCTGACTGCATGGACGGCCACAGCTAGATATGCAAACAAGATTTCATCAACCTCTGGCCGAGACATAATGGGTGGCCGAGAAAGATATTCCTTAAGTTGCTAGAAAGCTAAAGCACACTCCTCGGTCCACTGGAATCCTTTCCATTGATTCAACAGTTGGAAAAAAGGTCTGCACCTTTCAGCTGAGTGAGAGATAAACCTATTGAGGGCGGCGGTCATCCCGGTCAATTTCTGAACTTCCTTTGGATTCCGAGGTGGTTGTAAGCCTTGGATGGCTCTAACCTACGCCTGATTCACCTCTATTCCTCTATGAGTCACCATGTAGCCTAGAAACTTTTCGGAACCCACCCCAAAAGAACACTTTGAGGCGTTAAGACGCAGCTTATACTTTCTAAGTATTTGAAAGGTGTCGTCCAGATCTTTCACATACGTGGGTTTTGCCTTACTCTTCACTACCATATCGTCCATATATACCTCAATGGTCTTTCCAAGTTGCGACTCAAATATTCTGGTCATCATCCTTTGGTAAGTAGCCCCTGCATTCTTCAATCCGAATGGCATCACTTTATAGTGATAGTTCCCTATTGAAGTAATGAAAGTAGTCTTCTCCTGATCATTTGCCGCCAATGAAATGTGTTGATAACCTTGAAAAGCATCTAAAAAGCTCATCCGAGGATGTCCAACCGTGGCATCCACAAGCTGATCGATGCGTGGCATCGGGAACGAGTCCTTTGGGCAGGCTTTGTTTAGATTTGTAAAGTCCACACATACTCTCCACTTTTCGTTCTTCTTTTTCACCACAACTGTATGTGCCAACCACTCCGGGTGGAAAACTTCTTTAATAGTCCCAGCCTTTTTGAGTTTGAGCACTTCTTCTTTAACAGCCTCGGAATGCTCTTTGGAGGAACGCCGAGGTGGCTGCCTCCTAGGAACAACGACAGGGTTGACGTTCAAATGATAACAAATGAAGCTTAGGTCAACCCCCGAAGCCTCATAGGGATCCCAGGCAAAGACATCGATATTGTCCTTCAAAAACTCCACCAATTCCATCTTCTCTTGGTGTGGTAAGCGTATACCAACTTGAAAGAACCTTTCGGGGTCATCGGCTATCAGAAACCTTTCCAAATCTTCACACATGGCTTCCTCTGCTGTCACCGCATCGGGCACATCCAAAGTCGTTAATTGCTATAAGTCCTTCATAACCGAGGCCGAGGACTTTGATTTGGCTCGATGCAGTACTGCAGCTGATATGCATTGCCTTGCCACTGCTTGGCTGCCAAGAATTTCTTCGATGAATCCCCCCGAGGGGAATTTTACTTTGACATGCAAAGTTGAGGAGACAGCACCCAAAGCGTGTAACCAAAGCCTGGCAAGGATGGCTGTGTATGGGGAATATGCGTCAACCACAATAAAATCCACCTTTACCGTTTCCGAGCCCGACTGTACAGGCAATTGATTTTGTCCCTTTGGTATGACAGCATTCCCTTCGAAACTTATCAGTGAGGAGTCATAAGGGGTGAGATCCTCCAGTTTTAACCTTAGCCCCTTGAATAAGTTGGGATACATAATATCCGTGCCGCTGCCTTGATCGATCATCACCCTTTTGACGTCGTAATTCCTTATCCTCAAAATGACCACCAGAGCGTCATTATGGGGTTGGATGGTCCCAATCTTATCCTCCTCCGAGAATCCCAAGACAGGCACATTCCCTTTAATCCTCTTCGGCTTCGAGCCTGACTTTTCGGCCTAGGAGTGTGAAACTGTCATCACCCTGGTAGGACAGAAACCGGTCCTACCAGGTGCAGCGAAGATAACGTTAATCGTTCCCAAGGGCGGTCGAGATGAGTTGTTCTTCTGATTATTTGAGCCGGACTAACTGCCTTGCCCGTTAGGTTGGTACAGGTGCTGCTTCAATTTCCCCTCGCTAACAAGTTGTTCCAGATGGTTCCAGAGGGTCCGACAATTCTCGGTAGTATGACCCACATCTTGATGGTATTGGCAAAAAAGATTCTGATTCCGCTTCGTAGGGTCCCCCGCCATCTTACTAGGCCATTTGAAGTAGGATTCTTTACGGACTTTCTCTAATAGTTGATGCACTGGTTCTCGGAATATAATATTAACTGCTTGAGGAGTGGCTGAGCCAGACTGCCCAGAGTAATCTCTGCTCGGCTTATTGTTGTGATACCTGTTCGACCTGAAATCCCTCCTATCCTGCGGGATAACCTTCGCCTTACCCTTACCCTGCTGTTGATCTTCCTCAACCCTTTTTGTACTTGTCAATACGGTCCATGAGGCGACGTACACTCCGTACGGGCTTTTTGGTCAAGGATTTCCTCAAGTCATGGTCAGTGGGAAGGCCCACTTTAAAAGTATTAATCATCACCTTGTCAAAATCTCCATCTATCTCGTTGAACATCTCCCAATACCTGTCGGAGTATGCTTTCAACGTCTCACCCTCCCTCATGGCCATAGATAATAGCGAGTCCAACGGTCGAGGAACTCTGCTACATGTAATGAACCAAGACGCGAATGCCCTAGTAAGTTCCTTGAACGAACCAATAGACCCCGACTTTAGTCCATTGAACCATCTCATAGCAACAGGTCCCAAGCTAGAAGGAAAGACTTTGCACATCAAGGTTTCATTGTGAGAATGCACCGCCATCCTCTGATTAAAGTGACTCACATGTTCCACCGGGTCTGTCCGGCCATTATAAATTGTGAAGGTGGGCTAGGTGAACCGCTTGGGGAGCCTTTCATTCTCAATCTTGTGTGAGAATGGCGATTTGGAGAGTTGGTGTAATGCTCGACTCATAGCGTCGTTCCCCAAGCCCCTGGAAGGAAGCCTCCTATGCTTACGACCCGGTAGGTCATCCTCTTCGCAAGAGAAGGTTTCGCTAGGGGGTCCTGGACCTTGAACTGTAACTGCTTCCCTGGGATTCCCCTGAAGAAGGATTGGATGAGGGTGAAGCCCGCCTTCGTCTGACACGGCGCAGCTTCTTCTTGAGGTGGTTAATCTCCCTCTGCATGGCCTTAGCATCATCCTCATGGGTGGCACTACCTCCACCGCGCGTATGACTCGCACTAGGATATACGGTATGAACGCTTCCCTCTCGATCCCTCCGGCGCTCAAGATGTTCAAAAAGATCTTCGAGCTGCGATCCCTGAGATTCTGCATGGTGTGAACCTAAACCTGCCATGATGTTCCAATTCCTTCAACGCTAAATTTCCCACAGACGGTGCCAATGTAAGTGCACAATTGTACCCAGACCCAAAAACAAGTGTTGGGCTCAAGCCCAATGAGCCTTATGCAAATAAGATTTGTAAAGTGTGGATTTGAAATTTAGGTTCAGAATGTTGGAAGTTTGATTAGCAGGCTAGAGTGTCATAATCTATGCAAATAGTGAACGAATACAACAAAGAAACCTCCTCGGACGATTTGTGTATATATATTCTCTTTCTATGACAAAATTTACAACTCTTGGTTCCTGTTTTCTCTCAGCAGAAAGTGTTGATCCCCTTTCTCTTTCCTCTCTCATTTCCTCATATACTTCTCCTTCACTGGTTCATCCACGTGTCATACAAATCTTCCCATTGGATCCTTGTCCCATCCACCACCTTCTTGAGGTCTTCAAATCATAGCAGGGAGGCTGAATCCTACTGTTCATAGGTCACTTCCCCATTAATGCGGTTAGGGAGGTAGATGCAGGATCTTTAATGTGGATGTAGCAGCCTTTTCCTTATATATTTCTCTCACATCCTTGCTTCTAGAGGGTGCTTAGATTACCCTCTTATCCATCAGTTTTTCCAAAATTCTGCCATTAACCCGTTTAGCAAGTCCTAGGGTCATTGTCGGGCCTGTCCGAGGAGACATTCCTCCTCGGATAACTCCTCGGACCTTTACAGTGCAGACTGACTTGTGGGTCTGGAGGCCCTGATAAAAAACAAACTGGTACCAGCCAATCAGGCCCAAAACTCAAATTTTTATTCAGGAGTTTTTACCCCCCACAATTAGCATCTAGGGATACAAAAAAGTGTCTATTATAAATTTTCAAAATCTACTTTATCTATTTTACCATCTCATTTTACAACTCACCAAATATCCAGTTTCTATTTTTATATACAACTCATTAAAATAATATAAGTTATTCCAACAAACAATAAAAACAATCAATTCTCTCTCTTCTCTCCCATCGCTCTCTTCCTCTTTCGCTCCATTAAAATATTAGTTTTTATTTTTACAACCCATGAACAGTAGGGTTGTATATAAACCTTACTGTTCACAGATGCTAAAAATATTTACATACCCATGTGTGCAATGATAGGCTAGTTTGAGAATGTTGTGAAATTATTGTATAAAAGTAATAAAAAAATAAAAATTAAATAGGAGATAAAAAAGTTCAATAATCTATTTTTTATACCGTTTCTCATGTTTCATAGAGTGGCGCTAAAACAAGGGTAATGTAATACCACTAATGATTTTTTTATTTTTCCTTTTCTCAATCAACTTTTTCTTCCATCTCATTTTTCATTTTTTATTTATTTATGAAATTTAAGGATTTTATTTACATTATCTTGTCAAATAATTTTGACAAAGAGTATTTAGTGTTCTTTGACAAAGCTTATTTTGGCCAAATTAATTTTTAGACAAAACTTGGCTACAAACTTAGTTGTAGGCAATATCTATAACTTCTATTAAAAAAGTTAACATGACTATATAATTTAAAATGTAACCGTTGGATTACATGCTCTTTATGTTCTTAACACGCATGTCAAATTTTATACCAATAAGAGCATCCACAGCAGATGTTGCAAAAAAAATGCCATTTTGCAACACCAAAACCCTACATTATTATTTTACCACATCATTTTACAACATCCCATTTATCAGATGTTGTAAAATTCAATTCTATACATTAAATTAATATTTGCTACACAATAAAATAATATATTATCTCTACTTATTATCATCAATGACGGCAACTACATCAACGCCGATCAACAATAGCAACAACATCAACAGCAACAACACCAACAAACCAACAATATCAACAACAACAACACCAACAACACCAACAAATTCCAAATCCAAAAACCTAAAAAAAAAAAAAGGAAAAAAACTCAAACAGATTCAAACTCAAACAACGATCGGCCTAAACTCAAATAACGATTTGAAGGACGGTGGTGAGAGCTGTGGATGTCGATGGCGAGCATTGGAGCATGAGGCGGCGAGATCGGCGGCGAGCTGTGGAGAATGAGGCGGCGAGATCGGCGGTGAGCTATGGAGAATGAGGCAGTAAGAGCAGCGGCGAGGATTGGAAAGTGAGGCGACGAGATTGAGATCGGCAGGGAGGAGCTGATGAGGCAAGATCGAGATCGAGATTGGCAGGGATCGAGACCGAGATCGACGGGATCGAGATCGGCAGGGAAGATTTTTGGGTTTGATTTGAGGTGCAAAAAGGGAGAGAGAGATTTTTGGGTTTGATCTGATCTGAAGAGGGAGAGAGAGAGTGAGAGACAGATTGTGAGGAGAGAGAAAAAAAATCAATTAAAGAAGGGAGAGGAGAGAGATAACTCGAATAAAAATAATAATAAACACATTTGCCACCTCTGTCCGTACAGTGGAAAAAATGCAACATTACTATTCACTGTTGCATAAATATGGCACATTTGACACATCTGATAATGCTCCATTTTTGTGTTTGGTGTGCCAAATATGCCAAATATTTGGCATTTGGCACATTTACAATGTCTGCTACGGATGCTCTAAGATGTTATTTACTATTCGATTCATAAAATTATTTTTTATGCATAATTTTAGACTACAACAACTTGAAATTTAAACATTTGATTAATGATATAGCTATTCATTTTTTTATTTTTCAAAAATTTTGCAAGCATGAAGGATATAAGAAGAAATTCATACCCAATAATAGATTTTTCAAAATTCATACCCAATAGCTATAATGATTTTCCAAAAATCATTAGCTATAATTAAGTTTGTACCCAACCTTTGTCATTAATTTTATAGGTTTGTTTAATATGTGATGTTTTAAATTCTTAATAAGCTGTACAATGTAAGCATTGAAAAACAATTGACTTTAAAATAAGTTGTACTTAAATTATTAAACTAGCTAATAATGATTAAACTAACAAACATAACTGAGTAAAACAAAAGGAAGTACTAAATTTGATTTGTTGTTATGCTGAATAATTTGATGTTAGGTCTAGTTGCTATGGGCAAATACTAAATTTGAACATAATATACCAAATTTTTTATTTGAGATTTGAATTTTAGTTCGTGTGAAAATCGTTTCAATAATAATTCAAGCGATAGTTTAGTAGTAATGAGATTTTTTTATTGCATCTTATGTATTTGGTTCCAACTTCACCTCTCACCTACTCCACTGTTTACTTAGAAAAAAAATCATTAGCATAGGACTCTAGTACTGGAATTTTGCTTGATTACTGGGCTATACATATACTGGAAAATCGTAGTATGTGAAAATTATGGGCCTTGGGTAATTAAGGTCCACGAGATCAAGACTGCAATGAGCAGAAGATTTGCCCAACTCTATTTGGGCCTTTGAAATAATGATGGGCCTCAGCCGAATGCTAGAAAAAGATGACACAGACGTCTATAAATAAATAAATACAACTCAACTCAACTCAATTTTTTTTTAAAGTCATTTCCATTAAGATTTACTAATAACTAATAGGGGTAATTTATATGAATTTTTTTTTAAAATGTTTGTGATTTTTTGTTTGTTTGTTTGTTTGTTGATAATTCAATAATTATAGGAGGAGATTTAAATCTTGAATATCTGATCTGAAAACACTAGTAAGAAGTAATTGATCTACAAAGTTTTTGGCAAATGAATAGTAAGAGTAAATATATTATTTTTGGTAAAAAGAAAGAATAATTGATACTATATATATATAAAAGCAAAGGCTTTACATGGGAAAACATGAAGTTCTGTCAAGTGACACATTTATTACAAAGAGAATTGTAATATTTTTAAGTGCCAAAGAACAAATTAAATATTGACTTTTTGTTTCATTTAGTTCAATGTTTCAAAGCTTTTCTAATTAAAAAGTAAATATTTTTTTATTTCTTTTGATTCAATGTTTCAAAAAATTTCATTTCTCATACATACACATAAAACTCTTTGCATTTCAATTCATCATTTTCACATCTTGTACTTCTATTTCTTTATATATACATAGCCCTTCATGTCATCACATGTCAAATACACACAGACCAAAGATGATATTATTAACTTCAATCTTTCGACTACACCTACTTAACTACAACATTGTTGTCCCATCTAACCCTAATCCATATGAGTTGATTACAACTAAGAAAGGGAGTTTGCATTGCATATTAAATGATAGTGACAATTACAATTTTGATATTAAGATTAGACGTTGTAGACTTATTATGATGAAATGAAGAAGTCTACCCTAGGTTTTTTTTTTTTTTTTTTTAACCTCCTAATGCAAAATAATAACAGAAGAAAGATGTCATCTAGTAATAATTAAAAAAAAAAAAAAATCATCATCAGTGCATTTTGAGAGAAAAATATCCGTAACAAACTACTTTCTGTCTTGCAGATTTCTTACTTAAAGAGTGAAAGATAAATATTGGAAATATTTTTATTTAGAAATATGGTAAATTTTCTCTGTGATCAAACTTAGTGGTTGATTCTTGCTATAATGCTAGTTCGTATTAAATTGTCTCCATTTTCCAAAATCGGTGAGGGTGGCTCTGTCCTTGGTCTCATTAAATTTGCCCATTGACTTTTGCATCATATTCTCTGCTTAACAGATTCAGCGGTTCAGCTTTTAAATAGTTACATCAAACGACAAGGAGATCCATCTGTTCATAGTACATACCATCTCTTTCTACGAAAGTGAACAAAATATTTGCATTTGTAATTCTTTTCATCAACTTGAGCATTCACATTAAAAGAGCTAAAAATTTTAGCTTTTAACAATTTAAAAACTTACTCGATCTATTTTAACAACTTACTTTATAATATACTTTAAATAAAAAGATCTATTTTTTTACCAATTTATTTAAAATAATATAAACAATTCGTTAAAAAAAATAACCTTCATAAAAACCAATAGTAATCAACCACAACCTACTCTACCACTGCTCCCCCAACTACAACCACCACTGTGGCAACCACAACCCATTGTAGGGATAAATAATAAAACCACAACCTAGCCACCACCTTCCTCTTCCAAATCACAAAACAACCATCATCGCAATCACAAAACCCAGCCACCTTCCCATTCTACCACCATCACAAAATCTCAGCCACCACCAAATCTTAGCCACACACTCACCCATCCCACAAAAATAACCAACCACCGCAAAATAAAATCATGATCCAAATGCATCATTCACCAATCACCACCATATTAACACCGTGACCCACGACCCAATGACCCAAATCGGACCACTAGATTGGAACCCACGGGAAACTGGTGAGAGAAAGAGGGATAAACAACAAACCATAGTGAAAGAGAGAGGGACAAGCAAGAGAGGGCAAGGGCAAGAGGGTTGGAGAGAGGAAGAAAGAGAGAGAACTGGTGAGAAGAAAAAAGAAAAGAGAAAGAATATTGAAGAGAGAGAGAGAGAGAGAGAGAGAGAGAGAGAGAGAGATTTTTTTTAATTGAAGAAAAGAAGTAAGGAATATAAAATTAATTTTTTATAAGTATTGAGCTACATTAGATTGCCATAAATGGCAGTTTATTGTAGCTCATTTGCCATTTTTTTTTAAATAGCATAATTGTTGTAGTATGTTTTTTGTGAAATGAGTCACTAAAAATAGCATTTATTAGCTTTTAAAGGTCCGTTTGGTAGAAGAGTTTGAGTAATGTTGTTTGTAATTTTTTAAAATACGTGTGGGTGAAAAAATGTGTAGAAATATGTGTAATATTGTTTAAAAACAAAAAATGTGTGTTTAAGATGCTTTACCAAATGGGGCCTAAATTGCTTTACTTAAATGCTAGAGAGCTGAAAAAATATAGTCATTGGTTATTGTAAGGTCACAATTCGCACCTGAACCTAACCGTATGGAGGGTGCAGGCCCGAAAAGCCTTATACAATGAAATTTGTAGAGTGTGGGTTTGAAACTTAGGTTCTATGGATGTTGGATAACAAATGTGATGGGCTAGATCCCCAATTTTTATGCGACAAACTGATTATATGATAGAAACTCTCCTCGGACGTAAGCCGAGGATGACTTGTATTGTTTTTCCTTCTTTTAAAAATATATTATAATTGAAGGTAGTGTGTACAATATTCTCCCCTTTTTTCCCGATCCCCCTGCTCTAATGCTTTTCTCTTCCATTTATATCATCCTTCTTCTTCCCTCCATCTTCCACGTATGGCACATATCACCAATTTAGATACTTGTCTCATCCACCACCCTCTTGAAGTCTTCAAACAATAGTTGTAAGGCTGATCACTACTGTTTAGAGGTCATTTTCTTATTAATGTGGCCAGAGAGGTAGGTGCAGAGACTTTAATGCGGTGGTAGCAGCTTTCTTTAAGATATTTCTTATTCATGCATTCTCTCTGCATTCTTGTGGAACACATCCTCATCCACCAGACCTCCTAGAATTTTCTTATAAACATCATGGTGTATAGTATAGTCTTCACTTCATATAGCCGAGGAGATCTCCCTCCTCGGACTATTTCCACCAACTTTCTTCACAATAGTTTGGTTGTAGGCTTTTAAATTCGGTATAGTTATTACCCCTAAATTCTCCTTGGACAAGTTAATACCCTCGGATCAAGCCCATGGCCTAAGAACATATTCTGACCCTTCTGCCGCCACAATAGCCCTTCAAAAATTCATTTTTTTCCCATCCAAGGAGAAAAAATGAAGTTTTGACTCAACACCACAGCCCTCGCACGCTTCTCAAACTATTACACGTGAGAATGTCATTTCATTCCTTTTGAAACTGCCCCTGACGTTTCGAAATCCATAACACCTACATTAACTGCTCCAAGTAACGCCCTGTCCTCCACGTCCAACGGTGAGATGCATATCCAACGGTTCGGATTTTTCTTCAAAATTTGAGCGGGATAACTCCCATTCAATGCTGCCTCCCGTATATCAAAACGCCTAGAAAATCACGACTCAATTCATTACTCCAGAAATCAATCAAATCCTAAGGCTCCTTCCTTTTCTCTCTTCACAAGAAGCTCGCGAAGAATTGTCTATTCAATTCCCGTAAGTTTACCTCCTTTAAATTCTTTTTCTCCTGGGCTATAGTCCTCGGCTATTAATTGTATCATTTCCCTTTCTAAATCTCCATTTTCACTCCAACCAAATGAGTAGATTCAAATGTCTAGTAGATACCAACGCCGGTATGGAGGGTTTCCGAGCCACATACCGCATCACTCAAGAAGTGGGTTTAAGATATTGCCCTCAAGAAGCCATAGCTGACGATAGGAAAGAAGGGGAAGTTGTCATTCCCATCATTGCCTTTTTGGAGGGTGGGATGACATTTCCCATGAAGAATGTAACCAGTGAATACTTACGTAATCATAAATTATGTCCATACCAGTGTACACCTAACATGTTTAGAATTTTAGGTTGTGTCGATGCTCTCAATGAGCAAATGGGTTTAAGTCTCACATGGCATGACGTTGCCCACATGTATGAGTGTCACAAACTTAAGGGCGTAGGGTACTACCTCAAGTCTAGGTCTAGCATCGTTAGGCTTATATCGTGCCTTCTCAAATCTAACAAAGGCATGAAGGATGATTATTTAATCGCCTTTGGGGAATAGTACAACGATCCCCATTGTCCAGTCGAAGAGGGAAAACTAGGTGTGATTCCATAGGATTTAGGTCCCCTGGCCTGGGGTTTAGTCCTTCTAACCTTATCATTTAGATCGATATTGTATTTTATTTTCTTCTTTATTTGACGTTTATTGTTGATTTAACTGTATTTGGTTCCTCGGACATTTTTTCAGATAAACAGCACGTGTCGCCTCGTCTAAGCCTATCCAGCATCACGGACCTTAATAGAGTTCTGAGATCCGAGGTATTCATGAGTAAAGACCTATAGGTGAGGGCAGCCTATCTCATCTTGGGATACGAACCTCTATCGAACACCTTTCAAGATATCGGCAACGCGATCATCGCGGGTGACCGGAGACGTAGAAGGATAGACGTCTCGAAACCAGATTTCCTTGCTCCACACAATTTACCGGACGACCCTTCCATCATCCTATACGTACGCCCAATGAAAGCAATCCCTCTTTCAGCGTGACCTAAGGCAAAAGCCATCCAAGAAGAGCCCACATCTCCTCGCTTATCCCTTGAGGAGGAAATAGACTAATTTCGACTTGAGGAAGCAGAGAAACCTTCAAAGGGCCACATTGTCAACCTCTCGAACGAAGAAAACGAATCCGCCGAAGGCTCTAGTATCTAGGGTTTCATAGTTGCACGTGTTGATAGTAGTGACGAGGAGGAAGAAGAAAAAATGCCTCAAAAAATAGGGACAAGTTTGAAGGATCTTCTTGGTAGGAGGAGTAAGCAAGCCGTTGTGAAGGGCACTTTGGGGTCTCAACCTCCGGCCAATCTCCCACCCCCTCCCCCTCCTCCAGGCCCCCTTCTTCCTGCACCCAACCTCAAGAAGAAAAGAGCAGATGAGGTTGAAGAAGGGGAGTTGGCTCAGAAAAAGAGGTAAAAGCAACAAAAAGTGGGAAAGGGCCAAGTTCGAGCCTCCTTCGTGGAGAGTAGGGACAGCCATGAATTGGCTGAGGTGCGCCAAGCTTAATCCCATTGGTTACCTTCATTGGAGTTGGATGGGGCTCCCATCTCCCGCCACTCTTCTATAAGAGAATTCCAAAAAGGGCACGCTCACTACCTAGCTGAAGCCTTGGAACAGCTCCTCCTTTTACCAAAGGACATGGAAGCCTTGGAGAACATGAGGCAACCATAACTCTTCCTTTCCCTAAAAAGGGATTTAGCATTGGTATATGTCGTTCAACTATTTCTTGTTATTTTTACTATCCTCTTTGTATAAACTTTTTCATATATACTTTCCTATTATTCCCGTCACAATGTACTTGTTCACCACCTCTTCATAGGCTATTCAGGAAGTTTTTGTGGCCGAGATATGGGTAGAAGATGCTCGGAACAAGGCTGATGCCGAGATCAAGGTCAGGTTCGAGACTGAAAAAGCTTTGGGCCTAGCCGAGCAGAAGAAGAAAGAGGTTGCTGACAAGCTGATAGAAGAGGGGAAGTTAAGGAGGAGTGCTGAGGCTGGGCTTAAAATAGCTGAGACACAGGTAGAGGAGCAACGCAAACAGCTTCTTGACAAAGGACAAGAGCTAGCCATTGCCCAAAAAGAAATTCTGCGCTTGAACGGTGAGTTAGCTCAGGCCCAAGAAGTGGCCCGCACTATGAAGGAGACTATGGATGCTACTTCACTGGCTTCCTTCAATAAGAGGGTTGAAGAGACCGAGACTCAACTGGCCGAAGAATTGGCTGAGGTGTGTAGGGACTATTGTTAGTAGGTGTGGGCAGAAGCCCTTAATGTTGCAGGGGTCCCTGCTACCTCATAATGGTAAAAGGCCGAAAACATGTGGATTCCCCCAGACATCCTCGTGATTGAAGCCATATCTCTTCCTCCAAATGCCTCCGAGTTAGTGCCTTCTACCCTACCCTCAATTGTCCAAGGCTCTCTTTCATTTGCTAAAGCATCCATAGGTTTAGACCAGGCCACGGTCCAGGGTGAGAAAACTGATTAGGGTCTGAGCAAGAAAATTGACCAGGGTGATCCTCCACTAGGGGCGAGAGACAAAGGAAAACAAATTGTAACCCTGCCTAAGACTAAATCTACAAATGCTCCCCTCGTCATCAAAGAAGTGGCCCCCAAATCCCAAGAGACTGAGCCCAGACAAAAAGGGAGGAGGACAAAAAAAAGGCAGTTGAAGTAAAGTCCACAGAAGACCTTCTAGTGAAAACCAAGGCATAAACAGCCTAGGACTCTTTCTCCACTTTTTGCCTGACTTCAAGATAGTTTTGTTTTTATAAGTTCACTACTACTGTTTGTCCTATGTTTTTATTTCCAATGTAACCACATACAATTGTAATGACAAGTTCGATTTTGAGTTTTAATTTCTTACAGATTTCACTTACTGGCAATGTTTTACCCTTTATCTTAGTACAATTTGTATATGTAACATGAATTACTTGGTGCACTAATGAACAGGATAGGTCACAATAATGCATTAGGTAATAGTAACAATTTGTCATGGAGATAATTTTATTTTATGGACTTATGCCTTCAATAAATAATTTGTATGTTGGAATTATATTATTTATCATGCAATAGCAAGTAGTTAAGGTACATAAAAATATACATGAACCCAAAACGAGAGGAATATGGCCTGAAATAAGACCTTATGTGAAACTTAAGCACAAAGTAAATCATCAATCTTACCAAAGTATGTGGTCTGAGAGCTAAATGTAGCCAAAGCTCTGTTTGATCTTTAGAAAGATGGACAGAAGTGTTAATTTCTCCGAAATAGATGGTCTGAGGACCAGATACAACTAATATTTTGTTTAGCACTTAATAAAGATATCAATTTCTACAAGGTATGTGGTCCAAGGAGCTAGACATGACCAAGTTTCTATTTGATACTTAGAAAAATGAACTGAAGTGTTAATTTTCCCAAAGTAGATGATTCGAGGACCAGACGTAACTAAGGTTCTGTTTAACACCTAATAAAAATATCAATTTCTACAAGGTATATGATCCGAGGAGCCTAGCATGACCAAGTTTTTGTTTGATACTTAGACAAATGAAATGAAGTGTTAATTTCTCCAAAGTAGATGATCCGAGGATCAGACGTAACTGAGGTTCTGTTTAACACCTAATAAAAATATCAATTTCTACAAGGTATGTGGTCCGAGGAGCCAGGCATGACCAAGTTTTTGTTTGATACTTAGAAAAATGAACTGAAGTTTTAATTTTCCCAAAGTAGATGATCCGAGGACCAGACATAACTGATGTTCTGTTTAACACCTAATAAAAATATCAATTTCTACAAGGTATATGGTCCAAGGAGCCAGACATGACCAATTTTCTATTTGATACTTAGAAAAATGAATTGAAGTGTTAATTTTCCCAAAGTAGATGATTAGAGGACCAGACGTAACTGAGATTCTATTTAACACCTAATAAAAATATCAATTTTTACAAGGTATGTGGTCCGAGGAGTCAGGCATGACCAAGTTTCTGTTTGATACTTACAAAACTAATAATCAACGCAACACTATGATAACAGAACTAAGATGGCAGAAGTGCCTTTCATTAATAATAGTACATTCATAGGTTATTTACATTTTAGGAACGTTGTACAAATTTTTCATCTAAGTTTGCAAGATAATATGCCCCTATACCAACTACTGAAGTGATACAATAAGGTCCTTCCCAGTTAGGTTCCAATTTTCCCCATGCTGGGTTCTTGGCAGTACGCAAGACCTTCCTTAACACCAAATCACCAGGGGCTAGTGGCCTTAACTTCACATGAAAATCATATCCCTGTTTGAGTTTTTGCAATAATAAGCTAGCTGAACCATAGCATTCTCTCGCCTTCCTCAACTAGGTCTATGTTTTTTTCCTGTAAGTTGTCATTACTGCTGGGAATGAAGGAGCTCGTTCTCTATGTCGAAAATCCAGTTTCCAGAGGGGTTACAGCCTTAGCTTCGTAAGTCATAGAAAATGGTGTTTCTCTAGTGGATCTTCGAGGTGTAGTCCAATACGTCCACAAAACATGTGGCAATTCTTCCACCTAACTCCTTTAGCATCATCTAGCTTTTTTTTTAGCCCACTAACTATAACTTTGTTTACTGCCTCGGCCTGCCCATTTCCTTGCGGATAAGCTAGAGTGGAATATCTATTCGTGATACTTAGATCACAACAATACCTTCTGAATGCCTTACTATCAAATTGTAGGCCGTTGTTCGAAATTAGAGTATGTAAAATTCCAAACCTTGTAACAATGTTTTTCCATACAAACTTCTTCACATCTACGTCCCTAATGTTTAACAATGGCTCAGCTTCAACCCATTTAGTGAAATAATCTGTTCCAACGAGCAACCATCTCCTATTCCCTGCTGCTTTCAGGAAAGACTCTACAATGTCCAAGCCCCATTGAGCAAATGACCATGGACTAGATAAAGGATTAAGGACACCCCTTGGTTGATGAATGTTGGGAGCATACCTCTGACACTAGTCACACTTTTTTGCATAATCTTGTGCTTCTCTCTGCATGTTGGGCCACCAATACCCTTGTGTAAGAGTTTTATGAGATAAAGACCTTCCTCTTATGTGACTTCCATAGATCCCTTCATGTAACTCTTCCAAAAGTAAATCCGTTGCTTCAGGGTGTTCACACAACAAAATGGTCCTGAAAAAGAGCACTTATACAATTTCTCATCCTCGGACAGCCAAAATCGATGTGCTTTTCTACGTATTTTGTTGGCCTCAGACTTCTCTTCGGGCAAGATATCATTTTTAAGGAATGATACTATAGGATCCATCCAACTAGGTCCCACCCTAATTTGATGAATTCGAAGGGTGTCATTATTCATTCCAGTAGGTTTACATATATCTTCAATAAGAATGAACTGTGGTAGACCTTGTGCCGAGGATATTGCAAGGGTGGCTAGGGAGTCAGCATGAGTGTTCATACTCCTAGAGACATGCAACAAGGTAAAAGAGTCAAACTTTGATTGTAAATACCTGGCCCGAATTAGATATTCTTGTATTCTCGGATCTCTAGCTTCTAATGTCCCTTCCACTTGGCCCACGACTAATTGTGAATCCGAGAATATTTGCACCGTCTTTCCACCCATTTTCTGAACCATATCCATTCCCACCAGTAGAGTTTCATATTCTGCCTCATTATTTGTAGCCGAGAATCCTAATCTCAAGGATTTCTCCAAACTAAGTCCCTTAGGGGACACTAAGACTAGTCCCACACCAGATCCTCTTTGATTTGTTGCTCCATCAACATACACCTTCCATGTCAAAGGTTCCTTGCACGTGATCATGCCAACTGATTTTTCATCCATGTCCAACTTTTTGGCATTTTCTTCTAATGAGGGTTCGGCAAATTCCGTGATCAAATCAGCAAGGATTTGACATTTCATAGAGGTGCGAGGCATATAATTGATATCAAAAGCCCCCAAGATGGTGCCCCATTTAGCAATCATTCCCATGTAGTCAGCACTTCGAAGTATAGACTTAAGAGGAAGTTGAGTTAAAACAACAACTGTATGAGATTGAAAATAGTGGGGAAGCTTACGCGTAGCGTGCACTACCGCTAGGATCGCCTTTTCCAACGGCAAATAATGTACCTCGACCTCATGTAAAGATTTTCTCACGTAATAAACTGGTCTCTGTACATTATTATCAACCCATATCAAAACCAAGCTAACAGCATGGTCAGCCACAACAATATATGCGAACAAAACTTTATCAATTTCTGGCCGAGACATAATGGGTGGTCGTAAAAGATACTCCTTAAGCTGTTGAAAAGCTAAAGCACACTCTTTAGTCCATTCAAACCCCTTCCACTTATTCAGCAACTGGAAGAAAGGCTTGCACCTATCTGAGGAACGAGAAATAAACCGGTTGAGGGCAGTAGTCATCCCTGTCAACCTTTGAACTTCTTTAGGATTCCGAGGAGGCTGTAAGCTATTAATTGCCTTAACCTGCGCAGGGTTAACTTCAATTCTCCTATGTGTTACCATATAACCCAGGAACTTTCCAGATCCCACACCAAACGAGCACTTAGAAGTATTAAGGCACAATTTGTACCTTCGTAGCGTCTGAAAAGTATCATTCAAGTCTGCTACATGCACGAAAACCGATTTACTTTTCACCACCATGTCATCCACATACACTTCAATAGTCTTTCCTCATTGCAGCTCAAACATCCTGGTCATCATCCGTTGATAGGTAGCCCCTGCATTCTTCAAACTAAAAGGCATCACCTTATAATGATAGTTCCTTGTAGGGGTGACAAAGGTTGTTTTCTCCTGATCATCCAAAGCCAAGGGTATTTGATGGTAATCCTGAAAAGCATCCAAAAAACTTATCCGAGGATGCCCAACAGTAGCATCCACCAACTGATCAATACGAGGCATTGAGAATGAATCTTTAGGACAAGCCTTGTTCAAATCTGTGAAGTCCATGCATACTCTCCACTTCTCATTCTTCTTTTTCACTACCACTGTATGGGCCAACCATTCTAGACAAAACACTTCTTTGATAGCACCAGCCTTTTTGAGCTTAAGTACTTCTTCCTTGACAGCTTTAGCATGCTCTTTAAATTAGCGCCGAGGTGGTAGCTTCTTCAGCACCACAGCCGGATTGACATTCAAGTGGTGACAAATGAAATTCAGATCAACCCCCGAAGCCTCATAAGCATTCCATGCAAATACATTCACATTCTTTTTCAAAAACATAACCAATTCCGCCTTCTCCTGAAGTGGCAGCTGAATTCCCACCTGAAAGAATTTTTCAAGATTGTCGTCAATAAGAACCTTCTCCAACTCCTCACACGCAGGTTCTTCAACCTTTGCCACCTTGGGTGTGGCAGAAGACATTGATTGCTATGAGCCCCCCTCAGCCGAGGCGGATGACTCTTGCCTAGGCTGATGTAAAATTGTAGCCGCCATGCATTGTCTGGCTATAGACTGACTCTCAACTAATTCTTCAATTTGATCACAAGGGAACTTTACCTTCAAATGCAAAGTTGAAGAGACCGCACCTAAAGCATGAAGCCAAGGTCTTGCAACAATGGCTGTATAGGGAGAATAGGCGTCCACCACAATGAAGTCCACTTCCACAACCTCAGAACTTGACTGCATAGGCAATCTAATCTAGCCTATTGGTACAACAGCCTTCCCTTCAAAGCTTATCAGTGGTGAATCATAAGTCGTCAAATCCTTAAGCTTTAACTTCAGCCCCTTGTAGAGGTTGAAATACATAATATCCGCACCACTGCCCTAGTCCACAATTACCCTCTTCACATCGTAGCCCCCTATCCTCAGCGTGACCACCAAAGCATTATCATGGGATTGAATAGTTCCGATCTTATCTTCTTCCGAGAAGCTCAGAGTAGGTGGGACATTCCTTTTAATCCTCTTCGGCTCAAAGTTAGACTTCTCGGCAAAGGTTCGTGCCACAGACATCACCCTGAAAGGACGAGAACCAGTTCTACCTAGAGCAGCAAAAATAACATTGATCGTACCCAAGGGAGGCCTTGAAGCATTTTTACCCTGATTCACCGAACCTGAATGATCTCTTTGCCCATTGGGCCGATATAGAAGCTGCTTTAACCTACCCTCCTTAACTAACTGCTCCAAATGATTCCATAGGGTCCTACAATTCTCAATGGTATGACCCTTCTCTTGATGATAATGGAATAAAGGTTCTAATTACGCTTCATAGGGTCCCCTGCCATCTTGTTGGGCCACTTAAAGTATGGTTCATGACGAATTTTCTCCAACACTTGTTGCACAGGTTCACGAAACACAGTATTAACTACCTGAGAAGGGGCTGGACCAAATTGCCCAGCAAAATCTCTCCGGGGCCTGTTGTTATTGTATCTGTCCGACCTGAAATCAATCCTCTCCTGAGAGATAACCTTTGCTTTCCCCTTACCTTGTTGTTAATCTTCCTCAACCCGTTTGTACTTATTAATGCAATCCATGAGCTAACGTACACTTCTTACAGGCTTCTTGGTCAGAGATTTTCTTAAGTCATGCTCACTTGGCAGACCAACCTTAAAAGTATTGATCGCCACTTCGTCAAAGTCACCATCGATCTCATTAAACATCTCTCAATATCTATCAGAGTATGTCTTCAGGGTTTCCCCTTCCCTCATGGCTATGGACAACAATAAATCTAGAGGCCGAGGAACTCTACTGCAGGTGATGAAACGAGATCCAAAGGCCCTAGTGAGTTCCATGAAGGAATCGATAAAACCTGCCCTCAGGCCATTCAACCATCTCATTGCAACAAGTCCCAAGCTAGAAAGGAAAACTTTGCACATTAAAGTTTCATTTTTAGAGTGCACCGCCATTCTCTAATTGAAATGACTCATGTGTTCCACAGGGTCTGTTCGGCCATTATAGATAGTGAAATTTGGTTGGGTGAAATGCCAAGGAAGCTTTCCTTTCTCCCCCCTGCGCTTGAAAGGTGACTTGGAAAGTTGGTGCAGTGCCCTACTCATAGCATCATTTCCCAAGCCCCTAGAGGAAGACTTCTTGTCCTTATGACCATAAAGATCATCCTCCTCATACGAGAAAGATTTACTAGGAGGAGTTCTTGACCTGGGCCTATAACTACTACCTTGGGAGTCTTTGGAAGAAGGATCAGAAAAAGAAGGCATTCGTCTCCGTCTTGCACGGCGCAGCTTTTTCTTCAGATAGTCAATCTCCTTCTGCATGGCCTTAGCATCGTCCTCGTGAGGAATTCTACTTCCACCCCGTGTATGACTCCTAGTGGTGTGCCCTGTATGCACACTACCTTCCTGATCTCTTTCCCGCTTAAGATGTTGGAAATGGTCTTCATGTTGGGACCCCAAAGACTCTACATGGTGTGTACCTGAGCCTGCCATTACGTTACCCTTCCTAAAACACAAGATTCCCCACAGATAGCGACAATTGTAAGGTCACAATTCACACCTAAACCCAACCGTATGGAGGGTGCAAGCCCAAAAAGTCTTATACAATGAAATTTGTAGAGTGTGGGCTTGAAACCTAGGTTCTATGGATGTTGGATAACAAATATAATGGGCTAGATTCCCAATTTTTATGCGACGAACTGATTATATGATAGAAACTCTCCTCGAACGTAAGCTGAGGATGACTTGTATTGCTTTTCCTTCTTTTAAAAATATATTACACTTGAAGGTAGTGTGTACAGTATTCTCCCCTTTTTTCCCGATCTCCCTACTCTAATGCCTTTCTCTTTCTTTTATATCATCCTTCTTCTTCCCTCCATCTTCCACGTATGGCATAGATCACCAATCTAGATACTTGTCTCATCCACCACCCTCTTGAAGTTTTCAAACAATAGCTGTAAGACCGATCACTACTGTTCAGGTGTCATTTTCTCATTAATGTGGCCAGAGAGGTAGGTGCAAAGTCTTTAATGTAATGGTAGCAGCTTTCTCTAAGATATTTCTTATTCACACCTTCTCTTTGCGTTCTTGTGGAACACATCCTCATCCACCAGACTTTCTAGAATTTTCTTATAAACATCATGGTGTATAGTATAGTCTTCACTTCATATAGCCGAGGAGGTCTCCCTCCTCGGACTATTTCCACCAACCTTATTCGCAATAGTTTGCTTGTGGGTTTTTAAATTCGGTATAGTTATTACCCCTAAACCCTCCTCGGACAAGTTAATACCCTCGGATCAAGCCCAAGGCCCAAGAACATATTCTGACCCTTCTGCCCCCACAATTATTATTATCTATACTATTATTAAAGAGGCTTCCTCTATTTGGATTCCTAATGTTTTAGTTCAAAAATGCCCATACACCCCTATGTTTAAGTTGAGACAAAATTAAAAGACAATTCGGTAAAAATGCAACTCTAACTTCCACTAAAACATTGTCTAAAAAATAGGACCCCTCTCCTACAAATTTTTAAATTGATTTATTCACTTATAAATTAGATTTTCAAAATAAAAAGTATATATATATATATATATATAAAATAAAATAAAAAAATACAGTTTTTTTTTCTACAAAATAAGACCACTTAAAAAAAAACCTCATCGCACGCGCAAAGCGCATGTGATGAGGCTAGTTATTATTATTATTATTATTATTATTTTTTAAAGCACAAAAGGAACTAAACTTTTTCATGAGAATTTATGTATTTGGGAAGCCTATAGGGTATGGGCTATAAGGATGTTTAGGACCTTAGGTAGGTAGCATGTACTTGGTGAGTCTATTTGGTTGCCTTGGCTAATTCTAATATAATTTCTACTTCTCATTTTCTATATGCCAGCACATTTTAATCTCTCACAAGAGGACAATTTCATTTACAACGCAATTTTAGTCAAGTAATGGTAACCCTCATGTGCCAAATCTATTGGATATACGTATAACGTGAAGAAAAAATTGAGACCTTAAAAAAATTTTAATACCAAAATTTTTAGGACGGATAGGTAGGAAGGTTTTTAAGATCAAATCAAGGATTGTAAAATTTTAATTTTCATAAAAATACCAGTGATAATGACGTGTTCAAGACTTATGATAAAATATTCTATAATAAAAAATAAGAATAGTATTCTACAATAAATAAAATAAATATCATTTTTTGAATACGTAAGTAGCTAGAAGTGTGAGGATTTAAATTTTGGATATTTTCATTAGAAAAAAAAAAAAAGATGATAGTGTTAAATTGCTTGTTAAGTTATAATACTCTTGACTAAATCAAATAAATTTTAAAGACATAGAAGTATATATCATAAATGATAAGTTTTAAGTTACAGAAAACATTAATCAATGGAGAGAGAAGATTAATGACTGATTTAATAGATGTTGACAATTAGAGTTAAGTAGAAAATTCTAATATGTAAAGCTGAGTATTTATCTCGGATAAATGGCGGATTTGTTACAAAATGTCTTATAAAAGTTTTTATATTTTTAAAATTGAACTCAAATGTCCAATCAAACACAATAAATATGTCAAAATTTAAGATCTGTTGGGATCAAAGCTATAATTTAAATTTATATCCTATCACAATGATACTAATTAAAGATTTTAGTGCCATCCATATTGTTTAGCAACTTTATGAAGATCCTATGCTATGATTCAGAATTTTAACAATTCATGCTATAAAGTAGTATTAAAACCTATGATGATGAAACAATCAAAGAAACAAATAATCATGAATAATCACCATCATCCATTGCAATGACAAACACTTTTTTCTTTTCTTAGTTTTTTCTTCTTCTTCTTCTTGTTCTTTTTATTTTTTGGGGAGCAAAGTAAAACTTCAATACATTACCGAATTTGATTTTGATTTTGATTTTGATTGTATGGGTCCATAGTTATTGCAAGGCCGGTCGGCCCCCACCATCCATTACCAACTCACTGAATGCCCTTAAATGATTGGGCCCCTTTTGCTTGTGAGCCACGTGATCCTTCTAATTTTCACGATATATTTCAATAATAGTGACTACTCACAAGTAAAGTGGCAGTTGAACTTGTTAATGTTGAATTTAAGGCCATTGTCTGAAAAACCAAAGCTCCACTACTACTATAGAGTATATATACACCCCTAAGCTAGTCCCAAATATGCATCACTACAACATACATACAAGTTCTCTCTAATTTTGATTCTTCTTCTATTACATTAAAAAATGGCTTCCACTGGTAAGATGGATGTAGAAATTGAGGTGAAGTCTCATGCAGACAAGTTCTTTGAAGCCCTTAGGGACTCTGCCAATGTCCTCCCTAAGGCCTTCCCTAATGATTACAAGAGCATTGAAGTTCTTGAAGGTGATGGGAAGTCCACTGGTTCTGTTCGCCTTATACATTATGGGGAAGGTAATTTTGGTCACTCTTTTGTAAAAAGGTTCAATCTAAGATATATATGTCGGACTTCCATTTACACGTGTGTATCCAATAAGTAATGTAAGAGGGCGTTTAGCAAGCCTATAAAAAAATTGTTTCTTATTTTTTATAGTATTTTCAGCAAAAAAGCAAATCAACGAAATTCATCTAAGAAATTGTTCTCTCTTTTCAGGTTCTCCTCTTGTGAAAGTATCGAAGGAAAAGGTGGACATAATGGATGAAGCAAACAAGACATTTGTGTATTGTGTGATTGATGGGGATCTGCTGAAATTCTACAAGAATTTCAAGAGCAACATTACTGTAATACCAAAGGGAGCTGGGAGCCTTGTGAAATGGTCCTGTGAGTTTGAAAAGGCTAGTGAAGAGATTCCTGACCCACACCTCATTAAGGACTTTGCTGCCAAGAACTTCAAGGAGCTGGATGACTATGTTCTTAAGGCATATTAGAGGGCACTCCCATTTCCGTTTGGAATGTTTCTGGTGAAATGAAGAAATTATCAATAAACAATAAAATTGTGTCTGGAGTACTGCACTGTTTTCAGTTCTTAGTAGTCTACTTTGGGCAACATGTTCCTTTCTTTGTTAGGTAATGTAATGGATGATGATGTTCTCCTCTATTTTCCTCCTGTTGGTCTCCTCTATTTTTACTTATATAGTTTGTTAGAAATATGTAGTTAAATGATTAAATTTACTATATCCAAATTGCTTAAACTTTTGAGACAATCGATAATTTAACATTATATCAGAGCATAATATTTTAAGTTCGACCATTGTCTCTTTTACTTTACCTCTTATTTAAATTCTCATATGTTGGGCCTCACCTATTAAAAGGTGGTTAAATGATTAAACATAATATATCCTAATAGCTTAAACTTTTAAGATAATTGGTAATTTATCACACTTAAAATATTAAAATGATCGAAATGTAGATTAATTTGGTAACCATGGGATATAAGAGATTGCATTACCAACAAATTTTAATTTCTTGTATCTAGTGTGGTTAGTCATGTCCTATTTTATCGAAACAAAATTGTTGGAAAAAGTTTACCTTTAACCCACTGAGTGACGATTGATAAAACCATACATATATACTTTTAGTTACTCATTTAATAAGTCATGTGACTTGTTTAAATAATACACATTGATGGTTTTATAAATTATTATATAATGAGTTAGAGCTTTAAAGAGATTCTTCTAAGCTAGTTTGAAAGAAAAATTTGCCCTATTTTATTTACCATACTTGAGTGGTAAATAAGCTTGTTTGCCTTGCTCAACTTAAGTTTAAATATAATTATGCTGTGAGATGATGTCAATATTATGGAATCAATCAGATTACCATTATTAAATAGAAATTATTTCGTTCTCTCATTGGTCTTTTTAATTAATATAAGTAAATCATTGTGGGTTTCAATGATTACGTGAATTTCTTAAAATTAAAATTTGATAAATAATAACACTTTTTATTGGTTCGGTGTATTGAATAATTTCTCCCCCTCTTCAAAGATGCTGTGGAAACAATATATATATATATATATATATATATATATATATATATATATATATATATATATTAAAATTCCAATTGGAAAAAGAAATCATCAGAAGTTATGCACAGTAAAATTTTCATTTGGAAACGAAAATTTTAAATTCCTTTTTTTAAATTTATTTTTTATCTGTAGAAATCTTACTTTAACATAATCTATTTTATATTTGTGAAACTCTCTTAGAGACATGAATTTCAGTTCTTGCCCCCTCAAACCTTAGAAAAACTTATATTTGTGAAGTGATCATTATGCCAAAAGTGCTCCCATATGATCATCTTGGCAAACAAATAGTGGGCATAAATAAACTTATTATTGTTCTCAATCATTCAACTAATAAACCTAGTATTAATAAGGCTCCTTAAATCGGAAAAGGATACTAATTAAAGAAAATCAAAACACAAGCAGTCTCCACTTTTAAAACTGAAGGATGAAGCTAATTGATCAGCACGGCCCATTACATTCAATTCCTGGGACCCTCCTCCAGTGGCTATCATTCGAAACCAACCTTCGCACCAACTGCATTGAAAATTATTCATTGGTTGTACTCGTAACAATACATAAAATCCCGTGACTTTGTCTTAATTAAAAAAATCAGATCTGCACCGAAACTATCGGTATTTTAATTAATCACATAGCATTACCATCATACAAATAGGAAGTGCAAGACAAACAATCAAGTATGCAATAATCATAAATTTACAAAGGTGGATATATTAGGTAACCTACCAATCTAAATCCTGAGAAGCGGAAAATTATCTAATAAAATGGTCTCATGAGATACCAACCAGAAGCTGCAACGTGTTCCAAAAACTTTTGGCTTCGTTCATTGAAGTATTCACTGCAGAAAGGATGTATCCTATATGTTCAATTACATATCCAAAGTTAAAATAGATAATTAATTTGAGTTAAAATTTGCTAAACTACACTTTGGTCCATAAAATTTGGGATAGATTAGATTTTTTTCCTTCAAAATTAAAAAGTTATAATTCAGTCATTTAAATCTTAGAAAAATGAAAAGTTTCATGTGTTCATCTATCTTTCTTTTCCCATTTCTTAGTTTCAATTTATTTCTTATTTGCATTTTTGGGTATATAAATATGAGATCAGTTCAATTTTAGTCTCGTAAATATGAGGCTGATTCAATTTTGATTCTTAAAATATGGGATTGGTTACATTTTGGTCCCTTGGATATCTGAGTGTTTTAGCATATATATGTTAGTCATGTACATGGAAAAAAAAAAGGGATGAAAAGACTTAAATTGTTCCCTTTTTATGAGAGCCCAAAACCGAATTAAATTTGAGAGACCAAAACAAAACTTATCACAAATTTCAAAGACTAAAAGTGTATGTCACCAAAAATATAAAATAATAGTCCAGTGAGTTATTATTATTAAAGCTAGCATAGACATTCTTGTTTCAAACCTCATCAACTAACTTCTAGTTAAAATTAAAAAGACAAAATAATCGAGCCTCTTAAGTTTTAACTCAATAACTTCCATAGTTCCACCTCTCACTCCATGGTAGAAAGGGTATTTCAGGAGATGGTCTCATGATCTCTTATTGTATGTGGGACCTATACACATGAAATTTACACATGCTGTGGGAGATAAGTTTTATGAGGCCATCTCATACTAGTTTTTTTTTTCCATGGCAATGGGAGAGATCAGCAAGTTTGAAATTGAGAATTGCAGTTCTCTTAAAAACTTTCTGTAACCTCTGCGGTTGCACACACACGACACGAGCATAAAAAAATAATAAAGAAGAAATAAAATTGCAAAGCTGGATGCTTATATTGTCAAGCAATAAAGACCAAACTGCCTTTGGGGTTGAGAAAATTTGGTAAAGGAGAGGTGGAGGGGAATTGTTGAGCTGATATGAATTCTGTAAATAAATAGGATCCCATCTCACATCTCTTTTAGTAGTAGTTGTTATTGGTTGGTAAACCATATGTGTTTTTCACTTTTTCCTTATTCATTTTTGCTAAGAATGTCTCTCCTTATTTATTGACTGTGGATTATTATACTAAATCATCTAAATATTCCTTACTAAATGCCTCACATGTAGGGCTGCACTTTTATGGTAAAAAATTAAGAAAACTGTGCAAGTCTTACCCAACAAAGTTCAAGTGGCCTATTCTTCATTTTCAATAGGATAACTTGAAGAAGTAGAGTGGGTTGGTTTGGAATTTAGATCTTTTTAAGAAAATATTGCTCCCCTAACTTGTGGGTAATTAAGGAAGAGAGAGAGAGAGAGAGAGAGAGAGAGAGAGAGATAATAATATATAAAAAACCTTTTCACATTTATCTTAAATGTTAAAGATTTAATTTTGCCAGTTATAGAAAGTGAGGAGCAGGGTACCTGATTAAATAAAGGTCTAGATGTAATTGCCAAATGCTTGGCCAAATTATTTGTTGAGATTGATCACCAGCTTTGGCCTTTGGAAGTCTAATTGAAGTGTGCCTTGCATGTGTTTCTCTTCTACTACTTGTTTTACAAATGGTGAAAGATTAAGTCATGTATTGGCTTTTAATAAGTCTAGACTCTAGAGATATATTCAATTTTCGTACCAATTAATGTGTTAAGTTGTGATTGATGCATAATAAAAATAATGTTAATGGTGAAACCACGTGAAAGTGATATTACTCCTAAAAATTGACAACTCAACAAGGCGTGAGATTGGATGTAATTATAGGATACTTGGTATGCTTTTGTCTTTTTGGAAATTTATTGCATATTGAGAGGATGACAAGCTTAGGTGTTTATTTTTTTTTGTCACAAGTGATTATATTAACTAAAATAGTTTCAAATAAGGTATAAACCACACCAAGTGCAAAATATTTGAATTGTTCTTAACATAGGGATTCCCTTATTATCCCAGTAATAACATTGAGGCAAATTTTTTTGGGACAATTGTCGTAGAGCACCTGTCATTATCTTCCTAGGAGCTTCCCACAATCGTACACAAGATTCAAAATTAGCCATGGAAACTTTGTCAGCTTTGTTAATCATAAAGTAGGTAATAAAGAATTTATTTCTACTTTCTACTATTAGTTTCCAATAATCACTATCCCTAGTTTGTTTTAAACCATTTATGATAGTCCATTGTTAGAGTTGGTTTATATTTGTTATTGGGCAGATTATCAAAAAATATATATTTGTTATTGGGCCATTGAGTTGAGGGCCTTATGGGTGTAGAGTGTAGAGTGGATCGCATCAAGGAAAATAAAACGGTACTATATCTGGGTATTTTGGGAATTTGCACCAAGTAGAATTCTTATATATGTAAATATACTATTGTAAATTTGTAATCCTAATTTTCTTATATAGTAGTTTATTAGCAGCTCATTCCCGTGAACTGTCGAATCACATGAATTCTCTAGGTTGATTTTTCTCCTCCCAACAAACATAATTTTGATGTTATATTGCTGGTGTCAAAGAAGCTTCTATTTAGGTCCCAAGCTTCTAGGTCGCAATTAGGGCCAGCCACAGGCTTAGACCATTTAGGCCACTTAACATATAGGCCCCCAAATATGGGGAAAATAAGGTGTTTTTTTTTTTTTTTGGTGAGTGATGTGCACATGTTTTTTTTCCACTCTTAAGAATGCCTAAAATATTAGAGTTATGTTAGTATATTAAAAATTTTATTACATAAGTCTTATTAATTGACTTGTCACCAATCACAAAAAGTTATTCAATACTCATTTGTTCTCTTGTGAAAGTGTCACTACATTATCACACCAGTTTGTAAGCTTTTAACAATTAAATTTGTAATAGCTTTAGAATTTTCTCAGAACTCATTTGTAATATTTTTATTCTTATGAATTAATAAAAATACAACCCAATTACTACTAAATGAATAAAAAATGCTAAAACTAATACACATTTTACGACAAAAAACTTACTAACCGATGTGATAGAAATATAATTGATGTCACTTAAAAAATATACTGAATGAATGTTTAAATAACTTTTTTTTTTTATTGGTAACAAGCTTTGTAAAATCTATATAGTAAATATCACTAACTCACTTTGGATGAATTAGTCATATGAACAAGTAAGAATTAATAATAGATTTGAAATAACAAATTATAATATAAAAAATAAACTAAATATTATTTAAATAATATTTAGATATAAAAATGCTACTTTTAAGCCTCAAACTATCATGGGCTGGCCGTGGTCCCAATATCTTCTGTTTGAAAGCGATACAAACTGGCCATAAAAGATATTCTAGTTCTTTAAAGATTTTAGCCCATACTGTTGCACTTTGGGCTCCTCCCCCGCTTTGTTGGTTTTCACTGAGAAGATGGATGGGCGGGCCGATTCCCCTTAGTCTCATTTCAAATTTATTTTAATTCAAAAAAAAAATGTAGTAGGTAAGGTATTCCATTATTATTATTTTTTTTAAAAATTTTTAGCACATAAAGACTTAAATATTTTCCTCTTGTGGGCAAAATTTATAATTGGGATAATATTTTTATAGCGAACATTTTATATATGCAAAAAAAAAATTATATAAAAAATTGTTTTAAATTAATATATTATGTGATCATCTTGACTTGGAAAAAAATGTATATATATAATTTTAAAAAATATATTATATACTAAATTAATCTATTTTAACCCCTAATAAAAATATTGAACACCTTTACTTGAGAATCATAAGAATTTGAGTTCAATAAATATAAGAGTAATGCTACATCCACAACATTTTTACAATAATTTCACAATAATTCTTATGTGGTAAGCTGTTACTAATTCTAATTTGGGTTTAATATTGACATGTTTTATCCACCAATAACAAGCTAATAACTTGTTGCATAAGATTTGTTATGAAATTGTTGTGATCACTTTATTATTCTCATATCAGCATTTTTAATTTGTACTTTATCTTTTATTAGTTTATTTTTTTCTTATTCTCTTTATTAGTATAAAAAAATTGTAATATTTTATGTATTTACATTTTTTTTGTGACGTTGATATATTTAAATTGTCTCTTTATTAAATTTTGTATAATTTAAGTTTCTTAGTGACCACCTTAAAAAAAATTCCTAAATTAAACTACCACTAAAACTAAACATTAATAAATTTAATAAAGACATAATTTTTTCACAATGTGTCACGGCAAGTCATTTCAATAGTTGTGGAAAAAATTGTGCGCTTTATCCTGATTTGTCAAGAAATGCGGAGATTACGCACTTGGCCATGGAGGCAAGGACTCAGCAAAACATAAGAAAACCGGACCCTTGGAAAAAACTGTTCGAACATTCAGGCCCATACCACCAAGTGCAAATATATACAACAGAACCAAACCAATTTCCCTAATATTATCACTTGATTCATAAGACTTGCTTGTTTCCTCAGTATCAATGCAAAGCTTGATGAATCTGTACTCTGCAGCCCTGTGGCAACAAGAAGGATTAAGTTTAGCACAGTCAAAATCTCTTTAGTCATATTTAAAGCAGCATAATTGAGAGTTGCACCTGATATCAATGGTGTGCAATTGAAGCCCTCAAAGAAAACTGAGTGTGGCATTATGCTATCGTGTAACTTATGGCCTGTGAAGGAATTCCATGGACCAAGCTATAAAAACTAGTACTAAATAAAAGATCGGATTACAATTAGTGAAAGATTCTATTTTAGGATTCATTTTTCTCCTTGAGCTTTTTGGTTGTCACAACATTTCTAGACTTGCATCTCTTCTTGCAAGAGAGGGGCCTTCTTTTCAATGAAATTCGCACTCTCAACACCATGATCTTCATGTTCTTCCTCTTCTCTAATTTTTCCCCACATCACAGTATAATATCCGATTCCGATTATTATTGCTCCCATCAGACTGCATAGAAAAACCCAACATTTAAGGTTGAACAAATTGAAGAGACATGGGAGAATTGATAGGTACATAATTTTATGCAAGTTTTTTTTTGTTGTTGTTGGTGTTTTTGGGTCACAAGATCAGGGTGGACTATGCGTTTGGATTAACTTATTTGCTTAAAGTGGATAAGAATATACCTCGCCAAAATAAAATTTTAAAAAATTTGAATATAAGCTAATAAACTATAATAAGCTCCACCAGGAAGAAAGCCAACCCAAATGCATCAATTTCATTTCTTTTTTCTTTTTTCTTTTTTCTTTTTTCTTTTTTCTTTTTTGTCACACAAGATCCAAGCAAACCAAAAAGAATAATGTCATTGATGTGCATGAGAAAATCTAATCAGTTTCTCATAATTAGGGATAATGGTTAAATACCTAAGACCTTACCCAAAATTAAAGAAATCTGAAATCAGACCATGATGGAAGCAATTATGCGACCCTTATAATAGGCCATCATGGCTGTAACGAAAGAAATTACTAAAATTAAGAAAAATAACTACAACACCACTCCTATATATTGATAAAGTGAGACTACAAAAGCATGAGACAAAACCTAGACAAATATTATCTCCATATAGGACTAACTTAGGCATTGGAGGTTCCCCACCGGGGTTTGCACTAATGGTTCCTTCGATCCCTTCTCTCCTTTTTGTAGGTATTTGGATTCGGATTGGCTTTGCAAAAAAGTATGCATCAACAGCCATTATATTTATACCAAGTAATGGTTATAATAATGTGAAAAAAGAAGGAATTTTCCTACCTTCCATAATGGTTGCAAAAACAATCCCAACTGGCTTGAACATTGGAACATAATAAGGGCCCTTTATTTGCATGCACCATACATGGACACGAGTACGGACTACACCCCCAGAGACTGCCTGCAACACAGTAAGTATAGTCGCTTAAGTCTTTAGTAATTTTGATTTTGTGATAGAACAAATGAACAACAGAACAAGTTATAGTTTTTTGGTTTCCCAGAAGGAGCTCCATGTTAATCTGTAATTTCCAAGCACTTAGGTTTTTTTCTACAATTAAAGTGAATATTGTACTTTGGATTGTCCCCATTAAGCTATAGAAAGAGACCACTTTCATCACTTCTAGTTCTGGATATTGTTTCACGGTTCCCAACTGAGCAAATCAAATTAAAATGTTAGTTTGAGAGTTCAAAAGGAAAAAAGAAGGAATTCTGTAATGAAATCGACAAACTAGCACTTGATCCCTAAAGTTTAAACAATGTTAAGTGGGAGATAGAGTAGAAACATTAATGATCAAACTGTGGTTTACTTTTACCACAATAAACCACCCAAAAAATATTTACTACCTTTTAAGAAAGAGTGAAAAAAAGAAAGGAATTCTCTAACGAATTTGAAAAACTAGCACTTGATCCCAAAAATTTAGGAAAGGTTAAATAGGTCGTGTCCATTTGGGACCAACTTATTTACCTTTTTGCTGAAAATGTACTAAAATATACTTTTATTTTGAAAAAGTGAGAAAAAGAGAAAAAAAAAAGTGAAGTTTTAAAAAGCTGTACATAAAAGCTAAAAAACAAAAAACTAATTTATAATCAGTTCCCAAACAATGATCAAATTGTGGTATACTCTAATACCATAATAAATCACCCAAAAAATCAAATCATTTTAAGAAAAAGAGCGAATATAATCATTTAACTATTATTTCAAGTGTACAAAAAAAAATTCACGGTTCAAAAAGTTGTACCCGAATAATGTTCCATGTTGAAACAGACAAGGAAGTAGCAGCAAGCAAGATGCCACCAAGAACCCAATGTTCTGGGGTTGAGGAGAAGATGAAAAGTTTCTGTTTGAATTGAAGAATGTATGGAGAAGAAACAGATGTTTTAAGCATTTCTGTGCCTTTATAAATATCCACCATTATTGCCCCCATGATTGATATCAAGCTGCCTATTACTTTAGCTTGGAAGCTTGAGCTTCTCCACTCTAATTTTGTCCTCCTAAAATAGTAAACACTTTGAAGTTAAATTGAGGCCCAAGCCCAATAAAGTTTTTCAGTTCGACTATTGATATGAAAGGAAACAGAGGTGAAGTTTAGGGAAAACCTGAGCATGAGAGAGAGCATGAATGAAAAAGAAGGGATCAAAAGGCCCATTGCACAGACTAGAATTGGCAACTGTAACTTAGGCCAAGGGATGCAAAGTTCTGAGCTACAGTTATCCTACAAAAACATCAACCAGAAATAATGGAAATTTCTTTCATTGTCTAATATTAAACCATCTAATTGAGGCTTTGTAGTTTGTATGGTGAACATCATTAAAAGTTGGGACCAAGCCTGATAGTCCAAACAGCAACACTTTTTTTCCTTTTTGAAAATCAAACAGTAAAACTTAAGCCCACTGAGGATTATTTTTATTATTATTATTGTTATTACTTGACCTTAATATAAGGTAATCCTTCTTCAAAAAGTTTAACAATTTCTGAGATGACCAATTGTAATTATTTCAAAATTACAACATCAATTTTTTATGAATTCAAATGTTGACATCAACTTTTATTATTCACCATCACAACATGTTATCTTAACCATACATTGTTAAAAAAAAAAAAAAAAGCCAAAATATAAAATTCATCCTCTAAATTTTACCTTCAGTAGGCAGCTCCCGTCATTAATTGTGTCTGGGGTTCAATAAAAAAGAGTAGACTTAGGTTCCCCCTATTACTTCTTGTTTATTTCCTGAACATTTTTTATATCTGGTAATTAGATGTTTCAGAAATTAAACCCCAGTAAACCACAAATTTTTCACTCTGCTAACCCTTACTTGTTATATTTCCGATAGATTCAGTTTTAAGAAAAAGCCTTGATATAATTTTCTCGTGTTTGAAATTTTGGTTTGAGGAAGCTTTATTCTCGTGAATGAAGATAATTGTATTGGCATGGAAGGATCACAGTTGCAATTATCTTGGATATCTCAATAGTCTGAATTTTGACCAAAAAGAGTAAGCATATTGCTGCTATACTTTTTTTTTTTTTTTTAAATAATTTTTTATGGGGAGCAACCTGAGGGAAGATGTAATCATTCTTGATTTGAACCAAGAACCTTTCGACCAGCCTCACGTTTCAGAAGCAAAGTTGGCAAAGGCAAAACTAGTAGAACTGGGAGCACGTATTTGATAGCTAAGGCACTAGGAATGGATTCTGATGACAAGAAGGCAGCAAGTGGTAGTGGCCGGAGCCGCCTCCTGAAGCATCGGAGTGAAGCCGAGGACACCACTGGACAGAGCACAGCCGCCGTCTTCCTCTCGATCCCTCTTTCTCCCTCTCGTTCCCTCTTCCTCTCTATCTCTGCCGTCTGGGTTTATTTAGTATTTTTTTTTTTTATAATTTATTTAAAGAAAAGTTTTTTTATCAAATTCAGAAATTAAAATTAAATATTAACTAAAGTGTTTTGGCTAATTTAACGGTGTAATTTAACGGAGAGTAAATGGAGGAGTGAATTGAATATAATTGAAACTTAAAAAATTGAAATGACAAAAAAATGAAACTTAAAATGATGAATTTTGCATTTTAGCATATAAAAAATTATAGTCTAAAAAAAATTATAGTATAGCAAGATTATATTTGTTAATAAAAAATTTACTAGTTAAGTTAACAATTATTTTTGAAACCATTTATTTTTTTTAATCTCCAAATTTATTATATAATATATGTTAAGTTGTTAACCAGAAAATGATTCTTTGTTTTTTTTTAAAAAATCTAAAGAAGGAGTTCGCAGGTGTGATCACTGCCCCTATATCACTTAAACTCTCGTATTGCGTTATAGTATGGGATCATTCGGGCACTAAAAGATTTGTCACTACTTAAATTCACAACTCTTAGGTGGAGTTTGGATCCAGCTTATGCGTTTTGCGTCTGCGTTTTGTTTTTTTTTTTTTTTTTTTCTTCTGCTGCGGGGGGACAGCGCGCACTGTGCGCGCAGTGCGCACGCACTGTTCATGTACGTTTTTAACAATTTTTTATTAAAAATGGGTCCCGCAGTACTATTTACACATTTAAAAATTATTTTGCTACAGTGTTTTCAATTTTCAGTTTTCAGCAATAAGTTCTATCCAAACGGACCCTTAGACTTGCATGTCTAATGAGTCACACTAACTTTCTACAGCTAGGCACCACCCTAAAGAGTGTCCTAAAATGATTCTATAGGCTACTCAAAAACAGATGCAACTCAGTAGGTTAGGTCCATCAGCCATTAATACCTTTGGGCTGCACTGTGTCAGGCCCGTGTGTGTATGTGCATGAGAGAGAGAGAGAGAGAGAGAGAGAGAGAGTGAATACAAACCCTGTTAAACCGAGGAAGAAGAGTCGCAAGAGTAGAGGAAAGGTGAAGAGTTATTGTTGTTCTGTTCTGTTAAGAGAAATAAAAGATGAGCAAGATGAAAAGGAAGTCTTGGTATTATGTCAAGAATAAGAAGAAGATAATAAAGAAGAGAGAACAAAACCTATCCCAGCAGTGAAATATGAAGGAATAAGGGAAGAGGAGAACGATGGAGGAAAAAGCATTGGTATAGACAACAAATACGAAAGGGCTCATCCCATTTGTCATGGCTGTTTTAGCCAAAATTGTCAATCCTATGGTGCAACCTTCCATAGTAACCATCTTTATGAAAGGCACTACTTCCTCAAGTAGTACAGCCCTCACCCACGTCTTGGAATGGCTCTCTCTCTCTCTCTCTCTCTCTCTCTCTCTCTCTCTCACACACATATTTATGGTGACTTCTATAATGTGGGGATAGGGATAGAGACCTAGGGGTGAGGGGTTGATTAGCCCTTCACAAAGTGGTGAAGCTACTTTTGTTGTGAAAAAGCTACTCGGATGTCTCTAGTCTCTCAACCTCTAAAATATGGAGGGAAAAAGACGTGGAGTAGATTTTTTAAATCCAAAAAAAAAAGAAAAAAAGTTTTACTGAGAAAAACTTGGGCACATGTTCAAGTTTCGTTTGTCCCTTTGTCTAATTATTTTGTTTTAGAGTTTATTATTATTTGCTTAAGTATTTTTTATATAAACAATACAATTTTAACCAATGATGTTCGCTCCATAATGTTAAGATATTAATTGGTTTTTGGTATAGATGGAGTTTGAACCCTAAGTCTCTTATTTGACGATAAGAAATTTTATTAGTTAAACTAAATATAATTTAATAATAAATCAACCCCTATGGCCCAAAAATTGTAAATGAAATTTTAAGGACAGTTTGTATGGTTTAAATCTCTCTCCCTTATTGTAATTATCAAATTGAAAAAAAAAAAAAAAACTTTTAGGACATTTTTAAGGTAGGATATGTCAATAATTCAAAATTCAAGGAGGTTGTTTGTGCTTCTCAAAATGTGCATTAACTTGCCCTTGGGACATTTATGAACAAAAGCCATAAATAAAAGCTAAGTCAACAGTACAATATAGCTGCACCAACTAAGGCCTGAGATTTTTGATCTCCCTAACAAAGAGAGGGCATAAACTACTGCGACCAAAGGCCAAAAGTCTGATTTCACTATATTATTATACAGGGAAGAAGCACGCACATTAACCATTGGCTTTGTAAGGTGATGCTGCAGTTTCCATAAGATGTGGATCTAGGAATTAGTTCTGACCCCACAAACTCAACTTTCAGCCCATGCTCATGTCTATGGTTGTGCCTTCCATGTTTATGACTCCACATCACATTGACAACAAACTGTTATTGCACATCACATAGGCTCCATGGACTTCTTCCTCCCTTCAGGTTTAGGCAAGACTATATTACTTATAAAACAATTTAAGCATACTACCAAATAAAAACCTCCATATGATTGCCTTTGATTATTTCATTTAAAAATAAAAGAAGAAAAGAAAACTAGAATACAATATTGATGCATTGACATGGGAAAAGTTAATGAAAAGAGTACGACTAATCATATGATAAATATATCAGTAGTCTTCTATTTTTTTTCTTTTTGGTCTGAATATTGAAGCAGTTTTATAGGATAAAAGTCAAGTATTAAAGTGGCCTCTTCATTCACAGAGAAGCTAAGATGTATGTCGTCTCTTGGTCATTAATTGAGGTTCAATCAAATGAAAAAAATGATGCACTGGCTTTTAACGGTTGCAAGGGGCACAAAAAAAAAAATTCTTCCCCTAGAGATGCAGTTCAACACTTTCAATTTGCAGCTATGTTCAAACCATTTATTCATATGACTGTGTTTATGAATATTATCTTGAATCAGAAATAGAAGCACTGGCCATCTAAATAGAAGCAGGATTATCACCCCTCCAAAATTCACATTTGAGAATAGTTTTTAGGTTTTCTTGATACTATAACTGTCAAACTAAGTCAGGAAAAAAAGGGGTGGAAATGTTGAATTAAGATGAACTTGATGGCTAAATTTTTCTTTAGCACACTAAATGTCTATACCAAACTCCAAATGTCAAACGAAATACAATGTTTCTATTCAATATCTTTCGAAAAACCAAGCAGCCTTGAGTTTATCTTGTTCTATAAAGAAAAAGGTCAATTTAGTTTTACCTAAATCATGGCAGCTGAGCCAAGGCTCAAGATCAAGGGCTGGCCTTAGGCCCATTGTTTCCTGCATCACTTAGGGTGATGTATACTGTCCTGGAGCAAAAATGATGCTCATATTAACCTCAAAACGCCATGTTTGAAATTAATGCAAGGGTGAGCGGGGAAATAGAATCAATGAAAGAGCAGCTTCCAACAATAACTTTTTAGATATATTTTCATAATCTTCCAAGACAATGGCAGTTGAGATTACCTGTTTTGGTAGGCAGGAGGGACCTTTTGCTTTGATTTGATTGACAAAACTTCTATATTTCTTCATTACTGTTTTGCAAGAGAGGAACCTTTTCTTTGCTTGACTCCAAGCCACTTATCCTAGTTTCCTCACCCATCCTCTGTTCTTTGGCCTTTCCCCACATCACACAATAAAATCCGACGACAATCAGAATTGCTCCAATCAGACTGCAGAAAATTTAAAATAAGGTGGGACTAATAAGTAATTTGGCATTCCATTACAAATAATAATTAGAAACAAGGTAGGAACGATGATACTCAATTGCATGATCAGTCAAAAGGTAGCATACAGAAAAAAGAAAGAAGGAATGATATACTTCCCACCTTCCAAGATAGAAAGTATCTCCTAAGAAGATAACACCTATAAAAACTGAAATGACAATCCCCACAGGCTTGAACATAGCAACAAAAAGGGGCCCTGTCTTGTGCAGGCACCATGCAGAAATGCCAACTTGGAATGCTGAACCAAATACTGCCTACACTTAAAATGAAAGTTACTTATGTTAAATTTAAAAAATCAAGTAGATTCTTCCAGCATAAGAAAAAAAAAAACAAAAATCATGCAGATTCAGTAGGTAAATCATGATGGGAATTTTTATCTAATTACCGAATATAGAACAGCAATCAACCTCGTATTAGGTTGTAGACTCCAAGAACTTATGTCTCTTTCCACAACCAAAGAGACCACTGCAGATTGAATGGCCACAAAGAAGCAGTAGAAAAAGACTACAATCAGCTCTGCTGGATATTTCTTAAGCATCCATGCCTGAAACATAGAAAACGGAGCATTGTAACTTGTTCTCATTTTCTAATGGTTTCCAAGTATCTTGGCGCTTTTTTGGGACTTCACCTGCAAAATAAGCCATGCTGAAGCCATCATAGCATCAGCTGCCAGGAGTAATCCTCCAATGACCCAGTTTGACATTTGCACAAGAAGTTTATGAGATGAGTTTGAATGTAAGGGTGTCATCAGCAGGGGAAGGCCCTTGTATAAAGTCACAACAAATGCCCCTGAAATTGAGATAATGGTTCCAATGATTTTAGCTTGGCTATTGGAGCTTCTCCAATCTAGTTTCTCCATCCTGAAACAACCCAGTTGAATCAATAATAAGAAACACTTATAAAAATAAATATCTTATTCCAAGCAGCATTTTTCAGTCTACTAGTGTTTCAAAACTCTACTTTTCAGCCTTAAACTAAGCACATTTATACAAATTAGGTAAAGATGTGAAATAAAACTGTTTTGCCTAGTCTGGGGAGCGCAGGGGGCGCCCGGTGGGGGGGGGGGGGTGAGAGAGGGGAGAGGAACAATGCCAAGACAACCCGAAAGTGAAAAAGATGGATTGAGAGAAACCCACTCTGCTAACATTTTCTTTGCCCACAAGATTGAGCTACACAATTTGTAAAACTGGTTCTTTACTGGAGAACCTTGGAATATAGCATTATTTCAATGACAGATTAAAAAAGAAAGGTGTTACCTCAATCTCCATAACACATATTTCATTTAGCAGGGAACAAGGCAAAACAAATATCAAATTGCCATTGATATCATAAGAAACACAGGTGAAGAGCCATTAACAAAATAAGCAAATCGTAATGACTCTCTCAGTCTCTCTACTGAAAAGTCAACGTAGACAAAGAGCTAGATACAGTATTCATGTCACTACCACCAATAACACAGTTACAATGGTCAGTAACAACTCCAAGACCAACCTTACCATCTTGAGCCAAAAGGGAAATGTCACAATTAATCCCAAGGAATCCAAGAGGGAGACAGAAGGGTGAAGGTAAAGTGGGCTTCAGCTCAAAGTCTCAATTAGCACCTCCTCTCTTTGTTAGAGCAAGGTGGAGGGTGAAGTCATGGATTCAAGACCCACTAGTTTTATAACTTACCAATAAAAGAAAATGTTGTTTATATCTAATTAGACTGTGGACCTGTGGTCCTCTTTTTTGCGTATTAAAATTATGCCGAAACAAACAGGAAACAAAAATTCAGCAACCACATTTTATCCACTCTTTATTAATTATCACTTCATGGGAAAAAGAAATTAAAAATTAAAAAAATAAAATTCTCAAGCATCAACAAGCGGAGAGGAAAAATTAAGACCAATAATTTTGTTAAACATGATGATTAAAATCACCAGAAAGTTCATTACCACTCCAAACTTGTTATACTCAATCTAATAATTACAGGGTTCAATCTCTTTACTGAATAAGTGAATATTTTACCATTAAGTATAGACCTACTTTTTCAAATCAGACTTATTAGTCATTAGTCTCAATAATTATCTAAACTGATTCTCATCAGTAAACAATGGAAACGTATGTGGGGTATAATTCACAATAGAATGTGGTCAGAATTCAAAGTGTGCAATAAGATTGACCTGAAAGTAATGGCCAGAATGAAGGTAAAAGCTGGGATAAGGTTGAGAATGGCCGTTGCAAGCGTAGGAGAGCTATACAAAATCCCAGCATACCCAAAAGCCTGCACAAGAAAACTGTAAAAAAAATTAATGCTAAAACCAATCAAACCCCAAATAACAAATCCACCCATTACGTGACATGGATTAAAAAACACAAAGCAACAGAAATTGAATCAAACATAAACAAACCCACGAAGTAATTTTCACAGTGAAGCAGGAATTATAAGTAATAACTCACCCAATAAGGCCAAGCAAGAAGAACCCACAAAGAATGTGGAAAGAAAGCTGAGGACGCTGTGGTTGTGATCTGCTAAGATTGAAAACAAAAGCAAAAGAATTGGTTTTTTTTTACATACATATAAAGAAAAAGCGGTAGAGGGTGTTTCAGAGAGAGAGAGAGAGAGAGAGAGAACCTGTGGAAGAGAAGGGCAGAGGGGAGAAGGATGAGAGAGGCAAAGGCGTTGGAGTAGAAGATGAAGACCAAGTTGCTCATACCCTTAGACATGGCTTCTTTGCCAACTATCATTAGACCAACTTGGGCAAACTCTGCCATCACCATGCCCACAAATGGCAGAGCTACCTTTCCCATTCCCATTTTCTGTGTGTGTGTGTGAGAGAGAGAGAGAGAGAGATAGAAACAGTTCAGAGACCAATGTCAAAGTCTCCAAACTCCTCACTTATTTGTGTCATGTTCGCCCCCTTAACTTAAGCCTCCGCGTTGGTTGGCTCTTGGCTGCGCTCACCAATCAAACAAAATATTGTATAATAATAAACCGCCCAACGCCTTCAACGATTGAGGCATCTCTTTTGGAATAATGAGATTGAGAGGGGCATTTGATAATTTATTACCAAAGGATAGGCAGAAATGTAACTTAGAAAATGGAGTAATGCTAGTACCACCAAAATTGACACAATTTTGTTCTATGTGTTGTAATTGGTGAAAGAGTGTTAGTGGGTCATATAGGGACATACATTTGCCAGTCACAACTCATCATGTGGTGAGTTGTAGTACAAAATTGTGTTATTTTTTGTGATACTAGCATTACTCTAAAAAATAAGGAAAATTTCAATCTTAAGTCTCTTGAGATTTGTTGAATTTATTTTGTTCGTAATAAAAGTTAACAGTATTATTATATATATATATATATATATACACACACACACACATTAGTTGCATTACACACGCTTCGCATGTGCAAAGATGCCTTTTATTTTATTTTGAGTTTAATGTAATTTTTCAATTTGAATTTATCAATTGTTAGTGAGATGACACATGAAGAGATTTTTAAGAAACTAAAATTTAGGATTTGAAATATAGTAAATAGATGGGTTTAGTGTATACTAGTTTCTAGGAAAAAATGTATTAAACGTGCGTAAGATATATTTAAATAGAGAGTGTGTTAATTTTTAGGGAAAAAAGTTTTTCTTGTAGTTTTTTTTTTAATTTTGTTGAATTACAATTTTAATCTTATTTTTTATTTTTTAAGAATAAGGATTAATTAATTAGTTTAGGGATATTTTTGACATTTCTAAAGACATAAATAACTTTCTGAATCATCTTAATATATAGAGATTATATAGAGACAATTTTAGGTTTACATTGTACTAATTATAAAAAATTTATATTATAAACTTTTCTTTTTTTTTGAGAAGCTATATTATAAACTAAATAAATGTGTAAAATAATCCATAAAAAAATGTGTACGATAAGTTTATAATGTAAATTTTACATTGCTAGTACAATGTAATTTTAAAAATTTTGTAAGTATATATTAACGTGTAAAATGCAAACCTCCTTTTTTATACAGGAATAAATACAATTTCTTAGATATAGTATATTAGATTTTTCTATAATTTGTTGATTGTTGATTGTTGATCGTGGCTGACAATAGTTATTAGTATCTCAGCAAAAAAGACAACAGTTATTAGTAGGATTTTTAGAAAAAAACAACAACAACAATAACAACAACAATGATATTGGCTCCATCATTGGAACTTGTGGTTACTGAACCGACCGTGGATATATAGATGTTATATTAATTGTTAAAAAAATTCATCAAGACCCTTACATAATTAACCTTTCATAAATAAGAAATTAATCAATTAATCACAATAATTTATTATTAATCTTGCATATTAACATAAATAACTACAATTTATAGTTTATACAGTAAACTAAATCAATCAAGGCAATAAAGATAGTCGCACAATGATTTGGTTATGAAGTGAAAAAAAAAAAAGAAAAAAAAAGAAGGAAAATCTTTTCAATGGAATAACCACTATTTGTTGTATTCGGATACAAATAGTCTCAAAGAAAAACCACTAAAAACAAGGAAAAGTTAAATACAATCAATGACTCACAAAATCTTTATTACCTAAATTACCTGAGCAATATTTACAAACACTCCACTTACCTTCCTAAAGGGAGAGGTTGTTAGGATTAGAGTTGGCAAGTTCCATAACTTTTATAATTGTTCAAGTTGTGTTGAGGACCAAAATTTCACAAGAAAGTCCATTTCATAAAAAGTAAGGAAAGACCATGGACCTTAACAAAAGAATACTCAATTCATGAAGTTAAGAAGGACCATGAAGGCCCAAAATCCCAAAAAGAAGAAAAAAGAAAGAAATAATAATAATAATAAAGAAAAAAGAAGAGGATCTCGGTTAGAGGACATGCAGCAAGGATCTCGGTTAGAGGATATGTAGCAAAAAGAGCATCAAGGCCCTAGGACCTTGATGTGTTCTTTTGAATCTTGAGAAGAGGACCTTGGCTAGCATGTGGGAAAACCAAGATATATGTTCAGATTTCCAGCAAAAAAGCCATTAAAAATCCAGCAAAATAGGTATTTTCTTTGTGACCCATGGTCCAAGTCCGTGGGATCCTGAGTGAATAGTAATGGAGAAGTGGTTTGGTCGGTAGGGGAGTGATTTCTGGTGAAATGAGGATCTAGAAGCTTTCCCTTGGTTCATATATTTGCTTGGAATGCATGAACTAATGAAAAACTCAATTTCCTCATGTGCATGACACCTCTCCACAATTTCCTCTCAATTGTCATTTTCAACTAAAGCTCTCATCAAGTATATTGAGTAGCCCACCCACTCATTAGACTTTCCAAGAAGGAATCTTTCATTTATAGCTAAAGTCAAATACCCCTTTTGAGTTATAATTGCCTAAATAAGTTAAACATCTGCCCAATGCACATTTTTAGGTTCCATAGGACATGGTTTTACCCAGCAGACCAAGGACGTCCTCGCCCAGGGTACCAGACTATGCCAATTATAAAAGGAACACTAAGGCACAACAAATGGGAAAGGGAGAAAAATGGGGATTCAGAGAGATAGTTCAGGATTTCAAAAGATATATTCTTAGAGCATTAACAGCCCAGCAAGGAAGAGAAATAAAGAAACAAAATAAGAGAGCCAAGGTGGAGGAATTTGTCCCATATCCTTGAGATCATTCAAAATATCACTTAGCCTCCAAAGAAACATATGCCAAAACATGCACACATCAGATATCACTCTCTTCCACAAAAATCCTCCTCACCTAACTATCTTGGAAGGCAATGCCCAAGCAAAGCCACTTAGACTTGAGTTCTAAATTCCACAAGTCTTGTGCAAAACCACTAAGTCTGTGAGAATTGGGACCAAGATCCTCGTAGCTAAATCATTCTCATGAAATTCATTTGCATATATGTATATGTATTAAAATATATATCCTAATCTAAGAAAATAACAATTATTTGAAGATATGTGTATTGTATAGTGTGTTCTTATGCAAGACCTATAGAGGTACAGGGAAATGACAAAACTCTATTGCATAATAAGCATGGAGAAATATCGTATAGTTCAGAGAATCAGCATTCTGGGTTCTTACAGGCCTAGTACTCCTAGGACCACCACATCACGTCCGGGGTACCACAATATTATGCTCAAGGTACCAAGTGAAGGAGTTCTCTTAAATGTTCACATAATAAAAGATAAGCCCCAAATACTCTATTTCAATCTCCTTCTCATTGTGAATATTATGAATACTTAGTTTACTTATTTTGTAAGAGTAAATAGTCATTTTATGACACTAAAACACTTATAATGATATTTTATTACTTAGGAGGAATCACATTTTTGCCTTGAGGAGATTTATGTGACTTGCATACAACTTGATTCGTAATCAACCCCCATTTAGCTGCAGTGAACTAAACCTAGTCCACCAAACAACAAGTAAAGGGCTCAGGATCCTTGTTTCTACTTGGGCTTGGATACTGTCCAAAAAAGGACCCTCACAAGTTGTAATCATCATAAAGAGTAAGATCAAGGGTCTATTTAAGATCCGTTTATTTTGCTAAAACTGAAAATTTTGTGCTGAAAGTGTAGATAAAGGTAAAAGTTAGCTGAAATAATACAATATGACTCATGAATAGTACCAAAAAGTGCAATAAAGCCCATAAATAGTAGCAATAAAATAAGCTGATTTTTTAATTTGTTCCCAAACGCACACCAAGTGTCCAAGAACTAACTCAAGAGAAGGAAGTTTCTGGACTCCTGACTCACCTTTGATTGAATCTCGATCAACTAAAGCAAAACTCTCGACAAATGGGATTCTTTAATTATGAAATAATTAATTACGTTAGCTGATGACTTGGAAAATGTGCCTTCCATGAAAGACTGTGTATCCTTTTGGATCCGGACTATTGTGGTTGTGTTTTGCTTATTTGCGTTTTCTCCTTTTTTTTTTTTTTTTTTTTTTTTTTCTGCTGCAGGAGACAAAACGCGCACTGTCACGCACTTTTTCAACAACTTTTTATTAAAAATGGGTCCCGCAATACTATTCACATATTTAAAAATTATTTTACTACAATGTTTTCAGTAATAAATTTTATCCAAACGGACCCTATATAAGAGCAAATAATGGTCAACGAAACGGAGCCTTAAATAGGTGTAGAAGTACTTATGCCATTTGCTATTAATAATATGCTAACGGATGCTTTTAGTAACTCTAAAGATAAAGTCTTTGATTGGTGATCAAGGTTGAAGCCATAAAGCATCCCAATACATGTTTGTTGTGGAGGTCAAATCCTCAAGATGGTTCTTTGAGTCATGGATGCAGTTCACGAAAAAAAATTTAGTAAAAGAGTTCAAGCAGCTAGGAGCTGACCATTGGGTCACATCAATAAGGTTTCTACATGCTAAAGTATATAATAAAGAGTTTATTTTAGTATGTGAACTTCAATTCTATTATTGAATTTCTTCTTAGGGTTTAGGAACCCTCAGAGTGGTTTTTTTCCTTTGAAGCATCTTTAGATTTTCCAACTCGTCACCATATGTTTGAGTTCTTTACTTTATTTTTATTGCTTTTCATATGGTGATTGTTAATCTATGGTGATTAACTCGTGCTAATCGATACTTGATAATTGGTTAATTTAATAATTTGTTTATTTAGCTATAAAATCAACTAAGGAGTCTTAATTGTCTTTTGAATAAATCAATTTTATGATTCATATTAAATATTACATATCTAAAGATATATCAAATGTCATGTTATCTAAAATTTTAAATAAAGTGATACTCTATCCATTGTCAAATTAGAAAAGAAAAAATAAATCATTACAGTAAAATAGATACTCTCTATTTCAAATAATATGGAGGGAATCTTGTTTTGTGACCCCATCAACTTTAATGAAGCAACATTCTATCATAATTTCTCCTTTAGAGAATTACATGCCTGTATTTATGGAACAATTGTCTTCTACTTTACCCAACAAATGTTATTTTAACAAATACGTATCTTCCTAAAATTGATGCTGCTGACAAAAAAAAAAATGATGTATTTAGTTTCTAACACAGCAAGGCTTTAATCTAACTTCACATTTTTTGCAAGGTTTCTACACTTCAGTGCCTTTGTTCTGCAAAAGAGGGGCATTAGGAGAGGATGACTCATAGCTACTAGTAATTGGATGGTGTTCAACCACAACCTCTTCTTGGGCTTGCCCCCATATCACGGCATAAAACCCAAGTACTATAATAGCCGCTCCAACCACACTGCACATCATTTAGTCGAACAATTATATATCAAATTCCATGTCTTGGAAAAACAGAAATGGTGTATGAAGTAGATATATCAACTCTGTATCTATGATGGTATTGCATTTTCCATCAAGACCTTTGCGACTTACTTTTCTTCATATGGTTTCTTTTTCGCAACATAGTTTGCTAGTAACACATACTTTGTCACAGGCTCACAGCTGTCCTACTTTACAGACTATGAACAGTGGGGAAAAAATGCAGTGACTAGCAGTCTATCACATAGGACAGTTGTGATGAAGTTTATGATTGTGCGTAGTAGTGGCATTATTGGAAATTTTTACACCCTTTTTATTTTTGTGTTGCAGTGGGGCCAAGTGAAATTTCCATGTGAGAGGGGTGTGAATTCTTCGTCAATGAAGAATTCGGTGGTTGTAAACTTGTAGAGAACTCTTTTTTCTTTGAAGTTGACTTTATATCAATCCAGAATGACATGCTTGAAAGCAACTCAATTACTTTACACCTCTTGATATTTTCTTTTTATGATCGGCGAAGAATCAGTTTTAGCTAGCTTATACGTTTAACTAGCCTAAATACTCTTAATTTATTATCCAAATGTCCAAAATTCTGGTCATACTTTAAGCATACATCTATTATCTATATTATGAATTATGCCTTCCAAGATAAAGAGTATACCCAAGGTAAGTAACCCCCATCACAACTGCAATGACTATACCAAGTGGCTTAAATATGGCAACATAGACAGGACCCTTCTTGTGACATGCCCATATATGAACACTGGTTCGAATTGTAATTGCAAACAGTGCCTGGAGATAAAGCCATAACGGCAATTCCGCAATTGGTAAGTTATTAGCTATAAGCTACAATGATGGACAGGATTGCAACAACAACAACAACAACAACAAAACCTTGCCTCAAAATTAACTAGGTCTAATTTTTGCTTACCGAGTACACTACAGCTATCAATTCCATATCTAAGTTCAATTTCCAAGCATTTGGATCATTCTCTAAAATAAGAGAGATGATGGCAGAAAGGATGGTCACAAAGGTACAACGAATGAGTGAAAGCATAAGCTCTGCAGGGTAGTCCCTAACAACCCATGTCTTGAAAAAACCAAAAAAACCAGTTAATATCTTGAGATATAGTATACAATGGTGTGAAAAAGGCATATGGTCTTTCTTTTGGTATGGATTTGTTTGTGTATGTTTTACTTTTACCTGTACAATATATGTCACTGCAAGCAAAAAGTAAGCAGATGCAGAGCAAAAACCCCCTAGGATCCAGTTTGAGTGGATGGGTGAAAGAAGCTCACCACTGACCACTTTTTCAGGCAATGAAGCAATTGAAATTGGTAGGCCTTCGTAGAGAGTGACAATTAAAGCTCCTGTGATTGATACAATGGTGCCAATACTCCTGGCCTGACTACCTCTAAGTTTTAAGTCTAGTTTTTCAACCCTATAACACCCATTTGATTTTAGGCTTATCAATTGCCATTTTTAAACAGAAACAAAACCAAAACAAGAATTCCAGAGCTGAAGGCAAGGGAATTAAGAAGTGCACCTGCAGATGACGGCAAGAACAAAAGTAAAAGCTGGGAGTAAATCAGACATAATTGAGGACATAGTGGGAGAGCTATAACCTATCCCAAAAGCTTTAAGCATCTGTACAGTAGAATTGCAACCATTCTCCTCATCATACATCAAAATTAAAATTTGAAAAACACAAAAACACAAATAACCAGTTCATTATTCCCACAAAGACATACAACAACAACAACAACAACAACAACAACCAAACTTTAGTCCTTTTATCATTTTAGGGTCAGTTATGAATTCTCAACAAACACTCAGGGTGTGTCACATGTATTTTTTTTCCCTCGTTCAATTCAACTAAAATCATATTCTTTGTTAATTTCTTAATCGACATACTTAATACTAATACTTAAGTTGAAAGAAAAAATGGCTACCTTAACAAGGCAACAAGAAACACTCCACCGACTATGCCCCATGTGAGTGGAGGGAGAGACCTTTTTCTGTCAGTGAACAAAATTATAGTAAGTACCTTAACAGGGACAAAACCAAGGGCTAATTGTTGGAAGAGAGTTGAAACTTGAAACAGTTAAGTTCACCTGTAAAAGATGAGGCAAGATGAGAGAAGAAAAAAGATAGCTATGGCATTAGAATATGTAACAAAGATGAAATCACTCATCCCTCCAGTCATAGCAGCTTTGCTAATAGTGTTTAAGCCCACATCCAAGCACTCCACAGTGACCGTGATCAGTGTTACGCCCTTACCCTGGAACATTCTGCTTAATCTTGAGGTGCTATAACTTGAAGGAATGGAAATCTGAATCACATCAGCTAAAGCCTAAAACTCATTTCAGTAATGGGAGGAAGAGGAAGGCATAAAACTAATGGTTCTCTACCTCCTTTTAAGTCTCACGTTGTATACTGACATGCATTTTTTTTCTTTGATAACATGCTTTATTGATGAATGAAAACAAATATTGATAGCAAGATGATAACTATCCTATTCCTACACCTAGTTTGGGTAATGGCAAATTTACAATCCTAAAGATAAAAGTGGGGGGAGTGAGGACTATGGAGTGTGAGATAGTCTTAACTTTAATCTATCCCCATATCCATTCTATTGGAGCATAACATCAATCACCATTTCCACTTGTCCCAACACGTTACCTAAAAAAATTCAAACAATTTCAAGAATAAATTCTTATTTAGTTTATGAACAGTTTTTATAATATTTTACTTTTTTTTTTAGGTACAGTTACATTTTTAAAGCCTAATAAATTAACGAAAATAAACTCCCTCAAGCAAGAATAAAGTTTATATATATATATATATATATATATATATATATATATATATAATTGGGTTCAAGTTAAACCAAATGTAAGATTGTTAAAGATGTAACACCAAGTCCAAGTATATTTTGTTGTGGACGTAGGTGTTGTGTTGAACAACGTAATCTCTCTCTCTCTCTAACAATAATCATCCATTAATAAAAATATATATTAGTTAGATCATATTGCACATGATTTTAACCTTTTGTTTTTGTTTTTTTTTGTTGGTAAATAACCTTTTATCACGACACTTTGAATTACTACATTACATTATGGATTTTTATAATATTAACTTTAAATTATATTTTCTCGGACCTTTTTGTAAAAGATAGGACACACGAATATAGTTCACTATATTCTAAGTTTTTCAATTAAATTCAATCATCATCAATTCATCATATAATTGTAACAGTTAATGTAATAGAAATAGTATTATCTTTTCAACTATAATTAATTAACTTCAATCCAGACGACTAACCCGGATATGAAAGGCTGGTCTCCAATACCTTCATGTTTCACTTCAACCATGAAGCAGATATGGCCAATGCCTTTCGCAGAAGGCCGTGGTCGGTTAGAGGTGGTCACCTAGTGTTAAAACAGTGGGACCCGGCTCTAGATTGGCAAGAAGTTCCTTTTGCAACTTCAACTTTCTGGGTACAGGTTCATGGTCTACCTATGCTATGGAGGTCACCTAGTAATCTCCGGAAGATAGGGGGAAAAGGCTGGTAAAGTTATAGAGATAGACCTTGCTGGCGAAAATGGCGGCGCGTGGAAACGGTTTACTCGTATTCAAGTTGAGGTCGAACTCCTACAACCCCTTATGCCTGGCATCTTCCTCCCAAGGGACAACCTTCCCCATCTGTGGATTAGCTTGAGGTATGAGAAGCTAGCAAATGTCTGTTATCGATGCGGTATTATTGGTCATGAGACGCATGTTTGCCAAGGAAAGCCCTTCCTCATCCGTAATCCGTTTGGGCATGATTTCATTGCATCTGGATCTTGGTTGAAAGCGGAGAACAGCTCGACGCCTCCAGAAATTTTCCTTAATATCAGCCGCCTTTCACCACCAATCTCTCCCACCGGAGCAAATTCAAACATAACCGACCCTATCCTGGTGGCACCAGCTAGCAAGGCCACGTCAGCGAGCCAGGACAAAAATCACGCTCCAAGGGATGGACGCGCACCTCAGGAGTACGACACCAACGTGACAGCGCACTACAACGCAGCCTCCAGAGGCAATGGTACTGTGGTGGGGACCAACAATCATGCAAGCTCATCCAAACACATCAGCAATGTCAACCCAAACACTGAGAATATTTGCCAAGCCTCTCCAAAAGCCCATATATTGCCTAAAGCCCAACTCCCATCACGAGCCCAAAACCTTTGTTCCCTCACAGTGACCCCTGAGGACACCGAGTCACCTTTCCCACCTGGATTTGACCCACCCTTTTTAGGCCTAAAAATAAACAGCCTTTCAAGCCCTAATGTCCAACCGGTAAAGCCAAGCCACATAAATAATCTTGACCCTAACTCAGTCACACCAAATCAACTACACACACTACCAAACCTAAAATCCCATCTCCAACGTCTGATCACACCGCCTCAACCATGTTAAGATGATCATACCTCTACCAACCCATCTTTGAAAAGGAAGGAGTCTCGGCAAGAACCTGTTCTACACTCCAAAAGAATCAAAATAGCTGATGCCCTTGATCCAGAATCGGTGAAATTCAATCCCAAAGCTGACGTTGAGCTTCTCGTCCTTAAGGAAAGGCAAGTTGCTTCGGGTATAGAGACCACCGACTTTCAAGGTGAGTATGTTGAATCATCCAACCCCATTTTCAGGGATGTTACTTTTTCCCCAATTGTTCCCAACTATGATGCTTCATGCTCTATTGTTTCTACTGTGGCCGAGGAGGCGGGCCTTATCAAGCCCCCAACAGCTCCATGAAGGTCCTTGGCTGGAACTGTCACGGCATCTGCAATGCCGCGACAGTCAGAGCCCTTAAGGCTCAAATAAAAGGGAATAGCCCTGATGTTATATTTCTCTGTGAAACTAAGGCATTGGCCTCTAGGATGGTCCATGTTATGAATTCAATAAAATTTTCTGATATGTGTATGGTAGATGCTAAGGGCACTGCAGGTGGTATGTGTGTTATGTGGAAGTCCGGACTCATGTGTCATCAGGTGGAGTTCAATAAAAATCTGATAGCTATCAAGGTCTCTGATGCTGTCTGCAGTTGGCTCCTGGTAGGTTTCTATGGTCCTCCTTACCCGTCAAAAAAGCAAAAGGCTTAGGGGAATCTTATGGCGTTTTTGGAGTCGTGCGAACTCCCTTGGGTATGCTTAGGTGATTTTAATTTCACCACAAATGATGAGGAAATTCTTGGAGGAAAGAAAGGTGGAGCTGGTTCCTCAGCCACCAATTACTTGAAAGAACTTATTTTTGAATTTGGAGCAGTTGATCTGGGACTATTCGGGCAATTCATTCACGTGGGCTAGAGGAAGATGGGGAAGCTCTGCTATTAAAAGAAGATTGGACAGAGGCATTGCCAGCATATCGTGGAGGCTAGCCTTCCCTAAAGCTACTATATCTCATTTGGGTGCGATTAAGTCTGATCATACACCTATCCTGCTTAACGTAAACCCAGATGACAGCTTCGCCCATCGCCCTTTTCGGTTTGAAGCTGCCTGGATTAGAGATAATGGATGTAACTCGGTTGTGGAAAAGGCATGGGCGAGTGTTTCAAGTAACTCTGCTTTCTCTAAGTTGTATAAAAAGCAAGATGCAACTAGGGAAGCGCTTCGCAAATGGAACAACGAAGTGTTTGGGAATTGTCAGGATAGGATCAATCGACTCATGAAGAATATTAATGAGGTCCAAAGAAAGTCCCCTTCGGAGGAAAATGGCAGAATTGAGGAAGCACTGCAATTAGAGCTATCTGAGTGGTTAATGAGAAGTGAAATCCTATGGAAGCAGAAATCAAGGGAGTTGTGGCTGAAGGAAGGGGACAAAAATACAAAATTCTTCCATCTCTCTACCATAATCAGAAGAAGGCGTAATAGCATTGATGCGATTAAGTCGGAGGAGGGTCAGTGGGTATAAGTTCAAATCAGATCAGGAAGCTATTTTACTCCTCCTTCAAGAAAATGTTTACGGAAGAGGATGTAGCATTCCCTGAGTAGCTAGATAACCTTATGCCGAATTGCATATCTGAGGAGGAAAATACTACTCTCAAAAGTATACCTTCTCCAGAGGAAATAAAGGATACCTTATTCCAGATGCATGACATAAAAGCTCCTGGCCCTGATGGATTCCCAGCGCTCTTCTACAAAGAATTTTGGCCCATTGTTGGTGAAACAGTTATCCGAGCAGTTACTTCCTTCTTTGAAAATGGTAGAATGTCTCATCAGGTTAATAGCTCCCTCATCATCCTAATCCCAAAAACCCCAAACCCTTCCTCGGTTAACAACTTCCGGCCCATAAGTCTCTGCAACGTAGTTTATAAGATCATATCCAAGTTACTTGTGGCAAAACTTAGACCGCTTTTACACAAGATCATTTCCCCTTGCCAATCTGCTTTCATCCCGGGGAGATGGATTGCAGAAAACCAAGTTGTGGTTCATGAGTTGCTGCATAGCTTCAAGGTCAGAAAAGTTAAATCAGGTTTCATGGCTGTCAAGATTGATCTTCAAAAAGCCTATGACAGAATAAATTGGAGGTTTATCCAAACTGTGCTTTTGAACTTGGGCTTTAATGATACTTTTGTCAACTGGGTTGTTGCATGTATCTCTTCTGTCTCCTTTGAGGTGCTTGTTAATGGAGGTAAGTCTGAGCAGTTCAAACCTAGCAGAGGTCTGAGGCAAGGCGATCCACTCTCTCCGTATCCCTTTATTTGGGGCCAGGAAGTGCTGTCTAGAATGCTTAATAGGGAGCTTGTCACTGGGAACATTAGCAGTACCAAAGCAAGTACAAGGAGTCCAGCAGTAACGCACGTGATGTATGCGGATGACATCGTGCTGTTCTCTAAGGCAACTAGGAACGATGCTAGGATACTATCCAGTTGCCTAGACAAGTACTGCATATGGTCTGGCCAAAGCATTAGCAGATGTAAGTCTGGAATTTTCTTTTCCAAACACACTACAGATAGTGTTAGACGAGCCATAAAGCAGCAGCTCCAAATGAAAAAACTGAAAAAAGACGCGGTGTATCTTGGCGCACCTTTATTCCTATCCAGATCTCCATCTAAAGACTTCAAATTTCTTGAAGATAAGCTAGAAGCTAAGTTGTTCGGCTGGAGAAGCCGATGTCTTTCCTGGGCTGGTAGATGCACTCTAATTATTTCGGTTGCACAAGCCATCCCTAACTACACGCTATCCTCTTTCAATGTGCCTTCTAAAAACTGTGACAAGCTAGATGCCCTATCGAGGAGATTTTGGTGGAAACCCAAAGACAAGGATAGCAGGTTTATTGCATGGAATGCCTGGGACAGGTTATGTCGTCCTAAGAGGCAAGGTGGACTCGGTTTTAAAAAGGCAAAGGAGGTTAATTCAGCATTACTAGCTAAGCTGGCATGGATGGTGGTTTCTGGGAAACAGAACTTATGCATGGAAATCTTGCGAACCAAGTACAAGGTAAGCAATAACTGGGTCTCGGAAGAACCTGTTAAGTCAGCTTCCCCCACTTGGAGAGCGATAGAAGCTGCAAAAAATCTGATAGAGAAAGGCGCATGCTTCTTGCTTGGTGATGGAAAGTCTATTGATATATGGACTGATCCATGCGTACCATGGATTGCTAACTTCAAGCCTCATCCAAGAGTAGAGGAATACAAACACTTCCACATCAAAGCTGCTCAGCTCATTGACTCCACCTCCAGATCATGAAAAGTAGGAATGGTAAGAGAACTTTTCAACCATATTGATGCCAATGCAATTCTCACCATTCCTATACCTGCTACTCCAAAGCAAGATAGGCTTATTTGGCTACTTGACTCCAAAGGTGTCTTTTCTGTCAAATCCGTCTACAATGTTGCCTTCAATCATTCCACTAGCAATGATCAATCCCAAACACATTGGTCAAAGTTGTGGAAGGCCAAGTTCCCTAAGCGCCTCAAATTGCTTATTTGGAGAATTGGAGCTAACGCAATTCTACTAAAGCCAATCTACAAAGGAGAATTCCGCATATTGACCCAACCTGCTCGCTGTGTAATTTAGGGGAAGAGACTAGCACACATCTGTTCTTTGAATGCAATTTTGCAAGAGCTCTATGGGCAGCAGCTTGCTGGGGTCTCAGAATAGATGCTGCTTCTATTAATTCAAATGAGGATATTATCAAAATCATCTTGACACCTCCTAAGTCCCCGATTCCAGCTCATGAACAGTGGCAGATCTCCCTTAACATGGCACTCATTGTAGACGAGATATGGCAGACGAGGAACCTTATACAGTTCCAAGATGGAAAAGCCGATGTCCTCAAGGCCAAGCAAAATGTCCAAACAAAATTCCTTGGGATGTTAAAGGTGTTATCATCGGCCTCCCAACCTCCAACAGAACAAGTTTCGGTAAGATGGACCCCTCCTCCTCAAGGTTGGATAAAAGTTAATGTGGATGCTGCACTAAATAGCTCCAGGTCTGCATTAGCGGTTGTGGCTAGGGACCATCGTGGTGAGGTCCTGTTCTTGAGGGGTATAGGACATCACTTATGCAGTCCAGCACAAGCAGAAGCCGAAGCACTCCTATGGGCAGTAAAGCTAGCAATCCAAGAGCAATGGAGAACTGTCATAGTCGAGGGGGATGCTAAAAGTTGTATAGATGCAGTGTCTGATCCTGAGCTTATCCCTGATTGGCATTCAGCCACCTCTATCTGTAATGTTCATAGTCTTGTTTCTCATTTTACTGATGTGAAGTTCAGTTGGGTTCAAAGACTTGGCAATTCAGCAGCCCATGAAACTGCTAAATTTGCCTTGGACTCCAATTTTGATTTTTGTTTTAATGATGGATGTCTCCCTCCCTCCCTTGAGGCGGTTTGTAAGGGAGACTCCTCTGTTTGTTCCTTTTCTGTTTAATGGATTTGCAGATTATCAAAAAAAAAAAAAATTAACTTCAAGGAATAGGAATATAGCATGGAAAGGTTAATATAAATTCAAAATATCTGTGATATTCTCTGGATAGCCATCGTAAAGATTGTCGTACTCGTCTTTATCTTATCTCCTTTATGGTGACATTGATACTCGTACCATTTGGTGGCAAGGTTGGCCCTAGGCCACTTAGGCCACCGCCTAGGGCCCCTACTATAAGAAGGCCACAAATTTTAAGTCAAAAATTGATATATTTAAAAAAAATTTGGAGATATTGGGAAAAAAATTAGTTTTATAATTTTCCTCTAGTTTTAAGAAGTCCCAAAGTATTGAATAATACTAGAGATAATACAACTTTAAATACATGAGTCTTAAAAATAGAGTAATGCTATAGTTTTACAAACTATTTTACAACATTTTTAAAAACTGTTGTTGTAGCTAACTTCTTACTGGTTCTCATCTGGACCCACCTGATAACATCACTTTTTTATTTATCAATAATCATTCACCACATCATCAATTTATAAAAGTTTTTGTAAAAGAATTTGTATCTCTAGCATTTTCCCTTACAAATATATGTGTCACTAATCACAAGAAATAATTCAGATATAAAAATGCTAGAAACATTATTAATTTTACTTGCAAACTTTACAATTAATATGATATGTGGGCGTCAATAACCTATTAAATGCAATTTTGAATTATTTTTTGTGATTAATGATACATCTTTGTAAGCCTTACGTTATAAAATTTATAATATCCCTAACATCATTCATTCAAATGCTTGTTTATTATCTTCTTGAAATGTTGCTAATCGCATTCATTTCTACATCGTTTGAAAGTATTTTTTTTAGTAAAATTTGTTATAGCTTTAGCATTAAAAAAAAAAAAAGGCATATTACAAAATAAGAGGAATAGATTTTTGTTATAAAAAATTATGGTATTAAATACTAGTTAAATATTATTTAAGTGATAACAAAAAAGCCTTATTTAAATATATCGCCTTCCGCTTCAAAATTTGTTGGCCGCCCCTGTTTGGTGGTTATTCTATACTTATACATTGCAGAGATTTCTTGCAGGATAGGGACAATTATTTGAGAAATCTCCATTAAATCTCGGCAGAGTCTTGATTCTTGCAAACATTGTGAGTTTTGTAATTAAGGTTATTCTGTTTCACTTTCACCATCTTCGTACTGTAGAATGTGATAGGGGTACCATTTTTCACCAATCGATTGCGAAAAATTAAAACATAAAGAAAAATGTGTTATGTCCTTGATGGATGGTATCATTGACTGGAAGTGGGGAGTGGGGACCTAAAAAGGAAGAAAACTTCCATACAACAAGAAAAACAACTCTTAAGGTAGTCACGGAGCACTACTCTAAGCTTTCACAAAACGGATGAGCATGGTTCCACCATGAGGCCCAGAGTCTTTGTGTAAATTTTTTTCCCAACAATAATGGCACAAATGGGACCGAGAAGAATCACGCCAACAAAAAATATAGGGCTGTTTGGTTTTTTTTTTCCCATCACTCATCACTCATCACTCCTCACTCAATTTTCGTCACTCATCACTTAAAATACCCCAATTTCACAATAACACCCGTTTGGTTTTTTGTTTTCACTTTACATCACTCAAAAATTTCGACCTTTTTGTAGGTCCCACACCTAAGCTGAGTGTCAGAGCCTTTTATTTTTTCTAATTTTTTCTTCTTTCTTTCTTTCTTTCTAACTCTTCACAACGGTGCTTCTTCTCTCTTCTCAACCATTACTCCAGCAACCTCCTTTACTCCTCTCATCCACCTCTCTTAACCTAAAATAAATTTGCTCCATTTGTATTACTTTTTCTCTTCCTCATCATCTCTCAAGTGGTACGTTTGGAGTTCCATTTCTTCACAGCTGAAGAAAAGGTGTCCTATTCGAAGAACCCCAGCCCAGTCGAAACCCATCAGACACCGAGAAGCCTAGCCAAAACCGAGGCACTCTTCGGATCTCTCCCTTGCTCAGCTCGTGAATTTTCTGCCAAAGATTTTGCTAGGTGAGAGGCAAATTTAAGTGGGTCTGACTTCATATGAAGCAAATTTTCTGCCAAAGATCTGTGCCCAAATAATCTATAATAAACTTTGAGTTTGGATTACGGATTTTGATGTTAAATTTTGATGTTGATCTTGATTGAATTCAAGTGGGTTTGACTTTAGATATTTAGATTTCTAATTTTAATTTTAGTGGGTTTTGTTCGTTTCTATTTGGTGCTAAATCCGGGTTTTTTGAGACTTGAAAAAATCTGGGTTTTCTGGGCGTCATGGAGTGCAGCGAAGACCAAAAAATTCTGTGATGAAGAACCCAAAAAAAAAGGAAGAAGAAGAAGAACACCTCACTGAACCCAATGAGAAAAAAAAAATGGTCAAAAGTTGCGGCTGACTAGACTAGTGGTCCCTCAGTGTAGGTTTATTTACATAATTGCCATTGAAAACAGAGTTTTGGAAACTGAAAACACCCAAAATGTGTTTTCAATTTCCATAACTCATCGCTAAAAAATCAGAGAATTGAGTGATGGAAACAAAAACAGGAAACAAATCCAAACAGACTTTTTTTTTGTGGGTCCCACTTATTTTGAGTTATAGGTGATGGAAAAAGAGTTATGGGAATGGAAAACATAAATCCAAACAGCCCCATAATCTCTGAAAGATAAAATTTTCTATTCCGTACTACAATCTCTTGGCCAATTTTCATTTCAAAAGACTATTTTATTTGAAATTTAAAATCATGTAGAAGTTGAATATGAATGACACGTGCTAAATTTGTTTGTGACATTCATAATCGTTTTTAGTTGGGGACAGTTTATCTAGCATTTTATTAAAAGTATTGTAGGTATAAAGTAAATGAACGAAAAATAAATAGATGATTCACGTGCAATCCAAAAATAGTAGGAAAAATAAGTAAAAATTAAATAAAATAAGTAAATGATCATTTGGAACTCGCAAATAGTATAAAATAAAATAAACAATAAGCTAGCTTATGAGTACATTCCAAACAAGCGAAATATCATATGATACATTAAGTTCAACTTATTGCTTATAACTTCATGTTTGTCAGGAATCAATTTATAAGTTCAGGTTTTAGGTTTTAGGTTTTAGGTTTTAGGTTTTAGCTTTTAGCTTTTATGTATAACTTCTTAAAACTTTATTTTTATTTTATTTTATTTTATTTCTTTACCAAAGTATAGATATACTTTAGTACACTTTAAGCAAAAGATTTTCAGTAAAAAACTAAATAAACACTTCTCACGCTAAGTATATGTTTGGCATCTAATACCTCACTTTTAGTTCCAAATGACAAAAAATTATTGATGCTAGTTGTAATTCCCTTTTTCTTTATTCTTAGATAATCATTTCTTTTCCCACTAAGGAAAGTGAAATATGGCAATACTAGCTTTTCGAATGTAATAATAATAACCATAACTTGTGTTAAACCAGAACCAGTGAACAAAAGGATAGCTAGAATAGCAGCTTCTGAGTCACATTCTCCTTTCCTTCATCGTACTCTCCAATCTTTTGGAGCTTCATATTGGAGAGTGAGAAAGAGGAAAAATAATAGGTCATTGTGACTTGAGAGACATTACATTAATTAATAAATAACTTGCTAGTGGAATGACTACTTTACCCCTGATTTAATTAGCTGTTTAGTTAGAATAAAATATATTTTTTTGGGACAATTGGTCTTTTTAAATTCTATCCTTTGTTGACACTTTATAATGAATCATTGATTCAAGTAAAACGTACTGGAATGATGGTGTAGCTTGTAGGTTGCGTTGGTTTTTTGGAGGCAAGTGTTCTCATGCTCTTTTTCTTGAAGTGATACCTCATGTAATGATGTAACATATGACCTACTTACATTAATTAACCTTGGGTACATATATGTAAATTGATAGTTTTTTTTTTGTTGTTGTTGTGAATATATATATATATATATATATATATATATATATATATATAGAGAGAGAGAGAGAGAGAGAGAGAGAGAGAGAGAGAGAGAGATTACCTACTTACATTAATTAACCTTGGGTACATATATGTAAATTGATAGTTTTTTTTAAAATGTGAATATATATATATATATATATATATATAGAGAGAGAGAGAGAGAGAGAGAGAGAGAGAGAGAGAGAGAGAGGAATGGTATGTGTTCTTTTTTTCTTTTCTTTTTTAATTATTCGTAGATAGGAGATGAAATATTTAAAATGTTTATGCGGAGGGGTGAGCTCCCTTAAAAGTCATTGTTCGCTTTGAGTGAAGACCCTCATGGTTTTATTCCGCATTGGGGAACTACACCTCTCACTTTATAAAAATTAAAAAATGAGGTAAATTACATATTTAGTTCTTATTCTTTACATCATATTTTAATTTTTTTGTCAAAATAATGATGCTTTATAATTATAAAAATAGATCTCACTTTATAAATGTAGGGGCAGAATGGTCAGAATACACTTTTGGGCCTTGGGCCTAATTTAGGGGTATTTACTTGTCTGAACAGAGCTTTGAAGCCCATAAGCAAACTATTGTTAGAAAAGTTGATAGGGGTCGTCCAAGGAGGGACATCTCCTCGGTTAAGTCAGGTGAAGATTGTATGACGCATCAAGATGTTTGGAAGGAAGTTTTGGAAGGTCTGTTGGGTGGAGATACATTTTACAAAACTATATAGAGGAAGGACAAATGAGAAATATCAAGGAAAAAGCTGATACTACTGCATTAAAGACTCTACATCTACCTTTTTGGCCGCATTAATGGGGAAATAACCTCTTAATAGTAGTGATCAGCCCTACAGCTATTATTTGAAGATTTCAAGAGAGTGGTGGATAAGACAAGTATCTGATTTAGTGAACTGTATCATACGTGGAAGATGGAGGGAAGCGGAAAGGAGATATAAAAGGAGAAGATAGGCATTCAATAAGGAGGGGGGAAAAAAGGAAGAGAAAAACATTGGATATATTATCTTCAACTGTAATCTATTGTAGAAAGGATAAAGAGCAATATAAGACATTCTCGGCTGTAGTCCAAGGAGAGTTTTCGTTAGAAAAACTATTTCATTATGCATGTGTTGGCAATCTAACCCACTATACTTGTTATCTAATATCCTTACAACTTAGGTTTCAAGCCCACGCTCTACAAATTTGATTGTATAAGGCTTTTTGGGTCTAAACTCATCACGCAGATGGGTCCGGGTACAAATTGTGCACTTACAATAAAAATTAAAAAAATAGAGGTAAATTACATATTTTGTTCTTATCCATTACATCATATTTCAATTTAGGCTCTAGCTTTTCAATTGTGTCAATTTAGTCCTTAACCTTTTAGTATTGTGTCAATTTAATATTTATCGTTATCTCTTGAATAAAAATTGCTGATGTGACAAACAGCCAAAATAAAAAAATATTTTATTACCACATTGACTGCCGCCAAGACTAACATGTCAGCACAATCTAAAATTTAAATAAAATAAAAAACCAGTAAGTAATTTTTGGAATAAATCCCTAACTCACAAATGAAATTTGTTAGACACATTTGGGATTGAAATCCGTAGTCCCACGATAAGAGCACGAAGAGGTAGGTAGGCAGTCTCACACTAATAGTGACCCACTTAGTCTACAGCGGACTAGTGGCAAACTTAGCATCAACGGCAAGAAGATTGAGAGGTGGAGACCGTTGAGTTTTGAGAAGATTTTGTAAACTCTCATATGGTGGGTGCAGACTTCTTCTATAGCGAGTGAAGTTTGTCCATAGTTTGAGTCTTAACAGGAGGCACATTGTCATCGACTCATTGTTCCAAACTTGAAATATTTTATTTGCTCCAAAAAAAAAAAAAAAACTTGAAATATTTATGTTATTCTTGTCAAGATATATAACTGAATATCTTAACAAAAGAATAACAAAAATATTGTGGGATTTGCTAGAAGTGTTAAGTTAGTTTCAGTATTTATATATTTTTTTTTCAATTTGATTCTATCGGGTCTTTTGCTTAGGAGTGTAGTGGGCAACTAATTAGTCTTTGTTTTATCCTTCAGACATTGTGGAGTCCTTTTGGTTGTCAAAAATGGTGAAGCTCTGTTGTGGTTCAAGGTCAAAGAAACAAAAAGGCCCAAAAAACAAAGCATAGGTGAGAGAGAGAGGTTTCACCAAAGATTGTGAGCTTGAAATGAAAATGGAGAAAGAAAAGAAAAATGCTACGGGTAAATGAAACAGAAATATAAATAAATTTGGTGACCATCAACGAGCAGTGGCTTGAGCCTTGAGTCTTTACTTTAGAGAGAGAGAGAGAGGGGGGGAGAGAGATTTCCTCAAATTTTCGATGTGTAATTTTTTAATATTTAATGAAGCCCACGTGGCAGGCTATGTGGCAAAAAAATAATATTTTAATAAGACCATCAGCTGCATCTTTTTCATTTACCACTTAATGGTAAGGATCTTTTTGACACAATATCAAAAGATTAGGGACTAAATTAATATATTTGAAACGTTAGGGATCAAATTGACAAAGAACATAAAAGTTAAGGACCAAATATGTAGTTTACAATATATATATATATATATATATATATATATATATATATATATATATATATATATCATTAATACCATCAAATATCATAAATTAGTAGGTCATATGTTTCCTTTTTTTTTTTTTTTCCTTTCATTTCAAATTATATCACATTCTATTATTATTTTGTCAACTATAATAAATGTAAATTTTTTTTTTTTGGCGTAATGGGGGTGTGCACCATATGAGAGTGTGCATTTCATGCACACCAAGCTGTTACGAAACAATATTTGGATTCTTGAGTGTGTGAAATATGTTTATATATCAATCACTATGGCATAGATTTTTAAATTTTTTTAAACACATATAGTTTGTTCAAATCACACTTTTGTTGTCTTTCAGTTTTTTCTTTAAATAAAATGCTAAAGATTACAAATTTTTGCTAGAAAACTATTGAAATATTGGAGGAAATTAATAATAAGTGCAGCGCACATCAACATCTTTCCTTAGGTTAAACATGCCATTTAGGAAGTACACATTTACAGAAATCATTTCTTTAAAAAGAAGAAATACTAGCAAAACTGCATATTCTCCATTATTATCAACTATTCATTGGCGGATCAATGAAGACTTGAAAAAATTAATCTCTACTTCAAAATGAAGTCAATAGAGCAGTTGCTTGTTGATCTGCCCAACGAAAAATAATGCAGAACAATGTAAAATGGGTTATATGATTGCTTGGAAGGTCTGCCAGTGAGGCTGCGTCTGCATCTACCTCCACTTCCGACTCTGACTCCACCCTTGCCCCCTTCTGTGCCAGTGCCTCCTCTAGTGGTTTTGCTGCCTCCGCCTCCACCTCCTCCCTACCCCCTCCTTCTTCAATGGTACCTCCTTTAGTGGATCCTCCATAGCACTAGAATACTATACTGCTATTTGCCATAATAAGACATTAATGGTATTCTATAATGGGTCCATTTTTCTAGTATTTTTAAAAAGCACTACACAATTACATAAAAATAAATAAATTAAATTCCTATTCATGTGAAACTTTTTAAGATTTCTTGTATAGCTTGGACCCTGATCACTCAAATGATATTTTATTATTCTATGTGCTTCTCTTTTTCTTTTTCTTTTTCTGGTTTTTCTAAGCTTATGATTGAACATAAAAGACAATTCTAATTGGATATAAGTTGGCTTTTTTAATGCAAGAATATAGTTGGCTATATTTGTAATTTTCTCACTGCTTTGTTTTATTTATTTTTTAGTTTCCTTTTGTAATCATAAAAGCTTTACTTTTTTTAGTTCTTATTTTTGAATAGAAAAACAATGATTAATCTAAACCTTAATTTTTCTATAATGAACACCCATTTCCAATTAATTGATATAAACAAAAGAAAATCAAGAAGAGAGAGAGAGAGAGAGAGATCCAACTATAATATTGGGCTATTTTTCCATAATGAACACTCCTTTTCCAATTAATTGATATAAAGAAAAGAAAATCAAGAAGTGAGCAAGCTAAATCTAGAGAGAGAGAGAGAGACTTATCCAACTATAATATTAGGCTGGAGAATAATAATTTAAAGAGAGATTATCTACATATATAACATTGAAACAATGTCATCTATGGCAACTATAAGAAGTTTAAAGGCCACCATCGTGCACCCTTGATGCAGTGATCACTCCACAAGTATAAGTGTCTGTGGAATGTGGATGGCAAGGACCGTGATTCAAGTCTCTAGGAAGGAGTTTCACATACACATACACTTGGATTAGGTTAGAGTAGAATTTCTACCTTATATAAAAAAAAATAAAAAATAAAAAAGTTAAAAGGCCGATGAATTAGGTAAATTGACCCAAGCATCCGTGCTCAAGGGTTAAGGCAATAAAAAAAAAGGAAGTAATTGGTAAAAATAAATTATTAGAGCAATTTAAGGGTCATTTGGGCAAAACCTTCGTGTGTCTATATATAAAAATAAAAAAATCTGACACACACACACACTCTCTCTCTCTCTCTCTCTATCTTTCTCAATGAGTCTTTGCTTTGCTCTTTCCTTGGTATAAAAAAAAGGTCATTTGCAGCACCAATAAGAAATTTGAAGGCCGATGATTTAGATAAATTGTCCCAAACATTCGTGATCAAGGATAAAGACAAATTAGTAAACATAAATAATGCAAATTAGGAACAGACATTATAAGTTAAAACTTTCTCTGCAGTGGCGGCTCCAGGATTATTGTTTAGGGTGGTCAATAATAAACATAAATTATACAAAATTTAAAACAAAAGAGAACTTAAATATATCAACATCACAACAACAAAAAAAAACAAAAACAAAAACTGAAACACATAAATTTTTACAATTGCTTTCTATGAAGTTTCATATTTTGCATTATCAATCCTACAAACTATATCTCTTTCAATGTACATGGCCAAACAATTATTCATCCATTGATCTCTCATTTGATTGATTTATTTCAAATTTGTTAAGATCTAAATGGCCTTTTCTAAAGTTTAAAATTAACAAATATCTACTTTTGTTGTTGGGCATATAAATTTTTTTTTCTAGATTTTAGATCAAATTGGTTTGTTGATGAGCTTTTTTTTTTGTATGATTAAAATGTCTAAGATATTGTTATGATCATATTCAAACTTAGTTCAGAGCATAAAAAAAAAAAATCTAAAGTTAAGGTGTTCTAATATTTATTTTAGAGTGTCAAAACAAAAACAAAAACAAAATTTAATTTATATTTTGGGGGGGGGGGGGTGGGGCAAGTTCAGGGGGTTCATTTGAACCCCTTGGGCTCCAAGTGGAATCGCTCCTGTTTCTCTGTAGGGACTGGAATTGACCCAAAGCCCAAAGATATGAACCAAGGCCTAACAAGCCCATAACAATAAATTTGTTAGAGAGTGGGTCTAATTAATGAAGACTTAGTGAGTTACATATGAATCATAGTGAGTTGGTTTAGTGTTGGAATGATTGAAAAATACAAATCGAAGAGAAAAACGCTCATCGGTCAAGTCCAAGAAAGGTATGTTCTTATGTATATATTTCAAGCTTATACAGATATTTAGAGTTCTTAGTTACATTCAATTCTTTCCTTTTTTTCTCTTCTTTTCCAGATGATCCCATATAAAGGAATCCTTTTTCCCTTTTATACTTCCTATCCTTTTTTCATCTTAGCCTTCCACTTGTTGATCAAATAACTTATCTTCTTGATACTTGTCCCATTAGAACCTTCTTGAAATCTTTGTGTGCAGCTGTAAGGTTAAAAGTCACTGGTCAGGCATCACTTCCACATTAATGGGGCCAGTTGGTAAGGTGCAGAGTATTCAATGTGGTAGTTGCAGCTTTCTTCCCAGAAATTTCTCAATTCTCTGTTGACTCACCTCCATGAAGCTTATCCTCCCAAGCATGGTTGCCCACTACCCGGTACTTGCTGGGTGGTCGGACCTCAAGCTTCCACTCTGTTTCCCGAGGAAGTTTGCATCCTCGAACAGCATCACCTACTTGTTGTGACTAGCTCTCGTCCTCGACCCAATAATCTACTTGCCCTTATTAATACTTGTTTATCCTCGGGCTCTTTGGCATCCTCAGGTGTGGCTCATGGCCCAATACCCTTATCCTGAGTATCTTATCCCCACATTCTCAATTATAAAGACCTTAACACAAACCTTAGAAAATTTTATTTACACTCTAAATTGCACTGGGCATAAATTATATGGAATAATAAAATTGAATAACACCCACTAATTAAAATTTTGACGCATCAAGATTAACTTGGAGTACGCCAATACAAACACAAAAATTTAAAAACATTGGAATCAACCTTAAAATAATAACAACCATGTTTAAGCAATTTAAAAAAAAAAAATCAATATTTGGCATAAATTCTATATACATAGAGAGCAATTTGTGAAACGAAAAGCAGTAAAATAAATAGGAGAATAACATTAGAGAGAGGAAGAGAAAGGTACCTCTAATAGAGATGAAACTGAATATCATCCACAAATCAAAATCTAAACATTCGAAACACATTAAGATTAATATGGAGTATACCAATCCCAACGCAACAAATATAAAACATTGGCATTAATCTCAAAATAATACTAACAATCATTTTTAAGCAATTCAAGAAAAACCAATAGTTAGTATAAATTATATATATATATATATATATATATATATATATATATATATATATATATATAAAGACAATAATCTGTAGAATGAAATGGAATCAAAAAAAAAAATCAGAGAATAAGAGGAGATAGTGTAAATTAGAAACATAAATTTACAGCTGAAACCTAATGCAATTTTTGGGCTAGCTGCTAAAGAGTGACAAAGAGAGAACATATTTAAATATGAAAATATGAAGAAGGGAAAAGACAATAATCTGTAGAATGAAATGGAATCAAAAAAAAAAATCAGAGAATAAGAGGAGATAGTGTAAATTAGAAACATAAATTTACAGCTGAAACCTAATGCAATTTTTGGGCTAGCTGCTAAAGAGTGACAAAGAGAGAACATATTTAAATATGAAAATATGAAGAAGGGAAAAAACTTATTACCAATAAGGTGGGGGTGATGAAGGTGATGAAAAGGTTGGGGAGGAGGAATAGACATTGTATGTTTAAGTAATTGAAACAAATGTAATTATAAGTTTGTAATTGTCAAAATAATGATATTTTATAATTTAAAAAATAAGTCTCACTCTTCTTAAAAAAAAAAAAGTATCATTAATACCCAAAATAAATATAAAGAATATATATATATATATATATATATATATATATATATATATATATATATATATATAAAAGCATTAGGAAGTTTCCATATTTACATTCACATGCGAGACGGACATCATTACTTCGAACAAACCTGTATTTCACTCAAGGAAGTCAATACCGTACTAGAGGCTGTACCGGTTTGGCCACCGGTACAATATATTTTGGATACCGGTCAATACCAGTGTACCGTTTCGGGTTTACCGCTATTTTATATATATATATATATATATATATATATATATATTATATACACACACCAAAATCTCTAGAACCATGTTTATAAGCATATAATATTTCACTTATATTATAATAAATATAAAAGTTTATCATAAAACATTACCTCAATTCAGAACAAATTATTCATAGTTTTAGACTTTAGTATCAATTAAAAGGGAAAAAAAAAAAACACAATATAAAAAATAGAAAGCTTAGTTGTTCATTGCATACTAAGAAAATAAATAATACTAATAAATTAATGTAAATAAGTTACCATTATGCCTTTACAAAAATTCAAAAATTACAAAACTAAAAAAAAAAAAAAAAAAAAATTTCTGTACTGACCAGTATTGCCCGAAATTGGCCGGTACGCGGCCGATACGGCCGGTATTTTTTCCGGTACAAAATAGAAGTGTACCGATACCGGTGCACTGGTTGGTATGATTGGTACCGGTACGATATCGACCGCCCTGATTTCACCCAGTGACCCATCTTTCTTTTTCCAAAAGTGCAATACCAAAGTTGCTGGAATTCTTAACCCACCTCTAGTTTGTGCCTTTTTTACCGAATAAAACTTAGAAATTGAATGCATTTGGACTCACATAGGAGGACTAAAATGATTGAATTCTATGCTAATTTATTGCAATGATTCCCAATAGCGTATGGAAATGTCAAGGATGATTGGATGCTTAGGTGACATATCACATAATGTGAAAAAAGTATGACTGGGCATTCCAAATGAAGAAAAATAATAGAGGGTAAACAATAATAAAGAAAAATCTCACCAACAGCCACCAAACCCACAAGAGAGAGAATAGGGATTATTTTACAACTTCGGATCTTGAGGTAAAATCCCTAAATCTAAAAATTGTAAAATAACGAGTGAGAGAAAGATGTAGGAAGTTGCCACATATTATTGCAAAATGCTTTGAAAATGAATACATGTCATCGTAGAATGCATCTACTAGTTTGGGGAACCAACTTTTATAATATACTAGTCATAGTCTCCCACGATACGTGGAAATATATAATTATTTTGTAATGTGGAATAATGTATACTTTATTTTCTAAAATTTACTGAAGACAATTTGTTGTCCTTATAAATTAAACTATTTCTAAAAGTATTTTCCATTTCGCTATCTCTACAAATATATCATTCTATTATGTTGGCTGTTTTTTTTTTTTTTTTTTTGAGAAACTTGGGTGTGTTTGATTGATATTATTCTTTTTGGAAGTGGTCTATATTCTTCAAACTTTTGGTATAGTGTGTTATGTTTTCCTATTTTTTGGGTACATCTAAAATTTTTTAAGTTACAAAATAATGGTTCAAATTTTTCACTCTTAAAGAAATTATCATAATAATTAAATCTCATCACAAATTTAGAATTGATATTACTCAAATAATTGAAAGACACATTCAAATACATAGTCATAGATGTGTAGATTGTATTTTGATATAAAGTCTCAAATTCTCACTTCTAAAATATCTAAAAAATAACTAAAAAATGTATAGTTGTAAACACCAAAATTATCCAAGACATGATACATAATTGAATAACATTATATCATTATATGTTATATAATGCCATAGGAATTCATCTACCAATTAAAGAGAAGAAAAGAAAAAAGGTAACAAATTAAAACATAACCAAATTGCATCAAACCAAATTAAAGTTCAACACAAAAATTCATCAAAGATACAATAAAGAAATAAAAATCCACCAAAAGAATATATATATAGAGAGAGAGAGAGAGAGGGTATTTAATTTTTATGTGGGCAAAATATGGACCGAATAAAAAAGAAAATAGCAAATTATTATAGTAAATAAAATTGGGAAACGAAGTGTCCAAATAAAAGGAAGATGAAGGGATGAAAGAGTTGTTAGGGTAAGGTATAGAGTAGTGGGGATATAAAAATGTAAAAATGAATGGAAAATGTTGGAAGAAGTGTAATTATAAGGTGAGAGAAAGTGTCAAAAATAGTGAATGATGTGGCACAATAAAAGTGTAATAACAATAAATGCTATCTTTCATCTTTTAGATATATATAAATTATAGATTGATATAAATTTTTTTTTTTTATAGAGTTTCAATCTATGACGCCTATTTTTTATTATTGTACTCTATATCATCAGACTAAGACACTAATCAGTTTTTTAAGTAGGCAAAAATTGAACCTTAGATCTCATATTCAATCGTTAAAGACTTTACTAATTGAGGTAACTAAAACTCACTAGATTGATATAGATTGATTATGTATACACAAACAAATTTTATATAAAAATTATTTCTTTCTTTGTCATTGTGTTTGAACCTCTAAGCATTTTTTAAAAGAAAAGCTAGAGATGTAATCAAGAGACTTTTGTCCCTTCTTCAGAATTGATTTATCATCTTCAAGACCGATTTGGCATCTCATATTAGAGAGTCCATATTCAATCTTATCTTAAGCTATGAAGTCATGCATGATATCCTCCTTCCACTTTAATTTAAACAACTGATCTCAAAATTGACATGGTATGTCAAATAATGACTTCACAGTACTTTCCCAATCACTTTTTTTTGGTTGCATATCTTCTAAATTCTCATGCTTTTGTTCTGAAGAAGTGGGACTTTAGAAGCGAATGACCCAAGGTCAGAAATTCTTGTATCCTCCACCCTCTTCTCTTCTTGGGCTTTTCCCCATACCACAGAATAAAACCCAGTAGCTATTACAGCAGCTCCAACCACACTGCAGAACAAACATTACATGTTATTGAATCATGATGTAATTATTCTCTTAGAAAATGTTAGAGCCATAGTAACGTTTAATGACCTAAGGAAAAATTCTAGCTAGATTTGTTAAAAAATTTGAATCAACTCAATATGTTCCCGGTGTGAGACTAGGTATACAGCTACATAAAAATACACTTTTTCAATAATTAAACATATGAAACATTTCCCATATCATACTTGTACAAAAATACTTCAACTTTACTAAACTTTAATTTTTTATTATTAAGAGTATATCGCTTATTTTGTTAAAATGTATCATTATATATAAAAATTAAATTATCAAAATTAATATTTTAGTTCTTTGTTTTATTATTTATATTAAACATCAACGTTTTCATGTTTCTATTATAATCTTGAAATTTTTTTCTCTATTTGCAGTTTTTTCATTTCAATTTTTTACCCGTACTTTTGCAATTTACTTTTAAAAATCTGGAGTTGAATGAAACACATAAACATCTTGTACCGTACATATATTATCCAGTACATTACTAACTACTGTTAAAACTACTAACAATTTTTTTTATAAAAAACTTATATAGTGACATGACATAAATATAATTTGTGCCACTTTAGCAACATAATAAATACTAACCTTATCGCACGCGTGATGCAATTTTTTTTTTTTTTGTTAGTGTCATAATTTTTATTCATCTCAAAATGAATTACCTTTTTGTGATTATTGTAATACATGAGATTATAGGGCTTTCGTATTTTGCTTTTAAGGACACCCTTTTTGTGACCGGTAATACAATAGTTTATAGGGCTTGTGTATTTTGCTTTTAAGGATTTCATGATCATTGATCCAAACGCCTAAAAGTTAAGTCCTTTGAAGAACTGACAATTCTAAACATACCCATCTAAGAAATGACAAACAGATTTGAGTATAATACGTACCTTCCAAGATAAAGAGTATCCCCAAGAAAAGCAACCCCCATGACAAGTGCAATGACAATTCCAAGGGGCTTAAACAATGAGACATAAACAGGCCCCTTATTGTTACATGCCCATGTGTGAACAACACTTCGAATTGCTATACCAAAGAGTGCCTAGAGATAGAGGAACAAGCAAGGTCATTACAAACTTAGAAATGAAGTATAAAGAAAGAGCAAAACTTTAGTCCTAGAGCAAAGTTTGGGACTTCTCTATGCTCTTACCGAGTACCCTATAGCTATCAACTCAATATCAGTCCTTAGTCGCCAAGCATTCAGGTCTTTCTCCGCAACCAAAGAGACTGTGGTAATTTGGATGGTCACAATAATGCAACAAATGAGTGTTTGCATCAGCACTGCAGGGTAGTCCTTCATGATCCAGGTCTTTGTATATGAAAAAACAAAAAAAAAAAGTTTCAATTTTCAGGGTTTTTGTTTATTTTTAATGACACATAATGGCTGCAAGGATTATACCTGAACAATTAACAAAAGTGCAAAACAAAAGCATGCAGCTACTAGGAGAAGGCCTCCAATGAGCCAGTGAGATTGAACTGATGCATGAAGCTCATGATGTAAATTATGTGGTGATGCAGCAAATGTGATTGGCGGTCCTTTGTACAATGTCACCATTAATGCCCCTGCAATTGAGACCATGGTACCAATAGACTTGGCCAGGCTGCTTCTGAGTCTAAAGTCTAGCTTTTCCATTCTAAAAGCACATTTGATTCAATTCTTAAATAAGTTTGCAAAAGAAAATTGAGAATTTCAATATTATATCTTATGTTTGAAGCATTTTATAGTTAATTTGGATATCTGTTGCATAGTTTGGTATATAGCAACTACAAAGCTTTAAGCTTGGTCGCTGTGTCAGTTTGGATTAGCTTTTTGCTTAAAGTTGGCTTGTTTATATTCTAAAAGTTAACAGAATTAGAGCATTTGTAGCAGTGGAGCTAAATAGCTATATAGCTATTTTAGCTCCATCAAAACACTAAAAAGAAGCATGCAGCAGTGGAGCTAAATCTATATTTTTTTAGCTCATTGCTACAGGGCACATCTATAGATAGATGTGCACTGTTCATGAGAGCTAAAAAAAATTAATTTTTTATTTTGTATTCACATTACCTTTTTATTGTGGTGATTTTATTGTAGTGAGATGTATTATTTTATTGTGGTAGATATATTATTTTATTGTGATGTTTATATTATTTTATTGTGTTGAAAGCTAAAATAGATCAACTGCTGCAGTATGTGTGTAGGTAAAATAGATAAAGTAACTTTTAGTAGAGCTAAATTACTAAATTTTTAGCTCCACTGCTGTGGATGCTCTTATAATTGTACCTAGATAAGTGAATCTTAAAAACTAACCTACAAGTATTTTAGCACCAAAAACAAGAGTAAATATTAGATACTCATGGAATATAGATAACATGGTACTTCACAGTTCACACCAATAAATTCAAAACAGCTAATACTAGAATGAACTTTCTCATATTAATTTATAAGCTTATGTTATATTTTTATATTAAATTACTTACATTTATTGGTATGAATACTCTTGAACATCTAATAATTTTTCTAATATATAAAAATATAGGAGACTAACCGGGATAAGATGGCAAGAATGAAAGTAAATGCTGGAGTTAGATCAGTCATGGCTGAGGCTAAAGTGGGAGAGCTGTACCCTATCCCAAAATACATAAACGACTGCACACAGCAACTAAAAAAGAACACATTTCAAAGTCACATAAATGCGCACATAGGCACACGTGCATATATGTTCCTATCATATCAGTATATCACCAGCCTCAGCATATTAAACGAGTATACCTGAGCACACCCAGGAGGAACATTCTACAAAAGATGGAGAATGTAAGTCGAGGACAAGTTCTTTTTCTGTAAATCAAATGGAGTAACTAGAGGATTCAGGGTCTCAAAAAAGCCTTGGTAATTGTTAGAATTGATGAATTAGTACAAAAAAGATGATTAACTATATATATAAGTGAACCTGTAAAAGATGAGAGATGATGAAAGAAGGAACAAGATAGCGAGGGCGTTAGAGTACACAATGAAAACAAAGTTACTCATCCCTTTTCTCATGGCTGCTTTGCTTAGAGTTGTTAAGCCCACCTCAAAGAACTCTACTGCCACCATTATTGCTGTCACACCTAAACTCCACATTCTCTTTTCTCTGTGTGTGTGTTTTTCTCATGAACAGTAACACTTACAAACACTCAATAGGATGGTTGGGATAATGAGTGGTGATAGGGAAAGAGCACCCGCGGCAATCATTCAATACTTATAATATATGCTAACAGGGGCCACTGTTCCACCATCACATGACATTTGGAGAAAACTATGATATTCTGTGGGATGTGCTTTTGTATTTTTCTTTGATTTTTCTTTTGAGTGGGTGACGTGTGAAGGAAAGCCCTCCGGCTTATGTTGCATTAATAAATAACATCCAAAAGTAATAAATATCTTTGTTTTTTCAATGTCACATTTGTAGTGTGCCCCACTTCCATTGAACCTAACTTTGGTCTTATTGAAATCATTTCTCATTCTGGGCTTTAATGGGAACAAGACATTGCATCTACCAGACTTGAAGGCACCAATCAAATATGAAATTGAATACTTTCTTGAACTCAAATTTGGTGAGATAAGGTTGATTCCCTTAATTAATGTTGCTTATTTGTGACATATTAACCAATAATTTTTACTCTTTAATTTTCCTATGGATTACTATTTCTAGTTCTTGTACACTTAGATCTTGAAAGTTCCATAAAATCAAAATAAATTCACCTCAAACAGATAACCCAGCAATAAAGTTATGCTCTTTCAACATATGGCTGAAATTGAGACTTTTTATGACCAATGACAAAACTTGTAAAGCTGCGCAGGCCATTTTAGGCGTCTCAAAAAGACTATATCAAAGCTCTTAATATTTTAAGAAATTCATCAAATTTCGTTTTAAACTTTCCATTATAGATAAATATATACACATGGTTGTTGATTGTATCTTTCACCACACTTAACAACTTCAGTGAAAAAACATCAAACCAAAGCTATAGCTGGTTTTTAATTTATTGTGCAAGTGTCCTAGATATCCAAGCCTTTATTTTCCAAAAGAGGAACTTTAGCAGAAGATGACTCAAAGCTACAAACTCCTCTGTTTTCAATGGTCTTCTCTTCTTGTGCTTGCCCCCATATCACAGCATAAAACCCAAGAGCTATTACAGTTGCTCCTATCAAACTGCACAGCAATAAAATTGAATCATAATCATAATAGTCCTTAATATTGCAGGACAGTAGCATAGCTTCACAGAATTACTATATTGAGATACAAGAATTATACCTTCCAAGATAGAGAGTATCCCCAAGAAAAGTAACACCCATTACAAGTGCAATGACCATCCCTAGAGGACTAAATAATGCAACAAAGACAGGACCCTTCTTGCGACATGCCCATGCAGCAACAACATTTCGTGCAGCTACCAGGAAAACGGCCTACAAACAAGTTATTGGAAAAACAAAGGGTAAGCTATAATGAGTGACAAGATACAACAACAACTACCAATTCTGAGTCCCAAAATTTTGGGATCTACGTGACAGAATGACAAGCCTAAAGTAGAGCATGTCGCCTTCATCATGCTTACCGAATAGCCTATAGCTATCAACTCCATATTAGACGTTAATCTCCAAACTTTTGGGTCTTTCTCTGCAACTAGAGCCACCAAGGCAGATTGGAAGGTCGCAAAAATGCTAGCAATAAGTGTTACAATCAACTCTGCAGGATACTCTCTAATAATCCAGGTCTAGATATGTACATTCGAAAAGAAGGGGGAAAAAAAAATTCGAGTCAATTTTCTGAGATATAATGTCTGCAACATGTACAGTAAGAGGGGACTAGAATGTTTAAACCAGTTTTACCTGGACAATAAACAATATTGAAAGACATAAGCTACCAATGGCAAGGAGAAAGCCTCCAAGGACCCAAATTGATTGCAGTGACAGAAGAACCTCACTGGGTTGACCATTGGATGATAAAGCAATTATGATAGGCAGGCCTTTGTACAAAGTCACAATTAATGCACCTATAATGGATACCATAGTGCCAATACACTTAGCAAGACTGCTTTGGGTTCTCAAGTCCAGCTTTTCCATCCTACAACCACCATTTCATTCAAGTTTTATTATTCACATCTTTTGAAAGAGTTTTAACATTTTAGTTCATCATCTATGGTAATATATCTTAATGTACAGAGGTTATTCTCCATATCAGCCTTTTGATCTCCATGTTAAAGTTAGTTCACCCGTGCCTACATATCAGTGACGTTTTCTATATTTCAATTCTCAATACTAAAAATTGTGGAAAACACCCAAAACTGAACAACAGTAAGAACCGCAAAAACACAAAGTTTAACTTAATTCAACTAAATTGCCCGCAACAAATCCATTATCAATAAAATAAATTACAAATTTTCAAATTCAACTCTCGAACTTAAGAACAACTAGCATAAACACATGATTAAACTGTCTTCCAATTCTGACGCAATAAAAAACTATACTATCACCTTTTATTAATATGGATTTATCTTTTTAATTTTCTTCTTACACCAATCTGGGATTTCAATCTTATGTAGGAACTATTATGCCTCACAGGCAGGACTTAACAAATCTCTACTTCATAAGCAGGTGTCTTGACTAGTACTCATCAAACACCTTAATTTTTATTGTAGCTATTCTCATACCTTTACATTCCACATCATTATATACTGTAACAGAACCTTCAACATAAGTCCTGTAAATATTAAACTAATCTCTATATCAGCATATGTGAAATGAGGGGGTAAATCCAAATCCATGAAGTTTTAATCAAAACCAAATATCTAGTAACCATAAAAAGTTTCACCGTCAACATTATCCTCTCCACATGCTACAACAATCACTGCATCCACAGAGTTCTAACTACCATAATTAGTTTTCAACTCCTTCAAATGTTTGAATGATTGACGATTTCTCATCTCATGATAGAAATGGCATTCCCTGTCATGTCATTGATATCCTTTCTTGATCTAGACTTTGAATAAGACTTCCTCTGTTAAAATTCTTCACACTTGACATACTCCTATCATAATTTAATTTAGACTTTAAGTCTTTAACACAAATGCTCCAAGTTCAAAATTATTCTCTCTTGTTTGGCCAACAGTGCAGGTGTATTAAACAAAAGTGAAAGCGAGATTAACAATAGCAAGCACCACATGACAAAGTTTAATGTCTGGGGACCAAATTACTTAGGTTCAAACAAAATCACCATCAATAATATGGATGACAAATTTCAACTCTAACTTTCAAACTTTACACACACTACCCAGGACATCCAGTAGTATTTTTACATTAACTTACAAGTTACAACAGCACAAAATTTCATCTTTCAACTCTCACGTAGTATCAAAAACTATTGAGATTACCATTCCTAATTTCCTATATGACTTCTTCTCTTCTTTACTAATGTGTGCCATTACCGCTGTTATATGAAAATTACTACACTACCTTCTTTTTATTTTTATCAATAAAGGGAAAAAAAAAAACTTTTAAACTTACCATCTAACTCAACACTAATTGTAAACACCAATAATTAACTTTAGAAGAGTAAATTTTAGAATCCTAAATATTCATATTGGAAATCCAAAGGATAGTTTTGACTTTGGCATCAACACTGTCAAATAAAAATCTTTGTTCCAATGTGTGTATTGTTCTATAATCCACCAATCACGGTATGTGACATGTCTCTTCTTCTTTTTCTTTTTTTTCTTTTTCTAAAATTAGACATATGACTCACATACTATAATTGATACAATATAAAGTGGAACAATTTTATTGGGACATAAGATTTTTTGTTGGTCTTCCAAAATATTTTGGAGGGGAAAAATACCAGGCAAAATCCAGTAATATTCACCATCACACATGAGATATGAAATTGTGGGAAAGTATCTAAGTCTATTAATGCTAAAAACAAAAAGTGTCCCCTATTTTTTGGGTTAATAACAGAAATGAACCAGCCCAAACTCACGTGGCATATTCTAAATGGTAAATGCCACTGGTGAGCGTGGCTTTTAGTCATTGAGCACTTTGAACAGAGAGGAGACCCACCTGGAGATGATGGCAAGTATGAAAGTAAAAGCTGGAGTCAGATCAACCATTGCTGAGGCCAAAGTTGGAGAGCTGTACCCTATACCAGTAAACATGAAGCTCTGCACACAGCAACTATAAAACCCACCAAAAATCATGATAGATTATAGATAAGTGTAAGCTTGTACACATATTAGAAACCCATTTATAGTACCAAAAACAAAAATGGAAACCCATTTATATCTTATCACTACAATCTGAATTAAACAAGAAAAGAACCTTAGCAGGCCAAGAAGAAAGATTCTACAGACTAATGAAACTGTCAGTGGAGGAAGACTTCTTTTTCTGCAAAATAATCAAAGTGATAAGAAAAAAGATGTTATGTAGAAAGTACGGCAAGGTAGTTGTTGAATTGAACAGTTGGAGCAGATGAATATGAAAACCTGTAAAAGATGAAGGAAGCTAGAAGAAGAACGAAGATGGCAAGGCCATTTGAGTAAACCACAAAAACAAAGTTACTCATCCCTTTACTCATGGCTGCTTTTAGCATAGTGTTGAAGCCCACCTCAAGGAACTGGACTGCCACCATGGCTGCTGTTACTCCCAAACCCTTCATCTCTCTCTCTCTCTCCCTCTCCCTTTGAGCTACTGTTCATGCACGGTGTTTAAAGGTCAAAGCCTCCTCCCCCAATGGGTGTTTTTTTTTTCTTTTTTCTTTTTTCTTTTTTTGGGTGATAAATACATGAACCACACGAGGTTTGGATTAATATCATGTACTACTAAACTTTTTAAAAAATATCAAATTTGTTTCCAAGTACAAATGAGGTAATACATGAACCACACGAGATTTAGGTTAAAATCATGGGTAAAATGAGTTTTTTACCTCTAATTTACAAACTATTTAAGAAAATATCTTTATTTAAAAATTATTTAGCAAAATGTCTCTATTTTTAAAACTTAATTTTAACAAAATCAAGTTTTATGTAAAATTCGATATCTTCACAATTGAGTTATATGTATGTTTGTAGGTAGAACTCGGCATTACCAATGTCGAGTTCCACTTAAATTTTCAAAAAAAAAAATTTAAATGTTTAATTATTTATAGAACTCGACATTAACAATGTCGAGTTTCACTTGTAACTCGATTTTGTTAAAATAGAGCTTAAAAATATGGGCATTTTGTTAAATAGTTTCAAAACAGGAGTATTTTATTGTATAGTTTGTAAATTATAGGTAAATGCTCATTTTCTCCTAATATCATATAGTAAATTTTTAAAAAATATCAAATTTAATTCCCAAGTACAAATGAGGTAATACAAGAACCTATTAGCAGGAAAAAAAAAAAAAAAAAGTAGGTAATACATGAACCACAAGGTTTGGGTTAATATCATGTACTACAAAAATTTTCAAAAATATCAAAGTTGCTTCCCAAGAACAAGTGAGGTTTAACATAATTTAAAATATTTTTGATCCTCTTAATAAGGCCTCTATTTTCTTCTAAGAGCTTGTATTGACTATGCAGGTCTCACAATAATTGTATTACGGCAATTATATGCATGATGAAATTTTTGGATAGTCAATGGTATATAAATAGGGGAATTTTGGCATTTTACCCCTATTTTTTAAAAAATTTGACAATATGCCCATGTTTTCAAACTATATAGATTTATGCCCTTGTTTCGAAACTTGATTTTATTAAAATCAAGTTTCAATTAAAAAACTCGATTGGTAGAAAATCGAGTACGGGGCAATAAAATTTTTAAAAAATTAATAATAATTGCATGGAACTCGAGTTCCATGCAATTTTTTTTTTTTTTTTTTTAAGTTTGATCAGCCCAAAACTTATAGCGGCGTTTGGTAACACCTATAGCAGCGTTTTCAATAGAACTCAAGTTCCATAAACTCGAGTTCCATGCAATTTTTTTTTTTTAAGTTTGATCAACCCAAAACTTATAGCAACGTTGGGTAACACCTATAGCGGCGTTTTCAATTGAACTCGTGTTCCATGCAATTTTTTTTTTTTTTTAAGTTTGATTGGGCATAACTCGATTTTAAACCAGTCGAGTTCTTCATTGAAACTCAATTTTGAAGAAATCGAGTTTCAAAACAGAGGCATAAACCTATATAGTCTGGAAACAGGGACATATTGCCAAATATTTTAAAAAATAGGGGTAAAATGCCAAAATCCCCATATAAATAGCAACAAGAGATAAAACAAGGAGCATGAGAATTTTCAAACACTATTAAGTGATTTTTGTTCATTGAAAGCAAATTGGATAATTTTGAAAAGTTAAAGTCATGGGTTGAATGGAAATTCACTTTACCAAATGCTTAAGACTATATTAACATGTTTAGTAAGATAGAGGGCAAGAGAAAGAAAAGAGAGTGGGCACAAGAGAATGAAAAATTTTCATATGTTATGATGTATTATTTGGCATCACCACTTTAATAATATACCCTATGAGATTATTTGGTAGTGATGTTTAAGTATTGTTATTCAAAATAATATGAAAAATATAATTTAAAAAATGTTGTAAAAATACATATTTAAAATACTCATAATGTTAGTACTATGTTTCTAATAACATATTTTCAAAATGTGAGAAAAAAATGTTGTGTTTTGTATTTAGAGTAATTCTTAGATATTTTCAAAGTATAAAGAATAGTGTTCTCTCTTCTCACATTTATAGTAAACTTCACCATAAATGTAAGAGAAAAAAGATCATTTTTCCATACCCGGAAGCACCTAAAAATTTTTCTTCTTCGTGTTTTGGGAGCACAATTTCTCCATTATCCGGTAGCAGACGTTCTTTTTTTTAGTGGGTAAAGTTATCAACTTTTTCTGACAATACAATGCTTTTAATTTCTTTGACGAGAATGAGAGAGAGATTCCCATGGTCCCACCCATTCCCACAACCACACAGCAAGCCATATATCTCCTTTTTCCTCTTCTTCTTTTTGTTCTTACTCTTTTTCCCACATCTTCTTCACATCTCCCACTTTGCTTCAAAGGCCTACATCTGCAAAAGTCATAAAATTACTGTAGACGACTAAATTTCTTAGTTCGAAATAAATAAAACAAGTAAAATAGTTTCACAAATACGAATTTGTATTGATAAATGTGTGGTACAATTCTCTGTAATTACAAAAGAGTAATCCTCTGATTCGATCTCCTTGAAAGATTTATTGATTGGAATTGTGGTAATGTGATTTTGATTTGAACATAAGATATTCTTCAATTTGGCTGAGGAATGGATCGAAGATCTTTGAAACGGAATTACAATGAATCTCTGGCTATGAGCTTGTTAAAAATTCTTTGTTCTTCGTGTTCTTCGTGTTCTTCGTGTGTTCTTCGTGTTCTTCGTGTGTTCTTCGTGTTTGAAGGTTTGTGGTGGAAGTTCTTCGGTGCTTTAGAGGCTTGATTCCGTAGAGCTTCGTTAATTTATGGTTTGTTGAGATTTCTGGAGGCTTTTGAGCTTGATTCCAGTGAACTTTGAGATCTGGACGAGTAGTTTGGATGATTTTGCTTCGAATGTTGTCTGTATTCGAGGTTGAAGTTCTTGGAGGCTTCGGGGTTTGATTCCGACAGAGCTTCTGGATTTCTGAACTCAAGATATCTTCTTCCTTCTGTCTCCGTCCTGTGTCTGTGTGTCCTCCTAAATGTCTTAGGAAGGCTTCTATTTATAGGAGTTTAGGGGTAGGTGAGTGACACGTGGCGAAGTCTGATTGGTGACACTTGTCACAGCTTGATTGGTCCGCTTATGTCATCGCTTACACGTGCAGGGCTGCTTGTGTCATCGTTTACACGTGCAGGGCTGCTTGTGTCATCGCTTACACGTGCTGATGCAGTTTCATGCCTTTATTTCAATGACACTTGGAAAATTTCTATTGGAATCCGAATAGTGATGGCAAAACCTAGCAGCAGTACGTGGCGCCTTGTAATTGGCTGTATTTTGTGGACTTGGTAGTATGATGTGTCAGCTTGTGATAGGTCGGAAATTTTCCCTCTCTACAAATGCCCCCTCGAGACTCGTTCATGCACACAGTTTTTAGAGTGTGGTGAATGAATGAGTCTTGAAAGAAAGTGGATTTCTTTTTTATACTTGACTCTTCTACTGAAATAGTTGAAGGTGGTGGAGCTTTTAACAGGATGAAGTAATTGCAGAAGAGTAGACCCACCCATATGAAAGGCTTTGATGAGACTGAGAAGGGGTCTGCCAGTATTTGAATGTGCTCGTGTGACCGAGCTTTCTCAGCAAAGGTTAAGTCAAAGTAATTTCAGAAGAGTATTTTGGATCGTTGGTGGCGATCACAGGGTGTTGAAGATGGAGAAGAGGTGAGGATGTTGGCTAGGTACAGCATGCAGAACTCTGGAGTTAGCCTATTATTTTTAAGAACTTCTGGTGAAGTTATATCTGAAGGGTATACTTCGGATCACAGAGAGAACATGTGGGAGTGTGGTTGAATGTGCATGTGTTATTGCATCACTCAAGTTAAGTTGAGGTAATTTCAGAAGAGTATTTTGGGTTTGTTGATGTTGATGGTGAAGAAAATAGAAATGAAAATGAAGTGAATGAGTGAAACATATGACACCATGGTACTGACCCTGCATGTTGGGGACTCTCTGGCATAGATGTCTCTGGTAAGTACATCTTCGGAGATTGAGGCTGTTTGCATCTTGAATGAAGTCCGAACTGACAAGTCATTGAATGTGCTTGTGTAACTGGACCATACTGACGGACATTAAGTTGAAGTAATTTCAGAAGTATATTTTCTGAAATTCTTCAAGCTGATCTTAAGTTGGAGTAATTCCAGAAAGTGTGTTTTGTGGTACCAGCAATGATGACCTTTGGACCCCATGATGGCGGAAACATGGGATGAGGCTTTGGTAACCCTTCACCGACACCAAAGGCTAATTTCTGATGACATTTGGTACCTTGGAGGTCATCACAAGTGTTGGATGGGAAACAATTTGTAGGATACCCCAACACGTTTTACAACCTTCACCTAATGCCACTTGTTGGAAAAGCACAAAAGATGAAAGATAGAGCTAACTTGTGATCCTGGTTTTAGAAACCAACTAGGTTGCTGTTTGTTCCGAATTGCTACTTCTAATGGGAGACCAAGCAGTTGGAGAGAGACTACGGAAGCCCTGATCTTAGTAACGGGTGTCTCTGTTTGGACTTGGATTTGCCAACCAAATCCAAGAAAGCATGGAACAACGATGCGAGACCGTGTTATGAGTAACTTTATGGACAAATGAGGTCGTTAAGTAGGGAAACAAAATTTGTTTGAATCCTAAAACGACGATAATGTTGTGAGAAGGGTTTCTCCCGAACCATGAGAGGGTTGATTTCAAGCCGATTATGAAGCGATTTGGGTTGCTAGGGGTTGCGACTGATGCGGCCACAGTGAGCACTGGCCGTGAGAATGAGGATTTGAAAATTTGAAAGAAGCAAATCTTCATTTCATGACTCAGTGTATGTGTTTTTTTTTTTCTTGATGGATTTAGCGGATCCGGCCCTTCTATTTATAGTGAAGAGATGAAGAATGGTAGCTGGGTGGTTTAAGAATGGCGGATGAGATTTTTTGGTGAGAACGGTGGATGGGAACAGTAGGCGCCGAATGGGAATGTTAGGTTGGAGACTGGTAGGCACCGACGGAAATAATTGGCTGAAGTTGTGACCCAATGTAATTTCAATTTTGAGACATACTTGTGAGAGTTCGTCTGTTTTTGAAAGGGGAGCCTTGATCAAGTCTGGAAGATAATTTTGAGGGAATCCAGACCAAATGGATGGATCTCAAATTATGATCTTGAGAGCTTAAATTTTGGACATCACTAGTACTTTGGAGAAGCAGATGTAGTCTCTAAGTCCAAAACAAATACCTAGATTTTAAAATCAAAATCTTTGCGACAACCTGATAGGACAAGTTTTGCATTGAACATCTTGATCTTCGGTCAAAGTTTACATCAAAGCCCATAGTGGCAGAATCACACTATTTTGAGCAATTTTGGATTCCCAAATGAATAAATAGACCCCAAAATTAGAAAGTACGCGAAAAATTGAGTAAGACAGGTCAATCTTAAAAATTTTGACTTTTGGTCAAAGTTTGTGCAAAAGTCAATTTTTTTAGAAATTGGACTGTTGTACAGTTTTCGAGCCTCAGTTGAAGAAACAGACCCCAAAATTGGAAAGTACGCGAAAAATTGAGTGGGACAGGGCCGTTTTGAAAATTTTGACTTTTTGGTCAAAGTCAAAGTCTTAATTTGTTAAAGTTTTTTTTTTTTTTTTTTTTTTTTTATTTTTTTTTTTTTTCAGGCGGTCCGGATCCGGGTCGGTTTTCCGGGTCGAATCGGTTTGATGACGTCATCGGATTGCACCTGGCGCGTGTGACGCGTGCCGCGCGTCTGGCGCGTGGGAAAGTCGGTCCGGCGCGTGTAGGCGCGTGGAGCTTGTTGGCGGCGCGTGGGAGCGCGTGTCACGTCGTCGGAGCTTCTGGCGGCGCGTGGTGGCGCGTGGCTCATCGTTTGGGCTTGAAATTTTCACAGTTTGTAGTTATATGGCCATAGAAGACTGCTATATGGTCGGTTTTGTGAAATTGTGCACAGATTTGCACAGTTTTGATGGACTAAACGGTGGTCATCGCGAGCTTGTGGCGGCGCGTGGTGGCGCGTGGCTCATCGTTTAGACCTAAAAATTTCGAGTTTTGTAGATAGAAGGCCGATAGCTCTAATGGTGGTATCAGTTTTGTAAAATTGTTCTCAGATTTGCGCAGATTTGAATGAGAAACTCGCGGGTCGCTGAAAATTCTTGGCCATGTGTGGCGATGCGTGGCCGGGTATCTGGGCCTGAAATTTTCAGGTTTGGTGGATCGAAGGCTGTAGAAGACTCCTGTGGTGTCAGATTTGTGAAATAAGGTCTGGATTTTCACAAATTCAGATGAGAAAGTCGTGGGTCTTTGTTGGACTTATGGCCTTTTGGTCTAATTTTGTGGTGGCCGCCCTGACAGGATGTAAAAATTCAGACTAGCCATGTGACTTGCCATGAATTCAGACTTGCATTATCTTCTGTCTCTATGGCTGAAGATGCTCTTTCATTTCAAAATTCAACGCAGACTTCTCTTATTTTAAGTGCATTTGAGTTTGCAAAATCTGACTTTGAGTTCCAGTTGTTTTCACATTTCTGAAATGTGAATGTAAATTTTTTTTATTGGTCAGTTGGGTTTGCTGACTTTCTTCATTTTTTTTGTCTGCTAGTTTAGCAGAAATTCTCTATATAAGATGTGAGGTTGGCTTCGTTCATTTGGGCATTCTTAGCCTTCAGTCTTCTTCTCCAGCTTTTAAGATTTTTTTTTTTTTTTGTCCTTTGTTTAGACATGCAATGAGATTTTCTTCTGACATTTTTTTTTCCTTTTTGCTTGTTTTTGTTTTGCAGCTCAGTTTCCTTGATCTTTGGGTTTTGACATCAAACTTCACGCTGACGTTCTCATAGAAGTGTTTGCCTTCATTTGGTGACTTTGTATTTCATTGATAGCAACGTTGCAAGAACGTATGCCTTCATGTTGTTACATTCTTTTCTTGCATTAACAATCTTTTAGTGATATTCGTCTTTGCAACGACGTTTCCATAAGGGTATTCAGCTAGGTAATAATGCTATCGTCAGTACTCGTCTTTGAAGTCGTACTAGCTTTGGTGTTAGCAATTTAAGCTGTATCAACACTTGTCTTTGCAACGCAGCCATATTAAGAATCTTTGCAATGTAGCCACATCAAAAGTCTTTACCATGAAGCCGTGCCAGTATTCGTCCTTGTATTAAAGCTGCATCCATATTTTTCTTTGTATGGAAATCGCGTCACCACTTATCTTTGCCATGAAGTTGCGCCAACACTTCATTCGCATCGAAGCTGGGCCAACATTCATCTTTTCCATAGAGCTACGTTAACACTTCATTTGCACAAAAGCCATGCCAACATTCATCTTTGCCATGAAGCTACGTCAACACTTCATTTGCACAAAAGCCATGCCAACATTCATCTTTGCCATAAAGCTACGTCAACACTTCATTTGCACCAAAGTCATGCCAACATTCATCTTTGCCATAAAGCTACGTCAATACTTCATTTGCATCGAAGCTGGGCCAACAATTCATCTATATTGAAGTCGTGCCGACATCCATCTTTGTCATGCAGTCGTGTCAACACTCCATTTGCACAGAAGCCATGCCAACATTCATCTTTGCCATGAAGCTACGTCAACACTTCATTTGCACAGAAGTCATGCCAATATTCATCTTTGCCATGAAGTTGCGTCAACGCTTCATTTGCATTGAAGCTAGGCCAACAATTCATCTATATTGAAGTCGTGCCGACATCCATCTTTGTCATGCAGTCGTGTCAACACTCCATTTGCACAGAAGCCATGCCAACAGTCATCTTTGCCATGAAGTTACGTCAACACTTCATTTGCACAGAAGTCATGCCAACATTCATTTTTGCCATGAAGCTACGTCAACACTTTATTTGAATCGAAGTTGCACTAGTATTGGCCTTTATAATGAAGCTTGAAGTTTCAAGAAGCTCCCATCAAGACTTTGAGGATGCAAAGAGATGCCAATAAAACCTTGAAGATGTGAGAAGAATGCCGCCTTGATTTTGACATTGCACGAACATGCCCTTAGAGGAGAGATGATGCAACATCAACTTCAGATGTTGGAGGAAGGTGACGTTTTCCAGATTTTAGAGACATGATGTGAAACAACACCACTCAAAAGGGAGATGATGTGGTTCAAATTTCAGAGTTGTGAAGTGGCACAACCTAGAAGAGAGACAATATAGCCTAGACTTGAAAGGTACAAAAAAGATGCCCCCAGGAGATAAGTGATGCAAAGTATACTTCAGAGACGTGGGAATATGTCCACAAAAGATGAGCAATGCCATGCAGAGTCCATTCCTTGCAACAGAGGTTGAAGATTTTCTTTTACTCCATAACCGAGAATCAACTTATCATTATTTCAAGGAAAGCTAAGTAACACCAATTCTTTGCAGCTATCACTTTCTACCACAATGATCTTTGAACATCATATAGTGAGCAATTGATTGATCTTAAGCGACGCCTTGCCAATCAAAGGGTTCTTGAAAGCATGTTGACGACCTTTGGACAAACTCTTCAAGCTAGACTGACAGTCCTTCTTCTTTTTATGTGACTGAACTTAGTGAAAAGTACTAAGCTGCCTACGTACCCCGGAGAGGGATCAAGTCATTACGTAGTTCAACAAATTTTTTTTTTTTTTTATGATTTTTTTTTCATGGTTTTGATGATTTTTTTTTTTTTTTTTTGGTTTTGATGATTTTTTTTCATGGTTTTGATGATTTTTTTTTCTTTGGTTTTGATGATTTTTTTTTTTCATGGTTTTGATGATTTTTTTTTTCTTTGGTTTTGATGATTTTTTTTTTTCATGGTTTTGATGAATTTTTTTTTCTTTGGTTTTGATGATTTTTTTTTCATGGTTTTGATGATTTTTTTTTCTTTGGTTTTGATGATTTTTTTTTTCATGGTTTTGATGAGCTTCTTTTTTTTTTGTTTTTCTTTTGTTTTGTTTTTTTTTTGATTTTTTTGTTGTTGTTTCTTTTTACAAAAAGGGAGGGCTCACGTGTGTAATCCTCGCCCTACACCCCACGACATTTCATGGGTACCAATTGTGCAATAGTGGGTATCACCTCTAATCGAACCTGAGACCTTGGCCTCAAGGGTGACATGGGCATCCAACCACTACGCCACACTCACAAATGGTGACATAGAGTGGGATTAATTTCTCTTTATTTGTGCACTTTCAAAGGTAATGGGAAACATCATGTACCCTTGTAGTGCTGCAGTGGGTAGTTTAAGCTCTTACCGAGGAGCAATTCTTGATTTTCAAGCATAGAAGTGTTTGAGGAACTTCCCATTGATGGGGCCGATCCTTACACCCTCCTGATCAATCAATTTGTAAGCCTTATTGGTGTTTGCCCGCCAGAGGAGATTGGAAGTACATCACAAGCAATGGTCACATGGTTTGACCCGACAACTTCATCAAGGTCTAGATCAATCTTGTTTTCTTTGGCAAGCTTCATGATTTGTTCTTTGAAGACGAAGCATTTTTGAATTGGGTGGCCAATGATGCGATGATATTTGCAGTAGTTAGGGTCATCAACTTTCCCTATGTCTTCTGGTCGCTTGCATTCTGGCAATTCAACCAGCTGTAATTGCAATAGTTGTTCTAAGATTTTTGGCACATCTTCATTGGGGAACGGATATGATTTTTGCTCACGTTCCTTAAAGGTCAGACGACGCACTTCGTTCTTTTGCCATCCTTCAAGTTGTTTTTCATTTGTCTTTGCTCCTCTCCTTGGAACCTTAACTATGGTAGTGTTAACAGTTATTGGGTCTTTGAGATTGCCTTTTGCATTTCTGTCATTCATCTTTACTTCCTTTCTGCTTTCCTCAGGTATGGGAGGTTTTGTACTTTCATGGCAAGAGATACTCAATTCCATGTCGTGCACACGAGTTGCCAATTCTTCGAATGTTCAGGGTTTTATCCCTTGCAGGATGTACAGAAGTCCCCAGTGCATGCCTTGGATGCACATTTCTACAGCAGATATTTCAGAAAGTCTATCCTTACAGTCTAGACTCAAAGAACGCCATCGATTGATATAGTCAACAACAGGCTCGTCTTTCCACTGCTTAGTATTGGTAAGCTCCATCATGCTTACCGTACGACGTGTGCTGTAGAACCGGTTGAGGAACTCCCATTCAAGTTGTTCCACACTATCGATTGACTCGGGTTCTAAGTGCGTATACCAATCAAAGGCATTCCCTTTCAAGAACGAACAAAGCACTTTACAAATAGGCCTCCTTGAGTCCCTGCGTTCTCACAGGTTTCTATAAAGTGCGCAACGTGTTGCTTAGGGTTTCCCTTGCCATCGAATTGCAAGAACTTGGGGGGTTGATACCCATTTGGCATTCTCATATTGTCAATGCGTTTTGTATAGGGTTTTGAATATATGAGAGAATTTGTAGAAGAACCTCCATATTGTGCTCGTATGGTATTCGTTATCATGTCCTGCAGTTGTTGGACAGATATTGAGGCCATTGAGGTGGATTGTTCTTGTCGAGGAGTGTTTTCAATTTCTTTCCCTTCATCATCCTTTACAGATGCGAATTTATGACCATGGCTTGATTCACCAAGATCTTGTACTTCGAGTTTGTTCATTAAAGTTGCAATTTGGAGGTCCTTATCTTCAAGTGCTTTTGTGAGAAGGACGACCCTTTGTTCCATTTCAGCCATCTTTTCTTCCATGGTAGAGGTGTTAATCATCATGACTGACACAACTTCCACAGATGATGGAGAAGGAAGTGAATTGAAGTGAGCACGTGAAATCTCATCTTTTGGGTTCCCTTTGATGAGAGAGAAATCATGCGACTAGCTTCTTGTGGAGGAAGAAGGGGATTTGCCCCCATACTTGAGGTGTTCCAAGATGGAGATGTCCTTGTTGATGACCTTGTTTCTTTTAAGAGGGTCTAAGGAGATGATTGTCTGGACCTTGGCTTCCTTGGTTGATTGAGATTAAAGCTTATTGTAAGCTTTAGGTTGGCTACAATTGATTGCTCCAATGCGACTGTTGGTGGTAGCCGTACCAAGTTTAATTGAAGCAGCTATTGTTGAAGCTTGAATGTTCTTGCTAGAGGCCATTGAAGTTGGTAGCAAGATGATGAAGATTTTTTTTCTTTGAAGGAGAATGAGATGAGAGGCAGAGAGGTCCCACCGGGCGTGCCAGAATTTGTAGACGACTAAATTTCTTAGTTCGAAATAAATCAAACAAGTAAAATAGTTTCACAAATACGAATTTGTATTGATAAATGTGTGGTACAATTCTCTGTAATTACAAAAGAGTAATCCTCTGATTCGATCTCCTTGAAAGATTTATTGATTGGAATTGTGGTAATGTGATTTTGATTTGAACATAAGATATTTTTCAATTTGGCTGAGGAATGGATCGAAGATCTTTGAAACGGAATTACAATGAATCTCTGGCTATGAGCTTGTTAAAAATTCTTTGTTCTTCGTGTTCTTCGTGTGTTCTTCGTGTTTGAAGGTTTGTGGTGGAAGTTCTTCGGTGCTTTAGAGGCTTGATTCCGTAGAGCTTCGTTGATTTATGGTTTGTTGAGATTTCTGGAGGCTTTTGAGCTTGATTCCAGTGAACTTTGAGATTTGGACGAGTAGTTTGGATGATTTTGCTTCGAATGTTGTCTGTATTCGAGGTTGAAGTTCTTGGAGGCTTCGGGGTTTGATTCCGGCAGAGCTTCTGGATTTCTGAACTCAAGATATCTTCTTCCTTCTGTCTCCGTCCTGTGTCTGTGTGTCCTCCTAAATGTCTTAGGAAGGCTTCTATTTATAGGAGTTTAGGGGTAGGTGAGTGACACGTGGCGAAGTCTGATTGGTAATACTTGTCACAGCTTGATTGGTCCGCTTATGTCATCGCTTACACGTGCAGGGCTGCTTGTGTCATCGCTTACACGTGCAGGGCTGCTTGTGTCATCGCTTACACGTGCTGATGCAGTTTCATGCCTTTATTTCAATGACACTTGGCAAATTTCTATTGGAATCCGAATAGTGATGGCAAAACCTAGCAGCAGTACGTGGCGCCTTGTAATTGGCTGTATTTTGTGGACTTGGTAGTATGATGTGTCAGCTTGTGATAGGTCGGGAATTTTCCCTCTCTACAATTACACCAAAATCATTCAACCAAAACTGAGTACCCACATCCCAGGTCATTTTGATGTTGTTATTTATAGATTTGAACTTCTAATCTAAACGTTTTTTTTTTCTTTTGATATGATGATCTTGGAGAACTGCCTCTTCTATTTCTTTCTATCTTCAAAAAATGTTTGTGCTGTTGATGATAAAAAAATTAAAAAAAAAGTGGATGTAAGTTTTTGGATTTGGCTTTCTTTTGTTGTTGTTGGTAATAATGGTGTTGGTTCATTTGATATGAGAGAAAGAGCAAAAATAATGGAGTTGAAGAGAGCGAGATGACGTGAAAGAGTAAAAACAATGGAGGTGAAGAGAGCGAGATGAGGTGAAAGAGAAGGCTGTGACTGTAAATGAGAGAGAAAAAATGCACAGTTAGGTGCAGTCAAATACCAGACTTGTGGGTCCCACAATTTTCAATATATTTACAACAATGTCACCCAATATTGTAACTCAAAAACAAGAACTGGTCTAGATGTGTTTTCAAAATAAAGTATTTAGAAACGCCTTAAATTGAAAACAGTAACTTAAACGCTCTTAATCAAATACATATGGGATATTTTTATAAAAATATCATATTTATTTTAATACTTATTTATGTAAATTAAAGAAATTAATTATCCCTTAATTTTAGATATATTGAATGCTAAATTTTAAAATTCAAATATAATTTAAAATTTGAATAGCTATTATCAATAGTTTTAATTAGGGAATTTTCTAAAAATTAATGTGATTAATTCTACAATTGCCAGCATATTTGGTTTTATTACAAATATATATTTTCCATTCTAAGCCTTTTGTATTCAAACGTTCTTATTTGGATATGACATAATAATGTCATATATAGAAGATTTTTCAGCACTTAAATGTACACCTATTGCTGAATTATTTTATGTTATAATAAGTTACTATATATATACACACACACAAGTACACAAGTATTTACTATTTGGTTCTATGGAAAGTGGTCAAAACAACTAGCAATTTTTTGTAATATATATTCTGAAATTTTCAAAAAGGTATTCTAATAAAGTTCTTCATGTTAACTATGGGCCATTAAATACATAGCATTATGACATATTTCTCGAGTAATTCTTAGGTACTCCTAGAGCACGAAGAATGGTGCTCCCTCCTCTCACATTCATGGTAGGGTCCGCTCATTAAATTCATGCTGGGGTCCACCATGAATGTGAGAGAAGGGAGCACCATTTTACTATACTTCGAGAGTACCTAAGAATTTTCCCATATTTCCCTTGTTCTCAACGAATAGATTTGGCGAAGATATGTTTTGATATCTGGCTTTTATATATATAGAAAAAGAAAGTTATTGATCACACGTTAATCTCAATAATTTTATGACCATTTAAAGTTTTAAAGATAGCAAACGTTTTTATTTTTTGGCTAAGGACAAACAACATGTCTGGCTCTATAAATATGGAAAGAAATAAAATTTTCAGAAACACATTTTTATTTTTGAATTATAAAGCTACAAACTTTTCAAAAACAACTTTCTTTTTCTTAAACACTTGTCATCTATTACTTCTTACTACTCACAAAAATATTTTATCTTTTACAAAATTTTCTGGGAAAATAAAGTATTATAGAGAGCTTATATCCTACAAGCAGTGTAGGCTCGCAAGGATAATCAGTAAAGGTGGCTGGGCTATTATATCCTGGGGACAACGTGCAAAATCTATTTGTCTAACTATATCGGATATACCGTAAACAACACGATTTGTCTCAAGACAGTGACTTGGTCCACGCCTCATCTTTGCCACTGCTTTTGGTAAAATCAAATTGTGTAATTTTCAAAGACAATTCAGGTATTATCTCTCCTTTATTTCCAACAATACCTTACCAAAGTAACCAAACTAGTTTTGTACTTTTTGGTAGGGCTGTAAATGAACCAAATTGATCATGAACAACTCAAGCTCAGCTCGATAAAAATCTCGTTCATGTTTGTTTGTTTATAAATAAACCAAACTTAAGCCTTAGTTTTAGACTCGTTTAATAAGCAAGTCGAGCTCAAGCAAAAAAATTTGTTCACGAACAAGATTGTGAGCTATTAGACTTGATACACAACAATTCAAGTATAGACTCATTTATAAGTTTATATGTATTAATTAAATATACCATTACACATATCTTAATACTGACATGACCAACATGGGACCACTACTTATAGTTACATTTAAAAATACATTAATTAATTAAGTAGGTCACATATAATCCTTCCCTATCAATCATCTAAAGTAAAGTTATAAAACATGTTAGTATTTTCTCATTTATAATAGTTACAAACAAGTATTTTTCTAGTTCTTCACCATCTAACGTAAATGTAAAAATTGTATTTTGAATAACTACTGAAGTTGTAGATAAGGAATGATGAATGAATGAATTTAATTATGTAAATTTTTAATTTTAATAATGGCTAATTATAAGTAAAGTTAGATGCATGATAAAATGAATATATTTTTTTTTTCTTCATAATTTTAGATATTTAAATGTAATTTTTTTAAAAATCTTAAGCTCAAAAGCTTAACCTAAGCTTGAGTTTGAGCTTAATATTAAGTTTGAACTTGACTTACCTAATTAATCAAGCTAAGTCAAGCCAAGTCAAGCTCAAAAATTATTTTTAGGCTTGTCACAAGCTCAAGCCAAGCTTGAATTTTTAGGGTCTGTTTGGTTGGTTAGTTTGAGTAATGTTGTTTAAGTATTTTTGATATACATGTGGGTGAAAAAGTGTGTTGAAATGTGTGTAAGGTTGTTTAAAATGTAAAAATGTTGATTAGAACTAACCAACCAAACAGGCCCTTAATTTTTCTTGACGAGCCAAACTTGAACATGCATTACTCAACAAAGCTCGACTCGTTTACAGCCTTGCTTTTTGTAAAGGAGAGAGAAAGAGAACCCCCCCAAACATGGGAGTCTTTTGGTTTATGTTTACTTATTAAAAAAAAATGTGGGAGTCTTTTATGGATTTAATGCTATAGTAAATCGGTAGAAAGTTTAAGATTATTCATTTAATTTTATTTTGATCATAAGTAGAATTTGAACATATTACAAAACTAAATTATACTTACAACTATTCAAGCTTATTTCATTTTGAACATTGTCGATATTGTTCATGAGATACTTGATTTACTTTTAAAAAAAAAATTATTCTTTCACAAATCCATGCTAATAATGAATAACAAAATTATTGTTAAAATTATATTATTGATTTAGTTATCTATCTATACTATTAATAAGAGGATTTCCATGCTTCGTCTTCAATTGCTAGTGTACTAAAATATTTCATACAAATTTTGAAATAACATACCTTTTAGTTTAATTTTTTTTGGACAAAAAAACAAAAAATGTTAAAACAGTAATACTATTTCATGTACAAAAGGAAAAAAAAAAAACGTTATTCTTACCACCTATTTATATTCAAATGTCTGATTCCTATCTATATTTGTTATCTATTTGAATTCAAATACTTCAATTATCTCATTCTCAAAAAAAAAAAAAAAACTTCAAATATCTTTATCCTAAAATTTCTATGGTTTTTTTTTAAAAAAAAAAATTCTTTAAAACATTCCAAAATTGTTATCTAAATTCTATACAGTTATCACATATCCTCACCCATCCACACTAACGTATATCATTTTTTTTTTTCAAATCTCAAATTTTTTTACTTATGACAATTCTTATCTCAATTAAGAAATTCAAATGTCCCATTCGGTTTAAATTTCTTATGGTTCTCTATCTTATTTTAAACATTATTCTACGTTACATTACCTCATTTAAAAAAAAATACACACAGTTATTTATATATCACTTTTAAACATTATAATACTAAACAAAATAAATAAAAAAGAGCATTATTGCACAAGCGAAATACGTGTAATGAGTCTAGTATGTAATTATTTTCACTTATGAGCTTATATAAAAACTATATTTATTAACCTTTTATTATTAAAAATTATAATTATTCATGAGTATCTATTCTACTACTTAAGGGGCTTCCCTTATTTGGATTTCTCATTTTTATGGTTTTAAAATGTCCCTACATCTCTATGTTTAAGTAGAGATAAAAGTAAAGAACAATCCGGTAAAAATACAACTCTAACTCCTACTAAAACATTACCTAAAAAATATGGTCACTTTCTTTATTGATTTTCAAATTATTTTATCCACTTATATATTAGATTTTCAAAATAGAAATTATATATATATAATAAAAACACAGGGATTTTCTTTTGCTCTAAAAAAAAAGCCTCATCACATGCGCGAAGCATGTGTGATGAGACTAGTATATATTATTATATTTGAGTTTGACTTATTTAGTAGTCAATTACTCTATTTACTAAATTAGCATACAAAAATAAGCTTTTTCTTTGAATTGAAAATTACTTGGTTCATTTGGAGTCACTCTTGATAAGAGATTATATGAATGTCTATATATATATAACCCAACGATCGGTGGGTGAAGACGTGGAAATGGCATTAAAGCATATATTAATCATTCAGATTTATCCGTGGAATCTTTTTTATTTTTTTTTATTGTCCTTTTTAGGGTATCATCAGTCACGTTCTGCCAAGTAAGCATTAATCTTTCCAATTTTTTTTAATAAAAAAATAAGTAACCAGTAACCACACAAAACACATGTGTTTCTTTAATTTTTGTACAACCAATTTTACACAATATAATGAATATATCCAATCAAACAATGCCTACCTCTCATCTTGTGTTTCACAGGCCTGAGATTCTGGTACTATGATCTTGCTTCGTTTGCAAAAGACATTTTCCTGGTCTTGTTGTATAATACATGTCAGAAGTTTTTTCTCCCTTGCTGCAAGCATCCTCTTGCTCTTGTTGTATAATATATCTTTCCTAAGTAGTATTTTCTTCTATTTTAAAATAATAATAATAAAAAATGGCCTACCACCTTTTTTTGTTTTTGTTTTGAGAAGAAATGGTCTACCACCTGATTAGAGAATTTTACACAACCAAATCTCTTTCCATTGTTATGAGTCCCCGCAATGTTAACATAGAGGAAAATTCACCTCTCAAAAAAAAAAAGAAAAAAAGAAGGAAAATTCACCAAACATAGCAAATTTATAATGCAGACTTCCATACAATGCATTACAATGTAGTAAGTTTTGAGAGGTTTATAATTTCGGCAACCAAATTGATGAAATAATTGTAGATTGTAGAAAAAAAAATTTAATGCTTAAACACAATTAACAGACAATTTTCTGTTGTTATTATTATTATTATTATTATTTGTTCTCACTCTCAAAATGAGTGGATATTGGGTGTTATTTTGAAAAATAAGCATTGAGTTTGAGTGACCAAACAATTGTAATGAGCAGGCCTTCGTATAAAGTCATAAGTAATGGACCTATAATAGATACCGTAGTGCCAATAAACTAGGCGAGACTGTTATGGGCTCTCAAGTCCAGATTTATCCCACCAAGGGCCCAATTTGATTGTGGTATTGGAAAGGCCTTTGTATAAATCCACAATCCATAATGCACCTATAGTAAACACCACACCTATTATGCCAAAACATTTGGCGAGAGACTGTTCTGGTCTCTCAAGTCCAGATTTGATTCAAGCCTTAGCATTCTCATCTTTTGGAACGATGGTGAATTATATCTACAGATAATATAATGAGTTTTAGTGAGCATTTAGATAGGAATTATCGCGTTTTGAGTTTTGCGTTTTTTTTTTGGCACGTGTTTTAGGAGACAAATTTCACTATTTAACTTTTCAGCCACTTTTCAGCACATCAGTGGGTCTCGTGCACTATTTACGGAACTTACAAACTTCACATTTCAGCAACTTTTTCATTAAAAAATAGGTCTCATGGCACTATTCATACATTTAAAAATTATTTTGCTACAGTATTTTTAGTTTTCAGCTGTATCCAAACAGAGATATTTTTACTAATTCATCTTGACCCATCCTAGTATAACCTGATGATGAAAAGAAAAATGAAAGAATAGGAAATATTGGGGAGTTTACTATTTTTCTCTATTTGATAGTTAGAGAAGAAAACTCAGCCCAAAGAAAGAGAGGTGGAATATTTTCATGACTAGCTTACAAAATTTTTGCTCTTCAAAATGGAGAGAAAACATATGGGAGAAAATTTCCCCTATTAGGAAAAGAATGCAAATTTACATTTTTGCCTCATATCTCTCTAATGCAAATTTCCCCTATTAGGAAAAGAATGTCTTTTTCACTTTTTTTTTTTTTTGAAGCCTCCCACCTAGCCTTTTTTTTTTTTTTTGGAGATAAAAGATAGAATTCCCACATTGCCTTTGCCTTTGATCCTTCTTTATTTGATTTTTTTCTTTTTTATATGACCTTCCCTAATATATTTATTTTTTTTATATATTAAGCTTCGTTTATAAAAAAAAAAAAAAAAAAAATCCAATTATCAATGTTTTTTAAAAGTTCAGAAGCCATAAGAGGAAACAAGGTTGAAGAAAAAAGTCAAGCAATAATTTTAACATATATAGTAATATGCTATGATAATTTGTGGGATGTGCTTTTGTATTTTTCTTTTATTTTTCTGTTGTGCCGGTGACATGTGAGGGAAAACAGTCCGGCTTATGTTGCATTAATACATAAAAAGCCGAAAGTTATAAATATCTTTGTGTTTTCAATGTCACATTGTAGTGCCCCACTTCCAATGAACCTAACTTCTTTGTCTTATTGAAATCATTTCTCATTCTGGGCTTTGGTAGGAACAAGACATTTCATCTACCAGAATTGAAGGCACCAATCAAATATGAAATTGAATACTTTGTTGAACTCATATTTGGTGAGATAAGGTTGATTCACTTCATTAATGTTGTTTATTTGTGATATATTAACCAATAATTACTCTTTACTTTTCCCAGCAGTAAAGTTATACTCTTTCCAAATATGGCTGAAATTGAGACTTGTTAAGAACTATGACAAAATTTATAAATTGGTAACTCATTCCAAAACAAGGCATTACCAAAAGCATTTATTAAATCGACTTATAAAGCTGTGGAGGCCATTTCAGGCGTCTCAAAAGACTATCAAAGCTAGGGGTGTTTTGGTTCGGTTTCGGTCGGTTTTTTTTTTTTTTTAATTTGTCAACCGAAACTGAAATTTTCGGTTTCCAAATTTGTCAACTGAAACCGACCGAAATAGTCGAAACACCGTCGGTTTCAATTTGTTTCGGTTTCGGTCGGTTTTTCGGTTGGTGTTTCTGTTTCAGTCAACATCACAGATTCACAGTCACAAAAAGAAAAAAACAACTCAACATCATATGGGGTTATCGATTTTTCAATAAGAAAATAACAACTCAAAATCACAATCACAAATTCACAGAAAATAGCATTGATTCAGTACTAAACAAAACCCAAAATACAAAAAAGAGAGGGTTATTGAGAAATGTCAAACTGAGAATGAAAAGATCAAGCCGGCGTGGGGAGGTGGCGACAGAGGCCAATTCTTTTGGAGGCGGCGGCAGTGGAACGACAAAGGTACAACTCGGCATTTTGAGAAGAAGTCAAATCTCGAGTGGAACTAGGTGTTCGCTTTCTCGAAAGATCGGCTTCAGTCTTCGGCGCTTGAAGTTACTGTGAAAGATAAGGATCTTGTCAAGGATGATTTCATTGGTCGGGTTCTATTCGATCTGAATGATAGAAAGAGAGAGATGGGGAGGAAGAGAATGACTGGAGAAGGAAAGGGGAAAAGAGCGGCTGTTGTTGAAGAAAGTGAGAGGCAAATGCTGAAAATAGGATTAATAGGGTTATAAAGCAAACCCCAAAACGATGTAGTTTTGGTAATAAGGAGAGGAAAAATAAAAAGGCTATTACTAAGGGTCAAACCTGGGCTGATTGGAGACAAACGTGTGTCCTTGCCGCTAGGATACCTGGAACTTTGTTGAAATAATTTGTACAAATTATTATTTAATATATTTCGGTTCGGTTCGGTTGGTTCGATGTATTAGAATTTGCCACAGAAAACAGAACCGACATTTTTGGTTTTTTATATAATGAAACCGAAACCGAATCGAAACCGAAATTGAACCGAAATTTTGCATCGGTTCAGTCAGTTTGAAGCGGTTTGTTCGGTTCGTCGGTTTTTTGCACACCCCTAATCAAAGCTCTTGATATTTTAAGAAATTCATCAAATTTCGTTTTAAACTTTCCATTATAGATAAATATATATACATGGTTGTCGATTGTATCTTTCACCACACTTCAACAACTTTAGTGAAAAAGCATCAAACCAAAGCTATAGTTGGTTTTTAATTTCTTGCGCAAGTGCCCTAGATATCCAAGCCTTTGTTTTCCAAAAGAGGTACTTTAGCAGAAGATGACTCAAAGCTACAAATTCCTCCGTTTGCAATGGTCTTCTCTTCTTGTGCTTGTCCCCATATCACAGCATAAAACCCGAGAGCTATTACAGTTGCTCCTATCAAACTGCACCGCAATAAAATTGAATCATAATCATAGTAGTCCTTAATATTCCAGGACAGTAGCATAGCTTCACAGAATTATTATATTGAGATATACGAATTATACCTTCCAAGATAGAGAGTATTCCCAAGAAAAGTAACACCCATTACAAGTGCAATGACCATCCCTAGAGGGCTAAATAATGCAACAAAGACAGGACCCTTCTTGCGACATGCCCATGTAGCAACAACACTTCGTGCAGCTACCACGAAAATGGCCTACAAACAAGTTATTGGAAAACCAAAGGGCAAGCTATAATGAGTGTCAAGATACAACAACTATCAAGTCTTAGTCCCAAAATTTTGGGATCTATGTGACAGAATGACAATCCTAAAATAAAGCCCGTTGCCTTCATCATGCTTACCGAATAGCCTATAGCTATCAACTCCATATTAGACCTTAGTCTCCAAACTTTTGGGTCATTCTCTGCAACTAGAGCCACCAAGGCAGATTGGATGGTTGTAAAAATGCAAGCAATAAGTGTTACAATCAACTCTGCAGGATACTCCCTAATAATCCAGGTCTAGATATGTACATTTGAAAAAAAAGGATTAAAAAAAAAAATTGAGTCAATTTTCTGAGATATTATGTCTGCAACAAGTACAGTAAGAGGGGACTAGAATGTTTAAACCAATTTTACCTGGACAATAAACAATATTGAAAGACATAAGCTACCAATGGCAAGGAGAAAGCCTCCAAGAACCCAATTTGATTGCAGTGACAGAAGAACCTCATTGGGTTGACCATTGGATGATAAAGCATTTATGATAGGCAGGCCTTTGTACAGAGTCACAATTAATGCACCTATAATGGATACCACGGTGCCAATACACTTAGCGAGACTACTTTGGGTTCTCAAGTCCAGCTTTTCCATCCTACAACAACCATTTCATTCAAGCTTTGTTATTCACACCTTTTGAAAGAGTTTTAACGTTTTAGTTCGTCATCTATGGTAATATATCTTAGTGAACAGAGGTTATTCTCCATATCAGCCTTTTGATCTCCATGTTAAAGTGAGTTTACCTGTGCCTACATATCGGTGATGTTTTCTATATTCAATTCTCAATACTAAATATTGTGGAAAACACTCAAAACTAAACAACAGTAAGAACCGCAAAAACACAAGGTTTAACTTGATTCAACCAAATTGCCCTTGTCTGCAACAAATCCATTATCAATAATATAAATTGCAAATTCTCAAATTTAACTCTCAATCTTAAGAACAACTAGCATAAACACATGATTAAGCTGTCTTCCAATTCTGACACAATAAAAAACTATACTATCACCTTTTATTAATATGGATTTATCTTTTTAATTTTCTTCTTACACCAATGTGGGATTTCAATCTTATGTTGGAAATATTACTCCTCATAGGCAGGACTTAACAAATCTCTACTTCATAAGCGTCTTAGGCAGGTGTCTTGACTAGTACTCATCAAACACCTTAATTTTTATGGTAGCTATTCTCATACCTTTTCATTCCACATCATTATATACTGTAACAGAACCTTCAACGTAAGTCCTGTAAATATCAAACTAATCTCTATATCAACATATGTGAAAGCAAGATTAACAATAGCAAGCACCACATGACAAAGTTTAATGTCTGGGGGCCAAATTACTTAGGTTCAAACAAGATCACCATCAATAATATGGATTACAAATTTCAACTCTAACTTTCAAACTTAACACACACTACCCAGGACATCCAGTTACCAGTAGTGTTTTTACATTAACTTACAAGTTGCAACAGCATAAAGTTTTATCTTTCAACTCTCACGCAGTATCAAAAACTATTCTATCGCACTTATTCACATAGATCCTAGAGAGATTACCATTCCTATATGACTTCTCCTTTTCTTTACTAACTTGTGGGATTACCGCTGTTATATGAAAGTTACTACACTTCCTTATTTTTACTTTTATATATATATATATATAAACCATCTATCTCAACACTAATTGTAAACACCAATAATTAACTTTAGAAGAGTATATTTTAGAATCCTAAATATTCATATTGGAAATCCAAAGGAAAGTTTTGACCTTGGTATCAACTTGTCAAATAAAAATCTTTGTTCCAATTAATGTGTGTATTGTTCTATAATCCTCCAATCATGGTATGTGACATGTCTCTCTTTTTTTTTTCTTTTTTAATTAGACATATGACATACTATAATTGATACAGGATAAAGTGGTACAATTTTATTGAGACATAAGATTTTTTGTGGGTCTTCCAAAATTTTTTGGAGGTGAAAAATACCAGGCAAAAGCCAGTAATATTCACCTTCACATATGAGATATAAAATTGTGGGAAAGTATCTAAATCTATTAATGCTAAAAACAAAAGTATCCCCCATTTTTTGGGTTAATAACGGAAATGAACCAGCACATTCACGTAGCATATTCTAACTGGTAAATGCCACTGGTGAGCGTGGCTTTTTAGTCATTGAGCACTTTAAACAGAGAGGAGGAGACCCACCTGGAGATGATGGCAAGTATGAAAGTAAAAGCTGGAGTCAGATCAACCATTGCTGAGGCCAAAGTTGGAGAGCTGTACCCTATACCGGTAAACATGAAGCTCTGCACACAGCAACTATAAAACCCACCAAAAATCATGATAAACTATAGATAAGTGTAAGCTTGTACACGCAAATATATTAGAAACCCATTTATAGTACCAGAAACAAAAATGGAAACCCATTTATATCTTATCACTATAATCTGAATTAAACAAGAAAAGAACCTTAGCAGGCCAAGAAGAAAGATTCTACAAACTAATGAAACTGTCAGTAGAGGAAGACGTCTTTTTCTGCAAATTAATCAAAGTGATGAGAAAAAAAAGCTGTTATGTAGAAAGTATGGCAAGGTAGTTGTTGAATTGAACAGTTGGAGCAGATGAATATGAAAACCTGTAAAAGATGAAGGAAGCTAGAAGAAGAACGAAGATGGCGAGGCCATTTGAGTAAACCACAAAAACAAAGTTACTCATCCCTTTACTCATGGCTGCTTTTAGCATAGTGTTCAAGCCCACCTCAAGGAACTGGACTGCCACCATGGCTGTTGTTACTCCTAAGCCCTTCATATCTCTCTCTCTCTCTCTGCTACTGTTCATGCACGGTGTTAAAATGTCAAAGCCTCCTACCTTAGTGGGTTTAATAACTTAATATCATATTATCATGTACTACACTAAGTTTTTTATTTTTTTATTTTTAATATCGAATTTGCTTCCCCAAGTACAAGTTATTAGAAGAAAATAGAGGCCCCTCTACACTTTTTCTTTCTCAGCCCAAAAAAAAAAAGATGCTTAATATCATTTAAAAGATTCTTGATCCTCTCAATAAGGCCTCTACACTTTATTTTTTCTCAAAAAAAAAAAAAAAAAAGAATGTTTAATATCATTTAAAAGATTCTTGATTTTCTTAATAAGGCCTCTATTTTCTTCTAATAACATGCGTTGATTATGCAGGTCTCACAATGATTGTATTATGGCAGTTATATGCATGAGGAAATCTTTGGATAGTTAATGGTATATAAATAGCAACAAGAAATAAAACTATGTGCAAAAAGAGTAGGAGAATTTTCAAACAGTATTAAGTAAGTTTGTGCATTGAAAGAAAATTGGATAATTTTGAAAAGATTTGGTTGTACATGACATTAGCTAAAACCTTAGGAGCAATTTTTATATTGCTCTTTTTTTAAGGGTTATTATTAAATTATGAATTACACCCTCTAATTTTGACATAGTTTTTATTTTGTCCATTAAGTTTGATTTTCTTAACTATATTGTTTGACTTTAATCCATTTGAATATGATTCTTTTGTCTTTTGATCTCACTATTAGTTTTAGCATTTTTCACTTTCCAAACGAGGTGGATTTAAAGTTGTGTGGGTTGAATGGAAATTCACTTTACCAAATGCTTAACACTATATTAATATGTTTAGTAAAATAGAGGGCAAGGGAAAGCAAAGAGAGCGCATAAGAGAATGAAAAATTAACTTATGTTATGATGTATTGTTTGGTTATCTATTTAACATCACCATTTTAATAATACACCTCACATCCCATTCTTTATTTTGCAATTCATCTTATTAAAATAATATTATATTTTATATACACTAGCAAAAAAACAAATAAAGAAAAAAGAGAAACTAGTTTTGTACATTTTGGTGATAGTAAAGGATAAAGAAAGAGAACCTTTCACCAAATGTGGGTGTCTTATTTTGGATTTAGTGCTAGAGTAAAATCTAAAATGGATAAAAAGTATTTTGCATCACTAGCTCACTACAAAACACGCGGGTCTTAGGCCGCGTTTTTTTCAGCCGCGTTTGTAAAAACGCGGCCTAAGACCTGACTTGGGCCGCGTTTCTGAGAAACGCACCCACAACACCTATATTATGGCCGCGTGGGTTGGACGCAGCCCAAGCCCAAGTCTATAGCTGCGTTTTTTCTTTCTCCAGCCGCGTCCTGAAGCTGCGTTTTAAAAAACGCGGCCACAATCCCTACTATAAATAGTTTAGAAAAAATCTCCTTACCCAAACTACATTGATGCTCTGTCTAAAGCCCTTCGAACACGATTCCTCAAGACCCAACTCGAACTCAATCCGCCCCACCCGACACCGCCTGCGCCGTCGTTCATCAAAGCATCGTCACTGACCTCCAAACCAAGCGCTGCGGCACCGCCTCCACCCTCACCCGCACCGAAGTTCGATGCGGCGGCAAAAAGCCTTACCCTGAAAAAAAAAAAAAAAAAAAACCCCTAAAAAAACCGAATCTCCACCATCGATCGTACACACCGGCGCTGCCCTAAGTCTCTCCCTCTCTCTCTCGAACTCTCAATCTCACTCAAGACACTGAGAGGGCCAACTAACAGTAAGTATTTTAAATTGGGCTTTTTTGATTTATGTTTTAGGGTTTCCATTTTTGTTTTTGGGTTTCAATTTTTGGTTTAGGGTATTGATTTTAGGTTTAGGGTTTCGATTTTGTGATTCTAGGGTTTCGATTTTAGGTTTAGGGTTTCGATTTTGTGATTGTAGGGTTTCGATTTTAGGTTTAGGGTTTTGATTTTAGGTTTAGGGTTTCGATTTTGGGTTTAGTTTGAACAATTATATCTTTCCACCACGGTTTGTCTTCATGAGCTCACAGACTAAGTGCAGCTGATTAGCCAATGTCATGTCTGAAGATAATGAAAATTTACATCAAAATCAGAAAGTACTACGCTTGCAATTTACTTTTGCTCAAGACATTGTTAGTATTGAAAAAAGTCGTATCCCACTTGCTTAAATGGGTTAAGTTCTTGATAATTTGACATCACTATGAAAATGGAGAGGTGGGATAGAATAGGAGGGAATATGCTGTGAAAGGTGACGCTAGTTATAAGGAAACTAGTATTGTGGTTTGATAATGATTTTTTATCAAGTAGAGATCATTGAAATGACTGAAAGCCTGCTAGCTAGCCTCGAATGAGTTTATGTTGGATGTCCATGTATGCTATGGCTTTCTACTACTAGCTTCTCAACTTGCCATGATTACATAAAAAACAAGGCCCTACAGAAAAGAGTAGAGAATTCCTACAATTGATAACTTGGCTATATTCTCTACACGTCTCAACTTAGCCCAGTAACATGTTACATGGAAGCATATGGTGCAGTCAAGTCCATCTTTTATTTTGGGTTATGAGTATGTGTTGATTTGGTACATACACCATTCAAATGGAAGATGACTAGATGAAATGAAATAATTGCTTTCATTTTTTCTTTAAAGCAGCGCTGCTAACGCTATTATATCTCAAAGGCAAGAGCATTAAAAGTTAAAGCTTATTTATTTAATTTTATTTTAAACAAAGCTAGAACTTGAGCTTATCACAAAACTAAATTATACGTTCAAGTTTAGTTTATTTTCTTTTTGAACATTGTTGATTTTGTTTATGATATACTTGATTTACTTATTTATTTCCCAAATATAATAAACACTAACACTACATTTTTTTTATTCTTCCACAAATCTATGCTAATAATGAATAGCAAAATTATTGTTAAAATTATATTATCGATTTAGTTATATGTAATTATTTTCATTTATGAACTTATAAAAATTATATTTTGCTACCTTTTATTGTTAAAGATTATAATTATTCATGAGTACATTTATTATGTTTGAGTCCGAATTATTTAGTATAGTCAATTACTCTATTTACTGAATTAACAAGCATAAATAAACTTTTTCATTGAAACTAAAATTGTTTAGTCCGAGTCACTTTTTTTTTTTTTAAGAGTTTCATAACTTATGACATTCTCTCTTGATGATTGTTCTTTATCATCAGACCAAGACATTAATCAATTTTAAGTGTAGATGGGAATTGAAGCCCAAATCTCTTATTCAACCATTAAAAATTTTATCAGTTGAGCTAAATAGAATCTACTTGTTCAAGTCACTCTTGAATCTTGATAAGACATTCTAACGTAATTATATTTTATATCTATAAATTACAACCCAATGATTGGTGGGTGACAGACGTGGAGATGGCCTTTGAAGTATATCTTAATCATACTCATACAAATTTACCAGTGGAACCTATTTTTACTTTTTTTATTTTGTTTTTTATTGTCATTTTTAGGGTGTCAGTCAAGTTCAGCCAGTAAGCATTAATCTTTCCATTTTTTTAATAAAAAAAAAATATAAGTACGCATTAATTTATAAACCACACAAAACACATGTATTTCTTTAACTTTTGTACAACCAATATTACAATATACAATACAATCAAACATGGCCTACCACTCATCTTGTGTTTCAGAGGCCTGAGAATCTGGTATTATAATCTTGCTTTGTTTGCAAAAAATATTTTCCTGGTTAGAGAAGTTTTTCTCTCTTGCTCCAAGCATCTTATTGATCTTGTTGTATAATGTATTTTTCCTAAGCAGTAATATTTTCTTCTATTTTAAAATTATAATAAAAAATGGCCTACCACCTGATTAGAGAATTTTACACAATTAACTCAATTAAGGGAAAATTTTCGATTATTATTATTGTTACTATTATTTGTTCTCACTCTCAAAAGGTGTGAATATTGGGTGTTATTTTGAAAAATAACCATTGAGTTTGAGCGATCAAACAATTGTTATGACCAGGCCTTTGTATAAAGTCACAAGTAATAGATGCCATAGTGCCAATAAACTTGGTGAGACTGCTATGGGCTCTCAAGTCCAGATTTATCCCACCAAGGGCCCAATTTGATTGTGGTGCTGGAAAGGCTTTTTGTACAAAATCACAGCTAATAATGCACTTATAATAGATGAGAAGTGGTACGTCTACAACATTTTCATAATAAATTATAGGCGGTTAGTTGTTATTAGTTCTAATTTAAACCTACCATTGAAATTATTTTTCTACCTCATCAATAATAACCCGTAACAACCTGTTATATAAAAAATGTTGTGAAGATATTGTAAAAATGTTGTAGACATAATATGTACATATATTTTTTTTGGTAAAAGACGATGCATTAAAAAACTAAGAAACTACAATAGGTTTAGGACATACTTGTTAAAATACATGCCATTCAAGTCATTCTAAAAAGCAGAAATAATGTCCACAGGTGGACTATTAAAATAAGTTTGATCTAGATGTTGAGTAGTGCTTATCCTAGTGAGGCTGTCCGCAAACTAATTGGCTTGCCAGTAATAGTTCTTGAACTGGATCCTATGGAAGCGAGCTGCCAAGTGCTTGCAATCATCCAAAATGGGAGAAATAACGTTATTCACATACTCAGAGTTATCAAAAACATCCACTACAGCTTTTGCATCCATTTCCACTACTAGCGATGAAATGTTCAAGTTGTAGCACAGCATCAAGCCATCTCTGAGCCCCCAAAACTCAGCTACAAAGCTGCTAGAGATCCCAATGCTTCTCGTGAAACAACTATCCATCTGCCATTTTCATCTCTTACAACACCCCCACAGCTCGCTGAGCTTGGATTATCAATGGAAGATCCATTTGTGTTCAGCTTCATCTACCCCTTTGGTGGCTTTTCCCACCTGATTCTCTTGATGCTTTTATGGAAAGGAGCTCTCAAATATGAACACATAGTGAGCATAGTGAAGGGAAAAACTGGTTTCGTATCTCATACAAAACACACGGTGGAAGTAACAAATAAGGATCTATTTCATTCATGATTGATAACGTGCACTATGTGAATTTAAGAACAAAATAGCATACCTTGGTGTGAAGAAATTCAAAACAAAAATTAAAAGCACTTGGAAACACTTTTAATCTTCACTCCAATTCTACTATATGCCCAAGATGTGTGGCCTCTCAATTAGTTTTCAAGGGGAGAATAAAAATGTGTCACCCACTCACATACACACCGTTTCTTATTTTTTTACTTTTTTTAAAAAAAATTATGTATGTTACTCCCTTTATAACTAACTGATTATCTAATTGGGTTGGCCTATTGGGCCTTTCCAATTGGGCTTTAGTGTGTGGCTTGGAGTGAGACCAAAAGGGACCAATAAGACACTAGCTCTAATGGGTCTTGAGCTTTTCCGTCAACTCTTGACAAGTCCAAAGTTACCATTAATTATATTTAATATCACTATATAAATATAATTGCACTCTAGGCCTTATTAATAAATTATATCCCAAGACTTTATTGTACATGCAACCCCTTCATAAAATATTCGTAGTAACACAAAATCGTAAACGTAAACTGCCACCTTGTAAATTACTACATCTTATCCTTGAGTACCCAGTTTAATCCTTTAAAGTTATTCATTATATATCTATGAAATCCAATTTCATAAATATATACTTTAGTAATTTCTTACAAAAGTGGTTAGGTCTAACACTCTGAATAACCAAACCCATTAAACTTATCTCAAATGAATATTTTATATCTCCATTAAGAGATTATGAATTTCATCTTAAGAATATATGTTTCATCAACACTAAATGCGACTGCCCAACATACTGAGATTTTGACTGTTACTTTAGATCTCACTCCTGATATATCAAAGCAACCTACATCTCATGATCAGATCCATTATTCTTTCAGGATTAAGAGTTCATGCAAATAGAAGTCGTGATATTTATTAATCATTTGACAGTCGTTAGGAGAATAATAAATCTCACAACGGTCCACTTCAATATGTCTTAACTCTTAAAACATATCAACATATCAACTAGAAGTCTCCACTTCCATGATCAAGACAAATCATCTTAGATGATACGTTATAGTCTTCGCAGATGAAATGCCCAATTTCATCACCAACTACAAACTATAAATTCTGAGTTTACAAAGAACTTGTGATTTATATCTTCTATGATTAAATCACATAAATCACATACTATGCATCTTATGGACTACATGATAATGTCCAAATATTCATGTTACCATTATTTTAGATAATAATAAAACAACTCTATTAATCACAATATTAAGTCATACATAATGTCATACATAATATCATACATAGCATCATACAATAGGATTTAAGGGCACATATCCTAACAATCTCCCACTTGCCCTAAAGACTATTGTGCACTAATCTAACTCCCATTGCTACCAAATGTGACTCGAAAGTCCTTTAAGGAAAGACTTTGGTAAAGGGATCTGTTAGATTATTTGTACTTTCAATCTTTACTACCACAACATCTCCACGAGCAACAATGTCTCGAATGATATGATACTTTTTCTCAATGTGCTTTCCTTTCTTATGATTCCTTGGATCTTTGGATTATGCAACCGCTCCACTATTGTTGCAAAACAATGTGATGGGAACTTACTTCATTCTCATAACACCAAGATCATAAAGGAATTTCTTGAGCCAAACAGCTTCCTTTGCTGCTTCACAAGCAGCAACATATTTTGCTTCCATGGTGAAGTCCGCAATACAAGATTGCTTAACACTCCTCCAACTTATGGCTCCACCTCCCAAGGTAAAACACATCCTGAAGTAGATTTTCTGAAATTTAGATTTGACTAAAAGTCTGAATCTGTATAGCCAATGAGAATTAAATCCTCACTATGGTAAACAAGCATATAATCTTTTGTTCTTCGTAAATACTTAAGAATATGCTTTACAGCTTGCTAATGTTTTGGTCCTGGATTTGATTGATATCGGCTGACCATGCCAACTGAATAACAGATATCTAGTCTAGTACAAAGCATGGCATACATGAGACTTCCTACTGCAGAAACATAAGGAACTTGTCTCATCATATTTACTTCCTCTTGAGTCTTAGGCCTTTGGTCATCAGACAAAGGAACTCTATGTCTAAAAGGAAGTAATCATTTCTTGGAGTTTTGCATGCTAAACCGTTCTAGGACCTTATCTATATATCCAGCTTGTGATAAGCCTAACATCTTATTCTTGCGATCTCGCCAAAGCTTGATCCCCAAAATAAAGTTAGTCTCACCCAAGTCTTTCATATCAAATTGACTTGACAACCAAACTTTAATTGATGACATTACCCCTACATCATTTCCAATGAGTAGAATATCATCAATATAAAGCACTAGGAACATTACTACTTTGTCTCGATGTCTTTTGTACACACATGGTTCATCAAGATTTTGTTCAAAACTAAATGACTTGATTGCTTGATCAAATCTGATGTTCCATGACTTAGATGCTTGTTTAAGTCCATAAATGGACCTATTCAACTTGCATACTACATGCTCTTGGTTTTTTGCTATGAAACCTTCTGGTTGCAACATGTATATTTCTTCTTCAAGATTATCATTAAGAAATGCAGTCTTGACATCCATTTGTCAAATCTCATAATTATAATGAGCAGCAATGGATAAGAGAATTTTGATAGATTTAAGCATGGCTACTGGCAAAAAAGTTTCATCATAATCAATTCCTTCTTTTTTTGTATACCCTTTCATCATAATTATCATAATCATTTTCTTCCTCTTGAGTCTTAGGCCTTTGGTCATCAGACAAAGGAACTCTATGTCTAAAAGGAAGTAATCATTTCTTGGAGTTTTGCATGCTAAACCGTTCTAGGACCTTATCTATATATCCAGCTTGTGATAAGCCTAACATCTTATTCTTGCGATCTTGCCAAAACTTGATCCCCAGAATAAAGTTAGCCTCACCCAAGTCCTTCATATCAAATCGACTTGACAACCAAACTTTAATCAATGACATTACCCCTACATCATTTCCAATGAGTAGAATATCATCAACATAAAGCACCAGGAACATTACTATTTTGTCTCGATATCTTTTGTACACAAATGGTTCATCAAGATTTTGTTTAAAACTAAATGACTTGATTGCTTGATCAAATCTGATGTTCCATGACCTAGATGCTTGTTTAAGTCCATAAATGGACCTATTCAACTTGCATACCACATGCTCTTAGTTCTTTGCTATGAAACTTTCTGGTTGCAACATGTATATTTCTTCTTCAAGATTATCATTAAGAAATGCAGTCTTGACATCCATTTGTCAAATATCATAATCATAATGATCAGCAATGGATAAGAGAATTTTGATAGATTTAAGTATGGCTATTGACGAAAAAGTTTCATCATAATCAATTCCTTCTTTTTGTGTATACCTTTTCGCCACTAGTCTTGCTTTAAAGGTTTCAACCTTTCCATCTATCCCTCTCTTCCTCTTGTAAATCCATTTGCAACCAACAGGTTTAATACCGTTAGGCGCCTTTATAAGATCCCATGCATAATTGGAATTCATAGAATCCAATTCAGATTTTATAGCTTGGACCCAATGATGTGCATCTATATCATTCATTGCTTCATCATAAGTGTAAAGATCTTATTCAACCTCTTCTGAGATAGCCTCATAAGTTTCTCCCAAACCTATGAATTTTATAGGAGACCGAACAATTCTCCCACTACGACGAGGCACTTATGTACTAGACATCTCATGAGTAGTATCTTATGGTGTATCTAATACAGTCACATTATCCCTAGTTTCATCCATTGGTTGTTTAACTACAGGTTCATTCATTTCAGCCAAGACAACTCTACTTCTAGGAGTAAAATTATTCATATAGTCATTTTCCAAGAATTTGGCATTTGTGCTAACAAACACTTTATTATCCTTATGACCATAGAATAAACCTCCAACTGTTCCTTTTGGATACCCTACAAAAAATACCACTTTTATTTTAGATTGTAGCTTGTCAGACTTTCCTTTCAACATATGTGCTGGACAACCCCAAATGTGGAGATGTCTCATACTAGGCTTACGCCCATTCCACAACTCTATAGGTGTTTTAGGAATAGATTTCGAAGGTACTAAATTCAGAAGATATATTGCAGTATTTAAGGTATATCCCCAAAAAGAAATTGGTAGAGTCAAATAACTCAACATGGACCTAACCATATCTAAAAGAGTCTTATTCCTTCTTTCTGCTACACCATTTTGTTGTGGAGTTCCAGGTGCAGTCAATTGGGATATAATCCCATTTTTAGTCAAGTAATCCTTGAAATCACCAAGAAGGTATTCGCCACCTCGATCAGATTGAATGACCTTTATGTGTTAACCCAATTGATTCTCAACTTCAGCACTAAACTCTTTGAACTTTTCGAAGGTTTCGGACTTCCATTTCATTAGGTACACATAACCAAATCTAGAGTAATCATTAGTGAAAGTAATGAAATACTCATAGCCACCTCTTGCTTGGATTGACATTGGACCACATATATCTTAATGTACTAGTTCTAGCAAATCTTGGGCTCTTCTACCCTTTGCATTAAAATGTCATCTTACCTTTCAAACAAGGTTCGCAAACTGGAAAACCATCAAAGTCCATGGGCTGTAAAAGTCCATCTTTGATTAGTTTTTGAATTCTACTTGAATTAATATGATCTAAATGCAAGTGCCATAAATATGCATCACTAGTAGAAGGAAATTTTCTCTTTAATGATTTTACATGAGAGCTACTATCTAATTCAAAATTGTATAATTTATGCTTATCAGGAGTTAAAATATAAAGACCATCCACAATATTGCCAGAACAAATAAACACTTTATCCTTCTTTATTACAACATTGTCTTTCAGGATAACACAATATCCATATTTACCTAAGTAAGTTGCAGAAATTATATTTCTACGAACATTAGGTACATACAAATAGTCTTCCAATATTAAAACTCTAGACTTAAAACATAAATTAAACAATCTAATAGCTACAACCAGAATCTTGCTCCCATCAGCCAAAGTAAGAAATAGTTCTCCCTCATTTAACTTTCTGGTCTCCTGGAACCCCTGCAAAGAATTGCAGATATGATTAGTACAACCTGAATCCACACACCAGGAATCTGTTGGATTCTGTACCAAACATATTTCTAGAAGAAATGAACTTTTCATACCCTTATTCTTAGAAGCCTTGAATATTGGACAATTCCTTTTCCAATGTCCTTTCTCACCACAATGGAAACATTTTCCTTTATTTTTCTTTCCTTTGTCGACAACCCCTAAGGCAATTTGTTTACCATATTTCTTAATGAAGTCCTTCTTCTTCTTCTTCTTCTTACCCTTGCCTTTCGACTTAGGTTGAGAAGTAGAAGCTTCGCCAACATTGGCTTCAACACTAGAAGTACCAAGGATGTCTTCAACCCTAGAAGTACCAAGGATGCCTTCCGCCGCCACTAACTCATTCATTAATTTAGACAAAGAATAAAATCTTTTTGTTCATATTATAATTGAGTCTGAATTCCTTGAATGATTCTGGTAGTGACTGGAGTATCATATCCACTTAGGATTCTCAATTAATGTCGGCAACTAAAACTTCTAATATGTTCAGATTTGCAACCATCCTAAGACAATGCTCTCTCACTGAACTTCTTGCAGCCATTTTGGTATTATAAATTTGCCTCATGGTTTCTTGCCTTGCAGAACGGCCTTGCTCACCAAACATCTCCTTCAGACTATGCATTATGTCCGAAGCAAGTTCTACATCCTGCATTTGATGTTGTAGAACATTTGAGATAGATGCTAGGATATAGCACTTGGCCATCTCATTAGATTTCTGCCAACGATCATATCGCTGTTTTTCCTCAAGATGAGCATTTAATGAAGGAAAGCTAGGACATGGTTGAGTAAGCACATATTTGTGCTCTTCAGCAGTAAGAACAATGTCAAAATTTCTTTTTCAATCAACATAGTTGGATTCAGTCAGTTTGTTTTGGTTAAGAATAGAAACAAGTGAGCTAAATGATGCCATGATAAAATCTGAAAATAATAAACATGAATATAATAAGTAAACTGGGCATTATCAATTTAGCATATAAGCATATAATATGGAACCTTAATAAAACCATAAAATAATATATGCAACGACAACCCAATCTCATATTTAATATCCCTCAGCATAGAGTGAATATAAAATACTATGATTTATTGAGAACTATTCTCATTATTAGTGCTATCATGATAACTCTTATCAAAATATTAATAATATGTCTTACATTTAGCCTCTAAATAATAATAGTAAGAACTCAGCATAAATGATACTATAATACTTAGTCTAGTGTATACCATTGTCTAGAATCATGTGTAACCACATTTCATCCCTTTAACAGGCTTATTTTGTAGTACCATGATAAAACACCCTCCGCATGGAATGCAAAGCTCGAAGTTAAGACAAGGTATTTATCAAACCACTATAAACCAGGAAATTCAATCTTGTAGGACCATGAAATGAATACTCTCCGCATGGAATGCTAAGCTCGAGGTAAAGACAAAGTATATATTTCACACTACTATGAACCAATAATGGAGGCCGTGAGATCCAACTCTTGTATTTCTCTCCCACTAAATATTTTAAATTAAATGTTTTTAAGATGAAGAACCATAATAATGCTAAACACTTTGAAAACATAATCCTAATCTCATTAGGAATAAATTTCATTAAACTAGCATTAACATATATAAATATATATAACGTAATAAAAATCTTTATTACATATAAAAATCCATATTATATTATATATAATATAATATACAAATTAAAATATGTAATATATAATTATTACATTATATATATATATATATATATATATATATATATATATATATATATATATATATATATATATATATATATAACCTTCAGATTATTAAAATCCTTAGCATATCAACTCATGTATGCATCCAAGGAAATTAACATGTAATTACAAACCAAGCCATGCATTGAAGTCAAGCCGTGCAACAAATTCCAAGTGATGCAATCAACATCCAAGAGGTGTAAAACTTCATCCACGCACAGTATGGTTACATTCAAAAGTCAATGGCTATATCGAAATGATGTTCATTCTTGGCCATAAAGAATCCGCATATTCAATATGGCCATCAAGCCAAAACTATTAAATGATTTATTAATGCCGAGCGGTGCAAACAGTTAACACACGCAAAAGGTAGTTATTGACTTGATGCAATAACATGGATATAGTGCATTGAATCCTTATATATCAAAGCATGAAAAGGATTTCATACGGATTCAACTTTTTTCATATCAAAATTCATGAATATTAAAACTCATGACACAGCACCATAACTTGATGCAGAAAATTGAAAGACAATGATAACGGTTTTCTTAAATTCTAAAATCCAATCACACGCTATACAATCATGATATGAAAACCTGGCTCTGATACCAATTGAAGGAAAAAACTGGTTTCGTATCTCATACAAAACTGGTTTCGTATCTCATACAAAACTGGTTTCGTATCTCATACAAAACACACAACGGAAACAACAAACAAGGATCTATTTCATTCATGATTGATAACATGCACTATGTAAATTTCAGAATTTAAGAACAAAATAGCGTACCTTGGTGTAAATAAATTCAAAACAAAGATTAGAAGCACTTAGGAACACTTTTAATCTTCACTCCAATTCTACTTTACGCCCAAGATGTGTGGTCTCTCAATCAGTTTTCAAGGGGAGAATGAAAATGTGTCACCCACTCACATACACACCGTTTCTTATTTTTTTACTTTAAAAAAAAAAAATTCTGTATGTTTCTCTCTTTATAACTAACTAATTATCTAATTGGGTTGGCCTATTGGGCCTTTCCAATTGGGCTTTAGTGTGTGGCTTGAAGTGGGACCAAAAGAGACCAATAAGACACTAGCTCCAATGGGCTTTGGGCTTTTCCGTCAACTTTTGACAAGTCCAAAGTTACTATTAATTATATTTAATACCATTATATAAATATAATTGCACTCTAGGCCTTATTAATAAATTATATCTCAAGAATTTATTGTACATGCAACCCCTTCATAAAATATTCGAAGTAACACAAAGTCATAAGCGTAGACTGCCACCTTGTAAATTACTACATCTTATCCTTGAGTACCCGGTTTAATCCTTTAAAGTTATTCATTATATATTTATGAAATCCAATTTCATAAATATATACTTTAGTAATTTCTTACCAAAGTGGTTAGGCCTAACACTCTTAATAACTAAACCTATTAAACTTATCTTAAGGGAATATTTTATATCTCCGTTAAGAGATTATGAATTCCATCTTAAGAATATATGTTCCATCAACACTAAATGTGGTTGCCCAACATACTGAGGTATTGACCGTTACTTTAGATTTCAATCCTGATATATCAAAGCAACCTACACCTCATAATCAGGTCCATTATTCTCTCAGGATTAAGAGTTCATGCAAATAAAAGTCGTGAGATTTATTATTCATTTGACAGTCATTAGGAGAATAATAAATCTCAGAGTAGTCCAGTTCAATATGTCTTAACTCATAAAACATATCAACAATCAACTAGAAGTCTCCACTTCCATGATCAAGACAAATCATCTTAGTTAATACGTTATAGTCTTCGCAAATGAAATGTCCAAATTCATCACTGACTACGAACTATAAATTCTGAGTTTACAAAGAACTTGTGATTTATATCTTCTGTGACTAAATCACATACTATGCATCTCATGGACTACACGATAATGTCCAAATATTCATGTTACCATTATTTTAGATAATAATAAAACAACTCTATTAATCACAATATTAAGTCATACATAATGTCATACATAATATCATACATAGCATCATACAATAGGATTTAAGGACACATATCCTAACACATAGTCCATTCCTTGACTCAGAATCTCAGATGCCAACTTGGGGTTTGTGTTCTTCCCTCTAAAGATCGTTTGATTCCTACTCTTCCACATGAGCCAAACTGCAAATGGAAACACAACTTTCCATTACAGATCTGAAGGGATGTGCCTCCTTCCCAAACTACCATTATAAATCAACCAATCTTGCAAATTTTTCTCCCAAAAATCTCGATCCTCCACCATAACACCCAACTACCTCCACATATGCCTGGTACGAAAGCAATCTCAAAGGGCATGGATTATGGTCTCCGGCTCCCTGAGACAAGTGGGACACCTATCCTCCTCCACTACCCCTCTTCTTACAAGACAAGTTTTAACTCTAATGCTATTGTGAACACACATCCACAAAAAAGTTTTGATCCAAGGGAAAATGTCTGCCTTCCAAATCCAGCTTCTTGAAAATTGAGTCATTGTCTCAAATCCCAAAGCCAGAATGTAGGCACTCTTGAGATTAAAACTGCCATTTGGAGATTCAAACCAAGCTAAAATATCTCTTCCTCTGCTTGTCAGTGAGACTGGGGTAGCCTGGATTAACATTTTAATTTCTAAAGGCAGATTGAAGGGTATTTAACTCCAATCCCATCTAGCTTCTCGACAAAAATCCTTAATTTCCAGTTGACTTGCTTCCAATGGCAACGGCCCCTGAGTCAGTTGATGGAGTGACCCTTTGTTTGTCCAATTGCAAAAGCTAGAACAAACCTTTAAGTTTCTCTCCTTGCCAACCAACCATCTACTGCCTCTGTCAAAAGTTTCCACTCTTTTTTTCATTGCCTTCTATATAGGAGAGCATGGAAGCTTGTTTGCATTTCGCCATAGAACTTGAGCCCAAGGAGTCTCCTTTTCAGTGTGAAACCTCCAATTTAGTTTGTCCAAAAGAGCTAAATTCCTCCCCCTCACTGATTGCAATTCGAGTCCCCCATCCTCCTTAGGTTTGGTAACTTTTTGTCATTCCACCCAATGTATTTTCTTGGCTGACTCTGAAGACCCCCAAAGGAAGTTTCAGTTAACCTAATCAATACCATTCAAAATTTGGTAGGTAACTGGGCACACTACATCACATAGGCTGGGATTGTTGCCGAAGAGGCTTGGATGAGCACTATTCTGCTAGCTAGGGAGAGCATGTTACCTTTCCAGCCCACTAACTTTTGCTTTACTCTATCCAATATGAAGTTATATTCTTGAGATGATGTTCCTGGTTATTTAAGAGGAATGACGAGATATTTTGTAATGAACAGGGTTGAAGCAATACCTAAAATATCACACAGAGACTCTTGATATCCCAATCCACATTGGGAGAAAAATAAACTCTCGACTTAGCTTCACTTACTATTTGGCTTGATAGGATGCAAAACTCATCTAAGACATCCTTGATGATGGAGCAATTAATATAATCCACTTTCGCAAATAACACGAAGACATTTGCAAAGAGGAGATGAGAAAAAGAAGGTCCACTTTGGGAAGCCTTTACTGGCTGCCATAGCTTTGCATTACACTTATCTTCAATAAGTTGACTGAGAAAATCCATGCACAAGATAAACAAATATGGGGACAACAGGTCCTCCTACCTTATTCCTTTGGAAGGAAAGATTGGGTCAAGGGCTTCCCCATTAACAAAAATAGATGTCGACACTGTGGAGATGTAGCTCTTAGTTATGTCAATAAGATCCACTAGCAGATTCGCTCTAATGAGCATTTCCCTTATAAAACTCCACTTTATCTTGTCATAGGCCTTCTCTAAATCAATTTTAAATGCCATATACCCCACTTTTCCTTTTTTCTTCCCTAGGAAATGGATTATCTCCTGAGCTATAATGGCATTATCTATCCTTTTTCTACCTGGCACAAAGGCTGTTTGGAGGGGCAGAATCAGTTGTCCTCAAAAAGGTCTTAACCTGTCCACAATGATTTTAGTCACAACCTTTTTTTTTTTTTTTTTTCCAGGAATAGTCACAACCTTATACACCGTGTTACACAGACTTATGGGCCTATAATTACTCAATATCTTAGGGCCTTGAATCTTTGGAATCAAAGCTATATGAGTTCTGTTCAAAGACTCTAGAATCTTCCTTTCAGCAAAAACTCTTTGCACTTCTTCTATTAAGGACCTTCCCACTGTCAACCAAATCTTTGGAAGAATTTCGCATGAAGGCCATCTAGCCCTAGAGCCTTAGAGACCTTTAAAGACTACTGATAGGCCAAAAACGTATTGACCCCTTGTGATGAATTAAGTTGATTAATTAGCCAAGTTATTAATTAATCAAATTAACATGCAAATGTGTGGTAGCACAAACAAATCACCAAAGTGTAGCGAAAAACAAATTGACACGGTGATTTGTTTACAAATAGGAAAAACCTACACGGCAAAGACCCCACCGGGTAAATTTAAGGTCACCACTCCCAAAATTTCACTATTATCACAACAAGCGGTTACAAGTAAAAGGAATCCTAAGTACCTTACCAACCTACAGTTGAATCCTTACCCCAATACTCAATTGGACTTGTTCTGTAGTGACAATTTCTCCTTTCAATGCACGGCTCCCAAGCACATGACTAATCAATTGCGCGGATCCCAGTTCGCGACTTACTCCTTTGCACGAATTCCAGTACGTGACTAACTCCACAGCAACCCTTTAATTTTCAGCAGCTTCACATAGACACACCAATAAGATCTTCAATGTTGGTGCAAGAGACTTTGCTTGGTCACAAAACCCAAAGGTGTACAAGAAACGCAGCAAGAACTCTTTCTTCTGTAGGAGAAGGCTAGGGTTTCAAAAAGAAAATCTTCGAAGCTCTATAGGGTTAGGTTTTTCTTTTTCCACTTCCTTTTAAATAGAAGCTTTAATGGGCTCTCCTTTTCTAAATAGATTTACACAAACCTTGGGTTTTCCTAGTCCAATAAGAATTATATAAACAAATAGCCTTTTAGAGTAAAAACGTTGCTGGCTATAATATGAAACTCGTAAGCTCGATTGATCGGGACATCTGTCGAGCTTTAATGAATCTTGACAGATCAAGCTTCTGTCGAGGAGGTATTGAGACCTGCAGTTTGCACTTTTCTTGAGTAGTTCTTGAGTAATCTTCATGTCTTCAATTTAACCACTTGTACTAATCATCTTGACCCTACTTAGATTTACCCAAATACAAGTAAAGTGCGTTTTGTCAAAGGATATGCCAATTACATAAAAATATGTCCCGAACAACTGCAAAGTTGATTTCACCTCCTCTTCGGTTGCTACTCCACTGATACTGTCTCTCTCCTCATCCGAGAGTCTAAGCTGCCACTAAGAGCTCATGGGAATGGCTCTTGATGCACTGACAAGAGTAATCGTGAAAATGTCACTAAACTATTTCCTAATATGCTCCTTGACCTCATTTTCCTCATTTATCCAATCCTCTGCATTGTTTTTAATTGCCGTGATCAAGTTTCTCTTTCTCCTGACTAGTGTTGACACATGATAGAAGGAAGTGTTCCAGTCCCCTTGCATCATCCAATTAACTCGGGACTTTAGAACCCATATCTCCTCCTCTTGGTTTAGCACTACATCCAAATCCCTTAATAGCTCATTCTCAAGGTTTAGCAAAAATCTAGATGGCTTGATAGAGATAGCTTGTTGAATTTCATTCAATCTTGCCATTATATTCTTCTTTCGAGTAAACACATTTCCAAATTGAGTTCTGTTCCATTCAGTACCGTCTTAAGAAAAAAAAAAATTTATCGCTTCTTCTAGTCTAGGCAATTGTCTCCACGCCTGAGAAACAATCTTTGAAAAGTTGAAGTTTGATAACTAGCAAGTTTGGAACTTGAAAGGTCTCTTTCTGGCACCATTTATTCTCGACAACAACTCCATTAGCACTAGACAATGATTCGAGTGGCATCTAGTGAGGTGGTTGACTTTTGCCTTGGGGTACAATACACACCATCTATGATTGACAAAGAACCTATCTATCCTTTCTTGGATCAAAGCTTAGATTTCTCTTTTATTCATCCAGGTGAACTGAGGCCCTAAAAACCCAACGTCAATCATGTTGCACTTATCAAGGCAATCTCATAATAGGATTTCTCATAATAGATACCACAACCATAGTGCGAGACTGCTGTGGGCTCTCAAGTTCAGTTTTGATTCAAGCCATAACATTCTCATCTTTTGGAACAATGGTAAATTATGTCCACAGAGAATATAATAAGTTTTAAAGTTTTCTAGTTCATCTTGATCCATACTAGCATAACTTGAGGATAAAAAGAAAAATGAAAGAATAGGAAATATTAGGGAGTTTACTATTTTTCTTTATTTGAAAGCTAAAGAAGAAAACTCGACCCAAAGAAAGAGAGGTGGAGTATTTTCATCACAAGCCTAAAACATTTTTGCTATTCGAAATGGAGAGAAAACATATGGGAGAAAATTTCCCCTATTAGGAAAATGTTAGGTTCTAAATATTTAGTCATAAATGTTTAGGTTTTAAATATGTTGTATGTTGGCAAACCGAGAACCAAAACTTGTTTAACTGAAAAACCCCAATACATCTATTATGAGAGAGAGCTTTGATTGATCGAACTACGAATCTAGCCCAACAACTTGCGAAACGTTTAGAGTTTGAGTCTAACACTACTAGGTATAAAAAGAAACCCCAATACACGTTTTTCAAGTCTTGAGAGTTACTCCTTTGAAATTTGTGAGATTTTGTACTTTCTAACTCTTTCAATCACCTACCAGAGATCTAATCTAAATTGCTAGTACTAGTGGAGTAAAGTTACAGTCAAGCCTTTAGCTATCAAGTATATTGAAGATCAAGGCATCAATAGGTGGTTCATGTGAGAACAGATCTAGATCAAAGAAGTTTGAGGAGTTCAGAGCCCAATTTGGTAATTGTGTACGATTTACTACGAATTGGTATTCTTGGCTATAAATCTCAATTTGATATAGTGGATTGTTCTTTTGGGATAGTTCCCCCCAAATTTTTTTCCTTGAAACGAATTGTTTCATTGGTTTTTTCGGGTCATCACATTATGTGTCTTTTAGATTTCTACTGTGCATGTTGATTGTGATGAATGTTTTACCTAGATCTGAATAATTAACCTTATTAACAACTTGGCTAATAAATTAGGTTAAACATATTGTGTTTTTTAGGGGTCTAAAACTTAACAGAAAAGAATGCAAATTTATATTTTTGCCTAATATCTCTCTAATGTATTTGTAAGTTATGCTTCTTCTTCTTTTTTTTTTTTTGGAAGCCTACAAACATATCATACTATTATTATTATTTTTTTATGTTTGATTAATATTTTTTTAAGGCAAACTATATTTTTTTTAACTTCTACTATAGTGCATTATCTTTACCTAATATACAACTAAGCTTTATAAGTTTTAAATTTATTTATTCAAATTTCTCATCTCTTAAGTAATGACAAGATTATCATAAGAATAAAAACTTATCACAAAATTATAATGTTATCTTTAAAATGAAACCAAAAGAATAAAAGATAAGCTTTATAATAATTTATTAATCATAAAGTTGGTAGGCCTATTCAAATTCATAGCCATGTAGATTGTGTTTTGATATAAATTCAAATTCCTATTTCCAAAAAAAAAAAAGAATTAACCCAAACCAAAATTCAACCAAAACTATAGCATAAAAGGGTAGGAGAAAGCAGGCTTGTCTGTGGCGCACCAAGCCTAAACAAAAGAAATTTAATTGCATATCAAATTCATATTGTGGTGTACAATATGATAATAGTTGTCAAACACATCCTAGCAAGAAGGAAGAGAGAAAGATCTTGAATTATAAATTATGATGTGTTAATAATAAATGCAATAAACTATAAATTATACTGCAAGAGTAATGCATTGTTGATTGTAGAATTGTCAAGAAAAGCATCCAAGTAGACGAATATATATATAGTAGGAACACTTGCTAAAAAGTGTGGCCTATGTGACAGCAAACAAAATTTTAGTGATCAAACAGTGAAAATAATGTTAGAGATTTTTTTTAGAAAGAAGACCGCTTAGCTTTTATTAAATAGAATTGGCTAAATTAGCCTGAAGTACAAAAGAAATTAGTGGTGGAATATACTCCACCCACACAACAAATTCAGAGATATTTAAAGCATATCGAGCAAGACAATGAACAACCTTATTACCTTCTCTCTTAGTATGAGAGTAACGTAATTGATGAAAAGAACTAGAACAACGACGAAAATCTTCAATTAGCTGACCATCAGGTGACATTATTTCACTTTCATTTTGCAGAGATGACATTAGTGTTAGAGAATCCCTCTCCAAGATAGCATAAGCAAAGCCGAGTTTCATCGCTAACTGAAGACTTCTAAGCGCAACTATAGCTTTAATAGCACTTGGACGGTAAGCCTGATTTAGTTGCCGGGATTGAGACGCCAACAAGAAGCCTTCTCTATTTCGAATGGCAATACTAGCACCAGCTTTATTTTCCTAGTAAAAAACTGCTTCGTCGAAATTTATTTTAATAGATAAGGGGGTAAGGGGCGCTAGCAAACTCGAGGAATAATCAGTGTGGGCTTTGGTGGTGGACACCTGAGGTATGAGAAAGAGAGCGTGGCTGGGATGTTGTAATCTGACCTGGTTGCGTTGGTTCCAGATTGACCATATGGTCATTGCAAAATATTATGGGCTATTTTTTTCTAAAGAATCCAAGCTACCAGCTCTTTGAACTCTCCAAATTGTATGCTTGACCACAAACCCCAAAGCTCTACATTGGACCAAACAGCATCAACTTCTCGGCATGACCAAAAAGCATGGAGTACCATTTTTGATATGTGGGTGCAAGTAAGCCCTGGACGAGTGGACCGTGGTGGTGAAAAGTGGAGTCACCACCTAATTTAGGTCTAGGAACCATATTGGGCATTTTGGGCCAATCACTTACATACATGGATCCATGTACCAGATTATGGATTCGAAGTTTTGGTATGACTTAGAAAGGTGTTAGGCACCCAAGATTGCCCGGCTTGAGGCCCGACCTTCTTTATGTGCTGTTAGGCCATATCTAATTAAAGAGTTTATTAAGAGAGTATTAATCCTTAACCTAAATATACATCACGTACTTAAGGAAATAAAACACACAACATATTAAAGATCACAATATAAAATGAAACAAATAAAACATAATCAAACAAAATAAATTAAACATGGAAAGTTGACCATTAAATATAAACATACAAGGAAAATATACTAAATAAACTAAATATGGCAAAAAGATAAACACGGTAAGTTGACAATTAAATAAAACACACAAGGAAAGAATATCAAATAGACTAAACATGGAAAAAATATTAAAACAAATATGGAAAATAATTCAACATTAATAATTAACCTAAAATAGAGTAAAAAAGAATCAAATAACATGTTAAAAATGGTTAAAATAAATAAAAACAAGATTTTTCCCTAATCTAGGTTTGGGATACGTACGCATACTCAAAGATTCGTACGCATCCTTTAGCACAAATTTGAAAAAATTACATTTTTATAGATTTAATCATTCAAAGATATTAAAACAGAAATCAAACAAGCATATTAGAGCCCTAAATGCTTAAACTAACATGAAGCAAACAAAACAAACATCAATATAAACAAATAAACATGAAACAAAACAAACAATTATATTAAGCTAACGTTAACTCAATTAACATGTCAAACTTTACATAGAACTAAAATAATAAAAAAAGAACAACTAAAACATATTATAAACAATCTAAAATCAGATTAAAACATATCAAACATAATCATGAACATCAAACAAACAAATATAACGAATATAAAAATTATGTTAAGAAACTCATGTGAATCCTACTAAACAAAGGAAGAGTTCATGGAAAGAACACTCACCTTGCTTTAGATTATGAGTTTAGAGTTTGTTTAACCGACCCCTCAGTGCTTACAACTCAAAGATTAGATTGATAGGACAAGAATAATCAAAAGAACACAATAATTTCGGTAATCACAACTCAAGAACAAACTTTAATTGAAATAGGTTTTGAGAAATCAATTTTGGAAAATAGTTTCTGCCTTAGAACTAACTAAAGAGAGGTTTTTAATTTGTAAAAAATGTGCTAAGGGGCTGTGTGTGAGTTTTGGAAAAGAGTTAGGGTTTTTGAGAAGATGGAGGCTAACTCAACTTCCTCTGGTGCATATATCCCATCAATGACGCCATTGTTCCATTACCTAGTTGTATCATCAATAAGAAGATCAATTGTGGCTTCTTCCAAGGATGCAACTATAGGAGAACAAACTAGTGGAGGGTGCTTCTTGGGAAGCCACTGAAGCTGCCATATTTTTACATTTTTTCCATTCTCAGTCCACCAGCGAGCACCTCTTTGAATAACATCCCTTCCTTCAAGAGTACTTCGCCATGCATATGATCCCAACCATTAGTCTTTAGCCTCCATAATAGAACCATTAGGGAAAAAGTATGCTTTGAAGACTTTGCAAAAGAGTCATGTTGTGTAACAATCTCCAAGTTTGTTTTACCAATAAAGAATCATTAAATATTACCAAATCTTGGAAACACATTCCCCCTACCAGCTACCGACTTGGATTTTGTCAACTTATCCCTCCAAAGCCTATGAATCTTCCTACTATCTCCATATTCTCCCCACCAAAATTTTCTAATCAAAGTCTCAATATCATTACACAAGCCAATGGGTAATTTGAAGCATCCCATAATGAAAGTTGGAATGGCTTGGATAACTGATTTTATCAAAACTTTACGACTAGCTTATGATAATAATTTCCCTTCACAACCTTGTAATTTCCTCCATCTTCTTTCTTTGATGTAATTAAACTCTCTTTTTCCCCCTTCCAATCAAAGATGGTAGGCCGAGGTACTTGTTCTTGCTCACCTTTTGGCTAGAAGCACGCTCATAGATCTCCAAGATATTCAAAAAAAATTTCACATTCATCAGTGGTAAATAAAAGACTATTATTTGCAAATAACAGATGGGTTAGTTTCGGGCCTCTCCTACCCAAAGAAAAGTCTTTGATGTTATCCATACTTGCAACATTATAAATATGGCCATGTAATCCTTTCGTACAAAGGAAGAAGAGGAAAGGAGACAATAGGTCCCCTTATTGGATCCCTCTGGTAGGATGGATCAACCCTTTTGGCTCACCATTGACAAGGATAGGTAGGAAACAGTTTTAACACAAACCATAATCAACCATATCCACTTCTAATTGAACCCCATCTGTCACTTATGATCTTCCAAAAAACCTCATTCCACCTAATCATAAGCCTTGCTCATGTCCAATTTTAGAGCCATATGCCCAGTATCACCTGAATTATGTGATTGCATGCAATGAAGAGTCTCAAAGGCAATGAGGATATTATCAAAAATAAGGCGATTTTTCGCATAGGCTAATTGATGTTCTGTAGTAATATTTGGCAGGATTTTTTTCAACCTATTGGCAAGTACTTTGGAGAACACTTTGTAAAGAACATTACACAAGCTAATAGGACAATATTCATAATTCAGGATTTATGATTTCAGGAATGAGAGTAATGAAAGTGCGGTTAATAGGATGGAGGAGAGTACCTAAGTTAAGCCAAGAGATGACAGAATTACATGATCAACTACCTGCCAAAAATGTTGATAAAAAAGTAGAGGCATCCCATCGGGTCCCGGGGCTTTTAGTGGTGCCATTTGCTTCAAGGTTGTGACCACTTCACACTCTAAAAAATTCCCTGTCAACATATTGTTCATATCTTCGGAAATCACATGGGAGACATAGGTGAGCATAGCATTTGAAGATTTCGGATGGACTATTGAAAAAAGATCTTGATAGTAGTTCAAAAGGAATGCAACAATTTCTTCAGGTTGATCTTGCTAGGATATAGATTCATAAAAAATACCTCCAATCATATTTTTCCTTTGTCGTTTGGTAGTCCTGCTATGAAATAATTTTGTGTTAATGTCTCCGTACTTCAACCAACGCACCTGACATCTTTGGCTCCACAATTGGTCTTCTCTGTCAAGGAGGATATTAACCTCAGTCTTCAACTCTTTGATCTTGCAATTCGATCCACTGATCAAGGCTTCTCTCTCGGCTTGGATCAAAAGATTTTTTTTTCTTCTCCAACTCTTTTCTAACGTTCCCAAAAACATTTTGATTCCACCATGAAAGATATTTTCCACATTTCTCCACTCTTTTTAAAATAGCATTATGCCCCAAATCATGTAGGCCCGAATTCCATGAAGCTTAAACTAGCTCAGCACAACTAGAATCAGATAACCACATTTCTTCAAATCAAAAGATTTTTTTTCCTTGGCAAAGAATCAAGGCCTGAAATATTAATTAATAAGGGAGAATGATATGATGAGTCACAATAAAGATGATGAACTCATGTACCTAGAAATTTAAGAAACCAATTATTTGCAGCCAATCCCTTATCAAGACTCTCCCAAATAGAATGCCCATTCTCAAAATGTTTGTTCCATGTAAATCTTGGCTTGATAAAGCCTAGGTCCATAAATCCACATTCATCTATGGTATCCCTAGAGAACTACATTTGTTGGTGATTGTGTTGTGCTCCCCCCAATTTTTCTTCTCGTCTTACAAGTTCATTAAAGCCTAGCTTAATTTTGCACATTTATATTATTATTAGAAAGTATATTATCATACTTATTTTGAGTTAATTCATGCATTTTATATTTGGTTTTGGAATAATGCTGAATAATCAATTTTGTGCTTTATTGAATTTTATTGCGTGAATTTATCTTTTGTAGGAGAATGAAATTAAATAAGTGGATTCCAAATCCTTAATTCATTTCTCTAGATTGTTTACATCTCTTTACTGCTTTATATTATATTTTTGCTTAGTTTAATTATTTGCTTAGTATATTTAATTGCAAACAATCAATTTTTATTAAACTTGATTAGGATCAATTTGGTTCAGGTTTAATTGATTTTCCTACGTTCATTCAAGTCCCTATGAATTCGATCTCATTCTTGTCAAACTATACTTTGGTACGGTTCGTACACTTGCGAGTACTTTAAAATTTCACAACAATTGCATAGTGCTCCCCCCAATTTTTCTTCTCCTCTTATAAGCTCATTAAAATCCCCAGCACACAACCATGGAATATCTGAACCACGCTTCAACCTTCGAAGACTATCTCAAGCCTCTATCCATCTAAAAAGTCTCTGGTTCCCCATAAAAACCAGTGAAATGCCAAGCATAATCAGAATTCTTATCAATACAAGTATCAATAAAGTACCTACACGAATCCTCAATGGTAAAATTTACCAAAGACTTCCAATCAAAGCAAGCCCACCTCCATGGCCTTCTCTAGGAACCACTCATTTGTGATTAAAATCAATGTTATGTAAAACTCTATCTAGCCTAGCTTCATTTGTCCGTGTTTCGGCTATAAATACAATAGAGGGATCTTTTACCCGGATAATATCTCCAAGCTCTTTCCCTGTACATAGGTTCCTAAACCCACAACAGTTACAAACTAAGAACTTTATGATTCTTGACAGGGCTGGTTACCAGCCTTCACCAATGGAAAAGATAATACTTCATCATCCCTCAAAACCTGCTTCTTCTTGCAAGATAATTCAAAAAGATCACCAACCTGTGAAAAAATCAGTTTGCCTCCTATGTTTTTTGTGTTCTTTTGATTATTACCCCGTGTCTGATCTTGCCAAACGGGTCCACGTATTTTTCTTTTTTTGTTGAACTTGACTTAACTTTCTCATGCTTCTCACGTGACCCAAAATTAGTAGTGAGATTTTTGAAAATAATACCTGGATCAGCACCCAATAGAAAAATAGACAACCCAATAGTCATTTATCATTTATTATCTTATAGAAAAAAAATTATGGTAGTAATTCCATGTTTAATAGTTTTGGTTCTTTGAGCAATGTTATTGAAATTACTTTACTAACACAAAAGATTGTTGCTATTATCTTGACAATATTTATCAATCTTTATATATTAACTTTCTCACTACCGCGCACCCTTGGCGCGATAGTTACTCTACAAGTATTAAGTGCTTTTAGGGTGTGGGAGGAAGGGGGGAGGTTCAAGTCTCCACCATTATTTTGTTGAAAACTGAAAACAATAAAAAAAAAATTTTTTGATTACTGTTCATTAATGAATTTACTGTGCATTTGCCTTGATGCACTGTTCATAGAACCAAGCGTTGGACTTAAAATAAAAAAAAAAAAAAAAAGGCAGACGTGGACGTAGCTTACCCAAACGGAGCTTCAGTCTTCCTAAACTCATGGAAATTAAGGTTCACAACAATGACCTTGAGAGGTTTGAATTGGAAGAATCAAATCTTCATTATCTTTGTTAACGGAGAAGCATATATCCGAGCTCAACTTGCTTCCTTTAAAAAATCTGAAAAAGCTAAATCTAGACATGCCAAACTTAACAGAAAAAGTGGCTTCATGGCCATCTTTCTGGACTTCCAGTCCTTGAGACCTTAGAGATAACTTCTTGTTATATGCTGAAAAGAATAAAGCTTTCAAGTTATCATCATCATCTTAAATCATTGGGATTGTCGTCATGTGACAATATGGTAGAAGTCCTGGTTGATTCTCCTATTTTTGAATTTTGCTTCTCAAAACATAAAAAAAAAATATTATGGCAATATTAGCAATGTGGCAATATCTATTTCATTGAATGCTTCGGATCTGTTAGAAGTTAAGTACTTATGTGGTTCCGGCTATCATTCCTGAAATGCTGAAAGGATTAAATTCCTCTCAAAGATGGGAAATTTAATTGTATTCGAATTGAGTAGTTTTTCATTTAAGGTATTTCCTTATTTGATTGTATATCTTATTCATAAAGTATTCGGCTTAGTTTTTTTTTTTTTTTTTTTTTTTTTCCTTCTTTTGCTGGCAACATGTAGAGGTGGAACAATGGAGGAGGGGCAATGGTGGAGGAGACAAAGAGAGAAACGTAGAGAGAGAGAGAGAGAGTCAAACATCAAACGTTTTTGAGTTTAGAGATAGGTTTAACCACTGCGCACCCTTGGTATGGTGGTTACTCTACAAGTATAAATGTTTGTGGGGTGTGGGGGGCAATAGCCGGGGTTTAAGTCTTCAAAAGAGAGTTTCATACACATATACACTTAGATTAGGCTAGAGTAGAAATTCTATCTTGTATAAAAAAAATAAAAAAAAAAAAAGAAAAAAAAAAAAGAAAGAAAGAGATAGGTTTAGAATGTAATAAATGAGGGCAATTAATGAGATCCTAATAAGAATATTTGTAATAATGTGAATCTTTTTTTAACTGTTGGATCTACTTAAATTCAACGGTTTAAAAAAGGTGTAACTCCAAAGAGTTACACGAAATGTAACTTGAACTTATATATATATATATATAAAGTAGTGAATAGTACAAAGTGAATAGTGACATTTTACTATTCATATCAGGACCCATGAAGGGCATTAGAAGCCTAATATCCGGAAGGAATCAAGTCGGCTTTTGAGACCGAAAGTAGTCTGGCTGGTAGTGCCAAAAGTGGTCAACAATATAATCATGGTAGCTTCAGTAAATACTTTTACTCTCGAGTGAATATTGTAACATCAGTAGCCTTTGTGTAGGCTAGACAAATCAAGCTCCTAGGTCAGGAGTATTTTCATCATATTCTTCATCATGTCCAAACCAATCTTTCGGATAAGGTTGAGGGTAAGGGTAGCAAGGGCTTTCAGCAACAGGGCTTTCGGCAACAGATCCTTCTTCTTCAAAATTTCTGTTCTCAGCCTCCTTCTCTTCTTTAATTTTTTTCTTGAGAAGGGCATATAAATCATCTTTACTCAAATTATCAATATCCGAGGCCTGTGAAGTAGAGGGAGCCTTGGAAGTAGACTGGGCACTAGAGATTAGATGCTTGGGAGGTGGTCTCCGGTAAACATTGTCCAATATTTGTGAAACATATCCAAACTTGTCCCATCATTTAACATACCAATGTCTAGTATGAATATCACATTCTTTCTCATATTGCCACTTTAGAATCCAAGGGACCCTGAAACGTTTAACAAAGTGGAGAATGGTAGAAAATTTGGCATTATGAGCATTTACCTTAAAACCCTGCTTCCAAAAATTGTAACAGTCAATAAGAGGTTTGGGAAAGATCTCAATATCAGAACCAAATTGATTCCACCAACAAATGAACCAAAGAGGCAAATCAACATTGTTGTCAAACTCTTTATCAAAGTTAATAAACCATGAATGAGTCATTGTTTCATTTTGGTGAAGCATAAATTTGAACCGAGCGTCAATATAATCATGGTATGAATATGGAACAGAGTGTGTAGGGAGTTTTTTAGTAGAGGTAGGGGAATGTCCCCAACTGGCTTCAGTAGAATATTTTTTAGGTAAACACTGTGGTAAATGATTTTGGTTTTATCATCTAAATCAAAAATAGTTTTAATAACAGTAGCATTTTCTTGGCGTAAAATGTCAGAATAAAATTCTAACTTTTTAGCACCATGTTCGGGAACCCAGTGACATAGAGGAGGAAAATAGCTTTTTGCAATCTGAAGAGGGTTCTTAATTGCTGCCTGGTTTGGTTCAACAAAAAACAGGTTTTGGGAGTATTGTTTTTTAACATATTGGGAGGCATTGGGTTTTCTTGGGTAAACAGTTCGGACAGGCTGGTTAACAGGGGTTAAAGCATAAGGGTCATAGGCAAAAACCAAGACAGAGGAATAATTAGGCTTAGGGATTGATCCTAATGTGGTAAAACGGTTAGCAATGTCTCCTGGGGAGACGGGTTCTCATTTAACAATTTGGTCGTGTGTGGCCGCAGGACTTTTATCTTTGGATCCTCTACTTGCCATTGTGGTACTGCAGGAATTCACGGGTAAGAAAATCAGGAATAGAGTTTTGAGAACCTTTAATATATTCAATATCAAAATCAAAAACACTTAAAATAGCTTGCCATCTTGCAAAAATATGTTTGGAAGCAATATTTTCAACATCTTTTTCAATAACGTATTTAGCACTTTTACAATCAATTCTTAATAAAAATTTTTGGTTTAACAAATCACTTTGGAATTTTGAAATGCATAGTACTATAGCTAAAATTTCTTTCTTTATAGTGCTATAGTTTAATTGTGCCGCATTCCAGACACCAGAGTAGAAGTGAACGATTTGCTCAGAAGAATCAGGTGAAACTCTTTGTTTTAGAGTGCCTCCATAACCAATGTCTAAGGCGTCAGTTTCAATAATTTTGAAGGCATTAACAGTTGGGATACCAAGACAGGGCAAAGTTTTAACATGGGATTTGATCTATTTAACAAGAGAAGTATGAATATCAGTCCAAGGAGGAGGATTACTTTGTAACCGATCAAAGAGTGGTTTACATTGTTTTCTCAGATTTTTGTAAAAATCAGCAACATAATTTAAGGACCCAAGAAATCTTTGAAGTTGAGTTTTATCAATAATTTCATCAGGAAATTTATCAGCAAATTGAATGGCTCTATCAATAGGACGGATCTGTCCTTCGAAAATATCATATCCGAGGAATCTGACTCTGGTTTGAAATAGTTTGATTTTCTTAGCAGAGACAACAAGACCATTTCTTTTGATAGTGTCCAGAAACGAGTACAAATGTTTCCAGTGTTCACTAATTGATTTGGAGAAGATCAAAACATCATCAATGTAGACAATAGTGAAATGGCTGAAAGAATTGAAGATATCATTCATAATGTTTTGGAATTCGCTAGGAGCATTTTTTAGACCAAAGGGCATAACATTCCACTCATAGTGGCCAAAAGGTGTGGTGAAAGCAGTTTTATACCTGTCCTTCTCGCTAATCTGCACTTGCCAAAATCCAGATTTCATATCAAATTTGGAGAATATGACAGCATCACTCAGCCTATGAACAAGATCATTTTTATTGGGGATAGGGTACCTGATCCACTCTAAGACTTTGTTCAAAGGTTTGTAGTTAATCACAAGGTGAGGGGTACCTCTCTCAAGCTCAGCATTTTTCTGAACATAGAAAGCAGCACAAGACCAAGGAGACTTGTTGTTTCTAATAAGTTTTTTCTTGAGCAAATCATTGATCTCACTCTTATAAAATTCAACAGTTTCAGCATTCATTTGAATAGGACGAGCTTTAGTAGGAATATTCTTTTCATTAAAATCTTTAGCATAAGGTAAATTAACAATATGTTTCTTTTTGTGCCAAAAAGCATTAGGAATTTCAGAACAAACATCACTCATTAATATTTTCTGGAAATTAATAATTTTGGATTGAAGTAGTTTATCAGAAAGTTGTTCAACAATTTTCTTTTACCTAACTTCTTGTTGAAGGAAGTTAAGGTGTTTAACTTTAGCATGGATCAGATTAAAAGCATCACGAGTTTCATGCTTTGGACAAAATTTGAATTTTACTTTCTGTCCAAAAGGATCAGTAGTAATTCCATCATCTTCAGTAAGGAAAAGATACAAAGAATTAATAAAGGGCAAACCAAGAATCACTTTAGCAGTCATGTTTTCAACAAGTACAGAGGGGATCTTGAAGTAAACATTATCATGGCAAACATGAGCATTGTTTAATTCATACTTGATTTTCATTTTAGTTCCATTAGCAGCGACTAACCTCTCAATAGATTTTTCAAAATATTTAGAAGGGATCAATCCTTCTTGAATACAATTAACATCGGCACCAGAATCAATCATAGCAACAACATCAAAAGCATAATCATGAGCAACAACAATTTTGACTTTAGTGTACCATTTTGGCAGCATATGTTTAACAAGAGACAATTGATTATCAATCAAATTAATCAAGGTACGATCAGAAATATTACCAGAAGGAGAAGCTTGTTGATCAGATTCATCTCCGTCTTTTTGCTCATCATCATCAGATTGGTGTTTATCCATAGTTTTATCAATCTTTAGAATTAACAATTCTTGTCTAAGATGATCATTATCATGTTTAATAGTTTTAACATCATTTTTTAATTGAATTATCTCTTGTTTAACAGTTTTTATTTCATGTTGAAGATCATTAACAGTTACATTTTTTGATTTATTTTTATTAAATCTTTTCAGAATTTCTTCAAAACTTATCGTAGAATTAGGTCTTCTAACCTTATTTTCTTTTGTTAAGTTTTTCAAAAACTTGTCAAGGTAATCTTTCTGTAAATTAGGGTCTTCAATTTTACTTATCATTGTTAATAATAGATCATCATTCTCTTTACTTTTGGTTAACATTTTGACAGATTTAATCATGTTATAACAAGAATCTCTACAGCCAAGTTTAATATTAGGGGATTTAGAAACATCACTACGGGAGTGATAATCAGAATCAGATGAGGAGGAAAAATCCTCTTCGAAGGCATCAGTTGAAGCAGCAGATTCAAGGATTTGAAATAGTTCATTTTGTTCATTATTATTAATGTTTAACATGTTCAACTTATTTTTTAACTTACCAGGCTTTTGGTTACAATCTTTACTGAAATGACCAAATTTGCCACAGTTAAAGCATTTACCTTTACCTGATCTCTGTTTATCATGTTTTCGAAAAGTAGATTTGTTTTTAGCATAAAAATCATTGGGTTTAACAAAGTGGGTCCTGTATCTTTTATGCTTTTTATGGGAATAACTTTTGTAAACTTTATCATGTTTACTTTTTCCTTTTTGCCTGGAAGGGGCAATAGGAGGTAAACCATATTGTTCACAGAAATTACTCATTTCATATTTAGCTTTCTTTTTATCTTTTAACTGTTGTTTTAACCATTTTTCACCATTGCACATATTAATTCCAAGTTTTTTAATAGTGCTGAAAATATCACCATAAGTTAAATTATCAAAATCACTAGAATCATTTTTACCAATTAATTCATTTTTTACCTTATGAGCAAAGATAGGAGGTAGTCCGTCAATAAACCTCTCTTTCCAATAAGGCTTCGTAGAGTCTTTTCTAAGCATGAATCTAGAAGTAAATACATCTTGGTACCATCTGTAATCAGACATAGTAGGACATCTCAAATTATTCAAATAGTCAGAAATTCGAGACGAAATATTAGATGGAGTACCAACAAAATGTTTAAGAATGGTGTAAACCAAATTATTGACACCATCAGGAACACCACGGTTAATATTTTTATCAAAAATGGGCATACCATCAATATCTCTTTTAATAGCATGTTTAATAGAGTCTCTGGATTCTTCTGTGAGATGTGAATCCCACCAGCCTCGAAGGGAACCAGTAAAACCAGAAGCAAGCAAATCAACAATATCAGGATGATCAAGATTGTCATGATTGTTTATGTATGCAATGCTAACCATAGACATGTGAGCCATTTTGTTAATAATTTCTTGTTCAGACAAACCATCAATATTCCATTCATAAAGTTTATCAGCAGAAACAAAAAATTGAGTTTGAAGAAGATCTTTCTTCAAACTGTAAATCAGGAGGAGTAGGTTTAGAATACCAGTTTTTTGTAAAAGAAGTAGGATTGGGTTTTCCAACAAATCTTTTAATTTCAGGTAAACTTAAACCATCATCAAAAGCATCTTTTAAAGAATCAGAAGGTAATGAGTCAGAATTTGTGTCTTCATCAGAAACAATTTCTTTCTCATTTCTTAAAATAGCACAAGCAGCGCTTCTAGAAGTAGAAGTTTGCTCGGTTTTAACTTTTAAATCAGCAAGCATTTTTTCAATCTTTTCAACAGTTAATCCTTGGGAATTAACTAAATCAAAATTCTTACTTTAAGAAGTTTTAAAATCAATATTTTTTCATTGACTAGGTAAATCAATCAAAGGCTTTTCAGGCTTTGAAACAACAGGTTTTTCAACAATTTTTTCTTCAATACGGTCAAGTTGTTGACCAATAATATGCAAAGATTCATTAGTAAAATTGTTGTGTTCAATAATGGCAAAAACAGGAGTTTTATCATCAGCAATTTTGAAAGAGGAGGCTTTCACCTCAGTGCTTTCTTTATCATTTTTGCAGGTAATCAAAACAGTTTCAAGGGGTGGATGACTGGATTTAACAATAGTTTTATCATATTTAACAAAAACAGATTTTTTTTATTACGTTCAAGTAATTGGTATGAACCTCATTTCTTGAAACATAATAATTCTCAAGATAGTCAAAAAACAAAATATGTTGTTTTAATAAATTCATTTTTTCTCTCCATTTCCTTTTGATTCTGTCTTTTTCAGACTGAGCAAAAGTACTTTGGTAATACTTTCTTTTATCACGGTTTGCTTTAGAAAATAATTCATTACTTAAAGCAACCATATCAATTTGAAAAGCAGGAGTTTCACAATCCATATCCATCAAATTTATCACACGCAGATGTTTAAAAGGAGGAGGAGGTTCAATAGGTGGAAAATCAGATCCAGAAGGAGCCTCAGATTTTGCATCTTCTTCTTCGTCTTGATCATCTTTTGAGAGAAACTCAGGTTTAGTTGAATAATAAGTATTGCTAACCTGGGAATTGTTGCTAGCAACTCCTTTTAACTTTAAATCAAGTGGTTCAAAATTCTTTTTTAAAAACTCATCAACATCAGTATTTCTTTTAACAAAGCTTTCAGATCCAGCAAAGGACTTTCTTCCTTCATTGATTCTTTAAGGTTTGTTAGTAGGAAAACATTTGGTATCATCAAAAAATATTTTAACAGTTCCATCAGTATATTGTGCAATTCTAGTAAGATCAAGTTCATTAAAAACAGGTTTAACAGGAGGTGCCACTTGTTCCAAAGTCCATTCTTTGGAAAGAGTAATATCTTGCCATTGAATCATTTTAGGGACTTGGATTTTAGCATCAGGGGTGGAACATTGAATCAACATAGTTTTTCCAGCAGGATCACGTCCTCTAGACCGAGGAGTTAGCTAGGAATCAAGCAATCTATAAAAAATTCAGTAAATAAGAGTAAAAGGTCTACTATCGTCATCCATATCATAACCAGAAGTCAATATATTCAAAGTTAATGCTTTAATAATATTAGGATCATCAAGCGCAAGAGCAAGAGCAAGATCAGGATAAGGATAACAATCAAAGTAAACAGGACCATCATACAAAGAAGCAGTAATCATGCCAAGAATGCTATCATTAAATTTCTTAAATCTAGCATCACGTAAACACATAAGCACAAAAACATCAATTCCTTTTCTTGTTAAAGGTTTAATAGCAACTTGAACCAAACCAATGTGTAAATATTTAAGATTTTTCTTGGATAAAAACTCATTAATATTTTTCTTGGAAAATAAACAACATTTTTCATGAGTTTTAGAAATAGAAAAGGTTTGTTCAACAGTTCTAGCTCTATATTCAGAGAAAATACTTTTTTCAGTCCAGTTAAGATCATAAACAGATTTAGTAGAAATCTTAGGAATATTCCATTTTCTAAAATCTGGGTACTCACTTTCTCCAACAGTGAGGTCTTCACCATTTGATCCATAAATTCCTATTTTATGCATTATTTTAAACTACAAAAATTTGAATTTTAACAATTGATTGATGACATAGATATTAATTTTTGATCACCTTGAAATTTTGCAAGTATAAAGAATATACAAAAATAATGTAATCTAACGGTGGATTTGTTATATATATAGTTTTGGTATACTTGTTATATATATAGTTTTGGTTTATGGGAGGGAGAAAGAGAGATTAAAATTAACGACAACTATTTCATGAGGAGTGATCCCAACCGATTATGTTAGCCCCAGTGTGGCCGATACCGTACCGGTACCAGTCGTACCGGCCGGTACGTACCGTACCGGCTAGTGCACCGGTACCGGTACACTTCTATATTGTACCGGAAAAAATACCGGCTGTACCAGCTGCGTACCGGCCAATTTCGGGCAATACCGGTCGGTACAGAAAAAAACTTTTTTTTTTATTTAATTTTTTAGTTTTGTAATTTTTAAATTTTTTTAAAGGCATAATGGTAACTTGTTTATATTAACTTCTTAGTATTATTTGTTTTCTTAGTATGCAATGAACAACTAAGTTTTCTATTTTTTATATTGTGTTTTTTTTTTCTTTTATTTGATACTAAAGTCTAAAATTATGAATAATTTGTTTTGAATTGAGGTAATATTTTATAATAAACTTTTATATTTACTATAATATAAGTGAAATATTATATGTTTATAAACATGGTTCTAGAGATTTTGGTATGTGTGTGTGTCTATATATATATATATATATATATATATATATATATATATATATAAAATAGCGGTAAATCCGAAACGGTACACCGGTATTGACCGGTATCCGAAATATATCGTACCGGTGGCCAAACCGGTACAGCCTCCGGTACGGTATTGACTTCCTTGGTTAGCCCTCACAGTTAGAAATTCATATGATTCATCCAAACTCAAACGTACATATTTATAAAGATCTTGTTGAAATTGTTGTTTGAAAAGACCATACATTCATAATATCTCAAATATTTCCTTTTTCTAAAACCAAGAAGGAGAACACTATTTTAGATGAATCTTCTTTATTACAATACACTATGGAAAAGAATAAATTTAATTCTTCTAAGGATAACACTTTTCATTACCAATAAAACTGTGTTGCAAGCATGAACCACCAAGCCTAACCAACCAAACACAATTATTGCATGTGTCACTTTGAGGATCGGAAATAGCGAACGAGTGGGACGCCCCTAGGTTTACAAGAGGGAGAAAGAGATATACAAATTAATGACAGCTATTTCACAAGGCATGATCACAACCGATTCAAAGTTAGAATTTCATATAATTCATCCAAACTCGAACGTACATATTTATAAAGATCTTGTTGAAATTGTTGTTTCACAAGACCATACATTCATGATATCCCAAGTATTTGTTGCCCCTAAAATCAGGAAGGAGAACATTATTGTAGATGAATCTTATTTATTATAACGCACCATTGAAAAACAACAGTTTAAAAGGCCCAAGGATAACACTGTTCTTTACCATCAGAATTGAGTTGCAAACATGGACCACCAGGTCTAACCACCCAGACACAACTATTGCATGTGTCCCTCTGAGGATCGAAAATATCAAACGTGTGGGAATTCTCTCCCCCTCCCCATTGGAAATTGCAGGTGACTACTAGAGTACCAACAGTGAGCTTGTATCGGCCTAGTGCATAGTCAATTAGTTGGGCAGGAAAACTTTCCAGATCGGTACTACAAAGGACTGAAAGGCTTGAGTCTTGAGTAGTCGCGTAATTGTAGACTACAATTTCTGCGGCTTCTGCATTCATATAGAAAGTATTAACAATTATAAACAATGCAAGCAACAACAATTGTGACACGTTTTTATTGAAAGGACCCATTTTGTTTGTCTATAAATTTATAACTGGTCTGGTGAGTGCTAAATAGAGTTATTAACATGTCCTTTATTTATAGTATGGCTGTTGATTTGTGGTTCTATTTTGCTTTTAGAAAAATAATAAAATATAGTTAACACCCAAAATTTGATAGTCACCCGAAATTTGGTTGTCAGTAACCCAAATTTCGAGAAAACTTATAAAATATAGTTAACACCCAAAATTGGTTGTCAGTAACCCAAATTTCGGGGTTGGTTGGCATTAGTACAAATATGGTAGTATTGACGGTATTTTACCTAGTTAAGAAAATATGCCAATGATTTTAGAGTAATTTTTAGTTACTCCAAAGTAATTTTTAGAATAATTTTCATGGTGAAGTCTATTTGTTAAATTCATGTTGGAGTTTACTATGAATGTAAAAAGAGAGAGTACAATTTCTCCGTGCTCCAAAAATACCTAAGAATTTTTCATGATTTTAATATTTATTAAAGCAAAAAAATATAATATCAGTTTACATGTAAGCTAGGTATTGTTACAGTCACAAACTATTTTATAATATTTTTACAAATTATTGATGTAACTAAATTTTACTAGTTCTCGTTTGGATCCACCACTAACATTGTCTTTTCACTTACCAATAACTTCTCACCATATGAGCAATTAAAAAAAAAAATTGTTAAATAATTTGTAACTCTAGCATTTTCCGTGAATTAAAGCTTGCAAGTGCAACATGAATCTGTGTTTGTTATGAAAGAAGCCAAAAAATCTTTGCATTTAACTGATACATTTAGAAACATACGTAAGCGTTCCTTATCAGTATATATCTTGTTTAGCCCCTTAAACTTGAATGAAATCCAGCCTTTGTCAAGGATTTTGATATCATATTTTTAATTTATGACAATCTATATTGTGCGCGCCCGAATCTTGGTTAATGGGCCAACCGTGTAATTGGGCTCACAATTTACTTATTATTGTGGATTTATGGGTATCTTACAATGGAAAGTTCCTCACGACTAAGATTGAGGCCTACAAGGATGGTTGATCAAACTGATCGAAGACTATCGCTCTTGAATTTCCACACTTGCTCTCTCTATTCTCTTGCTCACAATTTACGTACTTATTGTTGTGGGTTTATGGGTATCTTACAATGGAAAGTTCCTCAGGACTAAGATTGACGTCTACAAGGATGGTTGATCAAACTGATCGAACACTCACTCTTGAATTTCCTCGCTCTCTCTATTCTCTAGCTCTCTACTATTCAGTGTTTAACCCTACTTTCTTCTATTTTCTCCCTATTTATAGCCTTTTGTTTTTAATGTTCATCGTGCAGGTGGGGCTCATTAGGATTATTCTTGACGAGAGGGGCCCTACTTTGGAAATAGAAACTCAATCCTTGGGACTCACAATAGACGCTGAGTGCTGCTCGACAACGATATTCCCCAAGACATTGCCGAAGTATACTAGAATGGATCCAAGCATGGCTTGCCCCCGAAGACAACACAGTCCACGGTTTAAGCCACCGAACAACATAAATTGGGCCTATCATGGGACCATTACCCAACCACCCCACGTTTGGGCTTACTGGTAATGGGCCAATGACCGTACATATATTAAGCTATGTCTTTTTTTTACATCTTTTATTTATTTAAATGTTTTGGTGGCAGATTGTGTTAGACGATGTAAATCATGCATTCAAGAATTCTACAATTTCCACCTTGTGCAACTAATTGTAGAATTTCCACCCTGTGCTACTAATCCTAGTTATATATAGAGTATTCCTGTCTCGCAAGACATGAGAAAACTCGTGATTGTAAATAAATAAATAATAAATAAAAAACTCATTCCCAATATTTGTTTTGACAGCCATGCCACAAGTTTTTTAATTTTTCGAATTAAGTCCAATTATTCTTTTTCTTTTCCTTTTGTATTTTAAGATATCCAATTTTTCTAATCAAATATTTTTATCTACCATTATTAAAATTATTAATTGAAATTACTAAGAGCTTTATAGTTCAACTAACATATCTTAATATTTCTAACTAGAAGTCCAATTTTTTTAATCAAATATTTTTTATCTACACCAACAAAGAAGAAGAGCTTTTATTTTTTAATCATAATAATTACACCAAATAGGGAACTAGGGGAAGGAGTATTCGAACCCATTATTGAATAAGGGAAATGAGACTCTTGGCAACAGATAAGATGAGTTAAATACATTACAAAATTTTAAAGTCTACATTATTTTTTAAATTCTTTTTGAAAATTGAGTTTTAATTTGATCTTTAGGAGAAAGAGAGATTCAAATTAATAACAACTATTTCATGAGACGTGATCCCTAATTGATTTTTTTTAGCCCTTAAGACCCTAACCGATTATGTTAGCCATTAAGAGTTAAAAAAGTTCATGATTTATATGATTCATTCAAACTCACACATATTTATAGTTGATATTGTTTTTTGACAAGAGCAAGCATTCATAATATCCCAAATATATATATATATTTTTTCTAAAACTCACGAAGGAGAACACTATTATGAGTGTTCTTTATTCCACATCATGGAAAACCACAAGCTTCAATTCTTCCAAGGATTACAGTACTGTTCATTACGAATTACATCTATATCAGTATCTTGCAAACATGGACCACCAGGTCTAATCAACCAAACACAATCCCTGCGTCAAATTCTGTCTCTCTTAGGATCGTAGATATCAAAAGAGTGGGATGCCCCTATCCATTGAAAAGTGCAGGAGAGTATATAAGTTCTCAGAAATGATCTCAGATACGCCTACTCAATAAGCAATTTCATGGGCACCAAGACTGCCTGCAATGGATTTACAACGGGCTGTAATAGTCAAGCCCCTACCCACCTCATTATAGATATCAGTTTTTGCAGCTTCTGTAGCGTACATAGAGAAGCAGTAGTCAGTATAAACAGTGCAAACAACAATGGTAATACGTTGTTATCGAAAGGAGTCATATTGTTTCTGTAAAGTTATGAAGTATAACTGGTGGGTGCAAAGTAGGGTTAACCTGAAATTTACTTATAGTGTGGCTGTGAAATGTGGTGAGCTATTTAAAAAAAAAAAAAAATTAAACAAAATTAATTCAATTGAATAAAACATTATACTTTTTAGAGTCTTGGCCCGACAAAAAAGTATTTTGTATCAAATGATATTACGTCATATGTAAAAAAATTCAATAAACAAGAGACATGTATGAAAAAATAACTACCCATTTATAAATGTCTTTCATTTGATGACTTTGATACCATTTAAGCAATATCATTTGATACCATTTAAGTGGTATAATTTGATATTAAATATCTTCTCCTTAAGGTGAGGCAATTGGTTGCACTACATGATTTCTCAAGATTTTGGATACAAAAGTTCAACTAAAAATAGCTGAATTAGGAGGAAAACTTGCTCTATTCAAACATGATTTTTTTTTTTGAGTCAAAGATGTGAAATATTAGCATTTAATTACTAACCATATTCAGTATCTATAACTATAATACATGGATTGGGTTCAAGTTACACTTTATGTAACTCTAAATAATATTACACTACTCAATAACTTGTTATTGAATTCAAATTTAAAAATTTCACAGTTGGATTATATGTTCTATATGTTTTTTACATATTCTATATGTTCTTATGCCAATATTCATGTCAATTAAATGTTATTTACCATTTTATATATAAACTTGTCTTTTATGCATTATTTTAAATAAATAAAAAAACTTGAATATATATAATTAATTGATGACATGACTATTGATATTTAATCATCTTGAAATTTTGCAAGCAATGGAGAATACACTTAGTGTAATCCAATAGTGGATTAGTTAAAATTCGCATCCAATTATAAATATTAACCATTTAAAACTATATCAGATGTAACTTGAATCTGACTCATATATATATAATCTCAATTAAAATCAAGACACATTGTATTTTCTTTAAATAATACCCCCTTTGTACCAAACTATTAGACTTTTATTTCATTTTGAGATGTCATAAAATAAAAGAGTTCAAATCTTCTATCCTACTCTTTCTGCTCTAATATATGCTTCACAAATAAAAATATGTCACATGTTTATCTATTTTATTAAATGATAAATTTATGCCTTCTATTATTTCAATTAACTAAATATGATGTGTTATTTATTTATTTTAAGAAATTGAAATAATAGAAGACACAAATTTAACATTTAATTAAATAGATGGATATGTGTCTGTTTTTATTTATGGAGTATATAGTGGAGGAGGAAAAGTGAGATAGAAGATTTGGACTCAAAATAAAGTCATCTTTGAAAAGTGAATAAATAAATTTCCTAGTATACTCTTCACCTTATTTAAAAACTCAACGCACAAGTTTCACCAAAATTTCAATTAAGGATGGTAGTTTTGGAAATGCGTACCTTTTTTTTTTTTTTGCAATAGAACATGAAATTATATTCACTTGAAAATTGGATTTTCTAAAATGCCTAACAAATTGGGACAAATGGAGTAGAATAATTTAAATTTTATGAGCAAATTAGGTACAGTATTTAAGTGTTGTTTCTTAGGTTTCCCTCTTAAAATTCAGCTATATGACTATACTTAACTAAAAATTAACACAATTCCTTCCATGAGAAAAAAAAAAAAAAAACATAGGGCTGAATTTTAAAAGGGGAACTTAAGGAACAGCACATAAGGCACTATACTTAAGTTTTATCAGAATTTTATATATACAAAATAACCCATAATAAATACCTATTAATGATTATCATAATTGATAGGTCTCAAACGTATTAACTCCTTGTGATGAATTAATTGATTAATTAGTCAAGTTTATTAATTAATCAATTTAACATACAAAAATGCATGGTAGCACAAACAAATTACCAGTGAACTAAAGTGCAGCTGAAAATAAATTGACACAGTGATTTGTTTACGAATGAGGAAAACCAACACGGCAAAAACCCCATCGGGTGATTTTAAGGTCACCACTCTCGAGAATCCACTATTATCAAAACAAGCGGTTACAAGTAAAAGAATCCTAGTACCTTATACCAACCTACAGTTGAACCCTTATCCCAATACCCAATCAGACTTATTCTGTAGTGACAATCTCTCCTTATATTGCACGGCTCCCAGTACATGACTAACCAATTGCGCAGATCCCAGTACACGACTTCAGTCACCAACCAGAGAAAGAATGTTGGCTGCAAAGTTGTTCTGTTCTTCAACACATGAAGATCTCGAAGTTGCTTGATCACAAACCCCTACGGTGTACAAACATAGCAACTTTTTAAGAACTATGGCAAACTAGGTTTCCAGTAACATTTAATGAATTATGCTTTTGTGCAATTGTGTTCTTGGCTACGTAACCTAATACAAGCCTTAAAATAATCCTTATATATGTTTAGGGTTGTGAGAAAAAAAAGCCCAAACACATACTCACAGATTGGATGAAAAACAAACTTCAAAATCTAAGTTTCATAAATCTCGACAGATATCCTGTCTGTCGAGCTACTGTTGAGCTACAGGCTGGAACAGCTTTTCAAGGCTCGATAGATGCTAGCTGTCGAGCTAGCTATTGAGTTTTAATGAACAGCACTTTCACACTTGAATCTTGGACAGATTTGCATGGCTTCAATACTTGGACTTGAACTCTTGTTCCTTGAAGTATTAAACACATCCTAAATCTACCTAATTACAAGTAAAGTGCGTTTTGTCAAAGGATTAGCCAATTACATAAAATAGTGACATATATTCCTAACATGTGAAGCACAAATGTCCTAACAATCTTCCCCTTTGGCAATCCGTAACAAAACCACAATAAACAAATGAACATATGAGAGGAGTCATAAATCACTCAACTCATACTCACTTGTTGAGTACAGTAAAATCTATCCTAACACAAACTTTTGAAAAATTTGCAAGAAGAGAGTTCATGGCAAGGAAGATTTTGACAACTTGTATTTTTGAAACACTTAAACAAAACTCATCAAGGCATCTTAGTGTAAAATAGAAATAACAGATTGCATACAAGATATAAGAATCATGTGCATAAAGAGAGAAAAGAAACAACACATGTAAGGGTAGGTGACAAACATACATCAACATATAAGGAATATAAGTACAATGTATGTCAAAAATGGTCACAAGACCCATGTATAGGAGATAATATATCTAAAGTAGAAAGAAAAGAAAAGATACAAGTATCCTCACTACATCCCTCAATATATCCCTCAATATCAACACTCCCATAACAAAAATCTTCTATAATAACTCTCCCCTTAACTATGACTACTCTTATAACCAAAACTACTCCCTCTTTTTTTGTCGCAAGTGACAAAGGGTAAGAGTGTCAAGTAGACATCTCATCAGCACTGGAAGAGCTAGCATCAACATCACCATCATCGTCCTCATCTTCAGAAGCCACTGGGGTAGGTGGAGGAGAAGAAACGAAGCCACCCATGACTGCCTGGCGTCGTACAATGCGACCAACACGGGTGTTCACCTAACACAACTCATCACTGAGAGTGTCGAGGCGAGCATCTATGCGCCGAAGCTGCGCCATGATGTCCTCGAGAGTCACATCGCTTGTAGAAGAAGAGGGAGCGGATGTGGATGGAGCTGAAGGAGTGGGAGGAGTTGCTGACCTGGACCGCCTCAACCGAAACTGTGCCTTGCTCCGTTTAACGGTAGCGGCATCTATAGCACCCATAGTAGAAAAGTGGTTGGACACAGGAAAGGGAACAGAAAAATGACTTAAGATCCTCATGATAGCCAAAGAGAAAATGAGCTTATCACGGGTCGCCGAATCCCTATACACGTTTATGATAGAAAGAATGAAATAAGAGGGAAAATCTATATTAAGATGCTCAAGAAGGGAAAGCAAAAACCGAGCACGGGGCTCTGTGATAGAGTTTTCAAGTTGATAATCACATCACTTCAAAGTGCTATATGGCTGTGAGGCTTTTTCTTTTATCAAGAAAATTAAATCAAAAAAAAGGGAGAGAGGTAATGCGTGCCTTGAAATTGAACATGAGCAACTAAATTTACCTTGTGAGACAGTCATAAAAAAATAAAAATAAAAAATAAAACCTTGTCATTGAGTAATCACTAGCATAAAAGTAGCAGTCTGTTTCATTCTAGTTAGCCATCCAAAAATGCTATTGAGTGATTCAACATGTCAATATAAAATAACAGGATGCAAATACTAAGCAAAAGTACAAAAAACCAATTCTATACTAGCCAAAATGCAACACAAAGGCTCTCAAACTCTAAAACTCTAAAACTAGAAAACACTCAAAACAAAATTCAAAATTTGATTTCGAGATGTTGCAACAGCTAAAGAATTACAACTTAGATGTACACCACATAGAAAAGAAATGAAATAGAAACAAAGAATTAGCAACTCTATTCCCGTGTCCTCCCTAGGACATAAAAGAACAAATTTATTTCTTTATAAAAACCCATGCGCCTTAAATACATAGGTGTTGCCTTTGTCCTCTGCTAACCAATAAAATAAAAACAAATAAAATTTCAACACCACACTAACAAGAACCCACGACCCTGATGAGCAGAACACAAAGCCACAAGTTTTGGAAAAACTGAATCCCTAAGAAGCATTTCAACAAGCACTTTCTGTGCCATTTATATGAAAGAACAAAATTGGTACCTCACCAACACAGAAATTTGTCAACGTTACAATGAAATGAAATTTAAGAGAGAAATTCCAAAAATTTCTCAAAAATCAAAAATGAAAAAAAATGATAGAGAAATTAAGGTTTTGTTTGATTCTTAACTTTGAAAAAAAAATCAATATGAGTTGATCCCTTAAAAACACCCTCAGCGGTGAGTAAATGAGGACGCCAATGGGATGAAGTGAAGTTGACGGACATGGGAGAAGAAGAAGCAATTTGAGGTTTTTTTAAGAGAAGTAAAAAGATGGACCACACGAGAGAGGATATGAAGCTGAGAGGAGAAGTAATCTGAGTTTTTTTTCCTTTTTTTTTTGGCTTTTATATATTAACCTAGTCTACCGGTAACAGGTTTCACACTAAACTTAAATCCATGGTCACGATAAAAATAACACTAATTAATGATTTAGATTTGGGTGGGTACCGTACCCACTAAAAAAAATAATGGGGTACAGTAGAATGACCCTAGTGTAAGATAGCAAAGAGCATTGTAACTGAATTGACCCCTTCTCATCTACTTTATTTATATTAAGTTTTACATATTTTACTTGGAAGCAATATAAATGCTCCTCACATTTATGATAAGAAATTTAAGTTGTGATTATCCTTTCTTTATTTGCACTAGTGATAGGCCTGTGTGTTGCTCGGTTTAAAAAATAAATGTGTAACATATTATCACTCTATTATTAAAAATATTTACAATAATTTATATATTTATAATAAAATATAAAAATAATATTTATATATTATTGTTTAAAATTATTAACCAATCCTTATTTAAATTATGAAAAGATTATCCCCATATGAACATTTTCCTTATTAAAAACACTTCTATTCTCATAAAAATAATCCCAGCACTTTTATTTATTACTTTTATTTTTTGTGCAGCACTTATACTCCAAACTATATACTTCTAAATTTAATTTTCAAATGGATGGACAAAAGTGTTAGGTTGCGGATTATAAATGTGGAAATAAATATGCATAACACATGCACAAAAAAAAATAATAATAATAAAAAAAATCTACATTCTAATCATTACAAAAACTCAATGACATAGTGAAATTATGTCATATTAAAATACGAAAGGTTGAAATAAACCTTTAAACGTAAAGTTTTTTTTTTGTTTTTGGAAGTATTAATTGAGACTAAGAAAATTAACATCAGCTCCCCCATCATAATGAAAAAAAAAACACACACACACACACAATTGTCAACCCATATGGTAATTAAGAAGGAAAAAGAGACGTGGAGAGATTTGTTCAATTTCTAATGTTGATGGAGATAATAGGATAATAGGAAAATGAAGTAATTATGAGGTGAAAGAGTATAGGTATTGAGATTTAAGGAAGGGAAAAAATCATAAATGTTTTTTTTTTTCCTTTATGAGGAATCAACTGATTTAGGTAAATGATGAAGACAATGAAAATGATAGGAAATTTGAAAGATACATAATTACAAAAAATTGACATAAATAACCACAACAAATATGAATTAAATTGGCTTAAAAGTCATTACTTAAAGACAATTATGGGCTTAGGCCCAATGAGCCTTAAACAATGAAATTTGTAGAGTGTGGGCTTGAAATCTAGATTAGAGGTACTGAGAACTTGATAACAGGATATAGTGTGCAAACACTTGTAAATAATGAATGATAATTGCAGATGGACCTCCTCGGACGTAAGCCGAGAACTACTTCTGTATTATTTCTCTTTCTTTCTTAAAGATTACAATTCTTCATCCCTCTCTTGGTTACAGACTGCCCCATCTAAATACTTCTTCCCCTGATGCTTTATTCACCTGTTGCTCAAATCCCCTCCCCTCTAGATATTTCTTCTCTTAGTACCTTTGAATAGTAACCAGAAGTTTCAATTCTACTATTCAGGGGTCACTTTCCCATTAATGTGGCCAGGGAGGTAGGTGCAGAGTCTTTAATGTGGAGGTGGCAGCCTTTACTCATGATATTTTTCTAACATTGGTGTATTTAGAAGGTTCAGGGTTTCCCCCTTTTAACCAACAGTCTTTCCGGAATCCTGCCTTTACCTTCATAGTGAAGTTTCGAGTTCTCTTGGGTATGTCCGAGGAGAAACTCACCCTCGGATGTGTCCTCGGACCCTCGGCGTATGGGCCGATTCGCAGTACTAACAAATTCTTAGCTCAAGAACAGATCGGCCCTCCTTGCTAGAGCCCAAAGGCCCAAATGCCCACTTGGGTCCTTTTACTCCCCACAATAGCCCCTCAAAACTCTATTTTTCAACATCCGAGGAGAAAAATAGGGTTTTGATCCAACGAGAACTTACCCCACACGTTTTGTAAATAACTGCGCGTGTGGAGATCGTTTCGTGTTCCAGAGGATGCCATTTGGCGATTTTAATTTAAAAAACGCGCGCATTTATTACCGTAAGTTACACCTTGTCCCCCATGTTCAACGGTGAGATGAGCATCTAACGGCCCTTGTTACCCCCTGAAAATTTGGGCGGGACGAATGCAATTTTAAGGCCGCTTCCCGCTCATCGTGACGCTTTGGGAACCTGCGCCTTCATTTATTTCTTCAGAGGCTAATCCCATCAAAACATTAGTAATCACCTTTTCTCTGTAGAAATCCGTGGAAACTCGCACAACTTCAAACTTGTAAGTTCCTATTCTTCTTCTTTAACCCATTCTCCTCGGATCCTGTCCTCGGCTCCCATTTTAACCGTTCTCCCTTTTAAAACTTAGTCTTTCGTTCCTTTCTAATGGGAAAATTTAAGTGTTTAGTTGACACCGCTGCAGGGATGGAAGGTTTTAGAGCCAAATACCGTATCCCCAATGACGTAAGTTTAAGATACTGTCCGGCGGAAGCCGTGGCTGGGTCTAGGAAAACGGAAGAGGTTATCATCCCCATGATTGCCTTCATAGAAGGTGGGATGACCCTCCCTATGAGAAGCGTGACCAGGGAATACCTCCGCAACCACCGGTTGTGTCCTGACCAGTGTGCTCCCAACGTCTTTAGAGTCTTAGGAAGCGTCGATGCTTTAAACGAGCAGATGGGTCTAAACCTTACCTGGCATGACGTCGCCTTTATGTACGAATGCCATAAACTTACTGAGGTAGGCTATTACATCAAATCCCGCTCTATCGTAGTTAGGTTGATTTCTTGTCTGCCTAAGTCCAATAAAGGCATGAAGGACGACTACCTCATCGCCTCAAGCAACTAGCACAACGGCCCCCACTGCCCAATCGAGTGGGGAGATCCAAGTGTGACTCCTTAGGATCTAACTTCCCACCCCATAGCTCCATCTAAGCATCTTAAAATGTCCATTTACGTTTACTAGGCATTTTAACTTTAGTTTATTACATTTCCTACAAATCTGACCATGTTTGTCTGTTTTGGTGCCTTTCTTTGCAGATAAACAATTCGTCCGCCCACGCCTGAGCCATTGCAACGTTGCAGATTTGAACCGAGTGTTACGCTCAGAGGTGTTCGTGAGTGAAGACTTGCAACTGAGAGCGGCTCATTTGATATTAGGGTACGACCCTATCTCCTCGGACTTCCAGGAGATTAAGAACGCCATCGTTGCGGGTGACCAGAGGCGAAGAAGGATTCACGTAGCCAGACCACACTTCTTAGCTGACCACGACATTCCTGACGACCCCCACACTGTATTGTACACACAGCCCATTGCGGCAATCCCCCTCGCCACACACTCTCAGGCAACAGTTGTCCCAGATGAGCAAGTGTCTTCGTCGAACACGTTGGACGAGGAGATAAATAAGTTTCAACTTGAGGACATCCAAAGGTCTCGTGGAAGCCCATTTGTCATCCTCTCCGACGAGGAAGAGGAAGCCGCCGAGACCTCTGGGATAGCCAGTCTAGTGATAGCACGTCCTGACGACAGCTCTATTGAGGAGGAAATGGACGTGCTTAAGGACCTCCTGACCGCGAGAGGGGAGAAAGTTGCCAAAAAGGGGGCGAAGGGATCCCAAGCTCCTCCAGCCTTGCCACCACCCCCTCCTCCGGCCGAAGATCCGAAGAAGAAAAGGAAGGTGGAGGCCGAGGGGGCTGGTGGCGAGAAGCAAAAGAAGTTGAAATAGCAGCCACCGCCGGCTCAGCAGCAGAAGCTGGACAAGGGAAAAAGGCGCGCCCGTTCAGTTGAAAGCTGGGAGATCAGAGATATGGCCGAGGTGCGCCGAGCACCAACTATGTGGTCTCCCGAACTGAGACTGGATGGAGCGCCAATTCCCCTCCAGTCGAACATCAGGTTGTTCCAACAAAGCCATGCCCTCCACCTGGCCGAGGCGTTGGAGCGTCCTCTTCTGCTGCCCAAGGACATGGAAGCCTTAGAGAAGATGAGCCAGCCTCAGCTGTTCCTTTCATTAAAAAGGGATTTAGCTCTAGTAAGTTCCACCTCACACTTATACTCTAGGTTCATTTGTAAACACTTTACCACATTTAACCCCCTGACATTTCTTTGCAGGCCATCCAAGAAGTTTTCACGGCCGAGAAGTTCGTGGAGGATTCTCGGAAGCGAGCTGGAATGGAGCAAGAGCTACGGCAAGAGACAGAAAGGTCCCTAGTCCAGGCCCTAGCAGAAAATGGGAAGATCACATCGCAGCTGGCCGATCTAAAAAGAGAGAAAGATGGTGCCGAGGCCAGCTTAAAGACGATGGAGAACCAAGTGGAGGGGCAACGTAAGCTTTTTCGCCAAAAGGACGACGAGCTCTCCCAAACCCAACGGGCACGCTCTGACTTGGAGAAGGAGCTTACGCGGATGAAGGAGGAGGCTCGCACCCACAAGCGCTCACTGGAGGCCGCTAAGCAGGCTAGCTATTAGGAGGGAGTAACTACAACGCAGGAACTGTTGATAGAAGCCTTTGCGGCCTTGTGCCGAGAGTACTGTCAACAGGTCTGGGGAGAGGCCTTGAACGCAGCAGGGGTTCCTCAAGCTTCCGAGCTGAGGAAGCCCGAGAACGTTTGGCTTCCCCTAGACATACAGGAGATAGAAGACCCTCCTGTTGATGCCTCTCCTGCCCTTCCTCCCGTGGTGCTAGAACTCGTTCCTAATCCTACAGAACTTGAAGGTTCCCATAAAGAGAAGGACGGGTGTGAATCTGCCGAGCAAGAGCAAAGCCAGAATGTGGAGCCCATCCTTCCTCTAACAGACAAAGGGAAACAAGTCTTGTCTACCTTTGAGTTGGAGTTGAAGAGCACAGAGGCTAGCAGCAGCTCCCTCCAAGACCCCCCTCCCAAAGCTTAGGGCCTAGCATAGGATTTTTTCTATACTTTGCAGTTTTCTTCAAGTAATGATGTATTCTGCTTATAATTAATGAAGAACAATGTTTATTCAACCTTTATTCAAGTTGTATTTATTTTACTTTATTCATGTTGTGCTTTGTCATGAAAGTTCTCACTAACACATAGTTAAAGGAAGAACAGAATAAATAAGTTTAACTCCACTCAATTAAACAATTATAACTTTTAAACACCCATATGCATACTTGCTTTGCAAAGTATATCATTCAAGAATCTGGCAAAAACTAACTTAGCTTGGATGGTATGCAGTGCCTTACTTAGTAAGCCCACATGATAGCTAAACTTTGTAATCCGAAATATCAATTTTAGTAGAGTGTAAGGTTCGAAGATCATACCTTACAGAATCTTTATTTCGATATTTACAGCTGCTTACCTTAAGATCCAATTTAACAGATGGTAAGGCATTTGACTTCCACAAAGTATGTGATAAGAATAAGAACAATGTCTAAATAATAAGATATCAAGGTTCTGTTTAACAAATGAAAAGATATCAATTTCCACAGGGTTTGTGGTCCGAGGACCATACTTAACCAAGTTTCTGTTTGACACTTAAAAATAGTGACTTCAAATGCTAATTTTCCCAAAGTAGGAGGTCCGAGGACCCGGCATAACTAAGGTTCTGTTTAACAAATGATAAGATATCAATTTCCACAAGGTTTGTGATCCGAGGACCATACTTAACCAAGTTTCTGTTTGACACTTAAGAATAGTGACTTCAAATGTTAATTTTCCCAAAGTAGGAGGTCCGAGGACCCGGCATAACTAAGGTTCTGTTTAACAAATGATAAGATATCAATTTCCACCAGGTTTGTGGTCCGAGGACCATACTTAACCAAGTTTCTATTTGACACTTAAGAATAGTAACTTCAAATGTTAATTTTCCCAAAGTAGGAGGTCCGAGGACTCGGCATAACTAAGGTTCTGTTTAACAAATGATAAGATATCAATTTCCACCAGGTTTGTGGTCCGTTGACCATACTTAACCAAGTTTCTGTTTGACACTTAAGAATAGTAACTTAAAATGTTAATTTTTCCAAAGTAGGAGGTCCGAGGACCCGGCATAACTAAGGTTCTGTTTAACAAATGACAAGATATCAATTTCCACAAGGTTTGTGGTCCGAGGACCATACTTAACCAAGTTTCTGTTTGACACTTAAGAATAGTAACTGTAAGCCCCAGAGGGTTATTTACATTACATGGGCATGGTACAATTCTTTCATCTAGGTCAGCTAGCCAGTACGACCCTATGCTTGCTACTGAAACAATGCGATAGGGGCCTTCCCAGTTTGGTCCTAGCTTACCCCAAGCTGGGTTCTTAGAAGCGCCCACAACTTTTCTTAGTATAAGATCCCCAGGTGCGAGTGGCCTTAGCTTCACGTGGGTATCATATTCCCGTTTAAGCTTCTGTTGATAATAAGCCATTTGGACCATAGCTGCCTCGCGCCGTTCCTCAACTAAATCCAGGCCTTTCTCCAAGAGGCCATCGTTATTCTCCGGGCTAAAAGAACTCGTCTTTAGGGTGGGAAAACCAAATTCCAGAGGTATCACTGCCTCGGCTTCATAAGTCATAGAGAATGGCGTTTCTCCCGTGGACCTACGTGATGTAGTCCGATACGTCCACAGAACATGTGGGAGTTCTTCTATCCATCTACCTTTCGCATCGTCCAACCTTTTCTTGAGCCCACTGACTATGACCTTGTTAACGGCCTCGGCTTGCCTATTTCCCTGAGGATAAGCTGGGGTGGAGTATCTATTTATGATGCCCATATCACCACAATATTTCCTAAAAGCCTTGCTGTCGAATTGAATGCCATTGTCCGAGATAAGTGTGTGTGGTATACCGAATCTAGTGACGATGTTTTTCCAAACAAACTTCTTGGAATCAACGTCTCTGATATTTGCTAAGGGCTCGGCCTCAACCCATTTAGTGAAGTAGTCTGTCCCCACGAGAAGCCATCTTTTGTTTCCTGCAGCACTCGGAAATGGCCCCACTATGTCCAATTTCCACTGTGCGAAAGGCCAAGGACTGGAGAGAGGGTTAAGAACCCTTCTAGGTTGATGAGTATTAGGAGCGAACCTCTGGCATTGATCACATTTTCGGGCATAGTCCTGAGCCTCCCTCTGCATATTGGGCCACCAATAACCCTAAGTAAGAGCTCTGTGGGCTAAGGATCTTCCCCCGGTGTGGCTCCTACAAATCCCTTCATGCAGTTCTTCTAGAAGTGCTTCCGTTGATTCAAGGTGCACACATAACAAGTATGGTCCTGAGAAGGATCGTTTATACAGTTTCTGGTCCTCGGATAACCAGAAACGTGGTGCCTTTCAACGTATCTTATCTGCCTCAGACTTGTCTTTAGGAAGGATGTCGCTCTTAAGAAAAGATATGACCGGGTCAATCCAACTAGGTCCAGGCCTTATTAGATGGATGCGAGCTGCATTGACAGCGGTAAAAGTTGGCTCTAGCAAATCCTCTACGAGGATAATCCTGGGCAAACCCTAAGCCGAAGACGTTGCCAATGTGGCCAAGGAGTCTGCATGGGTGTTTCCACTCCTAGAAATGTGAGCTAAGACGAAGGAGTCAAATTCAGCTTGCTGACACTTGACCTGGGCCAAATATTCTTGCATTCTTGGGTCCCTAGCCTCCATGGTCCCCGTGACCTGGCCGACCACTAACTGAGAGTCTGAGAACGCATGGACCTCCTTTCCACCCATCCTATGTACCATGTTCATGCCCACCAAGACTGCTTCGTACTCGGCCTCATTATTAGTAGCCGAGAATGAAAGGCTCAAAGATTTTTCGAAGACAATTTCCTCAGGGGATATCAGGACAAGTCCGACACCAGACCCTCTCTGATTAGCTGCCCCATCCACATACACTTTCCAAGTCGGAGGTGCTGCGGCTGTGATCACACCAACTAATTTTTCATCCATGTGTGCTTCTTTCAGAGTTTCTTCTAGCAATGGTTCGGTAAACTCTGCCACCAAGTCAGCAAGGACCTGGCCCTTCACCAAGGTGCGAGGCCTGTATTTAACGTCAAAGGCTCCCAAAATGGTTCCCCACTTTGCCACCCTGCCAGAGTAATCGGCGCTGCGTAATACCACCTTGAGGGGCAACTGGGTCAGCACTACCACAGTGTGCGACTGGAAATAATGAGGAAGCTTCCGCGTGGCATGAACTATGGCCAGAAGTGCTTTCTCCAAGAGTAAATAGCGCATCTCGGCCTCATTCAAGGACTTACTAACGTAGTAGACCGGTCTTTGCACCCCGCTTTCATCCCTTATGAGGACCAGGCTGACCGTGTGGAGGGCCACTGCCAGATAAGCAAACAAGACCTCGTCCGCCTCGGGGCGAGACAAAATGGGTGGCCGAGAAAGATATTGCTTAAGCTGTTGGAAGGCTAGCACGCAGTCCTCGGTCCATTGAAACCTTTTCCATTTATTCAACAATTGGAAGAAAAGACGCCAACGGCCAGCTGACCGAGAGATAAATCTGCTCAGTGTGGCAATCATTCCGGTCAATTTCTGGATTTCTTTTGGGTTCCGAGGCAGCTGCAAATCCTGAATAGCCTTGACCTGCGCTGGGTTTACCTCTATGCCTTTATGAGTAATCATATATCCCAAGAACTTTCCAGACCCCACGCCAAAAGAACACTTTGAGGCGTTAAGGCGCAACTTGTACTTTCTTAGCACCTGGAAGGTGTCAGCCAAATCTTTAATGTGTGAAGGTTTTGTTTTACTCTTCACCACCATATCATCCACATATACCTCAATGGTCTTCCCTAGTTGCTGTTCGAACATTCTGATCATCATTCTTTGGTAGGTAGCCCCAGCATTCTTCAACCCAAACGGCATGACCTTATAGTGGTAGTTCCTTGTTGGAGTAATGAAAGCAGTCTTCTCTTGATCCTCCAATGCCAATGGAATCTGATGGTAACCCTGGAAGGTATCCAAAAAACTTATACGAGGATGTCCGACAGTGGCGTCCACAAGCTGATCAATACGCGGCATTGGGAACGAATCCTTGGGGCAGGCTTTATTCAAATCTGTGAAGTCTACACATACTCTCCACGTTCCATTCTTCTTTTTGACCACAACCGTATGCGCCAACCATTCGGGGTAGAAAACTTCTTTAATAGCCCCAGCCCTTTTGAGTTTAAGCACCTCCTCCTTGACAGCCTCGGAATGTTCCTTGGAAGAACGCCGAGGTGGCTGCCTTCTCAGAACAATGGCAGGGTTGACATTTAAATGATGACAAATGAAGCTCAGATCTACGCTTGGAGCCTCATAAGGGTCTCACGCAAAAACATCAATATTGCCTTTCAGAAATTCCAACAACTCCATCTTCTCCTGGTGTGGCAAACGTATGCCGACTTGGAAGAACCTCTCTGGGTCATCCGCTATCAAAAACTTCTCTAACTCCTCACAAAAAGCCTCCTCTCCTGTCACCGCTCCAGGTGCATCCGGAGCTGTTAATTGCTATGAGTCTTTGATGAGCGAAGCCGATGACTTGACTTCTGTCTGATGAAACACTGTGGCCGATATGCATTGCCTGGCCACTGATTGGTTGCCGAGGATCTCTTCAACATATTCCCCAGAGGGGAACTTAACCTTAACATGCAAGGTAGAGGAGACGGCTCCCAGAGCGTGCAGCCATGGCCTGGTGAGGATGGCTGTATATGGGGAGTACGCGTCAACCACAATGAAATCCACCTCAACCGTTTCTGAGCCAGATTGAACGGGCAAACAAATCTGTCCCTTCGGAACAACGGCTTTTCCTTCAAAGCTTATGAGTGGCGAGTCATAAGGAGTAAGATCTTCCAGCTTCAACCTTAGCCCCTTAAATAAATCAGGGTACATGATATCTGCACCACTGCCCTGATCAATCATCACCCTCTTCACGTCATAATTCCCTATCCTGAGAGTGACCACAAGAGCATCGTCATGGGGTTGAATGGTACCAACCTTATCCTCCTCTGAAAATCCCAAGACGGGTAAATTCACCTTCAACCTCTTCGGCCTGCAGCCTGCCTCTTCGGCCTGAGAATGGGAAACCGCCATCACCCTAGTGGGACCTGAGCCAGTCCTGCCAGGTGCAACGAAGATAACGTTAATTGTTCCCAATGCCGGCCGAGATGGATTATTCTTCTGATTGTTTGAGCCGGATTGACTGCCCTGCCCATTAGGTTGACACAGGTGCTGCTTCAGTTTTCCTTCATTGACAAGCTGCTCCAAGTGGTTCCAAAGGGTCCGACAGTTCTCAGTAGTGTGGCCCACGTTTTGATGGTACTGACAAAAGAGGTTCTGATTCCTCTTCGCGGGGTCTCCTGCCATCTTACTAGGCCATCTGAAGAAGGGCTCCTTACGAACTTTCTCCAGTAATTGGTGTACTGGTTCTCGGAATACAGTGTTCACGGTATGAGGTGCTGCCGAGCTGGACTGCCCGATGTAATCTCTCCTCGGCTTGTTGTTGTGGTATCTATCCAACCTGAAATCCCTTCTCTCCTGCGGGATAACCTTCTCCTTACCCTTTCCTTGCTGCTGGTCTTCCTCTACCCTTTTGTATTCATCAATACGATCCATGAGGCGGCGTACGCTGCGGACGGGCTTTTTGGTTAAGGACTTCCTCAAGTCGTGATCAGTTGGAAAGCCTACTTTAAAGGTATTGAGCGCCACCTCATCAAAATCACCGTCTATCTCGTTAAACATCTCCCAGTATCGATCAGAGTATGCTTTCAACGTCTCCCCTTCCCTCATGGTCATGGATAACAGCGAGTCCAATGGCCGAGGCACTCTGCTACACGTAATAAACCGCGAAGCGAATGCTCTAGTAAGCTCCCCAAACGAACCTACAGACCCCGATTTAAGGCCGTTGAACCACCTCATAGCAACTGGTCCCAAGCTAGAGGGGAAAACTTTACACATCAGGGTCTCGTTATGAGAGTGCACCGCCATCCTCTGGTTAAAGTGACTCACATGCTCCACCGGATCGGTCTGGCCATTGTAGATGGTAAAGGTGGGCTGGGTGAACCTCCTGGGGAGCCTCCCCTTCTCAATCCTCTGTGAGAATGGAGATTTGGAGAGTTGGTGCAATGCCCGACTCATAGCATCGTTCCCCAAGCCCCTGGAAGGAAGTTTCTTGTGTCTGCGAGCTGGCGGGTCGTCCTCCTCACAAGAGGACATTGCGCTGGGGGGTGAGCATGACCTCGAGCTATAACTACCTCCCCGGACCTCCACTGAAGAAGGATTAGATGAGGACGGTGAAGGCTTACGTCTGGCACGATGCAGTTTTCTTTTCAAACGATTAATCTCCTTCTGCATGGCTTTAGCACCATCCTCGTGGGTGGCGCTGCCCCCGCCATGAGTATGGCTAGCCCTAGGGTATTTTGTATGGACGCTTCTTTCTCAATCCATTCGTTGCTCAAGACGCTCGATAAGATCCTCTGATTGTGATCCTTGAGATTCTGATTGGTGTGAACCTAGGCCTGCCATAGTATCTCAGCTCCTTCCAGACTAGATCCCCAAAGACGGCGCCAATTGTAAGTGCACAATTGCACCTGGACCCAAAGACAATTATGGGCTCAGGCCCAATGAGCCTTAAATAATGAAATTTGTAGAGTGTGGGCTTGAAATCTAGATTAGAGGTATTGAGAACTTGATAACAGACTATGGTGTGCAAACACTTATAAACAATGAATGATAATTGCAGATGGACCTCCTCGGACGTGAGCCGAGGACTACTTCTATATTATTTCTCTTTCTTTCTTAAAGATTATAATTCTTCCTTCCCCTCTTGGTTACAGACTGCCCCACCTAAATACTTCTTCTCCTGATACTTTATCCACGTGTTGCCCAAATCCCCTCCCCTCTAGATATTTCTTCTCTTAGTGCCTTTGAATAGTAACCAAAAGTTTCAGTTCTACTGTTCAGGGGTCACTTCCCCATTAATGCGGCCAGGGAGGTAGGTGCAAAGTATTTAATGTGGATGTGGCAGCCTTTGCTCATGATATTTTTCTAACACTGGTGTATCTAGAAGGTTCAGGGTTTCCCCCTTTTAACCAATAGTCTTTCCGGAATTATGCCTTGACCTTCGTAGTGAATTTCCGAATTCTCTTAGGTATGTCCGAGGAGAAACTCACCCTCGGATGTGTCCTCGGACCCTCGGCGTATGGGCCGATTCGTAGTACTAACAAATTCTTAGCTCAAGAACAGATCGGCCCTCCTGCTAGAGCCCAAAGGCCCAAATGCCTGCTTGGGTCCTTTTACTCCCCACAAGTGTAAAAAAAAAAAAAGTCTACTAACTAATAATTAATAATAGAAATGGCATCAGATTTGCTATATAACCAAAAACAAAAACAAAAAACAAAAAATCAATTGTAACCTTATCTATAGAGAATATCAACAATTATAGATTTCATTAGCATTAAGATAAATGATGTGGAAAGCTTTTAAACTCTTCTTTTATCACTAATTAAAAAGGAAGTTCCGAAATAGCACTCCATCAACATCAAGAGAAGGGAAACTCATGGATTCCATATCTCTATCTTTCTTGGTTTCAAAAATTTGTTAAATTTCTCAATGACCTTTTATCTATGAAGAACATCAACAACAATGTCAAAATAAACTATTTTCTATTTATTTTATTTATCAAATAAAATAAAAAATAACTTCAAAAAGGGGGAAAAAAACTTGATAGAATACGGAAAGGAAAAGATACAATAACTTGAGAAACCATGAGAAGTTAACAAAGCCATGCTTTTGTCAGGATTATTTAAGGTTTTCATTGTTTAGTTTTTGGAGGAGAGATGAGTAGGCATGAATTACAATACTAAAGAAAATGAGGATTTATAAGTTACAAATGATAATATAACAAATTATTGATATATATAGAACATACAACCCATTAAATTGTAGTTATTTGAAAAAAAAATTATTTTATTTAATAATTACATTGTTTGTTGTCTGTTGAAGACAAATTTTCACAAAACATGGAATTTATATCAATGGCAACTCGCATCATATCAGCAAATTTTGGATTTTGGGAAAACCTCTTTTAAAGCCCAAGAGAGCTATATTAACAAAATGACACCGAAGCCCATGGTCCAAAACCTATGGTGATATTATTTCATCAAAGCCCATAGTTCAAGCCCATGGCACAACATCTCATTTTCGGTTCATGATCGAAGCTCATGAGTCTCATCGGGGGAATTTTGGGAGTCGTGGTTTGAAGGACCAAGAAATATGTTCAGTAAAGCTCTAGTGGTTCAAAGTTGATAAGGGAAAACATGTTGCTTGGCATGTCTTCCCCAATTCCCTAAACTCTGACGAGTCAGTGTGCAATAGGTAGTATCTGGTAAACCTCTCATGTCACATAACACATGATAAAACTCCTCATGCTCTTCACATAAAAAAATAGTGTTCATCATATAATATAAGTTTAAAGATGCAATCATATTATTTCATATAAATTATATTATTATTTTTATTTAAATCAATCACAAGCACATGTCTAAATCTATATTAATATCTCATATTAGCATTAAATGCTCTCCTTGCTCTCCAAGATTTGGTTAAAATACAAAGAGACCATAATTACATCTCGAAAACTTCATCAAATATCAACCAACCAGTCTATTACTTACCAAAATTATATATGGACTAAACATATAATTTTCCAAAAAATGAAACTTATTAAAAAATACCAACAATAGTTTCAGTAGAAACTGCCTTATATAAAGAAGACTAAGCCACATACTAACACACACACACACTATCCATCTCTCTCTCACTCCCTTATTCTAAAACTTCATTCATTTTACTGCCATATACATATTTTCATACTTCTCCATCTCTCTTACAAAATCTATCTTCTTAGATAACAACACAACACACATATTACAACACGCCATTGTCCCTTACCCATTTTTCCCACACTCTATTATTTTGAAATATTATCATTTTACTGCTCATAAACACATCTCTATCTTTTTCTCTATTTCTCTTACAATACCTCTCTTCTTAGAAAACAAAATAACCAATGTCATAACATAAAAAAACAACTCCAACAGCAACTATAAGCTCATGTATTTACTATATTTAACCTACATATTATCTATCTCATACTTCCATATATTCTACAAACACATTCCTCACAAACTATCCATGCAATCTTCTCTCATATATTTCTCATCTATCTTACAAACACCATATTTCACAAAATATATATATTTCTTACTATCTCCATACATCTTAAAAGATACCAAATACTTTTCCAAGAACATATTACAAAAGCCCTTTCTCATGGAAGACATATGAACATTAAAGACTAGATGTCCATCTCTTAGAAGGCACAATGACCTCATATTAAAGTCATTTTCTTGAAAGAGATAAATTTCCAATACTAAAAGTCCTTCTTATGGAAGGAAATAACACTTATATTTGACTAAAAACTAAAAGAGTATTACATGAGGAAAATCATTCAAGTGCACGATAAAGAGGATAAATTTAACCAACCTATGCACATGGCTGGACATGTTCTCTCTCCCTTTAGTTGCATCCATTTTTCCTTTCAATCATGAAATCACCATGAAATGATTCATAATATCATATTGTACCACTAGACTCATTTTAATGCTACTGAAATGTTATAAGTCCATTACAGTTATATGGCTGGAGCTACAAATTATGAAGATGAGTCATTATATTTTTATCTTCAAAATTATACTATTGAATATATTTTAATTTAGGCAAAAATACACTTTTCGTCCCTACATTTTGGGTCAATTTCTATTTTGGCCCCAAAATTGATTTTGTTGCAAATTTCATCCCTAAAAAAAGAAAATTGTTTTTGAAATGGTCCCTGTCGTCAACCCACTGACGGAAACCTCCTACGCGGCAGACGGAGTGCCCCGCTTGCTAACATGGCACTGACGTGACCATTAAAATATAATTAAAAATAATTATTTGGCATTTTTAAATACCACATCAGCATTTTAATTTTTTTAAACAAAGCCACGTCAGAAAATTTATATAAAAAATAAATTAAATTTAAAAAAAAACCTTAAATCTAATTTAATTTAAAAAAAAAAATATTACTTATCATTATTAATTTTCACAAGAAAATTACAACTTGTTCTTCCCAGTAACGAAGAACTCAAACCTAGATTATAAGAACATAAACCCACAACCAATAACTCAAACCCAGATCACAACAACACAAACGAAAAAAGGAAAAAAAAAAAAACATAGATCAAACACAAACATAGACCCAGATCACAAATAGAGATCAAACACAGACCTAGATCACAACAACACAAATGAAAATTTTCTAAAAAATAGACCAAAGAAAAGAAACAGAGATCAAAAACTTTCTTCATGTTCTTCAACTTGTTCTTCATTTTACAGCTTGTTCTTCTCGTTCTTCCCAAATCAAACCTAGCATCCAAGAACTCAAACCCATCACAAGAACTCAAACCCATCACAAGAACACCAAAGAAAAGAAAAAACAAATTATCATCTCTCACTCTTTCATTGATGAACCCGACCTCTCCCATTCATTCCCAACAAGAACAACTCTCTCGATCTCAAGACCAAATGACATGACCACTCAAAATCAAGATCAACTCTCACGGTCTCAAGACCTAAACAGCATGACCCATAAGACAAACCCCAACAAGACCCAAACAGAATGACTGATCCGAAGAAGAGCGCCGCCGCTTCAATGGTGGAGGTAGACTCGCTGGGGTTGGCGGAGGAGAGAGAGGCCAATCTAACCCACCATGCACCGCCGATTTGACCCACCATGCAAAGCCGATCTGGCCCAAAGTCAACGAGATCGAGCTTCATTGTGGCCGAGATGGTGATTGAGACGGAGGCCTAGATCGAGCAATTTGGATCTGCTCTCTCTAAACCACCGCCAATCCCTTTCCTTTGGATCTACTCCAAACCGCTGACCTCATCTCATTCATTTTCTCTCTCTCTCTCTCTCTCTCTCTCTCTCTCTCTCTCTCTCTCTCTCTCTCTCTCTCTCTCTCTCTCTCAGATCATGGTTTAAAATGTTCTAATGATAATTAAAAAAAAAAATGGTTCGATGATTTTTAAAGTATATACACTTTTGACTAACACACTTAAATAAAAAAATAAATAAAGTAAATACACTTACTACTAAAATGGTTTAATGGTAATTTTCTTTTGAATTTTCTAATTAATTTAATTAGATTAATAAAAAAATCGTTTAAAACTAAAAAAGTAAAATTTTTGTTTGTTTTTTATTTTTTAAAATTAAAATTAAAATTTAGGAATTAAAATTTTTTTGTTTTAATTTTTTATGAATTAAAATACTGACGTATCATTTAAAAAATACCAAATAATTTTTTAATAATATTTTAATGGTCACGTCAGCATTACATTAGCGCCACGTTAGTAAGCAAGGCACTCCGTCAGCCACGTAGGAGGTTTCTGTCAGTGGATTGATGGTAGGAACCATTTTAAAAACGATTTTCTTTTTTTAGGGATGAAATTTGCAACGAAATCAATTTTAGGACCAAAATGATAATTGACCCAAAATGTAGAGACGAAAAATGCATTTTTACCTTTAATTTATTATCATTGTATTGTTGTACTCATATTATTCTACCTTAGGAATGTTATCAGCTCACTAATGCTATAAGACGGGAGCCATAAATCATATAAAGAACAAAATAATGTTGTACAACTGGAGTCAGAAACATAAAAGATAAGTCAATGTTTTCTCCATTTTTGAAACTACATTATTAAGTATATGTTAGCTCATTACTATTGTACCGTTGGATGCAAGTTACTTTAATATCGTCTCACTATTTAATAAAACATGATCTCACTAATACTTCATTAATGAACATACATATTAATGAATTGATCTACCATCGTTGGAAATATTATTCGGACATTAACCACCAATGGACATATATTATTTGGACATAAACCACCGTTGGACATATATTATTCTGTTATGAAAATTGGGTGAAATAATTTGTTTACACAAGGTTAAAAGGAGAGAGAGAGAGAGAGAGAGAGAGAGAGAAAATATAATACAAGGAATTTACGTGGTTTGGCAATATGCTTACGTCCACGGGAGGCGACAGAATAAATTTCACTTTAACTATGGAGATTACAATAACAGCTTGAAGACACTTTCTCACAACCCAAATCCCAAATACACCCTTGGTTCTCTCACAAATAAATAGAGAACACACTACTGTATTTAGACAAATTGCAAGACACTAACTTCGTATTTAGACAAATTACAAGACACTAACTTCCTATGCAATCCGTAGCTTACATACTCAAAGAACTCATTTGTTCCACCTCTATTTATAGCCAACCTTCAGCTGAAATACAAATTGTTTCAACACCTCAGAGTCTTCAATTGTGGAAGCAAGTCAACAATAGTGGCCAAGCAATCTTACATCATTTAATGCATAAGTGTAGTAATTCTTCACGCAAGCTTCAATGGTGAATTGCATATCTTTGACTTTGTTAACAAAGTCATACTTTCTAACATAGGCTTGCATTCATTAATTGCCTATAGAGTCAAACAATTCGGCTATGCATGAATACACAGAGAGTTGGTGTTGTTCTTGCCATTTTCTTTGACAATTCATACAAGATAGCATTTAATGCTTACTTGTAATGTTAATACACGGAAGTTAAATTCAAGCCATTTCAACATTTTCAGACATAAACCACAGCTGGATATATATTATTTAAACATGAACCACAATTGGATATAAACTATTTGACATACCTTATTATGTTGAACATGAATCATGAACCACAGCTAGATATGAACTATTTTGGACTCATCCCATTACTGGACGTATGGTACTTAATTAATTACTTTTTAATATTGGATATCACTTAATAAACATAATAATGACGTTTTAACTCACCATTTAATCAAATCTATCACCATGATTCTAAGACTTTGGACTTTATCTATTTTGAAGGCTTAAAAACGCATTGGAAGCCATTGGTTTATGCGGCCCAATGTCGAGTTCCGGATTGAACTCCCCAAAACAAATCCAGGTGGTCTAGTAGAATCACACCTCCAGTGAAAGACACATGGCTACGCGTTAAAACCGCCCCCAACGTTATCAAATGGTCAAATGTGAATAGTAAATTGTAATCTATAATATATACATGCACTATCAACTTTAAGAGTATTAAATGCAAAATATTTATAACATACCATTAATTTAGGATTAAATGTATTGTGACATGTCAGATGTGATGTGTTATGGACAAATTGCTACTTGTCATTTGGCACTATTCTTCCACATTGTTCTAAATATATAAAAAATTGTGCCACTTGTCATCGTTGTGTGCATTCACTAGTTGTGTGATCTAACTTTTATAATATATTATAATACTAGTCGTAAACCCATGCGATGTGTGAGAGTAAATAATTACTTTGTATTGTAAGATAATGTATAATTTATTCTCTAAATTTTTTTGAAGAGAATTTGTTCTACCTAAAAATGAAACGATTTTTATTTAGTCCAATTAGGTCTACTTCGGTCCAATTTGGTCCAGTCAGTCCAATTCGGTCCACTCAATTAGTTTCGATCCCCCTTCCGTCCATGTTAGACTAATTAGCTCATAAATTGATTCTTTTGTAGGTTTTATTTTCAAGTTCTTTTTTTTTTTTCTAATTTTTTGGGTTGAAAATCATGAAATTTAATTATTGAATACCCAGACCTAAGCCTAAATCAAATCAAACATTTAAAGATATTTTTTAAAAAAAAATACTTATAATGGTTTCAAGCTGTATGACGGAAGAAGTCAGATTTCTCTCTCCAACTCTCACCTTTATCAACACTGTCTGCGAATGGCTCACATTTTCTCTTGTTTTTCTATCTTTGCCCTCTCTAGACTTAAATTATATTTGACCCAAATTTAAAGAAACAAAAAATAGAGACTATACCGGTGGAGGTAGGGGTCTGCTGGGGGTAGAGGCTAGCTTATCTTACGGCTTAACGAAGTTGGAGGACTATGGCCTTTGAAGTATATTTTAATCATATAGATTTATCAGTGGGACCTATTTTTACCTTTTTATTTTATTTTTTATTGTTCTTTTTAGGGTGTCACTGTCAGTCATGTTCCGCCAAGTAAGAATTAATCTTTCCAATTTTTTTATAAAAAAATATATAATTAAGCATTAATTTATAAACCACACAAAACACATGTATTTCTTCATCTTTTGTACAACCAATTTTACAATATAAAGTACAACCAAACATGCCCTACCATTCATCTTGTGTTTCGGAGGCCTGAGAATCTGGTGTTATGATCTTGCTTTGTTTGCAAAAGACACATTTTCCTGGTTAGAAGTTTTTCTCTCTTGCTCCAAGCATCTTATTTGTCATGTTGTATAGTAATATATTTTTCCTAACTAGTAATGTTTTCTTCTATTTTAAAATAATAATAAAAAATGGCCTACCACCTGATTAGAGAATTTTACACCATTAACTCAATTAAGGGACAATTTTCTACTGTATTATTGTTATTATTATTTGTTCTCACTCTCAAAATGTGTGGATATTGGGTATTATTTTGAAAAATAACCATTGAGTTTGAGTGACCAAACAATTGTGATGCGCAGGCCTTTGTATAGACTCACAAATAATGGACCTATAATAGATAGCATAGTGCCAATAAACTTGGCGAGACTGCTATGGGCTCCTAAGTCCAGATTTACCCCACCAAGGGCCCAATTTTATTGTGATGGAAAGCCATTGTACAAAGTCACAGCTAATAATGCACCTATAAATATAATAGATACCGCAACCATAGTGCCATACGCTCGGCGAGGGACTGTTGTGGGCTCTCAAGTCCAGCTTTGATTCAAGCCTTAACGTTCTCATCTTTTGCTGCCGTTTATCCTCCAAATATATATATATATACTCATCTTTTGGAACAATGGAATTGTCCATAGAGAATATAATGAGTTTTTAAGTTTTTACTAGTTCATCTTGATCCATCCTAATATAACTTGAGGATGAAAAGGCAGTCAAAAAAAGAAAAGAAAAAGAGGATGAAAAGAAAAATGAAAAGATAAGAAATAATACGGAGTTTACTACTTTTTCCAATTTGAAAGCTAAAGAAGAAAACTCGACCCAAAGAAAGCGAGGTGGAGTATTTTCATCACATGCCTACAAAGTTTTTGCTCTTCGAAATGGAGAGAAAATGTATGGGAGAAAATTTCCACTATTAAGAAACAAATGCAAACTTATAAAGTGCCTATTTGTTCACTATTGTTTTTAAGTTGAACTCTAAAATATCAAGTGCCAATTTATTCACAATATAGTTTTATAAATGTTTCATTTGAATAATTTTATAAGTTTATGCCAAATATCTAATTCAAGAGTTGTACTTGACGTTTGTCTAGCTACTAAACATTATTACATGTGAATCAAAAATAAGATTTTGAAATTAAAAAAGAAAATTCTCAAAATGACTTACTCGTGTAAAATAAATAGTAGATAAACATAAATAATGAATTTCTTTTTAAATTTCTTGCATTAAAAAACACTTAGTATTCACATGAATGGTTTTTTTTTTTTATCGATCTAATTGATCTCAAGTACTAGCATGCGTGCATTTATGTGTCACTTATAAATTTTGCCCCCTAATTTTAAATTTGCTCCACCACTAGTGTTGACTAAGATATTAGTTCAATGCCATCTATATAATATTTAAAAGTTGAAGCTTACATGTATTATTTTCACACTCCTACTTAGCCATATCAGCATAGAATTTTGGTATATTCCGTCCAGTTCAATCCACTTAGGTTTGTTCAGTCCATTTCGGTACACTTCAGTCTACTTAGTCCACTCGGTCCATTTTTGTTCATTCAATTCGTTTTTGACTACTCGGTCCATTTCAGTCCAGTATAGTCCATTCCATCCATTTCGACCCCTTTGCTCCATTTCAGTCCACTTCGGTGTGCTTTAGTCCATTTGGTCCACTTCCATCTATTTTTGTCCCATTAGGTCCATGCATTCCATTTCAGTTCATTCCATCTAGTTCTGTTCATTTTGGTCCACTTTAGTCCATTCGGTCCACTTTGATGATGCTCTGGGAGGAGAGGTTTGTGTAAAAGAGGAGTTACTTCATTGATAATTATTTCACATTCTCAGCATAATGTTGGTTGATTCTTGATTAATTTTTTATGTTATTAAAGTCTTGTATTTTTTTCTTATATAAGTAATGGATATATTTATATCTGCTTCTTCTTTAGGCCATTCAATACATATAGAGAATAAATTGTTTAGAAAAAGCATGGAAACAAATTCTAACCACACATTACATTATTTAAAAAATCAATATCTCGCTTCATATAATAATTGAATGTAAAATATATTATGTTTCCTTAAAAAAACTAAATTAAAACAATTTCAAATAACAAACATAGATAGGTTAATTTTGAAAATTTAATATATTATATCAACTATATATATGTTGTTAGAAAATAATCATATAATTTTAAGAGTCTAAGATTAACACTTATAAATCTCATCTATTATTTTCATTTTTCACTTAACAATAAAAACAAAGTTGTGAAATTTTTCAGCGTGCAGGTCTGTGCCTAGTGCCAATAATAGATGACTATGGTTGCCGATTTATCCTGTCCTTACAAGGCAATTGGTCATGTTTATATTACTTATTTATCTTTGAATTTCAATGAGCGTTGAACTTGTTAGGGCCAGGGTACCAAATTGTTTGCTCATATTTCTTTCCTAGAAACCTAACCTTGGACTTACTTTACCTATCCCTTGAATATTCCTTGTTCTGCACAAAAACGGTAGACAGATTTCTTTAAGAGGGATCCATTTCAACGTGCAATATAAAGAGGTAGAAAATATATTATGGGACATCTTGACCAAACAGCTGGGAAGAGCGATATGTCAAAATAGTCATGGGATTTAGGAATTTGTTTGATCTTCTTATTATTCTGCTTTGAAATTCAGGCAGTGATAACCATATGTATCTTGAACAATCATGGATTCATAATTGTATGTTCCATATTTTAGGAAATCTAATATGAGTGTGCCACAACCTAGGAAGTATTGACACTTTATTTAGGATGATGTACTAGTATTATACTCATGTCATACCGACTACTTGGCCTTTTCCTGTTGTAATTTTTTTTTTAAAATTATTCGTGTCACCGTGTCGTACCTGTATCCATGCTTCCTAGTCACGGCTGTTCTATTCTCAGTTTTTGACACAGCTAATCTATCCACAGATTTGGAAGATGTTTGCTCTATAATCCAAGCCTTTCTCCACCTAGCCCAAGAAACAAAAGGCCTTTTGTCCAACTGATTGTTTAGAAGTCTCAAAATCATAAATCTTTCCCACACTGTGATCTTCATCTTCTGGAAGGCACTCTTTCTGGTGAGTCCAATCATATGTTTCATGTTGGTTTGGTGACATCAAATTCATGGAAGACTTCTAGAAATAAATCATGTAAGACTACTGGAGGGCAGGTTAATTCAGAGACCAGAACCACATGCTGCATTTTACTTTTATGTGTAGAATTTTTTGAGCCGATGTCCCTGGTGCCTATTTGGAAATAGTTTATATAGCTTTTTACTAAAAAAATTTGTTGAAAGTGTATTAAAATATATTTGAAATTTTCAAATTTTTGAAAAAATGTGAAAATACGAGAAAAATGAAATTTTAAAAAACTATACATAAAAGCTAAAAAAAGCTAAAAGTCGACAAACTCTTAATATGTACCTCATCAGGCTGGTCCCATCAAGCATCAATTAGGTTGCTTTCTTGAGCAACTTGACAATAAGATTGGCCTGAAATAAGAGAACAAAAATGTTTGTATTTCCTTGACCTTGTTGTTGTCTATCAGGAGAATGGAAATATGAATAGACAGGATGATTAGCGATTGATGAACGAGTAGATGACAATGAGCTGAACCACATAGAGCACCAAATTTTCCAAAAATTCAAAATTTTCCCTTATATTTAGCTAAAGTTTTCAATATATATATATATACCTCCTCAAATAATTTATATATATTCTTATACAACCTTTTTACATTAGTTAAAATTTTATCTTTGATCCCCTCATTCTTATTCAAGGGTTAATTGCAAGTTCCCACTGTCCAAGCTAAAGTGTCAATCTCAATCTACCCACTAAATTATTAAATTAAGAAATGTCCCCCATGATTGATTAGTGTTCACTTTAGGGACATTTAGGCCATGTATTATTTAATGGGCTAAAAAAACCCACCATACTATACTAAGCCAAGAACCC